>NC_050072.1:21033404-22440831 GCF_009764565.3 Dermochelys coriacea
AATAAATAAATGAAATATGGCTGCAACCCTAAAAAAAAAAAAACAACAACCCCAAAGCTGATTATCAGGGTCCTCGATAAGATTAGCATAAAGCACAAGGACAACATTTCTCAAAGTTATCGTCTCTGCGTTACTGATTAAAATGGAGGAGGCGGGAGGCTGCAGCGGGCTGGCACTGGGCAAAAGCATAACCCTGGTGTACTTGGGAGCAGCGAACTCCGCACCAACGAAGATTCAAACAATCCCCACCGCCCCGGCACCCCGCTCCCTCCAGCTCAGAGCCCGGCTCGCAGCCTTCGCGAGATCAGGCGGAAGAAGCGGGTCCCGCTGGTGCTGGTTCCGCAAATAGCCTCCTATTCAAAGCCAGCAAGTCCCATTCCTAACTCTGTGCCTAACTTGCGTGTGGTATGATTTGCTCTTTTCCCTCCTTCTTTCTCGCGCTCCCCGACCCCCGCAACCGCTTCCATCTATCAGAGTTGGAGCGGGGGAAGTTCCCAGATCCGTGCGAAGGCCAGAGATGTCTCAGAACGATGGTTGTTGCGCTCTGGTTGCTTTGGAGCTAAGAGAGCTCAGTGTCTGGTGGTCCGGTACTTTCCAGGCTTGTATTTACAGTCCAACCCCGAAGTGATGAGTCCTGGCGAAGTAAAAGCATAGCAAGCAACCGTGGGATTCAAAACCGCACTCTTGGCCAAAACAAAAACTTCTCGCGTTTGGTTGAGGAGGGAGGCGATCCTGCACAATTCAGCCATTCCTCGGCTCCCACCAGTTACCCAGGGAGACAATTCTTGTTCGGGATCTAAATGATTTTTTGTCTCTAGGCTGATCACATATTTTTTTCACTTGCAGGCTGGCTTTATGTACTTTTCCTCTCCTCTTACGCCTATTGAATGGTTATATATAAACAAGCTACATGTGTCAGAAGCTACAGAGATCTCCTTTGGAGATTCTGTGTGTGTGTGTGTGGATGTACACACCCCCGTACATATGCATATAAATAGCTGCACACTCTTCAGCATAGTCCTCTTGCTAAAATAGAATTTAGTGGTTAAAATGCAGCTCTTCATTTTTAGGTAGTATAATGATTCTTCTGCCTCTCCTAAAAATTCCGCTACAATATTGAAATTGAATTTGTTGTCAGATTAATACAAACGCTTGAGGCCTTTCTGGAAAAGCATTATCATTCACTGGCTACAAAAAATTTGCTTTCATTCCTTTAAAACCCAGCAACACAAACTTTCTATCTAATTCTCCTTAGCAGAATCAGAAAGGAAGAGGATTGACTTACCCCTGAATGGATGATTACGCTGGGGAAGGGGAACTTTTTGGAAGATGTTTGTTTGATAGCTGTACAGACAGATGCAATTCATTGGCGAAGCTGATTGCCAGTAACGCTATAGATTAGCATGGGGTCTGCAGCACACAGATTCTGATCAATACCCCTGCACTCACATGCCAGATGGTTTTGGTAAGGACAAAAATAAAGTAGTTCAAATCAACTCACTATTATTGTATCTTTTTGTGCTTCTCTAATAACCCTAGTTGGAGAATAAATGTGTTTCTGGTCTTTCTACATTCAAAGAATTGCAGACATTTTTGAATATTCTGAAAATGGCTAAAATAGTCTCTAAAATACATGTTGTGTGTGTTATCAGCAAGATAAGTGAAGATTGTGAGATTTGTATACTTCTGTAAATATATATGTAGTTTATTTTACATTGATCATGTATATTTGCCAAGCTTTAGTTGCTGATATATTTAATCTAGTTGGAAGTATTTATATCACATTAATTTGCCTGAGATCTTGAGTTAAGAACAAAATAGAGCATGAAACACCTTATTTTCAAAACATTTGTATAATATCTACTTTTATCACACTGTTATGCACGGTGATTATACCCTCCAACTTATCTGTATCATATTTAAAGTGGAATATTACATGTGCTTTGCTATATTATTTTACAGGATAGTTTGGCCAAACCTTATTAATGAAGGAATTGTATTGACCATATCACAGTTTCTGCATTGTTTACCAATATATTGAAAAATCATTCCAACGGGGGAAATAACTCGATGAAATCAAGAGAGTAAAATATGGACTCTTAAATTCTGCAAAGTGCAGTTTACAAAGCTCTTCTCGTGGCCTTTGGAGCTGTAGTTTTCATCTAATGGTACCATTAAAAATCCCACAAAATAAATTAACACTAAAAAAATGTGACTGCTATCAAAATTGTCACTGTATAAATGAACCTGAATGGGAACACACAATTCAATATTTTACTAAAAGGGGAGGAGAGACTTCATTTAAACCTAGGACCTTAGACTGTGGTTCATTCAGTCTGTGCATCTCTCATGTAAATGTTTGCTAAGGGTAAACCTCAAAATGTCCCGTTTCCATTAGAAACTAACCATGAAACCTGTCGAAATCCTGCCCGGTTGATACACAAAGAAAGAAATAGGATTGCATGATTTCACAGAGAAACCCAGTATTGATCCGGAGGTGGGAGCATGCAACAGCTCACCTTTAAACTCCGTCACACGTGATCATTCCCAAGCCCAGAAGTGTAGCTCACAGGGTATATCTTGATCATGATAGAAAATAGGCTTATTTTACGGTTTGCACACCCCCGCACCGCAAAACCACTCCCAGAAAAGGAAGAGAAATAATATGCTAATTTATTGATGTAAGAAGAGCTTCTTATTTGTGCAAGTGTGAAGTTAGTGGGGTTAGACCTCTGCATATGAAGCACAGATTACAAAAGCCATTAAGAGCAGCTGTACTTCAGGATGGCTTTTTAAAAACTTCATGGAATGCTTCAGGAAATGTACAAACACCTTGGGTATCAGTGGTGACACCAACCAACAAGGGACCAAGAGCTTGCAATAGCATGAGCTTTTGTAGTGAATTATAGATGCCTGACAACCAAGGCGATCCACCTTTATAAATATAGAGAATAAAACAATTTACTAAAAAGATCTGGTGCAAGAGGGAAGGAAGTGTCAGTTAAGAGAATACTTGCACTGACCAGAACTCTCTGAAGTTGACCCCATAACATTACTGTATATTCATGTGAGGGGATGTTTTCTCCTTGTGCAGATAGCAGGAGAAAGGGAAAGATCATGGGAGAGTCAGACGTGTTTTCCACATGAATCAAACCTTTTTTTAGCCAAGATGGCACATACAGTATTTTGGACACTTTTCCTTCTTTTCTTATCAAGTTTTCTCTAACAGCTGGAAGTGGTTGGAAGGGGCTGCCTTAAGAAGACCCCCTGCTCTTCTTTTGACAGCTGATAAAAAGAAAATAGGTCACGCTTTTCAAACTTATGTCCACCCTGCCCTTAATTACTGTCTCTTTAAACAAAGGCAACATCTGCGCAACCTCAGCCTGTTCAAACGTCCAGAATAACACAGGGAGAGCAACCTGCTCCTCAAGAATCTGTTACTTTGGGGGGCAGGCAGGGGCTGTTGGCTGCAATGCCCTTTCTCTTGGTGATTGTCTTTCTTCATTGTCTTTTCTTCTTTACAGAGGACACAGATTCAAGGAATAGATATGGAGAGGGGCTTTTGAAGAGAGGAGGGAAAAGTGAAAGACAGGCCCTGGTCATGCTTTCGGAATCCACTGATCCATTTCAGAACAGTATTAGGACTAAGCAAAAAGTGTATTACCTTCTGGAACGCAGAGATTTCGGAGCCATATGGCAGCGTGTGCTGCACAATGCCTGGCTTTTCTTGGGAGAAAAAGTGGTGCACAGAGCTTTTTAAAAAGTCAAATGAGCCCGGAGCAGGCTGTTCAGACGTGCTGCAGAACTGGGGGGGGGGGGGGAGCTGCAAAACTTTGTCACTACAAGTAATTAGAACATGTAGCTAGTCTCTTTGGGGGCATTGTGTTTACGGGGTCCTTCACTTTAGTTTAAAAAAAAATCATATCTGGAGTGCCGAAAGATCCAGCTTTGTTTTGCAGTCCGGAGGGCTCCAGAGAGACGGAATACTGTAATAAAGGAGCGATTTGTGAGAATAAACTTAAAACAATGCCTCGGTGCTCAGTTGGCGGGCGCTGTGCAAACGCCACCCGCCCGGACTTTGTGATGGGGTTAAAATAGTGACCCTCGGTTGGCCAGCACGGTGCAGAGACAGTTCAGAGGGGGGTGCCCTCTGCCTGACACTGAATTACAAGACAGCAGCAAACGGTCTCTTACATTTGTGTCAAGTCACGATTGTAGCATCTTACTTTGGACTATTACTGAGAGCAAATTCTGCGTCCTGATTCGCAGCTGCTAGGGTGGGGGTGGGGGGGGGCGCTTTCCCAGGCTCGGAGACACAGCGCCTTGCCTGCCTTTCCCCCGGACAAGGGGGACGCTGCATCTTTAAACTCGCTCGCTCGCTCTCTCCTTGACGTTTGATTCCAGTGGCGGGGGGGGGGAGGGGGGAAGGAGCTCTGAAGTCTCAGCCAAGCTTTAAGCCTCCAGTCCCACCCTTCCCCTCGCCCATTGGAGGGCTCTCCCCGACAAAGCGAGGGCTCCGCATTCCCTCCCTGGGCTCTGGCTGGGCTGCCTGTCAGTCCTGGCCCAAGCCCTGCCCAGCCGGGCTAAGCTAGGTTGTTTGAGCAGCAAACCCACTCTGGACAGCTCCAGCTCCCCAAACAGAAGACGTAAGAGGAGGAAAGCGCTAGGACATGGCGAGGGAACGGCGCTGGCCCGGCTGATAGAGACTGGTGATTCCCTCCCCCCCCCCACCCCTCACACACACACACACCCCCTTCCCCCCGCCCACACCCCCCCACACACCCACACACACAACTGAGAGGCCTTATATTACCCCTCCCGCCCCCCAGCTCCGAGCATCCCGCCAGCCCAGCACCCCCATGGACTGAATGAAGACTGCCTACACCGCCTATCGATGCCTCACCAAAGAGCTGGATGCCTGCGCCATGAACCCGGAGATGACAATGGACAGCCTGGGCAGTTTGCACGGGGCAGCCAGCCATGAGCAGGATTTGCTGGGCAGCCCCAGCCCGCACCACCCCAGCCGCAGCGCCGGATCGCTACGGGTCCACCCTCCTCCTTCGCACCAGGACTTAGCGTCTGCCTCGTCCCGCTCGGCCATGGTGTCCAGCATGGCTTCCCTGCTCGACGGGGCAGGGGATTACCGCCCGGAGCTGTCCATCCCCCTCCACCATGCCATGAGCATGCCCTGTGACTCCTCGCCCCCTGGCATGGGCATGAGCAGCACCTACACCACTCTGACTCCGCTCCAGCCCCTGCCGCCCATCTCCACCGTCTCCGACAAGTTCCACCACCCCCATCACCACCCCCATGCCCACCATCCCCATCACCACCACCACCACCAGCGCCTCTCCGGCAATGTCAGCGGGAGCTTCACCCTGATGAGGGACGAGCGGGGGCTGCCGGCCATGAACAACCTCTACAGCCCCTACAAGGAGATGTCCGGCATGGGGCAGAGCCTGTCCCCCTTGGCTGGCACCCCCCTGGGCAACGGATTGGGGTCCATCCACAACACCCAGCAGAGCCTCCATAACTATGGACCCCCCAGCCACGACAAGATGCTCAGCCCCAACTTTGATGCCCACACTGCCATGCTGGCCAGGGGTGAGCAGCACCTCTCCCGGGGGCTGGCTACCCCCCCTGCGGCCATGATGTCCCACTTAAACGGTATGCACCATCCTGGACACCCTGGCCATGCTCAGCCTCACGGGCCCGTGTTGGCTTCCAGCCGGGAAAGGCCGCCCTCCTCCTCCGGATCTCAAGTTAACAACTCTGGGCAGTTAGAAGAGATCAACACCAAAGAAGTGGCCCAAAGGATCACTGCAGAGCTGAAGCGCTACAGCATCCCCCAGGCGATTTTTGCGCAGAGGGTGCTGTGCCGTTCTCAGGGGACCCTTTCAGACCTTCTAAGGAACCCTAAACCTTGGAGTAAGCTGAAATCTGGCAGGGAGACGTTCAGGAGAATGTGGAAATGGCTGCAGGAACCCGAGTTCCAGAGAATGTCAGCCTTAAGACTTGCAGGTGAGTTCTGGCATCAATAATACTATCTCTGTGCACATGCAAATAAACAAAGCGTCCCAGGGAAAGACCCCCTGAAAAGTGTGATGTGATGCTGCCGGTACAGACTTTAGGCACAGCCTAGTGCTTGATGTATTCAAGGCGCTGTTTTTTTAAGGAGCAGCACGATGAATAGATTGCCCTTGTCTTGACTTAACGCTTTAATATTCTTAATTTGACTACTTCGAGCTACTGGGTGCTACCAGACTGGCTTGTCTGGTGGCACTGCTAAGAGGACAATGGTTTGGATGTTTTGTTTTCACATGATCTAGGCTAGAATAGTGCCGAGTTTTTGACATTTCCTATTGCACTTGGAAAATCCCCAATACACCCAGCAAAAGGCTCTTTAGTTTTGACCCACAATAAGGATGCATGGTAGGTACATTGCCTCTTTATTTCTACGGTAGAGGTGTTTTGTTTTATTTCTCTCGGAAAACTTCCTTGGACATAACGAGAGGTCCAGGGATGTGTCGGATGTATTTTATCAATTTTAGGAGAGAAAAAAGCATCAGATCCTGGGAAATCTCTTATAAAGAATGACGCATTTTGTGAGAGGCAGTTTTAGAATAGCTGTTCTCCAGGCTTTGATTGCTTCCGTTTGATTTTTTTAGCCACAGCGCCAGTATCTTTCATTTCTGGTAGTAGTAGCTGTCGCATCAACGCATTTATTAGACAAATCACAAAATGTGTATTTCCTTTGCACAGCCGACGTTGTGTGAATCATTTCCAAGTCTCCTAGATTCCTCAGTGAAAGGAAGCGCATTGGGAGTGTGATACATTACGCGCCGAGAAATTAAGCTATAGATTATTGCATCCAAAGTATAAGGCTGCAATACCCTCTTTGCAGACACGGGCGCTTATTTTTGTACAGAGCAGAGAGCTGGATTTGAAGCCGAGTGAGAAGACAATCACACTTGGTATATTGTTCTAATGTGAGGTGAGCTGTTTTGTGCTCCCTCTGGTGTAATCAAAGAGAAGTACAACCCTCTATTGTTCTAAGATTACAAGAAATCGTCCATTAAGGTTGCTATTCGAATGGGAGTGGGGGATAAGAATACAGATGGTTGAAAAATAAATCGGTATCTGGAAAAGCGTACATGGGATTATGTATAGATGTTTCTTTCCTTGATATAGTGTGCAGTGGAGGAGCGAACCGACAGAGTATTTATGTTTCAAAAAATAGACTTGTCAACACCTATATTCTGGGGAGGGAGGAGATCTCTTTTCATACAGTGAGGATAAAGTGTCTGCCTAGAGGAACATCTGCAGTCCTTTCAGCAGTGCTTTGGCTCTACATCTGGAAAGAAAGACATGCAGGCAAGAATTAACATATCTGCATTAATTGGAATTTGTTTCACTGTCCCATCACATTTTAACATAATACATAAAATATTGGCAACCTGTTTTTGACACATACTAGCCCTTTACCACAAACTTGTTCCCATTATATATATATATATATATAATATATATACATATTATATATATATATATAATAGTGTGTGTGGCTCATTTTTATAATGTGACAGCTGCATATTTACAAATGTATTTTAGAAGACAACTTCTAAAGACAACAGTATTTTACTCTGACAACTGCCTAGTTCACCTGTGGTTGGATTGATTCCAATCTGTACCAAGTAATCGTTTGGTATTATTGATTAGCAGAGGGCAAATAGGAAACAACCTTTCGGAAAGATTACTTTTTGCTTCAAAATCCACCCTCCATTTGTGCGCAGAGGGAGTGGTGGTTGTTGTGTTTTTCTGGTTGTGTCAAATCCTGAGTGAAGTTCTTTCTGAAGCTTCTGATATGATTTCTTACTAATTATAATTATTGATTAATATTAATTGTTATTATTATTATGCACTACATCCGTGGAAATAAACGCAAAAGGTAGGGGGAGTTGTGTGCGTTGTTATTGTTAACAATGTCCCATTGAAACCTGGTGTGAGATTTGAAATCCTTTGTTTCTAGTGTGTGTGTGTGTGTGTGTGTGTGTGTAGTTGGCACACTTTCTAACAATGTTGTTTGGAAACACTATACAATGAAAGGCAAGTTCCACTCCCTTCCTCTTTTCTCATTCGGTCTTAGGGACAATTCATGTGTGAGAAGTCCAGAGTGAATAGATCTCTTCGGCCTATCTCAGTGGTCAGTGGGACTCTTGCAGTGCGTCTCTGGTAGTGGTGTAGCTGATATGGCAAGCTTTGTGTGAACCATGATTTTCCCCCCAAATGCAATGTACAAAACAGAGAAGTTGCGGCTCTATTCCGGTTAATTTAGAGATACCGTTTGGAATTGGTCAGAGTTGCTAAAATTGCAGGATAAGGGCTGATCGTTCACTTGAAGTCCTGAATAAAGAAAAGAGGCATATAAAATATATTGCTCTTGAGAGGCGTTTAAATAGATGCATACAAGTATCCGGATAGTATCTAGTATCTAAAGTAAGGTGAGATGTTGCCATTTATTGTGTGGTTTTATTAGCAACAACAAGTGTGTTAAGAACTTATTGTATATCATCGGAGACTATTTTTTCGGTCAATAGATCACTCTCCTGTAGTCAGATATGCCGGAGCGGGGATTTGGGTGAGTAGGTATTATGTACTCAGTGTAGCTACAGGGGCTGGGGGCTGGGGGGAGAACAGAAGCCATCTCTCCATGCATTATTGATAGAAATCTCTGCACGCCCTACAACTGGAGATGCCAGCGTCGTTGGTTTGGGTTAAACAGGCACAAACCCGGAGCCTCGGCTTTCGGACCTAAATCCACCACTGAGGGCCTTAGAGATTTTCAGGGGGAAGGAGGCGGCCCAAAGCCAGCTGGGTACATTCATTTTTACAGCAGTCCTGTGGGCTTGATGATTTTTTCCCAGTCTGGCCGGGGGAGGAGGGAAAGAGCTCCAGACTGGGAAGGTGATTTTGTTCTTGACTTCCTAGGCTATTAAAAATTCATGGTATCTTCTTTACCACCCAGGGCGAGAGCGGGTTGTGTATTTATCCCTTCCCTTTTCAGCATTATGCATGTATCTCGCCGCAGAGTCTGTGTTTATCTGCGGCGCTGGGATCCTGGAAGTAGAATCAATTCTGGGATCTTTTCGGAAGGAGGCTCTCAGGAGTGCGATGTACGTTTAATGTTACTAATCAAATTGGGATGCCTTCGAAGCGGGAGAGATCACGCGTTAATGGTTTTCACCTTTGTGATACAATCACTTACGCGCGCGCACACGAAATTGAACGATTTTCAATTAGGGAAACATCACTAATGGAGGCAGAGGAGATCTGCATACAGTAATGAGGTGACGAATATGCCAGTTGCCTTATCGACATCGGGGAAGAAAATTAAAACTAAAGCCAGTCATCTGCTGTAAGAAAAGGAGGACTTGTGGCACCTTAGAGACTAACAAATGTATTTGAGCCTAAGCTTTCGTGGGCTACAGCTCACTTCATCGGATGCATGCAGTGGAAAATACAATCATGCATGCATCCGACGAAGTGGGCGGTAGCTCACGAAAGCTTAGGCTCAAATACATTTGTTAGTCTCTACGGTGCCACAAGTCCTCCTGTTCTTTTTGCGGATACAGACTAACACGGCTGCTACTCTGAAACCTGTCGTCCGCTTTTGCTTTCATGGGGGAGGGGTAACTTGTGGCGCTAATTCTAACATGCGACTTTTCCTTCAGTTAGCTCATTTAGGACATTGTCATTTCGATTAACATCCACCGTGTCCCAGCCTCCGTCCCTCGGCGAAAGAGTGCCGTTCGCGTGGCGGCTGCACGCTCCAGATCCCTGGAACTGGCGTGGTTTTCTCGGCACAGTTAGACACACGGTCCCTTTGACACCCAAGGAAAGAGCAATCATGGCTAAGCGGCGAACTCCACATTCCAGACCCTATCCTGCTCCTGTTGAAGTCAATGGGATTTCGGCTGCTTTCTGGGACGGCAGGATTGGGCTGTAACTTTTCATATTTGAAGCCCTGTTAATTTATGCTAACCGCTCGCCTTCCAGCTAAACCCCAGAGTAAAGAGGTAAAGAGACACATCTAATAGTTGTTAATGATTATGGATAAGGTTTCCTAATATTTTAACCTATTCCTATAATTACATGAGACAGAGAGTTCACATTTCTCTGCAACTATTTCAGTGAGAGAATAGATATTTATGAATATGTTTATGTTTGTGTGTGGACACACAGAATCTCAGCTATAGCTGCACATATGGGAATAGCCTTATGCCTGTATGTGTAGCCACATCTTATCCTATAATATCATATTGCAATATTCTATTATAACCAATGAAAAACATAATCCTGTACCTACAGTGTCAAGTCACTTTAGTCTATATGCACCTTGCGCCCTAGAGAAACGTGCATTAGCATTTGTACAAAACACAGACATACTTTTGCTTGATGGGCTGATCAAATTAATAATTGAAGGGCTAGCTCACTACTGTCCTTGTCTTTTCGAGTCCCCTGTGAATCAATAACACCTTTCTAATATGCATTAGTGCTGGGTCCCTGAGAGCATTGAGGGTAGGAGAGAGAGAACACCACACGCGAAATAACCCGGGGAACAGGATCCCATAAAGCGAGAAGGCTCCAACATTTATTTTTATTCCAGTCTTTCCAACCATGTGGTTATGTCACTTTTCTCAAACAAATGTGTATATGGAGGGAGATCGATGCTGATAATGTTTAGAAGATTAAAAGAGCATTAATGCTGGCAACAGTAACATAAACGTGTGGACCCAGTTTTCATTGATCTGGAACCTGATCCGGCTTGTTTCCAGTAAAGCTGATGGCGCTGGCTTTCCCAGCACAAGACTCCCCCATCGGTGTGTGTGTGTGTGTGTGTGTGTGTGTGTGTGTGTGTGTGTCGCAATCCTTCCCTTTCCCCATTGCTTGCGAACCTTCCCAAAATGTTGGCTGAGCAGATTGTGAAAGATAATGGCCAACTTGGCGATTCACCCTACAAGCCACGTTTCGGTTCCCCGAGGGAGCCGATCTGTCAGCCCTGTGGGGAAGCAGGCTGCGCGTCGGGCCTCGGGTTCGCTTTCAGCTCTCCCCCCGGAGTGATGCCAAGAGGTGACTATACGGCTGGGTGCTTTGCTTCAGTGCGGTACTAAGCTAGCAGAAGGAAAGGCCGGCGTTAGAGGAGACGCTTTTCCCTTGGACCAGTACAAAAATGACCCCAGTGCCTGTCTCATCCTCCTAGGAGATGGCTCTCAGTGTGAAAGCTGCCAGCTCCGGACAGAAGCTGTCTGACACGGCGTCAGGCTAATGGGGACAGACTGAAGTGGAGCTTCCGTCATCCCTCTTCCCAACGCCTTCTCTCAGCCCCCAAATCTGGACAGTTGCTGCGGTGGATGCGCAGTCGTTGCTCTCCCTAACTTGCTTAAAAACTCTGCATACTATAAATGACTGTATACGTGATGTCCATGTACATACAGCATCCCAGCCTTAACTAGTCACAGGAGCCAACAAGGAGTGTATGCTCTTAGATCAATACAGAGGGTTTTAAAAACTCCCTACACAGGTAAATTACACAGTAGACAGTTGCTCTCTGAGCAATAACAAACATTTTACACACTTCTAAATAATCGGCCTTCTTTCTGTTTTTCTACTTCTTTGTGCCCATTTTTTCAAAGCTTCAGTACAATCAAATATTTTGGGGGTAACGATCCGATGAAACCACACAAAAGTTTCAGCGTTAAGGGTTTATTTGATATCCCTGTGTAGTCTAGCCGCGAGGGAATGGAAATTATTTCACTTCTTGACCCCACTAAACGAAGGACTATGGCCTCTGAAAGCCCTACCCAAAAATTGTGAATAAGGAGGAAATTCCAACTTTAAACTCGGATTTCTTTCTTTCTTTCTTTCTTTCTTTCTTTCTTTCTTTCTTTCTTTCTTTCTTTCTTTCAGGTTTAGGTAAAAATTTATACATTTGATCTCTCTCTCTCTCTCTCTCTCTCTCTCTCTAACTGTGTGTGTGTGTTTGTGAGTGTGTGTCGCACACTAACGCACAATACACACGTTCTTACTATATAGTTCTTTCCACCCTTCTCCCAAAAATATTTCAGTTGAAAACAAAACCAGACGTATACAGTGGATCCGAGTTTGTTTGTTTGTGGCTAAGATGGAGCCTCAAAATGAGATGGATGGTGGGGTTTTGCGTTTGTTCGTTCGTTCGTTTGATTTGTTTGTTTGTTTTGATCATTCGTTTTTTAAGGGTATTTAGATTGCCATCTAAAGAATTTTGTGTTTTGCATTGGAAGTATCCAAGCATTTTTTAAATAAAAAAAAAACCTTTACATATGACAAACTAAAACCAAACATAAAAACTCAACAACGACAAATCTGTCTTCCCCCGATTCTCCTTCTAAATGGTGCTCTCCAGGTGTTTTTTCCCTCGTGGGTAGGTGGATAGCCTCTGGGACGGAGGGAGTTCTGCAAGGGACTTGTTTGTCGTTTCATTTTTGTCCCTTCGTGCAGAGAATAGTTTGGCAAGTCCCTTAAGCCGTGGTTTTCAGCTGATCTGAGCCGGGCTCCCAGGCAGGTAAAATCTGCTGGAAGATCCTAGCTAGCCGGGTGTAGAAGAGGGGAACGGCTTAGCCCAGACCTAGCCCCTGTATAATGTCCGATGAGACGTGATGGGGCAAGGCAGCTTTGCATTTCCATCCGTGCCACGAGTGTTTCCTGCCGCTTATCCTTCTCCAATCGCATTACCGCATTGCCATCGGCTCTGGAGCTAGCTGCTACCTGGAAACGCGAGTCTCCCCCAGCGCTGTCGGTGCAGGGAGGGGGGTCACCTCCACGGATCCGGGACGCTCTGTAAACCTGCAAAATCTCGGAGGGAGCGGGCAGATGGGCTGGAATATACAGACGGTCTATACTGTGCTCTGGCTCCCCGGTAAAACCGGGGCGCGTTTACTCCCTGACCTCAGGTGGTAACAGTGAAACGCCCCTGATGGGTTGTGTGTGTGTGTGTGTGTGTGTGTGGAATATATTTAATTATTGCTTATAAATGCTACCCCCTCCCTCCAGCAGCCCACTTTCTGTAACCCTGGCCTACGCGTTTTTTTGCTTGCCTTTAAGGCATTGCAAGCAGGGAGCCCCCCCGGTCCAGGGAGCACGTAGAGGGCAGACCTTTCGTGCCAAGAGTGCCCTGTTTCGCGCACACTCCATCCCTGCACCCATGTGTGCCCCGTGCCCGTCCAGCCTGGCCCCTGATTCTCCCGGGGAGAGAGACCCGCGTACGCAGGCCCGGAGAGCTTCACAGCGGGGAAGGACATTTGTAAATGACGGCGCTCTCCGGAGCATGGATTTCAGGCGAGCACGTGTGACGATGCGGTCTCCTTGCCTCAGTGTTTGCTTTTCCCTTCTCCTCTTTCTTCTTCTTTCGACCCTCACTTTCCCCTTGAATGAGAGGAAGAACCCAAACGCTGCCCAGGTTACAGTAACACTGCCACCGCATGCTGTCCTCTTTCCTGCCAGTTCTTCTCCAATGTAGCTAAGCTGTGCTATCTTCCGGGAGAACCCAGTCCCTGCTTGTCAGGTAACGCGAGCTGTGTGGCTGTTCCTAGTGTTTATTTTTTTTTCATGGATTATGAAGAGGTCGATTGCTCATCTCCAACCGTTTCTGTACTTGAATGATCAGAATTGCGTAATCGCTTTATGGCCTTCCGTGCATAGATATCAAACTATCTGCAGTGTTTGCCCAGCTTTTAGAGATGTAGAAGAAGCTCAGGCGGTACAGATTTCAGTCATGATCTCGGATTTATTGAACGTTAATATAGCTAAAGCTCACTATACATAGATCTCTATGGGTCAAATCCCATTCATTTTGCAACTGATTTTAATAAGGCCAAGATTTGGCTCCCATGTCTCCGTTAACGAATTAGTTGTTCATCAAATGTTTTGAAGACACAAGAACATTATTTCCATTGTCTCAGTGTGTGTGCATGTGTGTACAAATCTTTCCAAAAGTTTTCTATAGTGTGAGGTCCTATTAGTATTAAAAGGAGGAAGCTTGAGATAGTAATATTCTAAGGAAAGGCCAGAATCTCAAATAACAGTTGTCAGAATGTCTAAAAATAGATGTAAGAGTTTATCTATGGCATTGTACACAAAGGGACCAGTTTGTAATGCTTACCAGGATACAACTCCCATTGTTTTCACTGGGAATTTTTTATTTGTAAGGCCTGCAGAATCAGGCCCAAAATATTCAAAGGGAAGACATATTTGTATTCATGCAGGGAGGCTCTATATCATTTTCGGATGAATTATTCTCAACAGGCAGGCAGACATTGTTTGGGTTGTAAGCATACCTCTAAAGTAATTTAATCACACTTGGGCCTTGGCTCATATAATCAAATATACATATACTATTTCCTGTAGGAAGAAAATAGTTTAAATGTATATAGTCTATATTTACTTTGGCAGCATGTCACAAATACTAATCATGCGGAACCAGGAAAGGGAATGGAAACATGTAAGGAAAAAGAATCATACTTTTTGTAGAGGACAAAATAACTACATTTGTTTTTAATGAGGAAGGAATGCGCATTCCTGTGTATCCACCTCCCTTTTTCAGAGTGTGTTTATCATCTCAGTATGTAACATAGGCACTCCTGTCATCGATTAATTTCTGTTAATATTAAATTGATCAGGAACCTGCAATCCTTACTTAACCAAAAGTCCCACTGAAGCCAATGGGACATTTGCCTGAATAAACAGTGCAGGATCAGTCTTATGAATAATAAAATAGCCATTTGCAACTGGAGTCCTGCCTGTTGAGGACTGCTGGCTCAGGAGTGGCCAAAGTGCTGGTTCTACAGAGCTGTCCAGTAGCTTCCCCAGTCAGCTGGTTTTGGTTTGGATTCTTTGCACCCGATTCTAATCCCCCTGATACAGAATGCAGTAGCAGCAATGCTACTGAAGTCAATGGATTTACACTGGTGCAAAACAGGTAAGAGATCAGAGTTAGGCCCAGTACAATGGTTTGAATGCTCAGACCCTGACCCTGCTCTGTCTGAAGTCATTGGCAAAGCTTCCATTCATTTCAGTGGGAGCAAGAGCAGGCAATTTGTTTAGTGATTGTGCATAACTACCCTTTTTGAATTTTACTGATTTAAATGTACTTTCGTGCAGTGTTCGGAGGTGCCTGTGTTATTAATTAGTTAATTATACCATTAAGTGAATGGCTAAAGTCAATTTGTTAAAAATAATAACAATAATAATAAATAATAATAATGACTCAAGCATGGCCTATGTTGATTGTAGGTTCCAATGTTCCTATGTTCTTGGACCAGACTTTCACATTAAAGATAAGAGGGCGGCTTCAATCTGCTCCATTTTATGCAAATTGATATGACCCTGGGACTTCTGCCCAGTTTCCAGTACAGCCTCCTGAACTTGCAAACTTCTCATCTCCCTGGTCTAAGCGGGAATTCTCTGAGTCTGTTAGAGAATCTGTTGTAAACACAGATCCATTGATTTGCATTTGTCAGACAGGAAAGTTAAACCAGTGAAAAGAGAAGCTCTTTATTGTTTTATGCAGGGTCAGGGAAACCTTTTGTGTTGATCCTATTGATCCAATCTTTCCCTTTAAGGAAACCACATTGTTAAAGACCCCCCATTCAATAGATTTATCCTTCATGCTTGCAATATTCTTTTAAGTGGTCTCATCTAGGGTAGTATGGAAGCATTAAACCTGAGATCTAAACAAAAGGCAAGATAGAAAAATACAATGGGATTTTAAATATTAGAAAACTAAGGGCCCATCCTGCAGCATTTGTCCCAGTAAAACTCCCATTGAAGTCAATGTTGAAGTCAGTGGGAGTTTTGGCTGAGAAAGGACTCGAAGGGCCAAGCCCTAAAATATTTGCCAAAATGTGCAATTATTTCTCCTTCAGATATGTTAATTTTTATTGAGTCTTTAGTGTATTTACATGTACAAATATTCTTACAAATTGTAAGGTAGCGTTAATACATGTGTTTTTCACTGCCAATTGGTTTTTCAAATGTATGTCCAGGCCAGAATTTTGAACTACTCTATTTAAGTATAGAATAGTATAGAATATATTGAAACCAACGGATTTGCAACCATTTGCATCAGCTGATATCTCTTCCATACAGTTTTCATGTGGCATTTTGGGGGTAGATATGATGTTAGATGGGCCCTGGGAAGAGTCCATAGGATTGTAAGAATAAGATAATACAGGACATAGTACAGGAATGACTGCTACATTCCTTGGATAATACTAATGTGTTGTGCTAATTCCAATAACTACAGCCTGTGAAAGGCCGTTTTGCTTACAGCACTAATCTGCTAGATCAGCCTCACTAATTCTGTGGCCTTTTAACTGCATGAATATCAAATAAGGAGACATTCTGTTTTAATTCTCTATTTGATCTCGGCTTAATAGTGCAGTTCTTAAATTTTTGTCAGGATGAAAAATATTAATGATCCCTAGGTGAGTTAATGTATTTATCTGTTTAGGGAGTTCAAAGGGCAGAGTTCAACTATGGTTCAGGTTAACTGAACACAAAGCCATATCCTAATGTCTGTGTTGACTGCAAAGTACTAAAAGTCTGAATATTATCACTTAGAAGGTGCACCACATCTCTGTTAAGCAAATATTGCACCAAATGTAAGGTAAGCAGACATATGAAGAATGCAATTAAAATGGCTCTCATTACAAAGTCTTAGGCAAGCTACCAAGCTCAACTTGGTTATGAAATGCCTTGTAAAATCTTTGAGTCCCCTTGGGTGAGAAGTGTTTTCTCATTGGAAAATTGCTTTATTGGTACCAGTGACCTGTAGAGCAGCTGCTGCAGCTTGGACTGAAAATCAGCTCTCAGAATAATGTGCTCCTATTAAAATGGATAAGACATTTGTTTACACAGTCTGGGCTTGCAGAAAGTGCAGTTAACCCCATCCAAATTGTGTACTGCTTTGAATAGTCAATGGTCACAATTAGCCCTAGTGTACAAAAAATGATAATTCACAGGGAGGGCAAAACACTGGGTAAGACCAATCCTGCACTCTGTAAATACTTCTGATTTTTCTGGGCTGATCAGCAAAGTGCTTGCATAACTTGTTTGCATTTCCTGATTGCTGAATCATGTTACTGATGATGAAACATTTTTGTACCAAAATGCCATCAATGATTCATCTGTTCAAAATACTCCCACTGACCACTTTTTATTTATATTCACTTGATCACTGTGCATTTCAGCAAATGTGAATGTGCAAACAGTGCTTTTATTTGGAATATAGCCTGGATAAATGCAGGATCAAGATAAAGACAATATGCAAAAACTGCTGGAGACAGGCACTGAATTCTGAGCTACTATTTTCCCAAGAGAGATGGAAGAGAGTTCCTTCCAGCTCTGAACCATAGCACCACCTATTGGTGGCTTTATTGTCACATAAAAAATGCCACACCAGGTCAGACCAAGGGTCCATGGAGCCCAGTATTTGACAGTGGGCAGTCCCAGATGCTTCAGAGGGAACAAACAGAACAGGATAATTTCAAGTGATCCATCCTCCATCGTCCAGTTGCAGCTTCTAGCAGTTGGAGGTTCAGGGAATCCTGCGCATGGGGTTGCATCCCTGGCCATCCTGGCTAATAGCCGTTGATAGACCTATCCTCCATGAACTAATCTAATTATTTTTTTATCCTTGTTATATGTTTGGCCTTCACAACATCCCCGGGCAATGAGTTCCCCAGATTGACTGTATGTTGTGTGAGGAAGTACTTCCTTATGTTTTGTTTTAAACCCGCTGCCTACTAATTTTATTGGGTTACCCCTAGTTCTTGTGTTATGTGAAGGGGTAAATAACACTTCCTTATTCACTTTCTTCCCACTAGTCATGATTTTATACACCTCTATCATACCCCCACTTAGTCATCTCTTTTCTAAGGTGAACACATTCTCTTTAATCTATTAGTACTCAGCACCTTTGAAAGTTACTAAGGCCCAGATCCTCAAAGAGATTTAGGTGCCTAAATCCCAATGATTTCAGTGGGAGGAACATCTGGGCCTAGCAGCTTCCATTAAAATCAAAGGAAGCTGTGGATGCTCAACATCTTTGAAAATCAGGCTACGTTTAGATAGAGGCCTAAATAAGGACTGAGGTGACTGTAAGAATTCTGCTTTGAAAATCTTAGCCATGAACAACATTCACTGTATGCACAATTTCTAGCAAAATCTGTTCTATTCTGTTCTGGTTCTTAGACCACCCTCAACACCATGGTATCTGAGCACCTTCCAGAGGTGCATTAAGAGATATGGCTAATATCTGTCATGTGTGGTTTGCTCTCACTCTCTCATGCTTTTCCCAAGGGAGAAATTGTGTGTGCAATGGCTTTTATTATCGTAGTTGTTGTTAAGTGACAGATGTATATTGCTATTAGCAAAGGCAAGGTCAAAGAAGTGTACCTTGTATTTGTTACAGAAGAAGGTGAGGTTTGGAGTGGTACTTCATTCCTGTGGAAGTTTGTTCTACATTCTTGAACCAGCACCCAAGAAAGCTCTTCTTCCTTTTCTTTTATTATCTGCCTACCTGCTACATAGCTGCAGTGGTGATTTCCCCAAGATTAAAATGCTTCATCTGCTGCTACTATGCTTTATTGCTATATGGTAAAATCATTTATTTGTATGTAATGGGCAATATCTTGGAACTTCTCTTACCAATATAAGATATTCACCAAGATTAGAAAATTTAATATGAAATTTTTAATCAACAAAGGAAGATTCATAGATTCATAGATATCAAGGTCAGAAAGGACCATCATGATCATTTAGTCTGACCTCCTGCACAATGCAGGCCATAGAATCTCACCCCCCACTGATAACAGACAGAAGTTCATGACGTTAAATTAATTAAAAGTTAAGACATCTTAACAGCAATTACAGAGAAATTAGAGGAGCACACTGTGATACATAATAGCATTCTTTGGCAATATGAACTGAATGTCGTGAATGCCATAGCTGTGTGGAAAGCAAGTGTGTGTGTGTATATTTCTTTGCACAGTAATGCCGAGCATACAAATACTTTTTGCAACTGGATCTTCATGTTAATTTCAGTACCATGAACAGTTACTGCTTTGCAACCTTAAAAATATCAAGTCAGTGTTCTTCCCAAGAGACCATGTGAGGTAAGAGCTGGGCCAGCTTGCGACTGTGGGGCCCCAGATCTGCATGTTCCTGCAGACCAGAGGTCTCAGTCCTAGAGGCTCTTTCTTCTCCCTGGGATGTTGCTAAGTAGGCCCTTTGAGGGCTGGTTTAATAAAGAACTAGAAAGAGGTGAAGAATGCTGGTTAGGATACTGGGACATCTTTCTTATTTAGATAAGGAGAAACCTTTTGGTGCAATTTCTAGGACACACACAGATATTTATATTTATTTCACTGCCTTCAGCAGTAAGAATAAGAATATAGTTTTGCTATGACTTCCTTATCTTCTTTCGATGGTCTTTTAATGCATCATGAGTCATTGTTCATTGGTGCATTTTTACCATCTATGTCAGCATGTCTGTCTATATTTTAGCTAAATTTTGAATGGATTTGTGGGACTACATATTTTATCTTCTGTAGATGTAGCTCAAAATTAAGAAGTAACAACATATATAAATGTTAAAGGAAATACATTAAATATTTGTAAATAGTATAGGTTTGTAATAATAATCTCTTGAATTATATTTTTAATGTTTAACTAAATATCTCACTTCTTATAAACTGTTTCAAAGGTGCTTAGCGGCTCTAAATGTTATAAGTAGTCTCACCAGATATGGATTGGTGGGTAGTACCTGCCATCCGTGTAAGAAATTGTGTTACCATGTGATAAATTGCATTTATCATGTGCCAGTTTTTTAAAGCAACCTCTAGTCCTACTTTATTGCTCCATCTGATCCCCAAATACACTGAGCACAATTCTGCTCTCCTTATAAAAACACACTGATCACAATTCTGCTCTCCTTTTAATTGAAGGTCATCTCTGTTAACCAGTGAGTTTTTGTCAGTCTCTTGATTGGTTGCTCAATGAAGGTCTGACTCTATTTTTTCATTAGATGTATTTCTATTTCCCTCTTTCTCCTTTTTTTTTAAAATCACTCTCTGTATTTTTTTTCACTCTGGCTATTTCTGGTCTCTGTTTCTTCATTAGATATTTTTCTCAGTCACTCTTCTCTTCTTCCTGACCACCAGCATTCCAGCTGAACTTCTAGAGCTCTAATGTTCTAAAGTAGGCAGAATGTATTTTTTCATCCCTGATTCACATTCAGAAAACTTCTAAAAAGAGAACAAAAGTGTTCTTTGGCAATCACTCTCTATTGTCTTTCTCCCCTTGTTCTTCATGAGGATAGGTAGGCTTGACTAAGACTTATACTGCTGCAGGGTGCCTGTAGGTGCACTCAGAGAAGTACAACTATTGGTGGTCCTTGCTACACTTTTGGAAAAGATACAGTATGTGCGGCCCTCAGCCACAAACTGGAGGTCATGCCTCCATCCCTTCCAGACACACATCACTCAGCTATGGTCAGCCTCCCCCCCACGCCCTCCTCTGGGGCATCAATCTCTAGTACTAGCAGGCCCCTCCTTGGTTCAGAGAGACGTGCAGGTCTTTTATGGCTGCCTTCAGAATGAAAGCTCTTAGGATGGAGAGGGCACCTCTAGCACAAAGGCAGCCATAAGGGGACATGAATATGTTGAGACAACATTAGGTTTGTGTGTACTAGATATTACCTTTTTCTCCCTGGTGAAAGATCCTGATGTGCAGTCCCGCTCCTGCATCCGTTTCCACACAAACTTCTCATTGATTTCTGGGTGAGTTTTGCATGCAGGATTCTGCTTCTCTCTCAGGTGGGTTCAGAAATAAGGCAAAATATTCAGGAGTCAACAAGCCATTGCATTGATTCTGAAGGAAAATGCAAAAGAAAAAAGCCATTAGGGTAAAAAAAAATAAAGCACAAAAATCAAGCAAATCCACTGTGAAAAAGTGTGTTCAAAATACTGGTGAAGTGCACAGCTGAAAATGTGTTGGGCTAGCACTGGATGCAGGCTGTTTCTTACAACCCACATTACCTTTTAGACCAAAATTGTATTTAAATAACTGAGGAACGTATTGGTGAGCTGAGCATGATTTTTTCCAGCAGATCCCCTCTTGTCATATGGAGAGAAAAAAAGCTAAGGGCTAGACTGAGCCATTAGGCTCAGCCCAGAGTCAGGGATGACACAAAGGAGAGGAAGAGGTGCTCTAGGAAGGGACGGTTCTGCAGAGAGACAATTCCTCCCCTGCTCCTCCTTCCTCTGGGAAGGGGGGAAGTTACTACATCCCTTTCTGGAGGTGCAGATTACTCTCCACTCTACTCCCCTCTCTACCCTTCTTTGCCCCCACAACTCACTTGCTCACAGTCAGATGTATGAGCTAGGGTGACCAGATGTCCTGATTTTATAGGGACAGTCCTGATATTCAGGGCTTTGTCTTATATAGGCACCTATTAACCCCCATACCCTGTCCCCATTTTTCACACTTGCTGTCTGGTCACCCTCGTATGAGCAGGCCCTGTTGGTCCCCTCAGTAGCAAAAAGCTACAATCTGACTTAGTTGGCCTTCCTCAGCTGAGAAAGGCCCCTCCCCCAACCATCCTTAGCAAGGGCTGGGGACAATCTACATAGGCCCTGAATAGAAAGACTCTCAGTGACTTCGGATCAGGCCTATAAATGGCTTAGTTGCTGACCATAAAAGTTTTCTGGTCCTAAAATTACACATAAGGACTCAAATGCACAAAAGTCCACTAGTCCCCATTGTATCCCATTAATATGAGCCATTCCGAGTAAGTCATTATTATTTTTTATCAAACATGAATCACAATCTCTGGAAAACATAAGACTAGGGAGCTGGAGATCTAAGTACCACTCCTGCCACTGACTTCCTGCGTGACCTTTCCAGATCTCAGTTTTCCCTTGAGTATAACAGAATTATATTCACTTCATGGAGGTGTTGGGAAGGCCTAATTCTCTGCTGATTCCAGACCTTCTAGTGAGTACAGAGGGCAAAGTCATTAATAATTAGCAATAATGAACATGGTTTGAACCTACTGTGCTGAATGGCACAAAATTACTCTTGATTTGGTTTAGTAAATGTAGCATGAAAAGTTTGAACAAACATGGTGAGCTTCTTCCTCATTTGTGCCCCATGAACATGGCATTCAGCTAAGAGAGGAAAGCTACAGCAAAGATGTTTGACCTCAGCTCCCCCGGTCCTGAGGCCAGTTCTGTGCCAGCCCTGCCATAATTGTGATCAGCCTTAGGGCGAATTGACTCATGATAGGAAATAAATTCAAAATGTAATTAGTCGAATTCAATCACCAAACTTTTTTGTTTAATTGAGAGATGGTTTCCCATGACTTACAGTAAATGTGTTACTGTCTTCAATTTGTAAGTTTTATTTGGTTTATTTTAGGCCTGCTTGCAATGTGCTGTTAAAGCAGAATCTTCTATACAATCTACCTGAAGAATTGTAACTCAGGAATAGATTGGTGCATCAATGAATTGTACAGAGCTATACAATGGATAGCACCAAGTCTTACATTCAGAATGATGAAAGAGTTTTGAATGCAGCTACCTTTAGAAGGTTCTACCAGTACACCAAAGCAGTTTAGTATTCCAAACCAGGGGTAATACATTTTTAATAACTAGAGGGCAAGTTACCTGCCCTGTGTCAGGCTTGAGTAACAGATGTATAAATGTATTAGGGGCAGGGTCCTTCCCAGGACGCAGAGCGGAGCTGCTTTGTGGAGGCTACACAAGTCCAAGCTTGAGGCTCACAACCATTCAGTGGAAAGGACAACACTTAAATAATCTTGTACCCACACCACACCTCAACTCATGCTTGCATTAGAGTGTAATAAATGGGCCCAATCATTATTGTTGTTGTTGTATATTACAGTATTGCTTAGACACCCCAGTCAGGGATCAGCACCCTATTATAATAGGTGTTGTACACACATATAGTAAAGAGTAGTCCTTACCCCCAAAAAATAACAATCTAATCTAATCTAATCTAATCTTTAAATTATAGGTCATATTCATAAGGGACCTATCACTGAGCTACCTTGAGACTTGCTAAACACAGCACATGGACTTAAAGAAAGAAAAACCTCAACATCTTCCTTTTCTTCTCTTCCTTCCTTCCATCCTTTCTTTTGTTTTACAATTAATATTTTAAAAGAAGCTGAAAGGGGCGAAGAATAGTCTTTATGAATATATTTTAATACAAGAGACAAATACATTTAGGATCTGATCTGAGGCCCATTAAAATCAATAGGAGCCTATCCACTGGATTTTAGTGGACCTAGGAACAAGCCAATAATGAATAAAAGTGTAATTTCTATGGAGTGAAGTACCTTTTGAAAATAATTAATAATATTAACAAGGTGCTGACTATTAGATTTAATTGCTAATCACTTTAGAACTGGCTTTGTTGCTGAGATTCCAAATATCGGAAGCATGGCAAACACCGAGGGTAGAGAGGAATTATTTCACGTGGTCCAAGGTATAGTTGGGATCCTTGAGATGAAATGAAGAAAGGGAAAATTTAGGCTATCAGGACAATTTTCCTCATAATGAGCTCTCTGAGGCTGTGGGAAGTCTCCAAGCCTGGGTGAACAGGCTCATTCTATAGGGGCTCAAGATAGCATGGTAAAAATAGCAATATGAATGTTCCAGCTTTGGCTGGAACTGAGGCTCTCAAGTCTACCTGTCACTCTATGCTTGAGATCCTGAACTCCAGCCCAAGCCAGAACAGCCACATTGCTATTTTTACCGTGCTACCTGGAACAATACTAGCACAAGTCTGATAATCTGCACTGGGAGACTCACATCCAGCTGCAGTGTAAGATATACCCACCAGGGGCAGTGATGGAATCCCCATATATTGGGGCATTTGAAAATAGCCTGAGAAAGGCACTAGAAAATATACCATAGGAACATTCCTACACTGGCATGGGGATTTGGTTAGGTGACCTAAGAGATCTTTCCAATCCATAAAGTCCATTGCCTGATCTTTCCTGAAATAACAGAATCCACACTTGATACTGCATTTTCATTTGTGTGCGTATTTGATCATGATGGACAAGTGTCTTTAAAGGGCATTCATAAGAATAAAAAAAGTCAAGCATGTTTAATGTATGTGTAGCAGATGGAAATAAGCAGATAAACATGTACAAGCTGCACACTCTTACAATGTGTTTATTTGCGTCTTCATTCAAATTGTTTCTTGTTACATAATGGTTTTGTACACAGTGGAGTACTTAACCTAATTTATATTGATCTCAATTGCTCTCTTTTGTGCATACTTAATTCAGAGAGATAATCAAATTGATTTCTGAGGCCTACTTTTTAAGAGATTGTACTAACACAGACATGCAAGAGATGCCCTAATTAAATTATATCAAAAGAAAAATATTTTAAATCTTTGGAAACTGTTTTGATGATCATTTCATTGTGTTTAGTATTACTAACATAATTACATTTCCTCCACACTGAGTTCTGTTTGAAATCAAATTGAGAAACATTTTTAAGCTCCATCAAGCAGATAACTTGGTTTTGCTGAATTTGAACTGCACACATATAAAACAACATATGAGAGATCAATATGCGTGTCTTGCCCTTGCAAAAGATATGGAGAAATTACTTAAATTTAAATTAGAAGGACTGTTTAATTTTTCATAAAGGTTTGGCTCCTTTACCAGTTAGCAGTTATTTCATGTGTCCATGTCACAGTTCCAAAAAATTGTGGCTTCTTTTGTCGCTATTGTTCTAGTATTAAAAATCAGCACGTATTGGAGGGTCTATGCACTGAGGAAGGAGAGGATTTGTTTAGGGAGACTGAAGGGAGTAAAAATTAGGAGTGGGGTGATGGTGTGAAATTAAATATGAAATTAAACAGTAATAAGTCATCAGGACCAGATGGTATTCACCCAAGAGTTCTGAAAGAACTCAGATGTGAAATTGCAGAACTACTAACTGTGATATGTAACCTATCATTTAAATCAGCTTCTGTACCAGCTGACTGGAGAATAGCTAATGTGATGACAATTTTTTTAAAAGGCTCCAGAGGTGATCCTGGCAATTACAGTCCAGTATGCCTAATTTCAGAACCAGGCAAATTGGTTGAAACTATAGTAAAGAACAGAATTATCAGACACATTGATGAACACGATTTGTTGGGGAAGAGACAACATGGTTTCTGTAAAGGGAAATCATGCCTTACCAATCTACTAGAATTCTTTGACAGGATCAACTAGCATGTAGACAAGGATGATCCAGTGGATATAGTGTACTTATTTTTTCAGAAAGCCTTTGACAAGGTCCCTCACCAAAGACTCTTAAGCAAATTAAGGTGTCATAGGATAAGAGGTAAGGTCCTCTCATGGATTGGTAATTGACTAAAAGATAGGAAACAAAGGGTAGGAATAAATGGTCAGTTTTCAGAATGAAGAGAGGTAAATAGTGGTATCCCCCAGGGGTCTGTACAGGGACCAGTCCTATTCAACATATTCATAAATGATATGGAAAAATGGGCAAACAGTGAGATGGCAAAATTTGCAGATAATACAAAACTCCTCAAGATAGTTAAGTCTAAAGCAGACTGTGAAGAGTTACAAAGGGATATCACAAAACTGGGTGACTGGGCAACAAAATGGAGATGAAACTCAGTGTTGATAAATGCAAAGTAACGCACGTTGGAAAACAAAATCCCAACTATACATATAAAATGATGGTGTCTAAATTAGCTGTTACCACTCAAGAAAGAGATCTTGGAGTCATTGTGGATAGTTCTTTGAAAACATCCACTCGACATGCAGCGGCAATCAAAAAAACGAACAGAATGTTGGGAATCATTAGGAAAGAGGTAGATAATAAGACAGAAAATGTCATATTGCCTCTATATAAATCCATGGTATGCCCACATCTTGAATACTGCATGCAGATGTGGTCACCCATCTCAAAAAACATATATTAGAATTGGAAAAGGTACAGAAAAGGGCAACAAAATGATTAGGCTTATGGAACAGCTTCCATATGAGGAGAGTTTAAAAAGACTGGGACTTTTCAGCCTGGAAAAGAGAGGACTAAGTAGGGATGAGAGAGATCTATAAAATCATGATTGGTGAGGAGAAAGTAAATAAGGAAGTGTTATTTACTCCTTCTCATTAAACAAGAACTAGTGGTCACCCAATGAAATTAATAGGCAGCAGGTTTAAAACGAACAAAAGGAAGTATTTTTTCACACAACACACAGTCAACCTGTGGAACAATTTGTCAGAGGATGTTGTGAAGGCCAAGACACTAACAGGATTCAAAGAAGAACTCGATACGTTCATGGAGGATAGGTCCATCCATGGCTAATAGCCAGGATGGGCAGGGATACAAAACTATGCTCTGCAATGTCCCTAGCCTCAGTTTTCCAGAAGCTGGGAATGAGCGACAGGGATGGCTCACTTGATGATTACCTGTTCTGTTCATTCCCTCTGGGCACCTGGCACTAGCCACTGTCAGAAGACAGGATACTGGTCTAGATGGACCCTTGGTCTGACCCAGTATGGCTGTTCTTATGGTCTAAAAAAGGAAAATGTCAGATGAGGATATGAAAAGTGCCCTTTCTGTGAAATGTTCAATACTATTAAATAGTCTCCCAAGAGACATGGTTAAAGCTCCCTAGCTTCATTTATGTAACATTAGAGATGGAATGAGGAGGGGTTCAGAATTAGATTAGGTTTATGTTGGAGTTTGTATTTAAAGAAGAAACAGCAAGGGCTGTGTGCACTACATTACATCCATCTGCAGTTGATTGGGCAGGAAGGAGGACAGGAAGGTGTGCAGACTAGGCAAACCCATATAGATCCCTCAAACCCAAGTTAGACTTAGCAGGAGAAGTATGCTGTATCTTGTAAAGGTTGATGCAGTTCCCTCCCCACTAAGTAAACAGAGGGATTGTGCCTCAGAGCTGCTCCTGGGACAGTGCCACTACATGTTTTCCCTTACTTAGCTCATGTGCTTATATGCTTTCCTGAATCAGAGCCTAATATATGATGCATCTTGCCATATGCAGACTTTATTGTGGTTATACTAATGTGTGTGGTTTTGAGTTGAAGCTTTATTTTATTCAAAATCAAAACAAGAGAGAACCAACAAGATGTGTATATGTCAAAGCTAAGTTGCTACATGATCTTATGGTTGTAGCCCTAGACTTTTCTCAAGACTCTCATCCCTTTCTCCTCATTTGCTGCATCATGTCTAAAATCTAAATTGTAAACTCTTTAGTGCAGGGTCTCATCTTTTGTTTTCTGTGCAAGGTGCACAGTTAGTGCACAGGATAGCTGCACAGAGAGACAGAATTAAGGTTGCAGAGGCAACCATAAATCTAGCTTTCCCTAACTTTCAACTTGACTTTGCAATTTAAATAAGGTTCCTTTAACATAGTGTTTTGGTGTGTAATTATTATAACCAAAGGTAACTTTTGGGTGAGCTCGATAATATCTAATGATAAAATACACTAATGCTTTGCTATAATATTTTTGCTTCTACATTCAAATAACACTACAAATTTGTAGTACTCAATGGTGGCCTTTGTCAAACCTGTTTCATTAAAGATTTTTCATACCAATTACCTCAGCTTTCCAGTTAATATATTTTTTACGACTCATTAATCACTTATGCTTTTTACATATATGGTCACCTTCTTGCAATGCATGCAAGAGTTGATGACATTTTTTATCCACGAATAAGGGCTCCACTGTGCAAAACATTGAGCTCTGGGCCCCAGTCCTGCAAAGAGACACACGAGCTTAACTTTATGTGTGGGAGCCTGCAGTGTTCACACTGAAGATAACTAGAGTTTTTCCATTTACTGAAATGAAGTGGGTGCAAACCCTTTGAGTAGTTCCATTTAAATCACTCGGACTAGTAATGAGCTTCAAGTTAAGCTTGTATTGCTTCATCAGGCCCAGAATGCTCACTATGCTCCTGCTCCCGTTAGTTACTTTACCTAGTGGAAGAAGATAAGATCTGAACAACTCTGCTTGGTGTGGCAAAGGCTGTACCATGCTGAGCAAAAAGCAGATCACACTAAGGGGAGCTGGTTCTGTGCATACCCTTCAAATATGGGAGGGAAGTCATACTGAAGGAGACAAATGGGGCCTAAAGGCCAAACTAAGAATGTGATCCCCAGGAGAGATACTCCTTCTCTTATAAGTCTGCCTTTGTGTAAATCCTGGATTGTTCCTAACTAGGATAAAGCTTGCTTGGAGTCAGACAGCCACTTTTCTATCCTTTAAAGGTGCCAAGATAAAAATCACCTAGAAAATAGATATCCATTGTACATAACAAAACATGAAGGCAATTGCAGTGTACAAAAAATGTGAACAGCTCTGTCAAAAGTCAGGTCTAACCAGTTCAAAAAGGGGCATCTGAAAAAGGTGCTTTAATGCAGCATATGAAAAAAATAGAAATCAAGATTTACAAAATAAAATAACAACAATAATAAACACAATGAAACTGAATTTTCCCCCATGAATACAATCTATTCAAAATGACATATGTTTGTTTGTTTGTTTGTAAAGAAAATCCCAGTCCAATCTCATTTTTGAGGGTCTTTTTTTTAATAAAATAAGTTTCCACAGTAAAATATATTGCACAATGCAGGCTTACTCTATATAGAATTTACAGAACAATTGTTCTGATTTTCTCTTTTTTTGTGGGGTCATTGCAAATAGATTTAAATGGATTTCTCGGTGATGATAGGTTTTTTTTACTAAGAAGATATCTCATCAGAAACTCTTCGGCTCAGTTCTGATCTAATTCAAATTGCTTTAAACCAGGATTGAATCTATTGAAGTCATATTTAGATTGTAAGCTCTTCAAGGCAGGGATTCTCTACTTCTCTGTGTTTGTAGAGCCTGTAGCCCAATCAGGCTCCAGACTTGTTTGATCCCCAGACACTACTGCAATAAGAATGATTAATAATAGTAATAATTAATAATTGGAGTTACAGTAGTATAAAAACCAGTGTGAGTGAGAGCAGTCGTGCCTTACAGTTTCAGGCATATATGTTTTATATTTTCAGTGAATCATTTTACTGGTTCTTTAATCAGTTTTATGGTTGTGACAAAAATATCCCCAATACAGAGCAGTCTGACTTATGTTCATTGACAACTGTGGGCTTCATCCTCAGACATTAGCATCTAAATAGAACATCCAGATGCCATTAAAAGTGTCTCATCAGAATGGAAAACAGACTTTTAGGTTTCTAAATAAGCATAAGTGCCCTCATATGAAATGTGGATGTTATAATTAGCTTCCCAATTGAGTTTGGAATTTCAAAATTGCCACCATGAGTATTATTTTGTTATAGTGTATTCCTGGGGCTAGATTCACAAAGGGATTTAGGCACCTAGAAAATCACTGGGATTCACAAAGGCTGAACCTAGATTCCCTATACAATGAATGGGGAGAGACAGGTGCCTAAGAATGGGATTAACAAAAGCCAGCTTGCTGCCCCACTTAAGATAGCCAATGGGAGAGACCAAAGAAACGGTTATGTGCTAATCCCTGCCCTTCTCAGGGAGACGGACACTGGGTTGCAGAGGGGCACCTATCTTCACTTGGGATTCACAGTCGTGAACCCCCTCTTGAAGTCAGACACCTAAACGTTCGCAGCAGCAGGATGTAGAGTTAGATGGCTCTGAGCATATGTACATGATTTGGCCCTGAAAGCAGAGAAGTGCCTATCTTCCCCCAGTTCATGAATCTCATTGGGGCTAAGGTATCTGAATGCTTAGAGTAAAGCAGCCTTGCACCTGCTCAGAGGCAGAGACATAGGTGTCTAGGGAACTTTGTGTGCAATAACTTAGGGGCTAAGTGAGGTTAGGTGGCTGCCGAGAGTGGGGTTTGTCAATGCCAGTGGCGCCTAGTCTGGGACACAAAAACCTAAAATAGCAGTTAGGCTTTTAAGTGCCTTTGTGAATTTAGCCCCTGCAAAAATAATTTGTCACATTGCCAGAGGTTGGTGGAGAAGGGAAACAGTGTCTAGCCACTTGCTCCAGCTTTTTACATGTACCTCTGTTGGGGTTCACTCACTTGCATCAGTGCGGAAGGTTAACACTATCTTTGGCTCCAGCCCCTCCTGCCAACCGCCTCCCTCTGGCCCCAGGTTGTCGGGGTCTCAGGCCTTGGCCAAGTCACCTAATTTCACTCCGCTTCCAGGGTATCATAAATTCAGCCAAAACTGAATAGTCCTCTGCCATCCTGAGATACTGAAATCTTGTTTTCTCTATTTACAGACCCTATCTTGGGGTTTCCTTTCCAATAGCCTGCACTGCCCCTGTTGTGTCTGTGTATTCCAACCCTGGGATTCTCTCAATCAGACATACCTGTCTCCTCCTCTGTCATCTCTCTCTCAACTGAGCTCCTTCAGTCTATTTATTATGGCTTAGCTCCTTCCCCTCCGGCCAGGTGCCAATTAGCTACTCACCTCCCCAGGTTCAGGTTCCTAATTGGGCATATTCACTAGCAGACCCTATCTCAAGGCTTCTCTTGCAGGAGCCTATGCTGGCCCTGTAGTGTGCTGCCCCATTGCCTCTGTTTGTGTATCCTAACCCTGGGCTTCTCTCAATAAGACACACCTGTCTCCTCTGCCATCTCCTTCTCTCAACTGAACTCCTTCAGTCTACTTATTATGGCTTAGCTCTGTCCCCTCTGGCTGGGAGCCAATTAGCTACTGACCTCCCTCGGTGCAGAGCACGAGTAACTGGATGCATTCGCTAGCCTTGCAGATGATGGGGGTTAAGCCTCATGACAGTACCATAGGGCAGAATGGGCCCATATGACATTTCTTTTCCTTTCTTTCAAGCACCAGCAGCTTCTGCTTCTGAGATATATCTTTGTGCATTGACAGGCTTCCTGTATTGTTGTTAAAGTTAATAACCCTGTGAAGGATTTCACCACATCTCAGAGGCACACCATGTTGTTTTTCTTAATGATGCTCATATTTGGCTGTTCCAGGGATGTGCCTCATAAAGGCATTACATTCTTCTTTCAGAGTAGCAGCCGCATTAGTCTGTATTTGCAAAAAGAAAAGGAGTACTTGTGGCGCCTTAGAGACTAACAAATTTATTTGAGCATAAGCTTTCGTGAGCTACAGCTCACTTCATTGGATGCATTCGGTGGAAAATGTTCCTGTGTTCTTCTCTTAAGACTGGGCAGATGACTACATTAGAGTGATCTGAGGATGTACATTGAACTGCCAATGGAGTGACTTATTGCAACAAGACGTGTTCCAAAAAAAAGTTTTACTGAATGTCAGCTGCACCTATCACATTTGCCAGTCAGAGACAAACTGGATCCTTGATAGAATAATTCTTGATACTTTCTCCTCCACAAACCCTTTGTCTACATTTTCTGTTTGGATTATAAACTTTTCTAGAGCAGGACTCTGTTTTTCTATGTGTATGTACGATACTTAGCACAGTTGGGCCCTCCTCTTAATGGAGGCCTCTAGGTGCTGCTATAATAAAATAATAACAATAACAAGGATGATGACGAGGCGGAGAAGTATATGTTTTTGTCATTGTGCTTTCATCTTTCTTACATTTCTAGGTTGTTGAACAAATTGGGACTTTTTGATATTACTAAAGAAAAGTGACATACAATTTTCCCTGTAAACTAATGCCAGTATATAGTGCCAGTATTTTGTATTGCTTCAGACAAAAAGGCATTTGCCTTAATTCCAGTCATACATGTGCTCTCCTAACTATTTACATCTAGAGCTGTGTGGTGTAGTGTAGTGACTAGTTTCTGTGGATAATTCTTTCTTTGTAGATTGTGCACAAGCAATTTGTTGGGAATTTTCAGTACTCAAAATTTGAGTTATTTTTTTTTAGTTTTGACTGGATATATAGCCAGCCACATGCTATGTTTCTGCTGCAAAAAACATAACTCTTAGAATCAAGTTTCTAGTTCACATATACATGTTCCAGAATTCGAAACAAATTGCAACATTCTTCATTATTTGCTTTAAATTCACTATTTCCACAAATATTCCTGCCAGCCGACTCATTCACTAGAAAAGGGGCATGGGCAAAACTGATTTACTTAAAAATCTAAACAAATATTAGAGGAAAAGCATTTTGCATGATATGTCCAGTTCTAATGACAACTCCAGAATGTATCTTGTGATACATACACAGTAAACTGGTCTCTTAAAGATGCCTTGGAATATGTAATATAATATAGTAAAATTCTCAATGCCTGGTGGTCTGGGTGGCTCAGAGGATGTGTACTAGGGTAGGAAGATTTTCACCTCTACATTATAAGTTTGTATCTAGTCCTGGGTGATAGTGACCAAAAGTGATTACCATCTTAAAGCCATCCAGTGGCCCAGATGGAATGACTTGGTGGTCTTAGTCTAGATTTACTGGACACAGGTGTCTCATCACAAAATCACCACTGCAGATGATGCTAACTGGCAGCCTTTTTGGCAAGCTCCATAGAGAGACCAAGGATGGAATGAGCCTGGAACAAGAATTACCCTCTCATTCCTAGACTTCATCCCACCAAGTCAGGTCCAATGAGAGGAAGTTTGTACGGTTGATCATAGTTACAGTACCTGTTCAGTTGATAAACAGAAGATGTCATCCTTCAGGCAGCTTTCATGAATACTAAATTCACTTATAAAAGTAATATATTCAGAACAAAGCTATGTAATAGCTGCTGTATATGTTAGCAAGGAAAAAAATGAGAGCCTTATTTTGCTGTCACTGAGTTCTAGATCCAGCAAAGCACTTTAGCACATGCTTCACTTCTAGCCTGTGAGTTGTCTCACTGAAGTCAATGGAATTAAATCTGAACTTGTATGTAAGTGCTTTGCTGATCAGGGTTTAACACCAGTTTAACTCCATTGACTTCACTAGAGTTTCTCTGGGTTTGCAGTGGTGCAAGTGACAGCTGTGTCAGAACCAGAGTCTTCGGCCAAATTTTGATTCAATTAGACCTGTGAAAAGCTGGAGTAACTATGAAGATTATTCTAAATTTTAACCACTGTAACTGAGATCAGTATCTGTCTGTCTATAGTGGAAAAATATCTTTTAATCAATGAAGGTTGATTAAAAATACATAACTGCACAGCTTGATAGACTGGTTCCATTTGCTCCTATCTCAGCCTCACTTTTCAGATTGAACTGCAGACTTCCCACTTTGATTCTGTATTCCAGCGCCTTAATATCTAAAGTGACATTATAAGAAAGCAACCATGACAAACTCTTTGGTTTTTTAAATTCTGTTGATTTTTTTAAAAAGTTCTGCTGCTTTCAGATCCCATTATTTAGTTTGTTGTTGTTTAAATCAAACCCACTATCCTTATTTAGGAAGGACGGTCCTTCTTTTACAGAAAAATGTTGAAGGCCTGATTCACCACTGTGCTGCTACCATTTTATGCTAGTGTAGCTCCATTGAAGTCAATGATATTATGCATGTGTAAAACTGGAGTAACACAGTGGTGAGTCAGGCTATGACCTTTTTCAAAGTGTTCCTATAGAAAGTCCTATTTTCTCCAGTGCAGCCTAGTGCAAAGAAAGATGCATCTGCATTTCTTGCTCCAAATGTCCACAGTTAAAGCTCACAGTTTTACAGACAACATTCAATATTAATTCCAGTACATAAAATCAAGACTTTTCTAAAATCAAGATGGCTCCTTCCTCTCCCTCCTTAAAAATGAGTCTCGCTCTGTAGGCAAGTTTCCTAGACAATAACTATCTCACAAGAGAGTTCCCACTCCATTTTTCCTTTCTGATAAATGCACATCAAGGAAAACATTTGCCTTTATGGTTCCTTTTCAAGAGCAAACTTAACAGTTCAAGGAAAGTATTTACTGAATGCATTGAGAAGCATGTAGCTTTGCATTATTTATTATTAGATACCAATAACTGTAATACACAGAATGTCTTTGGACATAAATTAGTGATGTTAGAAAATATCTGAGTCCACCCAATGTTCCAAAACCTATTACAAACTGCAGCAAATATGTAATAGCTCATCATATTCCTTGCCTTTCATTGGCATATCATGGAATTGGATTTGAGACAAAAGACTAAGTAAAATACAGTATGGAAAAATCCAGTATGACTACATTAAAACCTTCTTTTTCTCTCAGACATATAATAAAAATTATCTTGGATAGCATTATCTGGTAGCTTAAGGATGGAATAAAAGCTTTGGGATACAGAAGAGACCTCTCAGGGGGAAAGAGCTTGAGTTTGAAAGAGCATTTATAGAGAGCTCCAGAGGGAATAAGGAGAAAGTTTAGAAGCAGGGAATTCATAGGTGGCAGAACTTGTCGGGAAGAGAATACTCAGAAGGAGAACTAAGGACTGGGCTGGAGATCAGACAAATGGAAAATCTCTGGGGAAGCACTGGGAGAAGTTGAGGGGAGGAGAGATCATGGAGAAGCCTTGGTGAGGGAACGAGAGAGCTCAGTGGTCACTGGGGAAACAGATGGCAAACCAGGTTCCCCCTATGAGCCCTTACCACATTAGCAGGGGAAACCAGTGGTTTTTAAATCATACATTCTCCACCCTCAAATTCCAGACATCTTTTAGTTAGATCTGGTCCAGGACTGAAATCCAGACATGTCCTAAGGCTCCATTTACTCCAGTGTAGCTGCACCAGCTTACACCAAGGCTGAATTAGGTCACTGCATGTTTACCTCTGTCTGAGACTTCAGAATGCTTTTATCCCTTTCTGGACTACCTGTTGATTGGAGGGAAAAAGTTGTCTTGTAGCAAAATTATCACAATGAAATCTGCTGTTTTCATTGGGCCTGATTCTCCCTTGATTTACACCAATATGAATCAGGAGTAATCCACTGAAACCTTTGGCATTATACCAGTGTAAAACCAGTGTGAGATCAAAATCAGGGCCATTGTGTTTTCAAAGTAATATCACAGGAAAAGTTGTGTTTATGTAAAAAAATAGTGTAAAGTGTTTTGGGATATGGTTTGCATTAAATGTGCCATACAAAATATAGTTTTGTACCATATCATACAAGATAATTCATGCAAAATTACACATGATGCCCAGGAAGAAAATGATGGCAGATGATAGAAGGAGAGAAAAGGGACAAAATTAAGAAGAGGAAGGAAAGAAGAGGTGAGAAAAGAAAAACATGGAGAGAAGGTACAGTAAGAATGGAGAAAAATAGAGAGAGAGAGAGAGAGCAAGAAAGAAAGGAGGAAAAAAACCAGTTGGACAAGTGGAGAGAGAAAGAATAGAAGAAAAAAAATCAACCTGAAATAAAAATGAATGAAACATTTAGCTAGTGAGATGACATGACGACTGGAAAAAGGAAGGCGAGTTATAAAATATAAAAAGCAACAGGCGAGAACAGGTTGCAGCCAAGCATATAGAGAAGTGACATGCTGTCAACAGTTTAATAAGGGGTTTGTTTAAAAAAATTCGGCCAGTCTTCATCATGCATGAGACATTTCCTGAACTAAATACTGGAATATGCTCCCCAGTGCACAAAAACAAAACAAACAAAAAACACCATCAATTTCATACTTTTCCCCTCTTACTCTACTCTCCACCCCTTGCCCCAAATACATTAGTTCAATAGGACTTGGTTATTTGGAGGTGGGCAGGGGGGGAGGAATGTGTGAAAAATTATTTCTGTCCCATAAATCCATAATTTCCGTAATCTTCCCCCATCAAAATAAAAGTCATTAGTTCCCAAACCAAGACTAAGAAGAAGTTACAATATAATACGAAAAAGAATCCGGGGAAAGCAGAGATGTAAAACAATAAGACAGTGGAGAAATAAACAAGACCTGGAAATATAATGGAAATTAGATAAATGAGGGTAGGGGATATTTATTTTTATCATAAATAGAAGAAAGAGCTTTGAGCTTTGTTTTGTTTGTTGTCATAATTAGAGAATGCCCCACTAGCTATACCGTTCAGACCCAATCTGAGCTTTTCCAAAGTTTGGGAGTCTTTGGATCTGGAGTTCTGATTCATCCCTTTATAGTCAGAGTCATGAAATTCTGGATCCAGGTCTAAACTTTCCCAGGGTTTGGGTGTTTAGATATAGGGATATAGTTTAGTCCTGTTATGGAAAAAGAAGCCAGTGGGATAGCTCAGGTGAGGCACTGAATCCCACTCAGAACTTGCCCAAAGCGCATGGCTGTTGAGAGAAAGCACTGGTTTGTGGTAAGGCACAGCACTAGGCCTCAAGAGATCAGGATTCAATTCCTGACTTTGCTACAAACTTCCTTTTTGACCTTGTGCAAGACACCAGGGCCCAGATTTTCAAAAAGAGCTCAGGACCCAGAAGCTACCACTGTGACACTTAAGCTTTCAAATGAGCTCAACACTCCATCTGCTGAACTCTTTTGAAGTTCTGGGACTCTCTGTGGGTGCAGAGCTCATTTTGAAATTCTGGTCTTTAGTCTTTCTGTGCCTCCATTACTCATCTGAAAATGGAAATAATAATACTTCCCTTCTCTTTTGTCTATTAAATGTGTAAGCTCTTCAAGGCAAGGCAGTCTCTTGCTTTGTATATGTACAGCGCCTAGCACAACAAGACTCCAACTTTTGTTGACTACTGTAATACAAATAATAATAACCTGGGGGGTTGGTTCAGGCCCATCTCTAGTACCAGAATAATATAATAATAACGTTACACATTTAAATGGTCTTTTCCAGCCAAAAGCACTTTCCAAATGCTGGACAAAATCCTCCTTTTGTTAATAGTGGCCACATACTGGAGAAGGACAAAGGGAATTGGCTTTGATGTAGGTCTCAGAGCCACCCTCCTGAGGTAAGGTAGGGTGACTCAGTGTGACCAGGGAGATACATGCTGTAGTGCATGTTACCTCTGCTCTGAAATGGAAATATATGTGCCCCCACTCAGGTATGTGCTGCAGCATATGCAAAAAGGATTAAGAAACCATGGCTTCAAACCAGCAGAATTTAACCCTGAGGGTCTATGGATCACCAGCAGGCTTGTTAGTAAGGTCTTCTCCTAGCACTCAAAAGTTCCAGGAAAGTGTCCTGCACTGGTGGATTGTCAAAGAGGCACTCCTTGAGCACCCTTTCGCCACTAGTCCATCCCTGCTACAAAAGTGCGGCATCTCTTACATGCCATCAACTCTGGAGCGGGGGGGTAGACAGCAAGTGTGGCCCTGACTTTGCCTAATTTTACAGTTAATCTCTCCTTTTGGACATGCGTAGGGTCCATATACAGTTATGGGTCCACTATGACTTACACTGAAGTCTCGGTGTGTTGCATGAAAAGGAATCATGCCATGTGCACTAGTTTTCTTTCTGATGCTTATGCCATAAAAGCAATTCCCACTTAAAGTCTCTGAGTAATGCATTCATCATCCTCGCATTTGACATGTCAGCTGTCATTCTGGCATAATGAGGAGCTCTGTGAAGCTCAAAAGCTTGTCCCTTCCACCAACAGAAGTTGGCCCAATTAAAGATATTACCACACCTAACTTGTCACTCTGGCATAAGTAAGGGCAGAATTGTGACCATTCCTTTCCTTACTCCTCAGCATAGGCTAAGAGTGCTGCAGGTCACAGCATGGGGAGTGAAAGCAGCCTCCTGCATGCCCATTCCTCATTCAGCATAGGTGGTCAGGAGTGGGCGGGCAGGGAAGGGAGGAAAATCAGAGAGGCAATAGTGACTCTCAATTACAATCTAATCAAAAATACAGGTAGAGATAAAGAATTTCATTTCAAAGGGCCTGACTCTGACCTTACACTCAGTGTAAAAGAGGATTAACTCCACTGAAGTTAATTGTGTTACATTGGAAGAAAAAAATGATGTAAGAGACAAATCAGGCCCAATTAATTCAATTAAGTGCACACCTTCTTGCACAAATCCAAAGAAATATGTTGATGTGCAGAAATGATCTTGTCAGTGCAATCTCAGCTATGTACCCAACTGAGCAATCAGGCACACAGCTGTGCCTTATTGCAATAGGTGTAGGTGGATGCACCTCCATCAACATCACCCATTTCCATCCAGTGTGAAGGGAGGCAGATGAATCAAATCCTGTTCCCAGTTCCAGAGATGCTAAATTTTCAAACTTAAGTGCCTAAAGTTAGCTTAGCTCCAACAGCACATCTGCAAATCCAATCACTTATCTAATAGGGATCTTTTGGTCTTAGCATGTTTCCAAAGCATGTCAAAGCGTGGATTTTGTGCAGATACCTCTATCAGTCTAGTTTTAGCCTTGGACACATTATGAAGATGACATTAGTTTTCCTGCTAGAAGTTCTCCTTCTGCTAATGGATAAAAAATCAGCTATTTATACTGAACTTTTTAAGATCCATTAGCAGTCTTTGATGTAATTGATCTTTTGATCCACCCACCTTCATGAATTCTGACAGGCGTGGATGGAATTGCTCTTGGGTGGCTTCCTCCTTTTCTTTGTGAGATGGGTAACGCACAGTGTGAGGTAATTACACTCCCTTACTCAGGCTCCCTTTTGTAGGATCCTGCATAGGGGCACTGGGACAATTTGTATATTAGGGGTGCTGAGAGCCATTAAACCACACTGTAAACCCTATGTATAATGGAAACCACTTCAAGCCAGAGGGTGCAGCAGCACCTCCAGCACCGCTAGTTCCAGCACCTATTATCTTCAATACTTCTATTCTGTCACCTCTGCAGTTCACAGTTTATATGAGTTTGCTGGCAGGATTGGTCAGGACTGACCAACCTGATTGCTTTCGATGATGAGATAACTGGCTCTGTGGATATGGGGAAGGCGGTGGACGTGATATATCTTGACTTTAGCAAAACTTTTGATGCAGTTTCCCACAGTATTCTCACCAGCAAGTTAAAAAAGTATGGATTGGATGAATGGACTATAAGGTGGATAGAAAGCTGGCTAGATTGTTGAGCTCAACAGGTAGTGAGCAACGGCTCGATATCTAGTTGTCAGCCGGTATCAAGTGGAGTGGCCCAAGGGTCGGTCCTGGGGCCGGTTTTGTTCAACATCTTTATTAATGATCTGGATGATAGGATGGATTCCACTCTCAGCATATTCACGGATGACACTAAGCTGGGGGAATAGGTAGATATGCCAGAGGGTAGGGATAGGGTCTAGAGTGACCTAGACAAATTGGAGGATTGGGCCAAAAGAAATCTGATGAGGTTCAACAAGGACAAGTGCAGAGGCCTGCACTTAGGAAGGAAGATTCCCATGCACCGTTACAGGCTGGGGACTGACTGGCTAAGCAGCAGTTCTGCAGAAAAGGACCTAGGGATTACAGTGGATGAGAAGCTGGATATGAGTCAGCAGTGTGGCCTTGTTACCAAGAAGGCTAATGGCATATTGGGCTGCATTAGCAGGAACGTTGCCAGCAGATCGAGGGAAGTGATTATTCCCCTCTATTAGGCACTGGTGAGGCCACATATGAAGTGTTGCATCCAGTTTTGGGGCCCCCACTACATAAAGGATGTGGACAAATTGGAGAGAGTCCAGTGGAAGGCAACAAAAATGATCAGGGGGCTGGGGCACATGACTTACAAGGAGAGGCCGAGGGAACTGAGCTTGTTTAGTCTGCAGAAAAGAAGAATGAGGGGAGATTTGATAGCAGCCTTCAACTACCTGAAAGGGGGTTCCAAAGAGAATGGAGCTGGGCTCTCAGTGGTGGAAGATGACAGAACAAGGAGTAATGGTCTTAAGTTGCAGTGGGGAGGTTTAGGTTGGATATTAGGAAACACTATTTCACTAGGAGGGTGGTGAAGCACTGGAATGGGTTACCTAGGGAGGTGGTGGAATCTCCATCCTTAGAGGTTTTTAAGGCCCGGCTTGACAAAGCCCTGGCTGGGATGATTTAGTTGGGGATTGGTCCTGCTTTGAGCAGGGGGTTGGACTAGATGACCTCCTGAAGTCTCTTCTATTCAATGATTATGAGTTGTTTTGAGCTGCAGTACCATCAGTATACTGTAGTCAATTGAAGTTAATGGAGTTGCATCCACCTACACCTGTTTGAATAGGGCGCATTGTACACCTGATTGGTCAGTTGAGTGCACAATTGGGATTGCGCTGTGGAGCTCATTTGTGCACATGACAATATTTAATTGGATTTGTGCATGAATGTTCATTTCCATTTATGTTGCTGACCATGGTCCTGTTAGGAGGCTCCTGCATTCCCCACTTAGGCTGCAGAGGGAGTTTAGCCTATCAGAAGAGTCAGATGCTTTGGAGGCTGCTTCCATCACCCTCTAATCAGCTCGGACAAGCAGGTCCTTCACTGACTCCATTTGGAAAGCCTCATAGACTAATCACAGGCAGTATCTTAGTCTGCACAAGGAGAAGTTCTAAATGCTTTCCTATGGGGCCCCAAGTCTGTAATCACCCTGTGCTTCATCAAACAATCGTGGGCCATCCAGAGAGCTGTGGATGGGCCATGTATGAGGTGGCTGAACATATATATAGAACAGCCTATATGCACGGTTGTGGTGAACAGAATCCAGCCCGTCCTGCAGGCGGGCACAGGGCAGGTCTGCAGCCCCAGGCTGAAACAGGAGCCATGACACCTAGGCACTCCCTTCTCCTCTCACTTACTATTGAAGTCAATGGAGTTTTGCTACTGTAAAACTGGTAACAGAGGAGAAGCAGCCCCCGCCAGCTCTCCTCAACCTGATTCTAAGGCCCCCTGCATTCTGCTCTAAGAATAGCAAGCATGGAGCTAGTCATATGGAGTTCCTCAGCTATCCCAGTCCACAGTTGCCTTATTCAGTACATTGGAAACACTGATTCCACTGAACTGGGGCCTGCTATGACCGTTTGGCCTATGATGGAATTTTGTTGCTCAACTGCTGATCCACCCTAACAAATGACATTGTAAAAAGAGCCTTCTGGAGTTCCATATTCATTGTAATATGCGGGCCAAATTATGCCATCAGCCACACCTCTGCCACCCATTGTCTTTAGATTGAGCCCTCAGCAACATCTGTGCAACCCCACTAGCCTTAAATTAATCTGAGGGCATCAGTTGGCCTGAAGAACCTGTGATGAGTTTCAAGCAAACCAGCTTTAAATAGGGTTTTGTTGAGCCTCATACCATAATTGACAGGTTATGTTGGATTTTAAATTAACCATAAAATCTGTTTTTTTACTGGGTGTGAATCAAATAACCAGTTTATCTGTTATAGATAGAAGGGGGAGATGAGAATGGTGTCTTTGCTCATGTTGCTAGAAGGCTGGAGAGAGGTCCCTTGTGGAGCATGGTGATTTAGGAAGGAAATGTTAATTCCTAATAGGGCTGGTTGGAAAACAATTCCATTTTGCAAAAAAAAAAAAAAAGAGGTTTATGAAATGGGAGGCTATCTCAGATACTCTACCCCTGAGTGTGCATACACTTGATGTGGATTTTTTAGCAATAGCAAAAAATGCCATGAAGGGGTTATCTCATATGCTTTTTTTTTTCTAACTGCAATTTACAGTAATTCGTGGAAGCTTGAAACTGAAATCTGGTTTCATATGACAAAATTTTGTCTTCTGTTGCACACAAATTGATTTGTTATTGTAGGGTTGTTCATGAATTTGGGGTACCTGCGCTTGATCTTTCCTGTTTCATAAGAAGATCATTGAAGTATTTGTGATTTTGACAGGGAGGCTTGAACTGACATACCTAGCTCAATCTTGCAAGGTGCGGAGCATTCTGGTCCTAATCCAGCAAGGTATTTAAGCATGTGCTTAATTTTAACAATGTGATTAGCCTCATTGCTTTCCATGGGGTTAGTCATTTATTTAAAACTAAAAATGTGTTTGAGTGCTTTGGTGGATCAAGGCCAGAGTATTCAGCACCTTGCAGGATCAAAGCCAGAAAGAATTGCGTAGAGTTTGCAGACAGACAGAGGAAAAGAAAAGGTGAGTGACATTTCGGGCCTACTGACCTTGACAGTGGCCCTTTTAAGTTGTTGATCAAAAATTGTTATTCTGAGACTGATTGAATCAAGGTTTTAAAGGGCGTGCTAATAATTCTCTATCTAGCTATCTAGGGTTTCTCCATAATGCTCAGCATCATAGAATGCGAGCACTGCATCTAGATCACCTCATATTGCACAAATAAATAAATAAGGATATTGCATCATTAATGTACTTTTTAAACAGGGGTTTTAGTTTTAACTGAATTTTCTTGGTTTTGTGTTTTCTAATATTAAATAATTAACATGGGATAATACAATCTGCATATCATTTGAGGAATTTATAATTTGATGTGGGGAACTGGGGGTTTTTTTTGTTTGGATATTTTTGGGGGTTGGTTGGTTGGTTTGGTTTTAGTTTTTTTGGGGAGTTTGGGCTAGGCTAGTCAAAATAAAATTGCTGAACTTTAGGTCTGCTTGCCATTTGAATAATATTAAAAGACTGGGTTGATCTCTATGTCTCATTCATGCTACACCTTCCCAGTAGCAATGTAGGAATTTCAAAAGGTCCAGAAGTTTAGTTCATGGTCTGATAAACATCAAGACTTTTGATTCTTAGCTGAACTTTATTGGAACATCTCAAGTCAGCAAAATGTGCCTGGAAATCTCAAGAGAATAAACATGCTTGACAGCTTTCTGGTACTTCTTGTCCCCATTTGGGCTATAAATAGCACCACAACTCTTGGGGTGTTTCAGCAGCTCTTTTCCTGGTTGTCGCTGGTGCAGATATGGATGAAAATGACAAATAATAGGAGATGTGGAGAAAAGTATCCAGACAGTTCTAAATTTCAAAAAAGGTTTAGTTTGGCTGAAGTTTGGGGTAAAAGTTTGCACTACTAGTTATAATTTTATTCCAAACCACTTCACTCCTTCCAGATTTGCATCTACGATAAGAGCTTTAAATGGTATGAATGTGTAATTTGTAAAAAAAGTAATAATAATACTTTTCACTCCTATAGGGCCTTCCATGCGAGGATCTCAAAGCGCCTTAGAAACATTAATGAATTAAGTCTCCCAACACCACTGTTAAGTAGGTATTCCTTGTCCCCATTCTACAGAGTGGGAAGCTGAAGCCCAGAGAGATTAAATGGTTTGCCCAAGGACACACAGAAATCTGTAGCAGAGCTGAGACTGGAACACAGCTCTTCAGAGGCCTAGTCCTGACCTGTCCTCTAGAATGCTTCCTCTACTTTTCCACATTTCAAGTTAGCAACACAGGTGTCTGACAGCTTTTGGGGCCAAACCATCCTCTCTCATGACAACACACAGGAAGAGGAAAACTAGGGGAAATTCAATAGAGTGCAGAGCATAGAGAGACAGAATTTTAAAGGTATTTCAGTGAGTGAAGATGTGATAGGTGCCAAGGGGGATTTTCACACTTGGAATTCAATGGGGGCTAGACACCTAGGTGCTTTTGAAAATCCCACTAGGCCCCAATCTGTATTTTTAGGCACCAAAATACCATTAAAAATCTGGCCCAGACTTCATAGTTCAAGGCATAGGAGTTGGACATAATCCTCTATCCAGACGTATGTCCTGAGATCTGTGGGGGGAAGTGCCTTAGATTTTTAGGGGATTTGTGCAGACAGCCTACTCTCCATGCTAAACTGTGAACATCCCTTCCTAACCTTGGTGAGTCCATGCCTTTCTACTCCCTCTTCAAGGTATGCAGCAGGAATTAATGCTGGAACTGTCAGCATTCACTCCCTCTGGAATTTCCCATGGAAATTACGTTGATTTGCTAGCAGATTATAGTGTGGAGGGCTGTCTGCTAGATTAAAACTGCTACCATGCTGACGTATCCTTTCAATCCATAGAGCTCCAGATGGATGGTGTCTGTTTGGTGAGGCTTTGTAAGAAGGGGGGTGGATTATGCTGGTTCTGCTCTCTACCTTCTCCTGTACGTTTACACAGCAGATTTTCATGCCTTCACCTCACCACTGTAGTGCCTTTTCCAGTTTACTGGAGTGCATATGTAATTTTAGGCCTAAGAAAAGGCTCTTTGCCCCAACATGCCCATGGAGTACATGCTCTGCATGCATATAGTAGTCATTTCCATTTTGTATTTATTCTGTGCATAGATCCACTTCCTAAATGGTTTACTTGACATAATGGACTAATAGCCTCCACAATTTCATTTGCAAAATAAAATCTGAGCCTGTTGTGTGTCATAAGAGCACGCAAAAAGTATCTGAAAACAGTGACACTTTCTGTTAGCTACTGGGAAAGGCGAGACAGATATGGTTTGAATTTTCTTTTCTAGGCTGAAATTTTGTATTCTACATTTCAGATCATGAAGCGAATTTTATGGGGGAGTTATATGTTTCTGAAAGGGGGCCGTTTATAACAGGAATAGACCTAAAAGCCTACAATTTTTAAAGAGGATAGTGATTTTTTTGAGAGCCTTAATTTTTGGATGACACCTGAGGGTGCTTGATTTTCAGTGGATGGGTGCTCAGCACCTAGAATTGGAGTGACTCAAAATCCGATGAAGTGAGCTGTAGCTCACGAAAGCTTATGCTCTAATAAATTTGTTAGTCTCTAAGGTGCCACAAGTACTCCTTTTCTTTTTTCAAAATCACTAGTCATTTTTGAAAAATCAGGCCTTTTAGCTGTGTTTGGGACCAAAGTCCCCCCTATATAATTCCTCCTAGAAAGCTTTTTCAAGTACTAATTGTTTACTCAGTATTAATTCAGATCATTGATCTCTTTGGTTTTACTGCCCACACTAGGCATATCAGTGACTCACATTCTTAAGAGATGAACCTGAGAACGGTGGTTATTGACAGCACTGCAGTTTGCACAATAAGGTTTAACAGTTTACATCCACTGTACAGTTTTATCAATGTTTTCACTGTATCACCTGCTCAGTTTATTGGTACTTATGCATACATTGATTCATTTTTCTCTCTCTCTTTTCTGGTTCCCCAAGCATGCAAACGCAAAGAACAAGAACCGAACAAAGACAGGAACAATTCCCAGAAGAAATCTCGTCTGGTTTTCACCGATCTCCAGCGCAGAACACTTTTTGCCATCTTCAAAGAGAACAAACGTCCATCCAAAGAAATGCAGATCACCATCTCCCAACAGCTGGGCTTGGAACTTACCACTGTCAGTAACTTCTTCATGAACGCTAGGAGGCGCAGCCTAGAGAAATGGCAGGATGATTTGAGTACAGGGGGATCCTCTTCAGCCTCCAGCACTTGTACCAAAGCATGATTGAAGAAAGGAATCTAAATTGGGCACAACTCAACCATAAAAAAAGGAGAAAAGAAAAAAAAAAGAAAGAAAAGAAAGAAAGTATGGATTCTGAGTGGGGCCCTTCACTGGTGATTTGAAAGCACAATTCTCTTGGAAAGTAATTCTAGTCTAGTTGTAAACATAGGACACTTTTTTAATGGCTATTTAGTCAGTTTTAGAAGGTGCAAATCACAAATTAATCACTTTCTATATAGTATTACATTCAAGACAGGCTAAGCATATCCAAAATATAAGTGGGTCATTCATGACACAAATTTTTCCTGAGAGCCAATGAAGACTTAAACTATGAATCAGCATTGAAGGCGATGGGAGTACGGCAGGATTGCCCAGAGTTGGTAGCTGAACAGAAGTACAAACATGTCTGACCTACTTTGTTTTCCAAATGCTTAGGCTTGCCACACCACAATATACCAAAGCTCACACCCATAACATAACAACATGAGAACTGAGCACAAATTTTAAAAGATGGAAATTGAAAAATCCAAGAACCTGTTTTGTAATCTCAGGCATTGTTTTGTTTAGATGTTTTAGAAAAAAATGGATCCAATTTTATGTTTTGGGTTTATTTTTTAAACTTATCAGTGAACACTCACATGGTCTTGTATCACTAAAATTCAGTTCACTTGAGCTCAAAGTATCAAGCACAAAGACAATAGATACAGAAATAGAATGGTTCTGGACTTGCTACATCTGTTCTTTCAAGACACTCTAATTTATGAAGTTGTTAATGAAAAGTATGTGACCACACAAGCTTCAAGCACATTTTGCTGTTTGTCACAAATTCTGTGTTTGTACATAATGCAGATGCACACTCAGGAGGTCAATTTAACTGCTACAGTGCATGGAGCAAACACAACACTTTAAGAAAGCTAGATTTCTTTAGGTCATTCATATGTCCTTTTTAGTTATTAGCATCTAGTTTCTCCTTATCATTTCATTGTTACTGAAGTCTATTTAGGTGTTTGTTGGCTTTTTTTTGTTTGTTTGTTTTTTTAAATTGATGCATTCTGTATTAGAGTTTCTCGGTATTTTCTTAGCAGAAAAAAAGCATCCACTTTCAGGATGTCACTGACCATTTAGATGTGCTGCATATGACTTAAATATGACATCAAAATCTGTCACATCTCCATTACCAATTCATTTAACCTGAAGAGAACACAGTACACCAAAGATGCAGTATATTGTAAGCCAAAGACATTTATAACTTGCCATTTATTTCCATCATCATCATAGTATTGTGATTATTTTAGAAATCAGAAAGCCTTGCAAACTCCAAAAAAAGTATAACTCTATCATTTTAGTTTGCTGTACAATTGAGCAGAAAGTGGATGCTGACAAAATTAGCAAAGTCGTGAGTGGAGTAGCAGAGCTAATAGGGCCATACTAGCTGCAGTTACAGTAGTCTTCAAATAGTATAAACAATCCTTATCACTGAAATTGTTATGGTCACTTGATGTGCATATTTACCAGTGAATGGCCCCTTTTGAAACACCGATTGAGTGTTCAAAAGCAAGCCAAACGCTGTAATGATTCTTTAAAGACACTTGAGACTTTTTTATGTACTACTTAATCGAAACCAAAGAAACTTTTTCTGCACCTACTTCTTCTGCAACAAACTGTTCCATTTTAATAAAATAAAATAAAATAAAAAAACCAAGGAAGCACGTCAGGAAACAAAAACAACACAACACACTGTGTTTTGACAGACATCTTGGACATTTTAGGAAGCAGATTTCAAAGAAAGGGTTGACAAAAATCAAAACAAAGTAAAGCCAATGTGAGTGCTGCTTCATCTGACAACTCAGTAATCTTAAAGTTGAAGATTGTCTTTAATTTGTGCCTATGCAGTTTTTTCAAAAGAACAAGGAACAGAGCAACCGAAACCTCAACAGCTACAATACCAAAGATGAGGATTTCTCACAACTTTTGTTTCAGTTCATTATCTCCTCTTGCACGGCTAAAATGCTTATAGCACCATTGATCTGTGTAAAGGTAATCAGTTCTGTTTCTTTGAGCAACAAAAAGGGTGGTTTTTAATTTTTTTTTCTGTTTCTCCCCCCACATGGAATCTTTCAAGGATTCCATGGACTCCAAGTATAAGGTGTTGGGATACTAAACTAATCTGTCTTCTCTGTCCATAAGAGTATGTGGGAAAATGTCAGTTGAATATTATTTGTTTTTAACAAGTAGAATTGTTCTCTTGTATGTTCAGAGCTTTAAACAGCCAACCCATCTGGGGAAACAAAGCTTAACTGACAAGATCCTCTTCCCCTTCCCCTTAAATGAATCCTGCAAGATAGGTTCTGAAATACTTCATTGTAAATACTGCATATCACTAGAGATGAGCCTGAGTCACAAAGATCAGATCTAGAATTCAAACTGGATCAGAGCTTCCAATAGTTCAGGTGGTTTGCATTCATTGTTCTGGTTTGAATCATTATACTTCCAAATAATGAAGTTTAGATCCAGGGCCAAATCTGAATTTCCTCAAAGTTTGGGCATGCAGGGGAGGATGGAATCTGAGGAGGGTTGCAACCAGTGTCTCAATTCAAATCCATCTCTACACATGATTTAGGGCTTCTTTTCAGTTAACACTGTATATAAAAGTAATATAATCAGTTTCTACATTTTACATTTTTTTTTAAGAAAAGAAAGAAAAACAGAAAATGTTTCTGTACCATAAGGATAGTTAAGACCTTTCCTTAGAAATTCAAGATTGCTACCCTGGAATCAGTATCAGCAACTAAACTGATAAATGCTAGCTTTGGGGGGAAATTATTCTTTCCACATAACTCTTTCCCAGAGAAGATTGGTCATACACAAGTCTCCAAAGAACAAGTGAAGCCTCATTATCAGAGATGGAACTGAGTTGCAAAAGTCAGATCTGGACTCACACTTTTCCAAAGAATCAAGGTGTTGGGGTTTAAGGTTTTGATTTGGCCCATAATAGAAAGAGGGTCCAGCCTATGAAGTTTTGATCCAAATCTAAACTTCACCTTCAAAGTTTGGAATGAAGGGAGTGTTCAGATCAGGGTTGGTTTGAGAGTGCCTATCTCCACACATGTCTTGAGTATGATCATTGACCATACTAGCAATTTTCCATCCCAGTACTGTTTTTCTTCATTGTCTAGCAGTATTATACAATGCTGCTTTTCTTTATTGTTTTTCTCATATCCCATTCCATAAAGTTATATACCCTTCGCTGTTCTATAAAGGGAATGGACACAGTACTTTAGTTAAAGCACAGAATGTCATTTCTTAACCTCTTTTAAATTACTGTTAATTTTCCTTATGATTGCAGTGAATTGATATGTATGTCTGACAAAAAATAATATCCCAGCCATCATTTAAGGAATGTTGTCAAAATGAGCCAAAATTAACAAAGAGTGATTAACAAATTAGAGTGATTTGTGAACTTTTAACAAGTAAAAGGAGAAACGTGAGTAAATTCTCACAACTTCAAAGACCATTTTTACATCATATGCACTGAATCTCAGTGAATTTTCTAGAAATTCCTGCCACATCTTTCTCGTTGTTTAAGGCCAGATTCGAGTACCCTGACCTTTGCTGAATAGTATTGCATTCTGTGAGCAGCCTTATGAATTTCAATGGGACACCTTGTGACATATGTTGCTACGCAACATGACAGAAGCAGAATCAGGTCCTTGATTGTTTCAGACCAAAATAGAATAATTTATTGTCTAAAATCTAAACACCTTTTAGGCTTTATTTGTCTCATTTCACCAATAAAAAATACAGCAGATGCCCAACTATCTCTGGAAAGACCATGGCCAGGAAATTTGTGTCTAAGCTTCATATCTCATGGGGTTATGCAAAAGCTGTTAACCACGCAATGAAAAAAAGCTATTTTTATTCAAGGGGGTGAGTCAAAGTCTTTTTTATTTGACTCTAGGCCAGCAGCTGTAGCCAGAACAATCCAGGTTACATACTGAATTATTAACAAACCAAAATTATCCTTAAGATAAAATGTGATATTTTTGATTCCCCACAAATGTTTAGATGTGCTTGGTAGACAAAATAATGGCTCAAATTCCAATCTTTAAATTTAAACTACTGGAAAACAATCACACACTGGAAACAATATATTGATTGAACAGTGGTGGCTCCCTGATTTTGCTGTTATGATTAGGGTTCCAACCCTGCAGGCTTTGCTCAAGCAAAATTGTAGTGTAAGATTTTTGCCTGAGAGAAGATTGCATTTTGAGGCTATGGCCATGTCAATGTTCCTATTATATGCCTATTTGTCAAAAATGATTTTGATATGGACATATGAACATACTGCTGCATTTTTGACTCCCGTATATTTTATCAACCCATATTAAGTCTTTCATTTCATTGTCAACTGTAGCAGGCTTTTTATGTAGCATATAACTCAGAAAATGAGTGTTAACAGTATAAACTGATTGTAGATATATTTGTGGGTATGCGTATACATATGTATGATATACAGTATATCCTGTTTATACTAAAAACAATCCAAAATGTGCGTGTTACATTTATATGCCATCTGTTTATAACTCTTAACAGCTATATGACTATAACTTGTATCTTTTTTGTTTATTTGTTCGGATGCAAAAAACTAACGTAAAAATAGTATCCCAGCATCTTCTTTACTATATACTTGGAGTCACTATCATGGGCACATCCAAGATGAATTCAACTTTCAAGAACCCTTGGATATTGTTTAATCATCTCTGAAGGAACAAAGAATGTGCTTGATTACTTCGGTTGAATAGCTTTATTCTGGATCTCTCTTAACTAAAGCTAAATCCAAAGACCTGAGAAGGACTAAACCAGCAAAGCAAAGCTCAAACCTACTTAAGGGAATAGGAATCTCCTCTTCCAAAAGGAGACATGGTAATGACATAGCTTTGGAAAAGTTGTGCTAGCTATGGGGGAGAAAATCTGATGTTTTTCTTGCTTGTCACAACACCTGAGTATTTTTAAAAGTGGGAAAACTTTATAGATTATACTGGGCCTAATTTATATTTATTAAGGGGAATTTTTATTGTTTAAACGTTTTAAAAAATGGTAATCTTTGAATGATTTTATTTTTTTCCTGACTCTTTTGGGTTGTGACCCAATATATTAACTATCAATGATGTAATTTATTTAAATTAGTCTCAGACCAATCCTGAAGTCTTTATTCAGGCTAAATCCCCATATGGTTTCATTTTATTTTAATTTTCAATGGGAGTTTTGCCTGCTTACAGACTGCAGGAACAGGCTCAAGTGATAATCTTTTGTAACTATTTAATTTATCATTCCTGATTACTTTGTCATCTGAGTTAATTTTATGTATTTATCAGTTCTAGAACTGTAGAGCATCATAGATGCAATGCTTATATTAGTATATACACTTTAAAGTTAGTATTGCTTCATAAAGCAGCCAAGTTCTGTTACAGATGGGAAAATAACAGGTTAAAAAGGATTTTTAAGTTTTATTTCTTCTTTTAATTGATTTAAATTGTTTAAATATCAATAATTAAATTATTTAAGTTAATCCCCCTTCCCATCTCATTAGAAAGTGGGACGTACCTTTAATTATTATGACACATGAAGCCTTCCCAATATACCTTATTTATTTAACTTATTCAGCATCTGCGGAAGATGCCTTTGTATAGTTTTATATTTTTTATTTAAAACAACTTAAAGCACTACAGTTTATTTGCTGTCAGAACAACAGAGCGAATTTTGTGGACAAGCAATGAATATTCAACCTATAACTGTGCATTCAGAAACAATAGAAAAAAAGACACTGAGATACTTTGCCTGAACTTTGTGGCTTCTAAAAACTTAAGCTGGGGGGGGGGAGGGAGGGAGAGAATATAATGACAAGCAAAAACAGAGAAACCCTTAAACTAGCTGCTTCCAAGAATGAACTCTGCAGGGGGAGGGGGGGAGGAAAAACAAAGAAAAAAATAAAGAAAAAAACCTTTCTATTTCTAGTGAGAACCAAAGAGGCTACCTCACTGACTTTTTCCATTTGTAATTTTAATCGTGTTGATGATACCAAAGATACCAAAGATTTCTTTCTCTGTGCGGTCTGCATTTTGCTCGTGCTCTTTTATAGTTTTCACCTTTCTCTCTTACATACAGTAATGTACAGCTGCAACTCAGATACCCCAAAGAAATTCCTGTAGTGGGAGACTGCTAATTCTGATGAGGGCATTTTCTGTGTTTGTCTTATTCATTCCTGCCAGCTAAAAATGTCCAAGGCCAAGTCAGGCAAGTTCAGAGCCTGGTAGAACCACTTTACTTCTCCCACCTTCAAATTCAGACTCTTGGTTGGTATCTGATTTTTGTTCTTTGACTGTTACCTTGGTAAAATAAATCTATATCCTGTTATCTTGCCAAATGCAGAACTCCATCTGAAATATTTGGGATTTTTGCATTTGAATCCAAGGCAAAAATTGGACTAGTATCTCTATCTCTGTTTAACAATGTTATGGGTCTGATCCTATAGTCCTTATTCAAGCGAAACTCCCATTGACGGTCCTTAGAGATGTAAGTGCAGTATCAGGAGAAAGCCACACAGTTAAGAAGGTACTTCTCTCTGCTCATTACATGATTTAGTAGATGCTCCATACACAGGGCTTCCATTGACTTCAGTGGGAATGATATACGTGGGGCTCAATCCTGCAAACTCACACAAATATCTCTAATTCACATAAAGCCAGATTCTGTGAAGTACAGCACTATTTTTAGTGGATGGTAGAGAGGTCAGGAAGTAATTGCTGCCCTATGTAAAGCGTTGCACATATGACTGTGTGCATTATGGGATTTATTTATTTTTTACTTCCTCTAAAACATCAGGCATTGGGTGCTGCAAGAAGCAAAATACCAGATTAATTAGGGTATGTTTACACTGCAGTTAGGAGGTGTGATTACAGCATGTGTTGACATACCCAAGCTAGCTTTCCTCAAGCTAACTTGAGTAGCAATGAAGCCAGGGCAGCCCAGTTGACTGCATAGCTAATGCCAGCTGCCCAAGGCACATAACTGAGCAGAGCTGTTGAGCGTGCCACAGATTCACTGCTTTTTTATGTCTACATGTGCTGCAATCACATCTCCCAACTGCAGTGTAGACATATGTCAGTGAATCAAAGGTCAAACCTAGTACAGTAAATCCTCTGGACCAGAGTCTTATCTGAAGAGCCCCAGTGTAAATCTGGATATCTCTCAGGAAGGCATGGAATTACTGAGACTTTACGCCAGTGAACCAAAGATCAGAAACAAGCCCTGAGATTCTAATCAACATATTAGATATGAGAGAAACAAAGGCTGCTTTCTCATTTTTTTTCTTTTTTACAATTACATTTTGTCACAGTCTCATCTGTTGAGTTAATTATTTTTTCTCCGGTTAGCAGAGAAATGAAGACACATTATGCTCCATTAGTAAGATGCTCCTAAGTGATTACTTAACAGTTGTTTGCCTCTTTTTGTCATCAGGGAATAAATAGTGCCCTTTTGTGCTTGTTTCTTTTAGCCTGTTATATGATTGAATGACTATTAAAATCCATGCATCAGCATCGTTTACTTTCTGTATACAGTGTTTAACACTTCACAGGTTTATATCAAATAGGTTTAGACATAGGGGGCCCAATTTTGCATTCACTTGGACCCTGCACAATCCCATTGACTTCAATGGGAGTTTTGCCTGAGTAAAGAGAGCAAGATTGTGCCAACATACACAGAAGATTTGTAGAGAAGTATATCCAGACTCTGAGTTCAGTTACACGAGTAACTGAGTTTGCTCTCTGGCCTGTAGAAGCTAGGGCCTGCTCCTGCTCCCAGTGACATAGAAAACTCCTCAATCGAAGGAGAATCCAGCCCTGCAAAGATACAAAGGCCCTGGTTCTGTAACAAGGATTGTACCCATGCAGAGTCTCACTGGGTTCAGTGGGACTCCACTCAGGCAGATATGTCTGCTAGGATCAGGGACATAAAACTATGTAATAGTCTAATACACTTGCATATATTATAGTGATATTTAAGCTTTACAATAAGGTGTTTGCATCAGCAGTGCATTGTTGATTCAAATTATTTTCATCATCAGCTCAACCCAAAAGCTCCATTTTCGTATTAAACTTGCTTCCTCCCCCCTCAAAAAAAATAACAAGTCTTTTTTTTCTTGGAAAAGACAGTGGCTTGATACGTGTGCTTTTGATATCTGTTTGTATCTATCTGTCCACCTTCAATATGGAGCTATAATAATTCTCAGGATTCCTTCTAGGTATGGAGGAGATGATATATTCCTTGTGTTAAGTGAAATCTTCCATCCTATACCATCCCCTTTCACCTCCCAGCGTACATCTAAGACCATTGACAGTTTGAACACAGAAAATAGTCCGAATTGGCAAGATCCCCTACAGCAATTGCATTTCTTACCAGACTCATGCTTCACTTGCAAAGTGTGACATTACCACGGGACGAGTGCCTTCCTTGAACCAAAGCAACGATTTTGCCAGTCTAGACCTCTCTGTGCTTTTTTAATTCTTCCTGTGAATACCTCAGCTTCAACTGGGCCGCCATACCGTACCTGGTGGGCTTATTGTACTGTGGTGCTTTGCAATGCAACCCCACAAAGAACAATATTTGTAATAATACCAAAGGTTCTTCTTCTGCTGCTTCTTCTTCTTCTTCTTCCTCCTTCTCCTCCTCCTCCTCCTTTTCTATTTCTTCACGGTTCCAAAGCTTTAATATAAAACTGGGCATGTTGGCAACGCAGACCGCGCAATTCCTTACCGAATTTTCTCAGATATACCTCATAGATAATAGTGTTTAGAGTAATGTTATTATAGCGTATGTAATAAATTATTCACTGTTTCTTTTTGGTACCTGTGATTTAAAGAAAAAAAAGCTTTATACGTTTTAGGTTGTGCTTTTGTAATAGACAAAAAAGGTGCGCTAAAATAATGTACGTCCGTCTTTTTTCCCTTTGGATTTTTATTTATTCTGGATTGGGGAAAGTTGCAGAATGAGCCCAAAGTTTACAGTTTCATATTTTGCTGAAGAAACAAACTGTGTTAATTTGCTCTGTTGAAAAAAAAAAGGATTATTTTCTACATTTGTGCTACTTGGTCTGAACAACTAATTGTTCTGTGTTACAGTGTAGTATTATAATTAGCAACTGCCAATCAGTGCTATAATTTGTATGCATGAGGCAAAAAAAGTTTAGCAGTGTGATGCATTGTGGTTCTTAATGGCAACTTTTTTTTTCCGTTCAGAAATAGACCTTAACCCTTGGTTTAATGGAATTTATGCATGGGAGCCTGTTATCTGTTAGCAGTTGTGGAACAATTGTGTATACATTTAAACTGTGAAAACATGCACAGGTCTGCCTCATGCAGTTGAAATACTTGTTTATAGGAGAAGTTACATCAGTATTCAACTCTATCCTGCTCAGTCCATGTTTAAGAAAAAACAAAATCAAATTGGATTCCAGTTATAAAACAAGAAATTTTATTCAAAGCAAAGTTTGACCAATTGGCAGTTCCCCGTGGCCAATAAATTTAATTTATGAGTGGGTCATTTAAAAATACATCTTATTCAAAATTGAGTCAACTGTGCATTTTTTCCAAAAATAAAAGGAGTTATTTTGGCTTTATGGCGGAAACCTTAGACATAACATGTAATACCCTCAAATGTAAATGTAGATATTATGGAGCTTCATAAAAATTCCAGACCTCTTTCACTGATCTTCCTGGGAATAACCATTCTAATTCTTTTTGTGCTTGGTTTCTTCTTGTATTTTATAATAAGTCAGCATTCAGCATGAACCAAAAGTTTCAGTATTAGCAGATCTAATGTAGAACAACAATTCAGACTGCCTCAATGATTCAGTCTAAAAAACATAGTTAGAATCCCCACCCATGTGTCTTGCCTATGCAACTGTATTTCACATCTCTCTCTAGTCTGAAGTGCATACATTGGCTTTATTTGAATCTTACTGAAAAAATACTGAAGCTCTTTTTTGTTCAGTCCGTTTAGGATACACCCAACCCTCATTTCCCTCAGTTTACGGTTAGTATTTAATAAAATATTTTGTACCCAATTTAAAATTATCTCTATATCCTAAACTAATCTATCCTTCAAGAACCCACAAAAACTAATTTTATAGTAGCACTATTTGGTATTGGCAAATTTAGTGTTTTTTATATTTGGGTTCACTCACCCACTTGCAAACTTTTACATAAACCTAACTCATTGATCATGCTAAAGGTAAAGCCAAATCAACTACTAAATACACTTTACTTTGCATAGGAGAGTGCAATTTAGGAAATAGAAGGTGTAAAATCGGCAATCTACTATACACAACATCTAAATTTAACATCTGTACAATGTTTATATTATCTGGCATTAAGAATATATTGGAGATGTGCTTTCATTAGTGCAAAGAAACATATTTTTATTTGGCCTTATGAAGTAGATTGTGATAATGGAAGCTTTGTAATATAGTCTGTTTATTTTTTCCCCTTATTTATCTGCCAAAGATGATAATGGATACAAGAATTTTAAATAGGTTTTTTTGTAAGACAGTTAATGATTGTAATAGTGTTTAATCTTCCAGAAAGCTTTATATGTTCTTCCGCAATAAACAGAATCAATATTTGTTTCAGTAAATTCAACTCATGCTAACAGATCCACAAACTATTCCTGCTTAATGCAGTTATTATAATATCTATACATTAAGTTCAAATTAATTTTTCAATCCAAAGGAAACAAGAGGTATGTGAGACAATGACAATGTCCATTACTGTTTATAACAAACAGTAGATGGTCCAGCTTACTAAGATTTGCCAAGGTACTTGTATTATGAAATTTAAGGTATATTTTATTATGCCATTTTATGTCATTTTTTTTAACTTTGTGGAGGTGATATGTTGAATTGAGTGTAAGCTGAGTTTTCCAGACAAATAAAGTAGCTACAGAGTGAATGTTATTTTATTATTAAAGGTTTTTACTCAATGATTTGTGCCAATAGATGTCCTTTATCTTAATAACAAATACTGTATAATTTTCAAATTTTTATTTATAGCTATTGATGTAAAAAACCACACACACATGATTTGCCAAAGTTCAATAAAGGAGGAAAACCCAACATTTTTGCTTCCTTGTGCAATGAAAAGGTCCTTTATTTTCAGGTGCCTTTTATAGTTATTAGAAACCCACCTAGAGTCTGATCCTGCATCACTGAATTAAATGGGAGCTTTGCTATTGATCTCAATGGGCACAGGATCAGACCCTGAAATACCACATTTTGTAGCAGACTATAAAGCAGAGCTGGGTACATTTGGAATACTGCAGAGCCTGATCCTGAGAAATGCAACCTTGTATGCAGGATCAGGCCCCCAGTGAGCAGATGTATTTGTAAAAATGTCATAGATTTTAACCTAGGACTGTGACAAACTTAGCTAACACCAAAAGTGAATTATAAAGGAATGGGAAGATCAGGGCATAAAGGAAAAAATCTTAATTATGCTGCAGACTCTCTCTAATGGACCCCCTTTCCAACCTCTTTTCCAAGGCCCCAATCCTGCAGTGACTTACATATGTCCTTAACTGTATGTGCTGATTGTCGATCCATTGATCTCAATGGGACTACTCAGAGTCCTTAAAATTAAGCATGTGCACAAGTCATTTCAGGCTCAGGACCTACTATGAAGCTTGAGAATGAGACAGGTTTGCTTGCTGCAAGTTTTCTGCATTCTTGTTGGCAATGCAACAAGTCTTGGCCTTTCACTAGTTCATTAAATGGCAGAGGAAAGGACAATAGGCAATTGATGATATTATTGGCACAGCTGCTGGGGGAGATGAGCAGGGACATACACCTTAATTTTTACTCTCCTGTGAACAGTGAATCACAGGATGCAGACCCCTCCATCTTTTTCTATACCTCTGCATCTCTACTGTTGAATACGATTCACACATAAAGGCCCAAATACGTCCCTCTTGTAGTAATTGGACTCCAACCCAGGGATGAATTTTACCCCAAGGTTGTCTTTATAGGGCTTTTGCCATTGCTCAGGGCAAATCACCACACAGAAGTCAGCCAAGGTAGAAGTCATAATAGTCCCTTTATTTTTTTCAACAGTCTCTCTGGTTTTCTGAAACTGACATTCAACCCCTAATTCCCTGGGGTACCTCAGCTAGTATTAATTTGCTATCTAGGCCAACAATGACATACTTCAGTGACAGGCATAAAAAGCAAATCACCATGTCACCGTATTTAGAAGTTGTACAGTATTGTGTAACTCACTTTATCACAAAAAACTGAAGTAAATTACACACAAGCTACCACCCTGAGTCAGCCTTTACTGTGTGAATCCACCACTGTAGCAGCAAGAAGCAGCAGAGGTGCTGCTCTAGCTGAGGTCCCATGCCTTGTTCCCATAAAGTGACTTGCCCTTGTTAATGTTGTGCAAGTCTCTGATCATGGATCTTTATCCCAGACTCAGAAGAACCATATATCATTATTCTTTCTCTTCCTGCATGGCTCCTGGTTTATTCTAAAAGAAAAAAATAATTTAAGGATTGGTGTTGGGAAGGTACAACAAATTCAGTTAACCTTCATTTTACTATAGCTATGGAACGTCTTTTATTCTCGAGTGGCCTCATTCAGAGTTGATAAGATGCAAAATAAATGAACAAGGAAATGCTTTGAAAGGTGAAGTTTTCCTTTGTTTATCTCTCTGAGTAAAAAAGGCATTTAAAAATAGCCCTTTCCTTCCTTGGTCTCTGGGAAGAATTGGAAGATACATCCCAGCCATCATTTTCCATTGCTTTTTCTCTGAAGTAAGTTGACCTGTTGTTGACCACAGTTGTTAGTAACCAGTCCTGCTGAACCTGTGCCCAACAGTTCTACCACTAGCACAGATGAGACAAAACAAGGGTACCACACTTCAAGAAAACTTCCTGCAATGGTGCTGAAAGTAGTTTTGTCCCATCCAAACCAGCAGTTACACTGGTTACAGAACAGGTCAATTGTAACGTGTTGTTGACAACTGTTGTCAGCAAAAGGGCAGTTTGGGCTTTAGAGTCTAGAATATTTTGGGGGGACTAAAGCATTTTAACTGTGCACTTTGGTGCTAATTCGCTTCATATTCCTCTCTTGAACTCTTTGACTCAGATACTGCTCTCATTTAATTTCATTGGGTGTCACTGGTCCGTCCCAAAGCAGAATATGCCTTTTGTGTTTGATTTTAAAGAGCTCAGGATGTTATTTTGAGTCTCCTCTCTCTTTTCCTCATTTGGTCTCTTGGATGCTTTGAGTCTGATGGGGAGAATAGAAGAATCAAATTCTCTTTTAGGCATCAAATTTCATGTCCACGAATTTGCTGTCCCTTAGGTGCCATCGTTCCGGGCAGTGCTACACTTAAAACGCTGCAGTGGCACAGCTGCACCACGCTTCAGTGAAGATGCTACTACTCTGATAGAGGCGGCAGCTATGTCTGTTGACATGGCACTGTCTACACTGGTGGTTAGGTCGGAATAACTGCATTGCTCCGGGGTGTGGGTTTTTCCCACCCCTGAGCGATGTAGTTATACTAATGTCAGTTTATAGGGAAGACCTGGCCTCAGAGCAGTCTTCTAGATGTTCCATCTGTCCTTGCCTTCACAGCTCCACATTTTCCTGGCACAGCTGTCCCCTAAACTTGCCTTCTACATGTAACAAAATAAAACAATCCATTTAAAAACAAAGCCAATACCATAGTCATCTTGTTTCAACCATTTCCTTTGGCAGCTCAGCTGGTGTCCAGGCTTTGCAAACCAGCTTCACTGGTCTGAAGTAGCAGTGTGTAACTTCTCTTGTCAATTCAAGACAAGACTTGAGTGCAAACCCACTGTCCACATGCAGCTGTGTGACTAAAAGTCAGTCCACTCTGTGAGCGACACAGCAGAGTGGGCCTGGAATGAGAGAACAGAGGGGAGCAAGAGGGACTCTGCAGCTCTGCTTTAAAGCTCTGCATTAATTTCTTATTTTAAGAATGAAAAAAATGGCCATTTATGCACCAGAAACTGAAAAAAAAAAAATCAAAACATCCATCACTATGGGCCTAATTCATAATCCATTTAAAGCAACAGTACATGTCAGTGACAACACAGCCAAATTCTATACTGTATAGACCCACACTCTATAGACCCATTAAAGTTAAGTGGAGAATCCAGGTCAATATATATTTTTAAGCACTTTTTAAAATGACAGCACCTAAATTTCCTAACACTCTGTTTTCCTTGAAAAGTGCAAATCAGAGGTGTTACTTTTCAGGCCAGAGCCTGCAGTCCTGACACACGCAAACTGCCGTGGGTTGTGGTTTCTGTGTTGTTTGGAGTGGTGGCAACTTGGCTACATGAAAACTGCAGGAGAAAGCTCCATAAAAAGGGGTTAGGCGCTTCTCAACACAGTATTGAAACTGGCATGACCATCAATGGGAGCTAACATACATGTGCGTGTGGAAAGGAGTATTCCTCTCAAAGGTTAATAAGTGCTGTTAATTAGCTGGCACACATGCAACTATAAGAACAATGCATTTTCTCACATACATCCTTTCCTTCAGTGTAGGGATACAACAATTCTTTCTGAGCTTTGTTCCAACAGGAATGTTCCATATTCCGCATCTGTAAGTCATCAAATGAAAAAAAAAAGGTTTGCAAAAAGCTGTTACTGGAGTTATATGTTTCAATTACTGCATTAGAACATCGTGGTAGCTGTTGACACATTGGGGCACTTTAAACCCTTTGCTAAATTCCCAGTCCTTTCGATAATTCGGTTGAGTTTTGAGAAGCTATTTTCTATTTGCTGTGTTTTCATCATGATGCCATTATTCTCCCATCCTGATGTTTTTGTCTACAACATTGCTTACACTGGATTCTTTATATTTTTATTCCTATCATTAAATGGTAGTGCTGTAAATTCTGCAATTAATGTCAAATAAACAGCTTTAATTCACCTACAATGGATCACAATGCCTTCTTTTCCTTTATACTGAGGTAAATTTAGCCAACACTTTCTCAGAGGACATTTAAGTCACATTTGTGCTACCAAGCCAATAAATAATACTCCAAGGTTCAATGTCTTTGACTAGGAAACAAGACACATAGATCTCCCAAATGGTAACAATTCTTAGTGAAACCAATATTTGTGTCATGCTTCATATGGAAGAAATAATCTAAATGCGCACAGCCAAAAGAGCACATAGCCAAGTAACAAGCACTGAACAGCCCTGTCAATGCCAGCAATGAAGAACATCATGTAAAGTGTGTTTGCTCCTGGTTGCATCAAGTGAAGGTAAGGTATGTGGATGTCTGGTTTGCATGCATAGAAAACCTTTAAATAGTTATGACCTGATACTCTGAGGAAGCTATAATGAAAATTTTGTATGTTGAGTTTAGAAAGGCTTTTGACACAATCCCATATGACATATTTATAAGCAATCTAAGGAAAAGTGGTCTAGATGAATTTCCTATAAGGTAGGTGCACAACTGGTTGAAAGACCATGCTCCAAGAATAGTTATCAATCGTTCCCTGTCAAACTGGGGTTTCACAGGGGTCAGTCTTGGGTCTGATACTAGTCAATATTTTCATTAACGATTTGGATAATGGAATGAAGAGCGTGTTTATAAAATCTTTGGATGACAACAAGCTGGGAGTGCTTGCAAGCACTTTGGAGGACAGAATTAGAATTTAAAATTACTTTAACAGATTAGAGAATTGGACAGAAACCACAAGAAATTCAATAAAGCCAAGTGCAAAGTCCTACATTTAGGAAGGAAAAATCAACTGCACAGCTACTAAATTGGGAATAACTGGATAGGTCATAGCACTGCTGAAAAGGATCGCAAACTGAGTATGAGTCAACAGTGTGATTCATTTTTAAAAAAGGCTAATATCATTCTGGGCTATATTTAACGGGAGTGCCGCAGGTAAGACACAGTAGGTAACTGTACTAAGTACTGGTGAGGCCTCAGGTGGAGAACTGTGTCCAGTTCTGGGCACAGGGCCATTAAGGGTGCAGGGCTCGGGACATAGGCACCGAGTTTCTATCTGCTGGGGGTGCTCCCCGTGGCTCTGCCCAGGCCCTGCCTCCATTACACCCCTTCCCCCAAGGCCCCACCCCTGCCCTGCCTCTTTCCCACCCGGTTCCACCCCTTCCCCTGAGCACGCTGCACCCTAGCTCCTCTTCCCTCCCCCCAGCACCTCCTGATGCCGCAAAACAGCTGATTGGCAGCAGGTGCTGGGAGGGAGGGAGAGGCACTGATTGGCGGGGCCTGCTGGCAGGCATGAGGCACTTGGGGGAGGGGAAGGTTGATGGGGAGGGGGAGGTTGGTAGGGGGGCTCCTCCTATCCCTCCCTGCCCACCTCCTCATGAAGAACGGAGCCCCACCAAAGCAATGGGCCCAGGATGGTCACCCTGATTTGCCGTACCCTAGGGACAGCTCTGTCTGGGCACCATACTTTAAGAAAGAGATGACTACATTGGAGGAGAGCAACAAAAAAATGATAAAAGGTTTAGAAAACCTGACCTAGGAGTAAAGGTTAAAAAAAACTGGGCATATTTAGTCTTGAGAAAAGGAGACTGGGGTGGGGGGGGGACACCTGATAATACTCTTCAAATATGTTAAGGGGTGTTCTAAAGAGTGATTAATTGTTCTCCATGTTCACTGAAGGTAGGACAAGACGAAATGGCTTTATACAGAGATTTAGGTTGGATGTTAGGAAAAACTTTCTAACTGGAAGGGTAGGTAAGCTCTGAACAGGTTTCCAAGGGACGCTGTGGAATCCCCATCATTGGAGGTTTTTTAAGAACAGGTTGGACAAATGCCTGTCAGGGATGATCTAGGTTTACTTGGTCCTGCCTCAGCGCAGAAGGTTGGATTTGATGACCTGTCAAGGTCCCTTCCAACCCTACATTTCTGTGATTCTATGAAAAAGCATCTGTATGTCAATTAAACAATGGTTCCGTATCCTAACCATAGGGGAATTTTGTGTACATGTGCATGCATATGGGGATGGGGGGGCTCTGTTTGCTTTTTAACAGCTTGCAGAACCAACAGTTGACAATAACAACAAGGGAATTTGATGTTTTACGTTTAAAAGGAAAATGTCATGAAATAAGCTGTCAGTGTGAGCTAAGGCTACTCATCTTCTTGTGCAGTGTTTGAAATGTGCACATATTTTTGGAATAGACTGAACAGGTAAAAGGAGATTTTGTCAAAATTCTCTCCATCACGTGGATCATTTCCTTATAGTGGAATCTAATGGCATTCGTGATTGCAAGAAATTAGTACAGGCTTCAAAGTTCATGTTTTGGTTAATCCATTATAAAGATACAGTCACTCAGATACTATGGTGAGGGGCAACATAAGATAAAGCTAAGATATTCCCCTCTGGGTTTGGTTTCTGAAACCATCCCCACTGCAACGCATAGGAGTTTTGATTCTGGTCCATGTCTAGTGACAAGGTGTTAGCAAAGCTCTACAACTGAAGAACCTCTATCAGTAAAATGTATCGTATAGGAGAGAAAAGTGGGTTCCCACAGCAATAATAATCAGAACAACTGGAAGGAGAGTTGACAACTGGTGAGGGTAAAAAGTGCTTTGCCAGCAAAAAATAGAATTAAATAGATTACACTGAGACAAATGCAGTCTATGGTGGGTCATTTCCATTTCTCTTGCGAGTTCACTCCCCTGGGAAAGCATTTTGCAGGCACTTAACAGTGGCCACATCTGAAATAAGGTGACCGCACCATTTCATTAAGCTGACAAAGAGCTGAGAGATGACCTGAGTGCCTGGCAGGTTTTAAGTCAGCACTGCAATGGCATGTCACATGTGGCAATCAGGTTGACTTCAGTCAGTGAGATATTTATATGCACAGATGCTTTGAATGGAAAGGGTTCATTGGGTCAGATTCTGCTCTGAGTTATACCAGTGAATGTCTGGAGTAACTCTATTAACTTTCATCACTGGCTTCAATGGGATTAGGATTGCAGCCATATAATTGGGGGCCGGGGGGGGGGTTGGGGGGTCAACCACTTAAAACATTGGGAATCACAGTTAAATCACTGCATCCTACTTTGAAATTTCTGCCCTCTGTTTGCCCATTGATTTGTAAACGTGCTTGTATTTTTGAGCATTTACCAGCAGAGTTGCATGCTCTGCTTGGGAAAAAGGTAGAGCTATTATTTCTGACAACTGATTTCAATAGGAATCGCACATGTGCTACTGGGGTAAAATGTAGCTCTGAGTGATCAATCTTATTGTGTCTTGTCTTTATAGCAGTGTACTAAGATACATTCTTTCCTGCAATAACACTTTGCACTTATATAAGGCCTTCCATCCATAGACCTCAAAGATGTTCATGAAAGTGGATAAACACCATCATCCCCCTTTTACAGATGGAGAACTGAGCCATGGGAAGCTTTAACAATCAGCCTCAGGTTGTTCAGTCAGTCAATGGCAGCGCTAGAAATAGAACCCAGACCTCTGGAATTTCACTCTCTTGTCCAGGCTACCTTGAGACTCTGATGTCTTTATTTCTGCAGTGCCTTCTCAACATTACAAACACGAGAAAACATCTGTTATTCTTTGCACGCTAAGTATATGGTATTTGGCAGCATGGAGAGATTGGCGAGGAAATCTTTCTGGAACATTTATAGGCGTTATTGTATCTCTTGTTATGATGAACCACTTAGTGGAAAGATTTGGGGATCTAGTTACTCTCCCTTTAATGCTTATAACTCTCACCTTAGGCCAGCAGGGCAGAGCAGTGAGGGTCCTCTGTGTCCTGGCATTATGGGTTTGTCTGCTTCAAGTTAACTGAAAAAGTAAAAATATCGAGTACAAACAAACCCCAGAGGAGGATCCCTTAAACCTCTCCTGCCCTTCCCTTTACCCACCCACCAAAACACACACCTCACATGCCACAGTGTTCCCCCTGAGAGCTTGGAGCAAGGACCAGAATTTGGCCCTAAAAATATTTAATGTGCATATTGTATTCTTACTCCATGTTATGAGGCCCTCATCTCTCTACTTCTTCACCCTACTAGGTCTCACATGATTATTCCAAGTTAAACCATGTTACAAATCCCAGTTTTGTCCCTGGAGCCAAAAAAATACTCATAGAGAAAGATTTGGCATCTTGGTTGGCTGCAATTCAGAAACTCTAGGGAAAGCGACAGCTCTTGCTTTGTGAAATGTTCACAGCTGATAAAACTATTATTATTTGATATTACAGCAGGGCAGAGTTGCCAACCAAGCTCAGAGTCCCATTGTGCTACTACGTACTTGTGCGTACACATAAAGACAGTCCCTGCCCTGAAAGCTTATTTTCCTAAATTCATAAAATTTCATGCTGAGACTATGGAAGTCTGCAATTTTCTGTAGCACTCATCTTGAAGGGAATTAAATCAATGGGAAGAAATGTAAAATAATGCAGGTGGGTGGGTAATGCAGGAGTGGTGTATAACACAAACTGCAGCACCATTTTTTTATGTAGGTTACAGAACTCTGCACACCTACAATTTTGTGACTGATACTAACTCTCCTTTTATTGCCTTTCTGCTTTGGGTTATACACACCTGCCTTCCAGGTAAACCAGACACCTATATGGCCTGATTTCTAGAAGTGCTGGGCACCCACAACTTCCATGGAGGTCATGGAAAATGCAAATGCTCAGCACCTTTGAAAATCAGGCCAGTAGTGGCCTTACCTTCCTTGCATCTTTCCTCTGGATTACAAGGTGGATAGATAAAACAGAAGATGTAGGAGAGAAGGCAGTCATGTTGAGATGCACGTGGATAGGCAATATAGGAGGGGACACGATTTTACATTAGTGTAACATCTGAAGTGGTGTGTTGTTAGAGAAAACTTGATTCACATATCTTCTTGATATACTTAATCCTGCCTTAGTGTGGGAAGGGGACAGACCAAATGTTCTCTTGAGGTCCCTTCCAGCCCTACTTTCTACTAGGATTCTTAGTAAACCCACGAAGGAACACCAAAGATTTTAAATTATTTTTAAACAACTGCAACTGCTGTTGTGTTCTGCTGGTATAGACACTTGGTTTGTTTTATATTTACCAGATATTCAGCAACAGTCAGATTTCTAGGAAAATTATGAATCACACAGACACATGCGCGCGCACACACACACACACACACAGTGCTTTTTGCCAACAAGCTCAGCCCTCACCTCAGAAACGACCATGTCCCACTCCACACCAATTTGGCATCATCAGTGAGTTATGTAATGGAACTGAAGGGTTAAAAGGGGAGAGCAGAGCTCGCTTCCCTTGGAAGGGGTTGAGTCCATGTTGCGCCACACGAGTCCACTGTTATCAGCCCTCATGATTTTACTGTTAGTTTTCAGTTGTATGGTGTTTTCCTTAAATCACTAACTTCTGGAGTCACAGGGTTATATGAGAATCTCAGCTGTTGTTTTTAAAACATGTACGCCTCCATGGCTGTGGAGAAAATGTGACCCAAGTGTACCTAAAGCTTAAAAAACAGAAAATAAATTAAAAGAAAAAAAAATGTAGGGGGAGGGGAATGTTGGGTTTTTGTTCTGTTTTGAAATCTCGTGATTTTTAAGCAAATCTCATAAGCTGGGAAAGCCTGACTCATGATTTATGAATGATTGAAGTTGGCAGTAATGTGCTACACATGCCTTACTTCTGATTGGCTCTACAAAAGCACATGGTGTGAGATCCTCACTCCTGCTCCAGCCTCTTTACACTGTGTAAAAGAACCAGAGCAGCATAAAGCGGCCCTGAAAGTCCCATGTCCAGCTGAAGGATTCCTTGGGGCAGACAGTGGGGAAGGCAGACATAAAGCTGCCTCCCAAGGACCGACTCACAAGCTGTGGCCTAGGGGGCATGCCTGGTGTGGGGACAAAGCACGTAGCACTGAAGAGATGCCAGGAAGTCCACAGAGTAACTTAGGGAGACAGCTCATCATAACTTACAGAATCTCACCCTTGGGCCTTTAATTGTTTAGTCAGTGCGTCAGGGTTCCCTCCCCATTCTGAACTCTAGGGTACAGATGTGGGGATCCGCATGAAAGACCCCCTAACCTTATTCTTACCAGCTTAGGTTAAAAACTTCCCCAAGGGACAAATCGCTATTTGTCCTTGGACTGAGGTATGCTGCCACCACCAAGTGATTTAGACAAAGAATCAGGGAAAGGACCACTTGGAGTTCCTACTCCCACAAAATATTCCCCCAAGCCTATACCCCCTTTCCTGGGGAGGCTTGAAAAATGACCAAGGTGAGCACAAACCAGACCCTTGGGTTTGTAGGACACTAAAAACCCAATCAGATTCTTAAAAAACAGAACTTTATTATAAAGGGGAAAAAAAGTAAAAGAAGCACCTCTGTAAAATCAGGATGGAAGGTAATTTTACAGGACAATCAGATTCAAAACACAGAGAATTTCCCCCAGGCAAAACTTAAAAGTTACCAAAAAACCAGGAATAAGCCTCCCTCTAGCACAGGGAAAATTCACAAGCTAAAACAAAAGATAAACTAACGCATTTTCTTGCTTTACTTACAATTTTTGTAATCTAGATGCTTAGTTCAAGTAGGGTTTTGGGAGATGTATTTTCCCTGTCCTGATTCCCCGCTGACTCGAAGAGAACCAACAAAGAGAACAAAGCAAAAACCTTCCCCCACAGATTTGAAAGTATCTTCTCCCCTTATTGGTCCTTTTGGTCAGGTGCCAACCAGGTTACCTGAGCTTCTTAACCCTTTACAGGTAAGGAGGGATTTTATGATACCCTTAGCTGTATGTTTATGACACAGTGGAAGAGGGAAGAAGTCCTTGGTGCTTTTCTTTACCCTCATTTTTGGCTCTTTCAGGTTGGTGTTCACAGGAATACCACTGCAGACAATACTTTGCATTTCCATAGCACATTTCACATAAAGATTTTAAAATGGGTAAAGGAGTCTCTTCCCTCTTTATACATGGGGAAACTGAGGCACAGACTGGCTAAGGATTGATGTTCAATGAGCCATAAGGAGGTCAGAAGCTCTGCAATTTGATTTCAATGGGATCTAGAGGCTTAAATACCTTTGAGGATCCAGGCCTAAATGACTTGCCTAAAGTCACACAGCCTAAAACAAGTTTATGGCAAACACGGCCTCCTTCCAGACCCTCATTCTAGTCAACTACTGTTTTCTGAATGTCTAGAAGTGGAAAGATCTGCTCTATGTTTGCTGCTACTCACACACGGTTTTGCAAATAGCCTTAGACAACATCATATTTCAAGACACAACATCACAGATGACAACATTTTGAGGATTTTGCCGCTATCCGTGATAATGAGTCTGACTCGTGGACCATCAGCAGTATTACTTGCTTTTTATTTAAAACAAAACAAAAATAACTTCCTCTGCTTTGGAAGCCTGAACAATACACACCAACATTCCTCAAAAATCACAATAGTTAACTCCCTCGGCCTTAGATTTAGCCCCTGAAATATGTTTTGTAGATTCTGCACGGAGATAGCCATCACAATTGCTTTTGAGCATTTCCCTTGGAATGTTGTTCTTTTAAAAGTTTTGGCCTTTGACTGTATCTTTTCTGGACAGGCCTCAAATCAGGCTCGCTCTTGTGTGTGTTACACGGCTGCAAGTTATTTAGTTCTTTTTACATCTAAAGTGCCACTTTTCCTTCTTCCAGAAGTTCATTGTGTGGTAGAGAATAGAAATAAGAGCCAGCTGACTTAGTTTTGTTTAACACGGCAGTGCTGGTTTACTCAAGCTGACAGCTGCCTGCTATATAACAAGCACCTAGATACTTTGATATTTTCTAGACTCTGCAGAGAATAGATCTGAAGCATCAGACTCGCCACAGTTCTCTGATTGGAAATGCTGCCTATTGTTGTCGTGTAGAATGGTTGGTTGCTTGGGTGGGTGCGTGGATGTGTGCTGTATTTTCCGTGCTGCATTTCAGGAAGTGATTTTTGCTGGACAGTTCACAAATGATAATGGCTATATTTGGGAGCGGCAAAAAGCAGGTTTGGACCTTAGATTTATAGAATAGGTATGCATAATTCCTAAGGTGAACTTTCAGAATCATTACCCTCTCAAAATGTCTCTCTTTGATCTTTTCTTACTTCCTTATGGCACAATTCACATCTGATCCCAATGTTTCCACTTAAGCATCCAGTGTTTTTTCTTAGGAGTCCAAGACCAGGTGGTTTCCTTGTGTGAATCAGCTAGGGATTTTCCCACTAAGAAAAACACCAATAGATTTTTTTTCCAATGTAGTAAAATATCTGAGCTTGGGCAAAGCCAGTTTTATAGATATTTATTGGTGAGAAATGTTATTAGATCTGAGCTAAGTTCCTATTTCTCTGGTGTCTCCTAAAGCCCCTTGGTGAATTATTAAGGATACTGCTACCATAAATAAGATGGTTAGTAGGGCACAGCACATGCCATTATGCTTTCAGTTAGTTGCAAAACTGATGTTTGTGCAAAAATCTTCTTGGGAACAGGATTTGTGACCTGCGATCTCCTTAGCAGGCTGGAGAGATCTCCTTAGTTTAGCAGAAACTATCCTGATTTCATTTAAACATAATTTGGTCCAATTTAAGCATATATAGGGGTTGTATTATTATCCTCTTCTAGCACAGGTTCTCAAACAATAGGATGGGGCTGGAGAGAACTCAAGACATTTCAAAAGAGAGGGGGAAACCTGGATACGTGTGAACAGTGGGCTTTTGAAAATCCCTTGGCTGGGCTATAATGCATGCCAGATATCTTGTGCAGCCAGACAGCTGACCTGATTATCAGACATGCATGAACAGCTTTGAAAATTCCCCTGCTTTCGGAGGATGTGCAATTGGCCACACAAAAACAGGTTCACCCAGAGGAAATCCTTTGAATATGGGACTGTGTTCCAACATACTTGATGGAATATATGTTGTCAAAATCTCCTCCTCATTCACCAAAGCCCGAAATAGCAGACTATTTTGTTTGCACTCAGTGTAATCTATGGAACTTAATAAACTAAAATGTTCAGTCTGTCACATTAAATAAACCCTTAAGTACATACTTATTTACTTCTGCTTCTCTCTGTTCCCAAACACTGAAGCTCTGTGCAGCACCCTGTGATTCTATTAGGAGGGACTTTATAAAACTGTATTGCTATTTAAGACATGGAGATACTTTAATATTACTATGACATGGATCGTTTTTGGTTGCAGATCAAATTATTTGGAAAGGATCACCTCATAGAGGATATCAATAGGCAGACTTTTTTCAATACTTTTACTGTGCCCAAAGCAGTGGAAGAGAAGGAAAATTGGAAAAATGCAATATTCACCCTGAAAACAGGATACTCTTTTGCCTTCTGTCAGCAGGACATGACGTGAGATGTACATGTACAAAAGCGAATCAAGAATGTATAAACAGATTCAGGCAGAAACACAAAGAATGAAAATTCTTAAACATCAGACTTGAGTCTCTTTCTGTGAGATTTGTCCCTATAGGGAGTTTCACAGGAACCAGGATTTGGCCTGGGGTGAGAACCTGTCACTGATACCACTGGCACTTCTATGAGAGCTGACTCATGCAGACGATTCAACATAATAACCAACAGGGACAATGCTTACATAAGGAAGGGCAAACTGTTTACCATCTCATGCACAAACTTGCTTCCCTTAATTCACCTGTTTTTTCAACAAAAAACCACAGTGGCTGAGATGAGGAACATGCCATTTTGAGTATGAGCCTCAGTCTGTTTACCTCGTACTATCTCTGGATATGAACACCCAACAGGATTGTGTGTCCCTCCTATGTCTTCTCGGTAGAAACTCCTTTCAACAGCCTAATGCAGAGTTCTAAAGCCTCCAGGATGTATTTCTTTGGGCACTGATATTGATTCCTCTTATCCTCACATGTGAAAATCCCAAGGATCACATTTTGAGGTAGTCACATGCAGTTTGTACACACGACACTCACCCAGCCTACCTGTGGGTACACATACCCCATTGTATGTTTGTGAATCACCACGTATTTGTTCCTATAAGTTGGGCATATAGAGATGTGCCAGTTGTGTATCGTAACTTGGAAAATCTGGCCTTTGTGGGTCCTTGGGTTCATTGCCTAAGGATGGGTAACAGCACTAATGGCAAAGGATGGTAGGACACCAGAGATGGCAGCGTCTGGCTATTGTTGTAGCTTTGTTTCAAGCCACTGGCACATGCAGACACCCACGCACCCTGCCATACATAAAACCCACAGAAAAATAAGATTAGCGCTGCCTATTATAGGGCAGGCACATCTGAAAAGTGCCCTTCAGATTCTGTACATACAAAACCTCAGCGAATGACTCTAGGGTCCATCTCAGAAAAGCTTAATGGCAGGAAGCCATAATATATTAAAACAGTAGATTAAAACAAACAAGAGCATTTTGGATCAGATTACACATCACTTTCCTCACGTCTGACAACAGAAGAAATCAAAGGCAGTAAAAGACAATCGTAGACCATAATGGTCTAATAACTCTGTGATAAAAGTACTTGTGGGACTAGGCTGCTAGTAGCTCAGCACTGTCTTCAGGATACAAAGCAACCCTTAAAATCCACAGTGGTGCGCTCAGAAGCATTACAGCTTAAGTGCTCGTTTAAGACTTCCTCGAAAATGCAACATGCTCACTTGAGAAACGTAATTAGGCCTCACTTGTGGGTGATATTCACACATTGTGGATCATCCTTAAAAATGACAGGGGAAACGTCCCAGCACACTGAAGTGTGCATTACGCCTTGCTCTCCATCATCCCACATGGAAAAAAAATCCACTAATAATGCATTGCCTGAGTGTGTCACTCCAGGGTTGCTGTAGCTTGTGGCAATGGCTGAAGGTAAGAAGATGGTGCATCTTAGTCTAATCTGAAAATGAATAATTGTAGTAAATTAAAATAGTGGAGTGAGGGAGAGCTGAGATTTTTAAACATTCCATATTTAACACACCACAGCAAATGAGCAGCAAAAGTTATTAGCTATATTAGAATAGACCTCAACAGGCAGCGGGGCCTCATTGTGCTAGGTGTTGTACGAATATATAACAAGAGACAATCCCTGGCCCAGAGAGCTTGCATTCTAAATAGGCAAGACAGACAATGGACGAGAGGGAAAACAGGATTACAGAGAAGTAACATGCCCAAACTCACACAGCAAGTCAGTGGCAGATCCAGGAATAGAAGCCACATCTTGTGAAGCCCAGTCCAGTGCTCTATTCACTAGAAGACCATGCTGCTTCTTGACTAGTAAGTGTCTGATTCTACAGATTCTTACTGGCATGAGTAAGGACTACTCCAATGACTAAAGCTTTGCTGGATTGGATTTTCCGCCTGTAAAGAGCCGTGCACATCTATAGACCTGCATAAATGATCATATATATCATTCAAGGTAATTCCAGAACTGATTTGGATATGATGAATATTAAGTAGTTTTTAAAAACACCTATAATATTTAAAAGAAGCCAACTGCCTTTAAAATATTTTTAACTTTGTTTGCAATGTCCTTCTAGCATCTCAAACACAAAATTAATTTAGCCCTGAAATGGTGACAAATCTTTTAAACTATCACATCACCACCGGTTATGTTCTAAATGTAGAATTCCAGGGAAAATACATTTCTCCAAGGTACCTCCTGACACAGAATTTGATTAATGAGGTTGTGTCTTTGGAACTCTATAGGGGTTGGAATTCACCCAAATCTCAGGCAAGATGCTGTTTATAAAGAGCCTTTTTACAGATTCTTCCCCAACCTATAGATCAGAATACCCCCTTAACTGATTTTGGATCACTGGATCCACTCGTTGTAGGTTCAGTAGTCCTCACCCCTGGCCTGCCTCTCCTAAAGAGAAAGGATTCAGTACAACAGGCAATATTCTCAGAACCAATTGTGAACTGCATGTACAGCATTTTGTTTTGATTATTTAGCTGTGTTCAGGGGCAGCGAGTTATATGCGCCAGTGGAGCTCATGCTCCAGGAATATTCAGGGCCCTGGGGCCTGGCTCCATCAATGTTTGGGACCGGATCTTTCCCCATGCCTCGCCTGCCAATCCCACACATCTTTCCCGGAGTGTCTTCTGGCCCTGCCTGACACCCCCAGGCAATTTAAAAAGGCCCGAGGGGCCCCTGGCCACCACCAGCAGTGCAACGTGGCTAGGCCTCGCTCTGTGCCACTCCTGGAAGCAGCTGGAATGGCCCTATGGCCCCTGGGGGGAGGGGGGGGTCTCCATGCACTGCCCCCAGCCCAAGCGCCGACTCCGCAGCGCCCATTGGCCAGGAACTGCGGCCAATGGGAGTGTTGCCTGCAGGCAGCGGCGCACAGAGATACCCGCCCCACCCAGCCCTCCCGCCTAGCAGCTGCTGCCAGAGGGATATGCAGGTCGCCTTCTGAAGCCATCCGAGGTAAGTGCCGCACCCCTCACCCTCTCCTGCACCCCACACCCAGGGCATTCCTCTCAGAGCCCAACCCCTCAGCCCTCCCACAGCCAAACTCCCTCCTAGAGCTCAAATCCCCTTCCGCACCCAAACTCCCTCCCAGAGCCCACACCTCTCACTCCCTCCCGAACCCCATCCTGTAGCAAGTACCGAAACTCCCTCCCAGAACCTGCACCTTTCCCGCACCCAAACCCCCTCCAAGAGTCTGCACCTCTCTCGGACCCAAACTCCCTCCCAGAGCCCAAACCCCAATCTGCACCCAAACTCTCTCCCAGAGCCCACACCCCTCACTCCCTTCTGAACCCCATCTCCCTGCCCCAACCCAGAGCCCGCACCAAGCATCCAAACTCCCTCCCAGAGCCTTAGGCAAGTGTGGGGAGGGGTGGGACTTGGACCCATTCTGGGCACCACCAAAAATTATACAAACCTGCCGCCCCTGGCTGCATTGTTAGGTTGCATTATTTGCAAGGGTTTGTTAATGCCATTTAATTGCACATTATTTGTCACATTACTCCTCAAAATTGCTGTAAGGGATACATTTCATCTGACTGCAAAAACAGTAGTCTTTCCTCCACTGCTGAGACTAAAATCTGATTTCCTTCTCATCCTCCATAGTATTTTGTTTGCAACATTGAAGAATTGGAATGATTAAGGTTTTATCCCTGACTTGTTTTAATTCTGAAGCTGACTTAAGTATTTAAATTAATCTTTTAAAACAGAATGATCATTCTGGAGTTTGAAATTTGTGTAACTTTGCTCCTCAGTAAGAGTGAACCCCATTTTTACAGTTTTGTCACATGGCTGGTATTAATGATGCACAACTCTGTTAGAACTTATGGGAGTAGATTAATATTTACTTCAATCCATCACTGAAGATCTTGGTGCCATTAATTGTGCTCAAGTCAAGATTTCCCTCAATTTTCCATAATTCATTGACAAGTCTAATGCACCTTGGACAAGTTCATCAGTTTCCATGAATTACCACATATGGATGCGTCAGAAATGGGAGCACTGTAAAAAAAACCCTAACCTAAAATAAAACATTTGCACAATACATGCATTCTTTTGGGGAAACACTACATGGGGGATGCATGTTCCATGTATTGACGGTTCAAGCATTTCCATGTGCGACAAGGTGTCTCTTACACAAGACCTGACAGTGCTGCCCTCACTCAAGCAAAACTCATGAAGAAGTCACTGAGAGTTTTGCTAGAGAAAGTAGTGCAGGGCTGGAATGGTTCCCTCTGGTTTTCATAGAGTACTTTAAATCTCCTTTGAGTTGTGTTATTACTCTTTCAAATGAGTGTTTACCCAGTGGTTTTTCTTGCCTGCTTTAGAAGGTAATGTGGAGCTATCAAAATATATTCTGACTCTAAAGAATTCATATAAATACTGGCCAAAGCCCTAGTTAAGCATTTGGAAATAACATGGTTGCCATTTCAGTACATAGACAATGTGCACACACCACACACACCCTACCTTGGGCAATAAAATGAGAAATATTAATTCAAGTAATAGATGATGTGTTATCAAAAAATCTTATATTTAAGGCTGGTCAAAAAATATTTTTCTGCAAATCATTTCAAACAAAATTAAATATTTTTGCTTTGATCAAAGTTTTTCAAGATTTTTTAAAAACTTTTATTGCAAAACAAATTACATCTTTTTTTAAAAAAAAATTAAATAAAAAAAATGTTCATTTTACTTTTGTTCCCTCCTCCCCAGACCTCTTTTCCCTTAAGAGATCAAAGAGCGGAAGGGAAGGAGAACTTCCCCCCAAAATTTTCAGTTCAATAGGAAATAAAATGTTTTGAGAAGTTTTGTTGAAATGTCATTTCCTTTGAAAATCCATTTTTAATTAAAAAAAAGTGTAAAAAAAAAACCTACTCAGCTCTACTTATGATGATGTTGAATGGAGAAAAATGGTATTGTGCAAGGATGCTCAGCTGGTATAAATCGATTTAGCCAATTTACACCAGCTGAGGATCTGGTACTAGCTTGTTGCATACAGAAGTATCATCCTGGGAGACTCTGTAGAATATAGAGGGACAACGATGTAAGGTACGGATGGATTCTGAATTTCCTTTCATTCTGATATACCAAATGGAATTGATTCTACCCCTGATTTGGGGCACTGATCCATGTGCATGGGGATGGTTTTACATGTCACTCGAATATTTTAGTGTATGTTTAATAATTTTTAAGAAAGGTTTAAAATACCGTTTGTACGTATTTTTCATGGTTTGAGCATATGCATGGGGATCTCTGATGTCTGCAGGCCTGCTATCAGGGAGTTACTAGAAGGGCCAAAAGTTTGCAGGAAAATAGGAAGAAAAGTTCTTTCCATTTTTTCCTCCCAAATATACCAATGAAAAGCCCAAAATTAATAAGCCTGAACATGTGGCTTAATGTTCACTCTCCTGTGTCTCCACGAGCCCTTTTATACCATAACCTGAAAAGCACCATAGAAAAAAATTCACAAATTTATCTCCTGGACTATTGTTTTAATCTTGTTCTTAATCACGTAGGATCTGATCAGAGCCCATTGGTGTCAACAGAAATATTCCCATTGGGTCAATGGGCACTGGATTTTTTTAATCCTCCTAACTAAGTTCTAGGGAGTTGAAGTTATGATAAACATGTGTGAGGAAACTCAGGGCATTATTTATTGAATATTTGATTCTCTCTCACTCGTAGTAAAAACTAAATTCTGAACCCACTTAAAACATTGTTGAGGCATTTCTTGACTTCAATCGAGATGAGCATTTTGCCATATTGTTTCTATACATATGTTCTGAGTTTCAATCTGGATTGCTTTGTGCCCTGCCTACCAGTTAGTTCCTCACTGGCTGTGTTATGGGAGCAGTAATTCTAATTTTTATGCCACCATTTTAGACAAGTGCCATAATATTTTTAAAGAGCCTGTCTCCTACAATGATAGGCATTATAGGAGTCAGTATATCAGGTTTGAACATAATATTCACACTTTACCATTGAAAACTATATGTGATGGGTTACATAGCAAGTTCTAAAATTCCTGGGTGACAATGGGAATTTTGTCATTGACTCCACTGGGACCAAGATTTCACCCCTAATCTTCACCACAATAAATGATCTCTATGTATTTTGACATCTCCGTCTGACATTATAATAATCTCTGGGATTTCTAATTCAGAATAATCTCCAGATCATCCTTTCTTTAGCCTGCCTGTTGTTCAGATCACCACATTTCAGTTTCTACTTTAAATTGTATTCACCTACACTGTGGTTTTATATTGTTCAAGCCTGTCTTCTGCAACTGCATTAGGTGCCCTGCCATGTCTGTCTGGAAATATTGTTTGGGGAGAGATTTCTATTTATAATGGCTCTTTTCAGATGCTGCAGTATGTTTGTAACTGTTATGCTTTCAGCTCTGCTAGAGTATTTCTCCTTTCTGCTGCTGTGTAAGGTTTTCCCTGCCACTAGGGAGTGTAAATGTGTCTTCACATGCATTTCTGAAAGATCCTTAAAACCTTTCTATAAATCAGTACAAGTTAGTTTTGGTTTTCAGATTATAATGATAATGTATTTTTATGTCAAAATAATGAGGTAGAGCCTTGACTTTTAGTTCTAAGTCCTTCATAGTGGATCTTATCCCTGAGAGGTGCTGAGCACCCAGAGCTGTCATTAGAGTTAATGGGAGTGTTCAGTGGTCAGCACCATTAAGCATCAAGTCCATTATATTTATATTGAACTCAGCAGCTCTTAGCTTTCATATTAATTTTGCTTTTCACTGAAATGCTAACTAGCCACAAATATGGCTTTACCCTTATTCCAAATAGACTTTCTCCTTCTAATGACATATTGTTCTGAGGTTTGAATCACTGCCAATGATTCTGTATTTTAAAAACAGTAATAGCACTAATATAGCACTTTTCTTTTTAAAGCTACTTACCCCAGTACTCCAGCCGCAATATTTTTTCCTTTATTCCCCACTGTAAGAGACAATGAAATATATCCTAGAGGAGTTTTCAGATTTGTTCTACTCTGGACAGGTGATACTTTGCATATGCACACAAAGTGTTATCATGCAGTGCCTCAACACAGAGGTATATGCTTTCTCACTCATTATGCGGACCACGCAAATACCCATCCACACGCACGCACAAAAAAGAGAGAGGAAGATTACTATTCCTCCAGAGATCAAGTCAACAGCGTACCAGTAATGATCAGAAAATATCCCACAAACAAAACAAATCCGTAATACAGTTTGGATACCAACTGGTTCTTAATTGCAACATGTATTCACTGTTTTTCCTGATCTTCCCTTACATTATCTCACCCTTCCCTACCCCATGAATCATGTGATCTTGTCTTAAACTCTTGTCCTTTGAGAACAATAGGAATGACACCTTTAGTGCTTTCGCCTTACTTTATGGCCTCATGATCTCTTGACCTTTAGAGTTCAAATGTCACATGAGGCAGCAGGCAGGCAATTTTTGATGTAACCTCTGAACTCCAACTGATAAAAGACTCTGCAGCTCAAGGAGACAATCCATCTCAGTACAGTCACAAAGAATGCCACTCGATCAGACAGTAGATGCAAATTAAATAACATTTTCCTGGCAGTTACTGCTGAATCCAGATTCGGAGGGGAAACAAAAACAGATTTGAAATGCATTCCAAATTTAGAACTCAACGTGTTCAAAGTGAGAGAGAAGGGTTTGTGAATGTGGTAACGGAAGGGCTTCAAAGTCATGAATTATAAATAAGTCACTTACACATTGTCCGATGGATTTATAAATCAGTCTTTTGTTTGTTTGTTTAAGGTTTAGTGTAGTTTGTAATCTGCTGGCTGCTGTATCACTTGCCTTTTTGGCCATTAGAACTCCCTACAAACCCTGTGTCAATGATAGATAAGTGTTAACAGATGTTATACAATATAAGCATTAATGGCACCACGTTGGCATAAACGCGGTAAGAGATGTCCTGAAAAGATTCCCTCTAGATGCAGCATTCATTGCATGGCACACATGCTACACAGCAAAGGAACAGTTAGGATAGCAAAGGTAGGACTAAATCATGAATGTTCATAGCATCATCTTAAAAGTTTGGCATAATGATAGGTAGCCCAAAAGGATAATGGGCAGGTTCCAAGGACCTGTCTTCCCCCCGACTCTTTGCAGGAGCATTTTTCTGGGAGATTGGTAATGGTTGGGGATGGGGAATGCTACAGAGTCTGTCTGATGTCAGCAGGGGCATTCTTGAAAATTGAAGGGAAAGGTTACTGCATTCTTTGTTCCCTATTGCAGCATAAGGCTCTGGTACCAAGGCAGTTGCAGATCCAAAGTGCAGTCTTGCAACCCAGCTGTCTGTTTTTCCTCATTGCTTGCCAGCATTGACTTTCCCCCATTGAGCAAATTGAACTTCTGGGATGCCGCCCCATGTGGTATATTTTCTTCTCAACATAGCCTACTTCCTGCTTATGCAGACAATGGTGCCTGTCTATCTGGGCGCACCCACCCACCCACCCGATAAAAAGGCTAACTTGCAAAAGTTATGATTCACCCAGTAGAGATGTCACCGTCTTTAAAAGCACCACGTGGCTCCTGGCCCTTGCAATACAAGTCACATCGGGGATTTTTAAAGATGCTCTTGTAACTTAAAGTTGTAACATGTTGGGCAGTGTCCAATTAAATCACATAGGTAAATATTTTAAGCCAGCACTCAGAGGAATTAAAAAGCCAATGACAAGCTCCTCTGGCTGGCTCTGTAATAAGAGGTAACATGTAGCCAAGAAGCACTAAGCCCAATGCTTGTGGTCTGCCCCTGTGCGCTGCTCCACTGGTATATTGGGGTAGAAAGAACATCCAGAGAATCGTTCCCTTCCGCACAAGAAGCTTCCACAACCAGTGCAGAGCCAAAGTAAGGGCTCTTGTGCTGGCCCCAACTAACTAACTAACCTTCAGCCAATGGGGCTTGGGCAGGGCAGTACATCAACATGGCCCGAACAATCTATCCTCTGACTATTCTCTGTCTCCCATGTGGTGTCACCAGAAGCACAGTGCAAGTGAGAGCAGCCTGATGAGGTCTAATTTACACTGGCACCCAGGTAGATACCTGGCTGACCCAGATTACTGGAGGCATAAAAGTAGCTTAAAGCAGTGGTTCCCAAACAGGGGCATGTGTACCCCGGGGGTACTCAGAGGTCTTTCAGGAGGCACATCAACTCATCTAGATATTTGCCTAGTTTTGCAACAGGCTTCATAAAAAGCCCCAGCAAAGTCCGTATAAACCAAAATTTCATGCAATGACTTGTTTATACTGCTCTACATACCATACACTGCAATGTAAGAACAATATTTATATTCCAAATAATTTATTTTATAATTATATGGTAAAAATGAGAAAATAAGCAATTTTCCAGTAAGAGTGTGCTGTGACACTTTTGTAAGGAAGTAGTTTTTAAATGAGGTGAAACTTGGGAGTACCCAAGACAAATCAGACTCCTGAAAGCGGTACAGTAGTCTGGAAAGGTTGAGAACCACTGGCTTAACTCCATCACCCCACTTGTGCTGAGGCATAAAAACAAGGGAACTATTTCAAGAACTGTACCGCCAGTATCATGGATGGGCTGTCAAAACAAGAAAGTAGACAAACATGTTACCTTGTGCTTCATGACAAATTTATGGAGAAAATAACTCAAATGTTTCCTTTCTACTTTGAGAAAAAATAATTAGAGATACAAATTCTATTTTCAGATTCCTAAGAGGTTCTTACCACCCGAGTAAAAATGAGTTTTATGATAACAATAAATCTTCTGTTAATGACAGGTATCTTCATGCAACCGTATCTATTTTTCAAACAACAAATACAAATCCTGCCGTGCTTACTCCAGTAACACTCCATTCTAAGGGATAGGGACCACAGTCTGACAGAGCCCCTAAGCATGTGTTTAATTGTATGTACATGAGTAGTTTGCTCATGTGCTTGAAATTAAGCACACACTTAAGTGCCTGGTTGAATTAGGGTTTATAGCAAACAGTTGGTAGGATTCTGTTCCCTCTCCCTATGCAGAGATCCCCTGTGAAAAGTCTATTATCGAAGCATCCCATGGGAGTCCAGAATTATGCTCACAGCAATTGAAGACATGAAAGGTCCATTTCACCGATCCCACTGCCGGTGGAGGATTGTTCCCTACATTATGTTCTCCAGCGCTTGTTCAGTCTAGTTTTAAAAAGTGTCAAGCAATGGGGCTTCCATTTTTAAAAATCGTAATATTCTTCAGAAGCCTGAATGTTATTTAGACCTATTGAAGTAGTCAGTGTCTTTTAAAGATGGAAAATCTCTTTGGAAATGCCCTTGAAACAGAGCTGCTAGAGAAACAGCCCACCAAGACCCTCTTGAACTCTCCCTCCCTTCCCCCATCAACCATGTCGTTCCCCACACACGCGCACACACAGAAAAGAGATCAGTAATGAGAGCTCACTAATGGATTGGCTTAAGTATAGAACAACATCCCATCACTGTTCTAGAAAATAATCAATCAAGCACTTAATTTTAAACATAAAAAGTAAGCTGCCTAGAGACTGTTAATAGATAACCAAATAAATTAACAGTTGTAGGTGGGATTTGAAACTAGGTTAAATCGGTCTCTCACCATCTTTTTGAGCCTATTGTTACAAATGCTGTCCTTGGATTTGTGCTAAATTTCACACCTTCTCATAATGGGAAATCCTCTGCGATCCAATATTGCTTCACAGCTGGATCTTGCATAAATTTTATATCTACTTTCATATATAGATCTGTAACTTGGCTTTGTATCGAACACTCAGTGGGGTCATGGCAAATGTTGAGGGTGGAAGCGGAGCAGAAGAGAACCCAGATACAAGAAAGAAAGAGAAAACATTTATCCATAAGAAAATAGAGTACGTAATACATAAGTAGCCCACACCACTGTTCCTCTAAGCTGTGCACATGTGCACACGCACACAGATTCTCAACCGCGCACGCACGGGGAAACCCCACGCGCCCATTTGTTGGGACACCCGCTCATCATCACCGCCAAAAGTCCCGAGGCTGGCGTGGCAGCGCTTCCCGGGGCAGCTCTTGGTGGCATGCCCACCTGCAGTGCAGGCGGCTCCCTCCTGCCCAATCAGACCTGCAGGGGTGGGGCGTGCAGGTGCCTCCCCCACCCGACCCTAAAAGCCAGAGGGACCTGCTGGCTCTTAGGCTCTCTCCATGCTGCCGGCGCCTGCAAGCCCCACTCAGCGGCTCCGGCAGCTCCCATTGGTGCTTTTTCTGGCCAATGGGAGCCACAGAGCCCATACTTGTGGTGGGCACAGCACATGGAGAGTGGAGACCACCCCCCACCCACCGCCGCTCTGACCCTAGGAGAGCCAGAGACCTCCCAGCAGGGCTGGTGAGTGCAGCCAGGGAAGGGGGCAGAGTGTTGTGGAGTGAGTGTCTGGGAAGTGTGTGTGTGTGTGTGGGGGGTGCCGGGTGTGAGGGAGTGGAGGGCACAGGGGGAGGTTTGTGTATTTTGGGGTGCTAGGCAGTGGGGGGAGATCTGTGTGTTTCAGGGCACTGGGGGTCTGTGTGGGCATTGTTTAGTTGTGGTCGTGGGGCTGTGGGGAAGGGCACTAGGAGGGAGAAATCTGAATATTGGGAAACTAGCAAGTGGGTGGTTCTGTGTGAGGTGCTGGGCAGCTGCGGTGGGCTGTGGGGGTGCTGGGTAGGGGTGATGGTGTGCACAGCACTGTGCATTTGTGTCAAATGTGGGAGGTTGTGGGGGGGGGGGGGCTCTGGGCATAGTGGGTTCAGGGAGTGCAGGCCAGGGGAACTGTGTGGCTCTCTTCTCCTCTTCTCTCTTCCCCCCCTGCACGCCCAATGTGTCCTGATGTTTCACTCTTGCGATCTGGTCACCATATTTACGGTCGGGGGGGGGACGACCCACACATCTCCTTGCAGTCTGTTCATTTGGCTGTGTACAAACTTGAGAATGTGCGAATAAGTCAAAATGCTTGGCCAAGGTTGCTAAGGAACTGCAAAGATTTCCCAGAAATGAACAAAGGTAAGTGTTGTTTTTGTGACTGAAATCTTTCAAAGGCATTGGACTTCATACATTTACTCATTATGTTTTACCGTTTTCCCATGTTTTTTCTGCTGCAGATGCATGGATGTGATCGGAGCTATGCACAAACTTCCGGTATCCTGATCTGAATGATCTCCCGTTTGCCTTTTTGTCGAGTCACGCTGTTAAGCACATTGCAATAGTAGCCATATAATAAAAGTATTAATTTTAAATAAACCCATATGGTAAAAAATCAATCCCAAAATGTCACTGTCTAGAGGTCTAAAGCATAAAAGAACAGCGACTTCATTTAAACCTGGATGAGACTATAGAGACAGTTACACCAAAGTCACATAGTGTAATGACTGTTAACCTTCGTGAAATATTCACATATGAAGAGGACAACAGAGTGGGTTGTGTATATTGTCAAGATGCCAGAGCTCTGGGAGAATTTTCAACAGGAAGAATGTGGAACGATGTGTGGAAGTTGGATTTCTTAAAAGCATCATCTGTCCAGGAAGTCTCATATAGCTGATGTAACAAGTCTTAGAAACAAAAACCCGTCCTCACGGAGCAGGTTGCTGAGCATGATTTTTGACAGTCCAGCTGAAAAGCAGAGGAGGCAAATTAATCTTGAATGCAGGAGCTCAAACCCGGAAGAAATCAAGGTACTTACTGACCGTGTGTTATTGGCTATTAAAATGAACAGCTCAGTGCTTTCTGTTCAGGATATCAATGACCATATGGAAAGTAAGCGTGCATACCAGCGAGATGGAGAAGTAAAAATTATGCTTTTGAATTTCTTGAAATTATCAATTGCATTGTCCAAAATGACTTCATGCATGAAATAGCATCGGCCATGTTTCATACTCTAGCTGTTGATGAAAGCACTGATCTATCCATTAACAGATACTGGAGACTCTACTTTCAATACAGATCCATAAATTCTGTAGACTATAAAACTTTGTTTGGTGGACTATTATGATTGCAAGAATGTGATGCTGTTTCAATAGTGTCTGCAATCAAAGAGTTTTTATAAAAAACACCAACTTGATCTAATGAAAATGGTGATGTTCACATCTGATGGTGCCTCCATGATGTTGGGCAAACTCAATGGTGTGGCGGCTCAGCTGAAACATGATATTCCACAGTTAGTCCAGCACCACTGCGTTGCACACCGGGAAGACTTGGGGATTTCTGATGCATGGAAAGAGGTCAAGCTGATAAGAGACATCGCAACCTTAATGAGAACTGTCTATACAGTGTTCTGTCGGTCATCCAGGAGAAAATGCAAATTTCAGGAAATAGTGGATGCTTCTGAATGCGAATCAGTGGCTTTCAGGCCACGCAATGAAGTGTGCTGGTTATCTAGGCACTTTGCACTTGGAGCAATTATTCGCAACTATCATCCTCTTCTGGAATATTTTGAGCAAGACAAAGATACTGATCCAGTTTCTAAATAGTGCCACAAAAAGCTGAATACCATGGAATAATGAACAACATTAAAAGTGTTGAATGATGTTTTGTCGGAGCTGGCTTCACTATCCACGCTGCTCCAGAAACGGGGCCTTACACCTCTAGAAGCATTTCACCTTGCCCGAGGTAAACTGAACAAGATCAGAAGACAGTACCTTGGAGATTCAGTCTTATGGAGTGACAAAGTTAAGGCTCTCCAAGATATGAGCTCTTAAGAAAATAATGAAATTGATACCAGTTCCATAATAGCTTTCATAAACATCTTGTGTGCACATTTGGCAGACAGGTTTCTAGAGGATGAAGTCCAGGAGTGGTCCGCTTTTGATTGTGAAGCAATAGTTAAGGGTGACTTCAATTTTGGAATTCATCAGGTCAAATCCCTATGTTCAAAATACAAAGACTTTCTTACTGAAGAGATTGTTATAGTCAGTCAGTACAATGACTTCAAGCTTGCAGTAGCCGAAAGAATCAACAGCCAATTGGTTTTCAGTTTCCCGGATATGGTGACATTTGCTCACCAGAACGAACAGTTTCAGGATCTTGCAAAGTTGATGGATATTGGAGGAACATTCCTAGCATCAAGTGCAGACTGAGAGCGCGGCTTTAGCTTAATGAGCACTCTAAAAAACAAACTACGGAATCATTTACAAGTAGATCATTTGGATATGCTGATGTGTATTAAGAGTTACCAGCTGGATGGAAGGCTGATAGATCTGAGCAGAGTTTATATTGAATGAGCAAATAAAAAAAAGATCACAGGGAAAAACAGTAAGGTTAGTTTAGCTGTCTTTGACATTTCGACAAATAAGGAAATTAAAATGCATTGGTAATTACATATATTATTCTTGGCTGATAATCATTTATTGATTTTTTTAGGAAAATTTTAAATTTAAAATACAAACTTTTGTTTTTCTTTTTTTACTTATGTCTCTATCTGAAAACCCATATAAATTGACACAAATTGCAAATTAAAACTTTAAATATATAAGCATTTTACTCACTTGGGCGCATTCGCCTCATTGCGCACACATTTGAACTCTGTTTCAAAAACTTGCACTGAAGAAATTTTTTGCACACACAGCCTGTCAAAAATTAAAGGGAACACTGGCCCACACATATACTGGACCTTACCCCTTATATAGAGAATGACAAGAAAAGTGCTGCAAATGATCTTCTGTGGCTTTGTTTCTCCTTACCTGAAAGTCTTGTTGTTCGATTGTTTTAGCCACCATATTATGTGATAAGTTAAGATACTAAGGTCTAATTGTCAAGAGCTGCCAATAACCCAATGGAAGTAAGTGAAAGTTTGGGAGCTCACACCTCTGAAAAAGTCAGACCTAGATTGTATCGATTACTGAAAGAGATACAGAGGGATAAATGTCTACCCTAACAGAATTAACAGCTTTGACTATTGGGATTGTTGATTTACCAAAATACGTGGAGACACCTGCAGGTATAGAGAATCCACTACTTACCATAGGGGGTGAGGGGGAGCTCATTTAAACTGATTAGTGAACTCCAACCTTGATGTACCCAGAATGTGCTGCTGTAGGACACCAGGCTACCCCACAGGAATAGAACACCATTATTTCCACCAAAAAACAAAAGGCACCTAGATTAGATGAGTTAATCATTGCTGCACATACGCTCTCTCATTATCACGTGAAGAAAAAGAAGTTAGCACAGAGAATGCTGGATATTGGCCTGAAAAAAAATCTTTCTTCACATATTCAGAGAGACATCTCAAGTATTTCTTTCAAAAAAAATTTAATGTCAATATCCATCTTAATGGCAATTGGTACATTAGATTATACAAATAATTCATTTTACACTAATTGGAAGTTCCTGTTCAATCTAATATCCATGTCTTGCAGTTAAAGCAAACATTGGAACATAAGGTATTAAGAAATAAAAGGAACTACTATCTTTCACATCTTTCAGTGCATGCTAAGTTCCAACATTTTGGGTGGGATAGAGGGGGAAGTTAAAAGGAGCCTCTGAATACCTTGGGTGAAAAAATCCTGACCCCACTGAACTCAATAGCAAAATGCTCATTGACTTTACTGGAACCAGGGTTTCTCCCCTTATGTATTAGGGAAAAAGCCCACACTCCACTGTGGAAGTAGGGCACCACTTTCGGAAGCTATCACTTATTTAAGTAGGTAATTAAGGAGATTGTATTCAACCACAAGTAAGAAAATCAATTTCAGCATCCAGATGGACAGCAAAACTACCATGACAACCTAGTCACCAGCCAATTCTTCCAAAACATATTCTTTGCAAATGTTTGTAATTCCTGTTTCTTTCCTCAGGACACCATTGCTTCTATTTCCCGTCTCCCTCTAGTTTTTGAAGTAACATGTTGGGATTTAGTTGCTGAGCTCTTATTAATGAAATAGCTGTTACACAGCCAAACCTGGGCACCCCACTTGCAAATATTTACATCCGCCCTCTCCCTCCATAGGTCTTTTGAGCAATGTCTTGAAAATGAACTGTGGTTCTGTAAATGGAGTACCATTTATAACCACCATGAAGCTAGATTATTGTCCAAGGATCTGTTAGGGAACCCCTTCAACTCCCATCCAATTCATCCAGAGCAGAAAAGCTCAGAATCTGGTAAGACTGGAGTTAGAAGCCACAAACCCTTAAAACTTGCCTCAGCTGCAGCTGAATGCATACAAATGTACCAAGACGTAAGAAAAGATTTTAACTTCCAACTACAACAGTTATAAAAGATGGTGACTATAAGAATACTAAACAAATGACAAGGCACACAAATAAGAAGGTCTCAGAAAACTCTTGGTTATTGTACCCATATATACTTCCAAGTACGTACTTATAGAGTCAAATGACTTTGGCTGCAATGGAATTCACATTAGCATTGGTGTCTCTGCTTTCACAATTATTTGAAGAAAAAAAATGTTTCTAAAAAAAAATAATCAGTAATAGTGCTAGTTAACTGTAACCATATTTTATTATAATTTTGATACTGTGATGAAATCTGTCAGACAAAACAATGTGTGAAATAGCGAGAGTGATACTGTACTCTTAAAAAAAAGAAAAAAAAAAACACCAACTCACTGAGACAGCATCAGTCTGCTAAAAGCTAGAAAATTAAATGATTTCCACACTATGGGCTAATAGCAACAATAGCCTGAATAGGTTTGGTAATTATCCCACTTGTGGTTAGCATACATAAAAACTGAATATCTCCTATTACTGGGGATAAATGTAATGCCTCATAATTAATGCCAACTAATATTCCCTCTACATTCTTCAGTATGAAAATAAAAAGCCAATCAATCTGTACAATATTACGTTCACATAAAGTTAGCCTTCCATTTCCAACTTTGGGTAGATTCCTAATTGTGCTGGTAACAGTGCATATGGAAGACCTATATATTCAAGGCTTTTAAGAGGCATTCACAAGGAAAATTTTGTAAATATGCTATATTCTGTTACCTCATAACAGTCAAAGCAGAGATGTGGGATTGGAGACAAGCAATTTTCTGTATAATGGGAGATGTAAGGTTAAAAATGTACTCCAAGGTATGCTGCAAGAATTGTTATTCTGGTGTTCCGATTCCTCAAATCATGGCCAGAGGCTTTCCCGTGTTAATTTTGCCCAGCAATGCAGGTGGATAACTCTCACTGATTCCATCTGAGGGAAGTAGTTGGCTCTTGGTGGCTTATTCTCTGATCCATGCGATGGGTGGATGCAGGGAAGGGGATAAAAGAAGAAGATAGAAACGTATGTGACTAACTCCCATTAGTGCTAAGAGGAGTTATGAGCATACCAGTGCTCCCCCGGCCCCACACTAAGCAAGAGAATAGACTGACTGGAACTGAAGGAATTTAAAGGCAATGGCGCTCCTGGAGAAAAACAAATTTAGCTATACAGTGCCTGGCCATCACTCTTTCAGTCTTTTCAACACAAACCCTACTAAGCAGGAAAAAGGCCAGTGTAAGAATGTACATAGAGAAGGAAAAATGTCATATGACGTTTGTTGCAGTCGAGAGACTATACAAACCCACGGACCAGACAGTGTGGATCGTGGAGCAAGATGCAGCGCAAGTGCTGAAACTCAGAACGCTAGACAGAGCGTACTCTCAATTCACCCGGCTTCCGCGGGCATAAATCCCAGCACAACCCAGCGGCGGCAGCGAGTCCAGCATGAAAAGAGGGCGCAGCAGTGGACCTCCTTTCTGCTTTAGAGCTGGGGGACTGTAAGAACCTGTTAAAAAAAGTGGAGGGTGCAGGACCGCTATATGATGTACTGATTCCGTATCCCTGCAGCAACTTCCTATGAAGCCCCAGGAGACGTTTAAACATATCCTTCCCCTTTACACACATTCTGGGAAGCTGAAAGAGGGGTGGCAGTAGAAAAACCTTGTTCCTCCCTTAGGGAGTGTATTAGGCACGGGGTGTGTCTGGCTGAAGCAGGAAGTATAATTTCCATCTCCCTGGACCAGTGTATCTAGCCCACTGGCTGATAAGCAGTTATGTTAATTTAGGTCTCCAGCATCCTAAAGTCAACTCTTTCAATCTAAAATGGAGCAAAACAAGGTCTTATGGCAACAGGGGCCTGTTATCCTTAAACAACCCTATCCCTGGAGGATCAGGAGCACAAAGTATGTGCATCTCACAATTACCTGACCAAGTAAAATTGTCTAATAATCACAGCCCCTGCCCTTTCGCAGCTTATGATTAGTTGGTTCATCAATTTAAGCAACGTCTGCGTGTTATAACGATTTGCAAAAAGCCTCCAGTATTCGGTGCTAATTACATAGGATAAACATTTGTATTCATGAAGCTGACAGCTAGACTAGTGCCTATAAATGAGCTTTCCCACAGAATACTTTTAATGGATTCTTCTAGCCCTGGAGGGAATGGCCCCTATACGAAGGGACTGCTAATCCAGACTCTGCGATCATTCCATTCTGAATGTATTTCAAGCCAAAAACTGAGAAATTCTGGTTAGTGGCCAGCAGCTGAGATATTCAAAGACAATGTTGGTCTCCAACCCTGGTGCCAGCGCAGAACGGCCACTGCTTTATTTTATAGAATCTCCATAATTCAAATAGTTAGAACTGGACTCTGCATTCCTGGTGTATCCAAATGCCCCACTGAAATCAATGGAGATTTAGAAGGGTCAGGAGCTCAGGATCAAGTCCTAAAAATAGCCCACGGAATGTAATAGGGCAGAACTCTGTTTCTGGGTTAGGGAACTTATACCCACAGCAGCTGTTAGGATAAGAGCATCCTGCACCCCTCATCTGGCATACCCACCACAATGTAAATGACTCCTAATATATCACTGGGGTTTTAATTGACAACATGAATTAAACTGGATCGATTGTGCCCATGTAGCTCCATAGATAACCCACAAAAACCACAATGTCCTGACGCAGTGGAAAGCACAGAGCAGATCTATAAACCCTCAGAAGAGCCAGTTCAACTTTCTGAATTTGCTTAATCAAACAGAGAAAGCCCTTTGGAGAAGAGAAAAGCATTTGGCTTGAAGGATAAGCCAACCCTTACAATCAGCTATAGTGTTTGCTGTTGACAGTAACGAGGTTTGAAATATATCTAGAACTCCATTTAAGTGGAGTGTGCTCCAAAAATATAACTCAGTCCTGGGTCACTTCTTTCACTTCATGCTCTCCACAGACAGATTTTCCTTCCGACAATGAGAACGTTTCAAGAAAATGTAAACAAATCTCCCACAATGCCACTGTTCCAATGGGGCAAAGCCTGTCTGGGCTTTTGCAGAATCTCTTTTCTCCCAGGAAAACCAAAATAATCTTCTATGTTTTAAAAAAAATATACATATTTTTTTAAAAATCAGAATTCAAAACACATCTGAAAATATATCTGTAAGAGAAGATGACCGGTAACTGTGTTAGCAATACTGCACCAGTATCATAAAAAAAAAAAAATAGTACACTCTACCTGGAAGGCTGAAATGAATATATTAATGACATTAGTGCATATAAAGAACTCCCTGAAAAGAGCTTTAGATGCCAGTTTGTATCAAAGGTTTTTCAGTGCTTATTTTTGGGCCTGATGCTATGAAGTGCTCATTAGACCCAGGGGAATTGAGACCTCTTAGCACCTCACTGCATCAAGCCCTTCCTTCCTTCTCTTCCACCCACATCTCTCAAATAAAAAAGAAAAAAAGAAAAACTTCAAATTCTCCTCTCTGTTACAAAACTGCAAGCCCACTGAAGCCACTGGGGTTAGAAGAGTGTACCAGAATGCTAGAGTTGGCCATTTGTGTAGCTTGTGCAATTGGTATCTGTGCAATTTCTGATGTTTGTATTGTTGCACCATTAAGTGATTTCCCTGTACAAATCAAGTGCATTCTTCTATGCGGCACATCACAACTGTTGATTAGTGAAGAAGGATTTTGCCTCCCTGCAAACAGGATTTACACAAAGTGGACAGCGGAGGGTTAACTGCTTGGAGCAGATTTCATTCGACTGGATATGTGAACAGACCAAGTCTGCCAGTGCCTGAAAGACAGAGTATTAAAAAACAGAGGTGAGTGAATCACTTGCAAAAAAGATGCACACGTTACCAAATTAACGAGTTAGCCAGATCAACAATTGGTCACACCAAGGGATGTATTGTGACACCAATTTTTTAATATTACTTCCCCTTGATTTCAATGGGGCCCTTGATTTTAAAAATTCATTGGCACAATATTGGCCCTAAAAAGGAACATTTCTGCTTTTCTGGCAATCTCAATAAATAGGTGATTGAAAATGATGAGAGAAAAATTGTGTTTCTTTGTCAAAACAAGCTCAAAATAACTATCAATTACAAAATAACACAGTGACAAAGGAGAATAGCTTGTAGTCTATGAACTACAAAGTATAGGGAATTCTTTTTTAATAGTCAAACTCGGAATTTTTTAATAATATGAGAGGAAATCAACAATCTGCTAGAGCTTTCCAGAGGACTGCTATGCTGTATTTTCTACTAAAGCTATAGTAACAATATGGATACCTTGGAGAACAATGGATTTCCATTAAGAGACTCTGCTCTTCTGATGTTTTCTACTCCACACTGAATCAAAAACAAGAGAGGAGAGAAAAATAAAGAGCTATTATGGAAAAACAATACCCAAGTATCTTTTTGAATAACATCATTTTCTATATCATTTAGACACTGCCCTAAAATGACTGAATTAAATGTAGTAATATTTTTTCAGTTTGGCTAAAATGACAAGAAGACAAAATTTTACTTTGATACCAGGTTCCCCAAACTCCTTATTTATTGATGATCATACAAACCATTTATCTTAGTTAAAATAAAATGGATCAAAATCAGCTCTCAGATACACTGATAAAAATTCAAAGTAATATCTCTGAAGCCAATTCAGATTAACTCCAGATTTACACCAGTGTAACAGCAGAATGTGACCTAATCCCATACCAACTTTTAACCATAAGATTGGAGCTAAAAATGGGGAAAAGAAATTTGGGAGCAGAATTGCCCAAGCAATTATGAGACCTGAAGTGATGTTTACCTCATTTGCTAAAACTTGAGCATATTCAATATCCAGTTCATAGAGAGTTTCAATGTGGTCACTGGTAAATGCTATTGGAACCAACAAAATGTTCTTCTGTCCCCTTTGACAGAGCCCTTCAATAGTTTCATCTGTTTGAGGACCCAGCCATGGCATTGGGCCAACCTAAGAGAAAGTGGGAGGGGGAAAAAAAAAAAACTTTTTTCAAGCCTTGATAAATTAATTTCTATAAGAATTATCCTCTGTCATCCTTTAATTAACCTCCACGTATTCTATTTATTCAATGACGAATCAAATTAGTCTGTTTATCTTACTATTTTTAGCCGTATCTTTGTCCATCTCTCCATCTATTACTTTTTGATGAAGAAACACTGCCTCTCTGTTTAGACCCCCAGATAATCATCCTGATAACAAGCAGAATCCTATGAGACTGCATTTACTTATCTTTATATTAAACACTAGATATTTTGACTGGATGATTGGCTTTTAGAGGGGCACTTTAAAAAACGACTACAAATAAAGTGTCCTTTGTTTTTCATTCCAACCCTCCCCCGCCACGCTACTGAGCAGGATTTACCTGCCTTTAAAGAATTTTTCTATTTTTAATACTAAATAAGCCGATGGTGTTCCTTTAACATCCAAAAAGTACAGACGCTAAGCTAACACGATACTTTATTTGCTGCTTAGCTTTAGAACAAAACAACTCTGCCCCTGTGACTGTAACACATTTGAGAAATCTAAATTACTGACACTATGTAATTCTGATGAGGCTAACATTTCTTAAAGTTCCTTCATTTCAGTTGGAGTTTACAAACGTCATGTACAAAGAAAGATAAACCCATTGTGCGTTACCTGCTTTAAAAAAAATGAAGTCTATTTGGATTGGGCTCATGTCCTTAAAAACAGATGTAATCATATAAGCTATCTTTTGGAAGGTCTCTAAGCAATATTTCAGCAGACTTCATTATAGTTCATTTGCTTCCCATTTCCAGCTGCTAGTCAGCGAAAAATCCCCACCACTGGGTGAGTATATTAGCAGTACTGGAGAATCTCTGGGCTATCAGAAGTTTACTTGGGAATGATGCATCAAGAACTTCTGCAAAGTGGCAAAAACTTTAAGTGGCTGTTAAATATATATAGAAGATAACACCCAGGCACAAAGAACACCATTCCATTGGAACACAGCTACTTCCAGAAAGTAGGAGAGATAGAAATAGGTTGTAATAAAGTTGGGAGAGAAGAGATCATCCTAAGCGTTGATGACTAAGGGGCTGCAGGTGGCTTTTAACAACTTCCTTCTGACCACATACCTTGGATTGCCACACAAGCCTATAGGGGTTGGAAAAGTTGAGCTGCTCCATGACTCTTTGGACGGTAGCTCCCACCTCTTGAGGATACGGATCACCACGGTTCACTACCTGCAGCACAGAAACACTGGCCTTTCATTCTTCGTGAATGTTATGTTTTCTCATGTGCAAAGAGCATCTAAAAATTTTCAGTCTCAATCGCTCATTTTAAATGAAGGGAAACAAGCAAGAAAAGTCTCCATGTGTGAGCACAGTGCATGTATCCCCTGCAACAGGCTGCAGCATCTGTGCCTCGCACAATGGCAGATGTTTATGCAGACAACAGAAATCATTAACAGTCACATATACCACAATGAACGTAACTCTGAATTATCCAGTAAAGTAATAGTAATTTTAGAGAATTATCAACTCAATCTGACATGCAATAGGCCTATCTTAGCCATTGCAAAGAATATTTGCTCCTGCCCGACAGATTTCATGAGTGTGTCTTCAGTGACTAGCCAGAGTCACAAATGGTTTCCTTTCAATTACTTTAGCATCAAACTGACATTTCACAGGCTTCCTTTATTGCATGCATGTAGTTGCCTTCCAACAGAAGATCTCAAAGCATTTTAAAAATATTTAAGCCTCATAATACCTCTGTGGGTTTGATATTTTACACATACTTTAATGTTTTATAGATGAGAAAACGGAGGCACAGAGAGCCTAAGTGACTTGGCCAAGTCACAGAGTGAGCCAGTAGCAAAACTAAGAATAAAGCCAAGGAGTACTGAGTCCTATCCCCTGCCTCAGACTGGAGTAAGCTCATGTTTACTATTTATATTCTCTTCAATTCAAGTGAAACGGTAGTACAAACATGTTGGGGGAAAGCTCCTTATTGTGCCTAGTGCCCTAGTGGTATTACTCTGCACTACGGGACAGGCCACTCACAGTGCATTCAGTGCCAATTTCTCCCCTTGCCAGCAAAGTCTGGGACAGCAGTGGAGCAGGAACACATTGGGGAATGGAACACGGGGAGAAGAGGAATGTTCCATGCCACTCAATGTGACTCCTATTGGCTGATTCAAGTTGCAGTGTTGACAGACATTCAAGTGAATGCCATCCTGTCTTTATCAGTAAAACAAAGGATGGGTAACCAGGAAGTCAATGCAGGAAAAGGGGAGAAACTAAAGCAGAAAACAAGATGTATGTCCTTACAGCTCTGAAACGAGCAAGCAGGAACTTTGCAGACCCATAAGGGAAAAACAAAAGCAAGAGAAATGCACATTAATATTTGGAAGCCAGGAGTCATAGTTTTGCCCCTGGTTCACCTGCTCACCTGATGTGTGGCCTTGGGTAGATAACTCAACTTCTCCATGACTCTTTCCCTTCCCACCTTTTGTCTGTCTTATCTATTTAGACTCTCTGCTCTTCAGGGAAGAAACTGTCCCTCACCGTGTGCTTGTACAGTGCTTGGCACAATGGGGCCCAGATCTCTGTTGGGGGCTCTAAGCGCTACCTTCGTGCAAATAAACAATACTGCTGATATCCACTGTTCCCTCTGCCCTTAACCACTAGATGGCAGCATATTCCAAGAATACGAGTCTCCCAGCACTAGGCAATAGCAAAAAGGAAAGGACCAAAGATTACTTTTAATACAGTACTTCTGAAACAGCAGTACCCTGCATCTCAGCCCTGACTGGCACTGGAATGACTTCCAGATCAGAGAACACAGTTTGGAATTACATCAGTTGACTGTGACATATTCTACCATTTTTTTTAAAACTTATAATAATAATTATAATAGTAATAATAATAATAATAATAATAATAAAAGACCCCAATGGACATTATTAAAAGGTGAAACATGACAAACACAATGTGGCTAAACTCGTACACTCTGAACTGTTAGTACTGAAAGCATTTTCAATGTGTGTTTATGGAACAAGACAGCTTTATAGAAGAATTCATTATGAAATTGTCCTTTGCCACGTCACCTGATCATTCGTCTTCACACAAAAGAAGACAGATTCTGCAGCCTAAACTTACGTGTTACAATGCCACTGATTTTTTTCAAAATGATTAGAAGCCACTGTATTGAAGTTGCTAGTTACTGCCAGCCCATTGTGTTAAAATCTCCCACTCTAGATGGTCTATTCCAAATGTGTGAAGATTCTACTCTCATTGTTTCAGGGAGAGAGATTTCTTTTTGAAAGGTGAGAAAACTATTAGTCTGCTTCCCCCCCTCCGGCCCCATTATCCTCCTGTTGAAGCGATGAGCAAAGAAGTAGGTTTTGCTCCTTGTCTGGTCTAAACCTGATGGCCTACAAGCTGCAGGCTACTCAAAACGCTGCTCTGCCGGAGATGCAACCCAACAGACCAATAATGTGAAATCCCCCGTGCAACGGAGTTTTAACAACTTCAGAAGTGACTTCATGTTACTTACAGACATTGGGAGCGAGTGAGCCGAGAAAAGAATGACAACATCTTTCCTTTTCTCAGGTGGAAACAGATCCAGTTCTTTCTGTATGTGGTCTGCAAAGCACTGTAAGAGAGAGGCAAAAGAGTAAAGATCGGTAACAGGAGATGCATCCACCTGCTGAAAATAATGTGCACCAATTGGCTGGGCACCCATCTGCTTTGCTTTAGCTCACCATAAGAACTTCTGACTAGACAGCAGAGGTTCATTTTTTAGTAGCATGCTAGTGGGAGTTTGATCAATAGTCTGTACAATAAAAAGTTCAGTAAATAATGAATTATAGTGCCTAAATCAAACCCCATTGTAGTGCATTGGTAGGCTCCCAGTGAGCTTTGGGTCAGCTATCTGGACTTCAGGTACAGGACACAAGATAAGATATTACAGCAAATTGAATCAGTGTCTGCGCACACACCCTCAGTCAAGCTGCTCTCTCTGACAGAAGCCCACTGTGTAAAATGCATGCCCTAAGGATAACAAACTTGGGTTCTGTTGGACCTACAGGGAGATCAGGTTCCCCTTTTTCAGAATGCTCTGACCCCAACCCGACATTTAAATCTGTGGGCTGATAGAATGAGTTCCTTATCTGAGCTCAACTAATAGGACAGAACATGGGGAGACAGATGGTTTCAGTTAACCAAGACCGGAAAACCAAAGCCTTCTTTCCCCACATGGAAGACTAGGGAATGATTCTGATCTCAGTCACATGTCCACGTAACAAGGTAACATACAGAAAGGAAAAGAAGTTGACTTAACTTGCACACAGTGCTGCCAGAAGGAAAAAAACCAGTTTGCCACGACTGTCTGCAGCTCCCTACCAGACACATTGCAACACCACCACCAGAGATAGGATAAAAACCATTGCAAAAAAATTAAACTTAATTTCTGAAGCAATGATACAATCAGGGGCTGAACCAGCCCTTCACTTACAGGCTCCCTTGGGCATGGAGAAATGCATGTTGGTTAGCTTACAAAATGCAGCTGTATGTGTGTGCAATCCATCTAATGGAGAGCAGCATTTGATAGGTTATTTGATCACACAGCGGATTCCTAAACTCTGCTGAGATATCTCAGTGAAAGAAGTGAACGGCATGCGCAAGTGCCAGGAACTACTGTTCTCTTGGTCTCCCCTCAGTCACTTGCACTCTAGTTAGTAAGAGACCAGCATGAAAATGCAAAAGTCAAAGGCAGAAGAGGAAGAAAAACTCCCAACTCGGCTTTTCACACTCCCTTGGCATCTCTCTCTGTCTCTCTCCAGCAAAAGCCGCAACTAACATCTTCCCTGGTAAAGAAGGAGCTGAATGCTGTTAAGTGTTTCTGCCACAGCTACTGCTGTGGCCAGAATTACCCACCTCCTGATGCCAGACAAGGACTTTAGAACAATAGTACAAAACCACATTCGTGCTATTATTAAAAGCCCAGCACATGCACTCCACCTCTTAAAAAAAAAAAGGCTCTTCCCTCAGTCAAGTACGTTACTGTTTTCCCCCTCTCCCTCACTTCTTTTTGAAGGGTATCCTGATTCTGCTCCCACTGAAGTCAACGAAAAGTCTACCGTGAACTTCAATGGGAGGATAATCGAGCCCCTTAGGCTGTGGATCTCAGTGTGACATTACTAGCACTGATTACGTGGAGGCCTATGGAAGCAATGTAAACTTCCACACATTAATCCTGAACTAACACTGCCCCCAGTAATTTCAGACCTAGCACATAGGATATATATTTTATATCATGAAATACAACATAAAATTGAAATATTCCTTTTGTTCTGAGGTTTTTAAAATTTTGAAACAATCTAAATCAGGGAACAAGTTTGTTTCCCTTTAAGACAAGTGGTCTCGTGGAGTACGTCCACAAAGGAAAAATAACCCCATGGCAGCAAGTCTCAGAGCCTGGGTCAGCTAACTTGGGCTCACGGGGCTTGTTCTGCAAAGCTAAAAATAGCAGTGTAGATGTTCAGGCTTGGACTGGAGCTTGAACCCTGAGACTCTCTCACCAGGTTTCAGAGCCTGGGCTCCAGCCCCAGCCTGATTGTCTTCACACCTATTTTTAGCACCGCTGGCAGGAGCTCAAGTCAGCTGACCTGGCCCCTGAGATTCACTGCTGTGGGTCTTCTCTTGCTGTGTAGACGTACCCTCAATGACTCCATGTTGAATCTGCTCAATTGACAAACAAAAAGATAGTTTTCCTAAGAGCCACAATGATTTGCATACAAACTCCATACCTGAATGAGAAGGGGATGTGTGGGCCACCTGTCAATAATGCTCCATTTCATCTTTGGCTTCTCCCCTTTTTTATTATAGTAGCGATAAATGGCATTTAGGCTGCTTCCTGAAATGCACAAAATTAGGAGATTGGCAGGAGCTTTAGCTATAAATTCATCAGAAGTGTGGATGCTGCCAGACAAAGAGTTTTACAACCAGTCATTTCAATATTGCAAATCACAACAGAGCATAGGAGTAGAAAAAAATACTTACTTCATTAACTCTATATAACTAATAAGCCTTTTCTACCTGCCAAGTTAATCCTCAACTAAAGCAAAGTTATTTTCAGAAGCTTCTAAGCATCACTACGTGTTACAGAAAACCCAAAAGCATGTTATATTGTATGGGAAGGATGGGTCCCTGCTTTAAACTGAAATGTACACAAAGCATTATCACCTGTCATAGGGCTGGGTGGGGAAATACACCTCTAGAACATGCACACACTCCTGTTATGTAGGTTTCTGATTTTGTTTGCACTGATAGTAGCTCTAATGGTTAGAGCAGGTGGCTGCGAGTCAGGACTCCCGGGTTCCATTTCTGGCTATGCAACTCACTTATGTGACTTCAGGAAAGTGCCCTTTTATGATGCTGTGCTTCAGTTTACGTATGTGTAAAATTGGTATAAGGCCTCATAGAGATGTGGTGAGGTATGAAGGTCTAACAAGGCCTATAAATTTAAAATTCCTTATTGTTAGAGAACAGACTTCTACTTATAACAGGAAACCTAAAGCAGGCCAACGAGGAAACTGGTTTTGAGGAATGCAGGCTGGGTGTTCATTCACATCCCAAAAGTTCCCACATACTTTCATAAGCCTCTTGTACTTGGACTCTCAGCTGTTTGGATACATTTGTCGGTATGCTGTTTATCTTCCTCTTTTACTGCACTTTCACAGACACGCTCACCTGTGGTAGAACAGCTGTACTGTGGATACTGTGTAAATGCAATAGCCCTTTCAACGCCATCTTTCTCCATCTCTTCAATTGCTTCTTCTGTCAGAGGATGGACATACCGAAATCCAATATAGTATCTGTGAGGCGCTGCCAGGAGAAAGAGAAAGCAGCTGATCACTTTATATGCAAAGGCTCTTTTTTTAAAATCCCCTTCTGACCAGCTACAACCCAACCTCTCTGAACAACAGACAAAATGACAACCACGATGTTTACAAGATGCTGAAAATCTCTCCTCCATTTGTGATATGTTAGGCTGTGGAGAAATAATAATTGCATACTTTATATGCTTATGAGCTGTGAATCAGTTTTTTGGAAATATATGTATTTTAGTTGCTGAAGATCCCATTCCTGACAGTAGCAGCATTAATCTGTAAAAGTATCCCTCCCCTCCAAATATGGAGATAATTTAAATGTATTCTGCAGGCCAGCATGAGACAGAGTAGAATGACATGTTACATTTTTGACAATAATGCAGGATCAAGAAGGCATGTTCAACTAAGTTAAAAGGAAATGACCAACCTTGCTCATGCCGGATGTGAACCATGACACTTAAAATACAAGAATCATAACACAGCTCACTTCCTAAGAGCAGTTAGCTCAATGGGAATAGAATTCTTGTATTCCAAATGATTGGGTTAAGAAATGTCGGCATGCCTGGCTAAACATACCAAACAGCTTAATGCAGATCACACAAGCACATCAATAGAGGAATCAATTTAGTAAGAACGGCCATACTGGGTCAGACCAATGCTACATCTACTCCAGTATCCTGTCTTCCTGCAGTGGCCAGTGCCAGGTGCTTCAGAGGGAATGAACAGAACAAGGCAATTTATCAAGTGATCCATCCCCTGTCATCCAGTCCCAGCTTCTGGCAATCATTTCCAGTGCTCTGGTGTAGGATTCACTGTCAACAGACATCCTGGTATTGAAGTAGATTGTAAAAACCAGGGTCGGCAATAAGATTTTTGCTACCCCAACCAAAAAAAATTTGGCAGCCCCTGCTTTTTTTCGTGTGCCCCCCTACCCCCAGCTCTGCCCCTTCCCAACCCCTTCCCCAAATCCCCAGCCCCGCCTCCTCCCCCGGGCATACCGCATTTCCCCCCACACCTCCATTGCTTCCTGCGGCTCCCCCCAGCAACCCCCTGCCTTAGCTCCCCTCCGCTCCGCCTGCTCCCGAGCACGCCACTGCTCCACTTCTCCCCCCTCCCTCTCAGGGAGAGGCAGCCTGTTCAGGGGAGCAGGCAGAGTGGAGAGGAGTGAGGGTGGGGGGGAGCACAGGAAGTAATGGGGGGAGGGTTATAGGAACTGTTCACCGCCCCAGCTCACCTCCACCGCCTCTCATGAGCACGCTGCTGCTCGACTTCTCCTCCCTCCCTCCCTCCCCGGCTTGCCACGCGAAACAGCTGTTTGGCGCGTGGCAAGCCTGGGAGGGAGGGGGGAGAAGTGGAGCAGCGGCGGCGCGCTCAGGGGAGCAGGCGGAGGAGAGCTGGGGTGGTGGGAGCACATTTTTAGGGGCGGCATGGCCGGCGCCGGAATGCCGCCCCTAGAAATGTGCTGCCCCAAGCACCTGCTTGTTTTGCTGGTGCCTAAAGCCGGCCCTGGTAAAAATGCACATTTCTAATTAAAAATAAGAAAGCTTGCTTTACAGGTCTTACAGGTTGTGATTTTCTTAAGGTTCCCTGCTTGCTGTGGGAAGAACAAAAAGCTTAAAGAATATGGGCATGTGTTATTTACTTAGATTGTAAACTCTTTGGGTTCGGGACCATCCTTTTAATCTGTGTACGTACAGTGCCTACCACACTAGGATCCTGAGACTCCTAGAGGCTACCGCAATACAAATAGTAAATAAGAATATATACGCATGTGCACATCCCCTCCCGCACTGCCTATGATCAAAAGATAAAACATAGTACAGTCAAAATATAAGAAGGTCCCATGATTCCCACTGTGCCCTTCCCTAGGTTAAAGCAATATTGTCTTCCCCATGGTTAGTCAAGTCCTTTCTTTAAGCATTTAAAGAGTTAGTGAGGTCTGGTCCTGAGCTGCTACTGCTGCTCCTAGCTGAGCTCTGAGGAGCACTGGGGTCAACCAAGGCTGCTCACCAAAATCTGGATAAAGTTTAAGACCAGAGATCTATCCCAATACAGCTGTTTCCTCCAAAAAAAAAAACCTATTAATTATAATTTCAGCACTAAATCGCGGTGACCCAGAACCCCTAGGCAGAGAGTAAGCTGTAGCTCACGAAAGCTTATGCTCAAATAAATTTGTTAGTCTCTAAGGTGCCACAAGTCCTCCTTTTCTATGTGCTCTTCAGAAACCCACAATTCTCCTCCTAGAACAGACTATATGCTGATACCATAAAGATGAAAGCCGGAGAATAGAAAAATGCAAAATGTTGTCCTTTGAACTATCAGACTTTAATTTTCCTGATATCTGCTGGGAGAGCAATACAGCGGTGCATAGACAATCCAGGAAGTTTTTGGAAAGCGTAGGGGACAATTTCTTGGTGCAAGTGCTAGGGGAGCCAACTAGGGGGAGCGCTTTTCTTGACCTGCTGCTCACAAACCGGGTAGAATTAGTGGGGGAAGCAAAAGTGGATGGGAATCTGGGAGGCAGTGACCATGAGTTGGTTGAGTTCAGGATCCTGACGCAGGGAAGAAAGGTAAGCAGCAGGATACGGACCCTGGACTTCAGGAAAGCAGACTTTGACTCCCTCAGGGAACAGATGGCCAGGATCCCCAGGGGGACTAACATGAAAGGGAAGGGAGTCCAGGAGAGCTGGCTGTATTTCAAGGAATCCCTGTTGAGGTTACAGGGACAAACCATCCCGATGAGTCGAAAGAATAGTAAATATGGCAGGCGACCAGCTTGGCTTAATGGTGAAATCCTAGCGGATCTTAAACATAAAAAAGAAGCTTACAAGAAGTGGAAGGTTGGACATATGACCAGGGAAGAGTATAAAAATATTGCTCGGGCATGTAGGAAAGATATCAGGAGGGCCAAATCGCACCTGGAGCTGCAGCTAGCAAGAGATGTCAAGAGTAACAAGAAGGGTTTCTTCAGGTATGTTGGCAACAAGAAGAAAGCCAAGGAAAGTGTGGGCCCCTTACTGAATGAGGGAGGCAAGCTAGTGACAGAGGATGTGGAAAAAGCTAATGTACTCAATGCTTTTTTTGCCTCTGTTTTCACTAACAAGGTCAGCTCCCAGACTGCTGTGCTGGGCAACACAAAATGGGGAAGAGATGGCCAGCCCTCTGTAGAGATAGAGGTGGTTAGGGACTATTTAGAAAAGCTGGACGTGCACAAGTCCATGGGGCCGGACGAATTGCATCCGAGAGTGCTGAGGGAATTGGCGGCTGTGATTGCAGAGCCCTTGGCCATTATCTTTGAAAACTCGTGGCGAACGGGGGAAGTCCCGGATGACTGGAAAAAGGCTAATGTAGTGCCCATCTTTAAAAAAGGGAAGAAGGAGGATCCTGGGAACTACAGGCCGGTCAGCCTCACCTCAGTCCCTGGAAAAATCATGGAGCAGGTCCTCAAAGAATCAATCCTGAAGCACTTAGAGGAGAGGAAAGTGATCAGGAACAGTCAGCATGGATTCACCAAGGGAAGGTCATGCCTGACTAATCTAATCGCCTTTTATGATGAGATTACTGGTTCTGTGGATGAAGGGAAAGCAGTGGATGTATTGTTTCTTGACTTTAGCAAAGCTTTTGACACGGTCTCCCACAGCATTCTTGTCAGCAAGTTAAGGAAGTATGGGCTGGATGAATGCACTATAAGGTGGGTAGAAAGCTGGCTAGATTGTCGGGCTCAACGGGTAGTGATCAATGGCTCCATGTCTAGTTGGCAGCCGGTGTCAAGTGGAGTGCCCCAGGGGTCGGTCCTGGGGCCCGTTTTGTTCAATATCTTCATAAATGATCTGGAGGATGGTGTGGATTGCACTCTCAGCAAATTTGCAGATGATACTAAACTGGGAGGAGTGGTAGATACGCTGGAGGGGAGGGATACAGAAGGACCTAGACAAATTGGAGGATTGGGCCAAAAGAAATCTAATGAGGTTCAATAAGGATAAATGCAGGGTCCTGCACTTAGGATGGAAGAATCCAATGCACCGCTACAGACTAGGGACCGAATGGCTCGGCAGCAGTTCTGCGGAAAAGGACCTAGGGGTGACAGTGGACGAGAAGCTGGATATGAGTCAGCAGTGTGCCCTTGTTGCCAAGAAGGCCAATGGCATTTTGGGTTGTATAAGTAGGGGCATAGCGAGCAGATCGAGGGACGTGATCGTTCCCCTCTATTCGACACTGGTGAGGCCTCATCTGGAGTACTGTGTCCAGTTTTGGGCCCCACACTACAGGAAGGATGTGGATAAATTGGAAAGAGTACAACGAAGGGCAACAAAAATGATTAGGGGTCTAGAGCACATGACTTATGAGGAGAGGCTGAGGGAGCTGGGATTGTTTAGTCTGCAGAAGAGAAGAATGAGGGGGGATTTGATAGCTGCTTTCAACTACCTGAAAGGGGGTTTCAAAGAGGATGGCTCTAGACTGTTCTCAATGGTAGCAGATGACAGAACGAGGAGTAATGGTCTCAAGTTGCAATGGGGGAGGTTTAGATTGGATATTAGGAAAAACTTTTTCACTAAGAGGGTGGTGAAACACTGGAATGCGTTACCTAGGGAGGTGGTAGAATCTCCTTCCTTAGAGGTTTTTAAGGTCAGGCTTGACAAAGCCCTGGCTGGGATGATTTAACTGGGACTTGGTCCTGCTTTGAGCAGGGGGTTGGACTAGATGACCTTCTGGGGTCCCTTCCAACCCTGATATTCTATGATTCTATGATTCTATAGATCCTAACTCTGCTACCCATCTGGTCATCAAACCCAAAATGACTGTAATCAAAACAACAATGCAAAGGATGCTGCCAAACCCAACTCTCAGGGAAGGACTCAAACAACCTCTGTTAAGTTTCAGAGTAGCAGCCGTGTTAGTCTGTATTCGCAAAAAGAAAAGGAGTACTTGTGGCACCTTAGAGACTAACAAATTTATTTGAGCATAAGCTTTCGTGAGCTACAGCTCACTTCATCGGATGCATTTGGTGGAAAATACAGAGGGGAGATTTATGTACACACACAGAGAACATGAAACAATGGGTTTATCATACACACTGTAAGGAGAGTGATCACTTAAGATAAGCCATCACCAGCAGCGGGGGGGAAGGAGGAAAACCTTTCATGGTGACAAGCAAGGTAGGCTATTTCCAGCAGTTAACAAGAATATCTGAGGAACAGTGGGGGGTGGGGTGGGGTGGGGGGGGAGAAATAACATGGGGAAATAGTTTTACTTTATGTAATGACTCATCCATTCCCAGTCTCTATTCAAACCTAGAGTTAATTGTATCCAGTTTGCAAATTAATTCCAATTCAGCAGTCTCTCGTTGGAGTCTGGTTTTGAAATTTTTTTCTTGAAGGATAGCCATCCTCAGGTCTGTAATCGAGTGACCGGAGAGATTGAAGTGTTCTCCACCTGGTTTTTGAATGTTATAATTCTTGATGTCTGATTTGTGTCCATTTATTCTTTTACGTAGAGACTGTCCAGTTTGACCAATGTACATGGCAGAGGGGCATTGCTGGCACATGATGGCATATATCACATTGGTAGATGCGCAGGTGAACGAGTCTCTGATAGTGTGGCTCATGTGATTAGGCCCTATGATGGTGTCCCCTGAATAGATATTTGGACAGAGTTGGCAATAGGTTTTGTTGCAAGGATAGGTTCTTGGGTTAGTGGTTCTGTTGTGTGGTGTGTGGTTGCTGGTGAGTATTTGCTTCAGATTGGGGGGCTGTCTGTAAGCAAGGACTGGCCTGTCTCCCAAGATCTGTGAGAGTGATGGGTCATCCTTTAGGATAGGTTGTAGATCCTTGATGATGCGTTGGAGAGGTTTTAGTTGGGGGCTGAAGGTGATGGCTAGTGGTGTTCTGTTATTTTCTTTTTGTTGGGCCTGTCCTGTAGTAGGTGACTTCTGGGTACTCTTCTGGCTCTGTCAATCTGTTTCTTTACTTCAGCAGGTGGGTATTGTAGTTGTAAGAATGCATGATAGAGATCTTGTAGGCGTTTGTCTCTGTCTGAAGGGTTGGAGCAAATGCGGTTATATCGTAGAGCTTGGCTGTAGACAATGGATCGTGTGGTATGATCTGGATGAAAGCTAGAGGCATGTAGGTAGGAATAGCGGTCAGTAGGTTTCTGATATAGGTTGGTGTTTATGTAAGCATCGCTTATTAGCACTGTAGTGTCCAGGAAGTGGATCTCTTGTGTGGACTGGTCCAGGCTGAGATTGATGGTGGGATGGAAATTGTTGAAATCATGGTGGAATTCCTCAAGGGCTTCTTTTCCATGGGTCCAGATGATGAAGATGTCATCAATGTAGCGCAAGTAGAGTAGGGGCATTAGGAGACGAGAGCTGAGGAAGCATTGTTCTAAGTCAGCCATAAAAATGTTGGCATACTGTGGGGCCATTGCTTACAGACAGCCCCCCAATCTGAAGCAAATACTCACCAGCAACCACACACCACACAACAGAACCACTAACCCAGGAACCTATCCTTGCAACGAAGCTCGTTGCCAACTCTGTCTACATATCTATTCAGGGGACATCATCATAGGGCCTAATCACATGAGCCACACTATCAGAGGCTCGTTCACCTGCGCATCTACCAATGTGATATATGCCATCATGTGCCAGCAATGCCCCTCTGCCATGTACATTGGTCAAACTGGACAGTCTCTACGTAAAAGAATGAATGGACACAAATCAGACGTCAAGAATTATAACATTCAAAAACCAGTCGGAGAACACTTCAATCTCTCCGGTCACTCGATTACAGACCTGAGGGTGGCTATCCTTCAACAAAAAAACTTCAAAAACAAACTCCAACGAGAGACTGCTGAATTGGAATTGATTTGCAAACTGCATACAATTAACTTAGGCTTGAATAGAGACTGGGAATGGATGAGTCATTACACAAAGTAAAACTATTTCCCCATGTTATTTCTCCCCCCCCACCACCGTTCCTGAGATGTTCTTGTTAACTGCTGGAAATAGCCTACCTTGCTTGTCACCAGGAAAGGTTTTCCTCCCCCCCCCCCCCCCGCTGCTGGTGATGGCTCATCTTAAGTGATCACTCTCCTTACAGTGTGTATTATAAAACCCATTGTTTCATGTTCTCCGTGTGTGTATATAAATCTCCCCTCTGTATTTTCCACCAAATGCATCCGATGAAGTGAGCTGTAGCTCAAGAAAGCTTATGCTCAAATAAATTTGTTAACCTCTGTTAAGACAGACTTAGCTCTGTCTTCAAAACAGCAAAAGTTTTAAGGGAACAGAAACAAAAAGATCTGGGAAAAGTTATAGCTGAACTGGGAAAAACAGCACAGACAAACAGGAGATGAAGGAATATAGATTTCTCATTAGATATAGAGACCAGTTATCATCTGTACTAACAATTCATGTATGTTAAAGATATTTCAGCTCGGATAAGAAAGCCAGCACTGTTCTGACCAGTCAAGGCCCTGGTCTTGCAAACATGTGTATAAGTATCTTTACACACATAAGTAGTCTCACTACTTTGATAGGGATTGCCTGCATATATAAAATGACTCCTGTGCTTATGTGTTTGATGGTCACGTCTTAAGGAAGCAACAAGCATCCAGAATCGTAAAGGACTAAATTTTCCATGTGTCTAGTGACTTGGGGTTGCCTTGATTTTTCTGGGTCCCAAACCTAAAATGCCTTAAAAGGGCAGTATTTTACGAAAGTGCTGAGCATCCACCTTCTGAAAATCAGGCCCCTGGAAGGTTTCATCCAAAGATTTTAAGGTGTTTCAATTTTGGCACACAAAATTGCTACTTAAATTTGAAAGTTTAGGTTGTTAAAACACCCCAAAATATGTGTACTGCTTTTAAAAACTGCTTTCTTTTATCATAACTTACATTCAGAGCATCAGGAAGACTCATATAAGGGTAAAGTTTTGTCTACACATAAAAATGTTGCCACTTTAACTACGCTGGAATAGTTAAAGTGTCATCACCTTCCACCCCCTCCTCCCCACTCCAGCAGACACAGTTGTACTGGTATAAAAGTGCGTATTTTGGCATATCTTATCCCTGTTTGGCAAAGTAAAATAAGACACACTAGTATAAAGTGCATGATACTAGTATAGCTGTATCTACATTTGGACTTTTACCAGCATAACTCCATCCATAAATATCACACCTCTCAGCAACACAGTTATGCTAGTAAAATCTTTTAAGTGCAGACCAAGCCTAATGAAATTTCAGACCTCTGAAAAGCACTCCAGAAACGTTACAGCTCTTGCTCAAGGTGCACTTTTGGCTTTTCAAGCTATTTTGAGGCAATGCAGTGATGTCTTTGGCCTCACTAAATCCTCCAAGGTCACCTTTAACAACAAATTGCGAGCCTGCTCTACTTCTAAAATTGCGGCTACAATCTAGGCAGTAAAGTACATCTCTAAATAATGGATACCAAGTCAGATGTAAAGGCTGCACAAATAGATAAAGACAGGGTGGCTTTCTTTTGGTGACCACATTGTAAAATAAGAGGGAGTCATACACTCTGAGAAGAATAGATAAAGCTCCCTAAAACCATCAGCTTCAGGATCTGTTGCAAACCTGACTCATTTAGAAACTACTTTTAAACAAAAAATAAACTACTGCATTTGCTTCTATAGCAGGTGAGCCCAAGCTTTGGACAAAGTTTATTCTTTGGCTACACTTGCAAGGATTCCAGTTTCAATGGAGTCACACTACAGTGTCTGAAAGAAAAGGTTGAATACAATCCACACAGAACAAACCCATGAGTCCAGGGTGCGTGTAAGACACGTTTTGGCTTCAGTGTGATTACCTTTGAACGTTGCAGCTTTTTTGCTTACCAGTGCCAAATTCTTTACAACTTTCATATCTAAGCCTCAACTACCCAAGTTTTAAATGGGTCCTAAAATACAAAGAATTACGAATAACTTGGAGTCAAAAGCATATGTAATCTTTCCAGACACAGATGTGGGTTCCATGACATGCCAACTGATTCAGCAGCCAATTCCAATGCCAAGGAAATGGGGAGAAAACTAGTGTTTGTGGAATCAAACCACAGTTAAGTTACAGGGCTGAACAGAAGCTCTCCTCATGGGCCAAAAAAACAGACTTACTTTGTCCTGCTTTTGCAGTTTTCCCAGTAACTTTTAGTGCTAGCGATACCAGGCTACCAGGACTGGGAAAGGACTTCTGGCTTCCATAGAGCACCTTTACTGTGGATTAATGCCAGAGCAAGCTTCCCCACTCTTCCCTGAGTTAGTCTTCAGCCTGTCTGCTGACAGTCCAAAGGGGGAAAAAGGTGCTGCGGAGACTGGCTCACTTAGAACTAAGGTGAGCCCTCTAGCTCATTTCAAATAGAGCAGCCATCAGATGATCATTGCTTTTTGGCTACTACCAAACGGCTATGACTAGAGATGACAAGGAACTAGGAAGGAACCAATCCTACAGACAACTGTGGCCAAGCATACTGTACTTCATCCCCAACGACAATGGGCACGGGGCAAAACTACTATGCCTTTTCAGGGCATTCCCTCAAGAGGTGAGGGACACAGGAAAAGCATGCACTGCTGAACCTATTCTATGGACACAGGGAGAAACTGGTTTCCCTACGCTCGCAGACAAGCATATTCCAATCACAGCATAAAGATCCTTGGCCTACAGCACCTTATGTGCTGTAGTTCTATTACCCGCACAAACATCTAGGAGAGGTACAAATGTTTCAAATTTCCAACAGCTGCTTACTGTGACCAGCATGAGATGAACATGTAGAAGTCTAGGCCTAATCTACACACAAACTTGCACCAGTTTAACTCAAATCCGATTTTAAACCGAGCCAATTAAACTGGTTGTGATGGAGTAGACTCCCCACAATAGCCCTGCAAGAGCTGAATTAGGCCACCTGGGCCCAATCAGCTAATTAGGCTGCAAGCAGGGGAGATTTAGGCCAGAGGTGGCTAATTAAGGACTCACCTGTGCAGGAACAGGCAGGGCCTATATAAAGCTAGATGGTGGGAGGTGGGCTGCTGTGGCTGGGAAAGGCTTCAGTCACTCCCTGAATGGAGGGAGTTGGAGGTTGGCAAATGGGGGGAGCCTGATATGTAGGAAGAAGCCCAGAGAAACAGCAGCAAGACGTAGAACTGTATAAGGACTGTGGCTGCTTGTTATAGGGTCCCTGGGCTGGAACCCAGTGTGGTGGCTGGGGCTGGGTTCCCCTACCAGCCACTGGGGTGTGGCAAAAGGCACTGGAGATACCAGGTCTGGAAAGACTGTGAAATACCTGGAAGAGAAGGACTTTAGTGACCTAGCTGAAGAGCCAAGGCATGAAGAGAAAGCTGATGATCCAGGAGTGAGCAGAGCAGCAGAGCAAGACAAAATGTGGCAAGACACCACCAGAGGAAGAGCACATGACTGACAGTACTAATTCTCAAGATGACCAGCAGCAGGTGCTGCTTGCCGTAAATGGACTCCATGACTCAACTGGTGGAGAATGTGGGCAATGGTCACCCCTGATACAAGGGGAGTGTGAGCGACTGAGAAACTGTTTAGACAGCTGCCTGTTATGCAAGGGGAGCAGGAAAGGCTAGATGAGAGACACTTGAGGCAAAGGGACAATGGAGCCACCATGTATGGAGGCTCTCTTTGCAGAAGGCAGGTGTACCTTCCCAGGCTGGACCACAGAGCTGCTGCTCCCAGTGAAGGGGGCTGATGAGCAACAAAGGAGGATACAGACCCTGATGAGGCAGAGTCTAGAGAACCAGAGACAAGAGTGGGAGGCACTACATGAGGCGATTAGCTGAAGAACAGTACAACTTGCTCAAAATCCTCTAAGAGGTGAGCAGGAGCCAGAGATGCTAGAGCAAGAATAGAGGCCCCAGAGTAGGGAGGCCAGAAGCCCATGCAGAGCAGTGTTATGCCTGTGGCGGAGGAGACACTTTAGGCATTGATGGGGCCGAGAACTGGAAGACTGCCCAGGTCACTGTGGGAGTGACAGAGGGTTTGAAAGACTGTACCTCCTGGAAGGGGGGGAAACGCGGAGTGACCCAGCTGGAGGGCCAACTCATGAGGATGATGCTGTTCCAGGAGTGAGAGAGGGGCTGCAGACCAGAGAGAGACAGAGTGATGGTCTGCAACCATGGGTGAGGATGTTGACCTCATGAGCTATCCCCAGAGCAGCCAGGAGTATAAGCCCAACTAGCGGTGAATGGAGCACCCCGGGACACCGGTGCAGACTCCTGCATGAACACTCTTAAAATGGTTTAAACATGACTTGTATCAATTTAGCTTAAGTCAGTGAGGATTTAAGAGTGCTCAACAGTGAAGGGTTGGACAGGTTGAAAAACCACCATTGGTAAAATCTATGTTAATTTGTGTGGGAGTTAATAGGAACAAGAGTCACCCCTCCTTGATTTCCCCTGATAAAGCTGAGTGGCTAAGCAGACAGAGGCCCTAGTGGGAGACAGACATTTACATGGAATAACAATTTTCTCCCATTTCCAAACATTACCCTAGCTCGGGGTGGGGAGGGGAGAGAAACTACAGCCCGTGGGCCACATCCGGCTCACGGGACTGTCTTGCCCAGTCCCTGAGCTCCCGGCCAGGGAGGCTTGCCCCCAGCCCCTCCCCCGCTACCACGTGGCTTGCGCCCGCCTGCCCACCTCCCAGGCTTTCCAGCAAGCCTGTCCTGCCGCTCTGAATGGCATGGTAAGGGGGCGGGGGGAGAAGGGGGCAGGAGGCCCCAGGTAGGGGACAGGGGGCGGTCAAATGGGGCAGAGGTTCAGGGTGGTCAGGAGACAGGGAGTGGGGGGGGGGTTGGATAGGGGTGCGGTCCTGGAGGGGCAGTTAGGGACAGGGGTCCTGGGAGGGGAGCGGTCAGGGGTCCCGGGGGGCCTGTCAGGGGGTGTGGAGAGAGGTCAGGGGACAAGGATCAGGGGGGCAGTCAGGGGACAAGGACGGGGGGGTGGATGTGTGAGGGGTTCTGAGGGGGGGGCAGTCATGGGGTGGGAAGTGGGAGGGGGCAGCGGCCAGGCAGTTTAGGGAGGCACAGCCTTCCCTACCTGGCCGTCAATACCGTTTTGCAGCCCTGATGTGGCCCTCAGGCCAAAAAGTTTGCCCACCCCTGCCCTTAGCTGAAGGAGAAAGTACAAAGATTGTATGTACCGTATCTTGTGGATGCTGTCCAAACCAAACCGTTAGGCCTTATCTATCGCTCTAGCTTCAAGGGAGGATCCCTCATGTCCTGGGGTGGTGCTGACAACAGTAATCTTGCTTAGTACTGCAGAATTAAACTGACACAGCATCTTTCTGTATTGCCCCCTTCCTCTAATGACTGTAATAAGATCAAGCCAAGTTTGTGTTAAGCCTTTTAGCCATGACTGACAATTAGATTCAGGAACAGTTTAAAGGATCCAGACTGTAGATAATCGTAGCTGTGAGACTGTAGTAGGAAGTTACAGCCGCTCAAAGAAGCCACTAGATCTCTCTCACACACAACAAACGCTCCACCACTGCATATGTCTAACTTTTTAAGTGTTGTGTGTCAGGAGTCTTACCTTTGTGTATTAAACAGGACAGAGCAAACGCACACTCTGTCAGGAATCAGGACCTGCTGGCAACCCAAAAAGAACAGGAGGCCTGCAGCATACTACCTGATTGCACCACTGGATTGGTCAGGAAAGGCAAATGCCTGGCTTTTAAACCCAGCAGCAGCAGCAGCAGCAGCAACTCTCTGGCTGCTCAGTGCGTTCATGCCCATAGGTGTAACCCTCCCGAGGTCTGTTGCTCTTCACTTTGCTCCTGCCCTGCTCCTAAACCCATTCCTGCCTTGTTCCTGCTCGGTCCTTGCTACCTCACCTGGCTCCCAGTTCCAGCTTCCTCACCCTGACCCTAGTTCCTGGTCCCAGCTCTGATCCCTGGCTTGGCTCTTAGTTCCTGGGTCCAGCTCTGACTCCTGGTTTCTGTCTCTGGCCCTGACCCTTGGATTAGCTCTGCCCACTAGGCCTGACTCCTGCTCTTCCCACTAGGCATGACCACCCCGGCTCAGACTTCCCCCCACACCCGCTCAATACAACAAACAGAACAATCTCCTAAACAACTATACAGAAGGGTATAAGTACCAGTGTGAGGAGACATTTCATCCAGCAGTTTCACCATGCCTTCTCCCTGTGTTACAGTCCACTTTTTAATGGGAGACCCTCCTCCGATCCTGCTATATTGTTCTTGGATTTTTGGTGTGCGACGTTTGGCAATAAATGGTGCCAGCTTACTGAAACGTTAAAAAGCAGAGTGAATTAGTAACATATCCCCCATCACCTCCCCTCTGGCATCTTAAAAATAACAACAAAATCATCCAGCCAGCCACCAGCCTCCAAAACGCAGCAAGCTAATAATGTTCAGTCTCATTCTATGCATGGCTTGTTTTGTATTGTTTTATAATTCCATTTAATCTAATTCATTTGAATAAATTTGCCAGTTGGCAGTAAACGAAGAGTTGTGATCATGGGTTAAACGTCTCCTCCTGTAGACCCCAGTTTCTGGAGAACTGAAATATAATTTCCCATTACCAAGTTCACATGAGACAGTCAGCACAGAGTTCTTGGCCTCAAGCACTGCAGCCAGCCGGAACGATTTTTTGATGTCCAAGTATATAGCCTACAACAACACTCACATACGAACACTCCACGTGAACCAAGTATTTCTTACTTTTGTGCTGGAAGCGTCATCAGGTCCTTATCTAGGAAAAGCCTAAGTAGAAAATCATGGACATCTCCCAGTGTTTCTGGGCCCCCCATGTTTAACATCAAGATTCCGGTTTTAGTTTTCCTATTAAAAGAAAAAAAAATAGTTTGAAAATCATTTTCTATCTCGCCCTGTAACCTGGTGCCACCTTTTACAACTGCAGGCTAATCAGCCTGACTCCCTGCTCTCGTTCTATTGTGCAAAATGAGGATCATGTTCAAAAACTAATCAAGAGGTAAATTCTGATATCCTTATTCATGTTTAGCAGTCCCTTACTCCAACCCATTGAGATCAATGGGGCTATTCAAGGTGTACGTTTCTACTTAACGAGAATAGGATTATAAGAATCTGGCCCTGAGACACTTGACAAAACACTATGTGCCAAATCAGCAAGTGCTATTTATTTATGCTCAACAAGCATCAGAGCCAGCAAACTCACACCTACCTGTGGCCTTTTTAAAATCAAGTATTTTGTGTCCCATAGCTGAAGTAACTTTCCAGTATACATCCTTTTATAATAAAAACCACAAGTAAATGAATACAGTGGTTTTCACACCTCAGCCAAATGCCAGCTACACATTTTAGGGTCACCAGAAAACATATTACACTATAGAGAACAATCCTGTCCAGGCATGGGGTGAGCTAGATAAGATGTCCTAGCCCTGTATGTCTTCTCCATTTCTAACTACTTTCTGAAATGACGAGCCAGTCCACACACAAAGGCATTAATCCCTGTTTTTGAAAATCCTGGGTTCTTGACTCATCTCCGGCCCTGTCGTGCACCTCAGAGGGCACAGACGGACCAAAAACTGGGAGCAAATGGCCAGCAGAGAATTCCCCTATTATTAACAAATAGTTAAGCTTCAGGATGGCTGGCTGAGATTTTCAAAGCAGTCTCATGGATTTATACACTAACTTTCAAATGAAAGATATGCGCCTAAATCCCACAGACTGCTTCAAAAATCGTAATCACTGTTTATTTCCCTGCTTCTTTCTCTCCTCCACCCCAAATACTAAACAAGATGTAAACAGGGCATAAGGGTAAATATTTGTTATCTATATTGCAGTAGTGCCTAGAAGCCCTGGTCATGAAGACCCCCTTGTGCTAGAGGCTGTACAAAACACAAAACAAAATGATGATCCCAGTCCCAAAGAGCTTAATATCTAAATATCCGACATGGGACAACAGATGGATACAGACATACAAATGAGGGAAGCACAAGGAAACAGTGAGACGATTGTAATGCTTTAAAACCAGAGCACGGTAAAGTAAAGCAATACCATTTCGGAGAGAGACAGAGAGCAATTATATGTAGGACACACACATACTTCATTTGCTGTCAGCACAGATGAGGCCTGTGATCATTCTTTACCTCTTTTCAGGTTGAATTTGAGGCTTTGTTCTTTTTGTTTGTGTGGCGGCTGCTGCTGTTGACTGACCTCTCCATTGTATTTGGACTCTCACTTGACTGCAGCTGCTGCTTTTCACGACTGGAGAGAAGGTTAAAATGTATTGTTAGTTTATTACTGGGCAGAAGATTCTGTTTATGAGACATAGGCTGGCTTCCCCCAATATCTCTTTAAATGTGCTTGGTGGTCGCCTCATATTTGGCATTTCTTTTCAAGCCCCATCTCCTGGAGCCAAGCGATTTAAGGAAAAATCATAAGTTTCAGATAATTTTTTAAAAGGGTAAGTGTCTAGCCCAAGTGGCTGCAGAGAAAAGCTAGAAAACATGACCTGAGTGTGCCTTAAAGGCTCAAAAACCAGGAAGCAAAGAAAAAGAACCAAAACTTATTTTTTGAAACATCTTATTTTAAAGTCAATCTCATGATTCATAGGGCCTGACTCATGAGTTTCGAACACTTGGAGCTGGCAATGCTGCAAGAGACACCACTTCAGCATGAAAGGAAGCGAAGTACCTTCAGCTCAGAGTGGAGGCACAATGAAATGGTTGTGCAGTAAAAACTGCAATATTGTAACTATTCTATGGACAAATGACTTCAGTCACCAAGACTGTCAAGCTGCTGCCAGAACCTTTCACAAGCACTAAATTTACAAAACATTAAAATACACCTGTCCATATATAAATATTATACGGATTAAAAAACATTTATGTAGCTTAATGTATTTGAGCCCTGGGTTGTTCCTAGCTTGACCCTGTGTTGCAATAGACTGAACCAGCAATTTCATAGGATCAGTTCAGGGCCAGTTCAACCACGGTTCTTTAACTTCACTCTAGGCAGCCATCACTCTCTCACTCTAATTCCACTAGATTCTTCCCATCACTCCATGGCTCTAGCCTCAGCCAGCCTTTTTCCAAAGCCCAAAGGCAGAGATGGGTAAGAGGACTACACTTGTTAATGGGGGCTATTAGTGGTTTAAGCACTTAGACACTCTAAATATTAATAGTGGGTTAAAATGTTGTGATCTAAGGGATTGAGGTGATTTAAGCACTTTTGCTGCTGGAAGGATTGTTTTTTCTCCTTCTCTGAAAATCTTAATTTACTAGATTTATAAAGGTTGTACAGTATGTTCAACATTGTACTATACAATGCAAAAGTGAAGCTTTCAGATGCATTGTAAATATGTATAACTCATTGTTTCACTGGTTAAATGTGTGGTTTTTATATTTATTTCTGTTTCATAAAGGATATCCCCCATAGAATATACAGGATGTGCAACACTGCTAGTGGAACTCTATTTCGCATATCTTTTGTGATTTAAACTGTTCAAGCTTAATGTTATGTTAACACAGGTTTTCTTATTTAATTTTCCAAATCCCATAAACATTTTATCCCTCAGAGCCAGGGCACAATTTTAAGAGGCCACTTCTGCCCTTGAACATGCACACACAATTACTTTCACAGTGTATGCAAGCGCAGAAATGCCTCCTTTACATGTTGCCATATTAAATTATCACAACTGTATCAAACAGTCCATGTTTACCATAGCTTACACTGCAATGGAGAATGGTAAAGGGTCCCCTACTTACCAGATTATATAAAAAGATTGCACATTCTAAGCCACAATCTACAATACATTTACTTCACAGAGAAGCACCATTAAAATACCTGGAAAACTGACTTGGAACTGTAAAAACTATTCACAACTTTTCAGCGTCTAAAGTTTTTTCTAAAGCACAATCTGTAAGTTTTTCAATTAGTAATAATTTACAACAAAATGTTCTTACGAGAAGGAAAAAAAATATATTAAAGGCTCCAGAGAGGAGGAAAAAAAACCCTTTTTTCACTGCCAAGTTAGATATCTGCAAATTCCATTTTTGTAGTTAAAAATGAATGCCAAGGTTCACATTCCTCTTCAATTAGATAAAAAGTTTGCAAGTCGAACAGAATACTATAATAGTTGTGTATGTCAATCACCTCTCACATGACCAAATAATCCAGCTAGACATTTTTATCTCTAAAGAATTTTGTTTGCTGTATTTCTTATTCCCAGTTTTCTAAGTAGCTCTTTTAGATCTACATATACATACTACCGTTTCCTCATTCATGTGCACCCAATAAAATAAAACCATACATCTGCACACTCAAGTTATCTAAAATCATATTCCTTATTATGTTGCATTATTCCTTTTAAAAAACTGTTAGACTGTCTGAGCATAGGTTGTTACACTGATTCAATAATAGTTAAAGAAAAAAAAAATCTATAGATGTACTTTTAAAACAAAAATAAAAAGTGCTCTGCTAAGTATATTTAAACCATTGTTAGCATTTATTTAAAATTTGAGTCACTGTTCTGTGCTATTTTTCCACAGAGCCCTGGTGATAAATAAGGGAGGGGGGAAAGACAGAGACCATACAATCTTAATAAAACATTTCCCACAATATGCAAATAACCAGGTTAAGGTTAAAGACAGACCACAAAAGCCAAGGAATCATAGAATCATAGACTTTAAGGTCAGAAGGGACCATTATGATCATCTAGTCTGACCTCCTGCACAACACAGGCCACAGAATCTCACCCACCCACTCCTGTAACAAACCTCTAACCTATGTCTCAGCTACTGAAGTCCTCAAATCGTGATTTGAAGACTTCAAGGTGCAGAGAATCCTCCAGCCAATGACCCATGTCCCATGCTGCAGAGGAAGGCGAAAAAACCCCAGGGCCTCTGCCAATCTGCCCTGGAAGAAAATTCCTTCCTGACCCCAAATATGGTGATCAGCTAAACCCTGAGTATGTGGGCAAGACTCACCAGCCAGATACCCAGGAAAGAATTCTCTGTAATAACTCAGATTCCACCCCATCTAACATCCCATCACAGGCCATTCGAACCTTGAGGAAAGGCCTTTCAGCAGTCCCATGTTTTGCCTACGGCCCTAGGCGTTTGCAGCAAGTTGGATCACGAGATCAGTTACTCACTTTTACCATAGGTGTTGTTCAGCAAACAGGCTGAGTTTACAATAGTTTCTTTCTCAGCAAAGAATGGTCTTGCTTTTTTGGTTGTACGTCTCAGTTACTTTAATTCAGGGATTTTTATTTAAACTTTTTTCTTTAAAAGTAGTACCACTTGAATCAATATCCTACCATAATCTCCATTCACTTACACGGACACTGGAAAAAAGATACTACACATGCTTTGTGTATAAGGGATGTGTTCTGTTTCACAACCAATAGACCTAGTCCTCATTACTAACGTTTTCTATATTAAACCCTTTTTAATTAAAGCTGAGAGGGGGAAGGGGATTCAAATTCTGGCTTTGTAACGAGAGGCAAATTTAGGGTTAAATACTAAAAAGAAATGATCCAAATGCACTTAAGTCAAACCCAAGCTATTGGGCTCATTATAGGAGTAACTGGATTAAAGTCTACGGCCTGTATTACACAGGTCAAACTAGATTATCTAATGGATCCTTCTGGATTTAATATCTATGAAGTTTTACATGTCCAGCTCAACCCTTTTGTATTCGTCTCCACAACTGACCTGTTGCACTCTGTGTCTCATCTTATTTGTATGAGTTAAATTCTAAAATGTTTGGGGGAACAACTCTATAGAAGTGATTTGCATATATCTCAGCCTACATGGCATGTTTCCTGATAACCCGAGAGACCACCTCTTTCCTTTCCCATAACCAAAAGACTACCAGGAAAGCTGGGGAGTGTCATTCATCCTCAAATGTATATGGCAGGTAGAAGGTAACAATGTTTTCAAGAGTGGTCTCTTCCCCACTGGCCTGACAGAGCCAAGTTTGTTGATCGTAAGGGCATGGCACAAATCTCATCTCTTTTCACAGGCTGTAGTCTGTTGGGAGGGGCATGTTTTCTTTTACACTGATTTAATATAATAAATATAAAAAATGACCTTTTAAATTAAATTATGTAGACATCCAAAGTGGCTACATTTTATAAGCCAAAAATAACTGAATAAATAATAAGTGCTGTGGAATAGCAACAAATCCTGGTGGTTCTACCACTGAAGGCAGCTGCTTAAGGACTAGCATACTGCATAGCTTTAGATGACAGGAGCGTCAATCTTCTGACCCAGGAATTTTCTGGGGGTATGGCGAGTGGCTGGGAAAGTTAAGTGGAGAGGGTCTGTTTTTGGGAGTTAGAAAGGTCTCATCATTCACATTGGGTCTATGTGAATTTTTGTATGCTTTCCAAAATAATACACAGTCCATGCACTTAGAGTTTGAAAATGTATCTATTTTATTACATACTTTTTGTACTTCAACTGTTTGAGTTTCTGGCTTTTTAAAACCAAAAATCTATTTTTGATGCAAAAACCAGACACATCAACACCCAAGTTGTAAGGCAGCTAAATATGAAGAAAGTCTCTTAACCACCATGGCTTGCAATAGGAACAGAAAGGATTGTCAGTGCACCAAAGGGCTCTTATTTGTGACACAATGAATAAAGACAAGATATTAGAGAGTCAAGGTAGGTAAAGTAATATATTTTATTGAACCAACTTCCGCCGGTGAAAGAGACAAGCTTTCGAGCCACACACAGCTCTTCAGGTCACCAAAGGAAGTTGGTCCAATAAAAGATATTACCTCACCCACCTTGTCTTGAATATCCTGGGCTAAACACGGCTACAACACCATTGCATAAAGGCAAGATACTCAGCCAAGTGCTCTCTAATAAATAATTATTAGATTATCTACGTCTACAAGGCCCAGTTATAAGAGACATGATTCCCAGTCTCTCATGGTCACCTGAACTGGGTTTGCTTTTACATTGGGGTTGACAAAGCTGTAACTGGATCTGCTTGCAGAAGTTTGGATTTCCCTGCAAATAGTTTGTACAGATGTAGGGCCAGACTCGATGTAATGGTACAAGCCCACTGATTGAGGTTGATGGCTGAAACTGATGGCAGAATTCGACTCCCTCCCTGGAGTTTGCCTTCCAGAGACACTTACTGCACCAGACAGAGCACACCACAGTGGTTACCCACCTGTAACAGCTTGTAGAGAGCGCTGCTGATCCTGGGCACCAGAGACAGGTTGTGGTGCATGCTTGATCAGAATGGATTAAGCGCCCACAACGTGCCCGGAACTATGTAAAGAGACAGAAGATGCCTCCAATCTACCCAGCCAAACAACACGAAAAATGGAAGAGACAAAGGAAAGCAGAAGCTGGAAAGATCTGGACTGAGCTGGGGCCCTGGCTCTGGGTGCCACAGCACTGGCCAGGACACTTGCAGCACGCAGCAGGAGGCACTTGCTGAACCAGGGCACGATGCCCCGGCCCTACTGCCGCCTCCAAAGAAACCGGCCCTGCCCCCCCAGGGCGCACTGTCTCTGGGCTCCGGCGAGCAGCAGCACCCGGCGTCGTCCATCGCATTACAGGGGCTCCCGCTGCCCGCCCCCCACTCCCTCGCTGCAGCAGGACGCACCAGTCACCCCAGGGCTCCCGCCGCTGCTAACCACGTAGCGTTATGCAAACGCTTTTCATTGAAAGGGCGCGTTGCGTAACACAGTCCCGGCTGCAGCGCCCAAAGGGAAGGGGGGGGGGATCTTCTCGTGCCCCCTCTCCTTGCACCCAGTACAAGGAAAAGTGTCACATGGGCCCCGGAGAGGGGCTGCTCGCGCCCACGCCGCCCGGGCTACCCGGGACACGGGTCTAAAGTAGGCAGCATGTGGGAGAGGGGTAGCTCAGTGGTTTGAGCATTGGCCTGCTAAACCCAGGGTTGTGAGTTCAATCCTTGAGGGGGCCGTTTAGGGATCTGGGGCAAAAACTGGGGATTGGCCCTGCTTTGAGCAGGGGGTTGGACTAGATGATCTCCTGAGGTCCCTTCCCACCCTGATAGCCTATGATTCTAAGTTCAATCTTCCCTTGTCCTCTCTGCGCTCAGACTATCCTCCGAGCGGGGCTACCGGGGGGTGAGTTTGCTCCAGAAATGCGCCTCCAGCCCTGCCCCCCCCTCCCGGAGGGGGGTGTTTCCCACCCAGGGGAGTGGGCACAGGCTCCGCACCGCTCGCGCGAAAGCCCTTTGTTTATGCAACGCAGCCAGGCGTCGATCTGCCTCCCAGCTGCACAAAACCCTCTCTCGGAATCGCTGCTCCCTTTGCAATGCGGCGGCGGGGAGGGGGGGGGGGTCACTTTTCAGAAGGGGCGGCTTCCCCGCCCCGGGAACGGAGGGATTTGGGCGGCGGGGGGGGGGGGGCAAGAAAACATCCCAGCTCTCCCAAGTCCGACCCCTCCCGGGGAGCCAGCGAGCTGCAGCAGAGCCCCCGGCCCGCCCGCGGGGGCGGGGGGGGGGGGCAGGCGGCATTTCCACAGCACGCTCCGTTCAGCCCAGGGCATCCCGGCCACCCTTAAAATGCAGTTGGAAACTTACACGGACACACCACTCGGTTTGCAGCTCTGAAGGCAGCAGCCATGTTTGTGTGAAGTAAATACATTCCCTTAGTCTGCAGACGCCCGGGGAGACGGTTCCGTTCCCCTGCTGAAAGCGCCTGAGCGCGAGCTGGAGTGGGCTCGCCTCCCTCTGCCTCCTCCTGCCTCCCGGGGCAGCCCGCCCGCCGGCTTCTGCCGTTAGGAAGACCTGCGTTTGCTTTGCCTGGAAGGGGTGGGGACAGGGAGAGAGGCAGGTCCCACAACTAGAGATCCTCCCCCTTCCTTTCAGAGGAGCAGCCGTGTTAGTCTGTATTCGCAAAAAGAACAGGAGGACTTGTGGCACCTTAGAGACTAACACATTTATTAGAGCATAAGCTTTCGTGAGCTCCAGCTCACTTCATCGGATGCATTTGGTGGAAAAAAAAATTTTTTCCCACCAAATTTGTTCGTCTCTAAGGTGCCACAAGTCCTCCTTTTCTTTTTCCCCCTTCCTTTGACCGTCAAAGATCCAACTCCCAGCCACCAGCAAACCGGCTGCCAGCGCAGCCAGAGCGGGTGCAACTCGGATCTCAGAGCAAAACCAAGAATCTGCTGCTTGCAGATGGCTTAAGAGCTGGGGCAACCAGCCAAAACTAAAGTGACTGTAACAGTTAGATTGATTTGTAAACAGGTTTCCTTTTCTTTTTAGGGATTTGAGTCCCAAATTCATTGAATCCAAAGAGATATCAAGTATTCTAAAAAGCGTGGCAAACATCTTTTATCGTGGACGTCCAAAGTTAAGCACCTACATTCATATTTAGGCACCTAAATAGGTTGTCTGATTTTCAGAGGTACTGAGCCTGGACAACTCAGTTATGGGTGCTCAGCATCTCTGGAACTCATGCAGCTTATTTAGGCCCCATCTTGCAAACAAAAGGAAGCCCATAAATAAGTGTTTACCAGTTTGGGGCTTTAGGTACTAAACTTTAGGCACTCACGTTTGAAAATTTTAACCTTTTATTTTTATAGCTAGTGACAAAAGAATAATTGTTTATACTAATTTATCTTCTGTGGTTTTAAAATAGAAGATTGGTGCAGAACATGGAAAAAAATTGTCTCTTTAATTATTGAATTGTGACATTCATGCAATCAACAACAAGGAGTCCGGTGGCACCTTAAAGACCAACAGATTTATTTGGGCATAAGCTTTTGTGGGTAAAATCCCCACTTCTTCAGATCCATGGAGTGAAAATTACAGATGCAGCCATGAATATACTGACACATGAAGAGAAGAGAGTTACCTTACAAGTGGAGAACCAGTTTTGATCAAGTCCCGTAGCAACTTCAGAAAAAAAAACACATAAAAACAGTTCCTTTCCCCACTGATCCCTGGCAAAAGGCACCAGTTTACACACTATGGGTCATTGACTGCTCCCTGTCTATGTAACTCCTAGTGCGGTTCTTCTCCATAAAATGATTGGGTTTTGACTGTTTGGACAATTTTTTAAAAACTGACTGGCTCATATATCTCTAAGGTCTTTACAATAATTGATGTAAAAGTTACTGCATTTCATTTTTCCCTTTATATTTATAATATTAGTACAGCTACATGTTTATTATGTGACTGACATGGTCATACACATGGATCCAGAAATCCATCTGCTCTGCCTGATCCCAAAATAAAAGACCTTGTCCTGACTAGGAAAAAAAGGAGTAAAAGGAGTTAAACTTGCTTAGATTTGTGATAAGTGGGGTTTTCAGTCAAGTTAAATTAGCTTGACTGAGCTAACTCTGTTGAAAAAAAAGCATAGATTCATAGATACCAAGGTCAGAAGAGACCATTATGATCATCCAGTCTGACCTCCTGCACAATGCAGGCCACAGAATCTCACCCACACACTCCTGTGAAAAACCTCTCACCCATGTCTGAGCTATTGAAGTCCTCAAATCATGGTTTAAAGACTTCAAGGAGCAGAGAATCCTCCAGCAAGTGACCCGTGCCCCATACTACAGAGGAAGGCGAAAAACTTCCAGGGCTTCTGCCAATCTGCCCTGGAGGAAAATTCCTTCCCGACCCCAAATATGGCGATCGGCTGAACCCTGAGCATCTCTTTTCCGAGACTACACAATACCAAAGAGACATCACAAAGGCATGGATATCAACAAATACACAAGGCAACATGTCAAAAACCTGTACTACTGACAGTGGAGACTTTGTCGAGATATGACTGTTTCTTTTACAGCATTCAATGAAAAAGGGAACCTGGGAGATTCATTTGGCTCACTATTAATGACACTTGAAAGGGGGTGTGAATAGTGTTGTACTAATTCATACCTTGATTCTGTTAACCCTGAAACTGGTATGAGGAGGTTACTTATCTGTAACTGGAGGTTCTTCGAGATGTGTTCCCTATCTGTGGGTTTATGTATGTGCACCATGCATCCAGAGCCAGAGAATTTAAAAGTAGTGTCCTTTGGTCCGTGTATGCACCCGATCAATACAGCTGATGTTTCCATTTGAGGTGATAAAGGGTAGGGCGGACCGACTGCATCTCCCGTTCCTTTTCGACTGCAAATCAGATACATCTGTAGCAGAGAGGAAGGAGGATGGGAAGTGGAATGCAGATAATGACCAAGGATCTCAAAGAACCTCCAGTTACAGGTAAGTAACCTCTTCTTCTTTGAGTGATGGTCCCTATTGTATTCCACTTACTGCTGGGGGAATTCTGTGCCACCGCGCAATGCAGAATTTTGCGGAAATTAACGTTGTGCGCGCAGAATTTCCTTCCCCCCACAGAAATGGGCTGCAGTGCTGCTAGCCACCACTAGGGACTGCTGGACCCGGCCAAGCCCAGCTCACACATAGAATACACTGCTGGGGGAGGGATAGCTCAGTGGTTTGAGCATTGGCCTGCTAAACCCAGGGTTGACAGTTCAATCCTTGAGGGGGCCATTTAGGGATCTGGGGCAAAATATTGGGGATTGGTCCTGCTTTGAGCAGGGGGTTGGACTAGATGACCTCCTGAGGTCCTTTCCAACCCTGATATTCTATGACTATGAGGGAGCTAAAGAGTTCCTGGCAGCTGCAGTTCCCAGCTGCCAGGAGAGGGTGGCACATAGGAAACTCAGGGCAAGCCAGGGATTGAGCATCAGGCTGTTTCTCCCTCTGGATTCCTGGACCCCGTAGGGGAAGAAGGAGGGTGTCTGGTCAAGGGGGGGGCTCCACAGCTGGGCCCGGGGGGGGGGGGGCGGGAGAGGGTGTGGGTATCTGGGAGTGGGAGGGAACGCTGCAGCTAGTCTCTGGGGAGGAAAGGGTTGTGGGTGTCTTTGCCTTAATTGACTGCAGGTGCTCCAATTAACCTGTAGCCACCCTCCCTAGTCTACAGGGAACCACGCCTTAATTAGCTTTGGGTTTATATATTTCCCTCTAATACTCTACTACTGGTCCCTGGCCCTCTTGTATTGCAGGTAGGCTTGCTTGCTTGCAAAGTTTAATGCAACCTGGAATCCACTTAGAGAGTCTCTTTTGTTGGAGATGGCCTGTTTCCCAAATCTTTCTGCTACTGTCTGGGGGACTTCCCAATGGGTCTCATTCTCTGGGTACAAGGTTAAAGCTTGTCAGACATCTAGGGAGTGGAGTTGGTGTTCCTCTGCAGATGCATGTGGTTTGGGGAAGAAAACGGGTAACTGAATGGATTGATGTGAAACTGGGAGATTATCTTTGGTAAGAATTTGGGATGCGGGTGCAAGGAAACTGTCTTTGTGGAAAATTGTGAAAGGCAGGTCTGCCATTCTAGCTCTAAGTTTGCCAACCCTTCTCATGGAAGTTATAGCAACAAGGAAGGTGACTTTCATGGAAAGGAGGGTCATAGAGTGTGATGCCAGTGGTTCAAAGGGTGGTTTTGTTAGCATGGATAGAACTAGGTTCAGGTCCCATTGGGGGGTGATGTGTTGGATGGTTAGGAAGGTTCTGATGACACCCTTCCAAAACCTAGCAGTTAACGTGTGTGTAAAAACAGAGTGACCTTCCATGGAAGGGAAGGGGAATATACCAATAGCCACGAGGTGGACTTTCAGAGAGTTGATGATGAGACCTGATGCCTTCAAGGACAAAAAATAGTCAGGGGAATCCCTGCTGATTCTGGTGAAACTCCCTTTTGTTGGGCCCAGGAAGCAAAGCATTTCTACTTTGCCTGGTAACAGTGTCCAGTGGATTATTTCCTGCTGCTGGAGAAGAGATGTCTTATATGGCTGAAGAATAGGTCCATTCCAAAGCAGATGCCCATCCAAATACTATACTCTGAGATAGAGCACCTGTATATTGGGATGTCTGATGTTGCAGTTGCACTCTATCAGCAGATTGGGGAAGGTGGTGATAGGAATTGGTGGGCAGGTTGTCATACAAAGGAGATTAGGAAACCAGAATTGTCTAGGCCAGCAGCGGGTGATCAGAATGACTGTTGCTCTGTCCCATCGGATCTTGTGGAGTACCCAAAGCAGGGGTGATAGAAGAGGGAAAGCGTAGTTGACTTGGTCTGACCAGGCAAGAGGGAGAGTGTCACTCTGAGAGTGGTAGCTGAGACCTTCCCTGGAGCAGGATGTGGTGCATTTGCTGTTTATATGGGAGGTATTTGGTGAAGATGTCAAGTACACTACTGATTTATAGAGTTCCCACTCATGGTTGATCACAAAATGTCTGCTGAGCAGAAGATAGGCTGTAGACAAGAAGATCCAGTGAGTGACCACTTCTGCGCATAAAGCGGTTGATATCGTCCCCCCGGTTTGTTGATGTAGAAGACCGTGGTGGTGGTGTCCGACGTGGTGAGAATGGATGAAGGGGAAAAGGACTGACATATTTTCCTTACAGCTCAAAGTTCCAGGATATTGATGTGCATCCTGAATTCTTGAGGAGACCACGTTCCATGTCCCATAATTGTCCATGTGCACTCCCCAGCCAATGAGGGATGCATCGGTGATCCTCTTGTCCAGAGAGGAGGAAGGGAACCCCTCCGCATACGTGATATGGGTATATCCAGCACTGCAGGGTAGAATTGCGGGGGGATCTATAGCATTATGTGGGTGGTGGGCAGTGGAACTTACGCTTTGGGCCATAGACAACTTGTGCCTCTCCGTACTGGGGGGCACAATCTAAAGGGGAGGATATGTGACCACCCCACGTGTCCTCTGCCCAGCAACTCCCCACCTGTGTCCAGCTCGGGGCTGCCACGCTTTCCCTACCCCATGTTACCTGCAGTGGGGTGACGGACTCTGTCCTTATCCCAGTGCACCACCCCCCCATTACGTTCAGCCACCCTCCCTGGCAGCTGGGCCCAGGCAGGGAGCAGGAGGGAGCTGCTTCTCACATGGCTCAAGCTGGCCTCTCCGGGTTGCTACTCTGTGCAGTGCAGCAGCTGCCTGAGAGCCTGGCTGGGGAGTGGTGGCAGCGCAGTGGGCCACCCCCCATCCAGGCCCGGCTGCTGGAGACAGTGGCTGAGCGAGCTTGAAACATGCCTAGAGGGGGAGAGAGGGGACTCCAGAGCCTGGATGGGGGCCCCCAGCCACCACTGCCTCCCCAGCCAGGCTCCGCACACAGCAGCGACCCAGAGTGGCTGGTGTGAGAAGCGGCTGGTCCTGCCCCCTCCATTCCCTGCCCAGGCCTGGCTGCCAGGGACAGAGACTGAGCATGTTGGGGGACAGGTGCAGTGGGAGGACAGAGCCCTTTCCCTCCCCACTCCCGACAGGCCAATCTGGGGGGGGGACATGTGACCCCACATGTCCCCCCTATGTGTTGCCTGTGCATCGGGCAAGGGTGTTGATGCCCTGTGAGCAAAGGGTGGCTCTAGAGCCCTTGAGGGTATGTAGGGAAAAATCATCCATCTTTTGATTTAAAAGATGGGATTCATTAAAGGGGAAGTCTTCTATAGTGTTTTGTACCTCCTGAGAGAAACCGGAAGAGTGGCGTCGACATTCCCTATGTGTAAATGTGGCCGTAGCTGTAGCCCTGGAAGAGGTGTTGACTATGTCCACTGCTGATTGGAGTGCTGTTCTGGCTATCTGCTTCCCTCCTCAATGAGAATCTAAAAATCAGTCCAATCCTGCTTTGGGAGTCTATCAGCAAATTCCTCAAATGTGCTGTAATTCAGGAAATCGTATTTGGCTAGTAATGCCTGATTGTTCAAAATCCTGAACTGGAGACTGGCTGAGGAAAAGACCCAAAAGGTTCAAATGCTTGCTCATCTTGCCAAATGGGTTGGAGTGAGGGTGCTGTTGTCTTGACTCATTCAGTCATTGCTTGGACAACCAAAGAGTTTTGCGGAGGGGGTGTGAGAAGAGAAACTCAGACCCCTTAGCCGGAATGTAGTAGCATCTTTCTGCCCATTTAGGGGGCACGTGGCTGGTGTGTGCCATGCTGCCCTGGCAGGCTCAAGAATGGCATCATTAAATTAGCCAGTGCAACCATAATTGGTGTCTGAGGTAGAGGATATCCAGTTTATGCTGGGCATCGTGGGTTTCCTCTGGGGAATGTGGTGGTCCCCCACAATTTTGCACAGTTGCTCTTGGAACTGCCTAAAATCATCCAGACATGAAGAGGACACTGTAGTTGCTGCCTTATCGGGGGGAAAACGAGGGAAATCTGCCTGTTCGGTGGCACCATCGGAGCCAGGCTAAGGGGTTCCACCTCCATCAACGGATCCGAGCGCCTGCTTGAAGGGGGCCCTCAATGGGGAGGTAGGTGAAGGTTCCCTTATGGATCAGGGCTGGTTCTGAGGGAGGGTATAGGGACCAGGGTCCCCAGTACAGCCAATAGTTTGGATCTGGAGGATGTTGAGGCAGTCCCCATGGCATGGGGCACCAGTGGGTCTGTGGTTGTTGGAACAGAGGATGTTGACAAGATCGGGATGGTCTCCATGAGGGCACATACAGGTGGTACAACATCAGTGGACCCTCTCTGGCATCCAAATTCGCTGAAGGATAAGAAAATAGATTCCAGTTTCATTGGCAGTCGGGGCTGGAGAAGTGTGTAGATGGTTGGAATGGGAGGTGAGAGGTCCTGCAGTGGTGGCTGATAATGAGGGGAAGAAATAGCCTCCCTAGAGGTAGAAAGGCCCCGACAGATGGAGTGATCCCACTTCTGTTAAGGCTAATACATCCTGGGCTCAAACACAGTTCTGGACCTCCCTGGTGTCAGAGGTACCCTCTCTTTACTTGGTGTCAGTGGTGGTGCCAAGGTGGACTTCCCCAGAGTGGGTGGATTCTGCATCTTATGGGGTGCCAATGTTGATGGTACCAGTAGGCTGGTGCTTGGAACCGCTGGGTCCCACTGCTTCTGGGACTACTTGTTGTGTCTGAGATTTTGTGCATGCCCTATTTCCATGGTTCGAATTCATGGAAGGAGTGTGCACTTCTTCGCTTTTGAGGAAGACCTATTCCCATGCTTATGGGTATGCTTCCTGTCTAGGCCCTGGCATGGGGGCCATAGTGGTGATACTGTCTGACAGTGCTGGATTTGGACTCAGTAGCAGGGGGTGCACTCCTTGCCATTTATGGTTGATGTATGGGGGGCCCTGGCCTGGGTCCGAGTGAGGCCTCATGGTGACTTCCATGAAGTGCTTCCGGAGGGAGAGAGCCTGGGCTTCTCGGGTAGGGCTGGGGAAGAACTGGCAGATACTGCTGTGCACCTGGATACAATGTGAGCTTCCCCCAAGCAATAGAGGCAGCGTTGGTGTTTGTCGCTGACCAAGAAGAAGCATGGGCAGGAGGAGGCACAAAGTTTAAAGCCCAGGGTCCTGGACATAGTCTGGTACCTGCACGTGGCTACGAGGATGGGGGGGTGGAAAGACAAACCCCCAATCTATCTATACTAATCACTGAAAACTATGATAAACTACAATAAAATTCTAAAAACTATTTACAACTATGTATTTAAAGGTGCGTCAGAAACAAGGCCACTGGAAGTTCCAATCTGGACCATGTGGCGGTAAGAAAGAAGTGGAGATGTGGTCAGTCCGCCCCGCCCTTTATCACTTCAGACAGAAGGAAGAGGTGATCCAGGGCCTGTGTGCGAGCCAAAGGACACTACTTTAAAATTTTCAGACGCCTGGTGCGCATGCATAAACCCACAGTGGAACACAATAGGGATCATCACTGGAGGAAGAAGTAGAGGTAACCCCACTCACTGTGGTCCTCTGTCCTCCTCTAGTGGTAACTGGGCCATATCTAGAAGTTGATGAGCCTCCTACAGGCTTGCTAACAGAGATGAATCTCTTAGCTCAGATTAGCACTGGCTCATGCTTTAAAATCCAGAAGTTCCAGGTTTGATTACTGGTAACCCACCCAGGGGTGCAATATTACAAGCATAGTACAGAACTCCACAGGATTATTCAGGGGAGAAAGGACTACTTTTGTGATGAAGGGACAGGATCAGACTCCTCGATTGTTGGTAGGTACAATTCGAGGCATGCATTAAAATGTATCCCAGCTCTGGTAACGGAGTATCTTATTGCAATTATAAAATACTGGTTTTAAAGAATATTAAACTAGTCAAAATAGAGTTTCCTACATTCTGATCTGTTTGTAATTGCCAGAACAATTCAAAATTCAAGGCTGTAGGCAGTGGATTTTACTGATGACAATAATAGTTCAGAATTCTTACACTCCATCAGATCACTCAGTTCTTCTGTCTGTTTTATAATTAAGCAATCCAAATCTCCATCGTGTGTTTTCTGGGGCCATTAATGCACATTTCACACATGGTCTGAGGTTTAGGCACAGGCTAAAGTCATTAATTGACTCTGTCATGTCTTGGTGGGGGATGTATTGTATTTGGGGAAACTGACATAAACATGCACATATTCAAGGATATTAAACAAGGGTAAGTGTGGTGATTGTATCAGGTCAGTAAACATGCCACCCCCCAGAGAGTCCTACTGTGTCCAACAGGCCAGAAACATTAACTATTATAGCATAGCTGATGAGTCTTGACTGCCCAGACATCAAAGGGCAATAAAATAATCTTAAATTCAGACAGCCAAATACACAGTGGAGACACATCAATTGGTGTTACCCCCATCTAACTTGTCTAGAATGCACTTTTCAAATAACCAATAAGGATCTAGCCAGGAGGTCAATTAAACTTTATCTTTTTGCTATAAAGGGGATGGATCAGAGTAGCCAGATTTTTGTAAATTGTTAAAGAGATTTATGATTAAAAAGTTCCCATCAAGAGGGAGAGAGAGAGTGTGCGTGCAGGACAGAGGGGCCTTTTAAGCATGAAGGATAAGCTTGAGATAATTTATCTGTGCTTTTCTTATTGCCTCAGACTTGCTCTTTATTTCACGTTTCAAAATATAAAACAAACTAACAATGCCACATATCTTTCCACCATGTAACACAGTTGTTTATGGAAGGTCAGGAGAGAGATAAAAAACTTATGTTTGGCCTGAGGGAGGTGATTTGGTTCCCCCATCCACAGCACGCAAAGCAGTGGAGGCCGAGAAAGGGAACTAAATAGCAAGGTTTGGATCCGAGATTATTTAATTTCTTTTTAGGATTTGTGTTGGTGGGCTATACAGTCTAGCAATGTTGACTCACAATTAAGCTAACTTGACTGCTTCTTGAAGTTCTCTATCCATCCTCAGAACAGCTTTAGCAAAAAGCAGGAGTACAAGCTCCCCTGCTACCTCATCTTAATCCTGGTCTGGTAGGACCACTGGTAGGGTTATGAGAGCAGGTTAATCCCTGCTTATTCAAACCTTGGCCTCTATCCTGCCAAGATCAGTTTTAATAGTGATTTTTGTGGTGATGGAGGCTATTCGCTAGGAACTGAACTGAGACCATCAGTTCATTTTCATCTAAACTGTCAATAGATGGTAATGACTTTCAATCCCTACCTCGGATAGATATGCCCTACAGACATAAGACTCTCAGTACTATTACTAGTCCCTGAAATTACCCAGTTTCATGGTTTTTTAGCTAGCATATACCTGTCCAAGAATTTGGTTTTCTTTCCTTAATCAATTGTACAATAGACTCTCTCCTAGCAATACAGAGGTCATACTCCCATATTTGAAGCTTCCCAGATCTTCCCTTATTCCCTTTTTAAACAGGAGTATCAAAGATGACTTCTCTGAAGTCCCGAGATATACCTCTTCACTCTGCTCTCTAACGAGAACTGAAAACTATCTCCTTCTGCTCCTCCTTTTGTGTTTGCTGTCTTTCAGAATTCTGGCATTTCTCACCTTCCAGTCCTCAAGCATCTATTTTAAATTGCTCTGTTGGTTTTTTAACATGGTGAGATCTAGAGCTGGCAGAAACTTGGAATGTCCATTCCACAGGAAATTCTAATGTTTTGAAATTTTGTTTTCATATCAAATTAGAAGAAAATCAACCAATTTCAAAACGTTCCATAAAATAAAATTTTCTGAAATGTTTGGGGTCAATATAAATGTTCTATTTTAATATAATCAAAATGTTTCATTCGCATTTTGATTTTTTTATTTTATATTTGTAAATATATAATGCATAATAACATAGCAAATAAAATAAATTTCAAAATGAAAAGTTGTTTTGAAATGAAATTGAAATGTTCCATTCTGATAGTTCAAAACAGGAACATTTCAACCTCATCAAAGTGATTCTCTTCCTTTTTTTTTTTTTTTCTAAAATGAAATTTCATCAAAATTGACATATTCCTGCAGAAAGTCTCAATTTGAATGAAATGGCACTTTCGAATGGAAAAATGGCCTGCTGGAAAACGTTTGACCAGCTTCAGTGAAATTCTTTGTTGCAGCAAGGCTTGATCTATATCAAGATTTTGTACAGTAGAACTACGTCAGGTAGGGGGGGTATTTTGTACCAAAATAGTTATACTGGTACAACTGGTATTTCCCTTTTGTGAACAGCTGTATATAAGCACTTTCATATGGATATAACTGTCAACACTAGGGGAGTTGTATGTCTTAACTATACTAGTATAGTTAAACCAAAATTCCTTTTGTGTATAGATGAAGCCAAAGTTTTACTTCCCCAGAAACCTTTCAGACACATGTTCCCCCCACTGCCTCAAGGAAGTCCTTCGGGTTTCCAAGTAATTACTTGTACTGTCATAGTTTGCCTCACTGTCTCCTCAGGGAGCCAGACCCTCCCTGTTGCTTCTTGCTCTATATCTTTGTAAAATCTTGTCATCCCTTCTTAAGCAATCTGCCTTTTATTGTAAATTGGAGATGGTCACAAACTGTCTATCAAAATGTTTTGATTTTTTTCCCCAAAGAAAAACAGGCTTTTGACAAAAATTAAAGAACAAGTAATTGTTTGTTAAAAGTCACAGGAAAAAAATTCATTTCCTGCCCATTTGTATTGTAAATATTGGATTTCTTGATCCAAGTACTCTCTCCCATTGCTATAGAGCATCTTCACCAGATGCGGTGCAGTGGCGCAGCTGTATTGCACGGCTGCAGTGCTTTACCTATATAGACATGGCCTAAGCCTCACTCATGATCTCATGATACAATTCTCAAATGTCAGGATTTTTTTCCCAGCCAGGGCACAGTTTAATGTGTTTCCTGTCAAACAGGAATTGCCCCGCCCTAACTAAAAGAATGTGGCTTCTCCACTGGGCAGTTAGTTCCAAAGTACATTTGGAATCTGACATATGAGCACTCTAAAAGTGAGGCTTAATTTTACTTAGAAATCCTGGCAGCTGCTTTCCTGACAGCCTGGGAAGTGGGAGAGGGGACCCCATTGCAGTTCCCCCCCCAGGCCTGGGGAGGGTGATGAACCCTAATAAACAGAGGTGAGGCTGGAGGACTGAAGTGAGGAGAGTGAGGGCTCATTGGGTGGGAGGGCTGTATTGATGGTGGGTTCTGAGCAGATGGGGTAAGTACTGGGAGGGTGAACTGAGGGTGGTGCGGGTTGATGGGGCAGGGGGCTGAACTGATGAGGTGGTGATGTGGGAGAGGATTAATTGCTAGGTGGGAGTCAGGCAGATGTGAGGGTGAGAGAGCTCCTGCAGCAGGGGCCAAAAAAAAATCCCCTTATCTAGTACATGTGGGAAAGTGGCCGACACTAATTGTCACATGCACACACCCTGGGGATAGGCAAGGGGAGTTCAAAAATCAAGAGACTGACTTAAACACAATATAATCTCTTATTAAAATGTCATGATTTTGGGGCTAATCTCATGATTTGAGGGGAGTGGGGGGTGTCCAACTCATGATTTTTGATCTCTTGAAGTTGGCAGTACTATGTAAGCACTGACTTGCATCTTGAATGGCTCTTATGTAACTAAGTTGTCCCCCTCATGACATTAGATAATTTTTTCTCTGACTAAACTGCTTTCTTTAAGAGAAATTTAGCTTTTAAGATGTTTGGGTCTAGTTCATGAAGAGCTAGAATATTCCTCAAAGTCATGAACAGCTCAGTGGAGCACTCACTCAAAGACCCTGGGCAAAGAACTGCCCATCCCCAAGAGATATTGCTAAAAAGCTGAAATTGGTAAGGTGCATGGGACAAAGCCTGGAGACTCAGGAGTGAGGGGTGTATGTGCTAGGAATAGGCGATTGTCTGTATCTATGTCAGAGCCAGGGCTAGAATTCAGAATTAGAAGTGGGAATTCTCCGCTTACTATCGTGTGGTCAACTCAGACCACGCATCTCTCTCTGACTCATTCTTGTCTTCCCATGGCCTCTTTCCCATTCCTTTTTTCACAGTTAATTTTGCTCAGGAATACATGAATACTTCCATATTTTGTGGGATATTTATTTTCAGACTGTAGGATCCTTGGGATGGGGATCTATAGAATTAACAAAATAACGCGGTGAACACTTTCCCTGATCCTACATTGTAAACCCAGTCAGGTTATGCTCACGATTTCACAGGCGTTCCCATGTTATGTTTACAAGCAGGTCTCTTTTTCACTAATTGCCAGGCTGCAAACTGCCTCTCATCCTGGCTCCCTCAGATGCAAAGTAAGTAGCCATGGCTCTTGTCCACAAACATACCTAACTGTTCCTTGTCTTTGGCATATCACAGTTTATACATGAACAGTTGGAAATCATATTCCTCTTATCATGACCGCTATCTTTCGTTCATCCTCCTGCTCTTTCATTTCTAGAACTCTGCACCTGAATCCACTTTCATTGGCAATGATGTCAGTCTAGCTGTAGCTCTCTCATAACACAGAACTTTTTAATAGCCCAGGTACCTGCTGGACTGAAGTTCACATCAAATAGACTTCTATCCTGCCCCATTTTGCCATACCATGGATATTCTCATGCCTCAATGTCATGTTGTTCAAAAGAAGTTCAATCTGTCTTTAGAACAGTCAAAACAGCCTACAAAACTCTAGCAAGTAAATGCTAGGAAATGTGATAGTTCCATTCTGTTCCTGTTGCAGATACTCAAAAGGCTAATTCCCATTACTTACAAATTTATGCAACTAAGATTTCATTAACAAAGGAAAAAAATTGGCAGGATGAGTTCATAAAGCTTCTTCCTAACAATGGACCATAATCCCTACAGCTGTAAATCATCCCCACCAAAGATGATAGTGTTATACAACTGCTTAGCTGCATTATGGGTTAGAGCAGAGAGCTGTCTGTCTTTGAAGTATCCAGTAGAATCTAAATGCCACTGCTACAGGCAAAATATTAAAATAGATGGCTTAGTGGTCTGTTCTGGTATGGCTGTTGCTATATTCCTATATAACTGTTACTGTCAATAAGTGTTCAAAATGCATGGAGTGGCTTAAAAATCACAAGATTTTTCTTTTTTTAAATTGGGTTCTTTTTAGCCGCCTTGTGGTTTTGAGGCTTTAGCTTACATTGGGTCGCATTTTCAAACTTTTCTTTGCAGCCAAAAAAGCTAAACACTTATTAAAAAAAATAATAATAATAAAAAAATCAAGCTGAGACACTCTTGTATTTACATGGCTTCAGGAGCTGGGGTTTTAAGGAAAACACCAAAACCACAAGACTGAAAATAGAATCATGAGAGTGTTGGTGACTGATGATGGGGCATAATCTGATGTTGAGGTAGTGTACAGTCCTTCACTGTTGTTTCATGCAACCAGCCCCATTGTCTCCCAAGGGATTTCTAGCCTAATGGATACTCATGTGAGAAAGTGTTGCCAGATTGGGTCCCTATATTGTGAGCCAGAAAGCTCCTCTTTTCGCTAACATTCTAGGCTTACTCCTGCCATCTCTTACTCACTGGAGTAGTCCTTATTCACATGAATTCTATCATTGATTTTAGTATATTACTCACTGGAGGCAAGGTTTGCCACATCAGACCCCGGTTCTAGAGGAGTGGCTTGCTGAATCTCTTGGTTCCTGTTTATTTTTGAATGTCTACTTTATAATTACTACCTTTATTGAAACAGCTGTTCTTTGTAATGTTTAACAAAAGCCTACCAGGTATTCTTTACATGGCTTTAAAATCTCCAGCAGTCATCCTCCTGTCTTACATGTGAGAGAGAGAGGCAATACAACAGCTGTGCAGACAGACAACTGGGAGGAAAAAAAAGGTGGTGCGTGTTAGTCCTCTGTCACATTTCACATCGCTAACCACTTAACACCCTTCAGAGATAAATATGAATCAAGAATGCAGACTATAGGCAACACTGTATGTTGGTCATTTTAATAATTTCACTGGGAAATAATTCATGTTTGATAGGGTATCTGAGGTCCAAATAGGTTTCTCTTTTATTTGGCTTTCTTATGTACACAAAAACGAATTCCTCTAGTATGACTGGTAAATTCATAGATGTAGTAAGCTGAATTCTTCTTGATTGCCACAAGGTAAATGTGGCTTGTCTCTAGGCACAGCGAAGCTAAGTGACTTGCCCTATGTCACACTGCAAATGAACGGCAAAGCTGTGAACAGAACCCTGGTTACCTCACTCCAGGTACAATTCCCCTATCCAATAGACGATGCTGCCTCATTCTGACCATGAAAAGAATGCTTTAAAGGGACATGGTCAACTTAAAATAACTTGCATGTAGTTTTGGATACTAGACCTGCCTGTGAGTCCCTTTGCCAATTTTTCTGGTTTTTCAACATTTTCCTCTCCCCGCTGCTATGTGCAAAAATCCACACAAACAGAATAAAGTGACTGACTGACTAGACAAGGGAAACAGTGAAATAAACTATGTGTAGTAAAAAACAGGAAAATATCCTATTCTGCTGTCAGTCATGGTAAACTTAAGTGATACTTATAACAATAGCTTAAAAAAAGTCTGATTTTTTTTTTAAGTTGATTGTGCCCCTTTAATTCCCCAAGAGGCATTGGCGGTTCTACTCTCCTTTATGTAAAGGTAAAAGTTGGAAGGCTGAGTTGTTTAAAGTAGTTCTCTCGTGGCAGCTCTTATTCAGAAATGTTATCTGAGTACATGGCCTTGTTATGTGCATTAATATGGCGGAATAAGGGTTAATTTGGGTACAAAAGCAATACCTGTGCATTTTCTGTTTATTTATATGACCGTGTTTCTCTGAATTTTGCCCTTTCTATTCTATGTAGGTTCTTTTACTGTCCTCAGAGCGGAATAGCTGAGCACCTTTCTGTAGTGTACTAAGCAACTCTTTGCACCAGGATCACTTCCATTAAGCTATTCTTTAAATAAATCACAGCCCAGTATTTAAGGAAAGCAGGGGAAAAAGAGGGGAGGGAATATTTGAGAAACCAAACAAGGAACAAAAATTGGAGATAATCAGAAAGCAATAATCTGTGTGCATTCATATAACCAGAGAATTTGGGGTGTGGGTGTGGCAAGGGAGACTGTACCTGAGGTTGGGAGGCTTAATTAGTAGATAATGATCAAGCCTGGCACAAATGAGACCCCATATCTGCTATCAGCTTGTAGTCCCATAAAATGAATCTTGATTTCAGCTCAGCGCTCCGGAAACAAAATCTGAATCATTTGTCATGATTGGCACTTCTGTGCTCTGCAGACTGAAATCTTCTCTAGTGGATAGAAAGAATACTTTTTTTTTCTCCAAAGCATAAAATTTGTCATTGACAGGGCACTGTAGGGAAGCTTTGAATTGAGACTGCACAGCTGGATACACAGTTTATTGGATACATTATTTATGATGAGATTCCCTTCACACACACAGAGGAACAAAGTCCCTCTGCTGGGTAGCAGAAACCCACAGGTCTAGATTTATGACCTAGCACCTCCGCATACCATTACAGACCTGGTTATACTTTTACATTGTATTCATGCCATAATATTGTTTGCACATACAGTATACTAATTAGAGGCAGCATGGTTTAGGGCACTAGACTGTCAGGATACACTGATTCTACTTCTGCCACTGATTTGCAGTTTAACCTTTCTGTGCCTCTGTTTCCCCACCACTCTTTTCCTGTCTTGTCTATTTAGTGTAAACTTTTTCGGGCAATGACTAGCTCTCACTATGTGTATGTACAGCATGTAGCACAATGAAGCTGTGATCTCAGCTGGATTTACCAGGCATTGCCAGAGTATATATAATAAGGCCATGCACCAAGCTAGACCTCAATTTTTGCAGCAAGGATTCTATACCATACTTATGTAGCTGAGTGAAAATTCCCTGACAGCTTCATTTCTTAAAGCATGGTGTTTTAAATCATTTTAAAAAGAAAATGAATATGATCAGTACAGCAAACCCTGCTTAGTTAATCTAACCTTGAGACAAAGCAAATTATCTAATAGATGCTCTAAAAACAATTCACTTGTCTTGCCTTATTTGGGAGAACTATAGAGATCATATCTTAAAACTAATCAGGGAACTTTTCCAACTTTTCTTTTGGAGACACAAACTTATTTCTTGCCCTCGTTTTGTTTTTAGATTTACTTGTCTTAGCACTGTGGTTCTCAACCAGGGGTATGTGTACCCCAGGGTGTATGCAGAGGTCTTCTGGGGGTACATCAACTCCTCTACCTATTTGCCTAGTTTTACAACAGGCTACATGAAGCACTAGCAAAATCAGTACAAACTAAAATGTATAGAGACAATGACTTGTTTATACTGCTCTATATACTATACACTGAAATGCAAGTACAATATTTATATTCCACTTGATTTTATAATGCTATGGTAAAAATGAGAAAGTAAGCAATTTTTCAGTGATAGTGCGCTGACACACTTGTATTTTTGTCTGATTTTGTAAGCAAGTAGTTTAAGTGAGGTGAAACTTAGGGATACACAAGACAAATCAAAGTCCTGAAAGGGGTATGGTAGTCTGGAAAGGATGAGAGCTACTGGACAAGTGGGTAAAGGAGTGTTTGTACATCAGAGGGGGCTAACATACAAAGGCCTGCAATGCAGATGTAAGGAGTACTAGTGGGATCCCTAGAGGCCGATTGAATGAGAATCCTTTGAGGTAGATGGAATGAGAGACCCATCTGGTCAAACCTCAGAGAATGCTGTGTACTCTCAGTCTGATTGTGTGGAGCAGAGGTGGGATGGACTAATCCTCTACATAAAGAAGATCATTGATGCTAGGAAGAAAACAGCACATACAAATCCACTCTGGTACCTTTTAATATAGAATAATCCCTTAGGCAACTGCTATAGCCTAATGGCCTATTGAGTGGTAATGAGTGCGCATTTCTTCAAAACTAACCTTTATGAAGTGTCTGGTGATGTTTTCGGATGAGTGCAGTTTCTGATTTATGCTCCTGGGGCAATTCAGACCTTTGTTTACAAAATCTACACATCTGTGCCACTGAACTAAAGAAGCTGTTTGTTCTTGTCCCTAGTTTTTTGGAATGTGCTCCAGCAGATGCTGCTAAGTTTGATTCTATCCATGGTGATTTAATAATTGTTAATGAAGAGCTTGGAGCTTTGGCAATACTTATCATTGTTGGTTCACGGCCAGATCCACTCTGGGATTTGGTGTCTAAATCTTGGCTTTAGGCACCACTGGGATCCACAAAATCCCAACTCAATTGCTAAACTTTCACTGTAAAAGTTCCCTAAACACCTACATTTCTGCCTCTGAGCATGCAGAGTGCTGATTCAAGGCAGCCATCTATCTCACACTTATACCCCAGTGGGGTCCACAAAGGAGGGGCATATAGGTGCTCCCCTGGTAAGTAACCCATCTCCACACAACACAGCTGGGGGGAGAGTGGCCAGCCTTCCTTACAACCTTTAGCTCACTGCTTGGAGTACTTGCCTGGAGTATGAGAGCCCTCTGTTCAGTTGTCTCCACCCAGTGAGGACAAGGGAGTTGAACTAGGGGTTTCCTGCCTCTGAGGTGAATGCCCTAACTGCTGGACTATAGTATCATTCTCATGCTCTCCAGCCAACTGCCTATTTAATTACTGTAGATTCCCCTTTGGGGGGTGGGATAGCTCTGTGGTTTGAGCACTGGCCTGCTAAACCCAGGGTTGTGAGTTCAGTCCTTGAGGGGGCCATTTAGGGATCTGGGGCAAACATTGGGGACTGGCCCTGCTTTGAGCAGGGGGTTGGACTAGATGACCTGCTGAGGTCCCTTCCAACTCTGATATTCTATGATTCTAGGATAGTCATCCTGATATTAGCAACTGCCAGGTAATGGCAATGTATTTTCAGGAACCAAACCAATCCCTTCCATTAATATCAGGTCTGGTCCAAAAGGGTACCTGACAGTGTCCAGTCAGATCGACTGACTGGACACCCAAGGTCCGGTTACTGTGGGTGAGGGAGGTGCTGGGTCATCACCCATGCCAGCCTCTAGTCAGCTGGGGCTGCCTCCTACCTGCACTGGGCAGCTGATAGTCCCAGCTCCATAGGTGAGTCCCTACTGACCCAGGCCAGGGAGTGGGGGGGGAGGGAAAGCAGCAAGCAACAAGGGAAGGGGTGTGGGGAGGAGCTATCCCCCACCCCCAGATTTGAGTCTCTTTCCCCATTGGTCCTTCTGGTCAGGTGCCAACTAGGCTAATGGAACTGATTAACCCCTTACAGGTAAGTGATTCTGTACCTAAAGGTTGTTACCCTTCCCTTTATATTTATGACATGCTCAGACAAACAAGTTTGTTTACATTTGCAGGAGATAATGCTGCCCGCTTCTTGTTTACAATGTCACCTGAAAGTGAGAACAGGTGTTCGCATAGCACTGTTGTAGCTGGTGTTGCAAGATATTTACATGCCAGATGCACTAAAGATTCATATGTCCCTTCATGCTTCAATCATCATTCCAGAGGACATGCTTCCATGCTAATGACTATTCTGCTCAATAATGATCTAAAGCAGTAAGGACCAATGCATGTTCATTTTCATCATCCGAGTCAGATGCCATCAGCAGAAGGCTGACTTTCTTTTTTGGTAGTTCAGTTTCTGTATCAGTGTTGCTCTTTGAAAATTTCTGACAGCATGCTCCACATCTCTTCCCTCTGAGATTTTTGGAAGGTTTTCAGATTCTTTAACCTTGGGGTTAAGTGCTGTAGCTATTTTTAGAAATCTGACATTGGTACCCTCTGAGTTTTGTCAAATCTGCAGTGAAAGTGTTCTTAAAATGAACATGTGCTGGGTCATGATCCGAGACTGCTAGAACATGAAATGTATGGCAGAATGCGGGCAAAACAGAGCAGGGGAAAATGCAATTCTCCCCCAAGGAGTTTAGTCAGAAATTTAATTAATGCACTTTAATGAGCGTCAGCGGCATGGAAGCATGTCCTTTGGATTGGTAACGGAAGCATGAAGGGGCATATGAATCTTTAGTGCATCTGGCATGTAAATATCTTGCAACGCCAGCTACAACAGTGCCATGCGAACACCTGTTCTCACTTTCAGGTGACATTGTAAACAAGCAGGCAGCATTATCTCTTGCAAATGTAAACAAACTTGTTTGAGCAATTGGTTGAACAAGTAGGACTGAGTGGACTTTTAGGCTCAAACTTCACATTTTATTTTTGAATGCAGTTACCTTTTGTACATAATTCTACAGTTAGATTGCACTACAGTACTTCAATTAAGTGAATTGAAAGGCATTTTTATGATGCAAATATTAAATATAAAGTGAGCAGTGTACACTTTGTATTCTGTGTTAAGTGAAATAGATGCATTTGAAAATGTAGAAATCAAAATATTTAAATGGTATTCTATTAACAGCACAATTAATCACACAATTTATTTAAATCACAATTTTTAAAAATTGCTTGACAGCCCTACTTATTAGCAACTGCTGGATAATAGGAACTTTTTGCTGGCAACTGAGGGGTTGCGAATAAGCAGAGTCTACTGTATTTTAACAAAGTCAAATAGCTTGAACAGTAGAGATTGAGACCCACATCAGAATGTCCCATAGTCTAAGGGTGAGAGGACACTCCCTACAGGGGTGGGAAACACCTGTTCAAAGCCCTTCTCTTAAGCAGAAGGGGGAGCGGTGAATTGAATATCCCGGATGAGTGCTTTAACTGCTGGGTAAAGGCTATAAGAGTCCACTTCTGTCACTGTTTTGTGCCAAATTGACATGCACTACTGCTGTTCTTGGAAGAAAAGCTTAGGGGCCTGATGCAGGGAGGGGGTTCCTGGCTATTAATTGCAGAGATAAGTGCCTAACTTAGGACATACTCCTCTCACTGGCATCTGCTGTTGCCTAGCTTAGGTGGCTCCCAGCTCAGGGTGCTGGCTTTTGTGGATTCCATTTTCAGGTGTCTCTCCCTGCATTCATTGTACAGGGAGTCTAGGTGCCTAACTCAAGGTTTGCAGGTTCCAATTGGGGGCTTGCTGCCTAAAAGTTAGTTGCAATGCCTATGTGGAGCTGGGCCATGGTCTTATGTAAAAAGACGTCATTATAAATTGTCACTCAGGGGTGAGTGTTACATTCTTGAGCATTTTGAAATCTGTAGACCAAGATTAAACTATATATAAAATAGCTATGTTCAGACCTCCCTCCCCCCACATAAATTAGATTCTTAGCTCATCTTTAATGATACTTAAAGAAAAGGAGTACTTGTGGCACCTTAGACTAAAATTTAAGGTGCCACAAGTACTACTTTTCTTTTTTGTGAATAGACTAACACGGCTGTTACTCTGAAATTCAGATACTTGGCACAGTAGTTTAGCTCATCAATGTTAGCATCACTGAGTTTCTGACAGTAAAGACTACAGTTATGAAAAGGAGAAGCAATTGTCTTCAAGGCATCGTAACAAATTTCAACCAAGCTTACATTCCAGCGCTTGTAGCCATGTTTGCTCCTAATGGCCGAACAATAATCTTAAAGATCTGTTCCATCACTTGACATAAAGAGCATTTAATTTGATTGTGCTGAAAGAGGGGCTCTCAACCTTTCCAGACTACTATACCCCTTTCATAAGTCTGATTTGTCTTAAAAGCTACTTGCGTACAAAATCAGACAAATGCACAAATCACAGCACGCTATTATGGAAAAATTGCTTACTTTTCACCATGTTATAAAATAAATGAATTGGAATATAAATATTGTACTTACATTTGTGTATAGTATATAGAGCAGTATAAAGCCATTGTCTCTATGAAATTTTAGTTTGTACTGACTTCACCAGTGCTTTTTATGTAGCCTGTTCTAAAACTAGGCAAATATCTAGAGGAGTTGATGTGCCTCCTGAAAGACCTCTGTGTACCCCTGGTTGAGAACCGCAGTGCTAGTCCATCTGTCCAGATTTTAAACACTACAAAGCTGGATAAAGAAGGAGATATATATAAAACAGAAAATATCACACTACTACACCATCTATCCCGGCTCCACCCACACCTTGAATACTGTACACTGTTCTAATCATCCCATCTCAGAAATAATATATATAAGAATGGGAAAAGGTACAGAAAAGGGCAATAAATATGATTAAGGGTATAGAAAAGCTTCCAGAGGAGGTAAGATTAAGACAACTGGGACTTTTCAGCTTGGAAAAGAGATAACGAAGGGTGGGGGATAGGACAGAGGTTTATAGAAGTCACAAACTATGTGAAGAAAGGCAATAAGGATGTGTTATTTACCCCTTCACATAACACAAGGACCAGGGGTGACCCAATGACATTAACAAAAGTGTTCCTTTACACAACTCAGTCACGTAGAACTCATTGCAACGAATGTTGTGAAAGCCAAAACTATAACAAGGTTCAAAAAAGAACTACATAAGTTCATGGAGAATAAGTCCATCAATGACTACTAGCTAAGACAATCAGGGATGCAACAGCATGCTCTGGGTGTACCTAGCCCAAGAGTGGACAAACCTTTTGGCCCAAGGGCCACATCCAGGTGGGGAAATTGTATGCAGGGCCAGGGCAGGGGGTTGGGTTGCGGGAGGGGGTGTGGTGTGCAGGAAGGGGTGCAGGGTGCAGCAGGGAGTTGGGGGCAGGGTGGAAGGGTTTGGGGTGCAGGCTCTTGCCCGGGACAGCTTACCTCGAGTGGCTCTGTAGTGCCAGCAGCATGCAGCAGGGCTAAAGCAAGCTCTTTGCCTGCCCTGGCCCTGCACCATTCCTGGAAGTGGCCAGCATGTCTTACAGCAGCTCCTGGGGGTGGGGTGGTGGTTCCCTTTCCTGGCCAATGGGATCTGTGGGGGGCAGTGCCTGCAGGCAAGGACAGCGCACAAAGCCCTCTGCCCCTCCTGCAGGGACCACAGGCCGCTTCCAGGAGTGGCATGGGGCCAGGGAGCCTGCCTTAGCCCCACTGTGTCATGAGGCTGGCATCCCATGGGCCAGATTGAAAGCCCCGTTGGGCCAGATCCAGCCTGTAGTTTGCCCTCCCCTGCCCTAGCCACTGACAACCAGAAGCTGGGAATGGGAGACAGGGATCACTTGATGATTACCTGTTCTGTTCAGTCCATCTGAAGCACCTGGCATTGGCTACTGTTGGAAGACAGGGCTGGATGGACCATTGGTCTGACCCAGTATGGGCCTTCTTATGAGTAATTTGTTTCTAATAGAATCCTGATTGTCAGCCTTCTGCTGTAGAGCCTTCTCCTGCCTTTCTATCCTCTGCAGCTGTTATATCAGATTGTCTTTATATTATAATTACAGCAGTGCCTTGAGACATGTTAGTTCAGAGACATTTATAAATTAAAATTCTCCATGGGACATGTCTGTTGATAATTCAACAGCAGCTTTGAAGACAGGGAAGGGGATTATATTTTTCCAGTTTTTAGTTAAAATAAAGATAAGCTGACTTTTATATAATTTAGAAAGTCAAGCACAGAGACTTTGACAGGAGGTCACTACTGGTATACTAAAATGAGACAACTCATGTTGATTTTTTTCTTTTATTTCCTCTGCATTGGATTGTATGAGTTCAGTATAAAACATGTTGAAACCCTGGGAAGTCTATTATTGTTAAATATTTATATAGCATTACAACTTTGACTAGACTTTTACACAGATTAAAAAACCCACCACCTTGTTCTGAAGAGTTTTGTAATCTCAAGTAGACAAACACGGAGACCAAAAAAAATGCAAGAAGAACCAGGAAAAAGAATAGATGAAGGAAACAAAACTAATGGTAGTTATTGTATAGCGAGGGAGTTTTGTAAGGTCTGGCATTTTTCCCATACAGACTGCGGTAGGTCCAGAGGAAAGGAACAGGCCACAAACGAGTGCAAGTTAATAGTGGATAATAAGGTGGAAGAAGTGAAGTCAAAGGAGAATTTGGAGAAGAGGAAAAAACTTCATCCTAATCAGCTACCTGAGCAATCCTCATTTCTTGGAGCAACATTAACTCATCAGTAGCTTTTAAACCCCCTCCTCAAAAGGGGCACTACTCAAACGATGCAGTTGGCTTTCAATGGCAGCATGGGTCCTGAACAGGAACAATGGGAATTTCATGGGATGTCTGCAATTCCTGGAGCACCTAAGCAGCCATCAGGGACTCTTCTCTCCCAGCAGAGATGATGCCTTGGACACATGACATTGTTCACCCTGTGGAATTTTCTCACATAAAAATTTGAGGCAGTACTCCACTTCTCTTTGGGCATGTCTCCCCAGAGACTCTTAGGCAAAGTTAAGGCAAATAGTTAAAATGTATGGATTTAAAGTACAGTAGTTAAAGCACATTAAATGCCTGTGTGGACACACTCATTCAGAAGTAACCTTCTTCATTTTAGCCTTAAATGCCTTCAAAGGGTACATCTACATGGGGATAAGGGGCCTGCAGCTTAGCCACAGCTGTCCCGGGTCAGCTCACTCAGGCTTGCAGGGCTCAGATTGCAAATTGTTGCGACAGGAGCCCAGGCTCTGGGAGCCTATGAGGGTTGAGGATCCCAGAGCTCAGGCTCCAACCGAAGCTCAAATATCTATACAGCCATTTTTTAGCCCCAGAACCTGTGGGCTGTGAGCCTGAGTCAGCTGACCTGGGCCAGCGGCAGACTTTTGATTAAGCTAAAGCAATAATGCCATTTTACTTCTGAGTAAGAGCAGTAGGTTTAAAGCACATTAATTAACGTGCTTTAAGTTCACACCTGTAGTTAATTCAGTTCAACTTTCCTGAGTCTTCTCATGTAGACATGTCCTTTGACAGGGTGGAGTATGTTGAGAAAAAAAGAACAAGTACAAAAAGGGGACAGTCCAAAAGTTATTACCCTGAACACATTTTTGTATGTTATGCTAAATTTATTGACTAGCAGATTGAACTGATTTATGTGTGCAACATGCAAAATTCTAAAAGGAAAAACAACGTTTTGCTACAGAAATGTGAAGTTTAACAATTTACAAATACAGTGTAGATGAAAAGTCCAGATTAGGTCCCAAGGCAGGTATCCAAGTAGGTCTCAAATAATCCACCTACTATTTGTTCCAGTAAGATTTATCTAATTTATGATTAAAATGCATTCTGACAGCTCAAAACACTTAATAATTAAGTAACATTTGATTACAATCATTGAGGGAATCCATAGAGGAGAAGCAAAAACAGTACACTGAGCCCATTACCCAAACTTTAGTCAGTATAAAGCCATCTGGGAGACAAGACATTACTGACCTATGAAAATATGCTCCTTAGATTAAAATACTCTTAAAGAGGACACTAATTCAAATAATCATATAATGCTGAAATTAAACTATTTCAGTTTCAAAGTTATCAAATTGTATCACTGTCTTTAAAATTCAGTTTTCTTCCTATGTATCAAGCAACAGTGACCAACCGATTAAGGGAACTCAAACATGCAGGTGTACAGGAGAAGCCAGACAACATTCACCTTGTTCTATCTCAATATGTAGGCTGTACAATGGCTGGTCCTGTTAAAGGGCCCAGTTCTGCAAGGTGTAGACCACTGATCTCTGGCAGACATCAAAAGCAGCGGAAGGTGTTCTGCACCTTGCAAAACGGAAGCCATCATTTCCAAATTAATGAACTCTATCAAAAGAAAGCAGATCTTTTTGTGTGAGGATGGTGCGCTCAATCCTACACTCCTACTGACTGCAGAGAGTTTTGTTTGGGTAAATGAAGGATTGGGCTCAAATGTTCTAAGATCATATTTCTAACAGTTTACACAATTCCATCTTTATTAACTTCTGCTGCACACTCTCATATTAATACACAATAGTATTTGTAAACGATCTGCCTTTTAATTTAAGCAAAACAACCCCCAAACTGCTGATGGAACATAAACCCAGTTTCTTTTAAAAGAAAATCAAATGCCCCTATGTTTTAAGATACATATAGGTTGAATGTTAAAGTCACAGGAGAAATAAATGTTGCGTGCTAAGTACTATACACTGCATGTTTCAAATGTCAATCTAATATGAAAACTTTGCTGTGAGCTAAAAGCTGCAATGCCCCTAACCAGATTTTTAAAATGACAAAATAGCCATTTTTCTGTAGATTTTTTTTAAAGTGATGTTACCTTCCAAATAAGCAGAATTTCACCTGCTATATTAGACAGTTGTTTTAGTAAAACTGTACTTCTTTATGGCTTAAGCAACAAGGAGGAATAGCTCTTGCCTTTAGACGGACTGTAGGATGACATAGTGCACTGTTTTTTCCCCCCCCTCACATGTAGGACTTTAGAAGTTGCTTTGATTTTCTGTTGAATTTCTCCTGAGGAAGTGGTTAAGGTTTGCAGCGCTGGACGAAGCGTGGGTACAGACATACATCACGGATGTGATGCCTGTTCAGAATCCATGTTAAGAAACGTTCTAAGCCCAAGCCGTACCCACCATGAGGACATGTGCCATATTTACGCTATGGAACAAAATGCAAAGAGGAAATATTTTAAAAAATGCATCAACCTGTTGTTACTCATCTACACAGGGATAAATATCACACTCAGGGGCTCATATTCTGAACGATAAATGGGGAAACTAAAATGAGCTCATCCCATTGAATGAGCGGGAGTCTGATTCCTGATATTATTATCCAGAAAAGAAAGGAGTGGGAAAGAGGAAGGTGAAAGACAACTCTTTACACTACACTTTCCTCCCACCCTTTTGTCCTTCTCCACCCCATTCCCCTCCCCCTGCAACCTCTGCTGATGGACTGTTAATTTTCCAACAGACTAAATTACTCTTCTGTCCACTGAAAGCAAAAATATTTTATACTTGGAAGCTGCCAAGGGGAACTATTGCCTTTCAAATAGGCAGAGCAGGGGCAGAAGACTTTCTGAGAGAATTGCACTTCACATGCCCAGCCATTTCCAGGCTGCACTGGAGCTTCTAAGCACGGAGGTCTAATAGAGGCTGTATGTACTGCAGCAAGCAAAAGCAATTTCAATAGCCTAACAACTACCTTGCCACAGGTAGCAACCAGTTGCAAGATGCAATGGGTCAAGTAGCCAAAAGGTAGAGAAGTCCTGATCCCTCTAAAATAAACTGTCCAGGTTAATTTTTACTATCATTTTAGCATGACCTGAAAAAGCCACACCCTCTGTATTTGACATGCAGGGAGTAAAATCTATTTACGTACCTGATCTGTATACCAGTAGTAAGGTGTGGGGTCAATACCTTCCCGCTTATAACCCTCTAGTAGCTCATCACTGTCCCAGATACGCATTGAGCCTCCAACTATCTCACCAACACTGGGCATCAATACATCAACCTAAAACAGACAAGACAGGAGGTCACAAACCATTACATATAAGCTACTTGAACCGGGGGTGGGGGGGAAGCCAACCCCAAAACAATCATAGGCTTAAAAGGTTAGCATGGTAGCACTTCTCAGGCACACTCTAAGGAGGATGGCAAGTCCTATTAGCCCCATTTTACTGGAGGGGAATTTGAGCAGAGAGGCTGATTGGTCCTACTGGGTCAGATCAACTGTCCATCTAGCGCACTATCCCGTCTCAGAGAGTAGCCAGTGCTAGAAGCTTCAGAGGGAATGAACAAAACATGACAATTTTGAGTGACCATCCCCGTCACCCTATCCCAGCTTCTGACAGTTGGAGGTTTAGAGACACGTGGAGCATGGGGTTGCGTCCCTGACCATCTTTGCAAATAGCCATTGATGGACCTATCGTCCATGAAGTTACCCAATTCTTTTCTGAACCCAGTGATGCTTTTGGCCTCCACAACATCCCACAGCAATCCGTTCCAGAGGATGACTGTGCGTTGTGTAAAGAAGCACCTCCTTTTCTTTGTTTTAAACCTGCAGCCTATTATTTTCAGCGGGTGACCTCTAGTTCTTGTATTATGTGAAGGGATAAACACTCCTCCCATATTCACTTTCTCCACTTCATTCATGATTTTATAGACCTCTATCATATCCCCCCTTAGTTATCTCTTTTCCAAGCTGAGCAAGTCCCTGTCTTTTTAATCTTTCCTCATACACAGCTAAGAATAGCACCCAGCTCTCCTGACTTCTGGACCTGTGCTTTAACTGTAAGACTGTTCTTTTCCTTCCACTATTAGACTGAAAACTATCTTTATATAGCATGTGTGTGTGATCAGACTAAACAAAAGCCCTAGTAAAATGCTGACATTTATTCTTCTCAGGGCAGGTATACAGTTACTTCAATATTTCTTTTTTTAAAGCAAACAAGCCATGCACAGACACATGCAAAAATATTATTTCACTAAAAGCTATCCCACTTGACTCTCCCACCCCGTCATTATATTTTTCTGTGCATTCACACACACAAGCACCCTCCCAACCCCAGAAAGAAACTAAGGATACTGTGTGATACAAACTGACAGATTCAGTAAGCCGGGAATCCTCAGAACAACGCTGCATGTAGAAGGATTTTATCTCTGCAGGAAATCGACACAGCAAGATTGGTTCATTAATGGTGTCTGTCATCAGTCTCTCAGGAGCTTCTGGGATATCCTGAGGTTAAACAAGATTTTATTAACATTTATGGCCAGACACTGCTTGAGTTCTCCTATAGATGTCAGGCACAAAGAACACAGTATAACAACACAGGCATGAGGAAGGCTTTGGGCAGGGGTGAGGGGGGGGGGAGAAAGCAATTTTAATCAAACTCCGAGATGTTAAATCAGGAAAAAAATATTTTGCATCAGAATATTCACTACATATCAGAGGGTTACAGCTAAGACACTAGGAAAAACTAAGCCAGCCCCAGATTGGAAACTGAGAAGAAAGTGGAGTACTTTCAGATGATCAGTTACTATTACACAAAAGCTAGTTTTATCTGGCCCTGAAACCCAGGTGTGCTACATATTCCATGAGCATTAGGTCTCACTGCTAAGAACTGTTTAAGCATTTCCTTTAATCTATATATTGCATATATGAATATCTTGAATGACCAGTTAAAGACCAACTATATGTACCACTACATCAAAACCCTCCTAACTTTGAAGTTACTAAGGAATGTTGAAGGACACCTAGCAATATATACTCCAGAAGGGGTTCTTTTTTTTAAAAATCAATTCAGCAGTTTTACTATTAATAATAAAAACAGGCACAGTTTAATAGTCGTTAGATTGCTAGCATTTTCTGCCTTTGCTACAAGTAACTTGATTTAATAATAAAGTATCATACAGTCAAATCTATGGTAACATATGTTTCACATGATCTAGCATAAAATGCAACTACAATGAAATATCCCTTTTTTGTAGATTTCATCTATTTATACAAAAATGTAATATCACCAGCATGGGTTCTCAACTCCATCAAAATCAAAGCACAGCTTAAAACTCATCCAAACTGAAATTCCACCAATTTAGGACCATTCTCTAAATGGTTGCAATAAGTGGTGCAGGATGTAAAGAAACTAAGGGCACATCTACACTACAAACTTAAGTCAACCTATGTTAGGTCAACTTACAGCTGCAGTGTTTCATGTCCACAATGTCCTCCTTCTGTCAGCAATGCACATCCTCACCAGCACTGCTTCCACCAACTTAAAGAGGACTAGCCTTGCTGGGAACCGGGAACCCCCCACTCGCCCTGGGGTGACAGCCCAAGCTGTGTGCCAGGTATGGGGTTCACAGCAGAAAGCTTAACAGCCTCTTATCAATTTCACGGCTCCAGCACTGCATCACCCTAACTAACTGACATAAGCCCGATGCCTTTCATGGAGGTGGAGTTATGTCAGTGTAGTACGGCTCTTACAGCGGAATCAAGGCCGTAGCATAGACCGACAATTAGGTCTATGTAAACTACCTTATGTTCACCTAACTCTGTAGCGTAGACAAGGTCTAAGTCTAATTCCAACAGATACAAGCAATGCTTCTTCAATTAATGACAAATGTAACAACCACGTGTGTGGGTCAATGTTCACTTCCATTGTTGCCTGTGATTTAAATACATGTAAAAGTTATATTAGAAATCTAAAATATAACATGATTTCCCTCTCAATTCTGGGTTAAGGCAGGCACTGACAGCACCGAAGACATGACAATTCAAACCAGAGGCAGCTTCAGCCTTATTTGTGATGAATAAAGAATGCCACATTGTGTGGCAAAACTTAAAGATAAACCAGACACTAGAAACACAGGGCCAGGTGCTGAAAAGGGATGGAGCACCTGGGGCTTTCACTGATTGCACCAGGAGCTGCAGATACATAGCCCCTCTGAGGATTTAGACCATGTCAAGGTCACAAAAGTGTAATTTTGTTTCCCTTGCTGTGCACAGAAAAGGGTGCAAAGGGCCCTAAATCCAGAGAGGAGTCGGGCAGAGGGAGAAAAAATACCCCACAACTAAAAGCACAGGTACTGTATAGTTTGGAAGTTAAAAGAGAATGAGAAGAAAAACGAGGTTGGACCTTTTCACCAAAAGTTCTCTACTTTTTGATTAAAAGCTTTTGGGACCAAAATAATAAAATTTTCCTGATCCAAATTTCTTGGTTTTTTGACTGAAATAATACAAAATTTGACCTTTTTTTTTTAAAAGCAAAATACAATGTATCCAATTTTTTTTAAACCTACATTTTAAATTTTCCTTCCTCAGCATACCCTAAATACAATTTTTTGACCAAAACATTTTATTCAAATTTCTCAAATTTTCTAAAACATTTTTGATCAAAAGTTTTAATCAAATTTTGATCTTAAATGATGTGTTTTTGCCATTTTTATTTTATTTTAATTTTTTTTACCCATAAGGCAGGCTCCCTTCCAAACCCAGTGGCATCCGTTCCTTCTACTTATCCTGCACTACCAGGAGTGTAGTACACAGCCGTGGGAGGAAAATGTTAGCACAGCTTATGAGGGAATGCCATGCAGAGGGGATGTGGGTTTGCATTTGGTTTGCTCCTCCACCCAAGACTCATGTGGATTTCCCTATGGATCCTCAGGCTCAGAGCATCTTAAAGGCCACATTCCCTCCACATGTCTTCAAACCAGAGAATAGATTGTGAAACCCAGTATTCAGGAAGACAAAGACATTGACTTAAAGAAATCCTGGCTCCACTGATCAACATTACTCTTTAGACAGCTAGAAGACCAGGCCATACCAAAAAAAGAAGTAGTCAGTAGGTACTTTATAAAATCACTGTTTGCATTTATTGCATTATGATCCAGTCACAAAATTTAGAAAGAAACCACAAGTATGGTACACTTTCAGAGTTGAGCTCCAATCTCTTTTAATATATCAAAAGAATAGAGGGTAAAAGGGTCTTACTTCTCCGAATTCATAGCAAGTGCCATCTTCCTTCTTCACATTGTGTTCCTTTAGCCATGTAATGGCATCTGTATAGTTCATTCGTTTGAAAGGGCGTTTTGGGGGCTGGAAGTTCTGCAATGTAAGATTAGACACATGAAAACATTAGTGTTGTTTGAAAGGTCATTTACTTTTAGCAGTGCAGTTAGAGTCAGGAAAGTAGCCAGGTTAAAAAAAAAAAAAAAAAAAAAAAAGCACCTTCTTACTCAGGAAATCATAGAATCATAGAATCATAGAATCATAGAATATCAGGGTTGGAAGGGACCCCAGAAGGTCATCTAGTCCAACCCCCTGCTCAAAGCAGGACCAAGTCCCAGTTAAATCATCCCAGCTAGGGCTTTGTCAAGCCTGACCTTAAAAACCTCTAAGGAAGGAGATTCTACCACCTCCCTAGGTAACGCATTCCAGTGTTTCACCACCCTCTTAGTGAAAAAGTTTTTCCTAATATCCAATCTAAACCTCCCCCATTGCAACTTGAGACCATTACTCCTCGTTCTGTCATCTGCTACCATTGAGAACAGTCTAGAGCCATCCTCTTTGAAACCCCCTTTCAGGTAGTTGAAAGCAGCTATCAAATCCCCCCTCATTCTTCTCTTCTCCAGACTAAACAATCCCAGCTCCCTCAGCCTCTCCTCATAAGTCATGTGCTCTAGACCCCTAATCATTTTCGTTGCCCTTCGTTGTACTCTTTCCAATTTATCCACATCCTTCCTGTAGTGTGGGGCCCAAAACTGGACACAGTACTCCAGATGAGGCCTCACCAGTGTCGAATAGAGGGGAACGATCACGTCCCTCGATCTGCTCGCTATGCCCCTACTTATACAACCCAAAATGCCATTGGCCTTCTTGGCAACAAGGGCACACTGCTGACTCATATCCAGCTTCTCGTCCACTGTCACCCCTAGGTCCTTTTCCGCAGAACTGCTGCCGAGCCATTCGGTCCCTAGTCTGTAGCGGTGCATTGGATTCTTCCATCCTAAGTGCAGGACCCTGCATTTATCCTTATTGAACCTCATTAGATTTCTTTTGGCCCAATCCTCCAGTTTGTCTAGGTCCTTCTGTATCCTATCCCTCCCCTCCAGCGTATCTACCACTCCTCCCAGTTTAGTATCATCCGCAAATTTGCTGAGAGTGCAATCCACACCATCCTCCAGATCATTTATGAAGATATTGAACAAAACGGGCCCCAGGACCGACCCCTGGGGCACTCCACTTGACACCGGCTGCCAACTAGACATGGAGCCATTGATCACTACCCGTTGAGCCCGACAATCTAGCCAGCTTTCTACCCACCTTATAGTGCATTCATCCAGCCCATACTTCCTTAACTTGCTGACAAGAATGCTGTGGGAGACCGTGTCAAAAGCTTTGCTAAAGTCAAGAAACAATACATCCACTGCTTTCCCTTCATCCACAGAACCAGTAATCTCATCATAAAAGGCGATTAGATTAGTCAGGCATGACCTTCCCTTGGTGAATCCATGCTGACTGTTCCTGATCACTTTCCTCTCCTCTAAGTGCTTCAGGATTGATTCTTTGAGGACCTGCTCCATGATTTTTCCAGGGACTGAGGTGAGGCTGACCGGCCTGTAGTTCCCAGGATCCTCCTTCTTCCCTTTTTTAAAGATGGGCACTACATTAGCCTTTTTCCAGTCATCCGGGACTTCCCCCGTTCGCCACGAGTTTTCAAAGATAATGGCTAAGGGCTCTGCAATCACAGCCGCCAATTCCTTCAGCACTCTCGGATGCAATTCGTCCGGCCCCATGGACTTGTGCACGTCCAGCTTTTCTAAATAGTCCCTAACCACCTCTATCTCTACAGAGGGCTGGCCATCTCTTCCCCATTTTGTGTTGCCCAGCACAGCAGTCTGGGAGCTGACCTTGTTAGTGAAAACAGAGGCAAAAAAAGCATTGAGTACATTAGCTTTTTCCACATCCTCTGTCACTAGCTTGCCTCCCTCATTCAGTAAGGGGCCCACACTTTCCTTGGCTTTCTTCTTGTTGCCAACATACCTGAAGAAACCCTTCTTGTTACTCTTGACATCTCTTGCTAGCTGCAGCTCCAGGTGCGATTTGGCCCTCCTGATATCTTTCCTACATGCCCGAGCAATATTTTTATACTCTTCCCTGGTCATATGTCCAAGCTTCCACTTCTTGTAAGCTTCTTTTTTATGTTTAAGATCCGCTAGGATTTCACCATTAAGCCAAGCTGGTCGCCTGCCATATTTACTATTCTTTCGACTCATCGGGATGGTTTGTCCCTGTAACCTCAACAGGGATTCCTTGAAATACAGCCAGCTCTCCTGGACTCCCTTCCCTTTCATGTTAGTCCCCCAGGGGATCCTGGCCATCTGTTCCCTGAGGGAGTCAAAGTCTGCTTTCCTGAAGTCCAGGGTCCGTATCCTGCTGCTTACCTTTCTTCCCTGCGTCAGGATCCTGAACTCAACCAACTCATGGTCACTGCCTCCCAGATTCCCATCCACTTTTGCTTCCCCCACTAATTCTACCCGGTTTGTGAGCAGCAGGTCAAGAAAAGCGCTCCCCCTAGTTGGCTCCCCTAGCACTTGCACCAGGAAATTGTCCCCTACGCTTTCCAAAAACTTCCTGGATTGTCTATGCACCGCTGTATTGCTCTCCCAGCAGATATCAGGAAAATTAAAGTCACCCATGAGAATCAGGGCATGCGATCTAGTAGCTTCCGTGAGTTGCCGGAAGAAAGCCTCATCCACCTCATCCCCCTGGTCCGGTGGTCTATAGCAGACTCCCACCATGACATCACTCTTGTTGCACACACTTCTAAACTTAATCCAGAGACACTCAGGTTTTTCCACAGTTTCGTACCGGAGCTCTGAGCAGTCATACTGCTCCCTTACATACAGTGCTACTCCCCCACCTTTTCTGCCCTGCCTGTCCTTCCTGAACAGTTTATAACCATCCATGACTGTACTCCAGTCATGTGAGTTATCCCACCAAGTCTCTGTTATTCCAATCACGTCATAATTCCTTGACATCACCAGGACCTCCAGTTCTCCCTGCTTGTTTCCAAGGCTTTGTGCATTTGTATATAAGCACTTGAGATAACCTGTTGATCGCCCCTCATTCCCAGTATGAGGCAGGAGCCCTCCCCTCACAGACCTTCCTGCCTGTGCTTCCTCCCGGTATCCCGCTTTCCCACTTACCTCAGGGCTTTGGTCTCCTTCCCCCGGTGAACCTAGTTTAAAGCCCTCCTCACTAGGTTAGCCAGCCTGCTGGCAAAGATGTTCTTCCCTCTCTTCGTAAGATGGAGCCCGTCTCTGCCCAGCACTCCTCCTTCATGGAACACCATCCCATGGTCAAAGAATCCAAAGCCTTCTCTCCGACACCACCTGCGTAGCCATTCGTTGACCTCCACGATTCGACGGTCCCTACCCAGGCCTTTTCCTTCCACGGGGAGGATGGACGAGAACACCACTTGCGCCTCCAACTCCTTTATCCTTCTTCCCAGAGCCACATAGTCCGCAGTGATCCGCTCAAGGTCATTCTTGGCAGTATCATTGGTGCCCACGTGGAGAAGCAGGAAGGGGTAGCGATCCGAGGGCTTGATGAAATCTATTCCCTGTCTGTGTTCAGAGTCTTATCTGCTCACTTTGGTGAACACCACAAGCTTACCTGTTAGCACTGCACAGCCAGTAGGGCTTAGAAAGAGCAAGCCAGACTATTTTCTAGCTCATGCTTTAAACAAATGAGTAAAAGATTCTTCCCCTGAAACAAACTAGAAAAGAGGCTGTAGCCAGAATAAATACAGCTGGGCTTTCAGGTCCAAGAAAGAGTTTGTGATGCTTAGAAAGAACTTTGAGAAAGAGCAAATTTGACAAAGAATCCTTTGATAATAGAACCATGCTTTAAATTGTCTGAATGAGAGAAGCAACCAACCAATTCGGGGCTAACATATAGTAAATGTCAGGTTTCAGAGTAGCAGCCGTGTTAGTCTGTATCCGCAAAAAGAAAAGGAGTACTCGTGGCACCTTAGAGACTAACCAATTTATTTGAGCATAAGCTTTTGTGAGAATTGTTTGCAACAACTCAAACCATGGAGGAATTGCTTTTTTTAAAAAAAACTTACTTTTGTTGTTGTTGCTTTAATAAAGTGGATTGTTTAATTATTTTTTAAAATAATTGATTCACGCATCCACTAGTCTCCCTTACACCTCCCACCCAGAAGAGCTGTGCCAATGCGGCTCCCTCTACAGCTCTTGGACCTTACCTGGATGATGTGTGCACTAATGCAATGCAGTTGCCTCTATGGGAGACATGGGTAAATACCTGGTGGTGTCTAGGATGCTGAGTGAGTGTGTGCACACAGAACATCTATCCCTCTCCACCTGCAGCTTTCTGAACCCACAGAGTGCTCTCTGCAGGAACCAGGATACAGTAGCACTCCAGCCATTAGCCCCTTCTGTGCATGGATGCATTGGGTACATCAGCACCAGTTTCAAGGCATACTGCAGATAGCACTACTGGACACTATGCCAAGAGAGAGTTTCCATCTGCTGGCACACAGGGCTGGGTCAGAACTTGTACTTGCAGCAAGTTCAGACTTGCTACATTCACCTCTTTAAGGAAAGACCACACTCTCTGGCCTTTGCTGTATCTCACCTCCCCCAAACCCTCCTGAGCACAGACTAAACAAGTAGGAGGAAGGCAGTGCTTATCAGAACAAGCCAAGGAAACTGGAGATGTTCTGGTCTCTATACAACATGAATGAGTTGGCTAGTAACAGAGGAGACTGGCTGGCTGTAGGAGGCTATTGGCTTGCTTTGGAGGGAAATTAAGAAGACAATGAAGTAAGGTGGGTCATTGCAGACAGGATGAGGAGTATGAACCAGCTTTACTGAGCACTGTGTCTCCGCTTAGAACCCGCACAAGTAACTGGCTAATATTGTCCGTTTCCTCATGCTCCCTTGTCTGTCTGTCTCCAACTTTTATCTCGTTAGATACCTAGATTGGGGCAGAACAATCTTTTTGTTCTATTTGTACAGTATCTAGCACAGTGGGGTTTTGGCTGTAACCAATTAGTTCTGGTTATCATCCATTTGTCACTGTATTATGTGATGTTATGGTCAATTTATATGCCATTTCCTATGTAATCAATGTTTATAGATTTAAATTGTAGGATTATAAAGAAGTATAGGATAGATAAGTCTTTAGGAGTGATGAGTGTGTATTAGGTATATAGGTAAGGCGTGGCTGAAAAGCAAGGCCTACAGGCTGAGACCTATAAGATTTTAGCTTAGCCATACTAGGCCATAGCCTTAAGAACGCTTGACGTGAGTGGGTGACATAGGAATAACCCTGTGCCAGCAAGGTCGCAAGGTTACTGAATAAGATGTGCCAATAGGTGATATTACAAAAAAATGGATTGCAATAGATCACAATGTATTGTCCAAGACCGCAAAACACCTGACTGGAACATCTTTCAATGACTGTCCTGACCACAGAGTACAAGGTATGCATAGATGCTAATGAGAATAAGAGTAACTAAGAACAACCTATGAAAAACAGGACATATTTATGGGGTGTGGAAGTACAGATAAGGAAAAGAGAGTTTGACACCTTCATGCATATGTGTTAGGTGTGGTGAGAATAACTCTATAAAAGAGAGTTCCATTGTTGGGTAAAAGTGGGAAGACCCAAGGGACGAGCCCACAGGAAGCCCCAGCAGGAACCATCTCTCTAGCAACAATCATCTATTGAGAGGTTTGCTCGAACCTGGAATATCTTTGAGGATGTGAGTGTGACTACAGTTATAATTACTGCATACGTTTTTGTCAGATTTCTATATGCATGGGTAATTGTAACTTATTGCTTAATAAAACTTGTAGTACAGATAAGACTTTGTACTCTGTGGTCATCATCATTAGACTTTGTGTGTTTCCAGAGTCTCCAAATCTGAGAAAAAGCACCAGATGCAATTTCACTCTGGTGAGTTTGAAATTGTAGCAACCAGAGCTGAATGCATGGTGGTGTAATACATCATCAAATTCACTTTAAGCAAAATAAAAGGCTATCTGATCCATGAATGGGGCTCCTAGGCACTTCTGGAATTCAAACAGCTTGTCCTGAGACTTTAAGATATAAACCACCACCCCTATCCGTGCATGATGTAGGTATCAGCCCTGCAGAGGCTGGACTCCTTTTGATGTCACTCAGTGTCTTACAAATGATCAGAGCTCACTACTGTGCTCTGTTCACCCCCTGTGCAAATATGCTGCCAAAGGAGGCTAGGCTGAGGTTCTGAGGGACATAAGTCATATTTCTCGCCAAACAGAAGTGAATATTCAGGACTGCTTGCCACACCACCACATACCGGGTTTAGGTCATATAGGAAGGTTGATACAGACGATTTCAGAACTCTATCCACTACATCACACACCAAATTCTCCAGACGGGTCAACAAGTCTTCAAAGGTCATAAAAGGACACTCAGCTTCAATGTGAGTATATCTGAAGAACAAGGTCACATCATTAATCATCAGAATGAAGACACTTCCCCCCGCCCCTTCATCAGCCATGCACAAGCAAGAGGACTTGAGTAATGAAGACAACCTCCTTAGGAGAGGGGAGGATTTCATCCCAGTTGCCATTTTGCCCCCTCCCTCCCTACACTTTTAGCTTATAACTAGGGCTGTCGATTAATCACAGTTAACTCATGATTAACTCAAAAAAATTAATCACGATAAATCGAATTTTAATTGCACTGATAAGCAATAGAATACCAATTGAAATTTATTAAGTATTTTGGATGTTTTTCTACATTTTCAAATATATTGATTTCAATTACAACACAGAATATAAAGTGTACAGTGCTCAGTTTATATTTATTTTTGATTACAAATATTTGCACTCTAAAAACGATAATAGTATTTTTCAATTCACCTCATATAAAGTACTATAGTGCAATCTCTATCATGAAAGTGCAACTTACAAATGTAGATTTTGTTACATAACTGAACTCAAAACCAAAACAATATAACACTTTAAAACTTACAAGTCCACTCAGTCCCATTTCTTGTTCAGCCAATTGACAAAGAAACAAGTTTGTTCACATTTACGGAACATAACACTATCCGCTTTTTATTTACGTCACCAGAAAGTGAGAACAGGCATTTGCATGGCACTTTCGTAGCTGGAATTGCAAGGTATTTACAGGCCAACAGTGTTCCCTGTAGTTTTTCCCACCCACATGCGGAATGAATTTTGTTATGTGCACCAATATGGAGGTGATGTGTGATCACCTCCATATTGGTGCACATCACAAAACTCATGTGGCAGGGAGGGGCCGAGAGGTTCGGAATGTGGGAGGAGGCTCAGGGCTGGAGCAGAGCATTGGGTGTGGGAGGTGAGGGCTCCAGCCAGGGATGAGGGGCTCAGGACTGGGGCAGGCTCTGGGGTGGGGCTGGGAATGAGGGGTTTGGGGTGCAGTGGGTCTCCCCATGGCTACTGTGGGGAGCGAGGACCCCCCCATCTCAGTCTCTCCCTGCAGCAGCACCTGGATTTCAGGGCCAAGCGCCTGTCCCCCAGCCGTGGCAGGTACGGGGCTGGGCTGGGTTGGGGCTGGAGGAGGGCACTGTGGCAGGTCTAGGGCTTGGGGAGAGACATCTCCCAGCCACAACCCTGAGCACCTGCACGGTGCTTAATAGGCAGATGCACGGCCACACAGCTTAGAGGGAACTTAGCATGCCAGATATGCTAAACACTCATATGCCCCTTCATGCTTTTGCTACCATTCCAGAGGATACGCCTCCATGCTGATGATGTTTGTTAAAAAAGATGTGTTAATTAAATTTATGACTGAACTCCTTTGGGGAGAATTGTATGTCCCCTGCTCTGTTTTACCCACATTCTGCCATATATTTCATGTTACAGAAGCCTCCGATGACCCAGCACATGTTCATTTTAAGAACAGTTTCACTGCAGATTTGACAAAATGCAAAGAAGGTACCAATGTGAGATTTCTAAAGACAGCTACAGCACTTGACCCAAGGCTTAAGAATCTGAAGTGCCTTCCAAAAATCTGAGCAGGGCGAGGTGTGGAGCATGCTTTCAGAAGTCTTAAAGAACAACTCTCTGATGCGGAAACTACAGAACGCAAACCACCAAAAAGGAAAATCAACCTGCTGCTGGTGGCATCTGATCAGATGATGAAAATGAACCTATATCAGTCTGCACTGCTTTGGCTTGTTATCGAGCAGAACCAGTCATCAGCATGGACGCATGTCCTCTGAAATGGTGGTTGAGGCATGAAGGGACATATAAATCTTTAGAGCATTTGGCATGTAAATATCTTGTGACGCTGGCTACAACAGTGCCATGTGAACGCCTGTTCTCACTTTCAGGTGACAATGTAAACAAGAAGCAGGCAGTATTATCTCCTGCAAATGTAAACAAACTTGTTTGTCGAGTGATTGGCTGAACAAGAAGTAGGACTGAGTGGACTTGTAGGCAGTTTTACATAATTTTCTTTTTGAATGCAGGGGTTTTTTTTGGTTTTGTTTTGTTTTTTTTTTTTTACACACAATTCTACATTTGTAAATTCAACTTTCATGATAAAAAGACTGCACTATACTACTTGCAATGGGGAAACTAAAAAATACTATCTTTTGTTTTTTACAGTATAAATATCTGTAATCAAAAATAAATATAAATTGAGCACTATACACTTCGTATTCTGTGTTGTAATTGAAATCAATATATTTGTAAATGTAGAAAACATCCACAAATATTTAAAGAAGTGGTATTATCATTTAACAGTGCAATTGTGATTTTTTTTTAATTGCTTGACAGCCCTACTTATAAACTTATTCCCTTCACAAGTTACACAATGGCATCCACAGCATATTCCAGCAACAGAAGCTCAATAAAGGACATTCTCCATCTGGACAAATTGGAGAAGAGGAGTGAGTCTCCTCTAATGCTCTGCCTCCCACCCACTGACCTTGGGATTAGGACATTTCCAAAGTAGCTTTGGTCAGCCCCTTGCATATTAGCATAATGCTCCATCTTTCTTTTCGCAGAGTCCTATTGTTCCTGACTGATTGCTGCTCCCTTGCTCTCTAAACACATACATGCTTATACTACAATTATTCCCATACTCTGCCAGGTGTCTGCGCGTCCTGGACTGCTCAGCTCTGTACGACTGGGCGATACAAAACGTGTCTCCTAATGCAGGGATGCAGGTCTCCAGGTACAGCTGGGATGACTGTGTCAAGTATGCCTCTTCGCCAAAATAATCCAGTTTGAATAGCGTGGAGCCTCCTTCAACCTGCGTTTGGACTAGTGTCGGTGGAGTGATCTGTTAAACAAAACCTTGTTATTAAGTTAAGAATTACATCTATAAAAACAGTCAGAAAGTGGTCTCCTAATTGACAAGTAATTTTTGTGTAATCCACTTCAATATTGAAGTCTATACAGTATATCTAGAAGCCTCACTGAGGCTCTGAAGAAGGAAAGAAAGCTATACTTACTTCGTAATATCCATTGTCAAAGAAGTGATCCCTGAAGCACTGTATGACCATGGAGCGCACCTTGAAGATTTTGGACATATTCTCTCCTCGGATCATCATATACCTGTTGTTAAGCTGCACATCGACATCCGATTCCTCATTGATCAGGTTATCAGCCCCTCCAGCTGGAGCCAGACCAATCAGCTCCCAATAGTCACAACTCAACTCATGGCCTCCTGGAGCCTATGGGTTTTAGAAGAAACAACATACACATTAGAAGTTTGGTACTGTCAACTAAAATTGGTAACTTGATAGTCTAACTTACTCTGTTGCTAAGAGCTCTGTTTTGGCCCTAGATGTTCAAGGCCTACTGAGAAAGGCAATGCTTTTAAATTGCCATTTTTTGTAATTCAACAATGCCATCTTTAGACAAATGATTTGCAACCCAAGACTGGGTTGGGATCCACTGATTTAACTACAGTGGCATTATGTGCTACTGCTGATTAATAAAAAGTTACTCAGTGTAAAAGATTTTCATCATCAGAACTTGCATGGTCTGAGGTATCTTGTCAATGTTCCCAAATGACTGCTACTCTTGTGAAAACAGTGAAAAATCCCTCCTCTCCCCACTCCCATGAAAATATCCACATTTGGGATGTGGTATACAAGTTAACCCTTGATAGGAATCTAAGGCATTCTGACCTTCGTATATTTTTGTCCCGTCTCCTCCTGCTGAAGAATACATGCAACTCTCACTAAAGTCAATGGGAGTTGCTCATATGATGGTGGAAGGACCACCATATATAGACTATGGAGGAATTTCATCCCAGGGCTTGGATGGGACGTGGGGGCTTTTCTGAGCTTTCTGCATTGTGCTGAATTTCACGCCCATATGAAAGCAGAAAACCCTCCCATTACTAATTTTAGCTAACTGCTGAAAAAGGAAACAACAAATTGTCCATTTTGGAGTTTAAGTAGCATATGCTATAGTGTCATAATCCCAATTATACCATTTGCTAAGGCAAAAATTTCATTTTCTGATTCTATCTGGCTTTCGCTGTCCAAAATGACAGAGACAATAATGAGCTAATGAATATACATAGTAAACAAAAAGCACAAAAAAAAGTTAGAAGTTAGTAATAATACCTGAGGATATTAAACTCTAACAAAGGGAAGGATATTATTATTTCTGACCTGATAATATGATTTTAACTTGATACTAGCAGCTATAAGCTCCAATACAATTGGGGTTCGGTTCTTTAGACAAGTTCTCTTACGGATGCAGTCTGTCATCTCAGAGTGATAGGGAGGATTACAACTTGTTTTAAACACACAGTTCCAGCTAACAGGTTCCTAACTCTGTTTTGCCCACCAGTGTGGATACTGCCAGACAGCATGTTGTAGCCCAGGTTTTTAAAAACACAAGTCTAACACTGTTGGGCCATGTTCACACACTGGCTGGCAAGTGCATTTTGGAAATAGGTTTGCTGAACTGTATTCAAACATGGCTCCTAAACTCAGTGAAACAGAGAGTAGATAGTCCAGATTGTGACTTGTTTGGCCCCATTTCCTTTTTCCCCTTTTCCAAACTTTCTAGACTCAATAAAATGTACACAAGTGTTTGTGTAGAAGTAAATACATTTTCACTGTATGATGAAATTTCTGAATAAATTAACACCTTTCTAACAAAACCCATATGCAACTATTCTCCAGGAAGGGTCCACAACATAATTGAGAGTCTCACTGTAGACTGTGCCATAGTTATGGGAACTCAGTGAACCAGAGGGCAGAACCCAGAAAACTGAATATCAATACGGCTTCTAGGAGTGTAAATTAGGCAGAATTTGTCCCATTCTTTCTTAACATCAGTGGTTAGTTGAACAGCCTAATCTTCTTCAAAGTTGGCTCTTTAATAGCTACTTAGAGCACTATCAGAATAGCCTTCTCTTTTGTTTTTCATTCTCAGAATTTCCCCCCCAGCAAATCCAACAAACATCGAGAAACTATATTCAAGCATTGGTTTACAATATGGATTTATATTTATTCTGCAGAAGACATTTTATAACTGAATTAATTAGACTAAGTGCAACTGAGAAGATATTCGAAAACAAATGTCCTACTATTAATTCATTTTATGGGAGTTATATTTACTATACATTACTATATTTTAAGATAGCCTAAAACTTTGGATCATCCTCATCCAATTTCTCTCCCCATATGAATTCCTGGAAAATTTCCCAGCCCTACCTTCAGTTTGAACTCCTTTTATGGGTATCCTTGATGAAGTTACTTATTGTAGAACTGGCCCTAGCTTCAGATGTGAAAGGATTCATAAGTGTTAATGGAATCGTTCCAATCTCAAATTTACACGATCAATTATAAGGCACTAAAGTATAAACACTATTATGGTTTTTAGTCTACAACCTTATTGTATTTTTATACATTTCCAGCAGTTATAAACGATACTGAAATTATGATTAACGAACACAAAACACGTTTAAAGGCCAGTTTTCAGGCTACGTGGTTTTGTGTCCCCCTCAATTTTTTTTTTTTAATGACCAAATTAAAGTCTCCATGCTCCCACAGGTTATCCTGAATAGAGGGGAGCCTACAAGCACAAATCTCATCTAGAGAGTAGAGTTGAGAAGCACCACGTTACTACTAAAATAATTCTTAAAAAAAAAACCAAAAACCATCATCTTGCTTTTTAGGAAAACTAAAGCCATGTCTATATTTAAAGACAATACTCTACCCTACTAGTACCCTAAGGAAATGCAATTTCAGCTAAAAGATAAAATAGAAATATTACCCCGTTAGAACACACGCATGCAAGCACAAACCCGTGCACGCACACACACTGTCTCTCAGCCATATCATGCAGCCAATTTTTGAGCAGCAATCCCCATTGAAATCAATTAAGGAGTTGTTTCCCCCTGCTCCCTCTCCACCTTCCCTGCCCCTCCCAAAAAGGGCCATATTATACCATCTGACTGAGTGATGGGTGGGTGGGGGGGAAAAAAGCAAACTCACAGCTGCAACTAACTCCCTTACCTGCTTGCCTTCAGGAACAAGGTTTAATGTACCATACACCGCCACACTGCTCTCTGTAGAGAGGATCACTCCATTGTAACACTGGCACTATAGAAAGAGAGACAGACAAAGATTTTAAATTTACAGCTAGAGTACAAACTCTACAAGGGTCCAGAGATAAAGAAAGAAGGTTCATAATCCCATCGTGAACTCATTCTGTGAAAAAGAAAAACGCCAGTGGTATGAGTGAGAAAGAGACCCCGTAACCATATTATGGTTTAATTCATTAAACCTTTATGAAAAGTTAAAGTCAAGCTTTCAAGTGGGGCATATAAAGGAAACAACACTAGGTACTGATAGTTTCTCTTTTGCATTGCAGAAGAAAATAAAACCCTGCAACTCACCAGTTCATCCGACAGGACACACTGCAGAAATCCTGTGCCATCCCTTAACACGAGGAACATCAAATTTCTTCCTAGTTAACAAAAACAAAAACCCAGACTCGTCAGACGAAACTATTACTTTATTCAGTTCAGCAGGCCCACACCCAGCAAATGTTACCAAGGCAGTTTGTTTTCAGGGTTTGTCTGTTAAGGGTTGCTCATGATCACTAATTAATACCAGAACTACACATTAAAACATTTGTTGGATGGTAAAAAACACAGTTGTGTGGAAAGGGTTTTATACCAAAAGATAATGAAAGATGAAGTCATATGTAGAGCCTAATCCTAGGAGGCATTAGGCATCCAAATCTGCCAGGCCAAAATCCTGGCTCCACTGAAGTTAATGGCAAAATTCCCATTGATATCAATAGGGTCAGGATTTTACTCCCAATAATTTGACGAGTGCTGGATGTTCTCAGGGCTAGGCCCTTTGGACTGGACATACAGAGGTGCTATATACAGGTGCTGAATATAAAGGCCCAAATGACAGCTATTGTGTGGGAAACGATGTAGTCCCTCCCATCCACAACTAAAGAAAGCCCTTTTGTTCAAGTTTTTCCTTCTGGGAAGAAACAGATTGCACAGCATGCCATGCAATAGGAATTGCTGTTAAGGTAGGACAGCTAGCATCACACCCTGATCCCCAGAGGTCACATCAAGTTCAATCCTTCTAGGATACCTGACAGAGGACATCTATGAAGCATCAGTGGATCCAGGATTAGGATCGACAGCTTTACCAGGTGCTACAGAAGCTGTTCATTTTTCCTGCACCTCCCAGCTTTTCTAGCATGAGCGAGGTGAGCCTGAATGTGGCCTATTATACTCTACACCTTGGATTACTACGGACTCATTCCTCCTCTTTGCATTGACTCAATTACTTTGAAGGGGTAGCTATTTACCTTGTCTACATAAAGGACTGTTTACCTTGTCTACGTAACCGGTGGACCCAGCCAAAAACCTTCACTCGTTGGCTTCTGTGTGCCTCTAGAGCACGAATCTTCACCTGTAAAGCATGGATTAAAATCAATGAACCACAGAGATAAATCATAAACTGACATTTAGACAGTGCCTTTCATTTCTACAGCTTCATGGGCATATGGGATATGACCCCAGAAACAGCTTCTTCTAACTATTGAAATGCACAGACATCCGGGATAGAACACAAAAGGGATCGAACAGCACGCATCAATACTGCATGACAGTTTAGGCACCAAGGGAAGAATATCCTACCAAGTTAAAAATAGAAAGGCTTGCGTTCAAGCACCTCTGATGTCCTAACCAAATTTCATAGTAGGTTATTAGGACTGTTAAGCAGAATGTACTTTGTCAGATAGCAACATGGGAACTTTAATGACCACAACTGATCAGGAATTTGGTTTTGCATCTTATTTGAATACAAGAGTCAGCACATGCAAAAGTTCACCTCTCAGATATTACTTATACTTGAATATATACCAAATTGCCACACCAATCTGCGCAAGAAACCTTGAACATACAGCTTTCCTTCACCCGAAGGTCTGAAGAGCCTTTTCTGCACTAATTTTTAAAGTTACTCAGTAAGATAGGAGTTCAGTTAGAAGTCAAAATGAGAGAGAGGATAATGAATTAGAATTTTAGGTAACTGGCACTTTTTGATGCATTTTATTTTGGTACTGATTGAAACCCATTGCAAAGTCACTGTTGAGGCACTCGTGGTCAGGCTGACTCTCCAACTGGCAGGCTGGTGTTGCTCTTCAGAGACTTATCTAGTTATCGGTTAACAGATTTTAAAGCCCCAGCCATCTGCAACTTGGAATTGCTACAGTGCATTGGTCAGGGAAAGACAAGAGATTGACTTTGGTACAACTGAGCACACTGTTTGCTTATGTTGGAGTGGAAATCTCAAAGCAAAATTCTTTCACACATGCTTTAAGAAGTGTCTTCAAGATTGTGATCTAGCAGAATGTTTGTGTTTTGCTTCCCAATTCCTCTCTGATTTAGACTTGCCAAACCTCACTAACTTCAGTGTTGCTGTACGAACGTAATTAAGTAGAACTTAGGCCTATACATATTGGATATTAATTCAGTATGTATGTTTCTCAAATCAGCAATATTTCCTCCATCATGGCAAAAGCTCTTCTGTTGGGGGCAAACTTTAAACAAGGGTCTTTTTAGCAATTAAAAAAAAAGACCAACAAAAACTCATTAGGCTGTTTCAAACAGAAATACAGCCTGGCTCTTTTCCTTTGCTCCTTTTCCTATGGACTGGGAGAATCCAAATTAAAGTCAAGCAGGCTCAGTGAACTGTGAGGTGCATGAGGGAGATGAAACGTATGAGGATATGTTAATGACCAGAGAGAATAAAATCTCAAGGAAAGAACAGTATCGTAGACTTCAACAGCTGGTGATGATGCAGAGCACACCTCAGAATCATGCTGTTTATAAATACAAGAAAGAGATTGTTACAGGGGTTTCTTATCCATTAGGTTTCACTCACGCATTTAGGCTCTGGAAGACTGGGATCATTCTTGATGGTAATTTTCTTAGCTTCCTCCAGGTTCTTCTCTCGTCGCAAAATGTCTTCTGCCTAATTGTAAGAAGTTTTTCCATAAATGATGTATTGGTGTTAACGATAACTACAAATAACTACAGGTTATTTATACCAGTATCACTCCCCACGGACAGCAGTACGAAACTGTAATGTACATCTTTAAAGATGAATGCTTACATACAAAAAGAAAAGGAGTACTTGTGGCACCTTAGAGACTAACAAATTTATTAGAGCATAAGCTTTCGTGAGCTACAGCTCACTTCATCGGATGCATTTGGAGCTTATGCTCTAATAAATTTGTTAGTCTCTAAGGTGCCACAAGTACTCCTTTTCTTTTTGCGAATACAGACTAACACGGCTGCTACTCTGAAACCTGTGCTTACATACAATCTCAGCACTGCTACAATGTGTCAAAAATCTGCCCTAAGGTACATGGATGCGATCCCCAGGACATGAAACGCTTCCTAGAAGTGACCTTAACCTGGTTTAGAGAAGGTTGGAGGAGTTTAGAGACATCCACATTCACATCCAAAATTTATAGAAACTCATCCCAGCCCTGACGCAGACCATTTGCTTGTCTTGATGAAGTGAAAACAACTAACATACATACATATATATTGAAATCAATTGGAGTCAAACCATATATCCAAGGATAGAATAGGGCCAATTACATTTAACTTTCTCTGCCCTTCTCTGGCAAAATTAAACTATCTGGGCACACAAGCAGTGGCCTTAAAGGTTGTAATTCTGACTAGTGCACTACTGATCACTTTGCCTGCTACAGTCTTCATCCACCACTATAACAGCACACTCAGGATTAGCATATGCCATTTTCAGGGGAACTAAGATGGAATTTTTTATTTTTAATTTCTAAATGAGCTGACTTGGCAGTATTCATAACTCACCTCTTTCTTCTCCCTAGCTTCATTCTTCATTTGTTCTCTGTGCCATGTTTTTTTGACATTCTTCATTTGTGACTTAGAAATAGCATCCCATCTCTAGATGAATCCGGTGAGATATGGGAAGGAGGGGAAGAGAAAGAAGTTATTTGTGTCTTGAAAAATAGGAACCGTAATACCTCATTTAATTAGAAATATCCATTTAAACATCACCTCATTTTCTTTTTGCGAATCCACATAAATAGTAGGAAATGGTTCCTTTCCTGCTGTCATCAAAGCCTTAAAAGGGGGAAAAAAAAAAAGTGCAAAGTCAGTTTCATCATAAGAATACTGAAGCCAGACTGTCAATAAGACAATATGGTGGACATCCTACATTTACAAAACACATCAATGATGACCAGATGTTAAGATATATATGATTTACATGTAAAGAGAACAGCTAATTAAAAAGCCATTCAGATCAAATCTGGCCCACCACTAGTTTACAGGTATTTCCCTAAATAATTGGCTGTTTGTCCGGAAGTGAAACAACATGACTTGAAATAGACTAAAAAAAGAAAAGGAGTATTTGTGGCACCTTAGAGACTAACAAATTTATTTGAGCATAAGCTTTCGTGAGCTACAGCTCACTTCATCGGATGCATTTGGTGGAAAATACAGTGGGGAGATTTATTTACACACACACAGAACATGAAACAATGGGTTTTTAATCACACTCACTGTAAGGAGAGTGATCACTTAAGATGAGCTATTACCAGCGGGGGGGGGGGAGGGAAGGAGGGAAGAGGAGGAAAACCTTTTGTGGTGATAATCAAGGGGGGCCATTTCCAGCAGTTAACAAGAACGTCTGAGGAACAGTGGGGGGTGGGGTGGGGGGGAGAAATAACCTGGGGAAATATTTTCGATGTCTCTGACTCAAGGAGTATTTCCAACACACCTCTAACCAACGTATTAACCCACAGGGACCTTCCTACCAACATTACAAAAAGAAGGATTCTGGGTGGACTCCTCCTGAAGGTCGAAATAACAGACTGGACTTCTACATAGAGTGCTTCTGCTGACGTGCACGGGCTGAAATTGTGGAAAAGCAGCATCACTTGCCCCATAACCTCAGCCGTGCAGAACACAATGCCATCCACAGCCTCAGGAACAACTCTGACATCATAATCAAAAAAGGCTGACAAAGGCTGTCGTCATCATGAATAGGTCGGAATATGAACAAGAGCCTACTAGGTAGCTCTCCAACACCACTTTCTACAAGCCATTACCCCCTGGTCCCACTGAGGGTTACCAAAAGAAACTACAGCATTTGCTCAAGAAACTCCCTGAAAAAGCACAAGAACAAATCCGCACACACACCCCCCCCCGGAACCATGACCTGGGGTATTCTATCTGCTACCCAAGATCCACAAACCTGGAAATCCTGGACGCCCCATCGTCTCAGACATTGGCACCCTGACAGCAGGATTGTCTGACTATGTAGACTCCCTCCTCAGGCCCTACCCTACCAGCACTCCCAGCTATCTTTGAGATACCACTGACTTCCTGAGGAAACTACAATCCATCGGCGATCTTCCTAAAAACACCATCTTAGCCACTATGGATGTAGAAGCCCTCTACACCAACATTCTACACGAAGATGGACTACAAGCCATCAGGAACAGTATTCCCGATAATGTCACGGCTAACCTGGTGGTTGAACTTTGTCCTCACCCATAACTATTGCACATCTGGGGACAATGTATACCTTCAAATCAGCGGCACTGCGATGGGTACCCGCTTGGCCCCACAGTATGCCAACATTTTTATGGCTGACTTAGAACAACGCTTCCTCAGCTCTTGTCCCCTAATGCCCCTACTCTACTTGTGCTACATTGATGACATCTTCATCATCTGGACCCATGGAAAAGAAGCCCTTGAGGAATTCCACCATGATTTCAACAATTTCCATCCCACCATCAACCTCAGCCTGGACCAGTCCACACAAGAGATCCACTTCCTGGACACTACGGTGCTAATAAGCGATGGTCACACAAACACCACCCTATATCGGAAACCTACTGACCGCTTTTCCTACCTACATGCCTCTAGCTCTCATCCAGATCACACCACACGATCCATTGACTACAGTCAAGCTCTACAATATAACTGCATTTGCTCCAACCCCTCAGACAGAGACAAACACCTACAAGATCTCTATCATGCATTCCTACAACTACAATACCCACCTGCTGAAGTGAAGAAACAGATTGACAGAGCCAGAAGAGTATCCAGAAGTCACCTACTACAGGACAGGCCCAACAAAGAAAACAACAGAACGCCACTAGCCATCACCTTCAGCTCCCAACTAAAACCTCTCCAGTGCATCATCAAAGATCTACAACCTATCCTGAAGGATGACCCATCACTCTCACAGATCTTGGGAGACAGGCCAGTCCTTCCTTACAGACAGCCCCCCAACCTGAAGCAAATAGTCACCAGCAACCACACACCACACAACAGAACCACTAACCCAGGAACCTATCCTTGCGACAAAGCCCGTTGCCAACTCTGTCCACATATCTATTCAGGGGACACCATCATAGGGCCTAATCACATCAGCCACACTATCAGAGGCTCGTTCACCTGCGCATCTACCAATGTGATATATGCCATCATGTGCCAGCAATGCCCCTCTGCCATGTACATTGGTCAAACTGGACAGTCTCTACGTAAAAGAATGAATGGACACAAATCAGACGTCAAGAATTATAACATTCAAAAACCAGTCGGAGAACACTTCAATCTCTCCGGTCACACGATTACAGACCTCAAAGTGGCTATCCTTCAACAAAAAAACTTCAGAAACAGACTCCAATGAGAGACTGCTGAATTGGAATTAATTTGCAAACTGGATACAATTAACTTAGGCTTGAATAGAGACTGGGAATGGATGAGTCATTACATAAAGTAAAACTATTTCCCCATGTTATTTCTTCCCCCACTGTTCCTCAGACATTCTTGTCAACTGCTGGAAATGGCCCACCTTCATTATCACCACAAAAGGTTTTCTTCCTTCCCCCCGCCCCTTCTTGCTGGTAATAGCTCATCTTAAGTGATCACTCTCCTTACAGTGTGCATGATAAAACCCATTGTTTCATGTTCTCTGTGTGTGTATATAAATCTCCCCACTCTATTTTCCACCGAATGCATCCGATGAAGTGAGCTGTAGCTCACGAAAGCTTATGCTCAAATAAATTTGTTAGTCTCTAAGGTGCCACAAGTACTCCTTTTCTTTTTTGCGAATACAGACTAACACAGCTGCTATTCTGAAACTTGAAATAGACTGTGTGTGTTTTCTGCAGATACCTTCAGAGCTGTTTTGAAAGGCTTCTTCTCTGTTCCATCACCAGTAGAATCACAGCCCTCACGTTCCGAAACGTACATCTCTCCTGTAATATAGGAGCAGCATATACAGGTATTTTAAAGCAAGCACAAAACTTGGTAAGATTTTAAAAGGGATTGGATATTTATATGTCTATCAAGAATATTCAGCATCATCATAATTAATGAAGACGTTTTTGAAGAGACATTAAGCCTCATGCTTCAGGTCTCACGAGAATCTCTAACTGTTAGCATGTCTACACTGCAATGTAAGCCCAGGGTTAGCAGAACTCAAGTTCCCAGACCCTGGGTTTGTTAACCTAGAGCTTGAGTGTCAACACTCATTTGGGACCCCAGGTTAGGAACTGGCGAACCCTGGTTCCTACCTGAGGCTCCAGAGTCTTCACTGCATTAGGCAGGCCTGAGTCCAATCACCCACATTCTCAGACTTCCTAGCACCTCCCAAAATGTGGCAGCAACGGCCCTTTGTTTGTGATGCGGGAAAACTTGACTGTCCACCAAACCACTGACAGAGGACAAAGAAAGTCAGCCTGTAGATTACTTTTGGAACAGGATCTACACTGCAAAGCAACAGGGCTTGAACCCTGGGTCCTGGCTTGATTCAGGCGTGGACCCTCCACACCTGTGGGGTCCAAGGACCAAGCCAAGGGTTAGTGCAATTTGTGTATAGATGGAAGGGGGGTGGGGGTGGGTTAAGGCTTGAGCTGTAATTCAAACTCCCATCTTACTCTGTAGTGTAGATATAGACTAGTATCCCCATCCTCCTATTAAGGTTTCTTACAACTTCCTCTGAAGCTTCTGATGCAGACCACTGTCAGAGACAGAATACTAAGCCAGACAGATTTTAGATCTGATCCAGCATGGCAATTCCTATGTTCTTATTAACTCAATAGTGATGTCTTTGCAGAGTAACCACCACATATGTAGTTAAGACTACAAGCAACTTAACACAAGGTTGCAAATAACTACTAAAGACCTTGTGTATAACTGTAAAAAGTGCTTAAGGGAGATAAGTGTCTATGGATTATTGACCGGACCTGGGCACCCAACTTCCTTTGGCACGTTTAAGAATATCACCTCTAAGAGTTCATTCTAAAACACCCCGAAGAGTTAATTCTAAAAGTCTGTTCTTCTTCTTCTTGAAGTGATACATGTACCAACCAATCGTGATTGCACACTAGTTTTTTGTGCTTTTCAAAGTGATGCGTGTGTATGTTGCAACTCCCAATTTTTGCAATATTTTGGTGCAACTTCTCAGTGCACATTTTTCCCACAACAGGAAAATAAGGATATTTGGTTTAATATAACTTTTTGAAAAGTAGGTTATCTGGGAGCATAATGCTTTTTTAGCTTTATGCACTTTTCTTTTTGTTCTGATTCCTTTAGGATACATTCTCACCCCATTAACTGTTCTCAATGTCTGTTGTGCCACTTCCCCTTTTACTGTGTTTTTTCCTCCTGTACCATCCTCCCTGGTGTTGCCCCTTTTATTCCACCCATCCATGTCTCTTCTCTCTAACTAGCAAGAGATGCACAATAACTTAGTTACATAGAATTTGCCACATTGAAGCTCATTGAATCTGATATCCAGGACTGCATACTTCAGAGGAAAGCAACAAAAACAAACCCATAATGCACATAGCTAATTGTATAATTATTGGTGGAAGAGGAGAGCTTTGGGGGTAAAAAAAATAGGAAAGAAAGGAACCAAGAAACATGTACTGATTCATAACTGTTGACTACCTTTATAACTGCAAAAGCAATGAACCACCATTATCAGCCCTAAAAATATCTTGCTATAATCCCTTGATTTGGTGGCTAATAATCACAAAATTCTACTGGCCTATTATGTGGAGTATCTCCTTTATTTGTTCCAAATTTACCACTTACTAATTGCATCAGGTGGCCCCTTTTTCTTGTTGCCTGGAATACAAGGATTGATCTATTTTCACTATTCTGGTTCAATACAAAAGTCAGCAATTAGGTAACATGACAGATGAAATTCAGTGCAGATAAATATAAGGGGAAGCACGTTGGAAGGAAGTTTTAGATATTCCTACACGCTGATGGGGTCCAAATTAGAGAGAGAGACCTGCTCATCACAGAGGACGGTTCAATGAAAGTACTTGCCCAACATGTAGTGATTGTCAATTAACCAAACACTGTGTATGGCATATTGTTTTAAGAAAGGAATAGGGAGCAACACGATGACATTACATAAATTGATGGCACACCCACACCTCGAATATCATCATCAGTTCTGTTCACTACAGACAAAAGGATAATGAAAAATATTGGAAGCATGGAAAAGCTTCCATACAACAAGAGACTAAAAAAAAAAAAAAAGATTAGGACTGTTATTTTAGGGAGAAGACAAAGAGGTGAGATAAGGGTATATAAAACAAGGAGCCACACAGAGAAGGTAAGTCAGACACTTATAACAACAACAGTTTGGGAAATTACACATGGGGAAATTAACAAGCAACACAATCGAAGTAAGGAACAAGAAAAAGTATTTTGTTGGGGTTTTTTAGTAGCTATATTTCATAGTTAACATGTGGACCTAGTAATCACATAATATTACTTTAGCACACAGATTAGTAAGAATAAAAAAGGGCATATTTATACCAATGTTGAGAATATCCAGTTAAACTAGCTAGGATAACGTACAAGGGATATTGACCCTCATGTTTCAGGAGATAAGCCAGAACAGATTTAATAATTTTATTAAGATTATGTTGAAGTAAAAAGAAAACGGTACAGAGTTTAGGCATAGAAGTTGCTGGTTATCAGGGAATAAAATACAGATTATTAAGGGGTGTGAAGTTCAGTTTAGGAGCAGGTGGCGTAAGGAATACATAATCTGCAATCTCCCCGATTGGGGGTAAAAGTTTAACGGGTCAGTACAGACATTGAGATATGGGGGTATGTTGTCCATATAATGGCTATGTTTAGGTGTGGAGTATAATGAGCGGGTACGATGATGAGGATGGATCTACCCTCAAACTGATAAAAACAGATTTAATAATTTTATTAAGATAATGCTGAAATTACTACATGGAGTCAGACATCTCTCTGTCACTCCCCTGGGCATGCAATTGCAGAACTGTCCATTATAGGGCTTTCACACCTTCCTTTGAAACATCCAGTGCTGGCCAATGCCAGAGAGAGAGAATACCAACCTCGATGGATCACTGCAACAGCAATTCTTAGGTTCCTAAATTCAAGCATGTGTGTATACATCTGTGTCTATATCTAGAGACAGACACACAGACAAACATATAGAGAGACAGACACAGAATCATAGAAATGTAGGGCTGGAAGGAACCTCGAGAGGTCAGGAAGTCCAGCACCCTGTGCTCAGGCAGGACCAAGTAAACCTAGATCATCTCTGACAGATGTTTGTCCAGCCTGTTCCTCCCTTGAAAACCTATTCCAAAGCTTAGCTACCTTTATCATTAGAAAGCTTTTTCTAATATTTTACCTAAATGGCCTTGCTGCAGTTTAAGCATATTACTTCTTGTCCTACCTTCAGACTTATCAGGTCCCCCTCTCAGTCTTCTTTTCTCAAGACTAAACGTATCAGAAAAGGTTAAAAAACCTGGGTATGTCATGTTTTCTAAACTTTTGATCAATTTTGTTGCGCTCCTCTGGACTCTGTACAATTTGTCCACATTTTACATGAAGTATGGCACCTAGAACTAGACACAGTACTGCAGCTGATGCCTCACTAGTGCAGAGTAGAGCAGAACAATTACCTCCCATGTCTTACATACAAGACCCCAGAAAGGCTAATTTTTGCAACTGCATCATCATCATCAAAAATTGCATTTTTGGCTCAGATTTGTGATGCACTATAAACCCCAGAATCCTTTTCAGCAGTATAGCACCTAGCCAGTTACTCCCAAGTTTGTAGCTGTATTTGATTTCTCCTTCCTAAGTGAACCACTCTTTTGGACAAGGGGGATAAACAGTGGGATGGCAAAATCTGCAAAAAAACTCTCAGATAGTTAAGTCCAAAGCAGACTGCAAACCGTTACAAAGGGATTTCACAAAACTGGGTGACTGGGCAACAAAATGGCAGATAAAATTCAATGTTGATAAATGCAAAGTAATGCACATTGGAAAACATAATCCCAACTATACCTATAAAATGATGGGGTCTAAATTAGCTGTTACCACTCCAAAAAGGGATCTTGGTGTCATTGCGGATAGTTCTTTGACAACATCCACTCAATGTGCAGGGGCAGTCAACAAAGTGAACAGAATGTTGGGCATCATTAAGAAAGGGATAGATAATAAAACATAAAACAAATTGCCTCTATATAAATCCATGGTATGCCCACATCTTGAATACTGCTTGCAGATGTGGCCGCCTCATCTCAAAAAAGATATATTGGAATTGGAAAAGGTTCAGAAAAGGACAAGAAAAATAATTAGGAGTATGGAACAGCTTCCATATGAGGAGAAATTAATAAGATTGAGACTTTTCAGCTCAGACAAGAGATGACTAAGGGGGGGATATGATAGAGGTTCATAAAATCATGACTGGTATGGAGAAAGTAAATAAGGAAGTGTTTTTTACTCCTTCTCATAACACAAGAACTAGGGGTCACCAAATGAAATTAATAGGCAGCACGTTTAAAACAAACAAAAGGGAGTATTTCTGAATCCAACGCATAGTCAACCTGTGGAACTCTTTGCGAGAGGATGTTTTGAAGGCCAAGATTATAACAGGGTTCAAAAAAGAACTAGATGAGCAGAGATGGGGTCTCTAGCCTCTGTTTGCCGGAAGCTGAGAAGGGGCGACAGGGGATGCATCATTTGATGATTACTTGTTCTGTTCATTCCCTCTTGGGCACCTGGCATCGGTCACTGTTGGAAGACAGGATACTGGGCTAGATGGCCTTTGGTCTGACCCAGTATGGCCATTCTTAAATTCAAATAAAAAACAAATATTTAACACTTCTGTCTCTTCTGTGTTATTTTGATAATTCCAGCTAGCAATGGACCAATACAGTTGTCAGGATTCTTTTTGTTCATAATATATTTTAAAAACTCCTTCTTGCCATAAAATTCTCCTTGTGTCCCCTAGCTTCTCTTATCAATTGTCTACAATTCCTAACTGCTGATTTATAGTCATTACTATTAACTTCCCCTTTATTCCATTTTATTTTATTTAATTTATCTTATTTATTTATTTTACAGCTGCCTTCTCTTCCACTCTAAACCAGGTTGTTGTTTTTTAAATCAACACAGCCTTCTTCCTCAGCTGTGGAATTGTGGCTTTTTAGGGCATCTATGAAAGTGTTCTGAAGTGATTCCCAATTATCATTCACATTTTTTAATTAAATTATTCCTCCCAGCTGATTTGACTCATAATTGCTTTCAGCTTTGTGAAATTGGCCCTATGAAAGCACCAAGTATATATATTACTGGTCTAGACTTTATTCTGCTTGCACATTATAAATGTGATCAAGTCACAATCACTTGTACCTAAGCTACCATGAATTTTTAGTTCTGTGATCAGTTCCTCTTTATCTATTAGAACAAGGTGTTAGGATATAGATATTCAGGCCTGTCTGCAAAGGCCTGGACTCTAAGAATTTAGGTGTATTCTTATCACTTGGCTAGTTATAGAGGTATAAAAGAAAGAATCAAAATCACTGTCTGCTGGTGTAAGGTCCTTCTCTTACTGTGACAGTCTGAGGCCCTGTTCTTAGGCTAAGGCCTTTGGCTAAGCAGCAGAGGCAGCCATAAGCTGGGAAGCGACCGGCCACATCCTCACATTCCAAACTAGTCACTTTGAAATAAGGGGCTATTGGGCTGTTAGGAATACAATCCTGTCCTGATAATGCCTATCACCTCCAGAGAAAGGGAAGTGCCTAGAAGATGTAAAAGGAAACTTAGTTAGATAGCATCCTGTCTGGCAAGAACTCACTTATCAATAGCTGGGATGTGAAATCCTCACTTCTGTATTGTTTTGTCATTATAGTTCCCACTTTGCCATTGTTTGTCTGTATAATCTCTGTCTGGTTCTCTGATTGTTTCTGTCTGCTGCATAATTAATTAAGGCGTGGTGTAAACTAATTAAGGCGTGGGATATAATTGGTTAAATCATGTTACAGTATGTTAGGATTGGCTAGTTAAATTTCAGGAAAATAATTGATTAAGGTATAGCTACGCAGAACTCAAGTTTTACTATAGTTTGCAGTCAATCAGGAAGGAAGGGGAATAGGAACAGGGGTGGGGAAATTGGAATCACGTTTTGCTAAGAACGGGAACAGGGACACAGGTAAGGCTCTGTGGTGTCAGAGCTGGGAAGGGAGACACTTAAGGAAGGAAACTGGAATCATGCTTGCTGGAAGTTCACCCCAATAAACATAGAATTGTTTGCACCTTTTGGACTTCGGGTATTGATGCTCTCTGTTCATGTGAGAAGGACCAGGGAAGTAAGCGGGTGAAGGAATAAGCCCCTAACACAAGGTCGAATATAGAATCCCCCCAAGTTGGCTTTGAGTTAGGAAATTGTCGTCATCTATAACATTGAGAAATTCCAGGGATGTTTTAGCATAAGATAACCAGCATGTCATTCAAATCGAAGTCCCCTTTTTGTTTGTTTTAAAGGGGATGAATGTTTAGTTTTTATTACAATAAAGCACTTGGGATACAGTGCGTCTTAAAACATTGTAAAAAATTAACTGAGCGTGTTTGGAGGACAAACTTTTTAGTTGCAATGATACAACGCTTCCTCAGCTCTCGTTCCCTAATGCCCCTACTCTACTTGCGCTACATTGATGACATCTTCATCATCTGGACCCATGGAAAAGAAGCTCTTGAGGAATTCCACCATGATTTCAACAATTTCCATCCCACCATCAACCTCAGCCTGGACCAGTCCACACAAGAGATCCACTTCCTGGACACTACGGTGCTAATAAGCGATGGTCACATAAACACCACCCTATATCGGAAACCTACTGACCGCTATTCCTACCTACATGCCTCTAGCTTTCATCCAGATCATACCACTCGATCCATTGTCTACAGCCAAGCGCTACGATATAACCGCATTTGCTCCAACCCCTCAGACAGAGACAAACACCTACAAGATCTCTATCATGCATTCCTACAACTACAGTACCCACCTGCTGAAGTGAAGAAACAGATTGACAGAGCCAGAAGAGTACCCAGAAGTCACCTACTACAGGACAGGCCCAACAAAGAAAACAACAGAACGCCACTAGCCATCACCTTCAGCCCCCAACTTAAACCCCTCCAACGCATCATCAAGGATCTACAACCTATCCTGAAGGACAAGCCATCGCTCTCTCAGATCTTGGGAGACAGACCAGTCCTTGCTTACAGACAGCCCCCCAATCTGAAGCAAATACTCACCAGCAACCACACACCACACAACAGAACCACTAACCCAGGAACCTATCCTTGCAACAAAGCCCGTTGCCAACTCTGTCCACATATCTATTCAGGGGATACCATCATAGGGCCTAATCACATCAGCCACACTATCAGAGGCTCGTTCACCTGCGCATCTACCAATGTGATATATGCCATCATGTGCCAGCAATGCCCCTCTGCCATGTACATTGGCCAAACTGGACAGTCTCTACGTAAAAGAATGAATGGACACAAATCAGACGTCAAGAATTATAACATTCAAAAACCAGTTGGAGAACACTTCAATCTCTCTGGTCACTCGATCACAGACCTAAGAGTGGCTATCCTTCAACAAAAAAGCTTCAAAAACAGACTCCAACGAGAGACTGCTGAATTGGAATTAATTTGCAAACTGGATACAATTAACTTAGGCTTGAATAGAGACTGGGAATGGATGAGTCATTACACAAAGTAAAACTATTTCCCCATGGTATTTCTCCCTCCCACCCCACCCCCCACTGTTCCTCTGATATTCTTGTTAACTGCTGGAATTAGCCTACCTTGCTTGTCACCATGAAAGGTTTTCCTCCTTCCCCCCCCTGCTGTTGGTGATGGCTTATCTTAAGTGATCACTCTCCTTACAGTGTGTATGATAAACCCATTGTTTTATGTTCTCTGTGTGCGTGTATATAAATCTCTCCTCTGTTTTTTCCACCAAATGCATCCGATGAAGTGAGCTGTAGCTCACGAAAGCTTATGCTCTAATAAATTTGTTAGTGTCTAAGGTGCCACAAATACTCCTTTTCTTTTTGCGAATACAGACTAACAGGGCTGCTACTCTGAAACCAATGATACAACAGTGACTCATACTTCCAGAGGAGAAGTAATTGATCAGATTAAAAAAAACAAACCAGCACTGAACTGCCTCATGGCAGCCAAGGAAAAAGACTGTCCATGTTGCCTGTTGGAATGGATTTAATCCCTTACACATCACCTACTGCCTTTCTGATGGTGTCTAGCACAGCTCCTTTCCTGCATCAGGACGCTGATGGAGCTAGTGGGAAGACACACTAGGAAATGGGTGCAGCTCTCTCAACCTAGCACTGGTCAGTGCCCACTTCTTTAGCATACACAAGCCTCCAACAGCAGTGCCTCTTGCCCAGCAGCAGGCTGTGAAGGGACCTTTCAGCCACCTCATGAAAACTTTCATACTAGGTCAGTTCAATGGTCCATCTAACACATTACCCTGTCTTCTAACAGCTGACTGCCATATGCTACAGATTTCAGAGTAGCAGCCGTGTTAGTCTGTATTCGCAAAAAGAAAAGGAGGACTTGTGGCACCTTGGAGACTAACACACTTATTTGAGCATTAAATGTGTTAGTCTCCAAGGTGCCACAAGTCCTCCTTTTCTATATGCTACAGAGGAAGTCAACAGTTTTGAGTGATCCATCCCCTGTCATCCAAGCCCAGCTTCTGGCAGTCAGAGGTTTAGGGACACCCAGAGTACGGGGGAGAGGGGGGGAGGTTGCATCCATGCCCATCTTGGCTAATAGCCATTGATGTACTCATCCTCCATGAACTTCTCTTTTAAAAAAAACAAAAGAAAAGAAAACCAAAACCAGATTTACACTTTTGGCCTTCACGCCATCCCCTGGCAACGAGTTCATCATGTTGACTGTGCATGATGGGAAGAAATACTTCCTTGTCTTTGTTTTAAAGACTTCGGACTTAACTATCTCGAATAGTTTTACATCATCTGCAAACTGCCACCTCACCCGTTATCCTCCCTTCCCCCGATCGCTAATGAGTACGTGGACTAGGTAGCACAGGGCCCTGGCCGGGGGACCCGCGCTACTTACCTCTCGCCGCGATGAAAACCGACCCTTTACTCCTACTCTTTGTTGTCCGTGTTTTCACCACGGACTGACCCACGAGGAGATTTGCCCTTTTTGACGAGGGGCCTGGGCAGGCCAAGCGCCTCCCGCCGCGAGGGATCAGAGCGCGACCCCGAGCAGCGCCGACCCTAGCGCAACGTGTCCTTCGCGGCGCGGAGCTGCTCAGCCGGGCCAGGCACCACGGCAGGCCGCAGAGCCGCGCCGGGCCGGGGGCGCCGGGCCGGGCTCTCCCCGCGCTGCCCCGCCCAGGGGGCGACAGGGGGCCCGAAAGGCGCCTTCACGGGGCCACCGCCCCGCGGGGACTCACCTAGGGCCAGCTCGCCCGCCTCCTGGATGAGCAGCGCGGACATGGCGGCCGCGGAGACTCCCCGGCCCGGCAGCGGGCGGCTCCCCTGCGCTCCGGCGGCGAGATTGCATCAGCCTGCGACCGGGCCTCGCCGCAGCCCCGCCCCGCCCCGCCCCGCCCCGGCGAGCTCATTGGCCCGGCCCCGGGAGGGCCGCGGCGGGATTGGTCGCTCGCTGCGGCTGCGGGCTTAGAGCCGGGGCTGCGCCGCTGCAGGGCCGCCCGGTGCTGGGGGCCGGGAGAGAGTCTCCTCCTTGCGGCTGAGCCCGGGGGGACCTGTTGGGCTCCGGGAGCCGCGGGGCTTCAGCTGCTGGAAATCTGGCTAAGTGCAAAAGCGGAGGCGGCTGGGAGCGCTGGGCAGCCCAGGCGGGCAGGGGGGGTTCAGCCGGGCTGGCGGGGCGCGCGGAACGCGAAGCCTGGGAACGCCCCGACTCCGGCTGGATCCGGAGCGGGACCGGCTCAGCGCCTGCGGGGCCCTGTTCCCACCAGCCGGGCGTGGGGCGCTGAGAGTCTCGGCCACCGCTCAGGAAAGGAGATGGGTGACCCGCACAGTAGTCCAGAGCCGTCCCCTGCCCTCAGGCTTATGGACGGCATGGAGTGCTGGCTTGTTTTACAAACACGGATGCTGAACAGGGGCAGCACCCCCCCCCCCGCCGTGATAAATAATTGCCCATGGCAAAACAGCTGAAGGAGGAAAGAATAAAAAGCCGCTTGGTTCCAGAGAGGTTGACAGACCTTTAAATAATCGTAGAAGCCCCCTGTACCTTCACCTCCGCTGTTACTTTCCTGCTTCCTACTATATTTTGTTTTAATCTTAATAATGCGACCCTCGGCGTGGCTTTTAATTTGATTTTGAGCTGTATCGTCTCATTTTTGCCATGAAATGTTTATTACAGTCATGCTGCATAAGAAGCCCATCATCCCCTGCTTGTGCATGTAAGGCAGAAGCTGCACCGCAGAGCAACGGAAGGACTGCATTGCTGGCCCCTTGTATGGTACTGAAAACTTACTACGAACTGAGGTGTATGCTGCAGCAGAGAAAGAAGAAGTCCTTTTCGGGTAGAGTATATTAACACTGTTCTTATTACAGTTAACAAAAATGATAAAGTGGTACAACACAAAACATTTCCCACCCCTGACTAGAGTTTACACATTTGGTCAGAGATGCACACTATATGTACCAAATTCCACCCTCCTTATTCAGATAGTGAATAGTAGTGATGGATTCAGATATTCAGGGGCATAGGGGGAAAAGTGAGGCTGCAGCAGCAGGGATTTAAATAGTAAGTGTTTACAGGGTCAAACACGAGTGAATTCCCATTACTATGGAACTTGAAATATATTTAAAAAAAAAAAACCAAACTGATGCATATCATGGAGCCATTTTGAGGTGTGCTCGCAGCTATACATTCTATTTAATAAAGCAGGATCCTGCATTCTTCTCCAGTTTCCGAATGAATTTAGAGTGACTTCAATAAAATCAGGATCAGGCACTGACCTTGCATCATCCCATGCACCAGTACATACTAAGATACAAGAACAGGTTGCAGATATGGGAGGTAATCTGAGTACTACTCCATAATAGACATTATGTCCACACTAGGAACAGAATCTGAATCTTAGTTTCTGGCTAAATTGTGTCACCCATTCTATAGTACCACTAAAATATATAATTTGTTATATATAACTAGGGCCCTACCCTAGTGTACGGCTACCCTTACTTCTCCGCTGCTGCTGGCAGGGCACTGCCTTCAGAGCTGAGCCCCTGGCCAACGGCCTCCGCTCTCCGGCTGCCCATCTTTGAAGGCAGAGCAGAAGTAAATGTAGCAATACTATGAACCCCTGCAACTCTCTTTTGCGTCAGGCTCCCAATTAGAGAAACATTGGTCTCCTGCATGAAATCTGTATAGTATAGGGGAAAAACACACAAAAGACCAGATTTTATGGGCAGAGACCAGATTTCATGGTCCATGATGTGGTTTTCATGGCTGTGAATTTGGTAAGGCCTTATATATATAACAGAAAGATCAATAGTTCTAGCAATTGGGATACAAAAGAGACTACAACATTAGACACTACTGACCACAAACTAACCAGTTGAAAATGAGACTCAGAAAGGCCATAAAATTTTTCAGCCCCCAGTATATTGGAAACTCTGGTCTTAGAGGCACTGGCCTGGGCCCGATGGTTCTCAGATGCAACCACCTGTCCCTCAGTAATATCACCATGGCAGTGTCTATTAGCTATTGTGATGGAACAGTCTTTCATCCATTCTGGGAGGAGATGGACACTTAAGTAGTGATTATAGCCTTTGGCCTTTGTTAGCCCCTTCTCCAGACCCTTCATTTTCTCCAAGCATTGGTCACTGGTTTGGTGAGTACCTAACTTCACAACTCCCTCTGAAATTGTCTTGGACACCTTTTAGTTTCTCCCAGGGGAGCTGAGGTCCTACAGTGCTGCTGTCTCTGTCCAAAATGCAAACAAATAGTACCTTCACCGTGGCTGCTGATTAGCTGTCAACCCACTCAGAGGACACCCTCCATATGTTTGTTGAGTTTAGTTCTAGATCTGTTATAGATGGATCAGCTATTTATAGATCTGGTATGGATGAACCAGGAATTAGTTCACTGATCACCTGCCCAGAGCAGTTGGTCACCAGGAAAGCAGTTCAGAGCTCACCTGTCTGTGCTTCCAGCCACTATGAGCCATGGGTGGTGAACTCCATACCCATGGGCAGTAACACAGGGAGCTGACAAAATTCAGCCCGAGTCAAGGTTAGCATTAAGGTCAGCCAAAAGGTACCTAGCACAACCCAAGACATAACTGAGGAAGTTTTGTCTTTAGACAGATGTGTATTGAGAGTCATTCTAGAGAAGATAATCAGCTAAACACAAGTTATTTCTCTAGCAAAGAAAACCTCAACATATCATTTGTGCAAGGGGGCTTGTGAGCTAAAATAAATTGAAATCTAACCCGCCCCGCCCACCCCTTGTTTGAGTATCCACCTGTCTTGTGCTTATTCTTCAGGAATGAGAATCTGAAAAGAATGATTTCCTAATGTGCATAATTTCTAGATGGAAGTTATGACTGGGAACTCAATCTGTAATTTCATGCAATAGAAAATAATTTACAAGCATAAGTATGTCTTTGGAGCAGGGAAAGGGGGGATAAATAGTGAGACTGTCTCCTTGTTCTGTTTGTACAGCACCTAGTGTAATAATATAGTGTAAAAATTAAATTATACAAAAGTATGCATTCTATAAAACATGTAGCATATACTGTAAAAGGGTTTACAAAAATATGAAATAAAATCCTACAAGGGCTCAAAAAAGGAGCCACTGTAGGTTGTGTTTTCTTTTTTAAATAGCTGAGTGCTTTAAGAACCCCCCGCACACAATAAATAAATAAATATAAGCGGACCCCAGTCACTGAAATGCTATTCAAAGATGCCATCCAAATTCTGTTTTCTTTTAACAAATTATTAATTGCAAATAATAAAAACCACTTTAAATAGTGCAATGGCTATTCAAAATCATAACAAAACCTCCAACCATTAAAATCCCATGAAATATTCTGTTTCATTTTAATATAAAAGTTACTAAAAATATTAACTTTATAATTGCTCTTCATTTTTTTAAAAATTTTATTATGGTTACATTTTTACAAGTTTTGGAAGTAGTTACACCATATAGAAATCCATGTCTTTTAGAGATTTTGATTAAATTATTTCTAGTTTAATAATTTAAAACAGATTGTCACACTGCCTGCAGCAGTTAGCATAATTTATTATTTACAGACACATTTTCTGGCAAGAGCCCATTTCCTTCAGATGGCTGTAAAGCCTTTTCAGAGGAGGAAAAAAAAAAAGGCATATAGTGGTGGTAGTTGTCACCATATGAGCTTCTCTTTGCATAATTTGTTTTACTACTAAAGGTTTCATAGGGCAGGACTGCACTGAGTTATACTGCCATAACTATGTTTTGTTATTAAACTAAGCATTCTCTTTACCATTTTTTTTAAAAAACATTTTTTTTAATATTTTTACAACTCCCTCCCAACTGTTCAATTTTCTTCATATTTTGTAATGTTACTTTGTGCAAAAACTTTCAATACCTTAATTTTTAAAAATTAAATTAAAAATTAACTGACATTTTAGCCAAATTTTTGTGGCAGTTCTAAACTTGTTTTTTGCTTTTTTAAAAAAAATTTAGTACACTTAGCTTGCAAAACTGTACTTACTAAATACAGTCCTTAGAGGAATAATCATTGTGAAACTGCTGCCTTGATCTGGGCTCTTTTTGCCTTGCGGGGCGGGGAACCTAGATACTATTTGTTGTAATCTTTAATATTTTAAAATTGATATGAGAAATTACCAAACACTAATTTAACCATAATTTTTTAAAAATCCATCAGCCAAATGATACCATATGCTGGGGTGGCCAATCTGAGCCTGAGAGGGAGCCAGAATTTACCAATGTACATTGCCAAAGAGCCACAGTAATATGTCAGCAGCCCCGCCATCAGCTCCTCCCTGCTCCAAGCACCTCCTGGCCACCTGCAGCCTCACTAATCACCACCTCCCCGGACCTCCCAATCAGCTGTTTTGTGGCATGTGTGTGTATGGGGGAAGGGGGGAAGTGAGGTCATGGCAGGCTGAGAGGAGGGGGTGGGAAGGGGTGGAGTGGGGGCAGAGCCAGGGGTTGAGCAATGAACATCCCCTTTGCACGTTGGAAAATTGGTGCCTGTAGCTCCAGCCCGGAGTCGGTGCTTACACAGGGAGCCACAGATTGGCCACCCCTGCTGTATGCAGTTGCTGTTCAACAGTTTTCCCATGGCACCTGGGCTCACATAGGCTTTAACACGGGTGTGTAGGCTAGAGAAGAGCTGTGTTGGCTCATTTTAAGACATTCTCTTCCTCTGCAGTCACCCCTATTGATCAGAGGCTTTTTTAGAAACTTCCCCTTATTTTGTTAGTTATTCTTTGAATCAGACATCCTTCCTACTTTATTCTTTCTGTCCTCATCATTTATTATTTTCAAGGCCTTCCTTTTACTTGCTAGTCAGGCCTTTCTTTACAACACATATATTTCCTTAACTAAACTTAAGCTAACTTTAATTCTTTAATTGAATACTTATATCCTACATTCTCCACCTTAAAACCTGATTATGTGGGATTTACTACATTAAGCATTTTTAAAATGTGTACTATTTTGCAACATTTTGTACCACTAATAAACTTGACAATGTAGAATTAAAATGACCACACTTACATTATCATAATTACCAAAGCTTTTAATTAGTCGTCACCATGGATGTAATTCTACTTTGTACACTTATTTCCACCAACAGGGGCTAGTTAACTCCCGAATTTCCTGTTCCTGGCTAGTAAGATGCAGGTTAAAGGGAAGAATAGAATGTCCAAACGTGGGTACTGTTTTTAAAGCATCCTCCTGTAATCTGAATTCTGCCCGTAATTCAGTTACATTACTAAAATGGGCATAGAATGCAAAGTCTTTCCATTTGTCACTGCAGGGAATTTTGATGTGAAACAAAACATTGGCCAATCAGAAGAACAGTCTTTGGATCAATACCAAAAGCGATTATTTCCAGCAACTATTCGATATTTACCATTCCCAGCCTAAGTAGTTTTTACTAACCCAGTAAAAATCATGGCCTTAATAAAGGCAGTAGATTTAAAGGCTTATTACAACAAGCCACTAACACGACACACACACACACCCCTCTTTCTTTTTGTCCAGGGGTGTTCATGGACCACTTCACCTTGAATGGTCCTTTAGAATACATGCTAACTATACTAAAATTGTCTGTTCGATCTTATATTTAGCTGTGACACTGAGTACTTTTCCCACACCTGAGGAAGAACCCTGTGTAGCTCGAAAGTTTGTCTCTCTCACCAACAGAAGTTGGTCCAATAAAAGATATTACCTCCCCCCGCTTGTCCCATAGAGCCTGAAGTCATGCTTGTTAATATGCTTGCTGTCATCAGGCTTGTTCTGGGCCAGACAAGCTTGCCTAGGGGAGGGGAGGGCAGAACTCATCAGAGCCCTCCTGGCTGGTTCGGGCTTCTTTCTCCAGGGAGCCATTTTAAGATTGTAAAGTGGGGGGGGGGAAGAATTCATAGCCCTGCAAACCTCCCCATCTTTGTGTGTTCTCATTTACTAAACTTTTCTTTATTTAGATGCCTCAGCTGAATCAGTTTTGTCTAAGCTTTTTATTTTATTTTATTTTTTTTAAAAAGAAGGTTTTTTTGCTTTTTTTTTTTTTTTTTTTTTTTTTTTTTTTACAAGATCATCCTAATGAACATGCCTTGGCATGCTTTCTGCCTTTGTCTTAGTAAAGATACCCAGGTTTAGGTTTACAGGTAATAAATTGACTGAACAAGCTCCTTCTGAATTAAACACTTCAATAACATTACAAAATATTTCTGCCCAGGATTAAAATCTACCTAGACTTTGCATGTTGATGGGTATGTTGCACGAAAGCATGCCCATAAATTTAGAGACAGCAGAACAAGGAAGTTATCGTGATGAAATTCCATCAGACAGATGTGCCATGAAATCTGTGCTACTATCTTTAAGCAACCTCCTGACATAAGAGATCACTCCAATGTAACAATATTTTTGTCTTTTGAACAGTCATTTAAAATAGCTTCACTAGAGTCTTTTCATCCCTGCAATATGGTGCTTGATCTTGTCAACTCTCTCTTTATCAGAAAGCTTCAACTCCATGCATTAGATTCCTTTTACAGTCATCCCTGTACATGTGTGACCCCTCATTAGGTTGTGAGAGCCTCAGAACTAGGAATGTCCTTAAGTGTCTGGAAAGTGGTGTGCATATAGTAGGTACTACTGCAAATTAATAATGTGCCATAAGTGGTACATACTCTACTGGTAGTAGTGTGCGACTCTTCTTGTTCATGAAGATAGTTTACTGGGGGGTGAGAAGACAAGGCAGGAAAATCTTGGCATTTATTGGCCCTCCCCACTCTGACAAAAGATAATATGGCTATCATAGCATAATTAGTCACACTAATGAATCAAAGTAATAATGAATCACCAGATCAAACAGCTGACTTACAACAAATACAAGAAGAAAAGGAGTACTTGTGGCACCTTAGAGACTAACAAATTTATTAGAGCATAAGCTTTCGTGAGCCACAGCTCACTTCATCGGATGCATTTGGTGGAAAAAACAGAGGAGAGATTTATATACACACACAGAACATGAAACAATGGGTTTATCATACACACTGTAAGGCGAGTGATCACTTAAGATAAGCCATCACCAGCAGCAGGGGGCGGAAAGGAGGAAAACCTTTCATAGTGACAAGCAAGGTAGGCTAATTCCAGCAGTTAACAAGAATATCAGAGGAACAGTGGGGGGTGGGGTGGGGTGGGGGGGAGAAATACCATGGGGAAATAGTTTTACTTTGTGTAATGACTCATCCATTCCCAGTCTCTATTCAAGCCTAAGTTAATTGTATCCAGTTTGCAAATTAATTCCAATTCAGCAGTCTCTCGTTGGAGTCTGTTTTTGAAGCTTTTTTGTTGAAGTATAGCCACTCTTAGGTCTGTGATCGAGTGACCAGAGAGATTGAAGTGTTCTCCAACTGGTTTTTGAATGTTATAATTCTTGACGTCTGATTTGTGTCCATTCATTCTTTTACGTAGAGACTGTCCAGTTTGACCAATGTACATGGCAGAGGGGCATTGCTGGCACATGATAGGGCCTAATCACATCAGCAACACTATCAGAGGCTCGTTCACCTGCGCATCTACCAATGTGATATATGCCATCATGTGCCAGCAATGCCCCTCTGCCATGTACATTGGCCAAACTGGACAATGCATCCGATGAAGTGAGCTGTAGCTCACGAAAGCTTATGCTCTAATAAATTTGTTAGTCTCTAAGGTGCCACAAGTACTCCTTTTCTTTTTGCGAATACAGACTAACACGGCTGCTACTCTGAAACCTATTTCCCCATGTATTTCTCCCCCCCACCCCACCCCCCACTGTTCCTCTGATATTCTTGTTAACTGCTGGAATTAGCCTACCTTGCTTGTCACCATGAAAGGTTTTCCTCCTTTCCCCCCCCGCTGCTGGTGATGGCTTATCTTAAGTGAAAAGAAAAGGAGTACTTGTGGCACCTTAGAGACTGTCTCTAAGGTGCCACAAGTACTCCTTTTCTTTTTGCGAATACAGACTAACACGGCTGCTACTCTGAAACTTAAGTGATCACTCTCCTTACAGTGTGTATGATAAACCCATTGTTTCATGTTCTCTGTGTGTATATAAATCTCTCCTCTGTTTTTTCCACCAAATGCATCGATGAAGTGAGCTGTGGCTCACAAAAGCTTATGCTCTAATAAATTTGTTAGTCTCTAAGGTGCCACAAGTACTCCTTTTCTTTTTGCGAATACAGACTAACACGGCTGCTACTCTGAAACCTAACAAATACAAATAAATGCTTGCTAGCAAAATTTATAAGAGAAACTGCTCGTGAAGAATACATACAAATTTTACCTGTAAATATAACCTCTAAATTCTGCTAGACAGATTCAGACCAATTTGGAAAATGTGTGCCAAAATACACCACAGTTCTGTGGTAGATGGGGAAACAGGCTCTACCAGAAGTGAGAGGAACTCTGCCCTAGAATAAGTCTTCGCTCATGCCAATTTTTTACCCACATCACTATTAAACATTTGGTGAAATCCTGGCCCTACTAAAGCTTGCAGTCCAGCAGGCATAACTGACACTGCAAGACTGCAGTTCCTAGGGTTGTGTCTGGGACCGGAGATACTGGCTAGTATCATTCGGTTGCACAATCCAAGGAGCAGCTTACGTGCCAGAGGCTGTGTGTGAACAGCCCCAGAGTGGGGGTTCTCACTGCAGAGTAGGGTAAGGCTGGCTCCCAGAGTCAAGGATTAGAGTGACCTAGCAGATCACGGGTCCGGATAACACCAGAGGGGATCATCACAGTGAGCAATAGTTAAGCAGCGATGGATGCAAACAGTTCTAATTTACCAAGCTGTTAACCATCTTAAATAGTTCAGCTAGGCAAGGTGGTAGTGAAGAAAGACAGTCTTCAGCACAGCCATAAGAGATTTTAAAGATTCTAGTATTGCTAATCTGATTCAGCACAAAAGACTGTCATCAGCACTCTGCCTATCTGCCTTCCCATGGCATCTGCCACAGATAATTTACATACTATGGTGACCTTTGAGAATAATGTCAGGTTCAGGGGGCCACTGAATAACTGGCAGAGGATAGCAGTTTATGGAGTCCCATCAGGCCAGAGATATATCAGGCTGTCATCAAGACAGTATTGAGTTCTTCTACACAATCCCAGAGGACTTGTCCAACTGTATGACACCGGGATCCATAAACCCACCACTGCATTGCAGCTCTCTCAAAGGTAGTTTACAAGAGGCATCACACAGTACATGGCAACTGTACACAACCTCTCAGGGCATGCTGTAAATACTGTACCCAACTGAAGCTTCCAGGAGAATTCAGGTAGGCAGAGTATACTTGACCAAATTGTTACTTGTCAGTACCATGGGTTTTTTAAATGAACAGGGACTAAGCCTCATCTGAAAGGCAGTAATTCCAGTGGAAGTTGTCTTTTAGTACCATATTAAGTCATGTCTTAAATGACTTGAAAGAATTCCATCAGATGAAATTAGCACCACTTCCTGCAAAAGCTTGTGTTTCCATGGAGGTCTCTCTGCAGGCTGATGCTGATACTGGTATAAGTGTGTGAGATCAGACAAAATCACAGCCCAAGCCAGTATGGCTTAAAGGAGGGGTTCTCAACTTTTTTCTTTCTAAGCGCCCCCTTCAACATGCTAGAACAACTCCAGGCCGGAGCCTGGGGGGGGAGGTCTCAGGGCCCCAGGCCAGGGGTGGGAACCCTTGGGCATAGGCATAGTTTGACTTCTATTGGGGGGGAGGGGCAAGGGCCAGCAGGGCTCTGGCCAGCTATGCAACAGCAGGGTCCAGGGAGGGAGTGCCACCTCCACCCTCTGACCCACCTCAGCAGGCCCTTACCTGTTCGGGGCTGTGTGCCAGTAGCTGCTCCCTGAGGGCTCTGCTGGGCAGCTCTGACCAGCTGCATGAGCAGTCAAAGGAGGCTGGAAGCTGAGAAGCAGACAACCCCAGGCACTAAAGGCAGATGGGGGAATGCCATGGCTGCCTGCTCCATAGTGGCACCACCTGTCAGTGGAGCAGCTGTCCACACTGCCTGGCTCCAGCTTCCCGCCTAGGACCTGGCCAGAGGGCAGGAGCTGCGGGAGAGGAGGTGTGGGGGTGGAGCTGCCCCAAGGACTGCCCCGCTCTTGGTAAGGCATTGCAGTTTGGGGGGGCAACACTTGTGCCCACTCACTCAACTCTGCCCATGTCGGGGTTTCAGCCCCGGCTTTGGGGCAGGGAAGGACGGGGAACTTAGGGTTTCAGCTCTACACTGCTTTCAGCTTCTGTCCCGCAGGGGTGGGACAGGGTGCCGGGCTGAAGCTCTGCACCACTGCCCACTTCAGCCTGACGGGTGTGTGGGGAAAGGGCGGCGCTGGGGCTCAGGGCACTGCGTTTCAGCAGCAGGCCCCATGGACTCCCGCTTGAGAACCGCTGGCTTAAAGAATTCAGATGAAGACTGAAATGTAGCAGAGATACATAAGTCTAAGTGTAAACTGCACTCTGAAATAAATATAATCTTTTAAAAATGTTCTCCTCTTCAGTTCAGTACTACCAATTGCCCAGCCCAAAATACAACATCTTTCCACTCTTTTGATCAATGCTATCTTCTCTTAAGAGCATTCTTGCTCTAGGCCGGGGGTTCTCAACTGGGGGTTGGGACCCCTCATGGGGCCATGAGGTTATTACATAGGGGGGTCGCGAGCTGTCAGCCTCCACCCCAAACTCCGCTTTGCCTCCAGCATTTATAATGGTGTTAAATATATAAAAAAGTGTTTTTAATGTATAAGGGGGGGAAGGTCACACTCAGAGGCTTGCTGTGTGAAAGGGGTCACCAGTACAAAAGTCTGAGAAGCCCTGCTCTAAGTGGCTAGCTGTTTGACTTTCAACCTTTGATAGGACAAGAAATATCTCAGATGTTTTCTCCCAACAGCTAACAAATATTTTGTTTGTATATTATTACACAAGCAACTCCTCAATCCAATAATTCAGACTGATTTACAAGTAGCAGCAACCTTATTTACACAGAATTGTTTAATAATCATTCAAATAAAACATAAATATGGTAAAAACCACTTTTTTCCACATTGATCAAAAGATTAAAATTTAAGATATTTTATGAAAGCATTTGTTATCATAAACAAAATGTTACATATTAACCCTCAATTACATGTAAATGGAATATATCCAAATCAATTTGTATATTAAAATTAATATTGCACCCAATTTAGAAGACTGACACTTGTATTGTTGACCATTCTCACATTTCTCAATGAGAGAAACTGAAATTATACACTTCCTTTTCTTTAAAATTAACTATACTGCTCCCATCCATTTACTTATTGAAAAAAAACCCTGTAAACTTTCTTGCATTTGCTCCATTAAAATTATGAAATGTACATTTCTTTGCCTAGATCTAAAAGATTAACTGTACACATTGTGTTTATGCCCTATTAAAAAACATTGGAAAAGTTATTAATGCTGGTGTAAGTCAGTATTATATATATAAAAAAGGTGAAACATTTATACATCCTAAAGTTGAGGAAACTATGTGAGAGAGAGTGTGTGTGTGCACGCGCGTCTATGCGTGTAATATGTACCACAAAAAGAAAAAAACGGAGAGACTTTCTCCCCCCTTCCTTCCCTTATTAGAGGACACTGTTGAACAATTACCAAATGAAGTATGTTCAACTTAAAAGTGGCCTATTCTTCCTGATCTATTCTTATAAATTGTTGCATTGTGAAACTCAAATGAAAAAAATCAAATCTGCCAATTCAAAAGGCCGTTTTCCAATAACCAAACAACATCATGAAATACTATACAAGTAGGTAGACACAAAAATATTTCAGGGAAAGTGTTTCAAAAAATCCTATGAGGTCTTCACTGTTTTCCAGAACACTCTTCTCCTGAGACACAGATAAGTTATTGAAAGAATAAGCCAAGCCAGTGATAGAACTGTAAGAGTTTAAAAAAAAAAAAAAAAAAAGACTGAACCATTTAGTAAACAGGAATGGAGTGTAACTACACCTACAACTGTATTTTCACTAAAATGTGTTAATCTGTTCCAAATAAGTGAGTGACTACAACATACCACCATAGAGCCTAATTTAGCAATATGAAAGGTCATATTGCATGGCTCCCCAAAGGAAGAAAAATATTAGTTATCTAATTCACCCTTACCATTGAATAAATAGAATTGTTTAACAAAGTGGCACATTTGATTGCTTTGATTGTTTGTTTGCTTCTCAGCAGTTCATCTTTAAAATAAGGTATGAAATGTGTGCTGCAATTATATTTCATGATTCTAATTAAAAAAAAGGGATAAAATTTAGCATTTCCAAGCATCACTTAAAAAATTAAAACTCTGGGTTTTTAGACCCTAGAATTTTATACAGCCTTCAGTTTCACATTATATTTGCACAAGAATTAGGATTTACTTAAAACAACACACACTTCTTGGTTTTTTCTATTTTTCAATATTCCCAAACCAAGCAGTTTTGTAAGAATATCTTGAAATCTTCATAACCTCATATCATCTTGTGTTTTAAATATCTTGAGTCTTCCATAAAAAAAACTAACATTGTTTGTGCAATCATTTTGCTAAAAAGCCTGTCTTCTAGAACTTAAATCTTAGACAATCATCAGCTGGTCTCACCAACTTGTCTACCTTCGGCCACCTTGTGGCGTAGCACGGCATCTAAAGGTGCTCGTTTTTTACGTATGCTACGTCCAGAAGCAATAAGATCAGCATATCCCCGTTGATGTGAGAAAGCATAAGCAGAACGACGGCTTGATATCCCTCGACGAAAAGTGCTCTGCCTTCGCTTCCACTGTTCTTCAGTCTTGTATTTCTTACGGTTCTTCTGAATCTTTATGAAAGGAAAGGGTGTAACAGGTTAATTTAGAGGGAAAACAGATGCTCATTTGTACTTAATGTCTTGGGAACAATGTGATGGTAACTTTAAAAAAAGTGTTACAAGTTTTATAAAAGAGTTTCTTTCTTGTTAAAATTTACCTGACTGAGTTAAAACCAGAAGCATATGTTTAAAAAAAAAAAACAGATTTTTTTTAATTGTTTTATTTTGCATTTTTATTAACTTCTTAAGGCATTCCAAGCTAGAGTGGGCATGTTGTGTAGAAAACAAAATGAAAAATTTGACATTTGTATCTAAGCTTATTTTCTTGTTTACAGATGGCAATGGCTTTAAAAATAAAATCTAAAAGACAATAGGATTTTAATAATCGCAACTCTTATCCCACAAGGGGCTTTCTTGCCAGTTCTAGGTAAAAACAAACAAACACACAAACCCAAAAGGAAACCTCTGCTGCCTCTTGCCACAAACTTAAAGTGGTAAATACAAATAAAACTATAATATAGTCTGAAGCCAAAAATGACAGATTTTTTTTAATCCAAAGTGAGCCTGGGAGGGTTTACATTAGCCACTGCTATGTGTTCAGATTGCAAATTGAAGTATAGGGAAGATAAATATATGAAAGCCTGTTTTAACAGTTGTGGCCAGACATGCGTCTTGCCAAGGCAGAATGTCAGGCAACTGGTATTCAGATAGGGATTATTTAGAAAGTTTTGGACCTATGGATGGACTCAGCACTAAAATACTTAAGATCATGATTAAAAAAAAGCATATATAAAATTCTGCAGACAATCCAATATTAAGAATGAAGATTCTCAAGCACCCCACCTCCTCACGCACACAACACACACGTGCGTCCCATCTCTCCCACCCAGCCCAATTACCAGAAAGTATTTAGTTTGCCTGGAAACTGCCTGCACCCCATTCTGCTGGCTCTTGATGTAATGGGGGTGATAGAATAGGCTTCCTTAGATCAGATATGGATATCATCACTTTAGTGTGAGGACAGATACAAAGAGTCATGCTTTAAGCAGCAACGAGAAAGCTCCCTGACCAAGAAGTTGCCACATTTATTAAGCTCCCCACTGCAACACATCCAGGTCCTCTCTGGTAACTGCTGAGGACCAGGAACTCTATAGCTACTTCACATCCTCTTTTCTTTCTAATAAAAGATTAAAACTTAATTTATCAACCAATATATATACCGGGGTGGCCAAACTTACTGACCCTCTGAGCCACGTACGACAATCTTCAGAAGTCCGAGAGCCATGGCGTGCCAGTCAGAGTGGGGCTTCTGCCTTGAAGCAGGGTGGTGGGGCTAGAGGCTTTTCTGCCCTGTGGGGAGGTGGGTCTGAGGGCTTCAGCCCCATGGGACGTGCATGCTGGGGATTCAGCCCCTCTCCTGCTGAAGCCCCGATCCCTGGCAGGTGTGCCCTACAGGGCTGAAGTCCTAACACCCCCATCTCTGCTGGGCAGAAGTCCCTATCCCCACCACAAGGCAGAAGCCCCGAGCTCCCTCCCAGTCTGATAGGTGGCGAATGGAGGGGGGGGCTCTATGGGGTACTCCATGAGCCACACTTTAATTGTAAAAGAGCCGCATGCTGCTCGTGAGCTGCGGTTTGGCCACCTCTGGCATATATACACACAATTAAAAATAAACTTCAAATTCCTTAAAACTATTTGCATTAGTATGTCCCCTTATGAATTGCATCCACATAGTTCTGAGCAGTATTTTAAAGATCAAGTCTTTGAGTGGGTCTGACCAGTCTTCCAGACAGTGTTCTCATTGCTGTTGAGTTTCCCTTTGGAGGGGTTCACTTCCTGACAGAGTACCTGCAGGTCCCAGATCCTCTCGGTACTGGATTGGGAAATACTGAAAATGAACCTGATACCCCTGGAGAAGTCCTTTTGGAGTTGCCATTAGGTAACATCTGGGAGTTTCTGCCAAGTTCAGAGTAGTTCTGAAACTCTGGGAGCCTTTGAGCCACACTTTGTTCCCTGGTCTCAGTTCAGATAGTTGATCCTGCCTGACTAAATTAGCCTTCAACACTGGTTCTCCACTTGTAAGGCTACTCCCTTCTTTTCATGTGCCAATATATATTTATGCCTGTATCTGTAATTTTCACTCCATGCATCTGAAGAAGTGGGTTTTTTACCCACAAAAGCTTATGCCCAAATAAATCCGTTAGTCTTTAAGGTGCCATCAGACTCCTCATCGTTTTTGTGGATACAGACTAACACAGCTACCCCTCTGATATTGAAGTATTGTTGCTGCCAAATTTGTATTTCAGCACCCATTTTCTAAATTCCTTCAGGTGTGTCCACTTCAGTTTAAGCTGTATGGGAGCCACAGGTAGATATCTTCCCATTAGACATTCTACTGGAAATAGTCCAGATGCGAGGGGTGCTGACTGATATGCCAGAGGTGCTTTATATGGGTCCACTGATTTTTGCAGAAGTCTTTTTAAAATCTGAAATGCTCTCTCCACCTCCCCGTTGCTCAGGGTGTAATGTGGACTACTATTACAATGTTCAAAATCCAAATCCTGTGCAAATGCTAGGAATGTTTCAGAAGTAAACTGAGGCCAATCATCAGCTATGAGGACTTCATGAACTCTATGTTTTGCAAATATTGACTTCAGTTTCTGTATGACCTGTGCTGAGGAAGTCTGTGTAAGTATAATCAAGTCTATATATCTGGAAAAGTAACAGACTATAATAATGTACGTATGACCTTTCCAGAAAAGAAAAAAAATCTGTTGCTACCTGCTGCAGAGATCTGTCAGGTAACTTTATAGACAGTAATGTTTCTAGTGATAGTTCTTCCTTGTTACAAACTTTGCAACCCTCTGCTGAGGTCTGAATTTTCCTACTCAGACTGGGGCAGCATATGGATTGTTGTGCTCATCCCCCGCACTTGCTTTTTGCCATTGGTGCATTCCAGTTTCTCTGTTAGGTGTAGTCCTTGTATTGCTGGCAACCCAACTGTGGGAGCTGTCAATCCTTGTATTACATATATTATTTGTGGAAGACTTTTCTGTTCTTTCTCCAGGTTCCCAAGGAACTGGCCACAAACATCCAATCTATTCCCATATAGAATCTTATTTGATCTTTGCAGATCTCCATTCCGGGATTGCTGATGATTTTTATTTATTTATTGAATTGCAGTGACTGCCACCCCAGTACCAGTTTTAAATTAAAGGTTTCATCTATTTTGATTCATGCTTGTGTACCAAGGAGTTCTCTACTCTATTGAGAATATAGCCCCTAAAAGTAACAGCTTGTCTGATAACACTCCCTCTTGGATTGTGTCCACTACTCCTGGTGATTTGCATGCTATTGCAGGAAGTCCCATATTCTGGCATCTCCTATATTGTTTCTTTGGCTGGACATTGTTGACAGCTGTGGCATAGTGTCTTGCTGCATCTTCCACAGCTTTTCCAAATTTCCCTCTTATTAAGGTTCTTTGGTTTCCCACTCTCTAGTTGTGCCCTGTTCTTATTTTCTAATTTAAGTCTTTCCTCTTTACTGTTTCAGTATTGTCTGATGCAGTCTCCCATATGCTGCTAGCATATAAATTATATTGCTGTTTCATTATGGTTTCTTGTATTCTCACTTGTGCTAGTGTGACATTTGGGTCTACTGAAGCTGTGCTGATAAATTGAAGTATTTTATACCAACAACTATCCTGTCTCTTATTAGTTATTCTTTTAATGCTTTGTATTTGCAATGTTCAGCATGCCTATGAAATACAATAATAAAAATCACAGCTGTTTCTCTTTGCTCGTGGAACCTCCTTTAAATTTGGCCCTTTCATGTGTAATATTCTGTCTGTCTGTGAAACGGCTGTCAAAAGCGTCTTTCACTTTTGTGTAGTCTCTCTTTTCCTCATCAGTGAGGGGATGAGGTACATGGATGTCTTCAGCATCACCCACTGCAAATATCAAAGCATTTACCAGGTATTTTTGTGCTTTATTTGTTAAACCTAAAGCAATCTGGAATTGCTCAACTCTCTGGCTTGAGCAGAGCTAGCTGAGATACCAAAATCAAGCCTCTCAAACAGAGCCATTTGCACTATGGACTCCACTGCTGTGAAAGGGCTTTATCTCCTTCTTGGTGCAGACTTTCTTGGCGCAGGTCTGTTGTCTGATCTTCCACTTTCCCTACTGATTCACCACACTGTCAGTCTGGGGGGGTGGGGGGAGTCTCCTTTCTTTTACTCTTTCACTAGTAACAAGGATTCAGTCACTTCTGACACTGTATAGTGTGAGATCAGACACAAAGAGCTATTCTTTAAGCAGCAACTAGAGAACTCCCTGACCAAGAACTTCTCACATATATTAAGCTCCCTGCTGCTCTATGGTAAATGTGAAGGGCCTGGACCTTTCTAACCATCAGTCACTTCCCACCATTTAGAGATATGGAGAAAGGGGCAAACTGTTTGGGAGGGAAGAAGATCTTCACTCTTCTACCCCACAGAATAAAGAGAAGAGGAAAGAGAGAATAAGAAGATAAAGAAGGGAAAAGAGAGAAATGTCAGCAGATGAGTTAGAGGTGGCAGAAGGAGATACATGTGGGCCAGCACATACTGAGGAAAACAGCAGATCAGACAAAGAGGCAGAAGCAGACTGGGAGAAGGCTCAGTGGGAGAGTATTGAGAAGACCATCTCAAAGCAGAGACGGTCCCTGCTCCATTGGGGTGGCAAAGCAACAGACCACCAGTCTCTAGCAAGGTTCCCAAACTGCCAGTTTGGTTAGGCCTTCAGCGAAACCCTAAATTGCCATTTTAGGATGCATCAGGCTCCTGAGGAAGCCAGATGCACAGTCCTAATGACATTCTTCTTATAGAACATAAGAACGGCCATACTGGGTCAGATCAAAGATCCATCCAGCCCAATATCCTGTCTTCCGACAGTGGCAATGTCAGGTGCCCCAGAGGGAATGAACAGAACAAGATAATCAACAAGTCGCCCATGCCCAGCTCTTGGCAAAAGGCCACTACCAGTTATCTTATTTTCTGAACATTAAGAATATTATTGACTTATATAACTAAATACAGTTCAAATTAACCAAATTTTTCTACTTACTTTATCACTTGTTGAAGGCCAAATTGTCATTGACAAAAATCGTAGTGCAACAACAGGCAGCAAACAAATTGCAACTGACAAAAGTATTGTCAACCAGAGATATGGCTGTCTTAGAGCATTTGGAGCAGTCCCTGGGAGAAATAAGAGTGAAAGTTAGTCTGTATCTGTTTTCAATTAAATTTATATAGCACAACAAATTACATTCATGTTTCCTGTCCTGAAATGTATAATTGAAGTATTCCAAGTGTGTTTGAATACAACTATATTGAAATCTAAAATAAGCCACTAGTAAGAAAAAGTTTGAGGTAAGGAGAGAGCCAGAAGCGTGCCACAAATTTACAACATTTTTATTTCCTTTTCACTGTATTAACTTATAAAACTCTTTAAGGGATAAGTTAGGGTGAGAACAAATATTTGGCTGGCATATGTGGTTTTTTGATTGCTTTTAATGGGCAAAAACTGATTAAGAGAAACCTCTAGGATCATTGTAATTTTATATATATATACACACATACACACACACACATACAGAGTGTAGAATGTAAGTGCTAATTTAATATGGAAGCACTGTAGCACTTAAATCGTAACATTTAATTTAAGCAGCCAGGTAGAACAAATTCTAAAATCTGAAGTACTATTAAAAAGCAGAGGCCGAAGAGAATGAATATGTTGTACAGGATGCAACTCAGGATTTTTCTCAGATTGATTTTGATATTGAACTGAAAGTAATTTGGTTTCATATGTGACTACATCCCCGTGCAGTATGCAGCAGGAAATTTGTTATGCATAAATGTGATATGGTTTCAAGTAAGTTTAGGCATCTGACTTTGGGAAGATAAGTCTAAAGCTCATTGCACATCCACTCACTTACCCAGATCACAAATTAAAAAGACTGGGATGGTGAAGGACAATGGGCAAAAAAAAGATAATCTCAAGCATGTTCAGTAGACACATAAAAGGCACTTAAATATTACTAACCCAAACCATTTACAAATTTGGAGTCAGGCCTCCCAAAATCATGAGACCTTTTTATAAACAACAAGTTTGGAGTTCTTTTTATTTGCCTTTTCAATCCTTTAGGGTGCAGTCGGGTTATATTTTCAAGCTTTTTCACAGCCAAGAAGGTTAGAAAAATTTGCTTGAGAATACTACTTTCTTTTTTAAATTATAGCTCAAGTTATAGGAAACATCAAAGGTCATGAGATGTGACAATTGCGTGAGTAGGCAAATTAGCATTCACCTTTGAGCCTTACTCCCACAGATGTGCAGAAGTAACTTGACAGCCACACAGCAGCCTTCAACATAGGATTACAGGTTTCCCTTTACTCTGTGCTGCAGATCACTTTTTACTTTGCTGCTTTGTACCCTACACTGCACAACACAGGTATCAAAATTTAACTGCTCTTTATTTCTTGAGATAAAATAATTAAGGAGGAATGATTCCACTGACTACATAATTTGGAACTACAAATACCTCAAGAGTTAGCTACTTCAACAAAACAATTTTGATTAAGACACACACGTTGACCCCATAAACTAGGCAATGTTTTTCTAAAGTGAGTTAACATTCACCTCTACTTACTGGTTCTGGGCATCAAATGATATCTGATAAGCTGACATTTTGGTACTGTGTTTACTCTAGTTACATAACCATTTGAGGTAGAACACATGAATAGTGAAACAAAACAAAACACTGACCTGTAAACTGAAAGCTAGATGGGAAGAGAACATGTATTCCAGCACTGTGAAGGTCAAACATGATACCAAAGTAAAGTGCAATACTCCCAAATATAGAGAAAGCATTAACGAAAGTCCAGTAAGAGGTATCCAAACCCATCTGAAAGTAAATCAGATAACTCACAATGAATTTAAGATGTAGAAGTTGGAAGCATGTATTTGAATATTCTGAAAACTGTCTGTTATGCAGACACTTGGGTCAAACTATTCATTATATAGTTCTAATACAATATAGAATATTATGTGAATATACCAGAGGGGAAGATAGTAACCAGGCAAAAGTATATCAATATGCAAAAAGATTTAAACTGAATGCTAATTAAGTGTTTATTCTCACAAAGATGCACTTTCAGAGAAGCAGGGGAGATCATGAAGATAAATGTACTTGCCTGAAAATTGACTGTAATTATGAGAGAAGAGGCTGCAGTGACAGCAAATGATTGGTAGTCTGAAGGTGCCTCTCCATCTTGCCCCATGGTTTGAAGATATGCTCCGTATGGTATGAAGAAAATAATCAGTGATGTTATAATTCCATGTATTAAGCTTATAAAGAATTTCTTGTAGTTAAAAAGCAAGTCTTTCTGTCCAGATATGTACAAACCAGGGAACCGAAGACTAAGTTTGTCACTCACATCCTTAATAAAAGAAAAGTTACTGCAGTTAGAAATAAATCGGAGCCATAGAACCTGAAGCACAGTATACATCTTCCCCCATCAACATTTATCTTTTGGGTGGGAGGATAGAGGAGCTAAGCAAGGCAAGCCAACAGACTACCTCTGTATTAACCCCAAAAGTGATAAAAATTAGAAGCTTAAAAAAATACATAACTTGAATTCATATTTGCATATATGAATGCAAGCTATATTTTTAAATAGTTAGAAAATGGACAGGGAGACTCTAGAACAGCAGTGTGTTGGTATAGAAATGAAAGGAACAACATGCCACCATGATCTAGACTTTGTATTTATTCAATATGAATATCTAAGAATATGGTACATTTTTCCTTCATCACTCAAACGATGTACCATTTCCATACCTTCCATTCACACCTATTTGTAAATATTTCTATAATAGTGTGCAACAATGCCCAGCGTAATGGAAAGAGTCTATTATAATATATACATGCAAAAAGGTAGTGCGAGCATTTTTGTGGGAAATGCAACTCAATTTCCTGGCCTTTTTCTTTTTTAAATCTAACGCATACATACAACATGAATAATTTTGAAATTTCTTTTCTTCTAAACCTCCCCCCCAACCATAAAAATGCATTGCATAGGCATTGCATTTCTATGCATGCAAAATCTATAGGAAAGCCCAATTTGCAAAAATCAAGCAAATCCAAAATAAAATCTAAAACCCATTCAGATTAAAAATAAAATATTGAAGTTTTCAGCATAAATTTTTTTTGCCAAATTTATTCCCATTGAAAATGGTTTTAAAATAGAAATACCTTCTGACACTATAATCAAAGATAAATAATGCAAGTATACTTCATAATCAATCCCATTATTGCCATTCAACAGTACTATACATACATATTGGCCCTGATTCAGCAAAGCACTTAAATATATGGTTAACTTTAACCATGTACTTCAGTTCTGTTGAAGTCAGTTGGAATTATGTGCTGAAGTGCTTTGCTGAATCAGGCCATTGTGAAGAAAGCTATCACCATCCAATTCTAATCTACATTTATGCAGATTTATTTCTTTCAATGAAGTTATGTGTTAATCCCACCAATGGGATTAATGGGAACTGCCCTCTAGCGAGTGACTGAACAAAAAGTCACAGCAATTGTTATGCTCAGGTATTTCTAGTTATTAATGAAAAGAAGCCTACAGCATTTTCTATTAGCTTCATGGAGAAAAGCTATCTGCTAAGATCTACAAACATCTGAGCACATCAATTCAACACTGAACGTATCTGAAGTTGAGTAGCTTTGTCTAGTCTAGCAGGTCATGCCTTATCGTCCTCTAATAAATAGGATATCTAGCAACCTAAAAATGGCACAGATTAGAAGTAAAAGTCACTTCAATTATGTTTACTCTGATCTTTTTCTTTAACAATTGCTTCTAAAATTCATTTGGATAATTTTTCTTAATAGCATAGTAGTATACCTGGTCAAGCAAGCCAACTAGAAGAACTGGAAGACTGGAATACACCACATTGTAAAGCGTGATAAACCAGTCTTCATAAGCTGTCTGCAATAGAAAATAAATATAAATTTATTAATTAGATATTATTTTATATTTAGTTACATCATTTTCATTTAAAAAGTTAATTCAGAAGCAATCTAATCTAAACAAGAATATTAAGAAAACTGATTGAATCACCAGGTTTTGTGGGTTTAAAGTTAATGTGCATTAACCCACAAAGTCTTGAAATAGTTCTTTGAGCATATGTGTTAAAATGCACACCCTTTTTACTAAAGCAGCATACTATATTGGGGAGGGATAGCTCAGGGGTTTGAGCATTGGCCTGCTAAACCTAGGGTTGTGAGTTCAATCCTCATAGGGGCCATTTAAGGATCTGGGGCCAAAAAAAAAATAATGGGGGATTGGTCCTGCTTTGACCAATCTAGTCAATCCAGGGGTTGGACTAGATGACCTCCTGAGGTTCCTTCCAACCCTGATAGTCTATACAGGTGACCATTAAAAGGACAGAATTTGTTCCCTAGCTATGTACATGCAACTTCCACTGAACTCAAAGCAGAAACTTCCAACAGTTGCAGAAGTTTTTGACCATAAGTGTGCTATACTAGCAGTGATCAAATTAAGAACCGATACCTCATGGATGTAATTAAAGCTGGTGGAAACTGTTTCAATTCCGTAGGAAATTCTGACATTTGTAAATTTTTGTTATTGTTGTTCTGAATCAGAACAAAAAGTCCAAGTTTAGAAATTCCCTGTGAAAAGAAGTCTCTGAACAAGTTTCATTTTGGGCCAGTCAAAACATTTGGTTTCAAGTTCAGCCTTACATTTAATATAAAATTAGGGGACGGGGAAATCAGAACAAAATGTTTGGATGGGGTCAAAATGTTTTCCCCTTTGTTTTGATTTTAAAAAACAACAACACAACACCTTTCGTCAGCATAGACACATTCCCACTAATATTTTCTGTGGAAAAATGTTAGTGAGAAAAATTTTGACCAGCTCCAGATAAAATCCTCAAAAAAAAAATCCCTGACTAAATGCCTAACTAAATCCCTACAAGTTGGTCCACTTGGGAAGAACAGCTTGTGGACTGTGGTCTTCCTTTGTAAGCTTTCTGGGGTAGGGACCTTGTCTTAATATATACAGATTAGTTAAAGAGGAGGTTACTCATCCTGTTAAGTAACTGACATTCTTCGAGATGAGCGTCCCTGTGGGTGCTCCACTCCAGGTGTTGGTGCGTCCCTTCTCCCAGAAATTTTTACAGCAGTACTCGCACCGGTCATGCATGCGCAGAGCCTGCCCACCTTCATAGTACGCGTGTGTGATTGGTCTCCTCAGTTCCTTCTCTACAATGGAGGCTCCGAAGTAGAGGGGAGGAGGGTGGGTAGTGGAGCACCCACAGGGACACTCATCTTGAAGAACGTCAGTTACTGCACAGGGTAACTAACCTCCTCTGAGAGAGAGAGAGAGAGAGAGAGAGATGTCCCTGTGGGCACTCCATTCTAGGTGACTGCAAAGCAGTGCATCTCAAGGAGGTAGGGACTTCAGATATTTGGTAGGAATGCAGTAGATAATACAACTCTGCTTAATCGTGTATCAGACAGAGGTCCTTGAGTAAGGGCATAGTGTTTAACAAATGTGTGTTCAGAAGACCAAGTGGCCACTTTACAGATGTCAGCCAGGGGAACTTTGCATAGAAAGGCCATGGAGGTAGCCACAGATCTAGTGGAGTGAATTCTGATGCCGGCTGGAGGTGTCACTTTCTTTATCTGATAGAACAGTCTGATACACTCAGAAATCCAGTTTGAAAGTCTCTGGGTAGAAACAGGTGACCGTTTGGAACGCTCCATGATGCAGACAAAGAGTCTAGAAGACTTCCTAAAGGGCTTGGTTCTATCCAAATAGAAGGATAAAGCCCTGCATTCGTCTAACATATGCATGGTGGATTCAAAAGAGTTTGCATGTGGTTTAGGAAAGAAAGTTGGTAGATGCATCAGCTCATTGATTTGGAATGATGAATGCATCTTTGGAAGGAATTTGGGGTGTAATCGGAAGGTAACCTTGTCCTTAAAAAAATAGTGTATACGATGGGTCTACCATGGGAGCTGCTATTTCTCCTGCCCATCTGACGGAGATGACTGCCACCAGGAATGCTGTTTTCATAGAGAGGTGTAAGAGGGAGCAAGTTGGTAGGGACTCGAAAGGTTGTTGAGTCAGGCGGGATAATACTAAGTGAAGTATTAACTTCCCCCACGAAGGAGTAGAGGTTTAATGTCCGGATATAGGGATTGGAGTCCTTTAAGAAAACACTTGGTGATTGGATGAGCAAAAATAGAGGTATAGTTGATCTTGTCATGAAAAGTTGTAACAGATAAGTGGACTTTGATGGAGCTGAAAGAAAGGCCCGCTTGTTTGAGGTCTAATAGGTAGTCAAGTATGATCGGAAGAGGTGCAGAAGTTGGAAGAAGTTGTTTAGGTGAGCACCAGTGTATGAATCGCTTCCACTTACAGAGGTAGGTGATGTGAGTAGATTGTGTTCTGCGGTGTAGGAGCACTTGTTGAACCTGCTCAGAGCATGCTAGTTCATTCTGGGAGAACCATGTAGGAACCAAGCTTTGAGGTGAAGCATGACTAGGTTGGGGTGAAGAAATTGTCTGTGTTTCTGCGATAGGAGGTTTGGAGTTAGGGGCAACGAGATTGGTGGGCGGATTGATATTTTGGTGAGGAATGGAAACCACTGTTGTCTGGGCCATGATGGGGCAATCAGAATTACTGTGGTACGATCTATCCATATCTTTGTTAGAACTCTGTGGAGAACTGGTATCGGAGGAAAAGCATATAGCAAGTCCTGGTGCCATGGGATCATGAACGCATCTCCCTGGAAATGTTTGACCAGTCCTGCTCTGGAGCAAAATTCAGAACATTTTGTGTTCTTCGCAGTTGCGAAAAGGTCTATGGTTGGGTAGCCCCGTATGCAGAATATATTGTGGATGATCGTCTTGTTTATCTCCCATTTGTGATCCCAGGGAAAGCGTCTGCTTAATTCGTTTGCTGTGGTATTCATAGCTCCAGGAAGATAGGCAGCTGATATCCGAATGTTGTTCGCAAGGCACCATTTCCAGAGCTTCATGGCTTCTGTGCAAAGCAAGTGAGAGCAAGCCGCTCCCTGCCTGTTTACATAGAACATTCAGACGATTTTGTCTGTCATTATCCGTACATATTGGTTCTGGGTTAATTGGAGGAAGTGATGGCAGGCATTGCATATGGCTCAAAGTTCTAGGACATTTATGTGCAGGGAGGATTCGGCTGAAGACCCCTGGGCTGTGTGGTGGGACATGTGTGCACCCCACCCTGTGAAGGATGCATCAGTAGTCATTATGAGGGATGGAGCATCCTGAAGAAAGGGGACTCCAGAGCAGAGGTTGGAGGAAACTGTCCTCTATAGGAGAGTGTCTTTGATTCTGAAAGATATGGATAGAGGCTTGTTTAGAGTATGCATATTCGGTCTGTAAACTGTAACCAACCGAGCTTAGAAGCACCTCATGTATAGTCATATGTTTTGGACCATGAAAGTGCACAAGGCCATGTGACCTAGTAGTTGTAGACAGTCTCGAGCAGTGACCTGAAGACCATTGTGGAGTTTCGTTGCCAATAATTTTATGGTGTTGAAGCGATCGGGTGGGAGAGATGCTATTCCCGTCCAGGAACTGAGGTATGCTTCTATGAACTCCAGGTGCTGGGTAGGAGATAATGTGGATTTGTTTTTGTTTATTTGTAAGCCGAGGGATAGGAAAACAATCGATAGTGAGCTGCGTGAATTGAAGCTCTTTGTCGAACATTGAAGTTTTGAGGAGACAATCGTCAAGGTAAGGAAAAATTATGACCCCTTGTTTCCTGAGGTAGGCAGTGACTATGGCTAGGATCTTGGAAAAAACATGGAGGGTGGTGGATAGGCCGAAGGGTAGGATAGGCCCTGTATTGAAAATGTGTCGAGCCGTAAAACAAAGGAAACGTCTGTGGGCTGGATGTATAGTCACATGAAAATAGGTGTCCTGTAGGTCGAGGGCTGAAAACCAATCGCCCTGCTCCAGCGCTGGGATTATGGTGGTGTGGGTAACCATTTTGAACTTTTGCTTTTTGATAAATTTGTTAAGTCGCCTGAGGTCAAGATCAGTCGCCATCCCCCGATTTTCTTTTCTGTTAAGAAATAATGGGAATAAACCCCCTTCCCTCTGTGTCGTTTGGGCACAAGTTCCACTGCTCCAAATAGAAGGAGAGGTTGTACTCATGAGAGGAGTCCCTGAAGAGGCACGGGGAGGGTGGGCGGGTGGGTAGGAAGCAAGGATAGGAAAGGTATCGAATAGCCAGTTGTGATGACCTCTATAACCCACTTGTCGGTGGTAACATTCTGCCTTAGATGGGAGAATGGTCACAGACAGTATCCAAAAATAGGGACATGTGGTGTAAGCGCTGAAGAGGGAACATTGTTTTCTAAACCCTCGACCAAGGCTTCATATCTGCTTATTAGTAGGAGGGGATTGAGACGCTGAGGAATTGGGACGGTGATGCTGGTATCTGGGTCTCTGGCGTTGTTGTCGCTGATGTGATCTATGGAATTGCTGGGTACATGCAGGGTAGTGTGGATGCTGGTAGGGTTTGTCACTGTTGAAGGGAAGATCTTCAGTGGTATTCTGGACCTCTCAAGGAAAGGAAGAGGAGGATAGCTAGGAACCTTGGCGCATGACCACTGCTGTAGCAGTGCATCTTGCTGCAGTGTTGGCTGCATCAAGGGCTACTTGAAGAGCAGTACATGAGATGATTTGTCCCTTGGAAACTAGAGCTGTGAATTGTTCTTTTCTTCCAGAATGTCATCAATAAAATCCATGAATTTGTTGTAATTTTTGTGGTCATATTTTGCCAGAACGGCAATTATATTTTTTTAAAAAACAAAAACTAACAGTTTTCTCGTCTTTCTTTGCAGTGAGGGTGGGGGCTGTAGCGTGCAACGGAGCCAGAGTCAGTGCCCGGGTCTGAAGCTGACCCTAATTTTTAAAGGAAGAACAGTTTTAGTTTCAGCTCCCTGTCTTTCCATGCTTTAGATTTAAGTTTGCTACAATGGGCACATTTTGGGGGGATGTGGGACTCCCCCAAAAATTTTTGCACTTTGCATGGCCATCTGACAGAGGGATGGCATCCTTGCAGGTAGAACAGTGCTTAAAGCCTGGAGAACCAGGCATGTTGGAAGCAGCTGCCGCTGACAGGAACAAAGAAAGTTTTTTTTATTTGTTTGGGGTTTTTTTTTGTTTTTTTGTTTTTTGTTAAAGAGAAAAAGATAGAAAATGGTAACTAAGTAACTACTGGTAACAAACAAACTAACTAGAAAGGTAATTGTAACAAAGGGAGAGAAAGTCTGTAACGAATCTGCTGAGCTCCCTCTCAGGCCAGGGATGATAGAGAAGGAACTGAGGAGACGGGTCATGCATATGTACACTCAGAGCGGGGGAGTAAGGGAGGGCAGGCTCTGCGTGTGCGTGACCAGTGCAAGTACTGCTATAAAAATCTCCACACGAAGGTGCAGGGACACACCAAAACCTAGAGTGGAGCACCCACAGAGACATCTCTGGAAGAACATAAATTAGTGCAAATAATAGTCTTCTATTTGTGCTTTCGACTGTATGATTTATGCAAAATTTAAAAGAAATTTTACTTATTTTAGGTGACAACTCAGGATGGAAAATTACTTAAATTTGACCTCACTGTCCTCAGGCATATATATGTCTAAGTAGCATTGCTGATAAAAAGGGTAGGGAAGGATCCAGGGGTAAGTCTGTCCTCGGGTGTCACTTCAAAAGGCCTGCTTCGAACCAGACGATGGTTTGGCTGGGCCCTGGCCTTGCCCAAATGGGGGATTGGAAGGCTCTCTCCTGCCATTCTGCCCCCACTGCATATAAAAGTCCTGCCTCATCTGAGGGGGGTAGGAGTGTTGTTGTGGCTGCTGGGGTTCGAACCGCTGAGTCCTTCACATGGTGGAAGCAGGATACTCTATCCAATTCTGCTCCTACCCACTCCCCCGACCACCCTTCCCCATCCCTCTTCAGGGACCCCTCTCATGAACAACTCCTTATTCAGGAGGTTCAGGCACTCCTCACCTTGGGGATGGAAGAGGAGGTTCCACGGGAACTAAGGGGCAAGGGGTTCTACTCCTGATATTTCCTAATCCCCAAGGCCAAAGGGGGCTTTCAGCCCATTCTGGACCTGCGCGGGCTCAACAGATTCATGGTAAAGCTGAAGTTCCACATGGTCTCCCTGGGCACCATTATCCCTTCACTGGATCCTGGAGACTGGTATGCTGCCCTCGACATGAAAGATGCGTACTTCCACATAGCGATTCATCCGGCACACAGGCGTTTCCTGCGCTTTGTGGTCAATCATGAACATTACCCGGTTACGGCCCTCCCATTCGGCCTTTCCACAGCCCCCTGAGTGTTCACCAAGTGTATGTCAGTCCTGGCTGCCTTCCTCTGTTGATGGTGAGTGCAAATGTATCCCTACCTTCATGACTGGTTGCTTCGGGGCCGCACCAGAGAGCAGGTGCAGCCCAACCTCCCCTTGTCAGGTTTACATTCGAATGGCTGGGTCCCCTCCTCAACGTAGCGAAGTCGACCCTAGAACTGACCCAGATCAAATTCATCGGGGCAGTGCTGGACTCCGTTCAGGCGCAGGCCCTCCTACCAAACTCCCATTTCCAAGCTATCGCGGGCATCATGCAAGGCCTTCAGTGATTCCCGACTTCAACAGCAAGGGGATGCCCAAGTCTCCTAGACCACATGGCTTCCTGTACATATGTGACCCGGCACACCAGAATCCGTGTCATAAATATAAAGGGAAGGGTAAACACCTTTAAAATTCCTCCTGGACAGAGGAAAAACCCTTTCCCCTGTAAAGGGTTAAGAAGCTAGGATAACCTCACTGGCACCTGACTACAATGACCAATGAGGAGACAAGATACTTTCACAGCTGGAAGGGGAGGGAGAAACAAAGGGCTCTGTGTCTGTCTGGGTGTTGCTTTTGCCGGGCACAGAACAGGAATGGAGTCTTAGAATTTAGTAAGTAATCTAGCTAGATATGCGTTAGATTATGATTTCTTTAAATGGCTGAGAAAATAAGCTGTGCTGAATAGAATGGATATTCCTGTCTTTGTGTCTTTTTGTAACTTAAGGTTTTGCCTAAAGGGATTCTCTATGTTTTGAATCTAATTACCCTGTAAGGTATTTACTTTACCCTGATTTTTACAGAGGTGATTCTTTTTACCTTTTCTTATATTAAAATTCTTCTCGTAAGAAATTGAATGCTTTTTTCATTGTTCTTAAGATCCAAGGGTTTGGGTCTGTGGTCACCTATGCAAATTGGTGAGGATTTTTAATCAAGAGGAGTGCAAGGTTTTGTTGAAGATTTTGGGGGGAAAAGACATTTCCAAACAATGCTTTCTCAAAAATAAACCTGGTTAGACGTTTGGTGGTGGCAGTGGAAGTCCAAGGGCAAAAGGTAAAATAGTTTGTACCTTGGGGAAGTTTTAACCTAAGCTGGTAAAAGTAAGCTTAGAAGGTCTTCATGCAGGTCTCCACATCTGTACCCTAGAGTTCAGAGTGGGGAAGGAACCTTGACAAGTCGTTACAAGTGAGGCTCACCTCAGGCTATCGCCCAGGGTGCAACAGCCTGAATTGGGTGGTCAGTGTCTTGGAGCATGTCCTCACCTCCCTCCACTGGTGGCTTGACCCCCGAGTGGTGTGCAGGGGGAGTCCCCTTCCACAGCCCCCATCCTTCCTTGTCCCTGGTCACGGACATGTCAGCTACGGGGTGGGGATCACATCTGGGGAACCTTCAGACTCAGGGCCTGTGGTCTCGGGCCAAGCTCTCCTTCCATATCAACATCAGGGAGCTGATGACGGTACGCCTTGCTTGCCAAACCTTTCAGGCACAACTGCAAGGTTGCTGTGTGGTGGTTCTCACAAAACACCACGGCCATGTTCTACATCAACAAGCAAGGGGGGGGGTCCTTTCGTCCCCTCTCTGCCAGGAAGCCATTCGGCTGTGGGAATTCTGCATAGCCCGCTCCATTCACCTGGTCACATCCTTTCTTCCTAGGATCCAGAACACGCTGGCGGACCACCTCAGCAGGTCCTTCCACTCACAGAAGTGGTCTCTCTGACCAGATGTAGTCCACCCCATCTTCCAAAAGGTGGGGGTTTCCCAAGGTCGACCCATTTGCCACCCGCAGCAACAGGCAAGGTCACAGCCCAGGCTCCCTCACGGATTCATTCCTGCTTCCTTGGACTGGTCACCTGCTCTATGCCTTTCCTCTGTTCCCTCTTGTGCACAAGGTCCTGCTCAAGATCTGCAGTGACGGGGCGAGAGTGATTCTGGTAGCTCCAGTGTGGCCTTGCCAGCACTGGTACACCACGCTGCTAGAGTTGTCGGTGGATGATCCGGTCATATTGCCTCTTCTCCCCGACCTGCTAACTCAGGACCACAGTCGCCTCTGTCATCCCGATGTACGGTCCCTCCACCTCACGGGTTGGAAGCTGCATGGCTGAACCCCACAGAGCTTCTGTGTTTGGACCCAGTAGGAAGCCCTCTTCTAGAGCCACGTACCTGGCAAAGTGGAAAAGGTTTTCATGTTGGTGTGACCAGTGCCGCACACCCCCACTCCAAGCGCTGGTGCCCCGCATTTTGGAGTATCTCTTGCAACTGAAACAGCAAGGCCTGGCGGAGTCCTCCGTGAGGATTCACCTCGCTGCCATCTCAGCCTTCCATCTGGGCGCATCTGGCCGCTCTGTCTTTGCCAACCCAATGGTCGCTTTCTGAAGACCGTCTCTATCCTCAGATCTGGCAGCCTATCCCTACATGGGACCTTAACCTGATCCTTTCAAGGCTCTTGGGGCCCCTGTTCGAACCGCTGGCCACATGCTCCCTCCTGTATCTTTCCTGCAAGACAGCTTTCCTAGTCACCATTACGTCAGCAAGATGCGTCTCCGAGCTGAAGGCCCTCACCTCGGAATCGTCTTACACAGTCTTCCACAGGGAGAAGGTTCAACGCAGACTGCACCCAGCCTCTCCCCCCAAGGTGGTGTTGGCCTTTCACACCAGCCAGGACCTTTTCCTGCCCATCTTTTACCCGAAACCTCATGCTGCATTCCCTCAATGTCTACAGAGCCCTAGTTTCCTACATCGAGTGCACTAAGCCGTTCAGGAAATCAACCCAGCTATTCGTTGCGGTGGTGGACTGGATGAAAGGCCTCCTGGTCTCCTCTCAAAGAATATCCTCCTGGATCACATCCTTCATCCACACTTGCTATGAACAGGACAGGATGCCGACCCCAGCTTTTACCGCGCGTATCACTAGGGCCCAGGCCTCATCAGTGGCGTTCCTGGCCCAGTATGCAGGGCAGTGACTTGGTCCTCGGTGCATACCTTTGCCTCACACTACACCATCATCCGGCATGCCAGGGACGACATGGCTTTTGGTAGAGCAGTGCTACAATCAACATTCCTTAACTTCGACCCCACCGCCTAGGTATATCTTGGGAGTCACCTAATTGGAATCGATATGAGCAAGCACTCGAAGGAGAAAAAATGGATAATCGCCTTTGTAACTGTTCTTCTTCAAGATGTGTTGCTCATATCCATTCCAAACCTGACCCCCTTCCCCTCTGTTGGAGTAACCGGCAGGAAGGAACTGAGGGGGCACTGGGTCAGCAGGGTCATATATTGAGCGCCATGGAGGTGCCATTCCAGGGGACTCCACAGCTGACCTGATGGATGCTGCTAGGGGAAAATCTTTCTGATGACTGTGCACGCGGTGTGTGCACACACCTAGTTGGAATGGATATGAGCAACTCATCGTGAAGAACAACAGTTACAAAGGTGAGTAACCGTTATTTTCACAGTAATAGCTTTTTCAACAGTTCTGGCTGCTAACATGCATTCCCAAACTATTTATTGTTTAGAAAAATAGAACCAAAATTCTCTAAAGTCTGGGACAAAAATATCTTATTAGATAAAACTTGCAAAGCCCAAGTTGTCCTGCAGCTAGTTGACCCTTCCGGGCCTTTTGAAGAGGGTAGAGGGGATGGGGTATTTCACAAATAACTAAACTGAGAGACTGAGATTACCAGATGACATGGTGGGAGAGAAACAATGTTTTTCATAGATTCATAGATACTAAGGTCAGAAGGGACCATTCTGATCATCTAGTCCGACCTCCTGCACAGCGCAGGCCACAGAATCTCACCCACCCACTCCTATGAAAAACCTCACCTATGTCTGAGCTATTGAAGTCCTTAAATCATGGTTTAAAGACTTCAAGGAACAGAGAAGCCTCCCTCAAGTCAACCATGCCCCATGCTACAGAGGAAGGCGAAAAACCTCCAGGGCCTCTCCAATCTGCCCTGGAGGAAAATTCCTTCCCGACCCCAAATATGGCAATCAGCTAAACCGTGAGCATATGGGCAAGATTCACCAGCCAGATACTACAGAAAATTCTTTCCTGGGTAACTCAGATCCCATCCATCTAATATCCCATCTCAGGGGATTTGGCCTATTTACCCTGAATATTTAAAGATCAATTACTTACCAAAATCCCATTATCCCATCATACCATCTCCTCCATAAACTTATCAAGTAGAATCTTAAAACCAGATAGATCTTTTGCCCCCACTGCTTCCCTTGGAAGGCTATTCCAAAACTTCACTCCTCTGATGGTTAAAAACCTTCGTCTGATTTCAAGTCTAAACTTCCTGGTGGCCAGTTTATACCCATTTGTTCTTGTGTCCACATTGGTGCTGAGCTGAAATAATTCCTCTCCCTCTCCTGTATTTATCCCTCTGATATATTTACAGAGAGCAATCATATCTCCCCTCAACCTTCTTTTAGTTAGGCTAAACAAGCCACGCTCCTTGAGTATCCGTTCATAAGACAAGTTTTCCATTCCTCGGATCATCCTAGTAGCCCTTCTCTGTACCTGCTCCAGTTTGAATTCATCCTTTTTAAACATGGGAGACCAGAACTGCACACAGTATTCTAGGTGAGGTCTCACCAGTGCCTTGTATAATGGTACTAAAACCTCCTTATCCCTACTGAAAATGCCTCTCCTGATGCATCCCAAAACCGCATTAGCTTTTTTCACAGCCATATCACAATGGCAGCTCATAGTCATCCTATGATCAACCAATACTCCAAGGTCCTTCTCCTCTTCCGTTACTTCTAATTGATGCGTCCCCAACTTATAACTAAAATTCTTGTTATTAATCCCTAAATACATAACCTTACACTTCTCACTATTAAATTTCATCCTATTACTAATACTCCAGTTTACAAGGTCATCCAGATCCTCCTGTATAATATCCCGATCCTTCTCCGAATTGGCAATACCTCCCAGCTTTGTATCATCTGCAACTTTATTAGCACACTCCCACTTTTTGTGCCAAGGTCAGTAATAAAAAGATTAAATAAGATTGGTCCCAAAACCGATCCCCGAGGAACTCCACTGGTAACCTCCCTCCAACCTGACAGTTCTCCTTTCAGTAGGACCCGTTGCAGTCTCCCCTTTAACGAATTCCTTATCCACCTTTTGATGTTCATATTGATCCCCATTTTCTCCAATTTAACTAATAATTCCCCATGTGGCACGGTATCAAATGCCTTACTGAAATCTAGGTAAATGAGATCCACTGCATTTCCTTTATCTAAAAAATCTGTTACTTTTTCAAAAAAGGAGATCAGATTGGTTTGGCATGATCTACTTTTTGTAAAACCATGTTGTATTTTGTCCCATTTACCATTGACTTCAATGTCCTTAACTAATTTCTCCTTCAAAATTTTTTCCAGGACCTTGCATACTACAGATGTCAAACTAACTGGCCTGTAGTTACCCGGATCACTTTTTTTTTCCTTTCTTAAAAATAGGAACTATATTAGCAATTCTCCAATCATTCGGTACTACTCCTGAGTTTACGGATTCATTAAAAATTCTTGCTAATGGGCTTGCAATTTCAGGTGCCAATTCCTTTAATATTCTTGGATGAAGATTATCTGGGCCCCCCGATTTAGTCCCATTCAGCTGTTTCAGTTTCACTTCTACCTCAGATATGGTAATATCTACCTCCATATCCCCATTCCCATTTGTCATGCTACCATTATCCCTAAGATCCTCTTTAGCCTTATTAAAGACTGAGGCAAAGTATTTGTTTAGATACTGGGCCATGCCTAGATTATCTTTAACCTCCACTCCATCCTCAGTGTTAAGCGGCCCCACTTCTTCTTTCTTAGTTTTCTTCTTATTTATATGGCTATAGAACCTTTTACTATTGGTTTTAATTCCCTTTGCAAGGTCCAACTCTACTTGACTTTTAGCCTGTCTCACTTTATCCCTACATGTTCTGACCTCAATTAGGTAGCTTTCCTTGCTGATCCCTCCCATCTTCCACTCCCTGTATGCTTTCTGCTTCTTCTTAATCACCTCTCTAAGATGCTTGCTCATCCAGCTTGGTCTACAACTCCTTCCTATGAATTTTTTCCCCTTTCTTGGGATACAGGCTTCCGATAGCTTCTGCAGCTTTGATTTAAAGTCATCCCAGGCCTCCTCTACCTTTAGATCCATAAGTTCATGGTTCACTCATGCTATTGATTTCCAGCTTTATGTTGTAATAGCCAAGTGTACATGGAATTCTTATTATTTACTATATCCTTATTTTTTTCTGCGCACATGATAAACTACATTGATCAGAAAAAAAGTTAAATTAGTGAAGATTAACATACCAATAGCACTATAGCTGGAGGTTAACATCTTTCCAAGGCATGAGTAATAGAGTAGGTATGAATTCCACCACAATGATACGAAAGGCTCTAACATGAACCTGCAAAGGCTGCTTCCTTTAATGCTGTTTACTTAAATTACATCATCACTTAATAAGTTGATCTCCATTATTTTGTTTTGGCAAAAAGTAAGTTTATCTAGTTCATGTTAGATAAGCACTTCTCTTACCTGGGCAGAATAACCATTGAAGAATGAGTACCAGAAGTGTACTAGCGTAAATGCAAAGTTTTTGTAGAAGAAATATCGTAGGAACTTGCACATCCTTATATAGGACCATCGGCCATGAACTAATAGTAATCTTTGCAGGTATCTGAATTGTCCAAAAGAATAGTCACTCGACATGACTGCTTGCATGCCTTCTTGTCCACTAATTCCAACACCAATATGAGCAGCTACATTAAATAAAAAAACAAAAAGAGTACCACATTGAATAAGCAAGGTTTTATTAAAAAATGATATATTATTCAACAAATAAAGATGCACAGTAACACTCCAGCTTATACAATCATTTAACAATTCCCATTCTCTACTGTAAATTTCTCTGGACCCAAATTATTCTTTATGTATCTAAACAGCTATTTCAATTGTTAAAAAGACTGTCTGAACTTGGGGAAAATAGCACTTTCTAATAAAGTGATGCAAGACCTTCAAAAGCAAAAACAAAAAACAAATAGCTAGTGAAGTTTTATAGATGACTTACTTTTGATCATGTTTACATCATTGGCACCATCGCCAATAGCCAAAGTTATAGCTTTCTTATATTTCTTCACCAGCTCCACCACCATGGCCTTCTGTTTGGGAGTTACGCGGCAGCAGATCACTGCACTGCACTCGCATGCCAAGTCTACAAAGTTTCTTTGTTGCTGTTCTTTGTTAACATTAGCTCTCCTTTTACTCTGACTTTGCTTTTCTCTCTCTTCTGCTGTTCTGGGAAATTTCAGTTTTAGAAGTTTCTTCTTCTTCTTCTTCTTCTCTAAAAGGATTTCATTCTGGATAATCAAAGAGAAAGTAATTATTATCCCTTCTTCGCTATTTAAAGATAGAGTGTTCTAAGGACTGCTCTCATAACATTTTTAAAGTCTGAAATACCTTGACTCTCAGCTACATTATGTGCACTTTTGTAATACCACCTGAATGAAACTTCTCTGAAGAAAAAGGGGACAGTGAATGCGGTAGGTTTTTGTACAACTTCTTATATTGTAATACTTCTTGCAGAAATTAATGGAAAATATCCTTTCCATCTTCAGCTAATTCATTTTGAAGAATAAATATTAGTTTCTGTGGTATAAAATTTTTGGGGGGGAAAAAAATGGAAAATGTGATCACCTGGAACACCAAGCTGTCATCATCAAATGCAAGTGATTTGTACTGGTGAAGTTATTAAAAATTCTGAGCTCCCTCTGAAGCCTAATATTAGCAAGACAGTGAAGCTCATCATTTCAGGTATAATCTTTGGGTTTTGATTTATGTTATCCAGTTGAGACACAGATTTATACATGGGTTAATAGTCACTTCTAAGCTGAATAGTTTTAGATTTGTTATTTGCGCATCTATCTTCTCCCACTCTGGTTTATACAGAATTCTGCCAATAGGATTCTCACCAATACTTGATTGCCAACCAGGTCACTTCTTTACTGAAAGTCCTTCAATGTTTTCTGAACTCTTAAAACATTAGACCACAGTACAAGGTACCATATGAGCTTTCTTTTATTTCTGACAACTTTGTTCATACTTTTGCTCTCAAACATACCCTCTACAGCAGGTCCCCAGTATACGTTGGGGTTGTGTTCTTGAAAAGGGCCACGAATACTGAAATGACATATCCAAGTATGTCAGCAGTGGCGTAGGCAGGAGGGGACACTTGGGTGGGTGCCAGGGTGGGCAAGCAATGATGGGGGGCGGAGGGGTAGGAGCGATCTGGCAGTTCTCCCCCCTCCAGCACCCTTGGGGAGAGAGAGAGAGAGAGAAACAAATGATAGATGCTCTGGCCAGGGGCTCCCAGAAAAATGGGGGGGGCCCGTAAAAATGTGTGCCCCCTGTACCACCACACACTCTGCACCACCACCACCCTGATGCGTGGGGCTTGACCCACTCTGCCCGGGACTCCTGCCAGAGAGTGAGATCGGGGCATAGAGGCTTGTCCTGCTATGTTCAACAGGTGAGCAGGAGTGGGGACTTGGCCTACTCCGCCCGGCAGGGGACCCTGGTGCTCCTTCCAGGGATCAGTGTCAGGAGCTTGCCCCACTCTGCCCGGAGCTCCTGCCGGGGAGTGGAGTCGGGATGCAAGGGCTTGCCCCACTCCGGAGCTCCAGACAGGGAGCTGCATCGAGACGCAGGGGCTTGCCCTGCTCCGGCGCTCCAGCATATGCCTTGTTTGCAACTTACAGTACAGTGCTGCAAACGACGGATATGCGGATCGGGCCCGATGTGAATTGAAACAAGTTCCCCTATTGATGAGTAACGGGTATGCGAAACAACAGATAAGGGGGAGACGTATACCAGGGACCTCCCGTATTTCAACCATGAAGTAATGACTGCTGTCTGTTCAGAGCACGTTGGGGCTTCAAAGATCTAATTTTGCATCTTTCTGGTTCTTCTTTAGCACTAGACTTTCAGAGTCCCTTGATTATGAATAATTCTAACATTAGATTGTTCTTTTTACAGAAGATTCTTTTTTGCTTTGATGGTTAAAGTTGATAGATTATGAGAGATATTTTATTGCTTTATCTATTACATTTTCAAAGACTAGTTTTATAGTTTGGCATTTTATAGATGGAGGCAACTGAGGCAGAGAGGTTAAATATCTTTCATCTGGTGCTTCAGGGTAGCAGTCAAATGAATGAAGGAGTAGTTAACGATGAGAAACATAAGATTCCAATTTACAGTACTATTAGCCTTTGACAAGTTATGTATCCCAGAAAATTCCCCAAATTGAAGCAAGGGAAAAGTCTGCTTTATACGTACCAGCCAGGAACCAGTGATTATTAAAGCACGATTTCTACCAGATTGAAAGAATGGCTCATTCGTTCTTTGAGAGGAGTTTATATCTGATCCAGCTTTGTTATTCTGGTTTTCCAACCTTGTTTGAAGAAGAGCACTGAAAAATGAATGCAGAGTTTTAATGTAGGTCATCTAAAAACTACAAATACTGCCTATGATTTTTACAATTACTACTGTAGTGGGCCTATCTATGGGAAACCTAAAGGTAAACTTCAAACCAAGTTAAGTGTGAAGAGGTCAGTACTTGGATGGGAGATCTGCAAGAAAGGGATACAGCATATGCTGTAGGAGGAGATGACTCACCCTGTGCAGTAACAGACGTTCTTCGAGATGAGCGTCCCTGTGTGTGCTCCACTTCAGGTCAAGGTGCATCTCAACGCTTTCGATCAGAGATTTCTACAACAGTACCCCTAAGGGCTGCGCATGCTCTCGAGCTGCCAGTGTTTAATAGCGTGTGCACAGCCAGGGCTCCTCAGTTCCTTCTCTACAACGGAGTGCGTTACGAATTATGAAGTAGAGGGGAGGAGGGCGGGCAGTGGAGCACCCACAGGGACACTCATCTCGAAGAACGTCAGTTACTGCACAGGGTGAATAACCTCTTCTTCGAGAGAGATGTCCCTGTGGGTGCTCCCCTTCAGGTGACTGAAAAGCAGTATCCCTTAGGATAGTTGGGACTTCAGATGAGGCAAGGAGGCTGTTGACAAGACAGCTCTACCCATTCTGGTGTCAGACACTGCAGTGTGGATGAGAGCGTAGTGATTGGCAAAGGTAAGGTTCGATGCCCAGGTAGCTGCCTTGCATATGTCAGACAGTGGGACATTACGGAGTAAAGCCGTGGAGGTGGAGACAGCTCTGGTGTCCTAATTGATGTAGGAGGATGTATTTACCTGAGTTGGTAACAAAGGCGTATGCAGTCAGCAATCCATTTGGAAAGTCTCTGTGTAGAGATAACATTTTCCTGTGAGCGCTGAGTAGCAGAGACAAAGTCTAGGGGCTTTTCTGAACAGTTTTGTTCTATCCAGGTGAAAGGATAATGCTCTGTAAACATCAAGAACGTGCATTGCTGTTTCAAAGGCATTAGCGTGAGGTTTTGGAGAAAACGTTGGGAGGTGTATAGTCTCATTGAGGTGAAAGGAAGAGTGTATCTTAGGTAAGAACTTTGGATGCATGAGGAACGTGACCTTATTGCGGAAGAACGTGGTATACGGAGGGTCCGCCATAAGCACCCTCATTTCTTCTACTTGTCTGGCAGACGTGATTACTATGAAGAAGACTGTCTTCATGGATAGGTGGAGAAGGGAGCCAGTTAGCCATCGGTTCAAAGGGTTTATCCATCAGGGCTTTGAGGACTAGGTGTAAATCCCAAGGTGCAGCAGGTGGTTTCACGTCTGGGTATAACGTCTGGATACCCTTCAGGAAACTTTTGGTGACTGAATGGGCAAAGACTGTAACATTGGTGGAAGGCGGTGATTGCCGTGAAGTAGACTTTGAGTGAGCTCATAGAGAGAGACCAGATGTTAAGGTGTAACAGGTAATCCAGTGGGAGTGAAGCAGAAACTGGAGGGGTAAGTTTGTCAGCGCACCAAGATGTGAACCATTTCCATTTATTTATGCAGGTAGGTAGTACGCATGTTGTGTGTTCTGCTGTGTAGCAAGACAGTAAGCACTTGGTCCAAATATGTTAATTCGGCATTAGAGAACCATTGATCAGCCAGGCCCTCAGGTGGAGGTGTTGTACATCAGTGTGAAATAGTTGTCCCCAGCATTGTGATAGGAGGTTGCTGAGTGGGGGAAGAGGAATGGATGGCTTGTCTAACATGTGCAGGAGAAAGGAGTACCACAGTTGTCTGGGCCATGCTGGGGCTATGAGAATGATGTTGGCTCTGTCTGTTCGTATCTTCTGAATTACTCTGTGCAATAGAGGCATTGGTGGGAATGCATACATGAGAGTTTCAGTCCATGGGAGCATAAAGGCATCTCCCCGTGAGTGTTTCCCCAGGCCTGCTCTGGAGAAGAATGTTGGGCATTTTTTGTTTGTTGCTGTGCAAATAGATCCAGTTGCGGATAATCCCAGGTCTGGAAGATGTTGGAAAGAATGGTGTCGTTGAGTTCCCACTCTTGCTGTATGGGGAACAATCGGCTGAGCTCATCTGCGGTGGTATTCTGAGAACCTGGCAAGTATGAGGAGGAAATATGGATGTTGTATTGAAGGCACCAGTTCCAAAAAGTTTTACCACCTCTGTGCAGAGGGAGTGTGACCAGGCTTCCCCCCGTCTGTTGACGTAAAACATGCACATGATGTTGTCGGTCATGATTCGACTTCGGCGGTTTTGAATGATGGGAAGGAAATGGGGCAGGCATTGCATACGGCCCTGAGCTCCAGCAAATTTATCTGAAGCTTGGTTTCCGAAGCAGCCTAGAGAACCTTAGTGGTGTGGTGGCCCATGTGTGCTCCCAATCCTGTGAGGGATGCATCTGGGGTGATGATAATTGAAGGGGGATCTTGTCAGAAGGGAATCCCCATGCAGAGGTTGATGGGAGAGGTCCACCACAGAATTGGGTCCTTAACTTTCTGGGGCATAGTTAGTAACTTGTTTAGCCTGTGCTTGTTTGGTTTGTACTATGGCTAGCCAACCCTGAAGGCATCGCATGTACAGGTGAGCATTTGCGACCACAAATGTGCAAGCGGCTATATATCCTAATAACTATAGGGAGTCTCGGACTGTAGTCTGTGGACTGGCACGTATCTGGGTAATAAGGTTGCCCATTGTGTGGAATCTGTCCTGGGGAAGAGATGCAAGACCAGTGGTGTAATTGAGGTGGGCGCCGATGAAGTCGATTTGTTGTGTAGATTTATTTTTGTTTATTTGCAGGCCTAAGGTGTGGAAGCAGTGAAGGGTTACAAGAGTTGCATGGTTCGCTTCTAACTGTGTGGGAGACTTGAGGAGCCAAACATCCAGGTAAGGAAATATGAGGATCCCCTTTTTTCCTGAGATGTGCTATTACAACTGGTAGCATCTTGGAGAAGACACATGGTGTGGTGGAGAGGCCAAATGGAAGGACTCTGTATTGGTAGTGTTGCGCTCCCAGAGCAAACCTGAGGAAACATCGATGGGCAGGGTGGACAGACATGGAAATGTGTGTCTTGGAGGTCGAGGGTTGAATCTCCTTGCTCCAGTGTCGGAATTATCACTAGGAGTGTAACCATCCGGAATTTCTGTTTCTTGACGAACTTGTTCGAACATTGAAGATCGAGGATAGGGCGCCAACCGCCATTTTTCTTTTCCGTAAAGAAGTAGTGGGGATAAAACCCTTTCCCTCTGTGTTGAGGGGGTACCTCCTCTATTACTCGGAGACGTATGAGGTGTTGTACCTCCTGACAGAGCAATTGTTCGTGAGAGGGGTCCCTGAAGAGGGATGGGATGGAAGGGTGGGTAGGAGGTAAAGAGAGGAAGGGGATGGCATAACCCGATCTGATAATTTCCAGGACTCATCTGTCTGTAGGGATGGTTTTCCAGTTGGCCAGAAATGGACGCAAAGTGTCCCAAATAAATGATTGGTTGGAGTTGGCACTGGAGATGATGCAAGATTTTCTATACCCTCAATCAAGACTTCAGATTTGTTTATTTGGGTTAGGAGGGTGGGTCGCTGTTGTTTGCGGAGGGAGACGTCGTTGGTTCCTGGGTCTATGTCATTGTTGTGTATCATATTGTCTTAAAGGTGGATGCTGCACAAAGGTATGGTAACACAGTTGTTGGTATAGCTGATATCTATATTGTCTCTTCTTTGAGGCAGGTGTTTGGATGCCTAAGGATCGGAGTGTGGCACATGAGTCCTTCATGGAGTGAAGGACTTCATTGGTCGTAGAGGCAAAGAGCTTATCTCCATTGAAGGGGAGATCTTCAACCGTATTCTATATCTCCTTCGAAAAGGAGGAAGAAGCAAACCATGAGGCCTGCTGCATGATGATGGCCATGGCTGTGGATCTGGCCGCTGCGTCCACAGCATCGAGGGTGGCTTGAAGAGCTGTCCAGGAGATCAATTGGCCCTTGGACACCATTGCTTTAAACTGTTGTCGTTTATCCTTCGACACATCATCAATAAATTACCATATGCATTACCATAGCATAATTTTTGTGGTCATATTTTGCTAAGAGCGCCGTATAGTTCGCTACTCTAAATTGCAAAGTGGAAGAAAAATACACTTTGCGGCCAGAGGAGTCCAGTCTCTTGTTATCTTTGTCGGATGGAGTGGATCGGAAGTGTTAGTATTTGTTTTTCTGATTGACTGCATCAACCACTGGCAAATTAGATGATGGGTGCGTAAATAGAAACTCAGAACTCTTAGATGGGACAAAATATTTGCAGTCCAGTCCTTGCTAGTGGGTGTTATTGTGACTGGGGTCTGCCAAATAGTTTTTGCAGGTTCCATAATGGCCCCATTAATCAGTAGGGCTATTTTGGAGGAGGTCGTAGCTTGCAGGATGTCGGTAAGCTCGTGGTGTGTTTCAGGTACCTCCTCCAGGGTAATCTTGAGCTCTTCTGCTACTCTCTGAAACAACTCTTGAAAATGAGCGAGCTCATTAGTAGTGGGCGCTGGTGGGGGTACAATGGCGTCTTGTGGTGTTATCACTGTAGAGGTGGTGTATGGGACAGTGTCCTCTGTAGGGGTGGCGGCCACTTCAGGTCTTTTGTGGGTGTCAGTGTCAGCCGGCAGTGGGGAAGGTCTAACAGCCCGCGGAACACCTGAGTGTGGTTTGGTGTCAGTCCATGGACCCCAATGTGGCCCCTGCCCCGGGTGTGAGCATAGGTGGTCCCATCCAGGGATAGCCATACCAGTGCGGATAGCCGTGAGGATATTGAGATCATGCTGTAATGCATCTCCCAGTTGTAGGTAACTGAATCTGGGGAGAGTACTGAGAGGAAAACATCTGTTCATCGTATTCCTCTTCCTCCCACACTTCATTGGAGGGGCTTGAAGTGGTAGGGGAGTACTGATAGTAGGGTGCTAAAGGTCTCGTGATAGACTGGTGCTGAGAAGAGGAGACTCAGGAGCATGGGACACCCTTAATTCCTCTGGCTGTAAAAATTGTGGTGGAGCTGACTGACCAGGAGTTGGTGCTGGTGTAACTGGTGGAGGCAGAGTCTGCTGGGGCATCTGCTCGTGCATTGAAGGGTGTCCTGGAGGTGGAAGCTGGCTCAGCGGAGTAGGTGCCCCTGAGGTAGGCACTGTAAGGGAGGCTGGAGACTGCAGGAGGCTCGGTGCCAAGACCGGCGGCTGCAAAAGCGGCACTACATGATCAAAGGATGGTGCCGCAGCCGCTGCTTGTATTCTCTGCAACGTAGCAGCTCTAGGCACCATAATGACAGAGGTGGCTGAGGGAGAGCTGAAAGAGGCAGGCAACTGAAAGCCCTGAGCCTCAGCACCATGTAGCGAGGCAGCTGACTCACGTAGTGAGATGCCTGCAGAGTGAAAGGTACGGAGCCACGGAGCGGCAGTTACCGGAGACAGGAGAGCCAGTTTTAACTTCTTCCCCAAGGAATGGCTCCTGAGGGGGGGAAGGAAGCTGGCCGGTTTTTTTTGCTTTAGCTTTGCCTCTGGAGGGTGTCTCAGAGATTTGCTGGCCAAGGTCAGACGCAGGTCCGAGAGAGTTTTCTAGGAGCAGCATTTTAAGTCTGAGCTCCCCATCCTTGCGGTCTGCGCTTTCAATTTGGCACAGTGGACGCATTTTTAGGGTACATGAGACTCCCCCAAACAGTGTACACACTGTGAACGCCCATCTGAGATGGGGATGGCATCATTACAGGAGATGCATCTCTTGAAGCCTGGGGAGCCATGCATGTCCATTACCGCGGAGGTTGGTTTTTTGTGGGTTTTTTTTTTTTGAGAAATAAATGTAACAGTTAATGTAACTTATCTAAATAATAACTCTAATGACTAAAAACTATCTAACAAAACTGAGAAACAAACAAACTTGCTCATCTGAAAGAGCACTGCTGAACTCCGTCTCTAGCTGGGGACGGTAGAGAAGGAACTGAGGAGCCCGGGCTGGTCACGTGCTATTAAACACTGACAGCTCGAGAGGCAGGCACAGCACGTGTGCAGCCCGTAGGGGTACTGCTGTAGAAATCTCTGATCGAAGGCGCTGGGATGCACCTTGTCGTGAAGTGGAGCACCCACAGAGACACTCATCTCGAAGAAGTGGTTAACAACTCAGTGGGTGGCATTCTGAGTCAGTGTTGCTCCAAAGCCCTAACACAAAGGGTAATTTGCATTGCCCTGATACTGATAATGTCTTTCAAATTAAATGAAAAGGGAAAATCCTGGCCTCTTATAGTTATTAAAAATTGCATGGCACTTTTTATAAAAGTAAGAGTGTTAGTTGTGGTATTCTGGACAAATTCCAACTAGGTGATTATAACTCGATATCTTAAGTTTCCCCATTCTTGTAAATTTGTTTAGGGAAAAAAATCTTCAATTTCTGCTGTAAAATGTTGTGTTGTGTTGCTATTTCTGTGAAACAGTTGCTATATTTTCATACTAGAGGTTATTGTATTACAGTGGTGGATAAAGATATTACATGTCTTAACTATAGATAGCTTCTACAGTCCATAAAGTATATTAGGATCTTTCTGGGTGAAAGGTGCTACATAAGCCTCAGTTCTCCTAACTTAATAAAGTACTTATGCAAGGTGCTGAAATGAGTTATTTAGTTATTGTGATAGAATCAAGTTTATAAAGCCCACAATGGCTGGTTTATTACCACCACTGTTTTTAAAAGGCATGTTTCTGCCTGATCCACAGTGAGTAGGGCCCTACCAAATTCACAGTCCATTTTCGTCAATTTCATGGTCATTAGGATTTTAAAAATTGTAAATTTCATGATTTCAGCTATTTAAATCTGAAATTTCCCGGTGTTGTAATTGTAGGGGTCCTGACCCAAAATGGATTTGTGAGTGGGGTCGCAAGGTTATTGTACCGGGGTTGTGATACTGCTACCATTTGTGGAAGTAAAAAAGGGGATAAAGGGGATTTGGACGCAGACATCTTAAGTGTTCTTAGGAATAGAGCAGGAGTCAGGCTAACTCTTACTCTAATAATGCGAAACTTTAAGGCGGGGCGTGGGCAAGTGGGAAGTGAGTGGGAAAACTGTAAGAGATGCTGTTTTGACCTTGTGTTAGATAAGAATGGAACACAGACTGTAGCAGGAGCTGCTGAGAAAAGTAAGATATCAGGAAGGAATATGTATAAACAAGACGTGGCTGTTGATCATTATTGTATGCAACAAAAGGTTTAAATGCTTGCCTTAATTGTTTATCTGGTGGAGACCTGCTTAGGAAGGGGGAATCCCTGTCCGTGTGCACTCTCCCCCTTGCAATTGCTTGAGAATAAACTGTCTCTGACTTGTTGCAAACAACCTAAGAGTGAAGACTGCGTTTTTCTTCCACATATTACTTCTGCGCTCCTGCTGGAGGTGGCGCTGCCTTGAGAGCTGGGTGGCCAGAGAGCAGTAGCTGGTGGCCGGGAGCTCAGCTCTGAAAGGCAGAGCTGCGGCCAGCAGCAGTGCAGAAGTAACGATGGCATGGTATGGTATTGCCACCCTTACTTCTGCACTGCTGATTGTGGGTGCTGCCTTCAGAGCTGGGCACCTGACCAACAGCCACTGCCTTCCAGCCACCCAGCTCTGAAGGCAGCCCAGAAATAAGAGGTGACAATACTGTGACTCCCCCTAAAATAACCTTGTGACCTCCCCCACAACCCTCTTCTGGGTCAGGATCAGCAGTTTGAGGAACACTGGTCTCCCCCATGAAATCTGTATAGTATTGGGTAGGGGTCTCAAACACACGGCCTGTGGGCCACAGAGTTATTTGCTGTGACCCGCCAAGCTCCCCATGCCCCTCCCACCCCCTGAGTTATTTCCTGCTGCCAAGCTCCCTTCCCCTGCTACCCCCCTCCCTGCCAGCGCACCGCGTCCCCACTCCTCTGCCTACATCCAGGTGCTTCCCAGGAGGGATAGGGAAGGAGCGGGGAGCCGTGTGCTCAAGGGAGGAGGCGGAGAAGAGGAGGGGTGGGGGCAGGGGCAGGGATTTGGGGAAGGGTTGGAATAGGGCCAGGGAGGGGGCGGAGTTGGGGTGAGTACTTTGGGGAAGGGGTTGGAATGGGGGAGGAGAAGGGGTAGGAAGAGGTGGGGCCTCATGGAAGGGGTGGGAAGAGGCGGGGCCTCATGAAGGGGTGGGGTGGGGCAGGGCCAGGGGCAGCAGGGGAGGAGTGTCATTGATGCAGCCCTCAGGCCAATGTACTAGTCCTCATGTGGCCCTCATGGCCGTTTGAGTTTGAGATCCGTGGTATAGGGTAAAAGCACACAAAAAAGACCAGATTTCATGGTCTGTGACACATTTTTCATGGCAGTGAATTTCATGGCCGTGAACCTAACAATGAGTAGGTTGCCTTGGTAAACTGCAATGCAAAATAGTAAATCCACAAACCACAGCATAACCGAATATTGGCCACTACTGTGGCTACATCTGTGCTACGAACTAGGAATGTGATTCTCCTTGCTGATGTACACATACTTGCACTAGCTTGATAAGGGTATGTATTCTGCATGGCTCAGCTGTGCCTCCACTGCTGCTACCCATGCTACCGTGGGTATACTGCTATTTGCACTCACACTGGCTTGGTGGGAGCAAGCACAATTATGCATACACGAGCAGGGGAATCACACCTCCAGCTCGTAGAGTAGACACAACCTGCATCTCAGTTACACTGCTAAGGCACTGTAAGCACCACTATAGAAGGAATCAAAGGAGACAGCCAGATAAAGAAAGAAAGCCACAGGAACAGTGTGGTTACTTAGAATATTTTGAAATTTGAGATTTTAAACTCCTACACAAAAAAATGTTGTATGCTTGTAACTTACCTGATATCCTCTCCATAGCAGATCGTAGTTTCATCTGTTAAAAGTTCACAAGAAAATCCAATGTTTTCAGCAGTTTCTGTAACAAAGCCACATATTAGTTAGATTCTTTAATGAATCATTATTAAGGCTGCGAGTTTCTCACAGAGATCACAGATTCTGTGATTTTCCATGACTTCTGCAGCGGCCAGTGTGCCTGGCTCAAGGGTATCTCAGGCAGCCCCTACACCTGTAAGCACCACCCCTGCAGCTCTCATTGGCTTTGGTTCCCAGCCAACAGAAGCTGCGAAGCCACCTAGCAGCTGAGTGAGAGGGAAGTTGCCTTCCGGGGAGCCCCACCAGGCAAGCACCACCCAGAGCTCATCTCACCTCATCCCATGACCCAGTCCCCTGTGCCCTCCCCACACCCAAACTGCTGCTGCTGGGCAGGAGGGAGGAGCGGAACCTGGTAGGGAGCCTGCTGGCCCTGACAATCCTCCCCGCCCCCAGCACCAGTAGGGGTCCCGGGCTGGGTGCCGCTGCCCGCCTCCCCCTCCCCCCACCCAAACACCTGGGCTGCCCTCCCCCAGCACCCATGGGGCCCCCAGGCAGTCCTCCCCATCCCAAGTTTTATTCACAGGTATTTTTAGTAAAAAAGTCATGGACGTCACGGGCCATGAATTTCTGTTTACTGCCCATGACCTGGCTGTGACTTTTACTAAAAATACCAAAGACTAAAAAGTAGCCTTAATCATTATAGATAGTGACTAATAGTACTGGGGCTTTGTAAATGATTTGAAGATTCAAGTTTCAGCATGGCAAGTTTGCGGTCAGTAAACCTCGACACAGTACTACCTTTCAACTGACTTAATTAGCCATATGTAGGATAATTGACCAATCTATGTACAAAGACTCCATTCTGTCTCAAGAAACTCTTATTTTTCAAAGAAATTTTAAGATAAAATTTCAAATGAGAAAAACACAAACAGAACAAGTAAACTGGCAGGCTCCTCATTAAACACTGAAGTTGGTACATAAATACAAAAATGTTGAATAATGGTTTAACTTAAACTAAGAAGAAGAAAGTGCAATTATATCTAATGGAAAAGTCATTAGATGGTTAGATATTTCAAGGGTCTCAGTACAGGGGTTGGCATTATTAAATATGCTACAATAATTAGGTAAACAAGAGTAAGATCGCTGAAGATCATTGTATTTGTAGGTTATATTTTTCTTTAATTGCAACCTTAAAAATACAATAGTATCTCAAAGATTATGTCATCAAATTCATTGCACCTTTAAATTAAACTAAACAACATTAATAAAGCAGTTATTAAAGACTGCACTGCTAGCACCACCTATTAAGATGGCCTGACATTTCCCATTATAAGACCTTGTTTTCAGTTGCTTTTAACTTTGTGAAAGTGTTTGGACGGAAATTTTCCACACTGGTTGTCTGCATCAGCCTGCCTTTTTTTTTTTTTTTTTTAAAACCTATTCAGGCCACCTGTTTCAGACAACAGGGCTAGGGGAAAATAATATAGTGTGTGGTCCATGTTATATTCTTGAGAGTTTTTTTAAAAAAAAAGTTTAGCACCCCCAAATGTAGCATGGGGTGGCCTTTTGCATAAGGGATATGCCTTTTGCCATCCCTGTGAATATCTGTCCAAAACAGACTCATTGAAAAAGTCATTTTGCACATGCTTAGATACTTGCCAGAGTTTAATTTTAACAGCTAAAATCTCTAAAGATTCCATCCTAACTGAATATGCTTCTTCCTCCCACAGCTCCTATGTGTGACAGAACTGTGCATGCACCATCCCCACAGACAGACTAAGCATGCTACAGCTTAGGGCTATATAGGGCCTTCTTTAGTGCAGTGGTCTCCAACTCTTTTATGCCCAAGATCACTTTCTGAATCTAACAAACCAGGATCTACCCTGCCGATACCCCAAGGCCCTGCCCCTGCCCCAAAGCTCAGCCCCACTCACTCCATCCCGCCCCTCTTTGTCGCTTGCTGTCCCCCACCCTCACTCACTTTCATCGGGCTGGGGTTTGGAAGGGGGTGCGGGCTGTGGGGTGGGGCCAGGGGTGAAAGTAATTTAAAGGATTTACCGTCCTGAGTGGGGGCGTGGCCTCAACCGGAAGAGGCGTGGCCTCAACCGGAAGAGGCGATTTAAAGGCCCTGGGGCTCTGGCTGAGAGCCCCGAGGCCTTTAAATCACGCCGCTGCAGAGACGGCTGGGAGCCCCAGGACTCAAGGGTGAAATAAAGGGCCCGGGGCTCCGGCCACCGCAGAGCTCCAGGCATTTTAAATCCCTGCTGGAGCCCAGTTTCCAGAGCCCCTGGGCTTTGGCAGCTGGGCTCAAGTGGGGATTTAAAGGACCCATAGCGGTGGTAGGACTCTGGCGGTGCTTTAAAGGGCCCAGGGCTCCCCACAGTGGCAGGAGCACCGGGCCCTTTAAATCCCCACCTGAGCTCGAGCACTGGGGCTTGAGTGGAGCTTTAAAAGGCCCAGAGCTCCCCTGCCACTGCGGGGAGCCCCAGACCCTTTAAAGCGCCACTGGAGCTCTGGCAGTGGGGTTCGGGCAGGGGCTGCCCACAGTGGCCGGAGCACCGGGTCCTTTAAATCCCCACCTGAGCCTGGCTCTGGCAGCTGGGCTCCAGCGGTGCTTTAAAGGGCCCGGTGCTCCTGCCACTACAGGGAGCCCTGGGCCCTTTAAAGCACTACCCAAGCCCCGCTGCTGGAGCTCCGGAGATGATTTAAAGGACCCAGGGCTCCCCACAGTGTCAGGAGCACTGGGCCCTTTAAATCACCGCTGGGGAAGCTGGTCTGGTCTGGCATGACATACTGGCTCTTGCTGGTATGCCATACTGGACCGGACTGGCTTACTTTCACCTCTGGCTGGGGTTGAGGGGTTTGCAGTGGGAGAGGGGGCCCTGGGCTGAGCCTGGGACAGGGGATTGGGGTGCAGGAAGGGGTGCAACCTCTAGGAGGGAGTTTGGGTTGCAGGCGTGGGCTCCAGGTGTGGGCAGAGTGTTGGGGTGCAGGAGGGGATATAGGGTGCAGGCCTTGGGAAGGGGGTCAGGGCTGGGACAGAGTGTTGGGGTGCAGGAAGGGGTACAGAATGCAGGCCCTGGGAGGGGGGCAGGACGGGATATGGGGTGCTGGTTCAAAGAGGGGGCTCAGGGCTGGGGGTTGGGGTGCAGGAAGGGGTGTGGGGTCCTGGCTCTGGGAGGGGGCTCAGGGCTAGAGTGCGGCCTTCCGCCGGGCAGCACTTGCCTCCAGCAGCTCCTGGTTGGTGGTGCAGCGTAGCTGCTGCTAAGGCAGGCTCCCTGCCTACCCAGCCCCCCCACTACTCCTGGAAGGGGCCAATGTGCTGCTGCTGCGGCCCCTGGGGGAGGTGGTGGGAGGCCCGGGGCTCCGCGTGCAGCCCCTATCTGCAAACACTGCCCGTGCAGGTCTCCTGGCCAATGGGAGCTGCAGGAGCAGTGCTTGCAGGCAGGAGCAGCACATGGAGGGAGACCCCTGCCCCCCCCACCTCTGGGGCCACGGGGCTGCGCTGGGCGCTTCCAGTAGCAGCATGGGGCCGGGGTAGGCAGAGAGCCTGCCTTAGCGGCAGCCATGCTGCACCACCGGAGATCGCTATCGACTAGGAGATTCCTCTAGGATCGACCAGTCGATCACCAATGCTTTAGTGGCTGCTCCAAGCTGGGGTGGAGCCATGCACTAGGACTGAGAGCAGGGAGCCTGTGTCTCCTGTGCTCTCAGTGGTGTCCCTGCTGGCACCAAGGCATCATAGCATAGGAAGTAGCCTGAGTTGAATGCAGAGAGGACAAAAGATGGACCAGGGGAGAGAAAGGCATAGATTGGAACAAGGAGTCTGGTAAGACTGGGACTGGTTGTTGGGAGGGGGAGACACTGGGACTCTGTCTCTGGACTCACTGTCAGAGACTGGGACTGGTAGGCAAGTAAAGTGGCACAAGACGCCTAAGGAGTGGGAGACTGGGATGTCAAGGAGAATGGGAGTGGAACAAGGAGCCGGTGGGGGGGGGGGGGGAGAGAAAGGATAGGAACAGGTCAGAGGGGATGGGGCAAAGGATGCATCTTATTCCTCTCATCCACAAACAGGATAACTAGGCTTGACGGAATTTGATTTTTTTTTTTGAATAATTTCAATGGCTAATCTTGATTTTTATTTGAAGCTTTTTTAATTTTTATCTATTTAATTGTTCAGTTATGCAAAATCATGGGTTTTAAGCATTTTAAATAGTTTTATACCATTAAAACACACACTACCAACATCAATATATCTAAATTTTAGTATTAAATCATGTTCTAAATTCTCAAGAAGCATTTTTCTTATTTTGCTTATCTGTAAATTTCGATCATCATCAATGGAAATATTTTTTCATTGGTTTGTGTAATGCAACTGACATTTCCTGATAAAAATCTGATCCTTCCAAGCTTAAGGAGAACCTACTATTATCCTCATTTACTCCGTCATAACTCAAGTAGCAGGGGTCTACGTGCTGTGCAGTGGATCTAAACTTGGTTCCAACCTCAGTGATGACTCACGTGAGTGTCAATATGATACTACATGATGGAATTTGTTTTTTTGTTTGCCTTTTTAATAACCTAGGAAATTACACACACACACACAACCACCCTTATGAACATCAACGTTCAAAATGAAGTAGTCAGAAGTTAGGAAATGCCTGTGTATCAGCCTCCTTGTGAGTATGCATTATAATAGTCTCATAACATGATCACATACTACTGTGTCCACAGAACCTCTGAACTGATGGACTTGCTCTGGGGACGAGTTAGGGTTGTGTAGTTAAGGAAACTCATCTGAAGAACCCCTGCTTCATTTGTTGCAGAAGTTTGGAAGATGCATAGTGAATGAGGCAGAGACTGCAGGAAGAGTAAGGATGGTTCCATGGTTAAGACAGGTGAACATTACCCTGGAGAATTGGATTCTATCCCTGCCTCTACCACCAAGTTCCTATGTGATGGTGGGCAAGTCACTGAAAGGTTTATTCTCTTTTGCAAACCACCTTTAAGAAGAAAGTTTTCTTTTTGTCCCAGCAACTTAAAAGAGAAAATTCACTTGCATAAATCAGGCAGGTTTTATAACCATAGAAACAGGAGTTGTTAATGGAAATAGCTTCTGTTAAAGTCATGTCTGTCATCAACATTATTTTCCATTCAGTTACCCTTGTGATTGGGCAAGTTAATTGGTTGGTAGCCAATTGTCATACATTAGTTTCTCATTTGGAAATATAGCAAAGATTTTTCTCTAAAAATAATTCATAGGTTAAGGCCATAATGGTCATCTCTTCTGACCTCCTGCACAATACAGGCCATACAATCTCACTCAGTAAACTCAGCATTAAGCGGAACTTCCATCTGAGCTATTACATATCTTTTAGAAATATATCCAGTTTTGATTTAAAGACTTCAAGAGACAAAGAATCCACCACATCAATATGGAAGTTGTTCTAGTGATTAGTTACCCTGTTAAGAATTTGAGTTTTATTTCTAGTATGAATATGTCTAGCTTCAGCTTCCAACCATAAGATCTCATGTTTCTGCTATCATTATAGTAATGCAAATATACCTTTTTTGTCACCAGTAAGCACCCAGATTTTAATGTCCGCCTTGGCAAGTTTGGAAATCGTTTCTGGAACACCATCCTGTAGTTTGTCTTCAATAGCTGTAGCACCCAAGAGCTGGAAGTTATTGGAAACACAAGCATTTAATAAGAGAAATATCCAGAGAAAAAACAGGTTTAGTTTGTAGTATAAAATGAAGCTACTTAGATACGGAAGAATATATTGTTATCTCTTGTCTTATACTTAGATTGTAGGCTCATTGGGGCAGGAACCATCCTTTTGTTGTCTGTTTGTACAGCACCTAGCACAATGGGGTCCTGGTCCATGACTGGGGCTCCTAGGTACTATGATAATAATAAAACACCACCATTACAGAACTAGATGACTTTGATGATTGTTATTATGTAGGACACCACAGAAACATTTTCATCTGTGTATTGTATTCCATCCCAGTTACAGATAGGATTTGTTTACAATAGTTACAACTATATAATAAATTCTCCACTTCAGATACTGAATTTTATGTTTTAAAGACATGTTTCCCACTATGTTTAAATAATGTTTTACTGAACTCAAAGTAAAAGAGGGAATGTCAAGAGCTTACGGTAACAGAAGTGCTTTTAAGAGGGACAATGAACACCATGAAGTCTTGCACTATCCAATACCACTAACAAGGTAGTAAAGGTAGCAGATAAGGAGTGATTAACAGGTGGCTGATATTACTAAACAGAGCATAATAGGTGGTATGGACTAAAACAAACTGCCAGCATGAAGTTTACTCAGTAAGCGGATCCCATTTATAGTCATAATTGTGCAGTTTGTTTGCAGCAAAGAGTTCCAAAGAAGCTTCACCCGAGACTCCTTAAATCCAGAAAAATTTACTGTAAGAAAGATTCCCACAACAATACTATTGCAAACTGGGCTGCATGACTGAGATGGTATTCCAACACTCTGATCTATAGTCAATTTTTAGAAAAGCAATCCAACACATATTGCAGGCTCAAATGGGAAATCAGCAGTTAACAGTATGGTTATCGTAGAATTCACAGTTGACCAAATCATTTTAACAATAAACTTTTCCTCAGTATACTTCAGATGGCAAATTTCTACTCTCCAATTACCCAGAGAAACTCTTGTAAAGTCAATAGCATTTGCCAATGCAATACAGCCTGATTTGGCCAAGGGTATTGGGTTTCTTAAAAAAAAAAAAAAAAAAAATCTTCACCATGACTGTGATGAGAACTTTTGTTTTTTTAAATGCTATTTGCAATTTATACTCTTGCTTCTCATGAATTGGTCTGGAATATACCCAATTAGAGTTATCTGAGTGACGTATCTTGATCAGACTGTTTGGTTCATCTAGTCTTACCCTCTGTGTCAGGCACATTAAGCAATACTCAATCCTTCAAATGAAGGCAAATTACCCCATAGCATACTAACCAGTTGCATCACACACAATGGAGATAAATTTAATACTAGAAGTATTTCAGAGCTTTAAGGATGAAATAACGTTTGAACAGCTATAGCAAATTATTTGTAATGCAGTTACCGACATAGCAGATAGCTGCTTATCTCCCAAATTTTAAAACCTGAACTTCTTTTAATACAACTTATTTCTGAGCTAGTGCTACAGAGATACTAGCAGCTTTTTTGGAATGGAGGAAAAACGTCCAGTGAAAGCTAAACCAAAGAAATCCATCTTCCTTCATTCCCTGAAGCTCTCTAGAACAGAGTTTTGGTAGTCTCACAAAATCTTAATTAAAATTGTACTCACAAATGTGCTAATCAAAAAGGGCTATTCAGTTTCCACAATGGTCTGCTACTAATTGGACAAGAATAAAAACACATATATAATTTAAAATATTACAACTTACAATAAGGTTTTTTTCTATTTCTTCATATACGTTATCCAGGGCTTCATCACGGTTACTTGCAGCTACACTAGCTTCCATGAACTTTTTATTCCATGTTTCATATTCATCATGACTAATGTCCTTGTAGCAGAGGCATAATGTCCTCAAGGTCTCATTTGCAAAAATCTGTGGAAAAAAAGAAATAAGCTGCATAGATTTCAATATTGGCTTAAAATTGAAGTTGAAAAGACATACTCTGACTAGTCAATCTGAAAGAACTCAGTCATTGGTTGCTACTGTACTCAGACTCTATGGTGAAAGTTGGACATTGCAGAATATCCAAAGATGAGCTGCAGCTAATTCTAATCCTTCACTTCTGGTGTTAAAAAATGTAAAAATGGTGTTTTACATTTGGAAAAAATGTAAAACAATCAATCCAGTAATAGTACCTAGTGCAATTTATCAGTTAATCTAGGTAGGTCTAGAAAACATGCTGCAAAGTACAAGTAAAAAATAGAATGGAGCGGGAAAGTCCGAAGCGACATGCAAGTTACTCAAATAATGAAAAACTAATTTCAATATGTACAATGCAAACATTTAAGATACAATTCCATTAAAAAGAAAAAAAGGGGGAAAAAAGGGGGAAAATCACGTTATGATTTCGAACATCAAGTAGCAGCAAGATAAGTTGTTCTGGCTGCTATTCAGCTTTTTTGAAAACTTTGATCTAATAGTACTATGGAGCTATATTTTTCAGAATTGTTTAGCAAAATAGAAATAAGTCAACTCAATGCAGTTGTAGGTAGCTTAGTTTTACCCATGTTAAAAATGGAATTTTAAAAAGCAAAAAACTTACATCTAGTGCTTCCTGTGTAATCTGTTTCTGACGATTCACTGGATGCAAACGTTCATAAATTACTGTATCAGCTCCTTTACAGTAAAGTCTAATTTTTCCATCTGGTTCTCTTACTAAATCAGAGAAGGGAAAAAAATAAAAACAAAAAAACCCAAAGAGCAGATGTAATAAAAGATAAATTACTGATTGGACTTTTGTGTCTCGCTATTATGTCATCAGGAAGATCTCTTTTTTTAAAATTAGAGAACCTGAAATATTCCATCAGAGAACTGACTGTTAAATAACAGGTCAACAAACACAAAACTTCTTTAAACAGGAAGAGACATTCAAGGCTAGTATGCCTACTAAATCAAGTTTCTCTCTTATACTGGTATAAGCTCTTTGATGTGGCTCACCAGCTTAATTTTGGTTCACAAACGCATCATCATTTCCTCCTCCAGCCCTGCTGCGAATGAACAAGGTATTGAAATTTGTAAGAACTGTGTTTTGAGAGCATTTTTTAAAAACATCAAAACACAATTTGCTCACAAGAACAGGAGAGAGAGAGAGAGAGACAGACTACAGTGAAGATACTTTACAGTGTGCCTGCACTTGCAATAAACTAAACTAAACCTGAATTTGATATTGTCTGCTAGCCCACTACTGAAATTGTTTTAGTGAATTTATACTTCATGTGCTATAGAAGAAATTAAGATAAAAACTAAAAAACTGTTCATTACTATTAAGTGAGATAACACTTCAGCATGCAAACAAAACGGTTATTCCCCTCTTGTAACTCTTGTTCTTCAAGATGTGTTGCTCATATCCATTCCAATTAGAGTAAGGTTAGAAAAGCCTTCTGTGTATTTCAGTTTCATTTAAAGCAATTTAGCAGCTGGGAATACAGATTAGCCACCACCATATAACCAGCCATTTTGCCAAAAAGACAACCATAACAGCACAGTGTTCTACCTCCGTTCTACTGGTTTAGAGAGTTTTTCTTTAGGGGTCTCTAACAATAAAGTTTTTTCAAAATCAGCTTACCAATAACAGACATTCGTTTTCTATCACTGTTGAAATCCAAGATAGCAAGAACATCATAAGTTCTTTCAATTCCCATCTCACTTATAGTAATGGTATTTTGTGTTCGTGAAAGAAAAACAAATCCAAAGTTTCTCGCTGCTGTTACCAAGGCTCCTTCATCTGGGGAGGCTGCTTGATAGTTGAGCTGTCCTATATTAAAAGAGTGAAAAGGGAAGAAAGCCATAGTATATTTTACAAAAAGAAAAGGAGTACTTGTGGCACCTTAGAGACTAACAAATTTATTAGAGCATAAGCTTTCGTGAGCTACAGCTCACTTCATCGGATGCATTTGGTGGAAAAAACAGAGGAGAGATTTATATACACACACACAGAGAACATGAAACAATGGGTTTATCATACACACTGTAAGGAGAGTGATCACTTAAGATAAGCCATCACCCACAGCAGGGGGGGGAAGGAGGAAAACCTTCCATGGTGACAAGCAGGTAGGCTAATTCCAGCAGTTAACAAGAATGTCAGAGGAACAGTGGGGGGTGGGGTGGGGGGGAGAAATACCATGGGGAAATAGTTTTACTTTGTGTAATGACTCATCCATTCCCAGTCTCTATTCAAGCCTAAGTTAATTGTATCCAGTTTGCAAATTAATTCCAATTCAGCAGTCTCTCGTTGGAGTCTGTTTTTGAAGCTTTTTTGTTGAAGGATAGCCACTCTTAGGTCTGTGATCGAGTGACCAGAGAGATTGAAGTGTTCTCCAACTGGTTTTTGAATGTTATAATTCTTGACGTCTGATTTGTGTCCATTCATTCTTTTACGTAGAGACTGTCCAGTTTGACCAATGTACATGGCAGAGGGGCATTGCTGGCACATGATGGCATATATCACATTGGTAGATGCGCAGGTGAACGAGCCTCTGATAGTGTGGCTGATGTGATTAGGCCCTATGATGGTGTCCCCTGAATAGATATGTGGACAGAGTTGGCAACGGGCTTTGTTGCAAGGATAGGTTCCTGGGTTAGTGGTTCTGTTGTGTGGTGTGTGGTTGCTGGTGAGTATTTGCTTCAGATTGGGGGGCTGTCTGTAAGCAAGGACTGGTCTATCTCCCAAGATCTGAGAGAGCGATGGCTCGTCCTTCAGGATAGGTTGTAGATCCTTGATGATGCGTTGGAGAGGTTTTAGTTGGGGGCTGAAGGTGATGGCTAGTGGCGTTCTGTTGTTTTCTTTGTTGGGCCTGTCCTGTAGTAGGTGACTTCTGGGTACTCTTCTGGCTCACCTACTACAGGACAGGCCCAACAAAGAAAACAACAGAACGCCACTAGCCATCACCTTCAGCCCCCAACTAAAACCTCTCCAACGCATCATCAAGGATCTTTTTAAGGAGCCTTTTTAATTTTAAGGAGCGGCAGCGAACCAGCGGAGCAGCGGGGACAGCAGAGCAGCTCACAGCAGGAGTTTGCCTGGGACTGGTAAGTATCCGAGTGTGTGTTTGCTTGCTGAGGAAGTATCCGAGCGTGTGTTTGCTGGGAGGGAGCCTGAGTGAGTGTCCGATTGGCTGCTAGCCTGCAGGGGGCGGGCATTAGGGTGTCTGTGTGTTTGCGTCAGGGAAGCCTGGCTGTTTAAAAATAGCCAGAGCCTCGCGAACCAGCTGAGCGGCAGCGAACCAGCGGAGCAGCGGGGACAGCAGAGCAGCTCACAGCAGGAGTTTGCCTGGGAGTTCGCCTGGAGGGAGCCCAGTGAGGCTTACATCTTGCCAACGTCTCTGAGGAAGCTCCGTAGTAGGTAGGTGATATGGAAGGGGGGGATTCAGCTGTTGTGACCTGCACTGGATGTGCCATGTTTGTCTTTCTTCCACAGGACAGAAGCGACTTTGTCTGTACAAAGTGCAAGCTGGTCTCCATATTGGAAGAGAAGATTGAAGGTCTGGAGCAACAGGTAACGACCCTGCGTTGTATACGAGAGACTGAGGATTTTCTGGACCAAACTCAGGATAGCCTTCTAGGGGCACAAAGCTCTAAAGATGTAGAGCAGGTTGCACAGAGGAGCCAAGAGGCCAGTGAAGAAGCTTGGCAACATGTGACCTCCAGAAGAGGTAAGCGGAATGTCCGGGTTCCAGTAACACAGACACAGGTAACTAACCGCTTTCATGTTCTCTCCACAGGTACCAATGCGGAGAGTGGACCAGATGATATGTCTGGGGGGAGAAAGCGGAAGGAGACTCCGCTGGTTGGGAGGCATGAGATGCGATGTCCTGAGGTTAGGGGTTCCACGACCACCACTCCCAATAGGAGAAGGCGGGTGGTGGTGGTCGGGGACTCTCTCCTCCGGGGGACTGAGTCATCTATCTGCCGCCCTGACCGGGAAAACCGAGAAGTCTGCTGCTTGCCAGGGGCTAAGATTCGTGATGTGACGGAGAGACTGCCGAGACTCATCAAGCCCTCGGATCGCTACCCCTTCCTGCTTCTCCACGTGGGCACCAATGATACTGCCAAGAATGACCTTGAGCGGATCACTGCGGACTACGTGGCTCTGGGAAGAAGGATAAAGGAGTTGGAGGCGCAAGTGGTGTTCTCGTCCATCCTCCCCGTGGAAGGAAAAGGCCTGGGTAGGGACCGTCGAATCGTGGAGGTCAACGAATGGCTACGCAGGTGGTGTCAGAGAGAAGGCTTTGGATTCTTTGACCATGGGATGGTGTTCCATGAAGGAGGAGTGCTGGGCAGAGACGGGCTCCATCTTACGAAGAGAGGGAAGAACATCTTTGCCAGCAGGCTGGCTAACCTAGTGAGGAGGGCTTTAAACTAGGTTCACCGGGGGAAGGAGACCAAAGCCCTGAGGTAAGTGGGAAAGCGGGATACCGGGAGGAAGCACAGGCAGGAAGGTCTGTGAGGGGAGGGCTCCTGCCTCATACTGGGAATGAGGGGCGATCAACAGGTTATCTCAAGTGCTTATATACAAATGCACAAAGCCTTGGAAACAAGCAGGGAGAACTGGAGGTCCTGGTGATGTCAAGGAATTATGACGTGATTGGAATAACAGAGACTTGGTGGGATAACTCACATGACTGGAGTACAGTCATGGATGGTTATAAACTGTTCAGGAAGGACAGGCAGGGCAGAAAAGGTGGGGGAGTAGCACTGTATGTAAGGGAGCAGTATGACTGCTCAGAGCTCCGGTACGAAACTGTGGAAAAACCTGAGTGTCTCTGGATTAAGTTTAGAAGTGTGTGCAACAAGAGTGATGTCATGGTGGGAGTCTGCTATAGACCACCGGACCAGGGGGATGAGGTGGATGAGGCTTTCTTCCGGCAACTCACGGAAGCTACTAGATCGCATGCCCTGATTCTCATGGGTGACTTTAATTTTCCTGATATCTGCTGGGAGAGCAATACAGCGGTGCATAGACAATCCAGGAAGTTTTTGGAAAGCGTAGGGGACAATTTCCTGGTGCAAGTGCTAGGGGAGCCAACTAGGGGGAGCGCTTTTCTTGACCTGCTGCTCACAAACCGGGTAGAATTAGTGGGGGAAGCAAAAGTGGATGGGAATCTGGGAGGCAGTGACCATGAGTTGGTTGAGTTCAGGATCCTGACGCAGGGAAGAAAGGTAAGCAGCAGGATACGGACCCTGGACTTCAGGAAAGCAGACTTTGACTCCCTCAGGGAACAGATGGCCAGGATCCCCTGGGGGACTAACATGAAAGGGAAGGGAGTCCAGGAGAGCTGGCTGTATTTCAAGGAATCCCTGTTGAGGTTACAGGGACAAACCATCCCGATGAGTCGAAAGAATAGTAAATATGGCAGGCGACCAGCTTGGCTTAATGGTGAAATCCTAGCGGATCTTAAACATAAAAAAGAAGCTTACAAGAAGTGGAAGGTTGGACATATGACCAGGGAAGAGTATAAAAATATTGCTCGGGCATGTAGGAAAGATATCAGGAGGGCCAAATCGCACCTGGAGCTGCAGCTAGCAAGAGATGTCAAGAGTAACAAGAAGGGTTTCTTCAGGTATGTTGGCAACAAGAAGAAAGCCAAGGAAAGTGTGGGCCCCTTACTGAATGAGGGAGGCAAGCTAGTGACAGAGGATGTGGAAAAAGCTAATGTACTCAATGCTTTTTTTGCCTCTGTTTTCACTAACAAGGTCAGCTCCCAGACTGCTGTGCTGGGCAACACAAAATGGGGAAGAGATGGCCAGCCCTCTGTAGAGATAGAGGTGGTTAGGGACTATTTAGAAAAGCTGGACGTGCACAAGTCCATGGGGCCGGACGAATTGCATCCGAGAGTGCTGAGGGAATTGGCGGCTGTGATTGCAGAGCCCTTGGCCATTATCTTTGAAAACTCGTGGCGAACGGGGGAAGTCCCGGATGACTGGAAAAAGGCTAATGTAGTGCCCATCTTTAAAAAAGGGAAGAAGGAGGATCCTGGGAACTACAGGCCGGTCAGCCTCACCTCAGTCCCTGGAAAAATCATGGAGCAGGTCCTCAAAGAATCAATCCTGAAGCACTTAGAGGAGAGGAAAGTGATCAGGAACAGTCAGCATGGATTCACCAAGGGAAGGTCATGCCTGACTAATCTAATCGCCTTTTATGATGAGATTACTGGTTCTGTGGATGAAGGGAAAGCAGTGGATGTATTGTTTCTTGACTTTAGCAAAGCTTTTGACACGGTCTCCCACAGCATTCTTGTCAGCAAGTTAAGGAAGTATGGGCTGGATGAATGCACTATAAGGTGGGTAGAAAGCTGGCTAGATTGTCGGGCTCAACGGGTAGTGATCAATGGCTCCATGTCTAGTTGGCAGCCGGTGTCAAGTGGAGTGCCCCAGGGGTCGGTCCTGGGGCCCGTTTTGTTCAATATCTTCATAAATGATCTGGAGCATGGTGTGGATTGCACTCTCAGCAAATTTGCGGATGATACTAAACTGGGAGGAGTGGTAGATACGCTGGAGGGGAGGGATAGGATACAGAAGGACCTAGACAAATTGGAGGATTGGGCCTAAAGAAATCTAATGAGGTTCAATAAGGATAAATGCAGGGTCCTGCACTTAGGATGGAAGAATCCAATGCACCGCTACAGACTAGGGACCGAATGGCTCGGCAGCAGTTCTGCGGAAAAGGACCTAGGGGTGACAGTGGACGAGAAGCTGGATATGAGTCAGCAGTGTGCCCTTGTTGCCAAGAAGGCCAATGGCATTTTGGGTTGTATAAGTAGGGGCATAGCGAGCAGATCGAGGGACGTGATCGTTCCCCTCTATTCGACACTGGTGAGGCCTCATCTGGAGTACTGTGTCCAGTTTTGGGCCCCACACTACAGGAAGGATGTGGATAAATTGGAAAGAGTACAACGAAGGGCAACAAAAATGATTAGGGGTCTAGAGCACATGACTTATGAGGAGAGGCTGAGGGAGCTGGGATTGTTTAGTCTGCAGAAGAGAAGAATGAGGGGGGATTTGATAGCTGCTTTCAACTACCTGAAAGGGGGTTTCAAAGAGGATGGCTCTAGACTGTTCTCAATGGTAGCAGATGACAGAACGAGGAGTAATGGTCTCAAGTTGCAATGGGGGAGGTTTAGATTGGATATTAGGAAAAACTTTTTCACTAAGAGGGTGGTGAAACACTGGAATGCGTTACCTAGGGAGGTGGTAGAATCTCCTTCCTTAGAGGTTTTTAAGGTCAGGCTTGACAAAGCCCTGGCTGGGATGATTTAACTGGGACTTGGTCCTGCTTTGAGCAGGGGGTTGGACTAGATGACCTTCTGGGGTCCCTTCCAACCCTGATATTCTATGATTCTATGATTCTATGATCTACAATCTATCCTGAAGGACGAGCCATCGCTCTCTCAGATCTTGGGAGATAGACCAGTCCTTGCTTACAGACAGCCCCCCAATCTGAAGCAAATACTCACCAGCAACCACACACCACACAACAGAACCACTAACCCAGGAACCTATCCTTGCAACAAAGCCCGTTGCCAACTGTGTCCACATATCTATTCAGGGGATACCATCATAGGGCCTAATCACATCAGCCACACTATCAGAGGCTCGTTCACCTGCGCATCTACCAATGTGATATATGCCATCATGTGCCAGCAATGCCCCTCTGCCATGTACATTGGTCAAACTGGACAGTCTCTACGTAAAAGAATGAATGGACACAAATCAGACGTCAAGAATTATAACATTCAAAAACCAGTTGGAGAACACTTCAATCTCTCTGGTCACTCGATCACAGACCTAAGAGTGGCTATCCTTCAACAAAAAAGCTTCAAAAACAGACTCCAACGAGAGACTGCTGAATTGGAATTAATTTGCAAACTGGATACAATTAACTTAGGCTTGAATAGAGACTGGGAATGGATGAGTCATTACACAAAGTAAAACTATTTCCCCATGGTATTTCTCCCCCCCACCCCACCCCCCACTGTTCCTCTGACATTCTTGTTAACTGCTGGAATTAGCCTACCTGCTTGTCACCATGGAAGGTTTTCCTCCTTTCCCCCCCCTGCTGTGGGTGATGGCTTATCTTAAGTGATCACTCTCCTTACAGTGTGTATGATAAACCCATTGTTTCATGTTCTCTGTGTGTGTGTATATAAATCTCTCCTCTGTTTTTTCCACCAAATGCATCCGATGAAGTGAGCTGTAGCTCACGAAAGCTTATGCTCTAATAAATTTGTTAGTCTCTAAGGTGCCACAAGTACTCCTTTTCTTTTTGCGAATACAGACTAACACGGCTGCTACTCTGAAACATAGTATATTTTAGTAACTGATGCCCTCATCTAGTGTGCTGCATTTATAGAATCACAGAATCATAGACTTTAAGGTCAGAAGGGACCATTATCATGGTCTAATCTGACCTCCCGCACAACGCAGGCCACAGAATCTCACCTCCACTCCTGTAATAAACCCCTAACCTATGTCTGAGCTACTGAAGTCCTCAAATTGTGGTTTAAAGCCTTCAAGGTGCAGAGAATCCTCCAGCAAGTGACCCGTGACCCATGCTGCAGAGGAAGGAGAAAAACCTCCAGGGCATCTTCCAATCTGCCCTGGAGGAAAATTCCTTCCCACCCCCCAGTATGGCGATCAGCTAAACCCTGAGCACGTGGGCAAGATTCACTAGCCAGACACCCAGGAAAGAATTTTCCGTAGTAACTCAGATCCTACTCTATCTAACATCCCATCACAGGCCATTGGGCATATCTACCACTAATAGTTGAAGATCAATTAATTGTCAAAATTAGGCTATCCCATCATATCATCCCTTCCATAAACTTATCAAGCTTAGTCCAGATCTTCCTGTATGATGTCCCAGTCCTTCTCTATATCGGCAATACCTCCCAGCTTTGTGTCATCCACAAACTTTATTAGCAGATTCCCACTTTTTGTGCCAAGGTCAGTAATAAAAAGATTAAATAAAATTGGTCCCAAAACTGATCCCTGAGGAACTCCACTAGTAACCTCCTTCCAGCCTGACAGTTTACCTTTCAGTTTGATCCCGCTGTAGTCTCCCCTTTAACCAGTTCCTTATCCACCTTTCAATTTTCTTAATGATCCCCATCTTTTCCAATTTAGCTAATAATTCCCCATGTGGAACCGTATCAAATGCCTTATTGAAATCAAGACAAATTAGATCCACTGCGTTTCCTTTGTCTAAAAAAATCTGTTACCTTCTCAAAGGAGATCAGGTTGGTTTGACATGATCTACCTTTTGTAAAACCATGTTGTATTTTGTCCCAATTACCATTGATCTCAATGTCCTTAACTACTTTCTCCTTCAAAATTTTTTCCAAGACCTTGCATACTACAGATGTCAAACTAACAGGCCTGTAGTTACCCGGACCACTTTTTCCCCCCTTTTTTAAAAATAGGAACTATGTTAGCAATTCTCTAGTCATATGGTACAACCCCTGATTTACAGATTCATTAAAAAAATTTGCTAATGGGCTTGCAATTTCATGTGCCAGTTCCTTTAATATTCTTGGATGAAGATTATCTGGGCCTCCCGATATAAGCTGTTCAAGTTTGGCTTCTCTCTTGGATGTAGTAATATCTACCTCCATATCCTCATTCCCATTTGTCGTCCTCCCATTATCCCTAAGCCCCTCATTAGCCTCAAACAGTTGGGACTTTAACACCCCATGCTTTGTAGCAATAAAGGGCCATATGGCATGTTTAATATTCTACACTTTTGATTTCTCTGTATAACTCAGGATACATTTTTACTGTGGATTTTTTTTTTTTAAATTAAGAGTGACAGAATCTGGGAGCTCATTTAATTCCTGTCCTGGACTCCTTTCAAATAGGCAAGTCATTGAACCTCTCTTCCTCAGCTTCTCCATCCATAAAATGGAGATAACAAAACTTGATCACATACAAGTGGTTTTTATTTGTAGAATCTTAATTTCTCATTTATTTCATTGCAGCATTTTGGAAGCCTCAAGAGAGAAAGCCGTGCTCGCATTAACCATTGGAAAAAATTAACTTTAATTAGAGAAGACAAAGAAAAACAGACACAAAGTTACAGTGAATAAAGTCATAGATTCCAAGGCCAGAAGGGACCATTGTGATCATCTAATCTGACCTCCTATATAACACAGGCCATAGAACTTCCCCAAATTAATTCCTAGTGAAAAACTTTTAGAAAAACATTCAATCTTGATATTAAAATTGCCAGTGATGGAGAAATCAAACATGATCTTTGGTAAATTGCTCTTATGGTTAATTGCTCTCATTTAAAAAATGATGTCTTATTACCAGTCTGAATGTGTATAGCTTCAGCTTCCAGTCATTGGATCATGTTAAACTTTTCTTTGCTGGACTGAAAAATCCATCATCAAATATTTGTTCCTCATGTCTCCACACAAGTATTTATAGACTGTAATAAAGTCACCCTTTAATCCTTCTCTTTGTTATGCTAAACAGATAGAGCTACTTGAATCTCTCGCTCTACAAGTATGTTTGTTTACCTTTTAACCATTCTCCTGGCTCTTCTGTGAACCCTCTACAATGTATCCCATCCTTCTTGATCTTAATCTAGTTGTTGAATTCATATAAGACCAGGAAAACAGAGTGGCTGGAAAATTCAGCACTTTGTCCCCTCCTTTTGCATACAGAGTATGTTTGGACTCAGACTTTTATCCTTGCTTCCACAGTTTACCACTTCTCCCCACAGCCACCCATCTGCACCCTTAACCTTTATTCATTCTTCAGATTGTAAAGTTCAACATTCCGCTTTATTCAACTTAGTCTTCTAGGGCACTGTATATATTTGTGCATATATTAGAACCATTGTGAGGGGAAAAGCACATTTACAGAAGGAGAAAAGCATCTATAGTTCCAATCATGCCAGCACATAAACAAATACTTAACTGTTTATACATGAGTTGTCCCACTGAAGATAAACTTCAAGTTTGTGAAATTACATACATGTATGTAAAATCTGTGCTTATACCTGTGTGTTTATTTTACCCTTTATTTGGTGTTAATGCTTTTGAAATTCTGTACACCAAATACAGGTTTCCATAGAGTGAAGTGTAATACTGCGAAAATACTAGTCCTCTGTATTTTGTATTTATAAAACTTAGATTCAGAAAATATTTATTGAAGCAGGTATTTAATAGATATTTATGTCAAAATTGTGAGAATTCAAAAGTTAAATCTGAGACTTCTTGGCACATGTAGAGATGGGCATCTTTAGCGCAAGCACTAGCCTAGAATTTATACAATAGCCAGGTGTTCTATCTCACTTGTGTGAATGATGTTAAAATTGAATCTGTGTGCATTTTACACAAGCAGAATACTCACCATCAGAAGCATCCACCATTACTGTGTGGCAAATTGCAAGCAGAAAAAAGAATTGTCGAACTTCAGGCTCCTTTCCACATCTAATTTGTTCTATCAGATAATGATCACAAAACGTGAGTTTCCCATCAGCATATATGTTCCAGCTAAAATCAACTTGCTGGATTAGGAAAAAATGAACAGAATTTGAGGTGAATGTAATTACTTCATGCCTAGATAAAAGCCTCATTACCTGGGGGGCAAAAATCCCCTAAATTAGAAGATAAATAAAATCCTAAACCTCAACACTCCTATCTCAAAGCCCCAGTGTCTTCAATACATTCCTAGTGAAACAAGTCAACTCACTTACCTCTTCATGGTTTTGAAGTTGTCCAGACCCATCCCTAGCTTCGCCTGTAATGGAAACAATATTGTTCTGAAATCTTAAAGGTGAGTATCTGACAATTTCAATGTCTATTGCTCAAACTAGACAGAATACAAATTAAAAGGGAATTTCATTGTATCTAGGTTTTTATATTGGTACTCATCATTTTATAGTAATAGGGTGGAATTTTCAAAAGTGCTCTGTGTTGGCTTAACTCTGTTTCCACTGAAGTCAATGATAAAACTACAAATAACTTTAAATGGGAGTACAGCTTCAAAAACACAGCCAGCATTAGAGCTTGTGGGAACCTGATTTTTTTGTTGCATAACAACATTTTTTTAAAAAGGAAATTTCCTGTGAATTAAAACGCCCAAAAAATTGCAAAACAAACAGAATTAGTTTGGGGTTGATTAAAACATTTTGTTCAAATTTTAACTTTTCATTTTAGACTATATAATAAATTAAACCAAAAGTAGTTTCAAAATGAAAGATCAAACATCCTGTTCCATTTTTTTACCTTTTTGTAACTTTTGACTTTATTGAAAACATCTTTTCCCCAAAATTTGGTTCTAAATGAATTTGTGAAAGGCAACATATTTCAGTGAAACATTGCTTTTCACAAATCAGCATTTTCTGACAGACAGAATTTTCCTTTGGCAAAATTTCCAATCATTTCTACTCGGCATTGACTTAAATACCAGTTATAAAAAAATGTTATGCTATGGCTCTTTTAAAAATGGCTAAACAACAACAGCAACTGCAACCGCCCAGCCCCAATTCTGAATAACTTTAGCAGCAATCATTTAGTCAGGAAAGTTTAACCAAAACTGGCACAACTGCACCCTGCAGGTGAAGCAAGAAGTAAAACCAGCAGATCCCATAGACCAGAGCTGGCCAGAGGATGACAATTGCATTTCATGACAACTTTTAAATACGTTTTTGTTCCTCACAGGAACCAAATCAGGCAGAGTTTTCATCCCAGAACACTCTGAACCAGGCAGAGTAGGATCTTGAATCTGGGTCTCCCACATCCCAGGCCACTGCCATAGCCACCAGGCTAAAGAGTCTCTCTCTCTTCTTCTCCCTTCTTGACGAAAAACTTAAATCAAAACCGATACATCGCCACAAAATATTTTAGCTTTTATCATTTTGTCAAAATATGCCGTTAGCCAAAAAGTGTTCCAACTAGCTTAACTAGACAGGCACAGACCACACTCATTGAGACTGGGAACCAGCATAATGGCACATGGTCCCTTTTTCTGCTCCCTCTGTAAAGCTCCTTCAGAAATTGTACTGCTCACCCCTCTGCCCACCAATTAACTCCCCCGAAATGGAGATTTCTAGAGTCCAGAGTGGGTGAGTTAATGCTGACTAGATCATCATTTACATAGCCACAAAGTGTTCGGTGGGGTTAGTGTGCAAAGTGCCCAATTCCCATAGCCATCTCCCCCCATCCCTGCCCTTCTGCTACTACACGCAAGCTGGGAGTGTGGAGAGTGGAACAAGGGAGAAAATGTTTTGGAAGAGGCAATCTCATCCAAATTCATCCCTCAGAACCAGCTGGATCTCTGTCCTTGTAGAAGCAAAAAGGTACCATACCCTTTATATTTTGGGGGTTGAGAATGTCAGAATTCTCACAGTGGAACACACTTGTGTCACTGAAGTACATTAACAAATAAGTACTTAATATAGTGGGCATGCAACAGTTAAGATTGAAAAACAGTTGTCAGTAGAGAGGTGTAATAGTTAGCAATGACCCAGACTTCAAAGGATGATGTCTCTAGCCTCTGTTTGCCAGAAGTTGGAAATGGGCGACAGGGGATGATGGATCACTTGATCATTACCTGTTGTGTTCATTCCCTCTGGGGCATCTGGCCTTGGCCACTGTCAGAAGAAAGGATACTGGGCTAGATGGACCTTTGGTCTGACCCAGTGTGGCTGTTCTTGTGTTCTTATGTACTTACCATATGTTTGTCCATTTATGCAGCATTTTTTGAATGCCATGATGTTCTGTGTAAGTGTTCCTGTCTTATCAGAGAAGATGTAGTGGATTTGTCCAAGCTGTTCATTCAGAGTGGTGGTTCGGGCCTTAGCAGGTGTATCCTTCTCAGGGTAATACATTTGCAGATCCCAGTTTATAAAATAGCTTTGGCCCAAACGAATCACTTCAACACTAATTGAGTAAAACACAACAGCAAGATCATACCATTATCAGGTTGCTATACGTTAAAATGCAAAGACATTATATAGATCAATCGAGTTCTGAATGAATTTTCAAGGACACCAATAGAGCAAATAAACCCATGTTATCAAATGTGTTAATATTTAGAAATTATATAAAGGAGCTAAAAGAAAATGAGTACTTGTGGCACCTTGGAGACTAACAAATTTTAGTCGCTAAGGTGCCACAAGTACTCCTTTTCTTTTTGCAAATACAGACTAGCACGGCTGCTACTCTGAAACCTGTCATAAAGGAGCTAGTTTATTTCCAAAAACTCACCCAGGATACAAGCTACTCAAATAAATTCAAAGTGCACAGCTCAGTTTAACAGCCCAGTATGAGTCAGATAAGAAACCCCAAATGGACCATGTCAAAGGTGATCCCATATTACCACCACTGGAGGAAAAAAAAACAAAAAAAACCCACTATATTCAGTAGTAAAATTTAAATACAAATCAGACATCATCTTGAGGGCCAACTGAATACTAGACTGACAGACAAAACTCAAAGTACTTTTCAGTAAAACATGAAGTGTGAGCCAGTTCTCTGTCTTAAAAAAGCTGAACATAGAACATATGAAAAAATTCAACACACGGTCTAATCCTGTAAGCAGCTTCTTCCATACAGTTTGTTAATAGGACTGTACAGAATTAGCCACACACAGAAGTAAATTCTTTCAGGATTTGGCCTATTGCTGTACGTTGTTTGAATATTGGAGAAGCGATTTGTTTATGTTTGAAATTTATCACCACACAGTATTTAATTTATTAAAGAGGCCAAGTGTTTTTAACATTAATTTTGCATCTTTCAGTCAAGATTTGTACATCCTAGTGACACACAGTATGGCTCACCTTCCTCTGAAAATACCAATAAGAGGAAAAGAACAATCATCATCTTTTTGGAAACAGGGGGATTGGAGGAAACCTCATCAAATGGAAATACAGTTAATTTTACTCCAGACCCACCACATTGTCAATTTTGTTTTTAAAGAGATTTAGTTACCTCACATAGAGAGAAATGGGAACCATGGTGTTAAGAACAATGATGTAGCCCCAAAAATTAAGGAAGCCACGGTATGGAGGGCTGTAGTCTTCACCATCATAGAGGTACCAAGAAATATTGCCAATCTGCTGCTCCCAATAAGTGTGTCCAATAGCAAGGCCGGCTGACAGGAGGATCAATACAACAAAGATCTAGAACATAAAGTGCCAAGAGTGTTCTTTGTAAATCAATGGCCTCGTTTGCTAGGCTGGATTCCCAACCTTGACCTCTATGAAGATTCTCATGAGACGTATTCTTAGTAGTTATTCAATAAAAGGAAAAACAGATCTACTAGGGCAACCTTTCCCTTGAAAATTCTGTTTTAAAGGACATTTGTCAAGATATTAATAATTACAATTATGTCTTTACCTATGACAGATTTTTCCCAAAACTGACCTGTGTTTGAATTGAACAAGTTTTTAAGGTCTAATTTTCACATTTTACTATATGCAGATAGCTTGATTGTTGCACTTTAATTCAGTTTGGAAACTAAACTAGCAGCATCTAAGTGCCTGGGGGCCAATTTTTTTTTGGTTTTAGTTCAAGTGTAACTTAGCCCAAGTTTATAACATTGCAGGTGAAATGTTTAAATTAATTTTAATATAAAAAATGAGCATTTGTTAAAAACAACAACGTTCAATTAAAGTTTGTTTACTCACTTTGTAATTGGTTTTCCTTTATAACAAGGCCTCAACCTTGCTTGCTGTTCTAGAAAGGCAGGTCTATCACCGACACAAAGCCCACTGACTTCATTGAGTGTCTAACCACAAAGTGGGATCCATGCATGTGGAACTTGCAACGTTAGTGCCTAAATTTGGGCCTGAACATACCTGATAGCATGTCGCACTATGGATAATGATTATTGAAACTAGGCACAACAGGACATTCACAACTATGCAGTATGAACTCCAAAAATATAACAGAGTAAAAAAACCCAATCAAAGTCTGTTACCGTGTAAACCATATAGTTCATGAGAGAGTCAATTTTAGTCCTTTTAAATCTGGTCTTTCCGCTGTTTTTCATTATTTTTGTGTCTCCTCCTAAAAAAACCCAAAACAAACAAAATTAATAAAAATAAAAAGACAGACATCAAGCATGGATATCATTTCATAAAAAAAAAAAGTGTACTAGATCTTGTAAGTTTGCAGACATAGGGTCTGATCCTGTAGAGTGCAGAGTTCTGTCAAGTCAGGACTCTGATACAGGAAACAACTGGAATTGAAGATTTTGCACCTTTTAAATGTGGGGTGTTCAGGGATCTATCCTTCACACAAGAGCTTCAATTGAAGTTAATGGAAGTGCCTATGCTGGACAGCTATGGGACACAGCTTTTACCTAGTGACCTTGCTGTACTTATTTCATATACTTCTGTTTGTTATATAAATACCTGCAAATATTACCACTCCATGGCAGAAGTCTGTATTCCTGATTTTACAGCCACGCAACAAAATTTTATCAGCGTCCAATGGATAAGTCCTGCTTCTCCAGAATAATGTTCCTGTAAACTTATCTAGTCGATTATTGGGTTCTTCGCATTCAATAAAACCTAATACAAATATTAAAATTAAATAAATGTAATGATCAATGCCAATAGACATGTTATGAAACACTATACAGGATTTTACTTTAGTCCTTTTACAGGAACAGCACTGGATTCTGTTACAAAAAGTTCAGCATTTAAAAGCAAAAGTTCTGAATGAAACATTTGTTTGAAAATTTGCGTACAGCTATTCAATGCTATATTGCCAAAAATGTTGAATATGGTGAATCCATTGGTATTTTACTTTAAGTTCATCTGCAGATTACAAATACACAGTATACAGTAGAACTATTTTCTTGCTACAAGTGGCATATTGTATTCAGCCCTCAGTTAAGTGGACTTTCAGCCAATATCTTTCCTTTAGTATTTCCTTAACAGTGAAGGTGGTCAAAATGGGAGAGGAATGTAGGTTTCTCTCTTACTGGATTTGCTTACACTCCAGACTGAGGCTATTATTCAGTATTTGATGCTATTTTGCTTTTGAGACTGAAGTGGCAATGACCCAACAAGAAAAATACATTGTCATGCTGATAACATGCATATGGTAAAGATATTCTTCCAAATTTGAATCTTTTGGCCTTTTTCCCTTGTATGCAAGCTACATGAACAATGTTGATATCTCCGAAGGTTTTTTTGGTAACCTTTTGGCCTAAAGCTTTTAATTAGACATTGTAGCTTCTTACAGAGTCAAGATAGGTGAGGTAATAACTTTGATAGGATCAACTTCTGTTGGTGAGAGAAACAAGGGGCAGGTCTACACTCAACACACTGCATCAGCACAGCTGCCACTGTAGCGCTTCAGTGAAGATGCTCTACACCAACAGGAGAGAGCTCTCCTGTCAGCACAGTTAATTCACCTCCCTGAGAGGCTGTAGCTATGTTGATAGGAGATGCTCTCTGGCTGACATAGCACTGTCTACACTGGGGGTTAGGTCGGTATACCTATGTCGTTATGGGATGTGGATTTTTTACACCCCTGAGTGACTTAATTATACTGATTTCAGAGTAGCAGCCATGTTAGTCTGTATTCGCAAAAAAGAAAAGGAGTACTTGTGGCACCTTAGAGACTAAAATTTATTTGAGCATAAGCTTTCGTGAGCTGCAGCTCACTTCATCATAATTATACTGATTTAAGTCTGTAGTGTAGACCAGACCAAGCTTTTGAGCCACACATAGCTCTTCTTCAGGTCTGGGAAAGGTACTCCCAGCGTCACAGCAAAATGCAATGTGGAACAGACTGTTTAGCATAAGTAGTTAGCACATACTATAAGTTGGCCCATCAAGAGGCTGGCATATTGGGGAGTCATCTTGGTACCCATCGCTGTTCCCATGGTTTGAGCAAAGTGTTTGTTGTTGAATGTAAAATTGTTATGGGTGAGGATGGAATGGATGAGTTTGGCAATGTGTTTGGGGTATATATATCTTTTTATCCTATGTCTGCAGAGATGTTAATGGACCATTCTACCTTGAATGGTCCATTGCAATATGTGATAACAAGCTGTTCCACATTGCATTTTGCTGTGACAGTGGGAGTACCTTTCCCAGACCTGAAGAAGTGCTCTGTGTGGCTTGAAAGTTTGTCTCTCTCACCAAAACAAGTTGGTCCAAAGACTGTTACCTCATTCACCTTGTCTCTCTAATATCTTGGGACCGACAGGGCTTCAACTACAATTCATGTATTTTAAATGTATTGTCTGTCTTGTGGACTTTGTTATTTTTATTACTATTGTGTAAGTTATGATTGGTCACTTCATGTCGTGTGGTATTTCCGCTTCCCTCTGAAAACGGAATTCAGCTCGTCTTGAAATTTTGGATTCTGATATGTTTATGAACACAAAAAAATCTGTTTCTACAAATATAAGTGAACAAAAAATATGACTGATTTCAGATTGCAATCTGAACTTTATCCAGATTGTGAGAATTTTTAGCTTTTTTTAATCCATATTTGCTGTAAATTTGTTTGAATTTTTTTTCTTTGAAGTATAAAGTACAGGATTGCTAGAGAATTTTAGTAAAGAAATACAGTTCTATCTCAGGTCCCAACAAGAGGGAATGTGAAATTTTAAAAATAAAATGCACTTTGTGTCTGCACAGTAAAAATATGTTTAATACTAAGAGGAATAGAAACTACTCTACAGGTTCCCAATATAAAACATTTTTTTTTCCCAGAAAACATAGGAATGGAAATGCTAGTTTAGGATCTCCTTTCTCTCCACTCATCAACATACCCCAGAATATCCATGATACAAAACCTAGTCTTTCAGATTGTATTGCTGAGTAAAATACAATTTTCAGTCAAACCAGTTACTTTTACTGCACGCTGGCATAAAAATAGAAGCACATACATATTACCAACAGCCCAGTCTGAGTTCTACATTTTGTTTAACTGTAAGTTATTCAAGCTACATTTGAGCAACTGTAAATGAGAATAAAGTGTTTGCACAAACCATCAAATTCTGCCATTGCACTTTCTTCTTGGAGATATCTGTCTGTTATCTCAAGTGACATTTTGAACTTTAAGTTAGTTTCACTAAAAGAAAAAAAAAGGATTTTACTTAAATCTGGAAAAAGGAGGAAAATTTGAAGTAACACGAACACACACACACATACATATGCAGCTATTATCTGTGCACACCCACTTTGAGAAAATGATAAAATAGCACATTTGCAAACCTTACATGAATGCATTTAAAATTCCCACAAATTGCACAAGTAATTCTAACAAGAAAGCTTACTCATTTCTGTCCATAATGGAAATATTGATTGACTTACGTTCACTGTAAATAAGGAAATGTGAGCCAAGAACCTTGCAGTGCCAACTGGCAAGGGGGTGCAGAGGGGTTACAGGACTCTTCTGAGTCTGATATGTACTTTCTAGTTCACCAAAGAATGTCACTCAAGGTCTCAAATGAAAGCTGGTGTTGCTCTGGTCATAACAACACTGTGAAATGTATGTACAGGTACTATGTAAGGAGTGAGTATATATACTCAAAATATATTCTTAACGTCTGTATCAAGGTGCTGGTCATCAGCAAAGGTGAAAATAGGTTTTTTTTGTCAGACATTAGATGTTTATCTGTATGTTTATAAATAAATTGAGAATTGTCTTGTTCACAAAGGGTCTCCTTTGATTACTCTGAATGGAATGCAAAGGAAGGATCATGAGGACTACAGAAAGAAACTAACAGGAAGAGAAAAGCAGCAGGTAGGAGGAAACCCTCTCTGGAGGTGTACATCAAAGGTTTGCTTGAGTGTATCTGGGGGAACAGGGGAGTTGCCTGGGTGCCCTTCACTGAGGAATTAAAAGGACAGTGATTTTGTTTCATGAAAGAGGGGTCTCAACCAGGCTTAGCTGAAAACACTGGAGAGAACTTTGGGTGAGAAACTTATTTGGACAAGAGAGTAAATTGTTAGTTAAGTTTAGCCTCTCGAAAGCACATTAAGATTTTTTTATATGTACTCATTTGTTTCCAGTATTCTTACTCAGTATCACTTCAATCTTTATTAAATAATAGATATATTCATTGGGAAAACAAGAATAAATATAAGTGCTGTGGGTTTGGAGCAAAGTGCTGGTCCCAAGTTGAATCTGACAAGCTAGTGTATACTGTTTCCTTGGAAATAGCAGGCCTGGTAATCCGGTGAGTGTTTAGTGGATAAGGGGCTGGGGATGCTGCAGGCAAAGCACCGTGTATTCAGGGCTGGTGGGTGCCTGTCATTACCCATGCGGAAAAAGCAAGATCTGCTGCTGCCAGGGGCTGGTGGTTCCAGGGAGCTGATCCACAGCAGGCACTGTGGGCAGGCACAGCAGACAAAACTGCTTCATGATAAAGGCATGTAATGGTCACATGCCTCACAACCCTGGGTACCCCAGGGCAGCAACACAGTAAAAATAACCCAGTTATACACTATTTGTAGAAAAATAGACTCAAAGTGGGAAAGCTTTGGTAAGATCTTCAACTCTTATTTACATTTCTCAATAGAATAATTTAAAGACAGAACACACTCCTCGGAGTTCAAACAAGGAGAGTCTCAAATGGTGTAATATTCACTTCAGCCACAACGGACACCAGGATGTGCCTTATTGCTTTGTGATTTCTCACCTCAGAGGCACTGCCAGCACAAAGTGCTGTTTCCAAATAAGTGGATTAGGTTACATCTGTACATGTACTATTATGTCTTGATATTACAAGATAAAATTCAGAAAAATTGGTTTTAGTTTATTATAACCCTGTATTAATAGTATTTCATCGCCAAAAGGAAAGAAGTGGAAAGACACTGTAAAAAAAAGCTTTCTACACATTGTTTCTTCCCCTACCTCATTAATTTTATAAGGGTTCAAGAGATTATCTTTAGACTCATATTAAAGCAGAAACTAGTGATTTGTAAATTTCCATTTTTAGAGGTTCCCTGAATGTCTCCTTTTCCAGTACATTTCACAAGATCAGTGCAGCTGTAATTTTCCACGGTGTTTGCCTATGGCTGCTCAGCTTTTAACTGCTGTTGTTGGGGCTTGGGTGGGGGATGGGATGGGATGTTAATACGATGCCAAATGGTAAAGTTAGTGGGATGGACATAAATGCTCAAAGCCACTGCCTTCCTGATGCAATAGTTAAGCTTGAGAAAGCTGTTGTAAATAAAGCAGAACCTAAAATTAAACAACTGACAAAATTAAGAGCTCTAGTGAAAAAGAGCAAAACACACTCTGACTGCAGTGTCTTGTAATCCAAACGGACTCTATAAATGATTTTATAGAGTTGTAGTGTAGGGAATAAACATGTGGCCCTCAAGATCAATAGAAGTTGTGTGGCTAAATCACTGCCAGATGAAAATTTACTCTAGCATATCTCACGAGAGATCCATATTATGCAGAGTCCAGGTCACCTGGACTTCATAAAAACCATTCATTTTAGAGAGAGAGAGTACCAATTAAGATATTTATGAAACAATAACAACAAAACTTCCACAAATTAATTACCTTAAAATTTGCCAGGTCTAATCACCAGGGTATATAAAGAATTTCACTACTTTGGAATAATATCTCTGCAACATTCACTTCTGCCCTTTCACCATTAAACCAAAAATGACGTGTAAGAAATCCCGTAAAAAGAGCCTTACCCATCTAGTTCAGCTGTCTCTACATAACAAAGGCTGTTAGGTTCCGAGCTGGACAGCAGCAGAATATCAGCCTAGTCAAAACAGTACAGTAAATAAATGAAAGCCAAAACAACATTGCACCAGAGACAAACTCCATATAAATAAAGAATTTATTTTAAAAAAAAATGAGGCCATTCACTTACAGGAACAAAGGCATTTTTCTTCAGACGAATGACATCTCCAACTTGAATATCTTTCCATTTTGCAGTTTTGAACCTAAGTGTCAAATATTTTTTAAGATTAGTAGGATTCATTTTGGATAGGATAGACATAAATTATACATCATCTTGAAGTGTATGGCATCTTCCCTAGCAGACTTCCACACTGTCAGAGTAGAAGAGCCTTGTATCTCAGGAGAAAAACATTCCTTATTCAATCAGTTCCTGATGACTGAAATTCTTAAGAACTGCAATGCAGGCAAGCTTCATCATTTAACACACATGAATATTTCTGCCTTTTTCCCCAAAACTCACACTTGACACAATCTCAGTGCTGGGATTTTTTTGTTTTTATGCGACTGTTCTTTCAAACCACAAGGGATTGGATGTAGGCAATTAACTTTAATTATTAATAGGAGTTACACATACAAGTGGTTAAACAGTGGAGAACTGCAATCTAAATGTACAATATAATCTATAATTTAAGTTCTGCAGAAGTAATCAGTAACTAGTAAAAACATTACTTTCAAAGTTAAAGCAAAACTTTATAATACCTTCCATCCCTCATAACATCACATGTCCGGTTATTAATTTCATTATCCATTCTATGGCGAGCCTTAAGGGGACAGGAAAAAGGAGTATGTTTACTCTTACATATTTAAATAATTTGTCATCAATTTTAACATTAAAGAAAATATTTCTTACGATGTCATCCACTAGGTCTTTGACTGCAGTTATCCCAAGCACCAAGAGCAAAGGCACTAGCGTTGTATACCATGATAAAGTCGTTATCTGAGGAATTGTCTGTGAATGTGAACAAAGATCAGGGAACAACTTGGTGAGTCACTTTAGCAGCAAAAAGGTCCAACCGATCATCTAGTCTGACCTCCTGTACATCACAGACCTCCAGCACCTACACACTAAACCCAACAATAGAAATTAGATCGAAGTATTACAGCTCACTGGAAACTACACTATTATGTGACACAGCCAGAGAATATGAGGGACTGAGATGCACCCCTGCCTGTGGCCCCTGAAATGGCATGGAAATGATTATGTGAGTCAGATAATCCTGACAAGTGACCTGCACTAACGTGCTGCAGAGGAAGGAGAAGAGCACCCAAAGTCACAGCCAATCTGACCCAGGGAAGAATTCCTCCCCAACTCCACATATGGTTACCAGTTAGACCCTGAGCATGTGAGCAAGATCCACCAGCCAGCCAAGCACCAGAGAGAGAATGCTCGGGGCCATCTCAGAGCCCTGTACCACCGCGCCCAGTGTCCCATCTCCAGCTTCAGATGAAGGAGACCAAAAAGCCACAGAATACAATCTGGGGAAAGAGATCCTTCTTGACCCCTGCAGGTGTCCAGCTGGAGCCCTGAAGCAGGAACTTTTAGAAATATAAGACATAAACCAGAAGTGAGCTTGGGGGACGTTGATCCCTTCCCTCTATATCACATGCAACCCTGTCATACAGTGTGCCCCGATCTCTTAAAACCAATTAAGTTGTTTGCACCCACAACTCCTACTGGAAGGCTGTTCCAGAACATTATCCCAAGTGATGGTTAGAAACCTTTTTCTAATTTCCATCCTGAACTGGTTCATGGCCAGTTTACACCCATTTGCTTTTGTGCCAATACCTTGCCCTTTAGCTTAAATAGTTCTTCACTCTCCCTGGCATTTACCCCCCTCAATGTCTTTACAGAGCAATCATATACATCTTCTCACCCTTCTTTTTTTCCTAGAATAAACAAGCCAAGCTCTTCCAGTCTCATCTCATAAGAGAAGCCCTCAATTCCCCATGATCATCCAAATAGCTCTTCTTTGCCCATTTCAGTTTAAATTAATCTTTCTTGAACACGAGAGACCAGAATTGTACACTGTGTTCCAAGTAAGGTCTTACCAGTGCCTTGTACAACAGAATTAATACTTTTCTATTTCTACTGGAAATGCCTCACCTAATACATCCTAGGATTGTATGTGCCTTTTTCACAGCCACATCACACTGGTGGCTAGTCATCCTGTGACTGACCCACACACCTAGGTATCTCTCCCCCTTTGTCACTTCCAAATGATGAGTCTCAAGTTTGCAGCAGAAATACTTACTAGACCTTGCCCTTTGAACTATTGAATTTCATCCACTCCAGTCTTCAGGGTCATCCAGGTCTTCCTATATAATATTCTGATCCTTCTTTGTATTGGTGATGCCTCCCACCTTTGTATCAGCAAACTTCATTAGCACCCTCCTATTTTTTGTGCCAAGGTCATTAACAAAAATATATCCCAAGATTGGTCCCAAGACAGATCCCTGAGGAACTCCACTAGTAACCTTCCTCCAATCCGATAGTTCACCTTTCAGCACAATCTGTTACCTTCTTCTCTTTAGCCTGTTCCTTATCTACCTTACAACTCTTGTGCTAATCCCCATCTTCTCATATTTAACTAATGATTTCCCATGTGATATCATGCCATATGCTTTTACTGAAGTCCAAGGATATTAGAGCTACTGCACTTCCCTTATCTTAAGAGAAAAAAGGGAGGAAAAAAGGAAAAGTTTTTTCTTCAAAAAGGTTATTCTGGAATGATCTACTTTTGGTAAACCCTCATTGCATTACATCCCCTTTATTATTTACTTCTATGAATTTAATTATTTTTTCCTTCACAATTTGTTCTAAAGCCTTGCATACTACTGAGATCAGACTAACAGGTCTGTAATTGCCCTGATCACTTTTCCCCCCCATTTCTTAAATACAGGGATGATATTAGCATTCTCCAGTCATATGGTACTACTCCCATAAAAGACAGATTTATTAAAAATTCTCAAAACTGGCAGTCTCATATGCCAGTTCTGGAAGAGGATGTTACTTACCTATAACTGGAAGTTCTTTAAGATGCGTGGTCCCTATCTGTATTCCACGGAGGGCTTATGCATGTGCACCATGCATCCAGAGATGGAGAATTTAAAAGCAGCATCCATGGCTCCGCATATGCTCCCTGACTCACTTCACAGCTTTGTCGAAGGTGATACAGTTGGTCCACCCTGCTTTTTGTCTCCAGTTCCTTCTCCACTGCAAATCAACAAATCTGCAGCAGAGTGGAAGGAGGATGGGAAGCAGAATACAGATAGGGACCACACATCTCAAAGAACTTCCTGTTACAGGTAAGTAACCTCCTCCTCCTCTTCAAGTGATGGCCCTATTGTATTCCACTGAGGGTGACTAGCGAGCAGTCCCTAAATTGGAGGAGGGTACAAGGATGCAGATGGGATAGGTGAATGGTGGACAGCTGCGACAGAGAAGGCATCCGTCGCTGGGTCCTGCATTAAGGCATAATGCTCAGCAAAGATGAGAACTAAACTCGACCTGGCCACTTTACAGATATACCGAAGCAATACATCATGGAGGGAGGCCCTGGTCAGAGCCTGGGTTCTCGCTGAAGGGGCCCACACCCTTGAGGGTGGCTGGAGGCCAGATAATTGATAGAAGAATGTAATGCAGCTCAAAATCCACTTAGAGATTCGTTGTGTGAAGATTGCCTGCCCCTTAACTCTTTCAGCTATTGCAACAAACAGTCTGGGGGATTTCCTGATCAGTTTCATCCTTTTCAGGTAGAAGGCCAATGCCCAATGGACATCGAGGGAGCAGAGTCGCTGTTCCTCTTCCAAGGTGTGTAGCTTCATGAAGAAAACAAGTAAGTGAATGGATTGATTAATGTGAAATTGGGGGATGACCTTTGGCAAAAATTTGAGATGCAGACACAGGGATACTTTATCTTTATGGAAAGTCATGAAAGGAGGGCCCGGTATCATGGGGCCAAATTCACCAACCCTCACTGATGTGACACTAACCAGGAAGGCACATTTCATGGAAAGGAGGGACATTGCACACTATCACAGCAGTTCAAAGGGTAGTTTCATTAGCACAGATAGGACCAAGTTAAGATCCCATTGGGGAGTGATAGGTTGTGCAGGTAGGAAGGTTCTAATGAGGCCCTTCCAAAAACTGAACAGTCAACAGGTAGGTAAAGATGGAAGGTCATTCCACAGCGTGGGAAGGGGGTGCTAATTGCTGCTCGGTGGACTTTGAGGAAGCTGTGGGTGAGACCCAATGCCTTCAAGGACAGTAGGTAGTCAAGGAGGAGGGGAATCCCCCCTGCTTCTGGGAAAGTCCTTTGTGTTCCACCCAGGAAGCAAAGCGTGTCCACTTGGCTCAGTAACCACGTTTCGTGGAGTCCTTCCTGCTGCTAGAAAGGATGTTTTGCACATCTGATGAACATGGCCACTCTAGAGAAAATGCCTATCCAAAGGCCAGGCTTTGAGATGGAGCACCTTTGAATTAGGATGGCTCATGCGGCCATTGTGCTGTATCAGGAGATCAGGACAGCAGGGAGGAAAACTGGGGGATGGGCAGACATATGAAGGAGGCTGGGAAAACAAAAACTGTCTTGGCCAGTAAGGGGCCATCAGGATGACTGTCACTTTGTCCTGTCTGATCTTGTAAAGCATCTGTGATAAGAGCGGGAAAGGAGAGAAGGCATAATTGAATTGGTCTGATCAGGGGAGGAAGAGGGCATCGCCTGAAGAGTGATGTTCCAGACCCCCTCTGGAGCAAGATGCACAGCATTTTCTGTTCATTGAGGATATGAAAGGGTCTCTGGTCAGAGTTCCCCATTTGTTGAAGCTTTCCCATGGTACGGTGTCATAAAGTTCCCACTCGTGGTCAATCACAAACTGTCTGCTGAGCAAGTCTGCAATCACATTCAGTGCCCCTGGGAGATAGGCTGCAGATAAGGTGATCTGTACACCAGTTCCAAAGGGTGACTGCTTCTAAGCACAGAGCCACCAATCTGGCGCATCCATTTGTTGATGTAGCACACAGTCGCGGTATTGTCAGATATCATGAAAATATGATGGGAACAGATGAGCGGGAGAAAGGCCTGGCATGCCTTTGTTACAGCTTAGAACTCCAGAATGTTGATGTGCATTCTGGAAACCCAAGGGGTCCATGTTCCCTGTGTGCCACATGTATTCCCCAGCCTAGAAGGGAGGTATCATTGATAATCATCCTGTCCAGGAATAGGGGTAGAAAGGAAACCCCTATGCAGACCTGACAAGGTTCCCTCCATTAGTGGAGGGATGAGATTACCTTGGGGGAAACTGTTTGCCCGAGATCCATGGTGTGATGAGCAGGCAAGTAAACTTTCTGGAACCATATCTGGAGGCAGCCAGTAAAGTTGAGCAAAGGTGGTGATGTATGTGCACAAGACCACGTGATCCCAGATGGAGAGGCAAATCCTGGCTGTGACTGAAGGATTGTTAACTACATGAGTTATGAGCTCTTGCAAAGTCTGGCACCTGTCACGTGGTAGGTAGGCTCGAGCCGTAATTGAGTTGATGATGGCCCCTATGAAGTGTAGGCATTGTGTAGGGTTTCAAGTTGACTTTTCAATATGGATACTGACTCTCAGGGAAAAAGGAAGGCCCAGCAACAGAGGTTGAGGCCTGAGCTTCTCATGTGGAAGGGCTGTGCCACCAGGAGCCAGTCGTCGAGATACGGGAATTCTAGGAGCCCTTAATAGCTGATGTGGGCTGCTACCAGGGAGAAAACCTTGGTGAAAACTCTGGGAGCTGTGGAGAGTCCAAAGGGAAGAACTCCGTATTGGAAATGTTGTGAGCGGATCATAAACCTCAGAAACCATCTGTGGGATGGATGAATGTCTACATGCAAGTAGACTTCCTGCATATTGAGAGCTGTAAATTACATGCCTTTTTCCAATGAGGGGATGATCGCTGCTAGTGCAACCATACAAAACTTTGGCTTTCGGAAGAACTGATTGAGGAGACGAAGGTCCAGGATAGGCCTCCACCCGCCCTTTTTCTTCAGTATCAGGAAGTAAGTGGAATAGAAGCCCCTTCCTTGATATTCAGTAGGGACACATGCTGTTGCTGCTCTCTGTAGTAAGGAGTGCACCTTTTGGGTAAGGATGCTGTCATAAGGAGGGATCAGAGGTGGGGAGGCTGTGGATGAGGTAGCACAATGAACTCAATCATATAGCCATGTTAGAGGACACTTAGAACCCATCTGTCCATTGTTATTGCACTCCAAGGTGTAAAAAAGAAGCGCTAGATGACCCATGAAAGCAGTGACGGGGATTCAAATGGCATCAGGCAATGTGGTCGGCAGCTCTCTAGTGGTCTTCAGAAATCATTCTTCTCTGATGGTTGCCTCTGGAAGGTGAAAGACTGTGAAGGAGGTCCCAAAGGGCACAATCTGAGTTTTCTAACATTTTCTCAGTGGTTCATAGGGTCTCTGGAGAAAGAACTGGGTCCTGTAACATTGTGTAGGGGGAGGAGGGCAGTGGAATTGACGCTTTGGTGCAGATGTGTAGATGCCCAAGGAACACAGAGTAGCTCTGGAATCCTTGAGAGTGTGCAGGAAATCATTGGTTTTTTGGTTAAAAAGATGGGATTCATTGAAAAGGCGGTCTTTGATGGCATTTTGTACCTCCCTGGGGAAACCAGAAGAGCAGAGCCACAATTCCTTGCACATAACTATACCTGTGGCCATGGGCCTCAAGTAGATATCTGCTGCACCCATTGCTAACTGAAGAGTTGTCCTTGCCACCAGTTTACGTTCTTCTAGGTAGCCTTAAAAGAGGCCCAGCCTTGCTGTGGTATCTTTTCAGCAAATTCATCCAGTTTACAGTAGTTCAGGAAATCGTACTTGGTGAGCAATACTAGTAGCTCCTGAACTGAAGGCCCTCTGACAAAAAGACCTTCTGGCCCAGCAGGTCCAATCTCTTTCCCACCTTATCTGACAGACTGAAGCATGAGAGATGTTGCCTGGAATGCTTCGTCACCACCTGGACCATGAGAATTGGGAGATGGGGGGATGAGAACAGAAACTCAGGCCCTTTAGCAGACACATAAGGCTTCTCAGCCCCCTTGGGGCGGTAGGTGTACACATGGTCAGAATGTGCTAAAATGTCCCAGCTGGTTCAAGTATATCTTCATTGATAGACAACGCAACTCTACCCTTCGGGAAGAAAAGTGCCCATAAGACAAGACCTTTCCACTGTGGAGAAGTCCACTGCTCCAATGCCAGTACTGAGTGCAGAGAGGGTGCCCTTAACTTTTGGGAGTTTGGGCAGAGCGCCAAGTGGTGCAGATCTGATGCCGACGAGTGAAGGATGTCCAGGAGCTTACATTGGGTATCCCGGACCTTCTCCAGAGGGATGTAAAGCTCCCCTGCCACTCTCCATAGGAGATCCTGAAACTGGTGGAAGTTATCTGGGGGTGAGGGGGATGCTCAAGCCACCACCACATCCGGAGAGGAAGACAGAAATCTTTCCTGTCCATCGGTACCATCAGAACTAGGCTGAGTGACTCTTCCTCCATCACCAGTGTCTAGTATCTGCTGGAAGGTGCATGATATGGGAAAATTGGTGAAGTCTCCCTTGCTGACTATTGGGCTCTGAATGAGGATTATGGGACCAAGGTTCCCAACTGGGCCAGCATGATGGATCCAGTGGGTGTTGTGGTGGACCCCACGGTGTGGGAAACCAATGGCTCTGTGGCAGCTGCAGCAGAAGATACTGCCATGGTATAAATGGCTTCCTGTATTAGTCCTCGTGATAGCATGGTATGGACTGACCCTGCCCATTATCCGACTCATCTAAAGATAAGAATTAGGAGACGTTTTCCATAGGCGATACTGTTGGAAACAGCGGAAGCATGTAGATCGCCAGGATGGGATGTGTGTGGTGTGCCAAATGCAGCATATACTGAAGGGGAGACACACTATCACTAGAGGTGGAGGGAAGGTGGATAGGTGTGGAGTTGTTGGATCCCCCAGAGCAAACACATCCTGGGGTTCTGGCACTCTCCCTAATCTCCCAAGAGTGAAGGGCTCCTTCTCCGTACTTGGTACTGGCATCGGAGTGGTGGACTTCCCCATTATGGAAAAGTCTCTTGTCTTACGGGGGCATTGATGCTGTTGGTGTCAGCAGTTCTGCCCCTGGTACCAGCGGCTCTGTCCTCTTGTGAGGCCTCTTCTCATGTTTATGAGGCTTGGCACGTGTTCCCTCTATGATGGGAGCTGGTAGAGGGAATGTCCCCATTCTTGGTCTTAGAGGAAGTCTTACCACCATGCTTATGGCTGTGCTTCCTTGCCTCTCAACTGCTCCCAGCACAGGGTCCATAGCAGTGATACTGCTAGTGCCAGACTTGGGGTCTATAGCTGGAGGGGCACTGGCTGTCTCAGGCAGTGGGTGGGGGGTTCCCCAGGGATGGGGGGTTCCCCAGCCTAGATCTGAATGAGGCCTCATGGCAACTTCCATAAGTTGCTTCTGGAGACAGGGAGCCTGACCTTCTGGGGTATGTGGATCTGGATGCAATGTGGTTCTCTCCCAAACAGTAGAGACAGCGCTGATGTTCGTCACTGACTGAGAAGGAATGCAGGCAGGAGGCACCCATGTTAAAGCCTATGGTCTTCAGCAAAGTCCAGTACCCGTGCATGGTATAGGGGGAGGAGTATGGAGAAAAAATAAGCCCTCCAAACAACCTATTCTACTCTAAAACTACTACAGACTGTCTAAAAGCAATAAAAACAGTAAAACTCTAAAACACTGACTATATACAACTTTGTTTTGTGAAAGTGTGTCACTCGCAAATGGACACTGATCATTCCGATCCAGACCATGCGGTGACGAGAAGGAACTGGAGACACAGTCCATCTGTCCTGCCCTTTGTCACATCAGACAAAACCACGAGGTGAGTCAGGGCTCATGCGGGAACCAACCAAAATTCTCTGGCTCTGGACACACAGTGCACATGCATAAACCCTCAGTGGACTACAATAGGGACCATCACTCAATGATGAACATAAGTTATCCAATTCCCTGATTTGAGCACATTAGTTCTTTAAAAGGTGTGTTCTTAAATCAGATTAGCTAATTCAGATTAAAACAGAAGTGAAGGCATGGCAACTCTTAACTTGTGTTAGCAGTTCGATATTGGCTATATGGGATCCTGGGAGTGAACACTGGCTTTATGTTGCCATGCCTTCACAACTATTTTAACCCGAGTTAGCTATATGAATTAAGAATACACTTTTTTTTTCCCCCCTCCTGGCAGTGAAGACATAACCTATGAGCTCAGTCATGGACTAGAACCACATTGTGCTAGGTACTGTACAAACTTAAAACAAAAAGGATAGCCCATATCCCAAATTGTTTACAGTCTAAGTAATTAGTTGTATTCTAAGCAGGGTACACAAGGCAGAAATCTAAATATCAAGCTAAAATGATTAAGGTACAAATAAAGTGCATTGCTCCAAGTTCGTATTAAACTTGCTGAATTTTAAAAGCCATTAGCCTGGAGTTGTTTATGAAGTCCACTTTAGTTTCATGATAGCAATGTCACAAAAAAGCAGTAATATTCAGCTGCATTACTGAGTAACTTATATTATCTTTATCATAATTATCTGTATTATGTAATCAATTTTTACCTGTAAAATAAGAAGAACCAGGAAATAGAAGTTGGCCACTCTTTTAAATTGTTCTAGCAAATTCAATGGTAAAAAGGTAATTGCATTGTATTTGTAGGTCTTAATTGCATTCCCCTGTTGAGAGAAAAAAATTAAAACAAGTCATTCTAAATAGCAATATACTAATGGATACTTTTCCAATCCAATTTGCATTTCATGTAAAATGTTTTACTTTATGGTATCCCTCTCTACAAATGGCCAAATAAGTTAAGTGTATTATGCAAACCAGTTTAACAAGGATCACTAGTCAAGTCAACCAAAAGGACTGTTGGCTTTAGTTTTATTTCTAAGCTGCCTTGTATTGCTTTAGCCTTCAACTGACAATGCCTTAAAAGGATTATCTGGAGCAATATGTAAAATCAAGGGATTGGAAATAGGATACCGAGTTTTTACCTCAAGGCAACTCCTTCAAACTGAACCCAGGTCAGTAGTGATAATTGAAAAGTCATTCCTGACTGATGACTGTGCAATGGTCTAATTACAGTCCTAAAAGAAGAGCAGGAAAGGACTAGAACCAATAGATATCCTACAAGGATCTAACAAGTCTAAATTATTTGGTCTCTTTCCATGACCACAAGAACAACGGATATTCTTGTCTGCAGTTTTAACTGAGGCCAGATGTACACGTGAAAAATGCGCAAGCTGTACTAGTAAAAGCACAGATTTTTATACTGGAATACCTAGAACGACAAAGCTTTCCTAATGTTAATGCAACAATATTGCGCGTTTGCCAATATAGTTTGTTCCAATCCCAGCCCCATCCTCCCCCTCCAAAAAATTATAAAAGCAGTTTTGATAAAATGTTCCAAGAGTTAACAAATGTTCCTCCTGCTAAGAAATCTACATCAATCCTAGTATATAAAGCACAGTTTCGCCCACTATAACAGCATCTACACTAGGACTTTTACTAGCACAGGTATATCGGGTCAGGAATCACATCTCTTCAAAATCTTGATCAACATAGCTGTGTCGGCAAAAATTTATAGCTTAGACCTGGCCTGAGAAGCTACAGTTGAATGGAAACGGACTCTGAATTACTTACTCACCCATAAAGACTGTCCCTTCTGAGCAGGACTGATTTACATAGCGCAAAGCAGGATGGGGAAGCTTGTACTGCCAATGTCAATATTACCCATGTTCCGAGAATAGGGAACTGTACTGACAACAAACCCGACACTTGTAACAAATACTCATCTTTAACTTGAAATGTAACTAAAATGATTAACTAGATTCTGCTATGTTATGATCAAAAGAGTGATAATGAAGAATGGCACCTTTTACTCAACACATCTGTCTTCTGGATATTCAAATTACAGCCGACTGCTTTTACAGCTGACTGCCTTTTACGTGGCACATGATGGCATATATCACATTAGTAGATGTGCAGGTGAATGAGCCCCGGATGGTGTGGCTGGGACCCAGCAGGGGCTCCTTCACCTGCACATCTACTAATGTGATATATGCTATCATGTGCCAGCAATGCCCCTCGGCCATGTACGTTGGCCAAACTGAACAGTCTCTATGTAAAAGGATAAATGGACACAAATCAAACATCAGAAATGGTAACATACAAAAGCTAGTAGGAGAACACTTCATCTCCCTGGACATTCAACAGATTTAAAAGTAGCCATTCTTCAACAAAAAACCTTCAAAAACAGATTCAAAGAGAAACTGCAGACCTACAATTCATTTGCAAACTTAACACCATCAATTTGGGCTGGCTCACTACAAAAGACTAACACGGCTGCTACTCTGAAACCTACAAAAGTAATGTTCCCTCTTTTGATATTGTCACCTCCTCATCAATTATCGGGAGTGGACCACATCCACCTTGACTGAATTGGCCTTCAACATTGTTTCTCCACTTGTAAGGTAACGCCCTTCTCTTCATGTGCCAATATACATTTATGCTTGTATCTGTAATTTTCACTCCATGCATCTGAACAAGTGGGTTTTTTAACCCACGAAAGCTTATGCACAAATAAATCTGTTAGTCTTTAAGGCGTCACCGGACGCCTCATTGTTTTTGTAGAATAGGTAAGAAAGGTTCCAATTGCAGAATCTCTATTGTTGATGTTCATGCATAAGACAGAAATAACCCAAACTGACTTTCAGATACTGGCAAAGCTTGCAAGGGTGGCAATTAGAAAAACATTTTATTTGTAAAACAAACAAGTTATTGCCCTGAAAGTAATCAAGGTTGGCCAATGTGAAATCCCATGATATCACTCTGTCATTTAAGACCAAAACTGCACATGAGCACTACTTGTTTATTTTAAAATAATCCCACTGTTTTTAAAAATGTATGTTTTAAACACAATTTTTTAAGAAAGTTATTAATACATCCATAACATGGTTTGCTTTAGAGTGGGTGACCTAAGACAACAACAAGAAGACTCGACTGTACTTAGATAATCATTTATTTTGAAGATGCACCACATTCAGGTTTGACCAGGATGCTGTCTCCCTAAAGGCTGCCCTTAGTAAAGTATTGAAAATAAAATACTTAAACATTATTTGATTCAAATGTTAGTGAAAGCCATAGTCCAGTGAATAGGATGCGGCTCTGGGATTCAGAAAGTCTGGGTTCTAAATGGCTTTTGACTCACAAGTGTGTACAGCAACTTAGTGCATGGCAAGCCAGGCTATAGCACACAAGCAAGCCATGCACGAACTGACAGGATGGACCCCACTATGGTACACTAAAAGTTCCATCATGCACTTTGATGTAGATTCAAAAAGCTTACCACCATGTGGACAAGCCCTTAGTCAAATCATTCTGTGCCTCAGTTAATCCGTTCCTGGTACTTACCCACCTTTGTAGATTGGAGAGGTATACTAGTACATGTACACTGTTTAATTATTGAAACGTTTTATCATGAACCAACAAGTGTTCCTCCAGACAAGAAATCTACATCAGTCATTATATATAAAGGAAAATAGCTTACGGCATATTTGCTTTTCTTGAAGCATAGAAATGTTGTTTTCTTAAACTGGGGTTGTTGGTGGAAGTTTCGATCATTTGCCTTAACTTGCCAGCTGCAATCTGGGAGGGGAAGGGGGAAAAAAAAAAAAAAAAAAAAAGGAGTGTCACACACGTCCAAATGAATCATAATACTTGACTGCTCCAATGATGGGGAAACAAGTCTACAAATTTAAGGTTTACCCCCTCTGTATCTTTTAAGGCAACATGCAATGGAAAAAATCAAGTTGGGCCTCTGAACCCTTTTTCATTTCTGTATTGTTGGTAAAGAAGTCCTCAAAGGATTTTGTAAAAAAGCATTCTGTTTGTCTATATAAGCAACTGAAATCTAACCTACGCTGGGAGAAAAACATGTGGTAAGCAGAAAATTAGGGACGTTATGTTACAAGACGTTGGAAATTAAACAATCGAGGGAAAAGATTTTTAAATCAGACTATTTTGTTTTGCTTTTGTTACACCCATCTAACTCCAATGCCTAATGAACAAAAAAAAGGGCATCTCAGAGACTGAGCAATCTTGCCCTTTTAATTAATGTGAAAAAGCTCACAATGCACCTCTGGGACCTCCTAAGAAATCCTCCAACAATACTAAGCAAAGCCAGACTTGACATCCCCAATATTTCTAAGATAAAAACAATCAGAATTTAAATGTTCACCCCTTTGTCATCACCTGTCTAAATCGTAGAGAAGGGCCCAATCCCAGTTTCATTAAAAATCCTATGCAATTCATCTTTAAGTCTCTGACTTTCAGCTAGTTCTAATTTGTGCGGAATTGCTAACACAACAAGCAAGAGTTTTACAGCAATAAAGTGCAGGTTCAACAATGAAGAAATATTTTTCCTGGTATTGAGTTGCTTTGTGTCCACCAGAAACTCCAAGTCCAAGGAGCCTTTTACATCCCAGAGTGGCATTATGCTATGCCAGGGTTTTGCAATCCACATTTTTATAGGCCTGGACACTCTGGTATGCCTGAGATGCCCAGACCTGAAAAAGAGCTCTGTGTAGCTCAAAAGCTTGTCTCTTTCACCAAAAGAAGTTAGTCCAATAAAATACTACCTCACCCACCTTATCTCTGGCATGGAGATGTGAATTTAGAACTGGTCAAGCAGTTCCTGTGAGAAGTGGATTGTCTGGGTTACATGCACCACAAGTACCTCATACAGATGTTTCTTATCTTCCCTCCATGCTGCCTTCGCAGTCTAACCTGTCCACTCCCTGCCCCATTGTGTCATTTTGTCCCTTCCCCTTGCTCAACTGCCTCACTCTAGCCCTTATACGTCCAGTCCAGTTCTCACACACCCAATACATTCTTCATGTTCTCTCTATTCACCGTCTAACCCTTTTCCTCCACTATCCTCCAGTTTCCACTCCTGCCCACAGGCCCATATTGTTGGTAACACTACCTACCTTGCTCCCGGCACCTAAAAATTCAGTCATTTAGGACCTGCCTAAACTTTACTCAACTTGTCTAACAGGTTTTAAACTGATTTTCAAACAATTTGCCAGCCCAGTGTGAGTGAGGCCAAGCCAGTTCTGAACACAGTATTAGACCATTTTTCTAGATTCTGCACCTACATCAGTCTCCCTCTACACACAGTCCCACAGACAAGATAATGGCATCTCTGATCAACAATCCTTCTTGCTCAGATTATTCTTCATGCTATACATGCGTGAGTGTGCAGCAACAAGGGTGCTCTGGGAATCCCACAAGTAGGGGCATGGTACAGTAATTTAACTGAACCCTGTCCTACACTATCAGGGAATCCTGCAGGACTGCCCCATAGGGTGGGGAATATATGCTTTTTTAAAGCAGCTTCCTAGTCAATAATCAGACAAGTTGCAACCTGACTGACCTGTTTCAAATAGAGAAAAGATTGGCAATAACTGCAAGATAGATATACTAGCTTCCAGTCTGTTCTCTTAATCCTTTTTTCCCCTCAAACTACTATCATTGAGACAGAATTATAACAAGAGCACCAGCAATAAATGGGCACCTTATGTTTTGGCCATTCAGCAAAAAATTGGATGTTTTTTCTAAGAGAACTTCTCTAGGAATTACTTTGGGGCAGTTCTGTGCCCTGTTTTACACAGGAGGTCAGACTACAAGATCACAATAAACCATACTGTAAGAAAACTGAGGTTCTAAAATAGATTGTATTACTGATCAGCCAAACCAGTTGCAAAAAAAAAAAAAAAAGTGCAAGCAGACCCGTTTACGACATGCTTGTCCCCTCTCATGATTAAAGTGCTGTCCTGAACAGCAATGTGTGTTTATGAACACACTTGTCATAAGAAGGTTCACTGACAAGTGTTGACCCTAGTGGTAACCTTGACTGATGCTAATGAAGGAGGACTATGGGTGACCGGACAATGAGGAGAATTCTGAATTAAGTAATAAGTGAGTGAAACCTGGTTGAGGGGAAAGACTTATTATTCAGTCTACTTGGAAGGGTTCTTATTTTATACTCTTCATTGAGGAAGAGAAAAGCTGTTAATTAAGGATTCAACTTCTAAGAAAACTAAATAGAAATCCTTTCTATTGAGAAAAAGCAACAAGGATGAGATTTCTGTAGCACTATCTGACAATAAATAACCTATAGATTAACCTAGTTTGGTACATTCCACAGATTCTGCAATTAAGCAGAGAGTTGACTTTATTAACCAGAGCAAAGGAAACGAAGATCTTCTTGAATCTGCAACCAGACTGAAACATCTGCAGCCAAACGGAAGAAGTATGAACTTCCCCCATTGATCATGGAGCAGGTCCTCAAGGAATCAATTCTGAAGCACTTAGAGGAGAGGAAAATAAAGTGATCAGGAACAGTCAGCATGGATTCACCAAGGGCAAGTCATGCCTGACTAACTTAATTGCCTTCTATGATGGAGAGAACTGGCTCTGTGGATGAGGGGAAAGCAGTGGACATGTTATTCCTTAACTTTAGCAAAGCTTTTGATACAGTCTCCCACAGTATTCTTGCCAGCAAGTTAAAGTAGCATGGGCTAGATGAATGACTATAAGGTGGATAGAAAGCTGGCTAGATCCGTTGGGCTCAACGGGTAGTGATCATTGGCTCCATGTCCAGTTGGCAGATGGTATCAAGCAGAGTGCCCCAAGGGTCGGTCCTGGGGCCGGTTTTGTTCAATATCTTCATTAACAATCTGGAGGATGGTGTGGATTGCACCCTTGGCAAGTTTGCAGATGACACTAAACTTGGAGAAGTGGTAGATATGCTGGAGGGTAGGGATAGGATACAGAGGGACCTAGACAAATTAGAGGATTGGGCCAAAAGAAATCTGATGAGGTTCAACAAGGACAAATGCAGAGTCCTGCGCTTAGGACGGAAGAATCCTATGCACTATTACAGACTAGGGACCGAGTGGCTAGGCAGCAGTTCTGCAGAAAAGGACCTAGGGGTTACAGTGGATGAGAAGTGGAATATGAGTCAACAGCGTGCCCTTGTTGCCAAGAAGGTCGACGGCATTTTGGGCTGTATTAGTAGGAGCATTGCCAGCAGATTGAGGGACATGATTATTCCCCTCTTTTCGGCATTGGTGAGACCTCATCTGGAGTACTGTGTCCAGTTTGGGGCCCCACATTACAGGAAGGATGTGGAAAAATTGGAAAGAGTCCAGTGGAGGGCAACAAAAATGATTAGGGGACCGGAGCACATGATTTATGAGGAGAGGCTGAGGGAACTGGGATTATTTAGTCTGCAGATGAGAAGAATGAGGAGGGATTTGATAGCTGCTTTCAACAACTTGAAAGGTGGTTTCAAAGGGGATGGATCTAGACTATTCTCAGTGGTACCAAATGACAGAACAAGGAGTAATGGTCTCAATATGCAGCGGGGAGGTTTATGTTGGACATTAGGAAAAACTTTTTCACTAGGAGCGTGGTGAAGCACTGGAATGGATTACTTAAGGAGGTGGTGGAATCTCCTTCCTTTGAATTTTTTAAGATCAGGCTTGACAAAGCCCTACTGGGATGACTTAGTTGGGGATTGGCCCTGCTTTGAGCAGGCAGTTGGACTAGATGACCTCCTGAGGTCCCTTCCAACCTTGATATTCTATGATCATGATCTTTACGTGAGCTTTGAAGTTTAATTATTAAATGCTTGAATTAGATACCAACATTGCTGACCATGTCATTGCTGAATGACAAACTAAAGATAGCCAGCAAAGTCTAATTTCCAGTGCTGCTAGAAATACCTTCCATATCCTGACACTCGGATGTCAGAAACAAACTGCTGCTAGAACACATTCTAGTAGCAAAAGTGGAACAATGCCGATTCATGATTTTGTCTCTAAAGGCCATGAAAAGAAGCATAAAATCTATCAAGAAGGCTACTTCAAGATGAAATATATTTTTGAACTTTTATTTTTAGTTTAAGTCTCCAGCTGGCAGTGACAACTTGTTAAAAGTCATTTAGAAAACTATTTAGCTCTTGAAACTCAAAGCAAGTGCATCTCTCACTTATACTGGTAGATACTAAAACCAGATCTACATGCTTTCTTTGCTTCCATTACATGTAAATTAAGTCTTTAATGAGTAGAAATGTTTCAGAAGCAACCTACTTAGTGAAAAAATTGAATTAATGTATTAAATGCTTCTCTTTTTCTCTAGAGGCAGATGTCAAAGCCAACAGTAAAAGACAAACAGACTCTAGCCATTCATCTTGACAATTTTTGTGCCAATCTTCCAGGTACCTGTGTATTACATTTATTATTTCAAAACGTGAGGGCACCCAAAATGTATCAGGTACTATCCAAAGAACAATCCCTCTCCTTAGAGCACCTGATGTCAGCACCACCCACAACAGTTTGTGGAAGTGACCTATCTGCTGCTAATCCAGAAACAAAATTAAATAAAATTGCTAAAAAAAAAACTAGTGGAAGGCCTGCAATAAATCTGAAGTCATGTGAAAGGTTCAGGAGTAACAGCCCATCAGTTTGTGAACATTACTGAATAAATAGACTGGATCTGATCAAGCTCACATTTGATGACCTCAGATCATAGTGTGAAGCCACTTTACTGGGCCCAAATAGCTGTAGTGGATTGTGATTTTGTAGATGAATGTGGATTAACTTTCTAGTTTCCACTGGTTAACTGCATTTTCTATTAATCTATGTAGATCTACCCAGGGAGAAAGTATTGAGTATATTCTTAAATTTGAAAATAAACTGAACAAATTCAGCAATCTATGCATATCTGGTACACTGAACAATCCTCTGAACCTTTATATTCAATAGTTAGTTCGGTACAATTTCTCATACCATTACCTTTCTTAACTGGTTCTCTGCTCTCCTCAGCCTCTCTGTTGATTCGGTTTTGCTCTAGTTCAACTGCAGGTGGACTCTCCAATTCATCTTCTGTTTCATCATCACTGTAGGGCATTACCTCATCATTCGGCTGAGAGTCCTCATCAAAGGTTGTCTCTGAATCCCTGTCTGAATGCATTCTGCCAGCAGTCTGCAAACACTTGATAAAGGCAACAAATTGATAGTTAATATAACAAAAGCATAGAAAGCATTCTAATCTGTCTCTTCTTAAAATCAGGATTGAAAGCAGCTCTGCTAAGAATTCTTTCAACTGAGTTCAGACTCCAATTTCAAAGATAGTTTGGAGCCATGGAACAGGATTTCTAATCCAAGACCTTTAGCACCTCTAGATTATCTTTCTGAAATTTTAAGCAGACTGATGTAATGATTATTGTAACTGACATACTAATTCCTTGATATACCCATAAATTCTAGCAAGTATTACAATAGTATTACTAACTTCAGGACCACATAGGTCTTTACAGCTGTTACTATACTGGAGCCCATGTCCTCTCAAAAAGGAGAGGTTTCAGAGTAGCAGCCGTGTTAGTCTGTATTCGCAAAAAGAAAAGGAGTACTTGTGGCACCCTAGAGATTTTCATGAAGTTGACAGATTTCCACTCTATTCGGCTAAATTCAGTGCCTTGCATAATGACAGGTTTCAGAGTAGCAGCCGTGTTAGTCTGTATTCGCAAAAAGAAAAGGAGTACTAAGGTGCCACAAGTACTCCTTTTCTTTTTTCAAAAAGGAGAGACACTACAGATAGAATTCAGATCCTTCTGGTTCAGAAGCACAGGCTCTTGACACTTGAGCTAGATGAGAACCTTCATTAGCAGTGACTGGTATAGGGACTGAGTGAGTTCCAGTTGTATCCATTAGGAGGGCAGTGGGAGAAGCTCACACACAAGTAATTTCTTTCAGTAACATTAAATGAACCTTTATTTTTCATGTAAAAAACCAAATGTGAAATGTTTAACTACTTCTACAGGATATTTGAACATCATGACTATTGCAATAAAAAAAAACATAGTAAAGACATTCATATTATTGCACTGTAAAACGTAGTATTCTGATGAAGTAATGTACTTAGAACTGATTACAAATATAAATTATTTACATTGAAGGCTTATACTATACACAAGTCTGTTTAAAAAAAATCCTCAGCATTGAACACGTTATTGTACCTACGTACTCTCATAAGATAAAAACATAGCTAGCCTTCACCTCTTCCTGAAAGACCCTTTAAAATGTTTAAATTCCAACTCTCAAGAGTCAAAATATAAACACAGATTTGTGGTCTCTATTTTCAGAAGGAAAGTTTTTGCAGATTATGGCTCTTCAGAAACAATTCCTTTTAAAATGTTCAAAGATCTGGCCTTCCCTGAATTTTCACAATCCTGGATATGAGCAAGACTTCTAAGAGGAATCATCAGTCTCTTCTACCAAGAGTATTTTTAAAGAGCTGAAAATTGTTAATTTTGGAGTATTTTCGGCATCTTGTGAAGGATCATTTTCTATTTTTGGAGTAAGCCCCCCCAAGATGCATATTTCAAAACGTTAGGTCATTTTTAAAAAGCAGAGGTTTTAAAAATATACTTAAATGGTACAGAAGTGCCTTCATTGAATTATACAATCTGGGGTTAAATTTTATCTTCAAAACATGAAATATGGATTTAATACTATTCTTCCAAGTCATGGTTAAGATGTTAAAGACTCTGTGTGCCCACTGGCAACTAAACAGGACTAATGGAACCATTTTAAACAAAACATGTTTAATAGTTTGTTTTCCTATCCAGATTTGCCCAGCTAACAGATTACAAATCACACTGTAGACAAGTTTGGAAACCTACCCATGAAGCATTTTACAATTATGAGCCATGACATTTGGGAGAAAGAATATGAACAGAAAAACCATGCATGATAACTGGTAACTGTACAATATTTTACTGGATGCCCAGAAAGCCACAACCGAGAAGGAAGGTCACACTGGTTTAAAAAAAAAAATCTGGTTTAGAGAGGAAGTAAAAGCAGCAATTTAAAAACAAACAAACAGCAGCAGCAAAAAACCCCACCACATAAACAGAAGAAAGGGGAAGTTGACAGAAAGGAATATAAACCAGAAACTAGGAATTGCAGAAAATTGATAAGGGAAGCAAAAGGACACTTGGCAAAATCTACAGCCAGCAGAGTTAAGTATAGTAGGAATAAAAAGAATCTTAATAACGATATTGGCCTATGGAATGGAAATGGGAACAGTCAATAAAAATGCAGAAAGAGGAAAAGGTGTTCAGTACATGTTTTTCTTTTGTATTTAGGAAAAAGCCAGATGATGCAGTCTTATGTAACGATGAAACACTTTCTATTCCAAATACAACTCAAGAGGATGTTAAACAGCACCTCCTATACTTAGAAATTTTAAAAATCAATAGATCAGCATAATCTGTACCCAAGAGTTAACACACACACACACACACACACACACACACACAAGCTGGCCAAGGAGCTCTCTTGATTGTTTGTGTTGATTTTCAAAAAGTCTTGGAACTCTGGGGAAGTTCCAGAAGAAAGCTACTGTTATACTAATATTTTTAAAAGGTAAATGGGAGGAGCAGAATACTTATAGGCCTGTCAGCCAGCAAGTCACATCTTAGCAAAATAATGGAACAACTGATATAGGATTTAAAGATTAAAAGGGGGTTAAATGGCTGCTAAATATAAAACTGTGTTCGTGTAGTATACTTAGTGGTTGAGGCATTTGATTTGATACCATATGACATTTTGATTAAAAAACTAGAATGATACAAAATTAACATGGCACATATTAAATGGATTAAAAGCCAACAAACTGATTGGTCCCATAATGTAATTGTAAGCAGCAACCATCTTTGAGCAGATATGTTTCTAGTGGATCCTACAGGGATTTGTTTTTGGCCCTATGCTATGTCATGACCCAGAAAACCCCCAAAAATCAATGATAAAGTTTACAGATGACACAGATTAGGTAAGTAGTAAATAATTAAGAGGACACATCATGGATACACAACAATCTGTATCACTTGGTGAGCTGGGTGCAACCAAAATGTATTTCAATACAGCCTAAATGTTAAGTCACACATGTAGGAACAAAGAATGAAGGCCACACTTACAGGAGGGGGAATTATCCTGAAGCAGTGAGTCTCCAAGAACTTGGGTATCATGATGGAGAATTAGCTGTACATGAGCTCCAAGAGCAACACTGTGGCCAAAAGGGCTAATGCAATCTTTAGATATATAAACAAAGGAAATAAGTGGGAGTAGGGAAGTTACATCACCTCTGTGTTTGGCATTGGTGACTGGCACTGGAATACTATGGCCAGTTCTGATGTCTGAATTCAAGAAGGATGTTGATAAATTGAATAAGGTAGAGATAAAAGTCTCTAGAATGCTTGAAAGATCATTAAAAATGCCTCATGATGAAAGATTAAGGTCGACATATTAATTTTAACAAAAAGAAGATTAAGATGCGACTTGATTATAGTTATACGAGTTTTCCTACATGGGGAATAAATATTCGATAATATAGGGCTCTTCAATCTAGCAAAGGTATAACAAGATGTAATGCTGGAAAAATTGAAGCTAGACAAATTCAGACCAGAAATAAAGTACCCCCCCCTTTTTTTTTTAAATAAAGTGAGCGTAATTAACCATTAGAACAATTTATCGAGGGTTGGGGAAAATTCTCCTTCACAGGTCAATTTTAAATCAAGATTGAAAGTTTTTCCTAACAGATATGCACTAGTTCAAACAGGAATTAATTCAAGGAAGTCCTACAGCAGAGGTGAGCAAACTATGGTCCACGGGCCACATCTGGCCCGCAGGACATCCTGGCCAGCCCCTGAGCTCCTGGCCCAGGAGGCTTGCCCTCGGCCCCTCCCCTGCAGCCACGCCGCCTCATGGCGCAATGCTCTGGGCGGCGGGGCTGCAGAGCCCAGCCTACCTGGTGCTCTGTGCTGCACGGCTGCCTGTCCTGGTGCAGCCATGCCGCCAGCCACCAGTGTTCCAGGCACTGTGGTAAGGGGGCAGGGAGCGAGAGTGGGGGTTGGATAGGGCAGGGGAGTTCGGGGGGGTTGGTCAGGGGCATGGATGGGGTCGGGGCAGTCAGAGCTGGGAACAGGGCGTTTGAATGGGATCCTAGGGGGGCAGTCGGGGCGAGGGGTCCAGGGGCGGTCAGGGAGAAGGGGTGGTTGGATGGGGCAGGGGTCCCGGGGGGGAAGTCAGGAAGGAGTGGGGGTTGGAGGGGGGAAATTAGGGGTGGGGGTTTCAGGGGCTGTCAGGGGACAGGAGTGGTGGGGGGGTGGATGGGGCAGGAGTCCCCGGGGGGCCGTCTGGGAACAAGGGGTGGTAGCCAGGTCATGTCTGGCTGTTTGAGGAGGCACAGCCTCCCCTAACCGGCCCTCCATACAATTTCAGAAACCTGATGCGGCCCTCAGGCCAAAAAGTTTGCCTCCCCGGTCCTACAGCCTGTGCTTACAGGAAGTCAGAGTAGATGATCACTTCTGGCCTTAGGGCTTGCCTTCACTTAGAGTGCTTCAGTGAGCTTCTCCCATCAGCATAGTTAATCCACCTCCCTGAGAGGCCATAGCTATGTCGATAGCAAAAGTTTGGTCCGTATAACTGCACTGCTTGGGCCATGGATTTTCCAGGGCTCATTGTCTGTGAATCTATTTCCATCTGTAATAGCCACTCTTTATTCAGTATTTTTCACACTTTGGACTTATCAATGCTAGCCTAATTACAGAACACTGCTTTAAATATGGGTCCTAATCCTGCAACTGGCATCATACAAGCAGTCTGTTGCACCTTCACCAATCCCCACTATCTTCAATAGGGCTCTAAGTGTAGCATCCCACCCGCATACTTATGGTTTCAGGATTAGGGCCATGTATGCGTAACTTACATGTATATGTTTGCTAAGGAAGACATGTAAACATAAACAGTGTTTAAACCAAATTTAGAACTCTGTTTAAACAAATACTTTCTCTTGGTAGATGGAGGATGCCAGAGAAGACAGACAGGTAACATCCGATTACTACTTCTACTCTCCAGGTCAGGGACAATGGGCAACTGATAGTCAGTTCTTTCAACAAAAAGAATGAGGCGTACTTGTGGCACTTTAGAGACTAACACATTTATTTGAACATAAGCTTTCGTGGGTTAAAACCCACTTCATTGGATGCATCCAGTGGAAAATAAAGTAGGAAGATAGATAGATAGATACACAGAGAGAGAGAGAGAGAGAGAGAGAGAACATGAAAAAATGGGTTGCCACACACACACACTGTAACGAGAGTGATCAATTAGGGTGAGCTATTATCAGCAGGAGAAAAAAAAACAAAAATCTTTTGTAGTGATAATCAGGATGGCCCATTTCTAACAGTTGACAAGAAAGTGAGAACAACAGCTGGGGTGGGGGAATAAGCATGGGGAAATAGTTTTACTTTGTGTAATGACACATCCACTCCCAGTCTTTATTCAAGCCTAATTTAATGGTGTCCAGTTTGCAAATTAATTCCAATTCAGCAGTCTCTCATTGGAGTCTGTTTTTGAAGTTTTTGTGTTGTAATATTGTGAATTTTAGGTCTGTAATCGAGTGATCAGGGAGATTGAAGAGTTCTCAGACTGCTTTTTGAATGTTATAATTCTTGACGTCTGATTTATGTCCATTTATTCTTGTGTAGAAACTGTCTGGTTTGGCCAATTACATGTCAGAGGGGCATTGCTGGCACATGATGGCATATATCACATTGGTAGATATGCAGGTGAACGAGCCTCTGATAGTGTGGCTGATGTGATTAGGTCCTATGATGGTGTCCCCTGAATAGATATGTGGACAGAGTTGGCAACGGGCTTTGTTGCAAGGATAGGTTCCTGGGTTAGTGTTTTTGCTTCAAGTTGGAGTGCTGTCTGTAAGCAAGGACTGGCCTGTCTCCCAAGATCTGTGAGAGTGAGGGATCGTCCTTCAGGATAGGCTGTAGATCCTTGATAATGCACTGGAGAGGGCTGAAGGTAATGGCTAGTGGTGTTCTGTTACTTTCTTTGTTGGCCCTGTCCTGTAGTAGGTGACTTCTGGGTACTCTTCTGGCTCCGTCAATCTGTTTCTTCACTTTAGCAGGTGGGTATTGTAGTTGTAAAAATGCTTGATAGAGATTTTGTAAGTGTTTGTCTCTGTCTGAAAGGTTGGAGAAACTGTGGTTGTATCTTAGAGCTTGGCTGTAGACAATGGATCGTGTGGCATCTTAGGCTGTAAGGTGCCACAGTACTACTTGTTCTTTTTGCCGATACAGACTAACATGGCTACCACTCTGAAACCTATCTTTTCTTTCAGTACAACTTCAATTAGAGAAAGCTAATTACTGCCTCAGATTTGTAATTATTTAAACTACAAATCTCCCTTCCAAAAACTGAATAGAAGTTTTCTTGTGTTGTGGAGGGAGCCATTTTTAAGTGTCATCATGGAACTCTCCCCAATTTGCTAAACAGAAGCTTTGAGGATCACTATTGTAGATAATTCATTTTATGCTTTTTTCCCCTCCAGGAATTTTAGCAACAAAGATCAAGAGCTTTGGCCACACATCCCTTTGTGGACAGTCAGAAATCATGGCAATCTGAAGGCCAAATGGATGACATATCACCTGTATTTTATTTTTTCTCTATTCCAGGGCCTACATTTGTAAAATGTAACCCTACTCCCATCATACTGCACTTGAATGCTGAAACGTTAGATGTTTGCTTTATATCAGTTTTCAAAAGCTAGCTTAACTCTGACTAATAAGCTAATAGAATCTCTCTGTGCCAATATACCATAGCTGGCCTATAATTCAAAACCTAAATGGGCTTCTTTGAACCAAATCAATGAGCTACTTTTGTCTTAAAATAAAAAAAACAAAAAGTGGGGGAAGCCTTAATGTTACTAAACTACCATTGAGAACACAAAAAATTTATTTTCTTTACTAAATGTAATAAGTTCACCAATATAGTTACCCATTGCCATGGAACAAGGTAACACTCACAACAGATTCAGGTTCAGCTGAAGCAACATCAGGTGTGTATTCTGAGAACACAATGCAGAACCTAGTGGGCGAGGAGCCAGACAACTGTTGTGTTGAGCAGATGATGAAGGGTACTCACAGAGCTCTTGTATAGCCAGCATAAGCAGCCTCTGGTGCACAATGACCAGTGGAGTATATGCTATACTAAATCAATTGCAAGCCCTGCACAGGCTGCATGAGCTCCTTATATTTACCCTCCCTTCAAGGATGCCTTCCAGGTTTCTCAGGTCTGGACTTGGCAGGGTAGGCTTGGTGAAATTCCCCAATCTTATCAGATGTGTGGATGTGACTGGTGGGAGTTCCACAATTGGTCAGCTGGCCTATAAAATTTCCCAAGTCATAAGGTACCTCACAGTTTGCTCTTGACTAGCTGAGAATCCAGGATCCATTGTAAAGAAATTCTTCATGCCCCTGCATGATGACTGGCTGAGGCTTGACTCATCCAGGAAAGGGATTGTGAGTACCTGGCTTTAAACAGCAAAATATGGAAGACGAGATCCAATGGAGGTGAACAGGAAGCTGTTTGACCAAGATGGGGTTGATTTGCTGGATAATTTTACATGAACCCAAATAATGATTATCTACTTTACGTGAGGGTGAAGTGGAGGTCAGATTCCATGATAACCATACGCAGTCAATGAGACAAGGGGACTTCCCAATGGTGCCGGTCCACATAATACTTGTCGCTATTTTTGGCAGTATTGAGATGTTTTCTCAGTTTCTTTTGGATGTGGTAGAAAATGCTGGACTAGGTAGATGGCTGTGGGGACATGAGACACCTTTTGTAAGAATGGATAGAACTGCAGATGCAATCCATAGACCCAGTCATCCTGGTGATAACTGATGAAACAATGAAAGTATTATTCAAGGATTTGATTAATCCATTTGGTCACATAATACATTACACATATGGTCACATAGCATAAGCAGCACAATGAAATTAAATAGGCAATAGGTTTAAAACAAACAAAAGGAAGTACTTCTTCACAACGCCCAGGAAACCCATGGAGCTCAGGGCCATGGGAGGTCATGAAGGCCAGAAATGTAACGGGGTTCAAAAGAATGAGAAGTTCATAGAGGATAGGTCCATCAATGGCTATTGGCCAAGATGGTCAGGGATGCAACCCAATGCTTCAAGTGTCCCTAAACCTCCAACTGCCAGAAGTTGCGACTGAACAGCAGGGGATGGATCCCTCAACATTACCCTGTTCTGTTCATTGCCTCTGAAGCATCTGGCACTTGCCACTGTCAGACAAGATACTGGACTAGATTGGACTATTGGTCTGAACCAGTATGGGTGTTCTTATGTTATGTTCTTATGTCTGCCCATCGATATGAGGATGGTCGGCAGAGGCAGGATGTAGCTTAACATTCAGCAATTTAAGAATCCTAGCCACAAATGGGAAATGAATTGTGTGCACCAGTTGATGATGATGCTAGCCCGGGGAGTTTGAAGACATGAGTTTAAAAAAAAAGGGGAGATCCTGGGATTCAAGATAAAAGTGGATCATTTTAGTCCCAATTTGGATCAATCCAGTTTGGATAGATCAATGATAAAAATTCATGGAGATAAATGACCAGGATTGGGATGGGGTTCATAAAGGTATGATTCCCAAATATGTTTCACGCAGGGGGCCTCTGTTCAAGAGAAAAATATTGGAGTTAATATAGAAAATGAAGGGCTGCATCTTTGACCCCCAGATATTTAGAGAAACTAGTATCCATGGTTTAGAGTGACCACCAGAAGAGAATCACCATAAAGTTTACATACTTCAAGCTTGGGCGTCCCTGTGGAAAACAGATGCAGCTTTTAAAATAAAGAAACCCATATTTAATCAGGAAGAGAGGTTAGGAGGTTGGTCACTGGCAACATTCTGAGTCAACGTGCCTTCCACCACAAATTGGTCATCGAATAAGGAGGATTGGAGGTAGGGCAACAAATCCTATGTATTAGGGCATTGGCAAAATTACAAGATTTGAGGATTGTAGAATATTTCTGAGCTCGAGCTCTTTCTCCTAGCTATTCCCTCTTAAGAGAGAATGCATCTGACTAGCCATTCTGGGTGCCCCAATAGTACATGAAAACAGAGTTAAATCTGGAGAAGAATAAAGACCATCAGATTTGACACTGGTTCAGGGTCTTTTCAACATGCAGATATCCCAAATTTTTATGATCTGTAGATATCTGGACTGGAAGTTGGGCACCCTCCAGATGGTGGTGCCATTCTTCAAAGGCAGCTTTAATAGAGATTAGTTCTTTATCACAGATCTTGTAACTCTCTTCTTTGAGCTTAAAGGAGTAGAATGCACATGGATGGAATAAGTTCCAGGGTCCATGTCATTGTGATAATACAGCTCCAATTCGCATATTGTATACTTCCACCTCAACTATAAAGATTTCACCAAATCTAGGTGCTGACGTAAATGCCTCTCTTAAGTGATCGAAGATTGACCAAACTTCCCATGTCCAGGCAAATGGAGCATTCTTCAAGAACAGTCCAGTCTTTGGGACACCAGTCCAACAAAATCCTTAAGAAAATCTTGGTAAAAAAATTTGGAAATCCAAGGAAACTTTGTACTTGATGTACATTTCTTAGGGTTACCCAATTTGTGATCACAGATACTTTTTTCTAGGATCCACACTGATGCCATTGGGGCAAGTCTCTATAACCTAGAAATTCCATGGATTCCATTCACATTTTTCTAGATTTGCAATATAGCCAATGCTCACAGGGAAGTTCCAGTACTAGGCGAATGTGTTGGTCATGGAGGAACTGGTTTTCTGAAAATAAGAATATTGTCAAGGTATTTGATCTAAAATGTCCCTAAAAATATTAACGAAATGTTGAAAAGTGTTTGGGGTGTTTGAAAGACCAAAAGACATCACCAGATACTCAAAATAGCCATGCTGAAACTGGAACTCTGTCTTCCATTCATCAGCCTCACGAATCCGAGCCAAATTATAAATGCCGCAAAAGTCAAGCCATAGTCATGTATATGCAAGAAGGGAAAGCCTTCAAAAAAAACTGCACTGAAGGAGAATTGTACATCTATGCTAAGACTACAGAATTCTCTCTACTTAAATTCTTAAGCTGTTCACATCAACACCATATCTGAATACCTAAGTGAAATTCACCCCAGTGCAGAAGGCCCAAACTGGGCTGTCAGCACGGATGAAGATTTCCACTCTTACTTCAAAAGTCTGTTAATACTTAACTGGCATTAGTTTAAATAAAAAAACAGGCCTGCTACACTATACTCACAGACAATCACACAAAGCTAAAAATTTTACCATGCTGCAGCCCATCAAGTCATCAAGGACTCACTTGAACAGATGGTAATTCTTTTATGCCTGGCACATGACCAGTTTAGCTATTGCGAACCTCAAGAGAATGATTTTATATTGAATAATGATCCCTTTCCAATTCTACAAACAGAACCACCACATATTTATTACTGCCATATGCTGTAATAAACTGAATTACAGGGGATGAAATTAGAAGCATGGCCTAATTTTTCACAAAACAATGAGATTTAAGTGTCCTGTCCAATAGAAAGAGGTAAGCCCAGGCACCTTTTCTCAGAGACCGCATCCCTGAATCTGTCAAATTGTATTCTAGTCAATCTAAGGAGAATTAAAAATAGCAATCACTATGCTACACCTGCTTCCAAATCCCTCTGCCACATTTTATAGTTTTAGAACCCCATATAATTGCAGATGCACTACATGCCTCCTATGTCACTGTGCGGAAGATCCAGAGTCCAAAAAGTGGAATCAGACAAACTGACAACATAGGAAGCAACAATGAACTTACTATACATAAAGTAAACTGAAAAGATTGAAAAAACTATTTGTGCTCCTGTCATTTAAAGTTAAGAAATCTTGAGTATTAATTATTTCATTGGTACTCAGTACTGTCTCCATCTGTCTTCTTACATCTACCTGTTATCTCTAGTCTCAGATTGTAAATGGACAGGAACCATCTTTTTGTGTTAAGCAATGTACAAACATAAGGCACTGATTGATGTCCCTAGGAGCTACCACAATGCAAAAAAAAAAAAAAAAAAAAAGTGGGTAGGTATATTTTTCAGATAAATCATATGTTTTTAAGTGAGCATTGTCTCCAAGGGGAAAGAAATTAAACTGAGCTACCTAATAGAAATGACAGAACTACTATAGGTTAGTAAGTATAGTTGTAAGATTTTTTTGGGAGACACCTGGGAAGATATGTCACATGAAGGGATTACATTCTTGGCTATTGGCCCATGTATGGAGTACCTTTGTCAGGCATCGTGCCTCAGGTATGACATAACACATGAGAATTAGAATAAGCATAAAAATGGACTCTTTAAAAATAATGTTAATGCTTCTTAAAAATTCCCTTATGTTACCAATCCAGAAAATATATTTCTTAAAGTAAAGTTCAGTGTCCATAGGTTTAAGCACAGTTTGAACTCAGCCTATCAAACACCAGAATTACAGCACAACTTGTGTAGCCTGGCCCTCTGTTATGGCTATACTGGTTTTCCTGAACCTAGAGTTAAACCCTTCTAAAATGAAGAAGCCGCCTTTTCCACAAAGGCTAGCTAACAGTATTATACCCCCATCTTGCAGTATCTGTGGGCATGATTTCACTAGCAACGTTAAAGCACTGCCATGGCAGTGCTTTAACATGGCTGTGTAGTTGCAGCACCAGCGCTGGCTCTCCCAGCGCTATAAAAACCCCCACCTCCATGAGGGGAATAGCTACCAGCACTAGGAGTGCAGCTACCAGTGCTGGTGCACTATCTACACTGGCACTTTACAGTGCTGAAACTTGCAGTGCTCGGGGCGGGGGGTGTTTTTTCACACCCCTGAGCGAGAAAGTTGCAGTGCTGCAAAGTGCCAGTGTAGACAAGCCTTAAGGCTGAACTCCAATTAAACATGGTTCCAGGGCAAGAACAGATAGGGCCTTAACGTAATTAGGTAAATATGATCACTCAACTCTAAACATAAATGTGGTGTACAGAGCACTGTGTTGGAATTGCAAGCTCTCCCTTTAAGAGAGTGTGTGTACATGGAGTGGGGGTTCCTGGTCCTGCTTGCAGGCTAGGAGGCTCTGTTGGGAAGCATGCAATCAGTCAGTCTGGAAAGAGCCAGGCTACAGCAAGATGCCAAGGTTGGGTTGTACCAATCTGCCTCAAGGAGCAGCCTGTTTTGGGTGTCTGTTTTTGGTTACTGTGTGTTATCATTCTGGATCGAACAATAAATGTAGTGTTATGTTGCAGCCTTCCAGCAAGATTGTTATATGTTTTTCTACAACTTTCCTGAGTGTATATCATGAACATACTAGAGAAGACTGGCAACAAGGAAGGGATATAAAAAGAGAGTTTAAAGCCATAGGCAGCCATTTGATCAATATGGATTGTTTCCAGTTTAATGAAATTTTTTTTTTGCAATATATATTCAGAGACTTGAGCAGTATTTTTATGCAAATTCCATAGAAGATGCGGATAAACAAAGGGCTGTTTTCCCAGCATTGGTGGGGAAAAAACAACATTTACTATTCTTAAAAACTTGCATTTTTCACTAGAACTTGGTGAGCTGGAGTTTAAGGACATAACAGAGATTCTAGTTAAACATTATGTGCCTTCCTTAATTTTTTTTATCCAAACAATATAAATTTAATCTAAGAAAGCAAATAGAAGTAAGTCTTTGAATTTCTGGCAAGCACACCATCTGCTATGGGTTGTTCTGGTAATTTTCTGAAACAGAATCTCAGAGCACTTTGTTTTTGGGGTAAAACTCTGAATTAAAAAAGTGTATGTGGAGGGTGAGTGTTGTATGTAAGAAGGTTCTAGAGGGAGCTGTAGAAACTGCTATTTGAATCCACAAAGTGAAACGGGGCAAAATTTGAAAATGAACTGGTTCCATTGTGCCAGGCCTGGAAGGAAAGGACACAGCTTCAGCAAAGGTGAAGATGACAATGATATAGATCAACTCCCCTCACAGGATCCAAACAAAACAGAGGGAGCCATGTTTCCGCTGTTTAAGAACATCACATCAGCGGCAGATTACTTTCTTTAATAAGTTTTTCAATGTTGTTATATTTGAGGTGGTGTTTCCAGCAAGGCAAAAGTATGAAAAGCCCTTGAAGAAATGCTTTTAAAAACCTACTATTTAGCCACATATTAACTGCTAATTAAGTCCATTCAGATTTTATGGCTATTTATATAAAGGAGTACATTGCATACAATCCAGAGAACTTGAGCCAGTAATTGTTTGCCCATTCCACCAAAACAGCTAGAACAGAATAAATTGTGCTGAAGTCTGTAGCTGCAATTCATATAGCTCTAATTCAGGCAATATTTCAGTGTGTGTTCCCAGATCAGAAAAATGGAAAGAATGTATATAAAGAAAATATACAAGTTAACTTTCCAATGCAGAGCAGCACAGTCTATCGTTTTGGGATAGCCCAAAGCAAATGGACTGAGAGGGGGAGAACAGGGGTATTTCTATATAGCTTAAGTAAAATTATGTAAGAAACTGCATGAAAACAAACGTTTTATTTTCCTTAGAAAGTGTCAAATTTACAGTCCCCCAGGCAACCTTAATTCTGCCCTGTGGTAGAATTACATGTTCACATACCTTTTTACCCCCATTCATTGCCCGTGATGGTTACAAAAGGAGGCAGAATTCAGAGTACATAGGCAATCATGAATCTGGCATTTCCAAATTTTCAAGTGCTTGACTTTGCAATCTAAATATCATTTAACAGATAATTTCTTAGGGTTTTTTTGTTTGTTTTAAAACAAAAAAGGGTAAAGACAAACCATCAGGCTATAAAAGTGGCTTTTCTTTGCCCCACGGAATTCTGACTAGCTTTTTGTTGAGAAAGACAAACTGTTAAAATCACAATTTCCCTTCTCTTAACTTGCATGCCTCAAGAAAAACCTTGGCAAACTGCTAAACCACCACCACCAACTTCCTCAGCAGGGCTCATGCCACCACCTCCACTACTTTAGAATATTCAGGAACTTCTAGAGCAGCTATAGCAGGAAGAAAGAGAGTCAGACTTCAATACCTCCAGCACCCCAGACTTTGGCATGTGGCCCCAGCAGCCCATGTCCCTCTCTGGAGGCACCGCAAACTGGATCTCCCCCAACTCCCAGAGAGAGGAGGGAAGAAGAAATGGGATCCTCCCAACCACACCCTGGTTCCAGTGGCCCTTTCCCCCATCCAAGGCCATTACATTCCAACTCATTGAGAAGTGAGGGTGAGAGCCAGTTTAGGCTGGGCTCCTCCAACTCTCCCAGCACCCAGCATGTGAACCTATGGGTCCATTCATCCCCCCAGCATTTCTCCCCAGATAACAGCTTTCTGCTGCCAGTTAATGGAGCTCCAGTAGCAGTACTCTGTGCTGAAGACTCACGGTTCAAACCCTGCTAATGATGCACAATGAAGTGTTGTTACAGTTGCACATATTCCCCCTGCCAGGTGTCATAGTCCTGCAACAAACAAACAAGACAGACCTTCTCAAAGAGAAGAAGAAAAAAAGTTATCGTGCTCAGCACCTACTGGCAGTCCCACTGATCAGCTGTTCCCCCTCGCCCCTCAGCCATCCTGCCTGCCAGCAACCCCACCAATCAGCACCTTCCCCTCCCTCCCAGCACCTCCTGCCTACCATGGATCAGCTGTTTAGAGGCATGCAGGAGGGGCTGTGCAGGGGGAGAGAGAGGAGGGAGAGCGAGGCACACTCAGGGAGGGGGTGGAACAGAGGTAGGAAGAGGTGGGGGCAGAGCAAGGGCGGGAAAAGGGAGGGCCGGGGTGGAGGCAGGACCTGGGGTGGAGCACCCTCAGGGAAAGCGGAATGTCTGCAGGTAAACTCCCCCTATGTTATTTGGATTGCAGTAGCACCCATGACCCATAGTCATGGACCAGGACTCCTTGGTATTAAGTGCTGTACAAACAGAACAAAAGACAGTCCCACAGGTTGATTGGGAGTCGGAATCCAAGTCAGTGCTGAGGTCAATGTATGGAGTTCAGAAACAGATCAGTCATAGCAGCTACCTAGACATCCACACTGTTACCTAGATGCTTCCTGGTATGCCCCATGGGCTTATATAGGATCAAGGAATCAACATGGTATCACTGTCAATCAGACCACTCAAAACAGAACTTCCTGTGGCATACAACTTCTGTGGATTGTGGCTCACAGTGAGCAGCCAGGTTACAACTGCTGTTGGGTGGCAGTGTGAGGATGTTGGTTGCCTTGTAGGACTTCAAGCCTGGGTTCAAGTGCTGCCAATCCTTACATCACAGTCCATAAATAAAAAGTTTCCGTTCCTCAAGACAAGCTAGCTTGGCTGTACTGAATCAAGACTGGGTATTAGCATTAGGCATTGCACCTCTTAAAAGTCTATAAAAAGAACTTGGTGAAATTCTTATGGAAAAGTCAAATTTATGCTTTTGGCAAGTAAGATGTTATATCCTTTACAGAAAAGGAGTACAGAAATTGGGTTTTTGGTTTCGCCTATCCAAATCAGAATAGCATGAAAGATAATATAGCATTTGTCCACTCCAACAACTTCTTGGCTGAGCTAGTACCAAAGTCATTCTTCTTGTCAAATGTCTAATCTAGAGAGTCTGCAAAACTTGCCGAAGACAGTGGAAAAAAACCCTCAAAGTCCCTTTTGAACAGAATAATCTCCTCCTCGGTTTGGGATTCGGTTTTAAATCAGGAAGTGTTTATATTTTAGAAGATATCCTTTTACTAGCATCAATAGTGTTGTCTCAATTCCTCCATTTAAAAAAAAAAAAGTCTTGAAATTGCAGTCAAACTGTCTACACCGCGCACCTTACAACGGCGCAGCTGTGCTGGTACAGCTATACTGTTGTAAGGTGCACAGTGTAGCTGCTCTTTGTCATGGGGAGAGAGCTCTCACAGTGACAAAATAAAGCCACCCTGAACAAGGAGCAATAGCTTAAATCGGCAGGAGAGCATCCCCCACCAACAAAACACTGTCCACACCAGCACTTTTCATCAAAACTTTTGTTGTTCGGGGGAGGTGTTTTTTCACACCCCTGAGCAACAAAAGTTTTAATGACGAAAGTGCAGTGTAGACATAGCCTTAGACTGCAACCAGATATCCTGATTTAGGTAGGAAGTTTTTCCTAATGTCCAAACTGTCAGGGTGATTAAGCACTGGAATAAATTGCCTAGGGAGATTGTGGAATCTCCATCTCTAGAGACTTTTAAGAGCAGGTTAGACAAACAGCTGTCAGGGATGGTCTAGATAATATTTAGTCCTGCCACAAGTGAAGGGGACTGGACTAGATGCCCTCGCAAGGTCCCTTCCAGTCCTACGATTCTATGATTCTAAGTAACCTACAATATTTTGAAGTCAGCCGTACTGTCAAATCTGTCTGAAGCTTACTAATTGTTAGGTGACTCTAAGACATACTGTTATTATTCACCTTTCCTCTTCCCCACCTCCAAAATATTAATGCAATTACAGGAAATTCTACAATTCCTTTTTCAGATAGGAAGTATTGTCTGCGTTTGGACATATATTTCCTAATGTGTGCCATAATTTAGCTCTATAAAATATGCTTGTTTTCTGTGAACTGTACTTTTAAATCACGAAGAACACAGCTGCCTGCAGAAATAGGCAGTGTTGCTCCAATCGGCAAAGCCACACATAATATGCTGGCATAAAGAGTTGTTTCATGGTTTTCTTCAAACCAAGATGAAAATAATTTAGACAGAAAATGTTTGATCTTTATTTTTCCATGCACAAACTACCAGCAAGCCAAACAAAAAACAAAGACTTGAGAGTACTGAAGCTATGACATCATAGTCTCTATAATGTAGACATACCCCCAGACTCTTCACACCTCATCCCTTTTATTTGCTCAGGTCTTTCCACTGTGCTTCCCTGCAGAGAGTTGAAGGAAATAGCTTCCTACTGGCTGCCAGTCATTAGGAGTTAATGTTCAGTCATTGTATCTAACATTCATGTGTGTTGACTCCATTCAGTTTTTGATGGCACATTAGGATCCATCCCAGACAGACATATTGTCCGACATCCTGCTATGCCTCACTTCCCCTCACCCCAAATTAGCAATCAAACCCTCCACAGTAAGGGCTTGTCTTCATTTACAGTACTACAGTGACACAGCTGCACCATGTCTCCCATTGGTGTAATTAATCCACCACCGTGAGAGTTGGTAGCTATGTCAGCGGGAGAAGCTCTCCCATCAACACAGTGCAGTCTACACAGGGGGTTAGACTGGTATAAATAAATCCACACCCCTCGAACAATGTTTAAGACCCCTGAGCGACATAGTTATACTGATATAGGTCTGTAGTATAGACATGGCCTCAGTTAGGTAACAATACAAAATGGGTGGGTAAATCGAGTCATACATATTGTTCATAAAAATATTACCAAAAATTCCCATTCTCCACCCGATAGATCTCTGTTTCTATTAGCACACATTACTGTTTCATTATGAGTACCAAAAAAATAAGAAAGCTGAATACTCAAACAGGCTGCGTAAGCAAGTTCGACCTGGGCTCGTCACTCTCCGGGGTGGTGGGGAACCAGACGGCCTCGCTACTTCTGTCAGGTGTGTCGGGGAATTAGCCTGGCTGCGGGGCCAACAGTTAGTAGCTCAGGCCCTCAGGCAGAGGCTGAGCAAAGAGTTCAATAGCAAACCCAGGCTCTTGGCTCCGAGTAGCCTGGGAGAGGGGGAGATTGCCACCCGCAAGATGGGTGGCGGGGGGGACGCAGGCCCATCCACTCCACTATGTCCCAGCCCAGGGCCCTAGCAGCGGCAGAAAACCTGCTGCTGGGTCAGTGGGGTTCCTGGCCGCAACACACTGACATTGGCTCTGGCAGTGTTGCAGCCTGACTAGGGTCGGCTGCCCCCGGGCTACTTCCTACTTCCCCTGTTGCAGCCTGACTAGGGTCGGCTGCCCCCGGGCTACTTCCTACCTCCCTCTTTAGAGGTACCTGGGTCTGGCCAGCATCCTCCAAGGGGTCACACACCATGGTCTCCTTGGGGTAACTGGTGCTCCTCGGGGTAACTGGTGAGCAGCAAGTTTGGCAGCGTCTCTGGGCTCAGGCTAGCATCAGGCATTGGCTGGTCTGGCCAGTCCTCAGGTCGGCCGCCACTTGCCGGGGCCTCCCAGCTGGAAGTTCCGCCACAGGCATCTGGCCTCTCTGGTGGCTGTCTTTTAACTGAGCTCTGGGATCAGGCTTTTATACTTCCTATCCTGCACCTTGACCACAGAGGGGCGGGCGCAGGGCTCACTGGCTCCGCCCACTTTGGCATCCAGAGAGGCTCATCACTCTCTGGGGCGGCAGGGAACCAGACCTCCTCACTACAGGCTGACTCCCTGTGGTTCTGGTGCTCAATACAATACTGACAAAAGTTGGTCCCTACAAGAAGTCAGTTACTCATACCAAAAGTTAAATATACATTTTGCTGCCTTGGGAGAGACAGAGCTGGTACCATCATCAGGCGCTGCTATTCAGTGAGAATAATCTCAGTCTAAATCCAGTTCATTATTGTATATTGAATAGTCATACTCTAAATGCATCACCAAAGTAAACAAGGATGTTTTGGATTGTTTGACTGGACATTAAGAATATTTTTCTCACTGTATTCTGCACTTTCTAGGGCTCCATGGGAACAAGGCTTAGTTTTGAAAGTCTTTAAAGAAAAAAGCATTCAGAGGAGAGCAACAAAATGTACATGGAAAAAAACATATATTGGTTTCATTTTCTAGTTAAGATAAAAGATTGAAGAAAGAAGTAACTGTAGGCAATCTCTAATGCAGTAGTATTACAGATATTCATTTACAGGGACAGTGAAGACGGGAGAAAAAAAATCAAGGCTTTCAATGAAAACCTGTTATTGCATGTGAATTTGCATTATATAAATATCAAGCACATTGTATGCTAATCAAAGAACTGACAACAATACACTCAAGAGGGTCACAACCCTAGCTAAATAATTTAAACAGTTTAAAAATCAATTAACATAGCTACACTGTGCCAGTTACTCTGCGCTGCCCAACATACATGCCTTTAGCTTTACCAACAGGACACAAAAAGAAAAGCTCATGAATATGTGCGAGAACTTGGAGTGACACACTCTTATACAAAGGGGTATTCCAAGGTGTTCAACTTCTCCTTAAATTTTCTAGAAGCAACTGTATACATCCTGCTCCACAAAAGCTTATGCCCAAATAAATTTGTTAGTCTCAAAATAAATTTGTTAGCCACAAGGACTCCTCATTGTTTTTGCTGATACAGACTAACACGACTACCACTCAAACCTGTATACATCTTGAATTTTATGCTGGGAATGAATCTTACAAAGTAACAATTTATTGAAATTTGAGAACTATTATCTCTTTCATTAGTGTATTAGCATAGTGATTACACACAATTCTAAAATCATTTTCGTAGAGCTCAGTTTACTCAGAGCATTATCTTACTATACAATGCGTGTCAACATAATATAACACCTTTAGTCGTTGTGGATATCAACTCCTGACATTTGAATAAATACAAAGCGTTTGGAGAAATAAAAAGCTCCATTGTTTTAGTAAAGCAAACCCAGGGCTTTCATAGAAGATCTCTGACATGCAAGATCTTCTATTTAAATATCTATATTGCCAACTTTTGTGAATTTATTGCAATTTTATCTTACTGCAAGGCATATCTGATGTTTTTACTTCAATTCCCAGCTCCCAAATTAACGTAAGGATGCAAGAATCTCAGCTTTCATTTGAAAAGTTTCTAACCCTCAGAGTTGGGGAGAAAAACTTGAAAGTGTGACCCAATTGTACCCCCCAAAAGTTCAAAAAACAGATGGCAAATAGAAAGGATTCAAAAATTATTATTTTAAATTTGGAGGGGGGTCTGACTCGTGCTTTTTGGACATTTTGGGGAGGCAATATTGCAATCCAACAAAGGAACTCCCCCTTCCCATCTCCAGCATGGGTGACAGATACAGTGGTGCTTGATCTCACAAGTGTATGGAGAGTAAGGAGATTGTGGCCCTTGCTGCAGGATCTCGTCAGAAAGCCCAACTGAGATCAAATCACACACATTTCTATCACACGGTGCCTGATGGTGCAGAGAGCTTCTCCAAAGTCCCAAAATTCCAGTTTATGCTGTGCACTCCCAACCCTGCAGCCATCATCTCCAGCCAAGTTATGCACTCCCCAGGCCCATATAAAATGTTCAAGCCCCTTCAGCGCCACATCAATTGATTATGTTCCCCTCAGCCCAACATTTGTCCCTTGTCCTCTGTGCACCTTTGCTTTTCCAACCATGGTGGAGGCTCTTCACCCACTTCTCTCAAGCTGGACAGGAGAAACAGCTATTCTCCCTCCGAGGCCTGGGGCTGCAGGACTAGAAAGAGGAAGGGTGAGGAAGGAGGATGACCTATTTTTCATGGGAAGGTGCCCTGCTCTGCTTCCTTCCCCTCCTGTAACAATGGTATCAGCTCCTCTCTCCCCTCCTACCCAAAAGCTTCTGCCAGCTCCTGAGGGGAGAGTGCCCTCTTCCTCTTGCAGCAGCCCCAACTGACTGTTCCTCCCTGGGAGTCAGGGAACTGGGAAAGGCAGCCAGCCAATCAGAACTTCTGGGGAGGACTGGAAATAGCAAAAAGGCTGGAGTTTCTCAGTGATTGCAAGCCTAGTTCCAAAAGAGGCCAAAATCCCATTGCCTCTGCCTTAGAGGCATTACTGTAAAGCTGTAGCTCACGAAAGCTTATGCTCTAATAAATTTAGTCTCTAAGGTGCCACATTTTCTTTTTGCGAATACAGACTAACACGGCTGCTACTCTGAAAACTGTTCATATAGTCATGGTTGCCCAGCACTTTTAGGATTGCCAACTTTCTAGTCGCACAAAACCAAACACCCTTGCCCTGCCCCTCCTCTGAAGCCCGGCCCTGCTCACTCTAGCCTCTCACTCCGTCCCCCAGTCGCTCCCTCTCCCCACCCTTACTCACTCGCTCATTTTCACCGGGCTCTCAGGGGGTTGGGGTGCGGAAGGCGGTGAGGGTTCCGGCTAGAGGTGCAGGCTCTGTCTGCCCCTCAGGTGGGGACAGGGATGAGGGGTTCAGGGTGTGGGAGGGGACTCCGGGCTGGGGCAGGGAGTTGTGATGCAGGGGAGTGAGGGCTCTGGCTGGGGATGCAGGCTCTACAGTGGGGCTGGGGATGAGGGTGCTCCAGGCTGGGATAGAAGGGTTTGGAGAGCAGGAGGGGGATCAGGGCTGGGGCAGGCTCCGGGTGGCGCTTACTTCAAGCAGCTCCTGAAAGCAGCGACATAACCCCCCCCCCCCCCACCAACTCCTACTCAGAGGCATGCCCAGGCGGGTCTGCACACTGCCCCATCCACAGGCAGCGCCCCTGCAGTTGCCAGCCAATGGGATCTGCAGAGCTGGCACTTGGGGTAGGGACAGCATGCCAAGCTCCCTGGTTGCCCTAGCGCATAAGAGCCAGAAGGGGGACACGCTGCTGCTGTCTGGGAGCTGTGCGGAGCCAGGCAGGCAGGGAGCCTGCCTTAGCCCCACTGCACCGCCGACTGGACTTTAAACGGCCCAGTCAGCGGTGCTGACCAGAGCTAGGATCCCTTTTTGACCAGGTATTCAGGTGGAAAAGCAGAAACCTGGCAACCCTAAGTACTTTCCATTATAAGATCCTGTTTTCAGTTGCTTATACCTTTGCCAAAAACTTTTAACCATTTGGACTGAAGTGTTCCATGGTGGGTGACTGCCTCAGCCTCAATTTTTGGGAAAGTTTAGGAAACACTGTTAGGCTATTTTCGAGAACAAGAGTAGGGAAAAATACATTGTTTTGCCCATGTTAAAATTCTCACAGCCATTTTACTGAGAAGCTCTAGCGCCTCCATGCTCGGAAACAAGGGTTTAAAATTGGGCAGGGGACTGCCCTGGGACACGGATGTGCTTTTTACCACACCTGTAAAACTTCGGTTCACACACAGAATCATAGAAACGTAGATCTGGAAGGGACTTTGAGAGCTTATCTAGTCCAGGCCTCTCTGCTGAGGCAGGATCAAGTACATCTAGATCAGGGGTTCTCAAACTGGGAGTCGGGACCCCTCAGGGGGTTGATAGGTTATTACATGGGGGGTTGTGAGCTGTCAGCTTCCACCCCAAATCCCGTTTTGCCTCCAGCATTCATAATGGTGTTAAATATATTAAAAGGTGTTTTTAATTTATAAGTGGGGTCAAACTCAGAGGCTTGCTATGTGAAAAGGGTCACCAGTACAAAAGTTTGAGAACCACTGATCTAGATCATCCCAAGAGGTGTGTCTCTAATGATCGTTTTTTAAAAACCTCCAACGATGGCAATTCCACAACCTCACTTAGAAGTCTATTCCAGTGCTTAACTATCCTTATAGTTAAAAAGTATTTTGTAATATTTAACCTAAATCTCTCTTGCTGCAGATTAACCCGAATACTTCTTATTTTACCTTCAGCAGACACTGAGAATAACTGATTACAGGCTCTTTATAACAGCCATTTACATATTGGAAGACTTATCAGTTCCCCCCTCAGACTAAACATGTCCAGTTTTTTTAAACTTCCTCACAGACCAGGTTTTCTAAACCCTTTTATCATTTTTGTTGCTCTTTTTGGACTCTCTCCAATTTATCCACATCTTTCCTAGAGTGTGGTGCCCAGAATTAGACACAATATTCCAGCTGAGGATTCACTAGTGCCGAGTAGCACAGAACAATTGCCTCCCATGTCTTACATATGATCCTTATTGTACCCCACCATGGTATTAGCCTTTTTCACAACTGCATCACACTTTTGACTCCATTTGTGATCCATTGTAACCCCAGATCCTTTTCAGCAGTACTACTGCTGAGCCAGTTATTCCCCACTTTTGTAGTTGTGCATTTGATTTTTTCTTCTTTGCACTTGTCTTTATTGAATTTCATCTGATTTCAAATCAATTCTCCAATTTGTCAAGGTCGTTTTGAATTCTTAATCCTTTCCCCCACAAAGTGCTTGTGACCCCTTCAGCTTGGCGTCTTCCACAGATTTTATAAGCACACTCTTCACTCCATTATCCAAGTCATTAATGAAAATATTGACTAGTACCAGACCCAGGACAGACCCTTTTGGGACCACATTGATATACTGTCCTGTTTGACAGTGAACCATTGATAACTACTCTGAGTATGGTTTTTCAACTAGTTGTGCACCCATTTCATCTAAACCACATTTCCCTAGTTTATTTATGAGAATGTCACATGCGACTGTCAAAAATCTTACTAAAAATCAAGATAGATCATATCTACAGCTTCCCACCAATACTACGCTATTAAACCTGTCAAAGAAGAAAATTAGTGTTCGTTAGGCATGATTTGTTTTCAATATATCCATGCTGGTTATTCCTCATAACCTTATTATTCTCTAGGTGCTTAAACCAACTAATAATTTGTTCAAATATATTTCCACATATCAAAGTTAGGCTGAATGGTCTAATTCCTTGGGCCCTCTTTGTTCACCTTTTTAGAGATAGATATTAAATTTGCCCTTCTCCAGTCCTCTGGAACCTCACCAATCCCCTGTGAGTTCTCTAAGATCATTGCTTCAGCTAGTTCTTTATATACCAGAACTTCATCAGGTCCTGCTGATTCGAAGACATCTAAATAATCTTTATCTGTTCTTTCCCACATGCTCTGAGACTTGGTAAAGTTTGGCAACAAAATTCTTCAAAGACTTCATCTGCACAGAGCATGCTCCAATCCAGGGTTGCATGGGCTGAGCAGTACTTTCCTTGCTGCTACCTGCTGAGCAGGGTACTCTCCCCACAGAACAACTGAGCAAATGCCAACCTAGGGGCTAAAAGGCCAAGTAAGATTTTACTCAAATTGATCCTCAAAGCAGCCAGAGGTTGCTATGGCACTAGGCATAAGAAGAGAGAAGAGCAACTCTTGTGCTTTCAATATGTCCCTCAGCTGGGGCCCAGTAGTAGGGAAAAGGAGGAGGAAGCAGCCAAGTTGGAGTGCACTGGGCCCAGGAGAGAGGGTGGGTGGAAGAAGACAGACAGGAGCAGATAACCCAAGGCATTAAGTGTTGAAGAGGAGAGGGGAACAAGGACAGGCTGGTGAGATAGGCACAGAAAAGTCCACCACCACTAGAGAACACTCCCCTCTAAAGCCTAAAACTGAACCCAGGAAACTTGAGAATCTGCATTTAATTGCTGTGAACAAATTGCAGTGAAATCCATTGGCAAAGTAGGTCTAATCTTTTTTTAGTGGCAGGATCACATGGAGTATAACAGTCTCCTAATGCTACCAGTCACTCTGCTAGCTCAAGTGGCAGAGGTCTCTACAGTGGATCTAAAAGGTCCAAAACCCTGCTGAGGACCCACTTTGAGAGCCAATAGGATTCCACAATTTTCTTTTTCTCAAAGCTAGGAAATTACACACACCACACACACACAAAAGAATGTTGCAAAGTCAGCTTAAGAGTTAGGAAATGCCAGAATTCATCCAGGCACCCTTAATTTACCCACCTTTTGCATGCTACATTGAGATCACATACTATTTGATTCCACAGGATCCAGGCTTCATTCAGTGCACAGGATAGACTTGTTCTGGGGATGAATCAGCACTGTATGGTGAAAGAAGCGGTTGTCTGTAGAACCCCTCCTTCATTTGTTATAGGAGTTGAATGCAGCCCTGGAGAACTGAATTCTATCCTTATCTCTGCCACAGAGCTCTCATCTGCTATTAGGCAAATTACATACACCAAAATGTTCACAGCTGGCCACTGATTAGGTGTTCCTCAGTTTCTGGGTGCCCACCTTGAGATATCTGGGGCCAGGTTTGTAGAATTGATGAGCACTTCCAACTGAAATCAGTTATGTTCAAAGCACAGCTCTAAGGTGCTACAAAAATGCTAAGTATTCTTCAAAAGTAAATACATAAAATCGGAGCCTTGGTGTCAAATTGAGGACCCAAAATCAGTGGACACTTCTGATGGTTTTAACCTTAATGTCTTTACCAACCTTTACCATCCAAGCTATAAAAAGGGGTGGAAAGATGAATTCTCATGGGGTGGAAAGATGAATTCATTGATATTTGGTTTCAGAGTAGCAGCCGTGTTAGTCTGTATTCGCAAAAAGAAAAGGAGTACCGGTGGCACCTTAGAGACTAACAAATTTATTAGAGCATAAGCTTTCGTGAGCTACAGCTCACTTCATCGGATGCATTTGGTGGAAAAAACAGAGGAGAGATTTATATACACACACACAGAGAACATGAAACAATGGGTTTATCATACACACTGTAAGGAGAGTGATCACTTAAGATAAGCCATCACCAGCAGCAGGGAGGGGAAAGGAGGAAAACCTTTCATGGTGACAAGCAAGGTAGGCTAATTCCAGCAGTTAACAAGAATATCAGAGGAACAGTGGGGGGTGGGGTGGGGGGGAGAAATACCATGGGGAAATAGTTTTACTTTGTGTAATGACTCATCCATTCCCAGTCTCTATTCAAGCCTAAGTTAATTGTATCCAGTTTGCAAATTAATTCCAATTCAGCAGTCTCTCGTTGGAGTCTGTTTTTGAAGCTTTTTTGTTGAAGGATAGCCTCTCTTAGGTCTGTGATCGAGTGACCAGAGAGATTGAAGTGTTCTCCAACTGGTTTTTGAATGTTATAATTCTTGACGTCTGATTTGTGTCCATTCATTCTTTTACGTAGAGACTGTCCAGTTTGGCCAATGTACATGGCAGAGGGGCATTGCTGGCACATGATGGCATATATCACATTGGTAGATGCGCAGGTGAACGAACCTCTGATAGTGTGGCTGATGTGATTAGGCCCTATGATGGTATCCCCTGAATAGATATGTGGACAGAGTTGGCAACGGGCTTTGTTGCAAGGATAGGTTCCTGGGTTAGTGGTTCTGTTGTGTGGTGTGTGGTTGCTGGTAAGTATTTGCTTCAGATTGGGGGGCTGTCTGTAAGCAAGGACTGGTCTGTCTCCCAAGATCTGAGAGAGCGATGGCTCGTCCTTCAGGATAGGTTGTAGATCCTTGATGATGCGTTGGAGAGGTTTTAGTTGGGGGCTGAAGGTGATGGCTAGTGGCGTTCTGTTGTTTTCTTTGTTGGGCCTGTCCTGTAGTAGGTGACTTCTGGGTACTCTTCTGGCTCTGTCAATCTGTTTCTTCACTTCAGCAGGTGGGTATTGTAGTTGTAGGAATGCATGATAGAGATCTTGTAGGTGTTTGTCTCTGTCTGAGGGGTTGGAGCAAATGCGGTTATATCGTAGCGCTTGGCTGTAGACAATGGATCGAGTGGTATGATCTGGATGAAAGCTAGAGGCATGTAGGTAGGAATAGCGATCAGTAGGTTTCCGATATAGGGTGGTGTTTATGTGACCATCGCTTATTAGCACTGTAGTGTCCAGGAAGTGGATCTCTTGTGTGGACTGGTCCAGGCTGAGGTTGATGGTGGGATGGAAATTGTTGAAATCATGGTGGAATTCCTCAAGAGCTTCTTTTCCATGGGTCCAGATGATGAAGATGTCATCAATGTAGCGCAAGTAGAGTAGGGGCATTAGGGGACGAGAGCTGAGGAAGCGTTGTTCTAAGTCAGCCATAAAAATGTTGGCATACTGTGGGGCCATGCGGGTACCCATCGCAGTGCCGCTGATTTGAAGGTATACATTGTCACCAAATGTGAAATAGTTATGGGTCAGGACAAAGTCACAAAGTTCAGCCACCAGGTTAGCCGTGACAGTATCGGGGATACTGTTCCTGACGGCTTGTAGTCCATCTTTGTGTGGAATGTTGGTGTAGAGGGCTTCTACATCCATAGTGGCTAGGATGGTGTTTTTAGGAAGATCACCAATGGATTGTAGTTTCCTCAGGAAATCGGTGGTGTCTCGAAGATAGCTGGGAGTGCTGGTAACGAAGGGCCTGAGGAGGGAGTCTACATAGCCAGACAATCCTGCTATTTGGGAAGCACTCAGATATTAAGGTGAGAGCACCACTCAAAGAAATTAATTTTCTATTCAGGCCAGGTCTACGCCACAAATTTACAATGGTATAATTAACATCACGCAGGGGTGTGAAAAATCTACACCCTGGGCAACGCAGTTGTATCAGCCTAACCACCGGTATAGAAAGCACTATGTCAATGGGAGATCTTCTCCCATCAACATAATCCACCTCCACGAGATACTCCTGGGAGAATTCTGTGCCACAGCGCAATGCAGAATTTTTCAGAAATTAATGTTTTTTGGGCAAAATTTCCTTTCTCCCCCCGCCCCCCCAAAAAATGGGCTACAGTACTGTTGGCTGCCACTTGGGGCTGCTGGAACTGGCAGAGCCCATCTTGCACATAGAAGACACTGCCAGGAGGACAGGGAGAGAACTAGAGGGATACCAGTAGCTGAAGTTCCCCGCAAGCCCTGAGGGAAGGAGGTATGGAGTGCAGGAAACTCTGTGCAAGCCTGAGACCCAGCATCAGGCTGTTTCTCCCTCTGGATCCCTGGGCTATATGAGGGGTGCGGGGCGGCGGGCAGAGAAGCAGGAACTGAGTTGTTGTAGGGGTTTCTTTAACTCTCTACTCCTGCAGAAATTTGTCTTTATTGTTATAGACATAAAACCATAGAATATCAGGGTTGGAAGGGACTTCAGGAGGTCATCTAGTCCAACCCCCTGCTTAAAGCAGGACCAATCCCCAACTAAATCATACTTGTTTACAGTTATTTTGAAATAAATTACCAAAATAATTGAAACCGGCGTGATTATGTAGTGTTATTTTGACAAAAAAAATTGCAGAATTTTAAAATATTCTGTGCCTAAAAATTCTGTGCACAATTCCCACAGGACTAACGAGAGGCAGTAGCTAATTACGCCAATGAGAGACCCTCTCCCACTGGTGTAGTAGCATCTTCACTAAAGCATTACAGCAACATGGCTGCAGCTTTTTAAGTGTAGACCTACCCTAAGTGTTTGAATGTTGTGCTGTAAGGGAGTCCTGGGGCCACACCCTGAATGAGAAGGACACAAAGAAATATTGAATCCTCATTCACAAAACAAGGCAGGAGTCCTGTGGAAAAAATAGCATGCAATAATTTGATTAGAAAAACTGTCTCATAGGTCATATGCACAAGGGGGACTGAAATAAGGTTGCACTTAAAATTACAGATTAAAAGAGGGGTAAACCTTCAAAGTTAAGCACTTAAAAAGTTGTCTGGCACTTCTTTTAAATTTATAACCCCAAAACATCCCTATCACCAAATAAGTGAGAAAAATCTCTTCATTGGACATAGGTAACAACTCTTCAGGGTAGCCTCATCATATTTTCATTAGTGGTATGAGCCTTCTACTGCAACTCAGCTTCAGGAGCCCTCTGGAAAGTAGTACATATTGGGGGGTGGGGGTGTCATGCTGCGTTCAGAGACAAGTTTATAGCAAGGCTATGCAGAGCACACTAAGGCTATGGCTACACTACGAGGCTTTTAGCGACATGGCTGTGCTGCGACAGCCGTGCTGCTAAAAGGCACGCAATGTAGCTGATGTTTGTCAGCAGCGGCAGGAGAGAGTTCTCCTGCCCACAAAAAACTTCCACCCCCACAAGCAGCAGCGTCTTTGGCGGCAGCTGTTCACACTGGCACTTTTTGTTGGTACGTTTGGGGCTCCGTGTGGTTTTTTTTGTTTTTAAAACACCCTGAACGACAAAAGTTTTGCTGATGAAGTGTAGACAAAGCCTAAGTTTCGCAGTTTACTTGCTAGGAGACAGTAAGGAGAGTATACTGATAGAGATGGCCCTGAAAGGGTTACTGCCCCAGAGAGGTGGGCGTGTTTGTACTTTTCAGGATATAACAAAGATCAAAACCACATAGTGTATTGACACAACTGAGATTTTCTTTAATCAAAAAAAGAAAGAAAGGGGGATTTGACTTAATGCTTTACTGCTGCTTCAAATACTTTGTCCCCTGAACAGGTATTTTCCATGGATTTAAATAGAGACTAAAAACTCCTGTGATCAATTTTCTTCCCCCATTGGGCTTGCCTTCATGACAAGAGAAGCCACTTAAATCTACAGCCCAATTACAAGTGTCAACAAGTAATCAAGATATATCAATCAGTTAATGGTTAACTTGATGGTAAAATATAACTAACTATTCTGAGATAATTTAAAAAGATTGCTAACTTCATATGAAAATTGACCATGCTCATTTTAATCCAAACCCAGAAAATGCAGCACTGGATGTTTGAATTGGTAACATTATTTTTGCTCAATTCCTACTACATTGCCAGTGCTCCATAAATACTTTCTCCTACTTTCATATAGACATTATCTTGCCATCTCCCATCCCTCTTTCCATTTGCACTGGAGTGACCTACAGAGTTGTCCCACCTGCTACAAATGTAGAAACAATAGATTAGTTATCTAGCACAAGGAAGGGCCGAGTTAATGTCTAACTGGGTGATAAAACTATTATCTTCTCCCCTTCACCAGCTCCTTTATATGTTAGGAATTTACATGGTCCCTGCATCCCCATAATCTGGGCATACATTCCCAGTCAGAAAAGTTTCAACCTTAATTCTTAATGAGAGTTTCCCCCTCTTTTAAAATAAATCACAAAACAAAACCCACAATGTTAACAGAATTATAGCTTTGAAAAAGGAAAGATAAAATTCAAGAACTTCACAGTTGAAGTCTTCACACCAGCTTTGACTCTGGCACCATATTCCCATCCACTCTCAGTTTATAGTTGGAGACCTTCAAAAATTGCTACATAAGCCAGGAACCCGTCCTCGTGCAGATATAAGTGCCAACGGATTGATATGTAGTTGTGCATTGACCTAATCTTTAACCCCATTTCAGGTACAGTGGAATACATATATTAGAAGGACAGTGTGTCAGATTATGGACAGATATTTGCCAGATAAAGCACTGGGCTAGCAATGCATCCAGATTTGCCAGCAGTTGATGACTGCCTGCCTGCTCCTGGTTCAGATTTGACTATAGGCTGGTCTGCATTAGGAAGTTATACTGCTATACTGTCTGTTAGGTTTGGTCTTAAAAATAAATAAATAAATAAATAAAAACAACACCTGTTACACTGGTGTAAACTTTAGAAAACAGGAGCAGCAAACGGGAATTTTGCAAGGGAGTTCTCCAGGTAAAGGATGAGTGACTATGTGACTCTTGAAGTGAGTTCATGGTCTCTTTGTTGTGTGCTTGCTGCTTGATTATAGTATGATCTGTTTGCGTGGTGGGGAGAGAGGAAGCAGGGGAGACAGGATGTGTCCTGAGCCTAGAGGCCTGCTTCTTAAGGAGGCTTTGATCCCTAAACCCTTTAGGATCCATTAACTATGGGGCGGGGCTACTCAGGGAAAACAGGGGTTTAAAAAGCCAGCTTCTAAGCAACCAGAGGACCTAGCAATCAGGGGAGTTTTTCAAGGGAGTTTAGACAGGGGAGTGTGAGAACCAGATATACCCAACGTTCTCTAAACTTAGGCCAATAAACATGCTCCCCCCCCAACACAAAAAAACTTCAGGAGTAAAAAGAACGCAGGCAGAAGATCAGAAGCAGAGTGGGACTACCCAATTTATTGCACAGAAGCAGCATTTAATTACCTGCCCTGGGGGCAGGTAGCATGTGTGGAAGGACTCCTGGCTCTCAGAGACTAAGTACTGGCTCTTGAGACCAGAGTGGCTGAACTGGAGGAGCTAAGGGAGAAAGAGAGGCACATAAAATGAGACTTTCTGGGACACAGCAGAGTGGTCCCACCCCTAGTCTGACAGCCCCCGTGCTGTTGAGGAGGATAAAAGTCTCTGGGAAGGAGAACATCAAAGTGGAGCAGAGGGAAACAATCCCATAGTTGGGATCCTCCTTCCAGATGATGTCATGTTATCCTCTCACAATGAGGACATCTCTCTGGAGGAGGGAATCCCAGTTACTATGAAGAGACATGTAATAGTAACAGTGGATTTGATCATTAGAAATATAGATAACTGGGCTTGTGAGGACTGAAAGAACCACATGGCAATTGCCTGCCGGATACAAAGGTTGCAGATCTTTTTAAACATCTAGACAGACTTATGTGCAGTGCTGGGGAGGAGACGGGGGTCAAGGTACAAGGTGGTCAAGGTACAGAGGATGAGGTAGAAGAGAGGTCTTGGAACCCAAATTTAGGCTGATAGGCAAGAGAGTAAAGTCCAGGACCTGCATGGTAATCTTCTCTGAAATGCTTCTAGTTCCACACACAGTGCTAGTTAGACAGGCAAAACTGCAGGGTCTCAATGTGTGGATGAGACGATGGTATAGGGAGGAGGGTTTTAGATTTATTAGGATCTTGGGAAACCTTTGGGGAAAGGAGGAGCCCATACAGGAAGAATGGGCTCCACCTAAACCAAAATAGAACCAGATTGCTGGCATATAAAATTAAAAAGGTTATAGGGGAGTTTTTAAACTAAGGCTGGGGTGTGGAGGAGCACATGGTTCAGCCAGAGACCTCCCATAGGGGAGGATTTATTAACGGGGATTCTCTACATTTTAGAGAAGACAGAATAGAAGTTGATAAAGTATAGATAGGAGCCAAAGGGAAAGAATCAAATGAAGAGTTCTATTCAATTACATCACATGAAAGCAGACAACTAAAAAGTGAAAAAAATTGTAAATCTACATACTAAGATGGTGAACTTGAGTTCCTGGTATTAAATGAGAATACTGATAGAATAGGCATCACAGAAACTTGGTGAAATGATGACAAAAGTCAATGGGACACTAAATACCAGGGTACAAAAATATATAGGAATGACAGAATAAGTCATGTTGGTGGGGGAGTGGCAATATATATGTGAAAGAAAGCATATAGAGTCAAATAGAGTAAAAATCTTAAAATGAATCAAACAGTACTCTAAAATCTCTATGGATAGAAATACTATGCTATACTATGTGAAATGCTGAGGGAGATTAGAGATGCCATAAAAATAGAAAAAAAAAATCAATAATAATGGGGGATGTCAGCTATCCCCATATTGACTGGGTACATGTAACCTCAGGACAGGATGCAGAAATAAAGTTTCTAGACACCATTAATGACTGCTTCTTGGAGCAGCTAATCCTGAAACCCCCAAGATGAGAGGCAATTCTTGATTTAGTCCTAAATGGAGCTCAGGATCTGGTCCAAGAGGTAAATATAGCTGAACCGCTTGTTAATAGCAGCCATAATAAATTAAATTTAACACCCTTGTGGGGAGTGGGTAATATCAAAAAAGCCCACCATCGTAACATTTAACTTCAGAAAGGGGACCTACACAAAAATGAGAAGTTAAATGGAAATTAAAGGAACAGTCACAAGAGTAAAATGTCTGCAAGCAGCATGGAAACTTTTTAAACACACCATAATGGAGGCTCAAATTAAATGTATACCCCAAATTAAAAAAAGAACAGTAAGAGGACCCTAAAAATGCCACCTTGGCTAAACAGAGTAAAAAGCGCTTATAGGCAAAAAAGAAATCCTTTAAAAATTGGAAATCAAATCCTACTGAGGAAAATAGAAAGGCTCATAAGCTCTGGCAAGTCAAGTATAAAAGTGTAATTAGGTAGGCCAAAAAATAATTTGAAAAGCAACTAGCAAATGATTCAAAAACGAATAGCAAAAAATTTAAGTACATCAGAAACCCTATCAAACAAATCAGTAGGGATACTGGACGATCAAGATGCTAAAGTAGTACCCTGGGAAGACAAGGCCATTGCAGAGAAGCTAAGTTAATTCTTTATATTGGTCTTCACTGCAGAGGATGCGAGGGAGATTCCTACACCTAACTGTTCTTTTTAAGTGACAAATCTGAGTAACTATTCCAGATTAAAGGTGTCAATAGAGGTGGTTTGGGAACAAATTGGTAAATTAAATTTTCTTTCATCCAAATGTGAAATTGCAGAACTACTAACTGTGATATGTAACCTATCACTTAACTCAGCTTCTGTACTGGATGACTGGGGGATAGCTAATGTGATGCCATTTTTTAAAAAAGGTGCAATTATAGGTCGGTAAGCCTAACTTCAGTCCAGACAAATTGGCTGAAACTATAGTAAAGAACAGAATTATCAGACACACAGATTAATACGATTTGTTGGGGGAACAGTCAACATGGCTTTTGTAAAGGGAAATCATGCCTCACCAATCTATTAGAATTCTTTGAGAGGGTCAACAAACATGTATCTCAAAAAAAGATACATTAGACATGGAAAAGGTACCTAGAATGTTAACAAAAATGATTAAAAGTATGGAACAGCTGCCACAAAGAGAAATTAAAAAGACTGGGATTGTTCATTTTAGAAAAGAGACAACTGAGGGGAGATACAATAGAGATCTATAAAATCATGAGTGGTGTGGAGAAAGTAAATAAGGAAGTGTTATTTACCCCTTCACATAAAACACAAGAACCGGGGTCACCCAATGAAATTAATAGGCAGCAAGTTTAAAAACAAATAAAAGAAGGTACTTCTTCACACAAAGTCAACCTGTGGAACTTATTGCCAGGGGATGTTGTGAAGGCCAAAACTATAACCGGATTCCAAAAAGAATTAGATAAATTCATGGAGGATAGGACTATCAATGGCCATGAGCCAAGATGGTCAGGGACACAATCCCATGCTCCGAGTGTCCCCAAGTCTCTGACTGCCAAATGCTGGGAGTGGACTACGGGGGACAGATCACTTGATGATTGCCCTGTACTGTTCATTCACTTTGAAGCAACTGGCATTAGCCACAGTCAGAAGACAGGATACTAGACTAGATGGACCATTGGTGTGACCAGTACAGTCATTCTTATGATGCAGTTATACCCATATAAAGGTGCCATCACTAGCGTTGATTCTGTTTCAGTAAGCAGCGCAAGTCATATCAATATAAACACTGTCCATGCTAGGGGGCTGTCCTTTAACTCTATTGGTATAATTAAAGCAGCAGAACTTGCTACTGTGACAAGACCTAAGTTGACAGTATAGCAAGAGATTCAATCCCCTTAGGATCATTCACACATCTTGTTGACTGAACAAAAGGATAGTTGCAGGCAGATGTGCTGAACTTTATTAACATGCAGTAATCTTGAAGTCCATGGGGATACTAATACATGCAACTTTAGTTACAATGTTTGCATGACGGGAGCACAAAAATTAAATAAAAACTCAACTAGAATCACTGTATTATGAGGAGGCAAACAAGCCAGGTAAGCATGGACACACAGAAGCTCCCCTATCCCATTTAAGATGTGTGCAGCCGATGCGAGATACCTGTGTATGGAATATTCGTCTTTTTAACATCAAACACTACACACAAATGTTCTCCCCCAGGAAGAAAAATACACATGGGACTTCCCCCTTTTCCCCCTCCTGCAAAACATGGGAAACGTGGGTCAGAAGCAAAGGGTTCAGTCTTAATAGAAATGGTCATAAGTTTAAGTTAAAGAATCATGATCATGGATTTCCTAACAAAAATACAAATCAGTTCAGAACACTGACCAAGGTCTTTATATATATTTTCTCAATACAAGTTTCATTTAATTAATAAGAAGTTTTGGGGATCTTTATTATGTACAAGCCACCCTGAAAAAAAGAAGAAACCTACAATTAACAGGACATTTACCAACAATCACTCTGTTCACAGTACTTGTACATTGCATCCCCCTTTCCCACATCTAGTCTGCCTTGGACTCTACAGTGTTATTCTGGAGAGGGACCATCTTACACAGTGGTTAATGTATTTGCTGGGTCCCTGAACCTTGCTGGGATTTCTAGGTGCTACTATAATACAGAACATCAATATTTGTTAAGTGACAAGTTATCGTCACTGTACAGCATAAGAAACTCATCTGCATTAAACTTATTTCAGTAAATAAGCCTGCTCAAGCAAAGACATTTCTGGAATACTCCAGTAACAGCTCTTGAATGCAACTGGAGTTGAAGTATGTAAGAACAAGACAAAGATGTTCTGGGATGTTGCTGAGGGTTTTTTTTGTTTTGTTTTTTATTATTAAAATTGAACAAATAATAGTGAGCATCTGAGGCTTATTAAGCTTTTTAAAAAAAAATTACAAATAGGTCACAACTAGAATTACTTCTATATGAAAAACCAGCATGGCAGACAAGTGACTTTTCCATCTCAGGATGCTCAACAATGGAGAATTATTTTCTTTGTTGTTTGGACAAGATGAAATCTAAGGTAATGATGAATCCTTGCAGTTCTGACCAAGTTAAAAGCTGAAGTCTCAAGAGCAGCAGCATCCGACTGTTGAATACTGACTGGCTTCTTAGCTAATTACCCTAACTATGTTCAAAGTCTAAGGAGTTCACGTTTTGTATTGCAAAATAAAGAAAATGTATATTTCCACCATAACAGGAAAGTAACACGATAGATAAACTCTAGTTAAAAGTATTTTACTAGGGAAGTTGAACAATAACTGGAAGCATGTCATTAAGAACACCACCACGTTCACGAGTCAACATTCTTCATATTGACAGGCAGGGATGTGCCATTATGCATTAAGACAATAGCACTCTTTCCAAGAAACAAACATTGACCAGGTCAGTGGTATTTATTTCCTTCCCAGTGAGGACGAAATATTGCAACACAATAAATGGAGAAATCTTGTTCAAGTTAAAACCAGATTGTTATTTCAGCCCACTTTAAGATGTTTGTAATTACATTCCAAAGTTTTAGGTTGCGGAACAGCTTTTGACAGATGTACAAGAGGACTGAATATGAATAGAAAAAGACTATGTGAACTGTTTAAGCAATCTACCAAAAAAAAAAAAAAACAAAAAAAAAACAGGCATGTGCACCATTTGTTTCTTCATTATATATACACAGGTGGTCAGGGAGATTTGTTCTTTCAGAGTTTGGTTTTCAACAATAGCCCCCCACCCCACCCCCACACACCGTACCACCAGGCCTCTCTGCATTTCACAGTAAAAAAGGCATAAGCCCAATTACTGTTCCTTTGCAGATCACCTTTAATTCTGTTCAGTCTGTAATAGAGAAGACATACCTAAGAATCAAACAAAAAACAATGAGGAGTCCTTTTGGCACCTTAGAAGCTAACAAATGTATTTAGGCATACGTTTTCATGGGCTAAAACCCACGATGCATGGAGTGAAAAATACTGTAAGCAGTATATATATTACAGCACATGAAAAGATGGGAGTTGCCTTACCAAGTGGGGGGTCAGTGCTAACGAGGCCCATTCAATCAAGGTGGACATCGCCCATTCCCAATAGTTGACAAGAAGGTGCGAGTATTAACAGAGGGAAAATTAATTTTTGTAGTGACCCAGCCACTCCCAGTCTTTATTCAGGCCTAAATTGATAGTGTTTAGTTTGGAAATTAATTCCAGTTCTACAGTTTCTCGTTGAAGTCTGTTTTTGAAATTTTTTTGTTGAAGAATTGCCACTTTTAAGTCTGTTATTGAGTGTCCAGGGTTAATCAAACATTAATTATTCAAATTGGTTACATGGAGCTTCCTTTGATGAATCATTAAAAAAGGGGAAGCCTAGAATGTAACACATTGGTATACAGAACTAACGAAGTTTTCACTCTAGTAGCGAGAGAGACATTAAATATTTCACTCTAATAGCTGCTCCGAACAGAGCAGCTTGCGTATATATCTATATTCCGAATCTGTGTATGTGACAAAGTGTCTCACTTAATCTCTGGGTTTCTTTTTAAGGGCTTACTAACAGATACATGTTGTAATTAGAGTAATTACATTTTATTCCCAGAACTAAGGAAAAAGTATTTACATGGCACACTGTCACCCACACTGCATTGCTCATCCTGCTAACTAGAGACATTCTACCCTAAGCACCAAGCAAGAAGTAAACTGAGGCCTGGTCTACACTACAGAGTTAGGTCGACATAAGACAGCTTATGTCAACCTAATTATGTAAGTGCCTACACTAGAATGGTGTTCCCGCCGATTTAAGTCTCCCAATACGTCGACCGAATAACTTCACCTTTGCAAGAGGCATACAACTTAGGTTGATGTAGTATGGGCGACGCAATGTCTGTGTAGACACTGGTTTCAGAGTAGCAGCCGTGTTAGTCTGTATTCGTAAAAAGAAAAGGAGTACTTGTGGCACCTTAGAGACTAACAAATTTATTAGAGCATAAGCTTTCGTGAGCTACAGCTCACTTCATCGGATGCATTTGGTGGAAAAAACAGAGGAGAGATTTATATACACACACACAGAGAACATGAAACAATGGGTTTATCATACACACTGAAGATAAGCCATCACCAACAGCGGGGGGGGAAAGGAGGAAAACCTTCCATGGTGACAAGCAGGTAGGCTAATTCCAGCAGTTAACAAGAATATCAGAGGAACAGTGGGGGGTGGGGTGGGGAGAAGAAATACCATGGGGAATAGTTTTACTTTGTGTAATGACTCATCCATTCCCAGTCTCTATTCAAGCCTAAGTTAATTGTATCCAGTTTGCAAATTAATTCCAATTCAGCAGTCTCTCGTTGGAGTCTGTTTTTGAAGCTTTTTTTGTTGAAGGATAGCCACTCTTAGGTCTGTAATCGACGGTGACCAGAGAGATTGAAGTGTTCTCCAACTGGTTTTGAATGTTATAATTCTTGACGTCTGATTTGTGTCCATTTATTCTTTTAAGTAGAGACTGCCCAGTTTGGCCAATGTACATGGCAGAGGGGCATTGCTGGCACATGATGGCCATATATCACATTGGTAGATGCGCAGGTGAACGAGCCTCTGATAGTGTGGCTGATTGTGATTAGGCCCTATGATGGTATCCCCTGAATAGATATGTGGACAGAGTTGGCAACGGGCTTTGTTGCAAGGATAGGTTCCTGGGTTAGTGATTCTGTTGTGTGGTGTGTGGTTGCTGGTGAGTATTTGCTTCAGATTGGGGGGCTGTCTGTAAGCAAGGACTGGTCTGTCTCCCAAGATCTGAGAGAGCGATGGCTCGTTCTTCAGGATAGGTTGTAGATCCTTGATGATGCGTTGGAGAGAGGTTTTAGTTGGGGGCTGAAGGTGATGGCTAGTGGCGTTCTGTTGTTTTCTTTGTTGGGCCTGTCCTGTAGTAGGTGACTTCTGGGTACTCTTCTGGCTCTGTCAATCTGTTTCTTCACTTCAGCAGGTGGTATTGTAGTTGTAGGAATGCATGATAGAGATCTTGTAGGTGTTTGTCTCTGTCTGAGGGGTGGAGCAAATGCGGTTATATCGTAGCGTTGGCTGTAGACAATGGATCGAGTGGTATGATCTGGATGAAAGCTAGAGGCATGTAGGTAGGAATAGCGATCAGTAGGTTTCCGATATAGGGTGGTGTTTATGTGACCATCGCTTATTAGCACTGTAGTGTCCAGGAAGTGGATCTCTTGTGTGGACTGGTCCAGGCTGAGGTGATGGTGGGATGGAAATTGTTGAAATCATGGTGGAATTCCTCAAGAGCTTCTTTCCATGGGTCCAGATGATGAAGATGTCATCAATGTAGCGCAAGTAGAGTAGGGGCATTAGGGGACGAGAGCTGAGGAAGCGTTGTTCTAAGTCAGCCATAAAAATGTTGGCATACTGTGGGGCCATGCGGGTACCCATCGCAGTGCCGCTGATTGAAGGTATACATTGTCACCAAATGTGAAATAGTTATGGGTCAGGACAAAGTCACAAAGTTCAGCCACCAGGTTAGCCGTGACAGTATCGGGGATACTGTTCCTGACGGCTTGTAGTCCATCTTTGTGTGGAATGTTGGTGTAGAGGGCTTCTACATCCATAGTGGCTAGGATGGTGTTTTTAGGAAGATCACCAATGGACTGTAGTTTCCTCAGGAAATCGGTTGGGTCTCGAAGATAGCTGGGAGTGCTGGTAACGAAGGGCCTGAGGAGGGAGTCTACATAGCCAGACAATCCTGCTGTCAGGGTGCCAATGCCTGAGATGATGGGGCGTCCAGGATTTCCAGGTTTATGATCTTGGGTAGCAGATAGAATACCCCAGGTCGGGGCTCCAGGGCTGTGTCTGTGCGGATTTGTTCTTGTGCTTTTTCAGGGAGTTTCTTGAGCAAATGCTGTAGTTTCTTTTGGTAACTCTCAGTGGGATCAGAGGGTAATGGCTTGTAGAAAGTGGTGTTGGAGAGCTGCCTAGTAGCCTCTTGTTCATACTCCGACCTATTCATGATGACGACAGCACCTCCTTTGTCAGCCTTTTTGATTATGATGTCAGAGTTGTTTCTGAGGCTGTGGATGGCACGGTGTTCTGCATGGCTGAGGTTATGGGGTAAGCGATGCTGCTTTTCCACAATTTCAGCTCGTGCACGTCGGCGGAAGCAGTCTGTAGAAATCCAGGCTGCTGTTTCGACCTTCAGTAGGATTCCACCCAGAATCCTTCTTTTTGTAGTGTTGGCAGGAAGGTCTCTGTGGGTTAATATGTTGGTCAGAGGTATGTTGGAAATATTCCTTGAGTCTGAGACGTCGAAAATAGGATTCTAGGTCACCACAGAACTGTATCATGTCACTGTGTTACTTACATTGCCTGTTGGCTGTCAGACCCTGTCATTCTTGTCAGTTTCACAGCTGTTATTTCACATTTCCTCTCTGGCTCCGGTTATCAGCCAGCCCAGGGGTTAAAACTGTGGCTGTCAGCCCTGGAATTGTGGGAGGCTCCAACTGTTAGCACCCCACACTCCAGCTGTCAGTGCCCCACAATGTCCCACTTTAGTTGGTACAAGCACTCATGATGAGGATGCGCACCACCGACAGAGGGAGGGTAGTGTATGGACACCAACAGCCAATTTAATTACTGCAGTGGCTGTAAGTCGACCTAACTTAAGTCAACCTAATTTTATAGTGTAGACAAGCCCAGAGGCTGCTTAACATGCATCTACCCAGCTGTTTTATTTATTTAGCTATTCTAATAGCCTATTCGTTATCATGGCTACTGTAAGTACTCTAGTAGCTCAGTTAGAACCACATTTAAGAGACTGAACTACAACTCCACCACAATCCAAATTTTTAAGTCAGATTTTCATCCACGGGGCCAGATTTTAAGTACACTTGTAGGAATATTTGATCAAAAATAAAATGGAAAAGGAATTTTTAATTTAGTATGAAAAGGTATGCTTATGATTCTTTCCTGCATGAGAGAGAATTAGCAGTATTAAGTGCTAATCTAAAAACTGACTATTAGGTCCACAATATACAGCTATTGAGTACTGTTGCATGACTTTGTGATCTCTCTTCCTGGTGGGTTAGCACAGACAGGCAGAGTTCCCCAGAATGATGACATGGGTATAAATTCAGTAACAATGGAAAAATTATTACTATAAGAGGGGACAAAGGCAGCTGCCCTCAGGCTGCCGACTCCAAAAAACCCTTTCTTTTCAGAGTTAGGAGAGGTGTACGCTTCCTGCCTGGGCAAAGTGAAAGTCACTTCCTGAGTCAGGAGTCTTTCTACTTTGGGAGGAGCCACATCCTTTAGGGAATGGCTGTGAATGTGCCACACACAGACCCAGCCAACATGGCAGCGCTGTTGCATTACGTTGTATTAACCTATAGTGTCTTAGGGGGGGAAAACAGGTGATTAAAATGGTAGTGTTACAGATAATATACTCAAAAAGAAAAAGGAGTACTTGTGGCACCTTAGAGACTAACAAATTTATTAGAGCATAAGCTTTCGTGAGCTACAGCTCACTTCATCGGATGCATCCGATATATACTTTGGCAATGCACAGTGTCTGTAAAAGTAGCTATGTACTTTAACAACAGTCCTATGACATTGCTTCATAATGCATGGAATCAGTCAATCATATAGGGCATGGAACAGTAAATACATCCTGGATTCCTATATGTCTTTTGACATAAAAAGCAGTCATTGTAGGTGGTGGCAAGTCCAGAATTTTGAGTATTTCCTGCTCATGTTGGCAAAGTGCGTCATTTGTTTGGAGGATAAAAGCCCAGCAAAAACAAAACTGAAAAGTCCCAGTGGTCAGCATTCTAAAGAAAAAAGACCAGCAATCTAGACCAAAAATTGGATAGTAGTAAAAGTCTGCAAATATAAATAGATTTCAGTTTCATGCTTATCAATAAAAGAAAAGGAGTACTTGTGGCACCTTAGAGACTAACTAAGGTGCCACAAGTACTCCTTTTCTTTTTGCGAATACAGACTAACACGGCTGCTACTCTGAAACCTATGCTTATCAATGATAGTTTGGATTTTTTTTTGTGGGAAAGAGTTCTAAGAAATATTTAAGATGGCAGCATCCTTTAATAATTAGTACCAATAAATTCAGTGACACTGAATATCACAGCAATCATAAAAGTACATAATGAAAAAACAAAGCAAGACAAATTTACTCTAAGTGTGGTTAATGGATGCAGAGGGAGACTTACCCAATCCTACCTCAGGATAGCTCTGAAGTTACTGGCGTAGGAGCCTTTGGTAAATGAAGATAGAAAGGGATTTCTCAGAACACTCTGGCTCCCAATCCCATGCAGTAATCCACTATTTAAAATACTTTATTTCAATTTGCTTTTTAATTCCATTTTAATACTCCAAGCACCTATTATCATAGTACATGGAAGCTTCACTTGTATTCCCCCTCCATGGTCCCTCAAGGTTACACGTTCTAGGCTCACAGCTCCTCAGCCATCACCTCTCTTGGGTAGACCTCCACTTGTCTCTCTCTCCAGACCAGGATTTTTTTCCCCATGCAGCACAGTTCCCTGCCTACACTGTGATATTCCCAGCAAGCCAGAGTGCCTAAACAGGTCAGTGTCTGTGCTTTGTATCTCTCCAGAGGCTAGGAACAGAGTAATTGCCAGCAATTATAAGTTACCACACAACTCTTTATAAGGTAACAAGAATTACAGAGAAAACAATAAAAGAACTTACACATATGCTAATAACCTTAACAGAGACAAACTCCCCCACCCCTAACCCAACAAGATCTCTACTAGGTATCAGTACTTCCAATGCTTCATAAGGATTGTCCCCTCCTCCCCAAACTACCTGGACAGAAGGTTCTGTGCATTTGCTGGACCAGAACAAAGGCCATTTGTCATTTTAAACTTAGGCTATTTATCCAAGAGTCCTTTCTTTGTCTGTTGGTCTCTGGAGAATCCATTTTCAGCCAGTATATGAGAGCCTCTCCAAGTGGTAGTATCTCTCTGGGAAGTGTTACAACCTGAGTAAAATTTGCCTAATCATCCCACGCTGACTGTTCATAGTTCCTGGAGGAGCTGTGGTCACCCTCCACCATGGAATTACATGCAGTGCCTGGCCCACAATGATGCATAAATTTAATGCAGTAAGATCACCCAAAAATATTCCCATATCTATCACATCAACTCTTAAAATGTCATAGCCAGCAGGGCTCAAAGAGTTACTTCCCCTCCTCTGTGTAATTCCACCAAAAGTTCATATTTCTGAATGAAGTGAAGCTTTGAACAAGTTAATTGATCAGATGTGTCCAGTTTCAAAAGAATTGGAGTATTTTAGTTGTTTCTCTTCAAAGATCTCAAATGCTTTACCAGACTGATCATTATGTCCATTTTCCAAATGGGGAAATGGAGGCAGGGAGGAATTAAATGACTTGCTTAATGTCAAAGTGCAAGTCAGTGGCAAAGTCTGGCAAAGGACCCAAGTGTCACATGACTCACAACTGAGTGTGCCAATCTCAGGTCAGACTGTCAGAAAACAGGGCAGACACACCAAAATGATGATATAGTCTGTAATTAGATTTCACCAAGCCAGTAACAGATGTGAACTCCTGGATCACTATACCAGTCACAGACAGTCCCCATAGGCTCTCCAGCCTATCTTGCCACCCAGACAAACTGGATTTAGTGATAATGGGGACATAAGCCAAAAATCACACCACATTAGGTTGCTCCCAGTCCCAAAAGGACTAGCCACTTATCCCAAATCAATTGGTACTCCAGACCTTATATCAAAGACAATGCTGGCAGCCAATTCTATAGTAAACTACAGGTTTTTTAGATAAGAAAAAGAAATGATAGTTAGTGAGAGGTTAAAGCAGTCAAAATATATTAACAGGTGAGGACATCTCTGGGGATCTCCACTTTGCATCTGGCACACTTCCCAAACAGTCATTTCTTGAATCCATATTTATAGCCCCTTTACACAGAAAGCTAGCTGGGAGTGTTTGATGACAGATAGTGAGGAATGCACTTGGAGTCCGTGACCTGGATCATCACACACAATGACCACTTGCTTTGAAATTAGCATTTTCTGTTAAAATCCTTAAATCCTTCATTAGCATTTCACAAGATTTCTTTTATGGGAATTTAGTTATAGTGTATGCACAATGTAAATGTTTGTTGTTACATTATAACAGATAAGTGAAAACAATGCAAGTAACGACTCATTAATTTTCATGAAGTTTAAACACCAAACACTCCTCTACATTCAACAATTACTTTGATCTATCCTAATATCAAGTGATTTGGCCTGTGGCCCTGGCCTGACCTTGCTTAATGTCAGAGTGCAAGCCAGTGGCAAAGTCTGGCAAAGGACCTAAATCTCTTCTGAATTGCAGTGGTAGACTCTAACCCACAGAACAGTGACACACAAAGAATTAGTTCCTTCAACATTTCAAGGACATTACAAAATATATTTGGCTTCTTGGGATACATCAGTGATTCGAGTTAATATTTGCCTAGTTAATATGTTAGGATGGGGAAAACTATGAATAATGGAAAACTTTATCCAACAGAGTAAGGGACACTGCATACAGTTCTATCTTACACTTTATATCCAGAAAATCATCAATAAATTTCCAGGGGAGATCAGACTTTCCAGATTATTTCTTGGGGCCCTTTATCATATATGCTGAAATTGCTAAAGCTTATACTTCATCCAGGACAATTATATTTTGTTCATGTCTTATGTTAAGGAACTCAATGCAAGCATAAAATATTTAAAAGTACTGCAAATGAGGTTACGTCATACGTGAAGTCACTTGGAACAGAAACAATTGAGATGAGGGTCAGACTAAGCTGTGTTAACTTTCTGCTCACACAGTTTTTAATCTTTGAAGATCAAAATATTCTGAGAAAAGTTGGAGAAGGAAGTGGTAGAAAAAGCAGTGTATGATTGTTACAAAAATAAAGGTTGTGTGTTCAAAACTGCAATCAGGCATCCTGATTCTGAGTCACGGTCATGTTAAAGTGATGAATGGTAAAGATTTTGTTCAAATCCAGTGATAGTCCTATATTCAGGGCAAGCTTTTACGAGCTCAATACAGCAAAAGCAGCTATACTTATGTACATAAGAGTAAAATTCAAGGATTTCAAAGCACTTTACAGTTAACCTGCCTCAAATGGGTAAGGCTTAAGTATTATACACATTTTATATAAAAGAGATTAAGTAATCTTGCCTCTCACTCAAGGACAGAGCCAAGAACAGAACCCAGGAACCCTAGCTGCTGATAAATGGCTCCTGCCACTAGATATTTTTTTTAGTACAAAACCCCTACTTATTCAGTACCAATTAGTTTCAACAGCCCCCTAAAGATGCCTCTTCAGCACAATTAAGAACATAAGAACTGCCATCCTGGGTCAGACCAAAGGTCCATCTAGCCCATTATCCTGTCTTCCAACAGTGGCCAATGCCAGGTGCCCCAGAGGGAACGAATGGAACAGGTAATCATCAAGTGATCCATCCCGTCGCCCATTCCCAGCTTCTGGCAAACAGAGGTTAGGGACACCATCCCTACCCATCCTGGCTAATAGCCACTGATGGACCTATCCTCCATGAACTTATCTAGTTCTTTTTCCAAGTTCTACATCTCCAGCAGCTATAGCTATACCCAGAACTGGTGGAAAGCTGAATACTGTAAACTAGCAACAAGAAAGGGAAATAGTTACAAGAACACCTCATATTCCAGAGTTTAGTTGAAACAGAAACTGATTTCAACCATATCTTCTCAGTAAACACAAATATAGCAAACCATATCATCTGTGGTGACCATCTTGCAAGTCTGGCTCTGACAAATGCACCAAGTGTGTGACTGGACAAATGTTTTAAATATTTTACAAACATCCGCCAAAGAAGAATCTCAGTTGCAAATTGACTAGTCTTAGCTAGAAATGTATGTTCTACTGGGATTTTTAACACATACATAATATTTATATTATTTTGTCAAAAAGGAACTTAACAGATCATTTCTATACAAAATCATTTGCATGAAGCAGAGATCTGGAACCCTAGTATATTTTGGTTTGTCACAGTGGCCATTCACTGTTACAAAATCCTGTTTTGTTTCAGGGATTTGCTAGTTTCTGAAAATAATAGGTCTTCCATTACCTAATACAAATATCATCCATGCATGACTGGAGAAAGAAAACCATGCCCAGTCCTTATCAAGATTCTTACATATTTTGGTTACACCCACAATGTAATAGACCAGTGGTTCCCAAACTTGTTCCGCCGCTTGCGCGGGGAAAGCCCCTGCCGGGCCGGGACGGTTTGTTTGCATGCCGCATCCGCAGGTTTGGCCGATCGCGGCTCCTAGGGGCCGCAGTTTGCTGCTCCAGGCCAATGGGAGCTGCTGGAAGTGGCAGCCAGTATGTCCCTCAGCCCGCACCGCTTCCAGCAGCTCCCATTGGCCTGAAGCACCGAACCGCAGCCACTGGGAGCCGTGATCGGCTGAACCTGTGGACACGGCAGGCAAACAAACCAGCCAGACCCGGCAGGGGCTTTTCCTGCACAAGCGGCGGAACAAGTTTTGGAGCCACTGCACTAGACACTTTCCAAAACAAAAGGCAGCGAAGGCTTTTCCTGTCCTGAAAGCTCATACAGATTAAAAACACAGACAGACTGAGTGAGGAAGAAAGTGCACAGGGCAAATGTTGATAGACCATGTCTTGTTAGTACAAAGCATTTATAATCCAGAAGAGGTGGTGTTTGTGGTAGAGGGTATGTGCCACAGCTGTGCTGCTGTAGCTTATAGACACAACAACAGGAGGGATTCTCCTGTTGCTGTAGTTAATCCACCTCCCCAAGAGGCAGTAGCTAGGTAGATGGAAGAATTCTTTCCTCAATCTACTGTCTATACTAGGGGTTAGGTTGGTTTCACTACATGGCTCAGGGGTGTGAATTTTTCACACAGCAGCTATGCCAATGTAAATTTTCAGTATAGGTCATCACTGACTCAGGAAGAGCATTTCAGGGCTAGGGCACAGTATAGAAGAAGGTAGAGATGTTTGTGGGAGAAACGGACACTGTGTGAAGGCTGCCATTTTTGGGAAAGTGGGTGGGGCAACCAGGGGGCTCTGAAGGATGAGAATTAATGTGGCAGAAAAGGGGAAAACTGGAGGAGTGATTTGAAGAGGGGATGACATGGTCCAACTGAAAAGGAAGGAAGATTTTTTTCATGGCAGCATTTCAAATGGAGACTGTGTCTACCCAGTATCTATTTCTAATGGCATTTGGAGAAAAAAATTTAAATCCATGGGAATAATGTATCATTTAGGGTTAGTTATATCAGGGATGAATTTTACCCCAGGAGTAAAGAAGCAGTCATGAGATGCAACTGAGAACACTGATTTAATACCACATACTAAAGGCTTGTCTACACTACCACACGAGGTCCATCTAAATTACACAGCTTTAGCTACGTGAATAGCGTAGCTGAAGTCGACGTACTTAGATCTACTTTCGCTGTGTCTTCACTGCAGTAAGTCAACAGCTGGGATGCTCTCCCATCGACTCTGCTTGTGCTCCTCATTCTGGTGGAGTACTGGAGTTGACAGGAGAGCACTCAGCAGTCAATTTATCATGTCTATACTAGACGTGATAAATCAACCCCTGCTGGATCAATCATTGCCCGCCAATCTGGCGGGTAGTGTAGACAAGCCCTTAGTCCTGCCACGAGTGCAGGGGATTGGACTATATGACCTCTTGAGGTCCTTTCAAATCCTATAATTCTATGTATCTTCAAATGAAGTCTAATCAATTACCAGGAAGGGAGCAAAATATTTTTTTAGTTTGTAAAGTGAAACTTCTGCATCCACAAAAGTAGTTGCCAGTTTCCATTGACTATTGCAAATAGCAAATCATATAATTTTTTCCACCAAATGCATCCGATGAAGTGAGCTGTAGCTCACGAAAGCTTATGCTCTAATAAATTTGTTAGTCTCTAAGGTGCCACAAGTACTCCTTTTCTTTTTGCAGATAATCACTGTAAGCGAGCAATACAGAATCTGAAAGAGTTGTCACCTTGGGACACTGCATAGCCATACATTTCACAGCCTGATAATTATCAAACGGGTAATGTGTTTAGTTAGTGCTTCTACAGTTCCTGCTAGCCATTTTTTCCTTACAAAGGAACAGTCAAAGTTAAAAGCACTTTCATGATAGGATATTGTTTTCCTATTCTCACTTCTTATTGTCAGTGGTCCCAGTCAGACGGCCTAATGGAATATTATCCTTCATTAAAGATTTATTAATCAGTTTATCCACTGTAATAAGAGATTCTGCAAGGAAGCAGCCAAATATAACTAGATATACTTCAAAAATATAAAAAAAAGAGTTCAGATAGGTCAGATGCATTTTATAAACATGTATAACAGATTCAAACTAAGAATGAACTTTTCAATTTGGTTAAAAAAGAATAGCCAGCATTGGGGCAAAAATAAAAACACAGTTCTGACACCACTGAGCTAGCTACCATTTTCAGTAGGTGTTTCTTTCTTGGGGGCTGCAAAAGTCATCTGAAGAAAAAAGTATAATGAAACAATCGCATTCCTGAAATGCTGAAAAGTATCAACAACATGTCCTTCAACAGCAGTTATGTTATCTGGATGCAGGCACTGCTTTCCAAGGAGAGAGAAAATATAATGTCACGCTTGTTATTGAATTGGCAGGACCTGCAGCCAATCAGGAGCAGCAGCCCAGGAACAGTATGCCCAGACAGAGGACGACACTTGAAGATCTGTACGCTGGGATCAACAGGAGGAGCTAAGCGCAGTTTGACTTTGAGGGAACAGGCTACTGAGCAGGAGCAATAGGCTATGGAGCTGGAGGAACATTTTTTCCAAAGACAGGAGGGATTAGTGGTCCAGTTCTTGGAACAGGATGCATGGTTCAGGGAATGGGAGTTTTCCCAAAGAGACCAGGACCAGGCACTGTTGTGTCCTTGAGTGGTGGTGATGGAATGGATTTGAGTCATGCCTGCCACTCAGTATCCAAAAGCTGACACAACCTCCTCTTGTATTTGCAGTCCACCATGCTGCTGAGATAGAGGATAGAGGACCTGCCCCCCAGGATAGGCAGGGAGGCTGCAGGACTCCGGGCACAATGCCCTGCACCGATACCCAAAACCCCTCCTGGGGGAGCCCTGTGACTGCAGGAGTGGAACAATGAACCCAAGAGACTGTCCTGAAGGCCAGTATGTGTCTGGCCTCTAAATCCCATGCAGGAGACACCCTAGAACATTTTATGCAGCCTTTCCCCCAGGTCTGGAGCCGGTTCGCTGGAACCAGTTGTTAAATTTAGAAGCCCTTTTAGAACTGGCCAAAAGTGGCGCCTTAGGTGCTGACTCCGTGGATGCTCCGGGGCTGGAGCACCCACGGGGAAAATTTGGTGGGTACAGAGCACCAGCAGCTCCTCGCCTGGCCCCAGCTCACCTCCGCTCCTCCCCCTCCCCTGAACGCATCACCCCGCTCTGCTTCTCCGCTCCCTGGCTTCCCGCGAATCAGCTGTTCGCGCGGGAAGCCTGGGAGGGTTGAGAAGCAGGTGGCAGCTTCACACTCAGGCCCAAGGACGTGGAGCGGAGATGACCTGGGGCGAGGGGGTGCAAGGAGGGTAACCTAGGCAGCATGCAGGGGAACCGCTACCCGCCCCAGCTCACCTCCACCTCCCTGGGCCTGAGCACAAAGCCGCCGCTTGCTTCTGAGCCCTCCCAGGCTTCTCGCATGAACAGCTGATTCTCTGCCCCGCCCTGCCAGCTTCCTGCTAAGCAGAGCGGGGCGGTGCATTCAGGGGAGGAGGCAAAGTGGAAGTCAGCTGGGGATGGGCAGGGAGCTACTGGTGGGTGCTCTGCACCCACCAAATTTTCCCCATGGGTGCTACAGCTCTGGAGCACCCACAGAGTCAGTGCCTAAGGCGCCGCTTTTGATGCAATCAATGGGGGGAGTGGCCACTCCCCCTGCTCCCACCCTAGCTACGCTACCCCGCCCCTAGGAGCCAGAGGGACCTGTCGGATGCTTCCTGGGAGCCACCCTAGGTAAGCACCGAGATTCCCCACCTCGCCCCCCGGCAGCTCCCTCTGGCTCTTAGGGCCGGGGCGGGGTGGGCACCCACTACGGGGGGCCCACGAGACCCTCCTGCCTAGTTCTGGGGGTAGTCAGGGGAGGGAGGTGAATGGGGCAAGGTCCTGGGGGGGCATCAAGGAACGCAGGGGGTTGGATGGGGCAGTAGTCCCGGGGGGCGGGGGTGGACCACAACTCCCTCGTGGGGTGAGGAGGGAACCCGTTGTTAAGATTTTGGCAGCTCATCACTGGGTATAGGGGGGCACACACAGTCCAGTACCCATGTCCAGACGATCAGTGTAGACATAGCTTAAGGTGTGCTAATAACTGTAAACTTGATTCCCATGCAACAGGAACGTTATTTTTAAGTAAATGTTATTTTCGTTAATAGAGTTTTGGTACATTGATCCAATAGTTTAACACCAACCTGTTTTAGGATCAATAAATAGGAGTTTTGCTTTGCCACTGACTTAAATGAGTTAGATTGGGCCCTAACATAATTCACAAAAAGCTTAAGCAAGACAAGGTAGGCAAGGTAAATCTTTTATTGGGCCAACTTCTGTTAGTGGAAGATTCAAGCTTCTGAGCTGCATAGAGCTCTTCTTCAGGGCTGGGGAAGGAAATTAGGTCTGGAGAAGGAAGACACTCGGAAGAAGAGCTCCGTACAGCTCAAAAGCTTGCATTTTACACCAACAGAAATTGGTCTAATAAAAGATTTGCCTCACCTACCTCGCCTCTCATATCGTGGGACCAACACAGCTACAAAAACACTGCAGAAATAGTCTAAGGAGAGTTTAGAACTCGTTCTTGAGACTAGTCCCAAGTTGCAGGGCTTGAGGTACCCGCCAACAATATTGTAAACTTCAAAGCAGTGTGGCCAAGGAAATAGAGCAACCTGGGTATTATTCCTGGCATTGCCACTGACAAGTCACTTCACCTCTGTACTTCACTTTCCTCACCTGTAAAACAGGAATAATTATTAGAGCTGCCTGAATAGTTGGGGGTTTTTGTTTTGTTTTTTATTTCTAACAAACCAAAGCTTTGGGCTGACCCAAAAGAAAACAGCTGGCAAATCAAAGTTTAAAAAATTATTTTAAGTAGAAACTTTTTTTTGCCTGAAATGAAGCGTTTCATTTTGATTGAGTATTTTTGTTGGATCATATTAAAGAAGTTCTGTATTAAAGTCACAAACGAGTTTGATTCCCCATGGTTTGAATTCCAGGGTATTACTGGTTAAGAGGTCTCTTGGTCTTTGGTACTGTTTCTCTCCCTCTATGTGTGAAACTTGCAAGCTGCTAATTGTGTTAGTACATTCTAAGACAGAGTCTGTTCTCAAAGCAATACTCTGTAACAACAGAAACAGCACCCAGAGACTCCTCGCCCTTTTGTTGTATTCATCTCGCTTTGTTAACAATTGTGATTAAGATAGAGATAGAGGATCTATGTGGATGGATGCTTGGTGTGGATAATAACTGAATGATCAGGGAGGTGCCAGCCTAAGAATCCAGTGTCCATCGGCTGAAGAAGGCGTCAAGTGGAAATAACCAGAGGACTCACAGAGGGCAGACTGGAATCCACCCAACAGCCTCAAGAATGGGAGAACCAAAGAACAAGATAACATCTGGCAGCACGGAGCCATCAGGAATGTGCCATCTGCTGATTGATTCAGCAATAGCATGAAGCAGCAATTCCCATAGACTGTCATAGGAAGAAATTTCTATAAAAATGGACTCTAGAAAGTGAGAACTTTGGGGTCTGATTCTGCAAACCAACTTCCAGGAGCATCAGATGTGCATCTGACAAGGCCCCGCTCCCTCCTCATGTCCAGGCCATCTGGCCAGTGGCTTGGCTTGAGCAACTGTAAGGCTGGTAACTATGATAACAACCTTGCAGAACGTGTGTGTGTGTGTGTGTGTGTGTGTGTGTGTGTGTGCGTGCGTGCGCGCGCGCAAATATGAGATTGAATGGAACGTTATAGCTATAACTAACTGCTTACTATGATTCTTTCTGTATTCACAATAATTGTGGTATTTTGCCTTTTCCCCTTTAATAAGATCCTGCTGGTTTTTATTTTATTGGTATAACATTTTTAATGTTTTTTTTTAAAAATGATTTTAAAAATTAAAAGGAAATTTCAAAACCAAAAGCAGATTTGAATCAAAGAGATAGAATGCTACAATCTTATTTTTTTTCCTTCAATTGAAACAGTTCAGCAAAATCAACTCAAATTTTCAAAATGTTTCAATGTCACCAAACCTACATTTTTTTTTTAATCAAAAAAGTTTCACTTGGAGTAATTTCCCCCAATTCTAATTATGATCTCTACCTCATTTTGCTTTGAGATCTCTAGATGAAAAGAACCATACAAGAGGTTTTTTTTTTTTTAATTTTTTATTATTGCATTCATTTACCAGAGTTTTTTGTTGTTGTTTTAAATCTCTGGGCATGCATAGCAATGGGGCTTAAACTGTTCACAGCATTGGTATACTCAGGTAAAATCCAAGATGAGGAAGCTATAAAGGGATGAAGAGTAAACTATAACCTGATCAAATCACCTTTGCTAGAAATATCAATTCTGATATCTGGCACATTCACACTGAAGTTCAGATGCATGAAAGGGAAACAGAATGGAATTGTTCTATTTATACGAGAAATCACCAACCACACATTTGGCTCTCAAACCTAGAAGTAATAGTTGATTGACACTGAATTTCCCCATCCCCAACTGTGCGAAGCCTCTAAGAAGCCAATAAATAATTGACATTAACATTCTTTGCATTGCTTCCAACACTTTAGCTCATTTAAATTAAATCACAATATTCCTTTGAAATACATATCACCTCCATCTGTAAATTGAGGCAGATAGGTTAAATGCCTTCTGGTCTTTGGCAACTCAAGTCAATGGGAGAGCCAGGTTTACAACTACAAGGACTCCTCTTAAAACACTGCACCACACTTAAAACACTGCAGAACCACTTCAGTGAAGACACTACCTATGCAAAAGAGAAGGCTTCTCTATCGGTGTAGGTAATTAACCTCCACAACAGGCAGCAACTAGGAGAATTCTCCCATCAACCTAGCACTGTCTACACTGGGGGTTAGGTTGGTTTAACTGCGTTATTCAGGGGGTGTGGATTTTTCCACACCCTCGAGTGACTGTTATACTGATCTAATTTCCTAGTGTAGGCCAGGCGTAATGCCCATGCACAGTCCTCTATATCGCAGAGGTCGGTCCTTGCGACTAAGACTATGGCTACGCTACAGAGCGTACAGTGGTGCAGCTACATTGATAGAGATGTGCCACTGAAGCGCTGCTAGTGCGGATGCTCTAAGCCTACAGAAGAGAGCTCTCCTATCAATGTAATTACTCCAGCTCCCACAAGTGGCAGTAGCTATGTTGGCAGGAGAAGCTCTGCACCAACATAGAACTGTCCACACCGGCGCTTAGGTCAGTGTAACTTACGTCACTCGGGGGTGGTTTATTCACTCCCTGAGCAACTTAACTTATATTGACTTAAGATGCTGTGTGTACAGAGCCCGAGACTCATGCAGCACTATCAACGATGATAAAGATGATAAAGCATTCATTACAGGCTGTGGGGATTGCATCAGAGACAAAATGGGAGGGAACGACACACCACAGCCATGATCCTTTAAGCTCTTTATTTCAAAAGCAATAAAAGACAAGAACCCAGTTCTTCCATTCCCCTTTGTCCGTTTTTTATTTTTAGGGCAGCGTTTCAATATCAGGATTTTTCTTTTTATGGGCCACAGAGGATCCATCTATAGCCATTCTTGTTTCAGGTAAGACAAGGTCCTCCAATTGGAAAGCAGTTTCAAATTCATTCCTCATATTACGAAGTCTATATCATCCACATTTTTTTTTAAATACAGCTTTTGTTGAAAGGGCTTTGCAATTTAAAATAATAATTAAAAAAAAAACACATTAAGAGGGCAAACTAGTTTAAATGGAGGTGTACATGCCCTTTTGCCCAGCAGCCATTGAAGCACAAGCTCAGGAGAGCTAAAATAGTCTCTGAAATTCACAGCAGTGGACCAGATTCTTCTGAAACTGCACTCCATTCTCTTTTCAGATAAGCGACAGTGTTGCCAATTGTTATTTTACTGCAAGCCCTGAAATATTTCAAGGTTTTAATAAAGACCCAGCTCCTGGAGTTGTGTGGTTAGATGAGCTTTCCTTGTTAAAAAAAAAAAAAAAAAGTTTCTAATCCTCTTGGTTACGGAGAAAAGCTTGAAAACAAACCACTGACAGCTCAGACAGAAAACAAAGAAAGTGAACCCACTTTTTTGAGATCTCATGATTTTGGGGGCCTGATTTACAATTTTTGGGGTTAACAATTCAGAAGCAGCTGGAGGTGCATCCTTCTACACATCTCATGGATCTGCTGTAAGCCCATAACATATTTTGGAGACCACAGCAAGTTTAAAGTAGGGAAGGTTGCCCGGTTTATAAATCTACCCAAAAAGGTTCAACATGGTTAAGGGACAACTTTCTCAAAAAAGAAAAAAAAAAAGAGTAAGCATCTTAGCTAAATGGCAAATTTTTAGATAATCTCTATATAAAAAAAAAGTAATATCCAGCTTCCGCACAGAGCACTGCATTCCAGGATGTGTCTCTGTCAATGCTCATACAACTCTGCTGTGTCACAGTTTATTCCAAGCAAGTTTATACTGATTGAAATTAACTAAGCCTCTGTTTATAAGCCAAAACACACAAAAGTAAAATGAGTGATTGAAAGTTTGCCAACCATCATTTTCAATTTGCTACGGTCACACAAAAAAGGACAGAGGACACTCACTGAGCCTAGACTACACTTCAGGTTAGGCATTTCTACTCTTAATGTGTTGCACCACTAGACAGGACTGAACAGGTAGCGTGCTCTATTTGCATCTCATTAGAGATCTGTTCAGCTGTTGATTGTACCTGGCTCTTAAGTAAAGGAAAACATCAGCTGAATTCAGGGAGATTTTCCTAATCATGAAATTATTTTCAATAATTTTTGGGGGTCAGGTACAGGGGAAATCTCTTCAAGGAAGTTGTGGACAAAGTTTTATTGAACTGTATTGCGGAGAATAAGCCTATAATGAGTGGGACATTTAGTCAATAACAGAAGTGACATATTATCCACTCCATCTTCCAAAAACTCACATGCTTTTAGATAATTGAATCGCATTAAATATCTTGTGTATGCTACAGTATATGAAAATGACATTCTACCATTGCAAAACAATGTTTTATTACAGAAGCTGCATATCTTTAGAGAAGAAGATGGTCACAAAGATAAGATGTGTAAATGCTCTCTTCTCCAAAAGACTAGCAACTTGCAAAACCAGACATGGTGGGCCAGATGATTAGCAAGGGGATATGTGCCAGCCACCCCGCTCTAAAGACAGCAGCACAGAAGTAAAGGTGACAATACCATGACACCCTGATTTCTGCACTGCTGCTGGCAGTGGCGCTGCCTTCAGAGCTGGGGTTCCAGCCAGCAGCCGTGTAGCTTCCTGCAGCTGGAGAAGGTTCCTGGAGGTGAGTCTGTCCCAGCCCTGGGAGTAGCCCCTGCAGGGGAAGAGGCTGTCCCATTCCTCACCCGCCTAACCAGGATCCCGGCATAAAGTAGGAGCCCTCTGCCCGGGTGCCCCCAGCCCTGTCCAGCACCCCAGTGCTCGGAAGTTAAAGGGGCCTTGGGCTGGCTTGTGGGAGGGAGTGTCCAAGGGCAGTCACCCACCCCAGCACTCTGGGCAGTCATCCACCCATAAGGCTGGCCCTGCCCCCCACCCCCAAAAGTGAGGACCCCCTTCCATACCATGCCACTCTCACTTCTGTGCTGCTGCCGGCAGCGGTGCTTCATTCAGAGCTGGGTGTCCAGCCAGCAGCTGCTGCTTTCCAGCCACACAGCTCTCAAGGCAGCACCTCCTCCAACAACAGCACAGGAAGTAAGGATGGCAACACCATGACCCCTACAATAGCCTTGAGACACCCCATGACCTCCTTTTGGGTTGGGACCCTCATGGTTACAATACCTTGAAATTTCAGATGCAAGTATCTGAAACTGTGAAATTTGTGATTTCTAAAATCCTGTGACCGTGAAATTGACCAAAATAGACTGTAACTTTGGTAGGGCCTATTGGTAGATCATGGAGAGGGGGCATTGAACCTTGGATCTCTAAATCTTAAAAGCCTAAGACTCTACAGATACATTTGTGAAACCAGAGAGCCACATGTGAGCAATTAAGCTTATGGAGTAGTTAGAGTCTGAAGTCATTTCACCATTGTAATGTACTTCGCATGCTGTTTGATACGACACTCAGCAAATGTGTCAATAACTGTACTATTCTGAGAGTTGATAAGAATGATGGTATTGTTAACCATGGAATATACAACGTTCTCTTGTATTCATCAAGGTTGTTCTGGTATACGACAGTGAGAAAAGCTTTAAGGAATTGGATTGCACAATTAGATAACCTTTGTACAAGCCAAATTTTGGGCTCAGACATAATCACAGGTTTCAGAGTAGCAGCCGTGTTAGTCTGTATTCGCAAAAAGAAAAGGAGTACTTGTGGCACCTTAGAGACTAACAAATTTATTAGAGCATAAGCTTTCGTGAGCTACAGCTCACTTCATCGGATGCATGACAATAAATTTGTTAGTCTCTAAGGTGCCACAAGTACTCCTTTTCTTTTTGGGCTCAGATTAATTCATGCAACTCCACTGATATTAAAGGGGTTGAAGTAACTGGGGGCAGAATATGGCTTAGCAGGAATCTGTCACACCATGCAGTGAAGTCAGCAGAAGTATGGAATTCATTACCACAGGCCATTATGCCAAACAGCATAGCTGAATTTTTAAGCAAGGCTGGATAATTGTATTGCTAGTAATGACGCTTAGGGATACGCATGCTACTGTAAAATAAGGGTGATCAAATCATGCTTAAGGGTGTAACCTGAAGTATTAAGGAAGCAATCTTTTTCACTGCAACTAGCTAGGAGCACTGTGGGAGATTTCATCATCCTTAGAACAATCATGTATTAGTTCATGCCAGAGATATAGGAGGAATTTAGAAATTTCAATTCGAAGAGGTAAAATTAAAGAGAGCAGGGCATGGCCTTGATGGACTGTGGTCTAATGAAAGTATAAAGCAATTTTAGAAATTCAGGTGCAGTAAATTACCAGAAGCAGACAGCATATATTTACATAGGGAGTTTCTTTAAAAAAAAAAAAAAAAAAAAAAGTGTGGAATAGAGAGCCTGACAATATATAATATCCTCAAAACAGTAGTTGCTGATAATTAGAAAGCTTCTAATATGACCTTTTTTCTTAAAACGATTCCATAGGAATTACAAACCAGTACTTCTCTTACCTCACTACAGTGGAAAAAGCTTGAAAGTGTAAAGACAGCTTTCAACAGCTGCACTAGACTAACTTGGTAGAGCAATTTAATTGCATGACTTCTGTAAAATAAATGTGTATCCCTCACTAACCTGTTAAGAGGTTTCCTTCCCTCCCTAAAAAAAATCTTTAGGACAATAGTTAAAGGTGGATCCAAGGAGATAATTTGTCTTTTCAAGACTTTTAATGAGATCCTTCCTAAAAATTAAGGATAATAAATAACAGAATAAGGGGCAAAGTCTTGGCAAGAATTAAACATTTCTTGAGCAATGGGAAAGTTACAGTGAGCAGCTATACAAGTGCTAAAATTTCAAGGCTATTAACAGAGACATGGAGAGAAAAGGATGACTTATGGAAACGCACTTTTGACATATGGAAATGCACTTAAATATATTTGCGACAGAAGGAAAATTAAAGATGTTTACTAGATGTCAGGGGCTCCCTTAGCCCTGGCCTATACTAGAAAATTAGGTCAGGATAGCTACGTTGCTCAGAGGTGTGAAAAATCCCCTACGTTGACTTAACTATACTCCGTAGGTCCCCGTGTAGATGAATTCAGAAGAATTCTTCCATCAACCTAACTACAGCCTCATGGTGAGATGGATTACCTACGTTAATAGGAGAATCAATCCCGTCAGCCTAAGTAGCGTCTACATGAAGTTCTACAGTGGCACAGCTGTACCTCTGTAGCATTTTAAGTGTAGATACACTCTTAAAACAGGTACAGTCAGCATCTGTCTGTTAATACAGTTCCCCAGGGTCCTACATTGGAATCAGTTATTTAATTTATTTCACGTTTTAGAGGTAAAATAGCCTGTGAGCTTGTATTCCTGCCACTAAGTAGATTTGTTTAGCAAAACACACAGAATTAAAAAAATGCTTCAGATCACCTTAAATTCTCTGGGGATGTTAGACAGGAAAGATGGTTCAGTTATTAGAGCACTTGGGAGAGCCAGGTTTAATTTCCCTACTTCACCATTACCTGATTGACTTGCCCACAGTCACACACTTAGCCTCTCTGTGCTTCAGTTTCCCTACAAAATGGGCATAATTGTACTTTCCTACCTCACAGGTATACAGTTTTTACTGGGCAAGTTTCTTAGGTCTGTGTTATGGAGGGTGTCAGAGTTTAAATGATCATAATAGATGTTGGTTAAAGAAAACAACCACAGATAAAGGGAGACGATAGCGAGTGGATTAAACTGTCCATTGACCAGAAACGTGAACACAAGTTGTGGAAAGCCAGAGTGAATGGCTACGAAGAAGCTCTGAAGCTTTTTCAGAAAATAGAAGATGAGAAAAGCCCTGAATGGTCCAAGTATCTGGGATTAATAAAGAAATTTGTGACAGACTCTAATGCAGTGGCTCAGTTGAAAGGATTAGAAGCAGCACTTGCCTATGTTGAAAATGCTCATGTAGCAAGAAAGAATTACTGTAACTATAGAGAGAAACTGAGGCACAATGGGAGACGATAGCGAGTGGATTAAACTGTCCATTGACCAGAAATGTGAACACAGATAAAGATTGGAAACCCTTATAATTCCAATTTCCAAAAGTAGAATTTAAACCTATGGCAGACTACATAATCAAGCCTAACACAACTAACATACTGTCAAAATAAGGCCTGCATAACTACAGTTTAAAAAAAAAAAAAAAAAAGCAAATGAATTCAGGCTTATTTGAATAGAAGAGGCAGGCAAGTGGCTCATTCAATTTAGTGTTACAAATTGCAAGACTAGGGACCAGAATACTCTTAGGAAGTCTCACAAAAGAGAGCAAGCGAAGAGAACAAATCAAACTACTAAGTAAGGCCACCTGAATGTTTAGCACTAGTTAAAAGAAAAAGAAAAATGTTTGGGACATACGTTTAGGAGTATGAAACATAAATTACTCCAATGCTACAAGAGTATTCAATCTTTTACTGGCAAGGGAATTCACATTTGGAATCTTCAGAGTTTGAAATAAAGCAGACAGTGACCAAATCATCATGTTCACCGTGAGCTTGAATTATTACTTAAAAACAAACCAATCACCAACCATGATTTGATACCATACAATTTGACATTCATAAGCTCATACCAAGAGTTAGATTTCCAGATTTTAATAAGAGCATGTGCAGGATTTATTTTAGGAACTGGTTAGTTAGTTAGTAGTCCACTTGGTTTGTACTTGGCTCACTGTTCTCTTACCTTTTGTACAATATATTTACAATAGAAAAAGGTGATCACAAATCTGAGAGCCTCCAGTACCCAGAAGTTCCTGGTACTATATCTACACAGCTACTTACACAGTCCTTGTAACTGTAGCATCTGAGGTACTTCACTTCCTAAATATCTCTAGCATATTCTTTAAAAAAAAAAAAGTTAGGATATTGTTTTGATAACTAACTCATCCAATTAAGCAATTCCATTAGAACTTTTACATGAAAAAAAGCTAATGTTTTGGGGACATTATTTTAAATTTTAATACGTAATAGACATGGAGTAGTAAGAAATATGAACCACAGAGACAATAAAGCAAAAACCTAGAAGAATTAACCCTAATTTTCTTTGGTTCGCTATTAGATTAGGTGTTTCAAATAGTGACAAACCTCACAGATGATAATCTTAGCAAGTTTTATTACATGATTATAAATGTTCCTTAATAAGCACCAGCTTCACTTTTGTAGAAGACTATGTAAACATAGTTATTAATTAGTCAATCTCACTCCTGCAAAATAAATTACCACCATTTTATAGCTGTGGAAACAAACAAAATTTAAGGGCCTTGTCCAAGCTCTCACAGCCTGATCCAGCCAGGATTATCAGAGCTCACTGCTCTTAGTCACCCTATCATCACCACAAGTAAGATGCATCAACCAATTACTAAACATTCCCTAAAACATAGTGAGGAGTTGCTTTTGTCATTAGAGTTTGAACTTCCATTTCTGCATTCCCTAGAAGTAAAAGTCCTTCAGTTCGGGATTACCTGCCTAGGTCTGTAGAGCACCAAATTACACCCTTGGCACTCAAAACAAAATAAAAAAACCACCACCACCAAGAACTGCTTACAACTGTAGGGGAAATACTCTTTACTTGTGACTCACAAAAAAGTCACATAAATCTAACCAAGGGGATTCAAACAAAAAATGACCCCCTCCCCCAAAACTATTTTTCTGTGATAATGTGCTATAGTCATTTTATGAGATAATGTGCTATAATCATTTTATGTGACAGCCTGAAATTCATGTAATGCGTAAGCAATTATATAACCTTTACATTTGACCAACATATTAAAGTTTAAACGTTGTTATTCCAATATATCTCATTTCATAGATTCATAGATATTAAGGTCAGAAGGGACCATTCTGATCATCTAGTCTGACCTCTTGCACAGCGCAGGCCACAGAATCTCACCCACCCACTCCTATGAAAAACCTCACCTATGTCTGAGCTATTGAAGTCCTTAAATCATGGTTTAAAGAATTCAAGAAGCAGAGAAGCCTCCCTCAAGTCAACCATGCCCCATGCTACACAGGAAGGCGAAAAACCTCCAGGGCCTCTCCAATCTGCCCTGGAGGAAAATTCCTTCCTGACCCCAAATATGGCGATCAGCTAAACCCTGAGCATATGGGCAAGATTCACCAGCCAGATACTACAGAAAATTCTTTCCTGGGTAACTCAGATCCCATCCATCTAATATCCCATCTCAGAGGATTTGGCCTATTTACCCTGAATATTTAAAGATCAATTACTTACCAAAATCCCATTATCCCATCATACCATCTCCTCCATAAACTTATCAAGTAGAATCTTAAAACCAGATAGATCTTTTGCCCCCACTGCTTCCCTTGGAAGGCTATTCCAAAACTTCACTCCTCTGATGGTTAAAAACCTTCGTCCGATTTCAAGTCTAAACTTCCTGGTGGCCAGTTTATACCCATTTGTTCTTGTGTCCACATTGGTGCTGAGCTGAAATAATCCCTCTCCCTCTCCTATATTTATCCCTCTGATATATTTATAGAGAGCAATCATATCTCCCCTCAACCTTCTTTTAGTTAGGCTAAACAAGCCAAGCTCCTTGAGTATCCGTTCATAAGACAAGTTTTCCATTCCTCGGATCATCCTAGTAGCCCTTCTCTGTACCTGCTCCAGTTTGAATTCATCCTTTTTAAACATGGGAGACCAGAACTGCACACAGTATTCTAGGTGAGGTCTCACCAGTGCCTTGTATAATGGTACTAAAACCTCCTTATCCCTACTGGAAATACCTCTCCTGATGCATCCCAAAACCGCATTAGCTTTTTTCACAGCCATATCACATTGGCAGCTCATAGTCATCCTATGATCAACCAATACTCCAAGGTCCTTCTCTTCTTCTGTTACTTCTAATTGATGCGTCCCCAACTTACAACTAAAATTCTTGTTATTAATCCCTAAATACATAACCTTACACTTCTCACTATTAAATTTCATCCTATTACTATTACTCCAGTTTACAAGGTCATCCAGATCCTCCTGTATAATATCCTGATCCTTCTCCGAATTGGCAATACCTCCCAGCTTTGTATCATCTGCAAACTTTATTAGCACACTCCCACTTTTTGTGCCAAGGTCAGTAATAAAGAGATTAAATAAGATTGGTCCCAAAACCAGTCCCTGAGGAACTCCACTGGTAACCTCCCTCCAACCTGACAGTTCGCCTTTCAGTAGGACCTGTTGCGGTCTCCCGTTTAACCAATTCCTTATCCACTCTTAGTTGACTAAGGAATTAATATACTGTAGAGTTTTTCTTCCTTTGTTATACTGTTGAGCTTTACAGAAAGTTGTGCAGACAGAAATTGCTACAGTCACAATGGAATCAGGCAATCATTTTCATATTAAAGGAAAAGGAAACTTTACTAATGAGCACAAGAAGTAGAGTCTTTAAAAAAAAAAAAAACCATACTGCAACATATACAGTGATACAGAAACAGCATATTCTGGAGTCAAAGCAGGTGCACCATAATTTGCCTTTGTCTACCCAGTCCAGGGAGGAGAATGACGTGCATTTCTTTATTGTGCTAACAGACGGGTATTGAAAAGACATTTGAAAACAAACACCAGTAGGTTTGGCTTTTTTATTTCCTCCACCAGCTTCAGCAACAGATCAGTGCAAGGCGCTTCTCCACCGAGTTCATGTTTACCTTAACAAGTGATCAATCTGAAAGTGAATCAGAACTGGCAGGCGCACGCAGTGCTGAGAGCACACTATTAAGAGATTAGTGAATGTCCAGGAAAAATTAGATATTTTAGCTTTACACTATGTAAGCTATGTTAACAGTTAACGTTAAATATCTAGTTTAGTTCATGAAGCGCCTCCAGGCTCCTATCCTGTATGTCAACTACAGAAACCTCTGAGATTGAGGTAATTAGCACACAAGTCTGTAGAGGCAAACGCTGAAGGGTGACAGCACTTGCACCCTGAATCTAGCTGTGACCTGTCTGGATTTTTGGGGAGGAGCTACAAAAACCTGTTTGGCCTTCTCTGGTGATCGGCTGCGTGGCTCTGAACTTCAGTTCGGGTTCAGGCAGAGACACGCCTTCCCCCAGCGCTTGGCACGGGAGCCTCCATCCTATGCAGGGAGCTTGTGCCCTGGCTTTCTCAGGCCTGAGCAAGCCCACAGGAACAGCGCTGGGGCAGTTTGTACAGCGGGGGGTGCCGAGGGCCACTGAACCGAACCCCGGGTAGAATGGGAACCACTTCAAGCCAGGGGGTGCGGCCCTAGTCCCAGCACCTATGAAGCGGGCCCGGCAGAAGGAAAGGGGAGGATCACGAAAGCTTAGGCTCAAACAGATGCGTTAGTCTCTAAGGGGCTAAGTCCTCCTTTTCCTTTTGCGATCAGGAGCCCGCGAAAGTTAGAGTCACTTAACCATGGTCAGCAGCCAGCCTACCTAGGGAAGTGCCCAGCGCAGGGGCTGGGTCCCAGCGGCGGAGAGCCGCGCTGGGGCGGCAGGAGCCTGCAGGGCCAGGCGCTCATTGCCAAGCGGAGCGGCGTAAGGACACCGCCGCTTTGGGCTTGCTGGGAAGCGGCCCCCGGTAGCCGTCCCGCCCCTCCAGGGGGACCTGCCCCGCGCAAGCCACCAACCCGCACTCATCGTCCTCCATCCCCTCCGCCCGGGGGACACACGCCGCCGCGCCTTCCCCCAACCCCCGGCCAGGGCTCCCCCCGCACGGAGACGCCCCCTGGCCCCGCCGCAGGTGCGAGAGCCACACACACCCAGAGAGCAGCGCCCTGCCTCCGCAGCCCCTTACCTCTCGCTGCAACGCGGGCTCCGGCGGCCCCGCTGGCTCCTCCGGCAGCGCTTTCCCGCCCTACCCCTGCATGCTCGCCCCACTGCCCGGGCAGAGGCGCACCAGCCGCCTGGGGTTGGCTCGGGCTCTCCCAGCCCTCCAATGGCGCGGCGCTCCGCTCCCTTCCCAAGCCGGCTCAGGACTTGCCAAACTAGTTCCTCAACTCCACGCAAGGTGTCGGGCCGCCGGAAGGTCGGAGCCGGGCGGGGGCGTTCGCTCGCTTGGGCTCATCCCAGTCTCTGGGGAGGGGAACCCACCTCTGCGGCAGCTGCCCTCCAGCCCTAACTTCGCCCTTCGCCTAGCCAGGGAAGAGCCCACGTGACTCCCAGGTACTAACAGCGGCCACCGGAGCCGGAGGCTTCCCCCCCCCCCCCCGCTGCAGGGGAGCGGCCGGAGCTGTGGCTGAGCTCTGGTTGCACTCCAGAGCGCGCTCCCCCCGGAGAGAGACACCCGCCGCTCAGGCAGAACATCCCCGCTCCCTGAGGGTTTGCCGGGGTTGGCTCGTCGTTGTTGTTGGCTGTGGTACTCTCAGCCTTGCCTCGGGCCCTGCATAAAAATAAATCTGCACGGTGCCAGAATCATCTGAGGCAACTACTCATCTCCACCCCAAAAAGAAAAGGAGGACTTGTGGCACCTTAGAGACCTAACACATTTCTTAGAGCAAAAAGAAAAGGAGGACTTGTGGCACCTTAGAGACCTAACACATTTCTTAGAGCAAAAAGAAAAGGAGGACTTGTGGCACCTTAGAGACCTAACACATTTCTTAGAGCAAAAAGAAAAGGAGGACTTGTGGCACCTTAGAGACTAACACATTTATTAGAGCAAAAAGAAAAGGAGGACTTGTGGCACCTTAGAGACCTAACACATTTCTTAGAGCAAAAAGAAAAGGAGGACTTGTGGCACCTTAGAGACTAACACATTTCTTAGAGCAAAAAGAAAAGGAGGACTTGTGGCACCTTAGAGACTAACACATTTATTAGAGCAAAAAGAAAAGGAGGACTTGTGGCACCTTAGAGACCTAACACATTTCTTAGAGCAAAAAGAAAAGGAGGACTTGTGGCACCTTAGAGACTAACACATTTCTTAGAGCAAAAAGAAAAGGAGGACTTGTGGCACCTTAGAGACTAACACATTTCTTAGAGCAAAAAGAAAAGGAGGACTTGTGGCACCTTAGAGACTAACACATTTCTTAGAGCAAAAAGAAAAGGAGGACTTGTGGCACCTTAGAGACTAACACATTTATTAGAGCAAAAAGAAAAGGAGGACTTGTGGCACCTTAGAGACCTAACACATTTCTTAGAGCAAAAAGAAAAGGAGGACTTGTGGCACCTTAGAGACTAACACATTTATTAGAGCATAAGCTTTCGTGAGCTGTAGCTACAGCTCACGAAAGCTTATGCTCTAATAAATGTGTTAGTCTCTAAGGTGCCACAAGTCCTCCTGTTCTTTTTGTGCATACAGACTAACACGGCTGCTACTCTGAAACCATTTATTAGAGCATAAGCTTTCATGAGCTACAGCTCACTTCATCGAAAGCTTATGCTCTAATAAATGTGTTAGTCTCTAAGGTGCCACAAGTCCTCCTGTTCTTTTTGCGAATACAGACTAACACGGCTGCTACTCTGAACCATCTCTACCCCAGTCCCTCTAGCTGTATCCGTTGCCTAATGCGGGACTTTCCTGGAGGTGGGAGTTGTCTTTTTATTTTGTTTCCCTTCGAAAGAAGGGGAACTAAACCCCGGGCTCTCTTTCACATGTGTTTGTTTCAGAGTAGCTCACGAAAGCATATGCTCTAATAAATTTGTTAGTCTCTAAGGTGCCACAAGTCCTCCTTTTCTTTTTACATGTGTTTGTGTACATTTGCATCTAATTATCTGTGGGGGAAAGCAGCCAGGGTTTTTGTTTGTTTTCTTTTTTAAGCTCCTTCAGGTTTGAGATACAGTACCGTGAAACTTGCCACCTCTATTTGATGTTAGACCTAATCCCATAAAACAGGGAAATTGTAATAGTTCCTTTTCGAAGCATCATATTTAAAAATGATTTGGGGGAAAAAAAGCAGAGTGTAGGCTGGGGCAAAAATACAAGACAGTTGTGCCCTGGTTTATGTTAGATCACTACTGTCACTGGTGTCAGAAATTTGAATGTTTGGCAAGCAAAGGAGAAACAGAAAGAATTGTGGGTGTTTTGCTTCTTTATAATGGATTCAGAAGCCCTGGAAAGACAAAATACCTTTGGAAAAAATCAATCTCTGTGTGTTTGGTTTTTTGCCTTAGAAATATCTGGAATATCAAGCCTGGTCTTCCCCTGCTTTTTCTCGAAAACTCAGAAATAATAGAACTTCCCTACAACAAAGGGGTATTGTGAGGATAAACACATGAAAGATTTTTAGATTCTCAGATACTGGTATAATGGGAGCCATATAAATACCTCAGATATCTAGATAGATATTAAATAGCTATTAAAATGCGACCCAAAGAGTTTTAAGCAATCTGTACAAAATTCACTTCCTTTCACGGTTAGTTAGATGGCACTTCCTCATTGCTTGTGATGATGTCACAACCTCACCAGTTCTGATGCTCCGGTTGCCAGAGTCCTCCATCGTAGATGAGAAATGAGTGGATACTGCAAAGGAAGCACAAAAAATAACTATGTAAACAATAAAGCCTTCTTTACATGTCTGGAAAAGCAAAAAAAAAAAACGTATACAAGTACAGTTTGATTTCTTTTGCTACTCACCTTGAAATCCTGGTCTTTACTGGGCTAATAAACAGTTTTAACCCATTTATTTATACATTTTGGAGATGTTAAAAAAGGCAGAAACAAAACATCTTTTGCAACCCCAGATGGAGCTCAAGTGTGTTGCAGTCAGATCCTGAATATAGTGTTGCCATCTCACAATTTTATTGTGAGCCTGGCCATATTTAGTGTTTTGCTTGAAGCCCCAGCTCCTGGAGTCATGTAATTATATGGGATTCAGATTTCATTATGAAAAAGTTTCTAGCTCTCATAGTTGTGAAGAAAAGCTTGTAAATAAACCACAGGCAGCCTAAAGGCCATAACCCGGAAGGCAAATAAAAAGAATCTACAATGTATTATGTTTAAGCCAATCTCATGATTTGGGGGGGGGGGGGGTTCTGACCTGATTTTTGGACAGTTGGGGTTGGCAATACTGTCTATTGCTTAATTACACTGGCATTACCCTGAGGGATTAGCAATACTGTGAATATGTTGTTAGAGTTTGTTTATTCACTTGCAACTCCCTTTTGCTCTATTTTTAGGTTTTCTTCTTTTTAGATGAAATTAAACATAAAACTTCTTGAAAATAGAATGGAGATCGTCAAATGAAACAGACAAAAAAGTACTGAGAGTAAGTTTACAGCAACAGACTTTCATAAGAATTCAGTGGAAGAATTCTTGGGCACTAAAACCTTTTGAGAACCTGGCCACTGATGTCCCTGACCCTAAATTTGGCAGCCTAAGAAACCTTCCAGATTGTTTAACCTGCAGTTCAGCATATCAGGCAATAATGTTTCAAATGCCTTCAAGGTGACCTAAAGAAGAGCATTTGGAGCTTGAAAGCTTCTCTCTTTCACCAGCAGATATTGGTCCAATGAAAGATATTACCTCACCCACCTTCTCTATCTTCAAGGCAATACTCAGGTAAGAGCCTTTCTGAGAAAACACTTGGGTTAGGACATACCAACAACTTCTTTAGCCTTTAAGGATTCTAGAGGCCCTCAATAAGCGCTCTCTGAGGGCATGTCTTCACTAGCAACATTAAAGCACTGGTCGTGGCAACACTTTAATGTGGCTGTGTAGTCACGGTATAGTGCTGGGAGAGAGCTCTCCCAGTGCTATAAAAAAAAAGCACCTCCACGAGGGGAATAGCTACCACTGCTGGGAGCACAGCTACCTGATATAATTACTGTACTTTTTTGTTTTCAGATAAAATACAAAATACAACAAAATCCACAGTAATGCAAACACACAAAATGATGGGAGATGTACATTTTACATGTTACCTATGACACATAACAAATAGAATACCAAGAATGTGTATTAACTATTATTATTATTATATGATTATTTGTGATTACAGTATGTTCAATACTGTATAGAAACAAATATAGTCTCTGTTCCAAAGTGCTTAACAGACAGCTTACAATATCTTCTTACACTGAAGTGAAAACAAGATCAAAACTAGACAAAGACCACAATGATAAAATAAAACAAATACTAAACCATTACTGGTTTCTCACGCTTTTACTGCACCATTTGCATTAAAGGTACTTATAACTCCATTGTTTTCTCCCAAAAAGTCAAAGTATTTGCCTGACATTATGTTTTGATAAATCATCTGATAGCTTGTTTGCAGTGGTTTCTGATGACTCGTTATTTTTTGGTACCAAGTTTGTTCATAGTTGTTTCAATGAAATTTGCTTAACTTCCTTCTGAAACATTGTGTTATTTCCACTGCTAGAGCGTCATCATATAGTATCTGTCAGCTAGAGTCTGGGCGTTAGCTACTAACGTTCTCCAGCGATCAAAGGACATGGCTTGGAGTTGTTATTAGAAAGAAGGAGAAGAATTCAGAAAAGGAAGTAGTGGAGTGTAGAGATTTGTAGAGATGAGTGCAGGAATAGGGACAGGATGAATGGAAGAGGAGACAGAATGATGAGAGCAGAAAATATAGTAGGGTAAAAGGGATGAGGAGAAGGAAGTGGTAAAGTGAAGTTGAAAAGAGGAAGAGAGGGAGAAACCGAGAAGTGTTTAGAAAGCACCTAGCATACAGTGGGTGCTACCACAAATAAATAAATACCTAAATAATAAAGAAGAGGTGTGGAGAAGTAATGCCAAGTGAGTTGTGAACTGACAGAGAAATTAATTAGCCAGCAAACCATAATGCAATAACTTAATCAATAAAATAAATCAGTTAAGCAATTTCAGATAACCAGTAGAGCTGGTGGACATTTTTAATTTTAAGCATTTTTTCAGTGATAAAGTGACCCATTTTCAAAACTGACAGTTTTCACCAAAAATTGATTTAAAAAAATATTCTGTATTTTAACTAAACAAACCCATTTCAGGGCTGCTTCTTTTTTTCCCCATTTCTCACCACTTTTTTTATTTTCACCCCTTTTCAGTGGCAAAATGAAAATAAAGGAAGAAAGGAGGGAAAAGAAAAAGGGAGAGAAAGGAGGAAAAACCTAAAATGGACACTGACTGTTTTATTTTGAAAAAAAGAAATACATGAAATATTTTGGTAAAACTTTTTTCACAACAAAATTTCCCCCAAACCCCCAAAATTATTTTTTCTAAACCTGCAGAAAAAATTATTCTGATTTTTTTCTGAAAAAAATTAACATCTATTGACCAGCTCCAATTATCAAACAGAGCAATAAATTGAAGTCCAAGGTTTTATATCAATATAAAGCCAGTGTAAAAGACTTCAGAATCTGGCTCATTAAGACCCTGTACTGTATCTCAGTTCGCATTTTTGATGTCTGATTCTTGGCGGTCAATATTGTAATGAACTATCTGAACAATAATATGTAAGCAGAGGGCAGTGTGATGAATTTTCTAAAGGTGAATATTCTATTGCTCTTCAGTTTCCTCACTGAGGGAAATAGCTCAGCTAGGAGGGAATGGTTCTGTCTTTGTTGAGAGATAGTTTGAGACCTGGAAGGACAGTGAGGAAGGCAGCTCTTTCTGGTGGCTGTCAGTAGTGACTGAGCTAGGATTTCTGAAATTGGCTGTGTGCAATTTGGTCTATCTCGATTTAACGGGATTTATGTACATAGTGTAAATAAACAGATTGCATTGTTCCTGATTGCATATCTTCAGTTTCTCTCCATCAATAGAAACTGACCAGCTATGAGGCCATGAAACTGCATGTGGGTATCAAAAGATGGGGCATGTGTGCAAACACACATTATAAGCCATTTGTAAATTGTATTTTGCAAATAGTTACCCTATTTGCACACACTGTCACAGTAACTGTGCAACCAGGTAGTTTCACATTCACATGCACAGTTTGATACTGCAATTGCTTCCAGGGTGACCAGATGTCCCGATTTTTTAGGGACAGTCCTGATTTTTGCGTCTTTTTCTTATATAGGTTCCTATTACTCCCCACCCCTGTCCCGATTTTTAATATTTGCTGTCTGGTCACCCTAACTGCTTCCCTCACTCGTTTATAACTCAGAGCCTTAAACTCTCTAACTTGCTTTATCAGTTTGTAACAATTCTTAACTTATCTCTTAGGGATGCTATGAGGCTTTACTAGCAAATGTTTGCAAATTGCTTTGTAGGTTTAAATACTACATAAGAGCAAATATTACTATTAGCAGGTCTGGCATCTGTGCCGATAAATGGTTTGTTGCGCTATCAAGGATAAGCGGTTCTCTCTCAATAGCATTGGAGGGCATGCATTTTCATGTAGTGGAAAATTGCATGCATCAAACGACTCATTTTCCAACCATTAAGAAGTTAAAGAAATAAAATTCAGTGAAAAGTATACTGTTCCTCCTCAAACAGACCCCACGTAATCCATTTGAAAAATGGATAAATAGATTACTGATTCTAACAGTCATTAGAGCCATTTGAGTCAGTGGATATGTACTGACCCACATCATGTGGCAAAGGTATTAGTCTTTTTTAACCCTGGTCTATGCCAGAAAATAAATTCCAGCCAGTAACAGTGTGATCAGCATGTTACACCTTTATTACATCAATCATTACTCCAAGATGCACATGAAGAAACACAATAGGAGTTATTCCATTCTAGGAGTGAAAAAGCCTCCTTGGTTTAATTCACCCTATTTTGGCTTGGCATAAGAAAAAGACAGGCTATTTTAGTCTACCAGAAACTGTGTATTAATATTTTCTCTACTCTACTTGAACCACATGTCATGGCAGGCTGTAACCAATACCCCATCAAAAGGTCATCTCTTGCTTTGTCCTTTGGCCTTTTCCTGTGTGTTGACCCACTACAGTCTAATGGCAACACAATTTAGGCCTTGACTATACTGGGAAAATTGACTTTTAGCTATTCTGGTTTAATTTACCTTATTCTAGAATAACTCCCTCATGTGTTCCACAATACAAGTGAATAGAGCGACCACTTAGGGAGCTAGGCTGGAATAGCTATAGCAAAATAATTTATTCCACAATAGTTATTCTGGTCAATTTCCCCATGTAGACAAAAGCTTTATTGGGATGGACACTTTTGTTCAGGTTCCTTGCCCAAGACTGAGAGTGGGGGAGTAGATTCTAGTAATTTTGACTCTTCAGCACTTATCCTTAAACATTAAGGGTTTCTCCTCTTTTTGGGGACAGCTGCAAGAATTATTGACACAATATTAATCTTAATAAAAACAAGATTAATTAAAACCAGAGAAAATGGACTTCACATACAAGAAATAGTTTTCTTAAACTCCTGAGAATGTTTCATCTTAATTAGCTCCTGATCCAGGGCTTCACCTTTGGGGAAAATATTTGAAAAGCAATTACCTGCACACACAATAGCATTTGGACTTGCTGCTTTCTCTGGCAAATGGACTGTTGCAGATATGAAGACCTTTTAATGATGATTAATAGCCATCCTTCAAAGGCTTTTCCCAATGTGCACTTAGACACATGTCTAAAGGGAAGGGATATTTCCCCAGGACTGGCAGGTAATGGAAAGGTTGCACATACTCTAGGTACAATGTGCAATTCTGGTCTCCCATATTTAAGAAAGATGAATTCAAGTGGGAGCAGATGCAGAGAAGGGCTACTTGGATGATCCGAGGAAAGGAAAACCTACCTTATGAGAGTAGACTCAAAGAGCCTGGCTTGTTTAGCCTAACCAAAAGAAGGCTGAGCGGAGATATGATTGCTCTTCATAAATACATCAGAGGGATAAATACCAGGGAGGGAGAGGAGTTATTTAAATTAAGTGCCAATATGGACACAAAAATAAATGGATACAAACTGGCCATCAACAAATTTAGGCTTGAAATTAGATTAAGGTTTCTAACCTTCAGAGGAGCGAAATTCTGGAACAGCCCTCCTAGCAGAGCAGTGGTTGCAAAAAGCCTATTTAGCTTCAAGACTCAGCTTGACAAGTTTATAGAGGGAGCAGTATGATGATACTGCCTACTATGGCATGTGGCCAATCTGCAACTGGCAGCAAATATCTCCAATGATTGGTGATGGGACACTAGATGGGGAGGGCTCTGAGTTACTACAGATAATTCTTTCCAAAGTGTCTGGCTGGTGGATCTTGGCCACATGCTCAGGGTCTAACTAATCACCATATTTGGGGTTGGGAAGGATTTTTTCCCCAGGTCGGATTGGCAGAGTTCAGCAGCCTGCTGTGGGAGGTGAAGAGCATGACAAGGCACTGAAGATGTCCTGATCACCCACTGCACCTAAGGAAGTCCCCAGCCATAATGATTCCTCGTGCTGCTGGAATCTGGCTTCTGCAGCTGAGAGAGTGGGACTGCCCCTATGCAACGGCTTTCTCACTTAAAAATTTCCCGCACAGGTTTTTTTCTTGCAAATCTCAGCTCATTAACATCATCTTATTATTTATCCAAGTCCTGCAGCAATGGGAGCATGGCGAAGCAACAGGTGGAGATGACTACTGGCAGTCAGAGTAGCCACAATCCTGCACATAAGAGCCTTAGGACTAGGAGCCATTCAGCTCCATCCCTGGGGCAGCGGAGAAGTTCGGCAGCACCCTAAGCGACTGAGCAGCCCTTTTTAGGATAGCACTGCTCACCCTTTTTAAGGGAGGGGGCTAAAAAAGGTGCCCTAAACATTGCCTGCCCCATAACATCTGGTCAGACTACCACAGCTGGCAGATCATCCTAGAGTAGTCAAAAAACAACAAAGAAGAAAAGACTCATTTTAGGAGCATGAAATGTCTGCACCCTTATGGATGGAGGCGATGCATGAAGGCCTGCAAGAAAAACAGCTCTTGTCTCTAGAAAACTTGCCCACTACAATACTGATATTGCAGCACTGAGTGAGACTAGACTGGCCAGTGAAGGCTCCCTCAATGAGCTAGGAGGTGACTACACTTTCTCCTGGAAAGGAAAAGCAGAGGATGAAGACAGGATCCATGGAGTTGGATATGCAATCAGAACGTCTTTCCTGAAACAACTTCCTGACCTCCCTGTTGGCCTGAATGAACGGCTCATGAAACTTCAATTCCCCCTGAATCCTTTATGGTATGTCACTATCATCAGTGCCTATGCACCTACTCTGACCTGGACTCCATCCTCAGATGAACCCCTGCATATGACAGATGAACCCCTGCTGGGAGAGTTCAGCTCTAGAGTTGGTAGAGACAGCAGTGACTGGAGAGGTATGATAAGACAATATGGAGGGGGAAAGATGAACAGTAATGGACTCCTCCTCTTGTGTACATGTGCAGAACTCAGTCTGCGCATCACTAACACCAACTTTAGGAAAAATTAAATATATATAATGTCATGGATGCACCTACAGTCCAAACAATGGCACATGATCGACTATGCTATTATCTGCCAACAAGACATCTGTGATGTCAGAATTACCAGAGCCATGCGTGGTGCAGAATGCTGGACAGACCACAGATTGGTAAGAGCAGTGCTTAACCTACATGTAGCTCCTGACAGCACAGGTGCTCTAAGCTCAGCAGAACAGCCTTCAACATAGCAAAGCTCAAGCAGAACTGTACAAAGCAGCAGGCTCAAAGCCTATTGAGGTGTTTCACAACATCTTGAGTAGCATTTGGGGAAGAAGAAATGCCACAAGACTTTAAAGATGCTATTATTGTATCACTATTCAAAAACAAAGGCAGCAAAGCTGACCACAGAAACTACATAGGCATTTCTTTCCTCTGTACAGCAGGGAAAATACTCCCTTACATTCTACTGAACAGATTCATTGTGAATATATCTGAAGAGAATTGAACAGAAGCACAGTGTGGTTTCAGACTAGGCTGCTGTAATACAGACATGATTTTTGTCATGAGGCAGGTCCAGGAAAAATTGTTTAGAGCAGAATATGGACCTGTATGCAGTTTTCATTGACTTGACAAAAGCTTTTGGTACAGTCAACAGAGAGGGTCTATGGCTATTCTGCATAAACTGGGCTGCCCAAGAAGATTTATACAAATCATCCATCTGTTTCATGACCACATGACAGTGAAAGTGCTCTCCAGTGGTGACTCTTCTGATACATTTGAAATCTCATATGGAATGAAGCAAGGCTGTGTACTTGCTCCACTGCTGTTCAACTTGTTCTTTGCCTGTGTCCTCAGCCATGCCACAAGGACTTGGACCAGGGGATATACATTCAGTACCAACTCGATGGCTCTCTCTTTGATCTTCACAGACTTAATGCTAAGATTAAGATGCTGAAGAGACTTCTTGTCAAGGTACTTTTTGAAGATGACTGCACCCTGATCACCCATAGACATAACTACCTTCAGGTCATCGTTGATAGATATTTCTGAAGCATCCCAACTCTTTGACCTTACTATCAGTCTCGATAAGAGGTCTTGTTCCAGCCAGCACCTCACTCCAGTGCCCCAGCCATCTCCATCCAAGGCACACAGCTGAAAAATGTGGATCAGTTCAAGTATTTAGGTGGTACGATCTCTAGTGATGGTTCCCTTGATAAAGAAATTGCCTCCATAATCAGTAAAGCCAGCCAGGCCCATGGCTGACTCCAATCAAAAGTCTTTAACCAACACAACATTTATCTCACCACCAAATTGAAGATCTACAGTGCAGTGGTCCTAACATCTCTTGGTTCTGAGACATGGACTCTCTATAGATGGCACATTAAATAGTTTGAGCAATTTCACATGCACTCCCTCTGCTCAATAATGAGTATTTGCTGGCAGGACAAAGTGACTAGTATTAAGTTCCTTGAGAGAGCGAACACAGCTAGCATCAAGAAAATGATACTGAGAACACAACTTAGGTGGACTGGACATGTCATCAGAATGGAAGACCACCATCTCCCAAAACAGATCCTGTCTGGGGAACTGAGGCAGGACAAAATAATGAAGGGCAATCCATTTAAGCTCTTCAAAGATAACTTGAAGAGCAGTCTCCAGTGGGCTGGCATCAATCTCAAAGAACTTGAGCAAACAGCTCAGAACATGACTCGCTGGCAGTCTCTGACAAGATTAGCATGCAGCAGATTCAAACAGTATCAACTAAATTGTCTCCAGGCTACCCATGAAAGGTGCCACAGAGTTGCATCCACAAACATCATACAGACTTCCCATGCCCTCAGTGAGCTGACTCTGTGCATCAGGGTTTGAACTTTAGATCATATGCGTATGAGAATTGCCACAACATCTTCATCATCAACAGTGACGGACGACTACTGCTACTACTAGTCTCCTGTTTAGTGAATTCAGCACATCTCCTTGACTAGTTGCCTCTATTTTCAGTCAGGCTCTTGTTTGACTCCCTTCCCTCCAAACAATTACTTTTTTGGCATGAAATGACTGGCCCTCCATCATACAGGCAGCAATATATACAATGTTTAACCCCCTGAGTCAAATGCTACTTTCCTATGTGGAAAAGGCCTTCCACATATGGAACCAAGTCCTGCCACACCAGATCAAGGACTTATCTGTCTGTGTCCTTGTGTGTCTATCACTACGAGAAAATTTTAGTGATAGATCCACAAAGGGGACTTAGGCTGAGTGTTGCAATGCCTAATGTTTAGGTGTTCTGCCACCTAGTGCCATCCGTTTACCCAAGTTTAGGGAGTGTGGGTGCCTAACAATGCATGGGGAGAGTGAGGCACCTAAAAAAGGGCTCCACAAAAGCCAGCATGCTGAGCGGGGAAGCACCTAAGGTAGCCAGTTTGAAATGCAGAGGAAACAGGTATAGTCTAAGCCAGTGGTTCTCAAACTAGGGCCGCTTGTTCAGGAAAAGCCCCTGGAGGGCCGGGCCGGTTTGTTAACCTGCCACATCCACAGGTTTGGCCGATCGCAGCTCCCACTGGCCACGGTTCGCCACTCCAGGCCCATGGGGGCTGCAGGAAGGGCAGCCAGCATATCCTTCAGCCCGCGCCGCTTCCCGCAGCCCCCATTGGCCTGGAGCGGTGAACCACGACCAGTGGGAGCCGCGATCGGCCAAACCTGTGGATGCGGCAGGTTAACAAACCGGCCCGGCCCTCCAGGGGCTTTCTCTGAACAAACGGCAGCCCTAGTTTGAGAACCACTGGTCTAAGCCCTTCTCTCCCGTGCCCTGCGTGATTTTGGCATAGATGTTAGTGTTTCTTCTGCTGGATCAGAGCTCTGCATGCACAGACTCTTCTCCCCACACAGCAATAAGATCCACCACCTCCTGTGTGCTCCAGTATGGAGTGCGTTTGCAGCCTTGAGCATCTGTTGTCAGCTGTGCTGACGAGCTCTCTGTTCCAATCAAACAGGAAATGAAAATTCAGAAGTTCCTGGGGCTTTAATGGAGAGGAGGCTGTTTTCAGTGTACCTGGCTGCAAGTGCTCTCTAGAGTGGTCACAGTAGAGCACTGTGGAGGCCAATTCATTCGAATAACACAGCACAGTGTCTACACTATCCCCATGTTGATGCATGGATGTCGACTGAAGCAATACGCCTCTCGTGGAGGTGTAGTACAGAAGTCAACTTTACAAGCCCTTTAGATTGGCGGAAGGGACTCGGTAGTCTAGACACATACATTCTTAACTCGACCTAACATGGCATATGTCAACCTAACTTTGTAGTGTAGACTAGGCCTAAGTCTGGGTCAGAGGGAGACCTCTCCACTCAGGATTCACAACCATGCAACCTCTCCTGAAGCTAGGTACCTAAGTGCTTGCTCGGCTCCCTTAGTCCAAAAAGTAGCATAACTGGAACTTGGGTTCTTGCACCTTAGATGAGTACCCTACCCATTCAGACAGACTCACTCACTCTCTGGCTCAATGTATATTTAATTAGTCAGACACAGTGGAACAGTGTGAACAGCAGAGGTGGAGCACTCTGTGGCCCCACAACCCAGTGGATAAGGGCACACTTCTGCAAGGAGGAAGACCCAGGTTCAAATCCCTGCTCAACACCAAACAGGTAGGGGGAATTGATCCTGCATGAATAGTCTAACCACTGGACTAAAGGTTAGAAGGGGGGTGATGATTTCTCCAGTGCTGTTTTGTTTTGGGCCTAATCTGGTAAGCAGCTTCTGAGAACACCCACTGGATCAAGCCCCATGTGTGAGATAGGCACGGCAACACCTAGTTTGGGAATTCCACTGGAGCTTAGGTATGAGCTAGGCATCTGAGTACCTAGACAGAGGTGATTGTGCACATGCCCGGTGGCAGATTTTTAGTGCCATGGGGACTTCACCAGTGGAAATTAGGTTGGGGCTTTAGGCACCTACAAAGTTAGGCAGTAGTTGAGCAGAGGTTTAGAGGATTTGTGTTTTGGATTTAGCTATCAAAAGTGGCAGTTAGATGCCTAAATCTCCTTGTGGTTCTTAGTGCCTTACAGACATTAATTACTGTATCCTCTGAGGGTTAAGAATTAATATCCCCATTTTACAGATGGGGAATGGAGGCACAAACAATTTGAGTGATTTTGACAAGAGGACAAAGGAAAAGTGTGGTCATTGAACCGAGAGCTCCTGAGTCTCCGCCCAGCTTCTTAAACACAAAACCATCCTTCCTTTCTTAACAGCATAATTCTTCTCACAACTGATAATACTTTATTATAAATATTCTGTTCCATTCTAAAAGGAGAAGGCTCCAGGCAAATGCAACTGTTTCTATGCACAAATGTCCCATGCAACTATCAATGTTCAGACTTTTACTCAGACCTGAGGTTGCCATCTGAACTCTTTAATGATTAAATAATTATCTTTAGTTTTTGTCTTACAAATGGCTTATGTCCACTCTGATGACGATTCAGGATGAATCACAGGGCACAATGGATGATGCTATGAGCAAGAACCTTCCTGAGTGATGTAGTCACAGCAGAAATATGATTTTAGCTATAATGTGATTTTTCAGATTCAACAATTTTACAGAGATTTTTTTCCTTCTCTGGCTTGAAGTTGGTTTGATCACATTTTGGTGGATTGAGCATAATAGGAGATTTGGTCAGTTTGCTTCTTGGAGCTGGGGCAGGAGTGGCAATTGTAATGTGTTTGATTCCCCACCACTTTGAACTTTGCTCATTTGATCAATATGTGAATTTAAAGATTCATAACTCACTGTAGGGTAGATCCATACCATTTTATGATAAAACTCTGCCCCAGTTTATAGAGCTGCCTATTACATTTTCATAATTGTCTCAGCTTTGCAACTGAAGGTGCAAAAAAACCATCCAAAGGCAGGAAATTGAGTGCTAAGGCTAGCACTCTGTAATTTATTGTGCACTATAGTGCTTTTCTTTTATCTTCTTTACAGTAGTGAGTGTTAAGGACAGATTGTCAGACATAACTTTATATGTCCTGATTTTTGTCATATTTTGTGCTGCAATCTTAAAATTCTTGAAGAATGGATCAGTTGATGTTTTGGGGGACAATGTTCAAAGGCAGATGTGTGGAGACCCAAGAAGACTTCCTAAACCAGGACTGGAAAGCAGCCAGATTGCAGTTTTGAGTATCACTAGTGTCAGGGCCGACCCTAGATCAAATGGCACCCCAGGCGAGGAGCATTTTCGTTGCCCCACCCCTTCCATTTTATGATCATTGGCCATAAAGTTTAAGCAGAGTTTAGGCTCACTGGCCATAAAGCAGCACCCCGAGCCTGGTGCCCCCCAAGCTCAGCATCCCAGGTGTCTGGGTCACCTGCCCCTAAATCCGCCCCTAAGAGGGACCAGAAAAGGAGATTGTGGTTAGCTGCAACTGGCAATGCTTGCAGCACTCAACTGATATGGCAAATGGTGAAGCAGACATTCCTATTTTTCTGCCCATGGATGGCATCTCCAGAGCTGAAATGTCTCCAGGACAGACAGCCCTGAGTAAATGTTCTTATAGCATGGGACCCTACAAAATATGGATCCCTTTGCTGCTACACACTTTTCCCACATCTAGGGCTAGCCCTGCTTTAAACTAGACACGTGTTAGCACTTTCTTGATTCTGAATGTTAATTAGCTCTTAAGCAGTGCAGTTCAGGAGGGATTCTGTCTTTGTAGTGCATTCTCCATTCTAAGGGATATATTCTTTTTCTCCATACACATTCAGGATTACAACTGATATTTTTGAGAGCTCCACATGCATATGGAGAGAACTTCACCCTGCATTTTAGAGAGAGAGAAATTTCATCCACCATAAATTAACTTAATAATTGTTGTATGAAGATTCAAAAATAATTTATTTTGTATGTTGAAAAAGGGGTGTGGCCTCCTTACCTGATTTGTCCAGGATATTAGAACACATTAGCCCTGAGGTTCTAATCTATTTCCAATTAGGGTAATTACATTCTGCCTATAGTACCTGAATGCCTCACAGTTTCAGTTAGATGACGTACTCTTCCTTGCTTTCTCTATGAGATTGTTTTATAATAAACGTAATAGGTGTTTGTTCTGGAATAATTTGCCATAGCTGCTATTTTATCTTTCTATCATTACATGATAGAAAGCATAAGAGGTGTTTCTACTTCAAGCTGTACAGTTGTCTCTGTTTGTGAGAAGTGCAGTTCATAACGTACAGAAAGAAAGAGGTCACTTATTATGATATCTCATTCATGCACTGCATACTCTCTTAACAGACTGGCAAGACCAGCCTAAGCACACAATAATTATGGGAACAGCAAACCATAGTGGCTAAACTAGGTATACAGAGATCTGTCATAGCACAGTGCTCACACTCTGCAGAACATAAAAACTGGAATGACACCAAAAGAGTGGAGGATGTTCCAGGAGACATGTTTATTTTGTGCGTTGGTACAGAGACTTGGTTGAGTGTTGTTTAAATATTTCTTTAGAAAGTGATATTTACATTTCTGATGTTTACATTTTGTATTAAATAGTCTGGTATTAAATATATTAGTTTCATTTAAGAAAGAGACAGAAAAGGAAAATTAACACTTGAAATGACACAAAACAACTTTGTGCAGAGAGTAGTGTCATCCATGTAAACTCTGCTGCCAGCACTTACATTCCTTCCATTAGGCTCTGTGCACACTGTGGTTTGTAACTTTTTTGAAACCAAACAACCTAACACAACTGGAGATGGAGATGGGCTTGAACTGCAAAATTTGAGTCTGGAACTGAATTCTGATCTTCCTTCTTCCAGGATTTGGTGACATTCAGATCTGGAGGTTTGGTCTGCGCCCATTTCTAGCTGGAACACACCTTGAGGCTCCAGCATCATCTAAGAAACCCTCTGTAGCCTGGTTTCAGCTAACAAAGATGTTTTAAAAAATCCCCTTTCACACTGGCTTTGGTGGCTGTTCATTAAGGGTTAGTGGGGCCAAGTCCCACCAGTAATATCACAACTGTGTTTAAGTGTGTTACTTCAGCTTGCAGAACCACCTGCTGCCACTGGGGCACACCTGGTGGGTCTGGGAGAACTCCAGCCCCTGGAGTCTGCAATACATCTGGCTGCCACCAGTGGACCTCTGGCCCTGTAGCACATAGACTGTAGATTGTAGAGGGATGATGCAGAACAAAAGTATCTGGTAGGTAGCCCCACAGAGCTATTTGAATGTGCTCTCTGTTATCTCTTCTCCTGCTTTTCCAGACTAAATAACAAGTAGGTGGGGGGACTTCTGATGTATGGTGGGTGTCAGGTCAGATGGAGAATAGTTCTGAGCCTTGGGATAGGATATGGGCTTGGAGGGTTGTGTGTGTAAATGGGGTGAAGTTGATGGTATATTCGTGGCCTGGGACTGTCTGATGGGAGAGTGTTCAATGTTGAAGGAGTGATTCTGAGCTGTGGAGATTCTGAGTAAGAAGAGGAGGGGTTATCCCTTTTATATTGGTGTTGGTAATACACCACCTAGGCCCATCACCCATACTCACATTCCTGGGGTAGTTTTTGACTGTTCTTTACCCAGGGCCAATCAGAGGGGAACCAGGAGGGCCATTTGGCCTTGGCCTCAAACTCAAAGGGGGCCTCAAATTTAGACACTTGTTAATTTTTTGGCATTTTATAAGTTTCGCAACTTGTTTTTATGCACATCCCTATCAGACCAAAATGTGACACGCTCTCTCAGCTTAGAGCTGCAAATTTAAGCAAATAAGTGATGTGATTTGGTAAAAGATATAATTTTTTTGTTAACTGATATAGATTTTGTCATATTAAATAATTTAAAATGTTCATAAATATTAATAAAAATATATCGGTCCTAATGGCACAAGATTAGACCGTGATGAATGTGTCCTCTCAGATCAGCTGATTATATAAACAAACCACTACTAGTGGCTGGTGCTGGATCAAGTGCGTGTTGAAAGGTAGAGAATTGTTATATTTTAGGGTCTTTATAGTTTTACGTTTAGTTGACTAAGGAATTATTTGTATGTGAGAATTCCTCATTATTATCTTCAAAGGGTAGCTAAAAGAGATGACTGGTTTGTTGGTTGAGCCCTAGCTTTGCCATCATCATAGGCTTTCATTGTCTGTAAGCCCAGATTCAAGATGAACATTTGTGAGGACAATCTTGTTCAGTGAGTTTTGTGAGGACACACGTTTGAAATTTTTGGACATTATCCCTCTGTCTGTATCCATATCTGTGTTTACTATATATATATGTGATCCCTTTGTCTTCATCGTAGCCTGTTATACTATACCTTGTATGCTTGAGTTTTGATTCAGTGATAAGGATAATAACCTAACTGTTTCATTTTGTGTTCTTAATTATATTCTTTCATTTTAAGTCTTTTCAGAATTTGTGTACCATTCAGCATGTGTACATGCTTACAGTAGAAGATTTCAAGTGTAGATAAGCTACTTATGTGCAGCAGAATATTTCAAGTGTGGATAGGCTACATGTTGACCAGATAGATCACTATGAAGAGGAGATTTGAAAGTGGTGCAAGCAAGAGACGGCGAAAACAACTGAGTGAAGAAGCAGCTAAGAGCTCAAAGCCAATAACTTAATTTCTCAAACCACTGGAAAACACACCTTACCTAACATACAATGCTACAGATAATGAAAACTCCGCAACTGCAACAGGTGATATTTCAATGCCAGTACTTGAACATGAGGACAGTAGTCAAGAAGGAGATTGCCAACAGTAACAGATGCAGCAGAAGACCCTGTGTACAATCAAGAAACTCAACAGCAACTGGAAGATGTAAACCTTACGCAGCAAGAGTAATTCATAAGTACTACAGGTTTGACTGTGACTGACATTGGAATTATTGACAAGAGCAATGCTGCCCAAATGCAATCTTTTCTTCAAATTAGTTGTTTTGAAATTCCAAATAATATTCTACGAGATAATCGTGCTTTCCCTACTCATCTGCTGACAAAAACTCTTCCAAATGGTGAGACCTGCACAAGAGACTGGTTATGCTGGAGTATGGAAAAACAATCTCTGTACCATGCACCCTGCTTCATTTTGAACAAAAGTGTTGCAAATGCATCTGTCAAGGCTGATTTCTGACTCTGGCACTTTGAATGCAGAAGATGGGGCCTGCAAGGATTCTAAAAATTAATACTGGCCACTCCAGGCTTGTATTAAACTCCCAAGGTTACAGCTTCTCTCTGTCCTTCGATGGGTAGATGCTGCCACCACCCAAGTGCAAAACCCCTTTGAGAACCCAGGAAGCGCACTTGGGAATTCCTTCCTGTGGGGTACCCTCAAGCCCTTTCACCCCCCTCCCCAGTCTGGGGAAGAGCTGAGAAAGAAAAATAAAGGAAATCAGCTGTTGCCACCAGCTAATTAAAAACATGTAGGCTATTGCTAGATTTAAAAAAAAAAACCCTTACAAGGATTAAGCATCAAGAATAACTTTCTTGAGGTCCAGCTTAAAGGTTACAAGCAAAACAAAAGCATTTGGGGTTAGCACAGAGGAGACCATAAGCCATAAAGAAATAAAAGGAGATAAACCTGATTGTTTCTTCCTAGACATTTCCTAATCTACTTACATATCTGGGGTTTCAAATGAGTAGTTTCTAGGTATAATACTAATAATTTTTCATACTTGTCCCCAAGCTTCTTACAGCATAGTTGCAGCCCTGTCTGCCTCTCCCCAAGATCAACAACAGACAGACAAAGGGAAAGTTTTTTCTCAATTTTAAAAAGTTCTAGTCTTCCCATTGGCTCTTTTGGTCAGGTGCCCACTCACTTCCTTTTACCTATGGATAGCAGTGATACTTTTTAACCCTTTACAGGTAAAGCAAGTAGAGAACAGTTACTAAAAGGAATTATATAGCTAACTGGCTGGGTGGGTGTCCATAACAGGGAGCTACCCCCCACCCCTTCATTTATCACAGCATCAGTTCCCTCTGATCAATCAGGATGGAATATCAACAGATTGGAGGAAGTTGAAAGACCGAATGCTATCACATGAGAGTTCAACATCACATAAAGAAAACTATGTTGCATGGAAATCAGCCAGTAGGGCAGCATCAGCTGAAAGTTCAATTGAGCATTTACTCTTGACTGAACTCTCTACAGAAATTAATAACTGGAAAAAATGTCTTGAGTGCATCCTGAATGTCATCCTTTTTCTTTCTGAGCGGGGATTGGCTTTCTTTCATTCCAGTCAACATATTGGTGATCATGCAAATGGAAGCTTTCTAGGCATAGTTGAGTTCCTCAGCAAATATGACCCACTTTTAACAGAGCATGTTAAATGTGTTTGAGACTCACAAGCTAGTCAAAAGCGCATGCAAATCCATTATCTCTCCACACGCATACAAAATGAGTTTATTGAGCTATGTGGGTCGTTCGTACAAACAACAATTCTTGATGAGATTCGAAATGCCTAGTATTTTTCAATCATTGTTGATGCCCTCCAGATTGTTCTCACCAGAAACAGACTACTATGGTTATTCAATATGTTAAGACTGTAGACAGCTCAAAATTTTCAATTGAAGAAAGGTTTATTTTTTTTAATAATTTCATGAGAAAAACTGGAAAAGAAATTGCTGCTCGAGTATTAGCAATTCTAGAAGGTTTTAAGTTAGATTTTCAAGTCTGCACTGGTCAAGCCTATGACAATGGGTCTAATATGGCTGGAAAGTACAAAGGTATACAAGCAGTTTTGCTTGAGCATAATTCAAATTGTATTTTCTCCAGCTGTGGAAACCACATACTAAATCTTGTAGGTGTTGACTGTGCTGAATCATGCAAGGATGCAATTACTTACTTTGGAACTGTTCAGCAAATGTACAATCTCTTCAGTAGCAGTCCACAAAGGTGGGAAATTCTTAAGCAATAACTTCCTGTTTCACTGCATGGGGTGTCCAAAACTAGATGGTCTGCACGGATTGATGGTGTTCAACCAGCTGCGCAGCATTTGAATTCAGTGAGAAAGGCTTTAAATGAGCTTGAATCTCTCAATCTCACTGCACAGGCTCGAAATGAACTTCAGAATGCATTCAAATTTGGATATGTGCTTCTGAATAGACTGATGTCATCTTTGTGGATGAAGCTATTTACAATGATCCACCAAACTAATCTGGTAATTGAAGCATGCAATGCTACACTTGATGTTGAGAGGGATAACACTGAAAATCTTATCCATGACATTCAGCAGATTTGTGAACAATGGGATGCAATCCTGACTGAGTCCAAATTAGTAACACAGAATATTGGCATTTCATCTGAGTTCTCCACCAATTGCAACTTACCTACTGAATCTGATGCCGAGCAACATTGTAGGGTCAATGTCTTCCTTGTCATCATTGACTTTATTCAATCAGGTCTTAAACATTGATTTGTCACTGAGACTAATTTGTACCCTTTTGGGGTTTCTTTGGCAGCTCAACAGACTGAGTAATGAAAATCTACTTTCTGCAGCTGAACAATTTCAGCGACAGTACAATAAAGAAATCTCAAAAGCTCTCAATGATGAGGTCACCTTCCTCAAACAAATATATTCCACAAACTTTAAATTGGATTGCAAGCCAAAGGAATTGTTTCAAGAAAGACTTGAACTTGGACTCTCTGGGATGTTTCCTAATATCACAATTGCATTGCGTATATTTGTCAGTTTGCCTGCATCTGTGGCTTCAGGTGAATGCACCTTCAACATGTTGAAGCAGGTAAAGAACTATCACCGTTCAACTATGGGACAAGAGTGTTTGAATGGGCTCACCTTGCTTAATATCAACTGTGATATTGCACGAAAGCTAGATTTTTCCTCAATAATTAGTGCATTTGCACAGAAAAAGGCTAGAAAAGCATTTGTTAAATAAAAAATATTCAGATTATGTCTCACTCTTTTTTTGGTGCCTTATTTTGTTTTCATGTGTCGTCATTTTTTATTTTTATTATGGCTAGGGACCTCAAAAGCTGGAGGTGGCCCAGGCTTCTCTGGACCTCTGAGAGGGCCTGCTTTCACCCCACACATTCAGGCTGATACCAAATCCCAACATTTCTTTCTCCACAACATCTAAAAAACCTGTCCCTTCCTCACTGCCCCTAGAGCTAAAACAATTGTTCATGGTCAAGTTATCTCCTATTTGAACCACTTCCTCTCTGACCTCACTGTTTCCCACCTTGCTCCCTCCAGCCCATCCAGAGTGCAGCAGCCAAAATTATCTTGCTTTCCCACTGTTTGGACATTTTTGCTCCCCTATTCATATCCTTTGTTCAGCTAGATCCCCTTCATCTCCCAATTTAAGTCTCAGTATCTTATGCAAAGCCTTGAAGTCGCTGCACAACGTGGCTGCTGCCTAGTCGTTGGTCTTGTTTCTGATTGCATGGGTCCTTGCCCCCATCACTTTCCCCCTCACCACTTGCTTTCTTTCCTTATCTCACTTCTGTCTGTCACAACCTCTTTATCCCAGTGCACCAGACTCCATCCTCTTGAAAATAGTCTTCTGACACAGGTTTACAAATACTAACCAATGTCAATAAAATGTCATTTCCACTCCCACTAAGAAAAATGTTCTAAGTTATCTCACTGGGGAAATCTCCCAGTACATCTTGTCTAACCTTTGTCTTTTAGGTTGTGTGGAACCCCTTCAAAGTCACAGAGATTAATGGGGCTCCATATGGGTGGCAGAACTATACCTGTGAGGGTCCAACTGAAGAATTGGGGCCTAACTTTTTAGGTGCCTGTTAGAGAGACCCTGCCTCTATTTATGCATTGTAAATCACTTAGTATATTGTTGGCTCTTAAAAATAATAATGATAAGGAATGAATAAGAACAAATGAAGATATTATTTGCTCTTTAAACAATGGAACAAATGCTTTCTTTTATTTGAGTGTGTGCTCACTTTTATTTCTAGGTTTTATTCATATGCTTCTGTACAGTATATTGTGTAGTAAAATAATTTTCCTTCATATAAAGTTGTTTTAGAAAAATGAAATATCAGTTGATGGCAAATTATAACTATAAAATAATCTATCTCAGAAACCAGTATAACTTAACTAGTGAGAAATACAAATGGCCCTAGAAAACTTCACTATATTGTCTAACGTTGTATTAAGGAGAACCTTATGTAAATATCAGGCTACTGTGTTAGTTTTTCATGTAGCCAGTAGAAGGAGCAATTCACCATGAAAAGCCAAAACTAGACAGAAGAAACAATATTAATGCATTGACATGTTTATAGATTCTAAAGTTGATATTTGCTATGAGGCAAATTCTGCTCTCAGTTATACTTTTTTGAGTTAGTAGGGTTATACAGGTATAACAGAAGACAGAATTTGGGCCTGTGTGAGTATTGCACATAGCCACATGTAAGATTTTGGAAAGTGACTAATAATTTTGGATGTGTCAATTTTTAGGCACCCAATGTGAGAAACTTTGAGAAGGCTAACTTTTCAGATGGTAGGTGCTGAGCACTTTCTAAAAATGAGGCTCCTTTAATGTACATTTCAAGAAGTCAGACACCCAAAAATGGAGGCAACTAAAAACATTAGACACATTTGAAAATCTTGACCATAGAGATTTAAAATAATGAATATCAAAAGTAATGAAAATATTAACATAATTTAAATGTTAATGTTAATATAGAAAGCAGAAAGATAGGGTGGGAAAGGAGAATGGAAACTTCAAGTGATTTGTGTACATTTCAGAAATACATCCAGACATTTCAGGGTTTAATCAAACCAAACCTTAGAACTTCTTAAGGTACATGAAATAACAGAAAAGTTGCAATATTCAGTGATACATTCAGAATATACCTACATTCCTATTATATAGCATTAGTAAGAGAGGAAGCAAGGTTTAAGGATTAGATCAATGAACTGGGAAACAGGTGAAAGCAGTGCTATTCCTGGCTCTGTCACATGTTCCCCATGTGAACTTGGGAGTTTGCTGTTGACTTCAGTGAGATCAAGATTTGGTTCTCTTGCAGTGCACCAGGTGACAATGTTAGGTAGTAGCCTGTACATTCCATATACAAGGGAGATAGAGAACCAGGGTCTTCCTTTGGTTGGTGGAGAAGATCGGGGCTCTCCACAGGTCAGACACCTTGGAATAACTGAGAAGCCGCACTTGTGTGGTAGTCTTCTGAATTCCCCCTGTGTGGGGGTATGGGACCTGCTCACCCCTTACTCCTAAATTCTGATGGGTCATGATTAGGCTCCCTCTGTTTCTCCAAGTGCCATTGTATAATTATTTAATGTGGTTATCACAAGGGTAAAAACTTTCAATGTCTCAAAACTTCAAAAGCTGTTCAAAAGGGCCTAAATGACTTAGGAGCATAAGACCTGTTTTAAAAAGCGACTTAAGCCAGGTCTACACTAAAAAGTTAGGTAGACCCAGCTACATTGCTTGGGGGCGGGGGGGGTGAAAAATCCACCCCCGTGAGTGACGTAGTTAAGCCAACCTAACCCCCGGTGTAGACGGCGCTAGGTCAACTGAAGAATTCTTTCATCAACCTAGCTACCACCTCTCAGGGAGGTGGATCAACTCTAGCAATGGGAGAACCCCTCCCATCGCTACAGTGTGTGTCTACACTGAAGCTCTACAGCAGTGCAGCTGCATCATTTCTAGTGAAGACATAGCCTGTGGCACTGAGGAATCTGCATTTGGTAAGTCTGCCTGTGTGTGCCTGAGCATTTCCCTGTAGTAAGTTCGTATTTACTACTGTGATGTTTCTCTGACCCATAAAAAGGCTACAATGTAGTCACGGAGGTTACGGCAGTCAAAGATTCTGTGACTTTACAAGATCTCCCATGATTTCTTCCACTTCAGCTGTCAGCAGCTGAAGCCGGGGCTGGAGGCAGGACTATATACCCCTGCCCTGCAACAGGGGCTGGATAGCTGGAACCAGGACACTGCTGCCCCTGTCCTGCAGCTTTGGGCCAGGGGAGGCCTGCAGCCGGACTGTGTGCCCCTGTCCAGCAGCTGTGGCCAACTCTGGAGCAGGGTGTGTGCGCATGCTGTGGCTGTGCCCCCGCTGCGTCCCAACCCCGTGGCTTCTACGTGACCCTGCCTGGTGGCTGCAGCAGGGGCCATGTGCTCCACTCGTGTCTTCCCAGGGCTGCAGCTGGTGCTTGGCAGGGGCTGCAGCTGGGGCCGCACACCTCTGTTCCGCAGCTGCGGCCAGCTGTGGAGTGGGGGGCTGTGTGCCCCCCATGGCTGCAAACCCCGGTGTGGCCGCTGGAGCCAGGGCTGTGCCCCCTGCCATGGTGGGAGGTTCGGCTTCTCGGTCCCCCCCAGAGGCTCCATTCCTCCCCTCTCCCCTACTTAGCCCTGCCCCTGGGTTATTTTTAGTAAAAGTCACGGACAGCTTCCGGGCTCCGACAATTTTTGTTTATTGCCCATGACCTGTCTGTGACTTTTACTAAAAATAAACATGACAAAATCTTAGCCTTACCCATAACAATTCATAGATTATGTGTCCTCCCACAATCTGTGTATCTGTATGCTCTATAACAACCTAGCGTTATGTGTTTTTCATGTGTTTTCCCAGTAGGCAGCATACTGTCTTTTTAGGGTGTGACCTAACCATGTGTTTCCATGTTTGTTTTTGAACAGCTGTTTTTGTATATTTTTGATTTAGTGACTTGCATTGTTGCCACACAGGAATGTGTCTATCAGATTTCCATTTCAGGTATGGCATCGCTTTCTGATGAAGACAGTTAACAAGAAATCAAAGTATTATTTTGTGTAGCTGTCTTACAGAGGGAATCATCCTAGTCCTGCCTGCAGGCTGCAGCCATTGTTGTTCTTGTAAACAGATATTGTAGCACTTGTTTACAGACTTGCAGATGCAAGGGTTTCTTTAGGGTTGTTGTTCCATTGAGTATATTCTGCTGTTGTGCTCCAGACTTGCTGCCCTGCTAGAAACCTGGTGTGAATTAGACTGCCAAACAGTTTGAGCAGTAGCTTTTTATGAGTTTTACAACAACAAAATCTCCAAGGAGAAAGAAATTTATTAATTTAGCAATAGCACTCACAGCTTCAAGGCACTGTACAAACATTAACTAAATTAATCCTCATAGCAATTCTGTGGGGTAAATACTACTAAGTAATTTTATTGAGTTAAATATTACTGAGGATTCTGCCAAGTATTGCATAAGGTCAGAAGAATACCTAGGTAAAATCAATCTCAGCAAATCAGCATGGTTAGGTCAACATCCAAAGGCTCTTAAATTACCATTGAGATTGTCACAGGGACCACTCCCCTCCCCACCTCACCCCACCCCATCCCACACCACTGGCAATCATTTAGCCTGTTACCACAGTTGTAAACATGTGAAAATAATATTTTAAAGGCAATTTAATAGCTGTGTAATGGAATCTACAAACCCCATACTGAGCAAAGGCAAAAGGGGAAGGGCAGTCTCTCCTGCCTACAGGCAAACCACACCCCCATGCAATTACTACAACTGCCAATCACCCTCAGCTGCAATCAATGAGGAAAACAAGGCCTGCTATAAAAAGGAGAGAGCTCAGAGACTGAAGGAAGGCAGAAAGGCCTGGGACAGCAAAGGGGCTATACCCCAGCAGTAGGCTACCTCCAGAAACAAAACCTAAATGGACCAATGCAGACCACTAGGTGAAATTAGAGACCAGGGGGCAAGAACTGTCCTGACCAGGAGCTACCCAAAGAAAGCCAGTTAGGGAGCGGTAGAGACCCCTTGAAAGATGACATCAGGGATGGCTGACAAGCTGGAAATAAGGAAGAGAGCTAGCATGATGTTACAAGACAGCTCTTCATGGAATACCAGCAAGTGCTCTGCAGACTAGTGGTCCATGGACCACAGTTGGAGAACCTCTGCTCTATTAAATTAGAGTCTTAGTTCTGGTCTATACTACAAACTTATGTTGGTATAACCACATCTCTTTGCAGTGTGGAAAACACACTTGAGTGATGTAGTCATGTTGACCTAACCCTTGGTGTAGACAGTGCTACTTCAATGGGTGGGCTCTCCCATTAACATAGATATCACCTCTTGGGGATATGGAGTACCTGCACCAATAGGAAGCTCTGCCATTGGTATAGGCAGCGTCTTCACTAAGCACCATGGAGGCACTGCTGCAGCCCTGTATGTGTAGACAAGCCCTTAGTGTCTTCAGGTGCCTCTGCGGGAGAGTGCAATGTCAGCTGCTATATACTGTACCTTAAAAGCACAATTTAGCCCTGGGTGTCTAGTGATGAAACATGTAAGCTCCAGTCTTCTCTATGTCCCACAGTGTATATCCATCCCTTAAGAACTTCCACATTTTATCATATTAACGTTAGATCTTGTTGAAAGGGAAATTACTGCTTTTATTAGTTATTTAAGAGCAGTTTTATGTAACATTTTCATGTGTGAGTTTATTTACAAGAACCATGTCTATAAATAAATGGAGGTATTGTTATAAATGGTTGTGTGATTGATTGTCTCAACGTTTATCACAGTATCTTTTCTCATCTTTTAGCTCTTTTTGATTGTATTTGCAGTCTGCATGTTCTTTTTTGTGTATGTGTGTAGTCATTTGTGCATAACTTCAACATATATGCACACAAAAAGAACTAGCATAGATGTACTTTCCGCTGGTAATTTTTCTATTGCTTAGTAATTGTCCAGTAGAAAGTACATAGTCAGGAAAAATGTTTTAATAATAATGGCAAGCTTGCTTCCATTTTCTTATAGTCAGGAAAGCCATTCAGTCTTTGATAAAATAGACCAGTGAGACAGGAAATACTGAAGTGGCTGGCTAAATTTCACAAGTAAATGATTTTGTTTTTTCCCTTGTGTACCAGTCTCTACTGAGATATAGACCTTTTAAGGCATCTATAAAGCTGTTCCCTGTAGATATAACTGAAAGTCTGAAACTAAAAGAGATTTTCCATAAGAGAGATCACACCACACAGTTCATATAGCTTGCATATTCCTGAGACTGTGGGAAAGATTTTTTAAAATCTTTATGGAGGTGTTGTGCCTATAAAACCAGCTGAGCAATTATAGGATGTGTGTGTAGGTGTGTGTGTGTGTGTGTGCGCGCGCATTTCCCATGCAACATTTTTAAAGTTTTGCTTGATGTATCTTTTTCAACCATATTACATTTGAAAATAATTTTTTTACAGAAGAAGATATGTCATATACCATCTGTTCACATGGAGACTATGACTAAGATCTACTAAAGTGTGGGCCTCAACTGGTCATGAATATTGTATGAATTTAGGGCCAGATTTTCAAAAATGCCTGAGTAGGTTAGGCACCTGTTAACATGCTTTTAAAAATCCCACTAGGTGCCTAAGCACATCTTTAGGTCCTTAAAGACCTTTGAGCTATTATAATTCTAGGTATTAAGGGCCAGATTTTCAGACTACTAGTCTGGCCATGGCAACCCTTTCAAATAGGTTAGAGGTGTTCTTGGAAATTATACCCACAATATCACAATGTGGTATCTTCCAAAGATCATTCCTTTTTGTGTTCATTTCAGGATGCTGGAATGAATAGGGTGGGCTTGAGTTATACAAGGCACAGACAATCATTGTAATGCTGCAATGACAGAGTTAACAACAAAAATAAAACAAAAAACCCAACCCTATGATGATTTTTTTTGACAAAGTATCAATTGGAACAATTCCAGGTCTCAAATTAACATGCAGAGAAGCATGAACTAACAACATCCATTCATACATACTTCTTTAAGCCCCTTTTAAAATGACTGATTTATGATTTTATTATTTGATTAAACTGTATACAAAAGCTAAGCCAAAAATGTCAAAGTGCTGGATTGCTGGTAAGTGAAAAATATGCTTGTGTGCTGTTCTCATAAAGAAGGTCAGCAATTTTAATGTGGAAACATCTGTGTCTGTATGATGGTTGCCACTTATTCAGAAGCACTGTTATTTGGATCTCCTCCCCAAAAAGTCAGATTCTGCCTACACACACACACACACACACACACACAGAGTTGGCTTGTAAAGTACTATACACTATAAATATGCCCCTCTCATCAGATAAGCAACAGAGATGTATTTACTACCACAATTTCCATTTTGATGGCATAGAACTGTTAGCATGTGTCTTAGAAGCAATTGATTAATACTAATTTAAAGGCATGTATTTTTTCCTTTATTTAAAGCTACTGCTACTTAGGTACACCCAGGAGTGTCTAATAAAAAGCTAAACCCCTTGTGCTAGCATTTGGGAGGTGGATCGTATGGATAACGTGTTAAGGCCCACACTGAGCACGCAATGAAATACCATTGTGGCTTTCAAACCTTGAAGATGTGCTCCCAGTTGGCAAGCTGTAGAAGCATGGGTGGAGAGAAGATGAGGGTAAGGAAGTAGGAAAAGGACAGACTGTGGGAGGAAGGAGGAATGAGAGGGAGACTCACAGAAAAGGGAAAGACAGATAAGGGGGAGAGAGACTTTGAGGGGGTCAGAGAAGGAAGGAGGGATTGAGAGGGAATAGCAGGGCCCTTTACAGTGCGGGAGAGAGGGTCTGGGTATGTGGAGAAGGCAACCAAGGAACAGAAGTAGGACAGAAACTGGAGAAGGATATCAGTAAAGAGAGATGGAGAAGAAAGGACAAGGACTGCAGAAGGATGTGGGAGAGAGAAATTGGGGAGGAGAGAGGAACATAATGCAGTAGAAAGAAGTGAAGATCTAGGGAAGGAAAAAGGGACAAGATTTCAGAGAAGTTGTGGTAGTGAGAGATGAAGAAAGAAAACAGTAAAAGAGGAAAGGGAAACACTACACAGAAGTGTTAGTCTGTATTCGCAAAAAGAAAAGGAGTACTTGTGGCACCTTAGAGACTAACAAATTTAATGTAATGCATCCGATGAAGTGAGCTGTAGCTCACGAAAGCTTATGCTCTAATAAATTTGTTAGTCTCTAAGGTGCCACAAGTACTCCTTTTCTTTTTGCGACTACACAGAAGATAAGAAAAAGGAAAGGTTCCATTATAAATAGGGGAGAGGACAAAGATGAGAGGAAAAGAGCAATAAAATATCCACATATCCTCTTGGGTCTTACTCTACACTACCAAGTTTTGTCACCAAAACTGCCCTTTGTCAATCAAAACAGTAAGTGCGTACAAACTGCAAGGCTACTTTTGTCAGGAAAAATGCCCAGTTTTGGTGACAAAATACATCCACCCTCATGAGAGATTTACGTCTTTTTCCTCTACATTTTTATTGACAAAGTGCCAGTGTAGACACCACACTTGATATCATCGCTTTAATTGGCATCCAGGATATATCCCACAATGCCCATCCTGAGCACACTGGTCAGCAGTTTGAGCTCCATTGCCCTGCAGCCAGGTAAACACCCATCCACCCTTCCCACTTAGAAGCCCCGGGAATTTTTGAAATTCCATTTCCTGATGGCTCAGAATGGAAAAGTCCCATTGCATCTTCGCCGGTGACTATGGCGGTTTATCGCAGCAGATGCTCTCCCACTTGGACCGCTGCAGAACTATTGGTTCTGCTATGTATATGGGGAGAGGAGGCCCTGTAGTCCCAGCTGTGCTTGAGGCGTAGGAATTGGGATACCTTCGGGCAGATTTCTCGAGGCTTGTGCGAAAAGGGCTATGATCAGGACACGCTGCAGTGCAGAGCGAAGATAAAGGAACTGAGGCAGGCGTACCATAAGGTGAGGGAGTTAAACCGTCACTCAGGTGCTTCACCTAAGACTTGCCAGTTCTATAAGGCGCTGGATGCTATCCTCACCTCCCCCCCCCCCACCTCCATCGCCGAGAGCCCCTTGGATACTTTGGAGTGCATGGAGGCAGTGAAAAGAAGACCTAACCCAAAGGAGGAAGTTATTGATGAAAAGCTGGAGTTAGATGAGGATGTGCAGCTCCTGGCGGGGTTGCCCAGTGGGGCAGGCAGCCAGGAACTGTTGTTCAGCACTCTGGAGGTGTCTAGCCAGTCTCAGCAGTTGTTCTCCGGCAAGCAAGAAGCAGGAGAAGAGACTCCTGGTAAGTGGCTGTTGCTTGTGTAGTGTGGAAGTGGGATCAGGGCATAGAAATGTGGGAGGCTGGCTGTGTTTCTGTGAGCTGGACATTTCTCTATGTAGCTAATCGGCACGGTGGAACAGGGTGTTGATGCACACCGAGATCTCACGGGAATCCTCCAGAGAGATCTCCAGGAAAGTTTCCTCGAGGTACTTGATAATCCTCTGCTGAAGGTTCCGTGGCAGGGTTGCTTTGTTCCTTCCCCCATTGCAGGAAACTTTCCTGTGCCATTTGGCAATCATTTGTGCAGGAACCAAAGCGGCACATAGGCAAGCGGCATAGGGAGCAGGGAAGCCACAAGCATGGAGTAGATATACCCTCATTTCCCTACTTACCCTTAGCAGTGAGATGCCTGCTAGAATGATCCCCGCCTGTGGAAAAGTGTGGAAGAATTTTAGAATTTGTTCCCTAGAATGCTGCACCACAACCCTTGAAGAGTGTGTGCTCTTTTCTCCATGTGAAGTGCCTCCCCCACTGCCAACACTCATCATGCTTTGGGTATTCGCAGAGATGTGTGCCTGGCTAGGGTCAGTGAGAAAGTGATGGCAATATTTCAAAAGGTGCATTTAACTGAAATGTTTCAATGCTGTGTGTGAATTTAACAATCCCACTTCTATGCGTTGTCCCCAGTGCTTCACCAGATGTGGCCTTCAAGAACACCCCATGCACCTCAGCTAAGTGTCTCCGCAAGATAAGAAAGCGCCCAAGACGCAGCAAAGAAGACATGTTCCAGGAGGTCCTGCAGTGCTCCAATGCAGAAAAAAGGGAACACAAGGAGTGCTGGGATGCTGAACGACAGGACAGAAAAGAGAATCACACGTTTGTTCAGGATGCAACTCAGCAGATGATTAATGTAATGGAGGAGAAACACAGATGCTGAAGTCCTTAATAATGCTGCAGACTGACCAGATCAGTGCTCAACCTCCACTGTAGCACATTCAGAACTCTTTTCCATGCCGCCCCCCCTAAACTCCACCCCCACTGTCCTTTCTGTTTTCCAGGACTTCTCGGATTCCCTTCACTCCACCCCCTTGGACAACTTTCACAATGATAGCTGGCCTACACACAGTTCTGAAAGTTTTCCCTTCCTTGGTACCTTCTTTCCCATCAAGCGCCTTTGTGTGTGTGTGTGTTGTTTCTTGTTTAATAAAAGCAAAGTTTTTGAACAGTAATTCATCTTTATTTGTTTCCTACAAATTGAGATAGCAGGCACTACCAATATATGAACAGGCAGTTTAATCACTGCCTTACTGGAATATAATGTCCCCATTGTCACTATTGCCCCCTAGGAAAACTACATGTAATGTAACATTGAAGCACCTCTGACAGAGATATGCTACTGGTGCTCATTGTCGAAATGCTGCCTCAAAGTCTTCCTGATTCAAATAGCCCCCCTCTGGGCTCCTTTGACAGCCCTGGTATCTGGCTGCTCAAAATTAGCAGCCAAGTGGTTTGCCTCAGCACTCCACCCCTGAGCAAACCTTTCACCCTTAGCTTCACAGAGACTATGCAATGTACAGCATGCGGCTATGACCATGGGACTATTATCCCCAGTGAGGTCTAACCTGCCATAAAGACATCACCAGCATGCCTTTAATCTGCCAAAGGCACATTCAACTGTCATCCAGCACCTATTCACCTAATCAGCCTGTTGCTGAACCGCTCCTTACTGCTGTCCAGGTGTCCTCTGTAAGGTTTCATGAGCCATGGCTGTAAGGGGTACAGAGGGTCCCCAGGATCACTATGGGCATTTCAACATCCCCCACTCTAATCTTCTGGTTAGGAAAGAAAGTTCCCACTTGAAGCTTTCTGTACATGCTGGTGTTCCTGAAGATGCATGCATCATGTACCTTCCCAGACCACCCCATGTTGATGTCCGTGAAACGCCCACAGTGATCCACAAGCACCTGCAACACCATGGAGAACTACCCTTCCTATTGACATACTCTGTTGCAAGCTGGTCTGGTGCCAAAATGGGTATGTGTGTGCCATCTATTGCCCCTCCACAGTTAGGGAAACCCAATTGTGCAAAGTTGTCCACTATTTCACGCACATTTCCCAGAGTCATGGTCCTTCATAGTAGGATGCAATTTATTGCTCTGCACACTTGCATTTACGCAGCCCCAACGGTCAACTTCTCTCACTTCAAGTTGATTCACTACTGACAGGTAGCACTCTGGAGTTGCCAGCTTCCACACAGCGATTGCCACATGCTTCTCTACTGAGAGGACAGCTCTCATTCTGGTGTCCTTGCGCTGCAGGTCTGGGGCAAGCTCCACATACAGTTCCAGGAAGGTGGCTTTCTGCATTCAAAAGTTCTGTAGCTCATCATCCCACACCTGCATGACGATATGATTCCACCATTCACTGCTTGTTTCCCAAGCCCAAAAGCGACGATCTACCCTATGCACCTGCTCTGTGAAAGCCAAAAGCAATCTAAAGTTGCTCTTATCCATATCACACAGAATGTCAGGCAACTGCGACTATTCTTCAGTTAGGAACTTCACAATTAACTGCACTGCCATCCGCTAAGTCTTCATAACAGTTAACAGAGTATAGGATAGCAGGGCAGGATCCATCCCTTCTCACAAAGATACCGGAATGTACAGCAAAGAAGGGCCGTAGCAAAAATGCCACAAAAGAAAGCTGGAAGCCCATGGAGTGCTGGGACAGAAAGCAATGCATCATGGGACATTAGCCCTGCCCCAAGATGCGCTGCGATCTGCTTCACCTTCTCACAACACCTAGCGACAGAAGGTGTCAAGCTGGACTATGGGATAGGTACCCACAGTGCATTGCTCACACTGTCGATGATGGTGCCCCACTGTGAATGCGATCTGCTGACAGAGGGAGCGAGTGTGAACATGAAATTGTGATTTTTATTATGTCGACTTTTGGGTGTCAACATCACTTTTATTGACACAAATTGGTAGTGTAGATATGGCCTCAGTATTAGAGCACCATATATGTCTCTGGAGCAAAGGGAGAGATGAAAGGGGAGGGAACCTTCAGGCCATTAGTATTTGAGAAGAAAGCATCTCTGTGTGTGCGATTTCTAGATTGATCCTAGTGCATTATTAGCACTGTACCAGTCCTTTAATTTTTCCAATTCAAACACTGCCTCAGCAGAGCATCAGATCTCTCTCTTACTTACTTCCACTTTGTTCTTTTGCATCGGAGAATGCAAAACATTTACATACACAAAGCGGGTGGGAGTTTGGTCCTTGACATGGATTGGTGCTGACATCCTTTCCAGATGTCAGAAATGGGGCAAACCAGCTCTCTCCTTACAATTCCAGACATCTACTCCCTTTGCTCCCGTTGCATCTGTTACATCATCTGCTGCTCTGTTTATGACTTACTTGAATCCCAGACCATCATGGCATTATGCACACGTTTGTCATCAAAAGCCTGGAACATGTAGAACAAATACAGCCAACTGGCAAATTTATGTTGCCCTCAGTGGTTCTGAGGTGTACAACCATCCACAACCCATTTCTGCTTCCCATCTACTTTAAAATAATCTTGAGGCCAGCTCCAGGGATGCAGCAAGATAAGTGATATTTTGAATTTGGCTTGCTTCAAATTCTCATCTTGTCCATTTCAGGACCTTGAACTTCAGGGTTTAGCACAGATGTAGCTGGGCTCCCAAGTTTATAGTTTTCACAAGAAAGAAAACTATAATCAAGGCTGTAAAGGCAACTTTCATTACACAAACACTCCTCCCACCCTTTTGATTCACGAAAAAATAAGTGTTACCCCTCTGAAGAATTTCTCCAAGATTGATTCTTATCTTTTTCTTTTCTGGAAGTTGGAGGAAATTTTGTTCAGTTGCTTTTAAACTAAACAGGTGGGGGAAAAACAAATGGCATTTTCCCTTCTTTTATTTAAAAACACCCTACTTTTTTAACACTGATAATTAAAATAACAGCTGGACTTCACATATGATTGGCTAGTTGTAGTATCAGTTTAATAGAAAATAATTTGTAGAGGTGATTAAAAGCTGGGTTTTGCACAAATACAGCAAACATTTGTAATAAATATAAAGATATATAATTTCTTATACAGCTATGCCTACCAAGATTTCTGAAGCTACAGGAAACTCAACTACATAACTGCTGCTGCACCAGGGTTGTTTTTTCTGGCTCTTCTGTATTTTTTTTATGACAAAAACCAAAGAACCTCTTACCCTCAAGGAAATGAAATGCGGATGCTTACACAAATGCTACTAAGAAGAAAAGGAGTACTTGTGGCACCTTAGAGACTAACAAATTTATTAGAGCATAAGCTTTCGTGAGCTACAGCTCACTTCGTAGCTCACGAAAGCTTATGCTCTAAGAAATTTGTTAGTCTCTAAGGTGCCACAAGTACTCCTTTTCCTTTTGCGAATACAGACTAAGACGGCTGCTACTCTGAAACCTGTCATAAATGCTACTGTGAGGCCTAATTCTAACAGAACTCCTTTGATTTCTGGGGAATTACTCCAGACTCACGCTTGGGTGAGAAGAGAATCAGGCTCTAAATGTTATTCAAGGCCAAGAATGCAGAAAAATAAGAAAACAATGTTAAATCACACAGAGCAGCATTACCTCACTCACACTGCACATAACCATCACTTTTGAGGAGTAGTCAATCTTCTCCTCTTAAAAAGCCTTTCTTTCCCACTGTCATGGGGTGATTGGTCCCTGTAAGAGGGAACAGGTCCATTCACCTGTGACTAATGAGTTACCTCTCAATGGGTCCTGATAGAAAGCATCTGGCAGCTTTAACAACCTAGGCAGCAGCTGTAGTGTCTGCCAGCAGAAGCTTGCCTGAGTAGCTATAGGGAGGTAGGGGAAAGAGCAAGTAGAGAGAAAGAATGGGGGAGAGTAGGCCTAGATAAAGGGGATGATCTGACTCAGGAAAGGGCAGGCCAACCCCCTAGAAAAGAAAGTGATTCTGGAGGTGCTCAGCAGGACTCACTAGCAAAGAAGGCTTGGGAACCGTGGGCCAGGGAGCCTGCTTGCAGAAGTCCTGAAGTAAGGGTTATGGCAAAACACTTATAAGAAGCTTTAAGACTGGCCAGCAGGATGGAAGCCCTGGAATATGGGCACAGAAACATAAACAGGGATTCAGAGTAGCAGCCGTGTTAGTCTGTATTCACAAAAAGAAAAGGAATGCATCTGATGAAGTGAGCTGTAGCTCACGAAAGCTTATGCTCAAATAAATTTGTTAGTCTCTAAGGTGCCACAAATAAACAGGGATTGTTACCTCTCAGGCAGGTGATCTGGAGAGGAGGGGTGAGTAACTAGTGAACTGTTGTCTTTTCAGCTTATTTTAGTTCAGGATTTGTGAGCTATTCCTCTGGATATGCACTTACATTAAGTGATGCCCCAAAACAGGGCTCTGATTTGACTAAAAGGGACATCCATTCTTTACTGGGTGAGGAAGATGGCTGAGACTGGTCTGTGGCAGGAAGGAGGGGCAACTCGGTTGCCTCTGAGGACTACAGAAGGTGAAATTGAGGCTGTGCTGCAGTCAGCTGCTTGAGGAGCCCCTGGCAGGGTGACTCATGGAGAGGCAGTCTCAGTTAAGACCCTCTTGTAGTAATAGCACTGCTGACTCCCAATTGCTGAGCTATTTTGCTACTGCACCAGCCCATGGAGCTGGGATTAGGCCCTTTGGTATACATACCAAGGAAGTAATATCATCTCTCTCTCAAGTATACTTTACATCTCTAAGAATATAACTGCAATGTAGAATAGCAGCCATTTTGTTCTAAGAGTTGCTGCAGCTTGTATAGAGGCAATACACACTGTGTTCTCTCTAAAGACTTTAATTTTGTTCTTCCTAATTGTCTTTCAAAGCTGCCATTAAAAGTCATGGACACTGGAAGTGTATGGTTGCCTGCCTTGCTATTGTCATAGAAGGAGCACTTCATGTGTTTTCTACATATCATAGCTATGAATGGATGTGTCTTAGGGAACATCAGTCCTGTAGTGCCACCTGTGGTACTGTAGGCATCCCTGTCTCAATTTCCCCCATCTAGGCATCCTGTCTTTCCCAGGGATTCCTGTGGCTCAGGCAGAGTTACTGTCAGAGATCAACCCCTTTCTGAGGAACAAAAGACCCAAACCAACAAAAGATTCTTGTGCCCTGTTTGGGTTCCTCTTCAGCCCTCCCTACAGCCTCTGGTCCCAGTCGCCTCTGGGTTACTTTTAAGTCACCCTCTCTCTGGTACAGAGCACTGACTCCCATGCTCCTTTCCTGTAACACTCTCACACAGTCTCAGCCCCTATGGACTACCTTTCTGCATTAGTTGTTTCCATGGACTCCTTCCACAGAACCCCAACTCACTCCCTGTGATTTCTCTCTCAAACTAACTTTTATCAGCCCTTTTATGAGGCCCAGGTGTGTCAGAATGTCACCTGATCACAATTACTCTAACCCCCTTAGGGGCAGGCCACCCTGTTACCATCTTTGTCCGTATTAGAAGATCATCTATTTGAAATCTGGTTACGGGTGGGCGCAAGCCTGTCCACGGCTAAAGGCTTGTCCTCCCAGCCTAAGGAGAGGAGCTGCTAGACCCAGATCCCAAGCAATTCCGGGGAAAACTAATGAGAAAACAGGGTTGGGTGTGAGGGTCACAGGGTAAAAATCAAGGATCCAGAAAAGGACACCAAGCAGAAAATCCTGGTCAGTGCCCACTGCTTCTCAAAGGTGTCTAGGGAGCCAGTGGACATGGCCCAAAGGAACTCTGCCCGGATACATGATCTGAGGAAGAGCAGAAATAGGCCCCCAGTTGCAAAGCACCTCGCCATCCAACATCCTCTTCCTGGCATGGTGGATGGCCACCTTGGCTAGTGCCAAGAGGAGATTAGTGAGGAGGTCTTGAAACTTCATGGGGCCAAGGATGGGGTGTGCAAAAATCAGGAGGTGCAGGGAAATGTGCAGTCAGAACCTAAGGAGAAGGTTCTGGAGGAGCCAGAAAAGGGGCTGCAACCTAGCACACTCAAGATAGATGTGCACCAGGGTCTCCCTCACACTGCAGATAAGGCAGGTGTTGGGGCGGGGGGCTGAACTACGCCAAGAATGTGCCCATGCTCACAGCCCCATGAAGGAGCCACCAACTAATATCCTCGGTGGGCTGTGGGACCAGAGTTTAATACTGGCTGGCCCACCACCATATTAGAATATCAGAAGAGCAAGCAGAACCAAGATATAATGAAGATGCAGAGAAGATGTACGTACCACTCTGAAGACATTTCCATTAAGTACAGAAAAGGGCAACAAAAATTATTAGGAGTATGGAACAGCTTCCATATGAGAAGAGATTAATAAGACTGAAACTTTTCATCTTAGGAAAGAGACGACTAAGGGGGGATATGATAGAGGTCTATAAAATCATGACTAGTGTGGAGAAAGTAAATAAGGAAATGTTATTTACTCCTCATAATACAAGAACTAGGGGTCACCAAATGAAATTAATAGTTAGCAGGTTTAAACAAACAAAAGGAAGTATTTCTTCACACAAGACACAGTCCACCTGTGGAACTCTTTGCCAGAGGATGTTGTGAAGGCCAAGACCATAACAGGGTTCAAAAGAGAACTAGATAAGTTCATGAAGGATAGGTCCATCAATGGCTATTAGCCAGGATAGGCAGGGATGAATAGTTATTACATTTATGGGAAATGAGAGTGAGTTAAAGTTTCTCTGCGGACCTTAATTTTTTTAAATATGTTTTAATAACTTTTATATGTTTAAACTAGTTACATGAATGGTGTATCTATACAGGGTTTTATGTTTTAATGTTTGCTTCAGTGGCCTTCCGTTGTTGATTAGGTCATCCATTAGAGAGAAATACTTCTCCCTGGATTCCCATTTTAGTGCTAACTTCCTAATGTTTAAACTGTGCCCTCTAAACTTTTGAATATCTCCCAGATAAGAATGGTTTCTCAGTCCACTGCATCAAACCTCTTCAGTTTGTATATGTCTGTTAGGATGTACGAATATGCCCTTGTCTTAGGAGAACTAACTCAACAAATTTAGCCTTTCTTTGTAACAAATATTCCTGTATCATTCTGTTTCCACTCTACTGCTTCATTTCTACTCCAATAACCTGTTTCATAAGTATTCTAGATATGATCTGAACAGGTCATGAATGGTTACTTTGTCCAAGCAATGCCAAAGGAACAGTGAAAAGTTTTTTGGCAGAGGGCCCAAATGACCAAGAGCCAGTTTTGGTGTGTAAATCTGTCCGAAGGTGATACATCTCATACCACATCTTTGCCTTCAAAATTAAAATATACTAGCAGAGCAATAAAGGTTTCTCTGATAAATGCAAATTTGTGAAACCGTAGGCCATTTAAGACATAGCCCTTCAAGAAATAAATGGATTAAAAAAGGTACGTTGTTGTCCCTAATTAATAAGATTTAAATACAACACTTATTTTCAGTAAAAGAAGACACTTGCTGTTTATATAAGGCTCATGAGATTATCAGATCATACAATGAAATATGTGCCCCTACTCTGGCATAGTTAGCTGGATGATCTGGCAGAAACAATGTCATTTGCTGTGCTCTGCTGGCTCTCCTTCTAAGCCTAGCAGATAGGGACAAGTGCAGGCATGCCAGGAGAACCATTTCCACAAGTATAAGAATCCACATTTGAATTTTATCTAGAAATATCAGATTAGCAGACCATGAAAAGCTTCTCCTTCTCAGATTGAGGGGAATATCCCATCTCTCCTGCAGCAGAGAAGTGTATTCACTTTGAAAACCCAAGGGGCTTTCACTGTTACGTGTGGTAAGTTTGTGGTTCTGATTAATCAAGAGTAGTATTGTGGGGTTGAAGGGATAGATACAAGAATAGAGCTGTGTGGCTAATGGAGTTCTTGGTTTGTTGATGATTCTGAAATTGAAAAAACATTTTGTTTTTGGTCAAACCAAAAATGAAAATTTTCACAACTTTTCATAAATGGAAAAGTCAGAAAACATTTAGAGTCAGGTTGAATGAAATGTTTGTTTCATTTTGGGCTTTTTAAGGAAAACAGAGGGGGATGAGGTTTAAGAGAGAGGATTTGAACTTGGGTCTCTTGTATTCCCCAAGCTACTAGACATTCTGGGGAGGGGTTCTCGCACTCTTCTCTTGAAGCTGTTCCACTCTGAATAAATTACTTAAATAGTAATTGGCAGAAGAATTTGAACTTGTGTCACCTACACCCTAACCACCAGACTACAGAATCATTCACACTCACTCTTTTCCTGGCCCAATATTCATTGCCAGAGTGAATGATAATAAATAGTCATTGGGCCAGGAAAAAAGTGAGAGAGTCTTCAGCCTAGTAGGTAAGGTGTGCACCTAACTTAGGGTGTGTAAAACCCAAGTTCAAATCCCTCCTCCACAGTAGGTGGTGAAATTGAACCTCCCATCCCAGGAGAGTTCTCTAATCACTGGACTAAGAGCAGGGCACCTTCTCCTTTGGCCATCTTGTGACTCCCCATGAAAAATGGAATTGTTTGGTAATATAAAAACAAACTGTGATTTTTGTCATTACCAAAACACTTTGGGAGGTTTTCAGTTCAGTTGAAACTATTCTGTGAATTTGTGAATAGTTTTGGGCTTGAGCACAACTGCATTTTTCAGCAAATAAACCATTTGCCTAAACAACTTTGCTCAGCTCTACACAAGAATAGGAATATATTGGCTTAGTAGGGCTACAGTGCTGCTAATATTTGGCATTATCTCTCACAAATGGACAAGTTATATCATTACTGTCCTGGCCCTGCTCAACTTTTGCTGCTTCCTGCACTCTCGGTGGTAGAACAAAATTGATGCTGTGTCTCATACTTTGGTAAAGTGCAGAACAAACATGCATGCAGCAAACCCAGTAACTGACTGGAGAATTCAGCTGTGCATTGTTGCTACCAACCCTCAAACTAGGATTGTACTGGACCCTAAATAGCTGTTCTGTCACATAAACCAAAGGGAGCCTCTGGCCAAGCCCATAAAAGCTATGTTAAGTTTTCTCCACCCTCTGTGTAGCTTACAATATCATGAAACCTCAATATTTTTCATCTTCACAAAAGACTGGTGCACATTACACTTAAACTTCCACAGACTGAATAGGTGTCTAGTTTTCAGTGGGTCTCTTATGCACTCACCTATAAATGCTTTGCTGCATTGAGACCATCACATGCTTTGGCATACAGTTACCTGTGCACAGGTGATTGTTTTCCCCCCACAAACCCCATTTGAAAGTGTTATGCATGTACCCATATGCATGGGTCAGCACACTTAAGTGCATGACTAGTACATGCTGACAGATTTGTGTATGTATGAAGCTGAAGCCAGGGTCAGACATTCAGACCCTGAGTTTCCTCCTGAATAGGAATGAAACCCTAATTTTGCATTCTTTATGGCATGTAATCCCATTTATAATATCTGAATATGGTCGATTATAATTATCATTAAATGTCAGCTAGGGAGAAAAAAAAGTGCTACTTTTCCAGCAACTACTTACATTAAAAAATCCTGGAACACGTTTCTGTTGCTCTTGGACTCTAGACACATCCATCACTTTCCACTGGGAAGTATTATAGACTGGACAGCAGAAGGGCACCAATTTCAGGAGCAGCACAAATAGATGCTATAAAATGACTGGAGACTTTTACCTTGAGATTTGTCAAGTTATCCTCTGGGTTTTTTTTTCATAAAATAAGTAAATGCTAATTGATGGAGCCCTTTATGATTATATGGCTGGAAATTGCTACCTGCTTTACACATTTCTCAGCAGAAGCAATGGTAATGAAATATATCACTGAGCTCTGATGCCGAGTGTACTGATAACCATTCCCATAAATTAATTACGTGGATAATGTTACTTTCTAAAATAACATGTCACTCAATGAGCTGATGCTATAACTGATTCTCCAGCAGTGCTGATTTGAAGTGAATGATGGGAAACAGCTGTGCATGTTGGCTATGGAGGTGTGTAGGTACCAAAATACCTGATGCTCTCTTGGGTTTCTAAAGCATATCTACAGCTATTCATTCTTTGTCAAACTGTTTCTGCTCATTGTCTCAGTGGGTCAGATGCTAATCTCTGCAGAACACAATGGATTTACTTCAGTATCATTAAGTGAATAATTTGAACCAAAATTAAGGATTAGATAGTCTTTCCACCATTAAGTAAATGTGAGAATGTATTACATCTCTAACATGTAAAATGTTAATCACTACTGATTTAAAATAAAAAATCCTTTTACTTTACAAAATCATCTCTATCAAATATTTATTTTATATTGCAAATCCACTAATGGAATTATAAAGAGCTTCCAAGAGTTAAGTAGCACTTTATCTCACAGGGAAAATACAGGTACCATACTGTAGTAGAAGGAAATGTTGGCTGTGGTTTTTCCACCCCATCTTTTACTTGAAAAATAAAATTTCAAAGTAAATCATCCCTCTCCTCCGTCAGATGTACACACAAGGCATTTCAAGTGCTGGCTACAGCCAACACTCCCCTTGTGATCGTGAGAAGCAGACTGTAATAAAGAACTTCAGTGAAGCTGCGTGGGTGTGAATAAGAGGAGAGTATGACTAAGCCAATGTCTATGCTGCATTGCAGTTCAGACAACAGAGGTCTGAACAGCAGTGCGCACCAAAGAGTAAGCTGTTACTCCCCCATGTGGACACTGCAGGCATGAGCTGAAAGGTTCCTATTTTACATTAATGTGGTACTGTTGGAAGAGAATGCCATTAATTCGAATTAGGAACCTTTTTGTTCATGCCCTCATTGTCCACACAGGGGAGTAACAGCACAGCATTTTGGTATGCACTACTATTCACACCTTTGTAATCTGCACTGCGGTACAGTGTACCAAGCTGGCGAGTACATAAACTGCAAGGGGTACTTTTCAATAGTGCTGAAAGCACTGGTGGATCACAAGGGACGTTTCACCAACATCATCATGGGATGGCCAGGAAAGGTACACAATGCTCGCATCTTCAGGAACTCTGGTCTGTTTCAAAAGCTGCTGGAAGGGATTTTTTCCCAGACCAGAAAATAACCATTGGGGATGTTGAAATGCCTATAGTTATCCTTGGGGACCCAGCCTACCCCTTAATGCCATGACTCATGAAGCCATACACAGGCAGCCTGGACAGTAGTCAGGAGCTGTTCAACTACTGGCTGAGCAAGCGCAGAATGGTGATAGAATGTGCATTTGGATGTTTAAAAGCATGCTGGTGCAGTTGACTGACTCGGTTAGACCTCAGTGAAACCAATATTCCCATTGTTATTACTGCTTGCTGTGCGCTCCACAATATCTGTGAGAGTAAGGGGGAGACATTTATGGCAGGGTGGGAGGTTGAGACAAATCGCCTGGCTGCTGGTTACATGCAGCCAGACTCCAGCGGAGTTAGAAGAGCACAGGAGGGTATGGTGCGCATCAGGGAAGCTTTGAAAACCAGTTTCATGACTGGCCAGGCTAAGGTGTAAAAGTTCTGTTTGTTTCTCCTTGATGAACCCCCCCCCTTGGTTCACTCTACTTCCCTGTAAGCCAACCATCTTCCCCTCCTCCCTTCGATCACCGCTTGCAGAGGCAATAAAGTCATTGTTGCTTCACATTCATGCATTCTTTATTAATTCATCACACAAATAGGGGGATAACTGCCAAGGTAGCCTAGGAGGGGTGGTGGAGGAGGAAAGGACAAGGCCACACAGCACTTTAAAAGTTTTAAACTTTTAAACTTATTGAATGCCAGCCTTCTGTTGCTTGGACAACCCTCTGGGGTGGAGTGGCTGGGTGGCCGGAGGTCCCCGCACTGCGTTCTTGGGCGTCTGGGTGAGGAGGCTTTGGAACTTGGGGAGGAGGGCGGTTGGTTACACAGGGGCTGTAGAGGCAGTCTGTGCTCCTGCTGCCTTTCTTGCAGCTCAACCATACGCTGGAGCATATTAGTTTGATCATCCAGCAGCCTCAGCATTGAATCCTGCCTCCTTTCATCACGCTGCCACCACCTTTCAGCTTCAGCCCTCCATTTACTCTCTTCAGCCCTCCACCTCTCCTCCCAGTCATTTTGTGCTTTCCTGCACACTGGCATTGTCTGCCTCCATGTATTCGTCTGTGCTCTGTCAATGTGGGAGGACAGCATGAGCTCAGAGAACATTTCATCATGAGTGCGTTTTTTTCGCCTTCTAATCTTCGCTACCCTCTGGGAAGGAGAAGATCCTGTGATCCTTGAAACACATGCAGCTGGTGGAGGAAAAAAAAAAGGGACAGTGGTATTTAAAAAGACACATTTTATAGAATAATGGGTACCCTCTCTTTCCCGGTAAACCTTGCTGTTAACATTACATACATAGCACATGTGCTTTCGTTACAAGGTCACATTTTGCCTCCCCACTCCCACCCCTCCCTGTGGCTAACAGCAGGGAACATTTCTGTTCAGCCACAGGCAAACAGCCCAGCAGGAACGGCCACCTCTGAGTGGCCCCTTAAGAAAAGCACCCTATTTCAACCAGGTGACCATGAATGATATCACTCTCCTGAGGATAACACAGAGAGATAAAGAACGGATGTTGTTTGAACGCCAGCAAACATACACTGCAATGCTTTGTTCTGCAATGATTCCCGACTACATGCTACTGGCCTGGTGCAGTAAAGTGTCCTACCATGGTGGACGGAATAAAGGCTGCCTTCCCCAGAAACCTTTTGCAAAGGCTTTGGGAGTACATCCAGCAGAGCTTTATGGAGATGTCCCTGGAGGATTTCCACTCCATCCCCAGACACGTTAACAGACTTTTCCAGTGGCTGTACTTGCCGCGAATGCCAGGGCAAATTAATCATTAAATATGCTTGCTTTTAAACCATGTATATTATTTTAAAAGGTACACTTACCTTCTCCACCTGAAAAAAGAAAAGGAGTACTTGTGGCATCTTAGAGACTAACAAATTTATAAGAGCATAAGCTTTCGTGAGCTACAGCTCACTTCATCGGATGCATTTGGTGGAAAAAACAGAGGAGAGATTTATATACACACACACAGAGAACATGAAACAATGGGTTTATCATACACACTGTAAGGAGAGTGATCACTTAAGATAAGCCATCACCAGCAGCAGGGGGGGGAAAGGAGGAAAACCTTTCATGGTGACAAGCAAGGTAGGCTAATTCCAGCAGTTAACAAGAATATCAGAATAACTTCATAGTGAGCTGTAGCTCACGAAAGCTTATGCTCTAATAAATTTGTTAGTCTCTAAGGTGCCACAAGTACTCCTTTTCTTTTTATTTCCCCATGGTATTTCTCCCTCCCACCCCACCCCCCACTGTTCCTCTGATATTCTTGTTAACTGCTGGAATTAGCCTACCTTGCTTGTCACCATGAAAGGTTTTCCTCCTTTCCCCCCACTGCTGCTGGTGATGGCTTATCTTAAGTGATCACTCTCCTTACAGTGTGTATGATAAACCCATTGTTTCATGTTCTCTGTGTGTGTGTATATAAATCTCTCCTCTGTTTTTTCCACCAAATGCATCCGATGAAGTGAGCTGTAGCTCACGAAAGCTTATGCTCTAATAAATTTGTTAGTCTCTAAGGTGCCACAAGTACTCCTTTTCTTTTTGCGAATACAGACTAACACGGCTGCTACTCTGAAACCTTCTCCACCTGGTGGGTCTGGGAGGGAGCCTTGGGTGGGTTCAGGGGGTACTGGCTCCAGATCCAGGGTGAGAAACAGTTCTTGGCTGTTGGGAAAACTGGTTTCTCCGGTTGCTATCTACAACCTCATCATCATCATCTTCCTCGTACCCAAAACCTGCTTCTGTGTTGCCTCCATCTCTATTGTAGGAGTCAAACAAAACGGTTGGGGTAGTGGTGGCTGAACCCCCTAAAATGGCATGCAGCTCATTATAGATGTAGCATGATTTGGGCTCTGACCCGGGGTGGCTGTTTGCCTCTCTGGTTTTCCGGTAGGCTTGCCTCAACTCCTTAAGTTTCACACAGCATTGCTTCAGGTCCCTGTTATGGCCTTTGTCCTTCATGCCCTTGGAGATTTTGACAAATCTTTTGGCATTTCAAAAACTGGAACGGAGTTCTGATAGTACGGATTCCTCTCCCCATACAGCGATCAGATCCCGTACTTCCCGTTCGGTCCATGCTGGAGCTCTTTTGTGATTCTGGGACTCCATCATGGTCACCTCTGCTGATGAGCTCTGCATGGTCACCTCTGCTGATGAGCTCTGCACTCACCTGCAGCTTGCCACGCTGGCCAAACAGGAAATGAAATTCAAAAGTTCGCGGGCCTTTTCCTGTCTACCTGGCCAGTGCATCTGAGTTGAGGGTGCTGTCCAGAGCAGTCACAATGGAGGACTCTGGGATAATTCCCGGAGGCCAATACCGTCTAATTGCATCCACAGTACCCCAAATTTGACCCGGCAAGGCCGATTTCAGCGCTAATCCTCTTGTTGGGGGTGGAGTAAGGAAATCGATTTTAAGAGCCCCTTAAGTCGAAATAAAGGGCTTTGTCATGTGGATGGGTGCAGGGTTAAATCGATTTAACGCTGCTAATTTCGACCTCAACTCCTAGTGTAGACGAGGGCTTTAAGGAATGCATTGTAAGCCTCAGAACAGCCTATAAGGAATGCATTACCAGTCTGCCTATGTTATATAAGAGACAATTGAACAGAAAGGAAAAGACAAGTAATTTAAATCATGCTGGGCCGAATTCCGCAACTGTTACTCACCTTGAGGAGTATTTACTCAAGTATGTAATCTTATTGACTTAAATGGATTTATTCACATGAAAAGGTGCTAATCAAAGTGAATAAAGGTTGCAGAATCTGGTCTAAAGTGAGTGTTTTGTGAGCTGGACGTTGGACTCAAGAATTCTGATTCCCAGGGTCTTGCTTTAACCAATAGACTCGCTCTTATAATTGCCAACATTGCTGTATAGCACCTGGAAATTGTAGATTTTAATACATGATTCTGTTTTTAAAACTGAGAGGGAAGAAGATGAAGTAAGAAAGGATACAGTCATGGGTAGGAGAATGTATATAAGGAGCGAGGGCGGTGTGGATACTAGTCTAATAGGTTATACTGGCTGTAGAATGACTGTGCCTAATAGGGTACAAAATGTGAGCGAGGCCAAACAGCAAAAATTAAGATGTTTGTACACCAATGCGAGGAGTCTAGGTAACAAAATGGAGGAACTAGAGCTACTGGTGCAGGAAGTGAACCAGATATTATAGGGATAACAGAAACATGGTGGAATAGTAGTCATGACTGGACTACAGGTATTGAAGGGTATGTGCTGTTTAGGAAAGACAGAAACAAAGGTAAAGGGGGTGGAGTAGCATTGTATATCAATGATGAGTTAGAATGTAAAGAAATAAGAAGCGATGCAATGGATAAGACAGAGTCCGTCTGGGCAATAATTACATTGGGGAAGAAAACTAGTAAAGCCTCTCCTACGATAGTGCTTGGGGTGTGCTATAGACCTCCGGGATCTAATTTGGATATGGATAGAGCCCTTTTTAATGTCTTTAATCAAGTAAATACTAATGGAAACTGCGTGATCATGGGAGACTTTAACTTCCCAGATATAGACTGGAGGACTAGTGCTAGTAATAATAATAGGGCACAGATTTTCCTAGATGCGATAGCTGATAGATTCCTTCATCAAGTAGTTGCTGAACCGACTAGAGGGGATGCCATTTTAGATTTAATTTTGGTGAGTAGCGAGGACCTCATAGAAGAAATGGTTGTAGGGGACAATCTTGGCTCAAGTGATCATGAGCTAATTCAGTTCAAACTAAATGGAAGGATTAACAAAAATAAATCTGCGACTAGGGTTTTTGATTTCAAAAGGGCTGACTTTCAAAAATTAAGGAAATTAGTTAGGGAAGTGGATTGGACTGAAGAACTTATGGATCTAAAGGTAGAGGAGGCCTGGGATGACTTTAAATCAAAACTGCAGAAGCTATCGGAAGCCTGTATCCCAAGAAAGGGGAAAAAATTCATAGGAAGGAGTTGTAGACCAAGCTGGATGAGCAAGCATCTTAGAGAGGTGATTATGAAGAAGCAGAAAGCATACAGGGAGTGGAAGATGGGAGGGATCAGCAAGGAAAGCTACCTAATTGAGGTCAGAACATGTAGGGATAAAGTGAGAGAGGCTAAAAGTCGAGTAGAGTTGGACCTTGCAAAGGGAATTAAAACCAATAGTAAAAGATTCTATAGCCATATAAATAAGAAGAAAACTAAGAAGGAAGAAGTGGGGCCGCTTAAAACTGAGGTTGGAGCGGAGGTTAAAGATAATCTAGGCATGGCCCAATATCTAAACAAATACTTTGCCTCAGTCTTTAATAAGGCTAAAGAGGATCTTGGGGATAATGGTAGCATGACAAATGGGAAGGAGGATATAGAGGTAGATATTACCATATCAGAGGTAGAAGCGAAACTGAAACAGCTTAATGGGACTAAATCGGGGGGCCCAGATAATCTTCATCCAAGAATATTAAAGGAATTGGCACCTGAAATTGCATGCCCATTAGCAAGAATTTTTAATGAATCTGTAAACTCAGGAATAGTACCGAATGATTGGAGAATTGCTAATATAGTTCCTATTTTTAAGAAAGGAAAAAAAAGTGATCCGGGTAACTACAGGCCAGTTAGTTTGACATCTGTAGTATGCAAGGTCCTGGAAAAAATTTTGAAGGAGAAATTAGTTAAGGACGTTGAAGTCAATGGTAAATGGGACAAAATACAACATGGTTTTACAAAAGGTAGATCGTGCCAAACCAATCTAATCTCCTTTTTTGAAAAAGTAACAGGTTTTTTAGATAAAGGAAATGCAGTGGATCTAATTTACCTAGATTTCAGTAAGGCATTTGATACTGTGCCACATGGGGAATTATTAGTTAAATTGGAGAAGATGGGGATCAATATGAACATCAGAAGGTGGATAAGGAATTGGTTAAAGGGGAGACTGCAACGGGTCCTACTGAAAGGCGAACTGTCAGGTTGGAGGGAGGTTACCAGTGGAGTTCCTCAGGGATCGGTTTTGGGACCAATCTTATTTAATCTTTTTGTTACTGACCTTGGCACAAAAAGTGGGAGTGTGCTAATAAAGTTTGCAGATGATACAAAGCTGGGAGGTATTGCCAATTCGGAGAAGGATCGGGATATTATACAGGAGGATCTGGATGACCTTGTAAACTGGAGTAATAGTATAGGATGAAATTTAATAGTGAGAAGTGTAAGGTTATGCATTTAGGGATTAATAACAAGAATTTTAGTTATAAATTGGGGACACATCAATTAGAAGTAACGGAAGAGGAGAAGGACCTTGGAGTATTGGTTGATCATAGGATGACTATGAGCTGCCAATGTGATATGGCTGTGAAAAAAGCTAATGCGGTTTTGGGATGCATCAGGAGAGGCATTTCCAGTAGGGATAAGGAGGTTTTAGTACCGTTATACAAGGCACTGGTGAGACCTCACCTAGAATACTGTGTGCAGTTCTGGTCTCCCATGTTTAAAAAGGATGAATTCAAACTGGAGCAGGTACAGAGAAGGGCTACTAGGATGATCCGAGGAATGGAAAACTTGTCTTATGAAAGGAGACTTAAGGAGCTGGGCTTGTTTAGCCTAACTAAAAGAAGGTTGAGGGGAGATATGATTGCTCTCTATAAATATATCAGAGGGATAAATATAGGAGAGGGAGAGGAATTATTTAAGCTCAGCACCAATGTGGACACAAGAACAAATGGGTATAAACTGGCCACCAGGAAGTTTAGACTTGAAATCAGACGAAGGTTTTTAACCATCAGAGGAGTGAAGTTTTGGAATAACCTTCCAAGGGAAGCAGTGGGGGTAAAAGATCTATCTGGTTTTAAGATTCTACTCGATAAGTTTATGGAGGAGATGGTATGATGGGATAATGGGATTTTGGTAAGTAATTGATCTTTAAATATTCAGGGTAAATAGGCCAAATCCCCTGAGATATTAGATGGATGGGATCTGATTTACTATAGAAGACTCTTTCCTGGGTATCTGGCTGGTGAATCTTGCCCATGTGCTCAGGGTTTGGCTGATTGCCATGTTTGGGGTCGGGAGGGAGTTTTCCTCCAGGGCAGATTGGAGAGGCCCTGGAGGTTTTTTTGCCTCCCTCTGTAGCATGGGGCATGGTTGACTGGAGGGAGGCTTCTCTGCTCCTTGAAGTTTTGAACCATGATTTGAGGACTTCAATAGCTCAGACATGGGTGAGGTTTTTCATAGGAGTGTGTGGGTGACATTCTGTGGCCTGCGCTGTGCAGGAGGTCGGACTAGATAATCAGAGTGGTCCCTTCTGACCTTAGTATCTATGAATCTATGAATCTAAACTACAGGAATGTAAATGTGTGTACAAAGAATCATTTCAGTGTGTGTTCTTTGTTCTCAGCTTTAGTCCCGTGGCAGATGGAGGAAAAAAAGAATGGTTCAGATGTGAAATAGCTGGGACTAGATGCAAAGAAAATTCTCCTGAGGAGGAAACTTCTAATAGTTCTGTGTATTACATTTTCTTTATGGGGAATAGCAGTCAGTGGATGCAACTGAAGGTGTTTTTTTCTTGTATTATTCTAGTTTGTGTACATTCATTTTGAAACAACACAAGCTGATTCCCAGGCTACTGGGAGAATGACAAAATACCTTTGTCAAACATTGGCACCAACCACCATACGGGGCTCAGTATTTCGAGCCAAAATTTTGTTTGTAAAGGATTTCAACAAGTTTGAGAAAAGAAATTTTGTTGCTTAACAAGTGACCTTTCAACAGTGAACTGAAACTGTATTGTACTCAGATGTTGCCAACTTTCAAACATGTAGTTGGGATTCTGTACGACTGCTTCATTTCCGTATTCATTCTTATTTAGTAAATCTACATGGTATTTATGAAGGATTAACCTCACTATACAGAGCCTCACAATAACCATACTGGAAAATGCAGTAGGCTCTATTAACACCTTTCTACTAATCTCTTGATTTTAATTGTTGGACCAATAGCACCAGTACACACAATTTGAAAAATTTATTCTTGAATTTTCACTAGCATGAGCCATAGCTTGACTGCAGATATTAACAAACAACCACCAGGCAAAGCTACATTAAGAAAGGCAGAAGGCTCACACCCCTAAGCATCAAAGGGAATAGACATTTATGCTTTTGTATGTGGAGGAAAAATCTTTTACCCTTTAGCGTCTCTGCAGAGCCAGCCATAATTTGGCTACAGCTGTGCATGATTAGGTACCTTACAGAGGGTCCAGAATCTTGGAGTGGGGAGAATCCACCAGTGTATAAGAACCAAGACATTTTTAGCTTCTAGCATATTGCAGAAGAGCTGTGTCACTGAACACAGCTAATGCAACAGCTGCTGCCACTTGTGCTGCCAGGAACACTGTTGCTCTTAGGTGACACTTCACATTGTCAGGTCATGGATCAAGTGGCCAACACAGAATGTTTATGAATGAGGAAAACTAATTTCAGTTCCCAAAAGTCTTTAATCAGAGCCTGTCTCTAATTATTGCTGAGTCCTCCATCGCTGTGGAGTTTTGAAGAGATACCTTGTAAAAGAAGATGTGTATGGAATAAAATCCTGGAGTACATCAATACCGTAATTAATAATATACTAAGAGGAAAACTGAGAAATGCAAACAATATGGTATGGTGCAGGATAAAATTTCTCAACCACAAAACAATAAATGTCTCACATATTTGTAGCTTGCAGTGTTGTTGTAAAGTCTGTAATATATTTTACAATATAAACCGGTGTAGTACCATCATATACTATGTTTACGGTCTAAAACTCATCCTATTATTGGCTAGGTAAAATGCTGTCATGGTCTACTTTCCCTTTAAGGAATCGTCCAGTACTTACAGCCAGGGCAAGGCAGGGGGAATACTTTATTGCACTAGGCTTGCTTCAGATGCAAGTTCCAGACTGCTCTGTAAAGAGCTAGCACACCCTGCCATGTATGCCAGCAGCAGTTTAGGAATGCTGGAGTAGTGCAGTACAATACAGCCTCTACTACCTGTATCCTGAAACACTCCATAGTGTAAACTTAGGCTATGTTTACACTACCACTTATGTTGGTCTAACTTATGTCACTCAGCAGTGTGAATAAGCCACCCCACTAAGTATGCCAGTGGGTGAACTGCCAGCTCGGGGAGACTAGCCCCCAGCTGGGCCCACCCCTCCCACCTAAGGCTCTGTTCCTTCCGCCTCCCTTCCCCCACTGGATCCCAGAGCCCCCCGCTCCTTCTCCCCACCCCTTGAGCACCGGACGGGTGGCACGTGGCCCCCACCACTCCCTGAGCGCTGGGCAGGAGGCACATGTTAGGGGGCTTACTCCTTCACCCACTTACTTCCCTGGTCCTTCTCGCATGAACAGAGAGCAACAATACCCGAAGTCCAAAGGTGCAAACAATTTGATGTTTATTGGAGTGAACTTCCAGCAACCATGATTCCAGTTTCCTTCCTTAGTGTCCCCCTTCCCACCTTCCCAGCTCTGACACCACAGAGCCTTACCTGTGTCCCTGTTCCCATTCCTGCCCTTAGCAAAACATGATTCCAATTTCCCCATCCCCATTCACTGTTCCCATTCCCCCCCCCCCCACTTCCTGATTGATTGCAGACTATATGGTAACACTTGAGTTCTGCTTAGCTATACCTTAACCAATCATTTTCCTGAAATTTAGCTAACCAATCCTAATCATGTTATAACATGATTATTTAACCAATTATATCCCACCACCTTAATTAGTTTACACCCAGAAAAATTAATTATACAGCAGACAGAAACAATCACAGAACCAGACAGAGATTATACAGACAAACAATAGCAAAGTGGGAACTATAATGACAAAACAATACAGAAGTGAGGATTTCACAACTACATCTATAAAGACATAAGGGTTTCCCAACTGTGTCTATTGATAAGTGAGTTCTTACTGAACAGAAAAATGTCAAACTAAACTTCCTTTTACATCCTCTAGGCTCATCCCTTTCTCTGGAGGTGATAGATCAGATCACCTTTCTAACAGCTCCAGATTGCCTTATTTCAATGTGACTAGTTTGGAATGTGAGGATGTGGCCGGTTGCTTCCCAGCTTATGGCTGCCCCTGCTGCTTAGCCAGAGATCTTAGCCTAAGAACAGGGACTCGGACTGTCACAGGAAGAGAAGGCCCTTACACCGGCAGACAGTGACTTTGATTCTTTCTTTTATACCTCTATAACTAGATAAGTGGTAAGAATATACTTAAATTCTTAGAGTCTAGGCCTTTACAGACAGGCCTGAATATCTATAACCTAACAGCGCATGGCCGCCCCCAAGCACCAGGCAGATGGGTGACGCCCTGCCCCACCCAACCCCCAAGCGCCAGGTGTGCAGGGCACATCCCCCTCCAAGCACAGGAGAGGAAGTCCCAGTGCCAGCAGCCCCTGCTCCGAGCACTGGGCAGCACAGTCCCAGCGCCTGGGGGCCCCTCAGCACTGGGTGGCCCCAGCCACCCCAAGTCCTAACTGCAGGCCGGCGATGGCCGCCCTAGCTCCTGCCCCAGGCCCAGCAGGCTTCGCGGAAGACGAGTAGCCTGCCTGGGCTGGGGCTAAGGGGGAAGAGGAAGCAGTGGGCCTTGGGGAGAAGCTTGGGTGGGGCCATGCCAGGCTGTTTGGGGAGGCATAGCCTCCCCCAGCCTATGATACATGCCACCCTGCCCCTGAGCAACATAAATTACACCACCTAAGTGCCGGTGTGGACAGCACTATGGCAGTGGGAGAGCTTCTCCCACTGACATTGCTGCCTCCGCTCGCTGGAGGTGGATTAATTAAGTAAACAGGAGAGCTCTCTTATGTTGGCTTAGAGTACCTACATGAGAGTATAAGCTCTCTAGTGTAGCTATAGCATTAGAAATAAATAATGGCGGAGGGAAAGAGGAATTAAGAGGTTCTTAGTTTTTGTTTTAAGATTAGAAGAGACCATTATGCTCATTTAGTCCAGGGGTGGGCAAACTTTTTTGGCCTGAGGGCCACATCTTGGTGTGGAAATTGTATGGTGGGCCATGAATGCTCATGAAATTGGGGGTTGGGATGCAGGAGGGGGTGAGGGCTCTGGCTGGGGGCGTAGGCTGTGGGGCGGGGCCAGAAATTAGGAGATCAGGGTATGGGACGAGGCTCCGGGATGGGGCAGAGGGTTGGGATGTGGGAGGGGGGTGAGGGCTCCGGCTGGAGGTGTGGGCTCTGGGGTGGGGCCAGGGATGAAGGGCTTGGGATGAAGGGGGGGCTGCAGGATAGGGGTGGAGCTGAGGGGTTCGGAATATGGGAGGGGGCTCCAGGCTAAGGCAGGGGATTGGGCTATGGGAATATGGGAGGGGGTACCGGCTGGGTCTGAGGCATTCAGAGTGTGGGACGGGGCTCAAGCTGGGGCACGGGTTTGGGGTTTGGGCTCTGGCTGGGGGTGCGGGCTCTGGGGTAGGGCTGGGGATGAGGGGGTGCAGGAAGGTGCTCTGGGCTGGGACCAAGAGGTTCGGAGGGCAGGAAGGGGGGCTGGGATAGGAGGTTGGTGTGTGGGTGGAGGTCAGGGGTGTCAGCTCTCGTGGCGCTTACCTCAAGCAGCTCCGGGAAGCAGCAGCATGTCCCCCGTCCAGCTCCTAAGTGGAGGCATGGCCAGCCAGCTCTGTGCACTGCCCCATCCACAGGCACCGCCCCTGCAGCTCCCCCTCATTGGCAGTGGTTCCTGGCCAATGGGAGCTGCAGAGCTGGCGCTTGGGGCGGGGGCAGCATGCAGAGCCCCCTGGATGACCCTACACGTAGGAACTGGAGGGGGAACATGCCGCTGCTTCCAGGATCATGGCACACACGGTGTGGGGCAAACCCCTGACCTGCTCCCCAGCGGGAGCTTGACGGCCAGATTGAAAGGTCTGATGGGCTGGACACAGCCTGTGGGCTGTAGTTTGCCCACCCCTGATTGAGTCTGACTTGCATGTCACAGGCTATAGCATTTTGCTAAGTGATACAGGCAAGGAAGAAAAGATGTGAATGGAGTTTGAGAGCTGATAAATGATTAAGAAAGGCTGTTCCAGATGTCACGAGTTGCAATGGAGAAGACTTTTGCACCAATAATGGCTAGAGTGAGGAACAGATATCAGGCCAGTTTTAGATGGGCATAGAAAATGGGGATGGCAGTAGAGAGACAAGATCGATGATGTAGGCTGGAATGAGTCCATGGAAAGTTTTCCCATATGTAAAAGACCTACAGACTTTGAGCATATTGATACTGAAATTAAAACACATGGACTATGAGTTTTAAAAATAAGAACCAGGGCCATAACCAGGGGAAGGTGAGTGGGGGCAGCCTCCCAGAGCGCAGAGCCGAAGGGATGGAAAAAGTACAGGAAAGAAACAGGAGGGGGTACAAATATGCTTGCTCACCCCAGGCGCTAAAATGCCTAGTTATGGCTCTGATAGGAACCCAAAATTAGACTCTTAAATCCATGGCTTAAATCCATCGGTGCCTGGTTGTCAAAATGCTGGTTAACCTTTTGGATGCTTAGGACTTTTGAAATTCAGGTTATTTGGACATTCAGCTATAGATTTAGGAGCCTAATTTTAGGCTCCCATTTTTAAAATCTTGCCATAAACTACAGTTACCCGTAAAGGACTGCATAAGCACTGCTGCAAGATGAAACACAAACCAAATACAAACTCAACTATTAAATCCAAATAATAAACACAATCTTTTGTCCCCTGAGGATCACAGAAATGGGCTCTGGAAGATTAAAAACAGGAGCAACTGCTGGAAAGTTCAGCTCCAGGAGCTGACAGCAATATCCTAGCTGATTATAACTACTATGTAAGAATAGAAGATTAGACAAGTGGATGGCCTCATCATTTGGATATAGGTATTTGACAAAGTGCAGGGCCTCATCAGTCCTAGCTCCCTGAAAAGCTGTGAAGAGGTGGCTCTGCAGATCTCATTGAAGGGTGTAATGGGGTGAGGCCAAGTGTGTATAGGGTTGTATAGTGGCCCTAACTACCAATGGCCCCTGTATTTAGTCCTTCATGCAATATATTTCTATTTCTAAATGGAACAAGACTATAGCAAAAGGTCTTTATTCAGGCCATTCAATACATACATGCATATAGTAAATTGCTGCTACAGAGAGAAAGGGTGGTCCAGTGGTTAGGGCACAAGCTTAGGACTTGAGAAACGGAGGTTCTATTCTGTGCTCTTGAAGATGTAGAGGTTGCTTACTTTCAAGTCACTTAATCTTTTTATGCCTCAGTTCCCCATCTGTAAAATAGGGACGATCATACCTCACAGGGTCTTGTGAGGATATACAATGGTAATGGGAGTAAATAAGTACCTAACTGACAGATTTGTGTCTGATTGCAGTGGAAGATTACACTGATTTCCCTGTATAAGGTAAAATAAGGCTATTGCACCAAATTTTTGAGAGATTATGGGGTCAGATACTGCAATACTAGGCACCATGTAAGTATGTAAGATCAAAAGAGAGAATAGATAGAGTTAGGGACCTGTATTTATGGTCAGAACTTAAATAAGTGGCTTAATTTTTCAAAGGAGCCTAAATATGAATGAAAGTATCTCATTTCAGGGTCCTCTCATTTGGTAAGTTTATTCCTGAAATCTAATGTGTTGGCCCAAGAGGGTTGGTTCTATCTGCTGCTCTCACTGAAAAAAGTCACAGCAATAAGGTTGCATTGTTAGGCAGACATCAAAAAGGATGAACAAGAAAATATTGTTTTGAAGAAATTGTTCAGAAACAGTTAATTCCCAACAGATCCCTTTTAACACTGACCATATCCCTCAAAATGGTGTTGTCTGGCACATAATTCCTCCTGCTGCCGGGTGAGACTTTTCAAAGAAGTGTCCATGTTTGTATTCTTTGTTATAATATACTCCTTTGTGCTGATTCGTGCTCTTTTCCCTTTATTACATTTTTAACTTTTATTATTGCTCAGTCACACTCACATACTCATCAGCTAAGTGACTCATTGCATATTGCTTAACCCACAATGATGAATACTGATTTTTATATAATGTGTTTAGGACAGGGAGTGTTACTTTGCAGAAGTCTTGGTATAAATTAAAAAGTAGCTGGGGCACCCTTTGTGATCACAAACTTCTTATGATTCAATGTTTGACTCACGATTTTCTGCCTCTCAGTTGGCATCACCTTCATGGCCTTTCACACCATACTCTCTCACCCACCTACACCTCAGCTTTCTCTTCCTCCTACTCGCCCTCTTGCTCATTATATTCCTTCCAGTCCTCCTCTTACTGCTCCCTTCATGTCTTTCTCCCATTCTCTGCTTTTCTCCTTTTCTCTGTTGCCTCTTATCTTTGTCACACCTTTGTAACAACAGGTTGTTCATCTGCCTCTTGAATACCAAATGCCTTCCTGGACTCCTTCAAAGCCCTCTTCAAAACATCCTGCATGAGTCCCTTGAACCTTGATTTCCCCAGTGTTGTTCATAAAATTCTCCCATACCTGATTTGCTTTGTTTTGTTGATCTAAAATGGTAAGGTTTTCAGGGCATGGACCTGGTCTTACTTGTTTTGTAAATCACCATGTATGCTACTGGCACTATGCAAATAATATTCTGGCAGATGTCACCAGTGTTGCTGTTGCACTTCTGAGTTCTTTTTCTTAGCGTACGAGCAAATGTTCAGTCCGGGAATACATGCTGTGTTGTTCTTAGGTTTTTGTTATGTGAGGTTCTGATCAGTGGCCCTGGGAAAGGAGCTTTGCAAGCAGCAGGTGTTCAGAATGTTGACAAGTCATCCACTGGTGTCAGAACTGATGTCAGAGGAAGGAGTAACAATTAACTAACCTCCCCACTGCTGCTCCCAAATGGATAGGATGATTAGAAAGATGCCAGGTTTGGGCATTAAAATCTGCATGTCTCTTATATCCCAAACTTTTTTAAAAAGTGAGTAATAGACCAAACCCCATATATTGTTTGGTTTCATTTGTTGCTTAATTTAATTATGCCAAAAGGCATATAGCATCAAAAACATGTGGATTCCTGCAGTAACAAGCAAACTATTAAAACACTAGTTTTGCTATGTGAATAGATTTAGCCTGCTTTAGAATCAGAATTTTTCTCTGGCAGATCTGGAACAAGGAAACAAAGAAAATTGCAATACTGTTAGGCAGAATAATAGGAGCTATTGGATCTATGTTTTGAAGACAGACTGGCACTGCTTTTCACAAGCCTTGTTGTGTCTGAACCTCCAACCCCTGAAGAAAGAAATCTCTCTTTTTACTGAGAATGATTGTCTAGTGGTATCCAGATTCTGAAGAATATAAGCAGCAGCAACACATTTAGGGCCAAATGCTGCAAAATTTGCTATCCACAACAGATATTTTGATATGGAAAGACTAAGGAAGATCAAGTTTCAGAGTAGCACCCGTGTTAGTCAGACTAAGAGCTCAAGGGAGATCAGTAACTGAGCTAGTGATCATAAGGAAAGCACTGAGAGGGAACCACTAGAAAGAAGGAAGAGACATGTAGCCTAACTGATAGTTTCAAATTGAGGAAATACAAGCATAGCCTTACTGACCATATTTCTGGCATTTTTTCAGATATTGTTAATACATTGTGATATTTTTCCAAGAAGATGTTTGAATTAAATTCACACAATATTTCTATTGCGATTAGCCATTGTTGTAAAGAGAGCCATTAGCCCTCTTTGATACTTAATTTAAACTACCCAGCAGAATGTCTTTTTCTTTCACAAGGGGAAATACTTATTATTTTCTTTCATTTCTTGCTGTTGCAGTTCTTGTGTATAATAAAGCCATGTCCCCAGAGTATTACACTGAACTCTGACCCCATCTCTATTCTCATTTGCATACTCCCAGGTGTCACTCTTACAGTCTTACAGTCACACAGACTGCATTTATGATGAGTTGTGCTGAACACTATTTAAATTCCTCCTCCATGCTCCATGTTTAGGTTAGACAAATACTGGGAAAAGCAGAAGGAAAACTTTTTGGATCTATTTTAAACTTCATTCGATTTCATGGTATTTATAGACAGTTAATTCATTGCCTGATGAAATTGTGACAACAGAGTTAATTCAACCAACTGACATTCGAGTTGAATTCAGTGAATACATTTGGGGGGGCGGAAATGAAAAGCCAAACATTTTTTAAATGTCAATTTTGGAAATGATGTTATTTCAAATTGATGTTTGACAAGTTTCTTTCAACTCAGATTAAACTTAGATTTTTGGTTTTGGTTTTGGTTTTGCTCTTGCTCACCAAAATGAAAAAATCAGTTAAAAATGAACCTTTCCCACACACTCCTAGTTTCAGCCCCTGACCTCTAGTTATAAAGGGGAAAAATTTGTTTTAATGGGAAAACAAATTAATGAACTCCCCAATTCTTTCTTTTCTCCTTTATGAGCACACACTGCTGGGATACAAGGGAGAACAGATCTTATGTGAGTCCTTAGTTAAAATAATGCATAAATGTACTGGTTCCATTGACTTCAGTAGACTTAGTCCTAATTTATACCAGTGTGGGATCTTTGTCAGGAGCTCAATCTTTCTTAGACCAAAGAATTCCCTATTACCAGGAACTGCACGTACAAACCTGGGAATTATTAGTAAGAGTGCATCAGTTGATCTCAATCTTCTTATGACAGAACAGAAGGGGGAAAGGTGGCTTCTCTGAGGTGAGAAGCCAAATGTTAGGAACTCTAAAGATCAGTTTTGTGACAGATATGACAACTTCCTGCAATATCTTTGTATTAAGTTTATGTATCATTGTGGGCCAGGGATTGTATATAATTCCATGGGGGAGAGTGAACACAGCCCCTCCAGAAAATGTTAACAATGGAGGGTGATTAGGCAAATTCACTCAGATTGTAACACGTCCAGAGAGTTACCACTTCCTGGAGGGGCTTATATGTACTAGTTCAAAATGGATTCACCAGAGGCCAACAGATGAAGAAAGGACTAATGGATAAAGAGCCTAAGTTTAAGAGCCTTTTTTCTGATCCAGCAAATGGACAGGACCTTCTGCCCAAGGGGAGGGCCCCAGTCCTTGGAAAGTGTTGGAGGGATTGATACCAACCAGAGCACTTGTGGAAATATTGAGGTGATCTCTGGTAAGCTTATTAGCACAACAATAGGTTCCTGTATTGTTTTTAATATGTGTTCCCTGTAATGCTTTTACCTTAAGAATAAATGTGCTTGCTTAGAAAGGATTGTGTGGTACCTTAATTGTGAGCAATTACCCTGTTTATAGCTTCTGAGGAGAAGGAAAGGTAAACCTTTTAAGCAGTCTCACTTGCTGGGGAATTCACAGTGTAGACAAGGAACAGTGCAGCCTGGAAATACCCCAGTCAGGAAGGAAAGCCAGAAGCCTGACTGAGTGCCCTTAGACCACAGAGGGGGAATATAGGTGCAGTTGCTCTGAACAGTGACAGATATGATAAAACATTTGCACTTTGCACTTCAGCCATTCATTTGAGGATCTTCATGTGCTTCACAAACATTGTCGCACTTTTACATACAAAGAAACTGAGGCATAGAGCCTTGTCCAGTTGAGGTGAAACATGTCCTTGTTACTGTTTCCTTCGTCCTCCTTCTCTCCCTCCGTATGGTTGATCACAGTCCACTCTTGCATCCTGTTGGAATGTGAGCTCTTTGCACAGTGCCTAGTAAACAGGGGCATTGTTTTTTTTACTATAATACCTATAAGAATATTGGAACCACACAGAAGCCAATGCAGGCCTTGGAGCACTGATATAAACGATCTCTCTGGTCAACCCAGGAATCAAGCAGGCTACTACTGTCACTGATTAAATCTCAGGTGTGAAATATGACCTCCTTTACTTTGTGGTGGTTGTAGTCCCGCAGGAGAATTCGAGAGACAACTCCTCTTGGATTCTCTCTAATTCTAGAAGTGGCAAAGTTCTTGGATTCCTATTGTGCTTTGAGGGGGTGGCAGCAGATGGCATCTTTCATTCATTCTCTTGCAAAACAAAATAAAAGCATTAATAAAAGCAACAATAATGTATTTCATCTCTAACGTAAGCTGATACATTCCAGGAGAAGATGATCTAATAAGTCTTTCCAAGCTCTAACTTCTAGGATTTTTCCCGTCATTGTCTGTTTTTCTAATAAAGAGAAAAGCAACATGTTCCATGCTCTGCACTGGAACAATAGACAACAGTGTTTGCTGCATGTTTACATACATAATTTTTTTAACATGGTGGGGCATAAGTGAAAATAAGAATGGCCCTAGAGGGTCAGACCAAAGGTCCATCTAGCCCAGTATCCTATCTTCCCACAGTGGCCAGTGCCAGGTGCCCCAGAGGAAATGAACAGAACAGGTAATCATCAAGTGAGCCATCCCCTGTCGTTCATCTCCAGCTTCTGGCAAACAGAGGCTAGGGACACGATCCCTACCCATCCTGGCTAATAGCCGTTGATGGAACCTATCCTCCATGAATTTATCTAGTTCTTTTTTGAACCTCGTTATAGTCTTGGCCTTCACAACATCTTCTGGCAAGGAGTTCCACAGGTTGACTGTGCATTGTGTGAAGAAATACTTCCTTTTATTTGTTTTAAACCTGTTGCCTATTAATTTCATTTGGTGACCCCTAGTTCTTGTGTTATGAGAAGCAGTAAACAACACTTCCTTATCTACTTTCTCTACACCAGTCATGATTTTATAGATCTCAATCATATCTCCCCTTAGCTGTTTCTTTTCCAAGCTGAAAAGTCTCAATCTTATTAATCTCCCCTCATACGGAAGCTGTTCCATACCCCTAATCATTTTTGTTGTCCTTTTCTGAACCTTTTCCAATTCCAATGTATCTTTTTTGAGATGGGGTGACCACATCTGCACGCAGTATTCACGATGTGGGCATACCATGGATTTACAGAGAGGCAACATGATATTTTCTGTCCTCTTATCTATCCCTGTCTTAATGATGCCCAGCATTCTGTTCGCTCTTTTGACTGCGCCAGCACATTTTTTGACTGCTGCTGCACATTTACCTCTCTTCATTCTGAGAACTGACCATTTATTTCTACCCTTTGTTTCTTATCTTTCAACCAAAAAGAAAAGGAGGACTTGTGGCACCTTGGAGACTAACAAATTTATTTGAGCATAAGCTTTTGTGAGCTACAGCTCACTTCCTCGGATGCATTCGGTGGAAAATACAGTGGGGAGATTTACATACACACACAGATAACATGAAACAATGGGTTTTATTATACACACTGTAAGGAGAGTGATCACTTAAGATGAGCTATTACCAGAAGGAAGGAGGGAGGGAACGGAGGAAAACCTTTTGTGGTGATGATCAAGGTGGGCCATTTCCAGCAGTTAACAAGAATGTCTGAGGAATAGTGGGGGGTGGGTGGGGGGAGAAATAACACGGGGAAATAGTTTTACTTTATGTAATGACCCATCCACTCCCAGTCTCTATTCAAGCCTAAGTTAATTGTATCCAGTTTGCAAATTAATTCCAATCCAGCAGTCTCTCATTGGAGTCTGTTTTTGAAGTTTTTTTGTTGAAGGATAGCCACTTTCAGGTCTGTAATCGTGTGACCGGAGAGATTGAAGTGTTCTCCGACTGGTTTTTGAATGTTATAATTCTTGATGTCTGATTTGTGTCCATTTATTCTTTTACGTAGAGACTGTCCAGTTTGACCAATGTACATGGCAGAGGGGCATTGCTGGCACATGATGGCATATATCACATTGGTAGATGCGCAGGTGAATGAGCCTCTGATAGTGTGGCTGATGTGATTAGGCCCTATGATGGTGTCCCCTGAATAGATATGTGGACAGAGTTGGCAACGGGCTTTGTTGCAAGGATAGGTTCCTGGGTTAGTAGTTCTGTTGTGTGGTGTGTGGTTCCTGGTGAGTATTTGCTTCAGGTTGGGGGGCTGTCTGTAAGGAAGGACTGGCCTGTCTCCCAAGATCTGTGAGAGTGATGGGTCCCCGATAATGTCATGGCTAACCTGGTGGTTGAACTTTGTGACTTTGTCCTCACCCAAAACTATTTCACATTTGGGGACAATGTATACCTTCAAATCAGCGGCACTGCGATGGGTACCCGCATGGCCCCACAGTATGCCAACATTTTTATGGCGGACTTAGAACAACGCTTCCTCAGCTCTTGTCCCCTAATGCCTCTACTCTACTTGCGCTACGTTGATGACATCTTCATCATCTGGACCCATGGAAAAGAAGCCCTTGAGGAATTCCACTATGAGTTCAACAATTTCCATCCCACCATCAACCTCAGCCTGGACCAGTCCACACAAGAGATTCACTTCCTGGACACTACAGTGCTAATAAGCGATGGTCACATAAACACCACCCTATATCGGAAACCTACTGACCGCTATTCCTACCTATATGCCTCTAGCTTTCATCCAGATCACACCACACGATCCATTGTCTACAGCCAAGCTCTACGATATAACCACATTTGCTCCAACCCCTCAGACAGAGACAAACACCTACAAGATCTCTATCATGCATTCTTACAACTACAATACCCACCTGCTGAAGTGAAGAAACAGATTGACAGAGCCAGAAGAGTACCCAGAAGTCACCTACTACAGGACAGGTCCAACAAAGAAAATAACAGAACGCCACTAGCCATCACCTTCAGCCCCCAACTAAAACCTCTCCAACGCATCATCAAGGATCTACAACCTATCCTTATTATGCTCAAATAAATTTGTTAGTCTCTAAGGTGCCACAAGTACTACTTTTCTTTTTGCGAATACAGACTAACATGGCTGCTTCTCTGAAACCTATCTTTTAATCACTTACCAATCCATGAGAGAACCTTCTCTCTTATCCCATGGCAGCTTACTTTGCATAAGAGCCTTTGGTGAGGGACCTTGTTAAAGGTTTTCTGAAAATCTAAGTACACTATATCCACAGGATCCCCCTTGTCCACATGCTTGTTGACCCCCTCAGAGAATTCTAGTAGATTGGTGAGGCGTGATTTCTCTTTACTAAAACCATGTTGACTCTTCCTCAACAAAGTATGTTCATCTATATGTCTGACAATATTGGTTGTTATTATAGTTTCAACCAGTTTGCCCGGTACTGAAGTCAGGCTTACAGGTCTATAATTCCTGGGATCACCTCTGGAGCCCTTTTTAAAAACTGGCGTCAGATTAGCTATCCTCCAGTCATTTGGTACAGAAGCTGATTTAAATGATAGGTTACAGACTACAGTTAGTAGTTCTACAATTTCACATTGAATTCCTTCAGAACTCTTGGGTGAATACCATCTGGTCCTGGTGACTTATTGCTATTTAATTTATCAATTTGTTCCAAAACCTCCTATAATGATACCTCAATCTGGGATAGTTCCTCAGCTCTGTCACCTAAAAAGAATGGCTCAGGTTTGGGAATCTCCCTCATATCCTCAACCGTGAAGACCGATGCAAAAAATGTATTTAGTTTCTCTGCAATGGCCTTATCGTCCTTGAGTGCTCCTTTAGCACCTCGATGGTCAAGTGGCACCATTAGTTGTTTAATAGGCTTCCTGCTTCTAATGTACTTTAAAAAAGTTGCTATTACTTTTTGAGTCTTGGGCTAACTATTACTCACATTCTTTTTTGGTATTCTTAATTATATTTTTACACTTCATTTGCCAGTGTTTATGCTCCTTTCTATTTTCCTCACGAGGATTTAACTTTCACTTTTTAAAGGATACCTTGTTGCTTCTCCCTGCTTCTTTTACCTTGTTGTTTAGCCACGGTGGCTCTTTTTTGGCTTTCTTACTATGTTTTTTTAATTTGGGGTATACATTTAATTTGAGCCTCCATTATGGTGTCTTTAAAAAGTTTCCATGCAACTTGCAGAGATTTCACATTTGGCACTGTACCCTTTAATTTCTGTTTTACTAACCTCCTCATTTTTGTATAGTTCCCCTTTCTGAAATTAAATGCTACAGTGTTGGGCCACTGTGGTGTTTTTCCTGACACAGGAATATTAAGTTTAATTATACTATTGTCACTATTACCAAGCGGTCCAGCTATATTCACCTCTTGGACTAGATCCTGTGCACCACTTAAGACTAAATCAAGAATTGCCTCTCCTCTGGTGGGTTCCAGAACTAGCCGCTCTAAGAGTCAGTCATTTAAGGTGTCAAGAAACTTTACCTCTGCATCCCATCCTCAGGTGACATTTTTCCAGTCAATATGAGGATAATTGAAATCCCCCAGTATTTTTATTGAGTTTTTTATTTTAATAGCCTCTCTAATCTTCCTGAGCATTTCACAGTCACTATCACCATCCTGGTCAGGTGGCCAGGAATATATCCCTACTGTTATAGTCTCATTATTAGAGCATGGAATTTCTATCCATAGAGATTCTATGGTACAGTTTGATTCATTTACAATTTTTACTTCATTTGATTCTATGCTTTCTTTCACATATAGTGCCACTCCCCCACCAGCATGACCCGTTCTGTCCTTCCAATATATTTTGTACCCTGGTATTAGTGTATCCCATTGATTACCCTCATTCCACCATGTTTCTGTGATGCCTATTATATCAATATCCTCATTTAATACAAGGCACACTAGTTCACTCATTTTATTATTTAGACTTCTAGCATTGGTATATAAGTACTTTAAAAATTTGTCTCCTTTTAACTATCTGCCATCACACGATGTAGTTGAATTGGACTTTTTTTTATTTGACTGTTTCTGATCAGACCCTACCTATATTTTATCATTTTCCATCCTCTCATCCTCACTAGGACATAGAGATTCTCTATTAATAGATCCTCCCCTAAGGGATGTCCGAACCATGTGTTCCTCTGCACCTGTCGGCTTTCCCCCAGCCCTTAGTTTAAAAACTGCTCTATGACCTTTTTAATGTTAAGTGCCAGCAAGTGTGCAGAATTCCATTTTGGCCAAGGGTATCATAAAGGACTGCACTCACAGCAGGTGCGCCTCCTTCTTGGTTGGTCTGGGAATTAGCTTTTACCCTGTTGAATCAGCACTCCGATCTCTTAGGGTACATCTACACTGCGATAACTCTCAGAAGCTGACTCAGCCGCACAGGGCTACAAAACTACAATGTAGTCAGTTTGGTTCAGGCTTGAGTCCAGGCTCTGAGACCCCATGTGTGGGGAAGGTCTGAGAGTCCAGGCTCCAGCCCAAGCCCAAACATTTCCATGGTAATTTTTATCCCCGCAGCACAAGCCCCATGAGCCCAAGTCAGTTGACCTAGGCTGTCAAACTGAGTGCTGTGGGTTTTTTAATTGCCATGTAGACATATCCTCAGGCACCAATAGTTTCCTCTGGAGAAGGCTGATTGGGGATATGTAGCTAATTAGCTGATGAGGCTGGGAGGGCTTACTAACCATTTAGCCATCAGCTGAGGGGTTTGAAAGAAGACACAGGAAGGCAACAAAAGAGAAAACCTGGGCTAGCTGAGCTCAGTAAGCGCTGAGATCTCAAGAAAGGGAGACCTCTATTTCTCTCTGGCCCTGTGGGAAAGGGCTAACGGGCAAGAAACACAGTAAATACTTTCCTGCACATGACTGTATTGGTGAAGAAAATATAAACACAGTTGCCACTTACTGGGCAGGGTCTGAAATGTTTTTGGGGCATCAGAGGAGGTGGACAGAGCCAGCCCCATTGCGCGCACTGTGGTCAGTCTCTCTTTGCAACTCACAATGCACCCTCTTCCTGACTTAGTCTTTCAGTCAGGTCACTATACAGTCCCCCGCCCCTTCTAGGGTATCAAAGTCCCACTGAACAAGCTGTCCAGATGCTGCCTCAGATAGCCTTCCGTTCCACTCTAGGTCTTGTGCCACTTCCTAGTGGCTGGTAGGGGAACCTAGTCTCACCCACCACTCCAGGTTCTAGCCTAGGGACCCTAGCATTCCAGGTCTGTTCAGTCTCAGTGCCTGTTGCTGTTTCCCAGAGCTCCTTCCTACCCCACCTGCCTACCTCCTTGTCTATCAGTGGGTTTACTTCCACAGCATCCTCTGCTCCTCATGGCTACTTCACTCCTCTTGGCCACTTGCCACACTCTCTAGTCCAGGGGAAGTTCCCAGGGCTTAGTCTTCCATTGGATTTCTTCCTGGTCCCTCACCAACTCCCCTTCCCTCTAGAGACAGATTTCAGTCCCCTTCCCTTCAGCCACTGTTGCTTCCTATCACTTCCCGGCTTTATAATTCTATCCCAGCTCCTCTCTCAGTTGGGCTGCATCTGCAGTTAGGTCTTATCAAGCCCCTGGCTCCTCTCCAGATGCAGCATATGGTTAATTGCCCCTTTCTGGCCAACATTAAACTGATCAGGACTTGTGTGAGGTGAACACTCCATCCCAGGCAATCATACACAGCTCAGAAAAAGATCAGCTCTGACCTTTCAGTAATGTTAGTAACATACATTTCTCATTGTCCTCTGTCTCATAGGGTTGTTACATTTGTCATTGTGATGGCCATTGTAAAAGTGCCAAGGACTACTTTAGAAATCACCTTGAACTAGACTCCGATACCTTTGGGCTGGGTAGCACTGTCCCCTGTAAATAGTCTCATTAACTTCAGTGGGGCTCCCCTCAACAGTCAGGGAATCAGAATCTGTCCCTGTGTAACCAGCCTAATAATGATACCAGCATATTCACTTTGTTCTTTGTGTGGTATGATGTTATCTTTGCTTTGTAGTTAGGATGGTGATCAGATGCTAAACAACCATTTAGAGTTCCTATTCTCAGCTCCAGACCCTTTGCTCAATGGTTGCTGTTAAGCATAACTCTCATTCTGTTGCTGTTATAGCAGCTGGGTTTGCTACTCTTCTCTGTCTTCATCATTGCAATGCAAATCATGTAGTTTCACTGACAAAGCATATGTTGTTGCCTTTTATTAACATGTAAGCATTAAATATGCATGCATATGCTCTATAATTACCAAGCAGCACTTCACATAAAGAAGTCTGAGTCTTGCAATGTGCACAAGATGAAAATGGCCTACCACGTTTTTCCTTTTGAGTGAATTCACGGCTCCTTTCAACATCAATTCCTCCTGATATTAGGAATAAATTGGCAGTCAGGGCTCAATCTGGCTGCCATTGAAATCAAGGACTTCAGCTGAATGGTATTGATTTCAGAATGAAGAAGACAATGTGAAAGCTGATTTTATCAGTTTTTGATGGATAGAGGGAAATCTCAACAAGTTATATACATCAGAATTTATACTACAGCTTTATGATCTTACCTTTTAGTAAAGTAATAATATTTTTATCCTTCATACTATTACAATTATAGAGTGGACATCTTTTTATTTTTATGGATCTTTTTCTTTTTCAGGGTGGTTGTATTTTATAAAAGGAATGAGAGGAAAGGTGTACAACAAACTACAAATATGTTTAGGCCTTGAAGATGTTAGGGCCCCTGGCTGATTATCCACTAGCCCTGGTCTCTTTGGGGGTGGAGAAACTCAGAGTCTTATTGTCCATTCTACTATGTAGTATTTTTCTTACCACAGTTTTGTACTGTGATGATAACAATCATAGAGGACACAATGAAGGACAAAGACCACAAGAAATAATACTGCAAAAAGCTTTAAACGACATAATATTATTGTAAATAATGTGGCCCACAACTTCAGCTTCATATTTTTCATGCCAGTAGTTTACAATAATGAAAACAAGAACCCACAAGATGAGAGTGGGATGGAGGCAGAGATGCTTTACAATGAGGGGAGTCCTTTCTTCTATAAAGCAGTTAAGAGGTATGATTTGTTGAACCAGTTGTGCAACAAAGAATCATCATACAACCTTTCCTATGCTGCAATGGCCAAGGTTAGGCAAAATACTCCAGCGAGTTCAAATCTCATGCACTTGAATGTTGTTGCTGGAAATGTTGTAAGGGAAACATCCTCTAAAAACTATTTATTTCTCTTTTAAATAATAAAGGAAATAAGTGAGAGAGTGCTACTAACTTAATTCAATAACTGAACCATTAATCTTCTCTCACTTACCTCTTCTTTTTCTCACTACTTATTTTAAAAAACAAAAACAAGAAAACTAGCAGCAGCAAAGACATGCACATGTTTAAACAGAGTAATCCTGTAATTGTGCTGCTGTAGCCCTCAATTTTTTTCCCCATCCCATTTCCTCCTTGCTTTTGATAACTCTCACTTATTGTATCATGTCTCAAACTTAGAATGGGGCAGGTCCACATCTTATCTCTTTATCTTGTGAGAAGCACCTAGCACACTTCAGGCAACTAGAACATAGTAAGTAACGAATGCGAGATGGAAGATATTAGCATATGTGGTGTGACTGTGAAAATAGGTAGTGACTGCTCCCCCAGCAACTTCTGTGACCAAATGTAACACAGCCCAAGGTGAAAAAAACATTTGTAATGGGAGAACCATGACACACTGATATTTATATGGACATGCTTCTATTCCACAGCAAACTTCTTGAGACCTGATATATGCTAAGGACTGAGATTATGGGACAGTTTCTTAACCAGTATAAATTGGCAGAGCTCCCTTTACTTCAGCAGAACTCCTCTTTCACTCTAGCTGTGTACCCTGACCTAGGACTGGTATCCACAGTAGAGACCTCACCACCACCACAGCAAGCATCCTTGCTGGCAGTAGAGGCCAAGGAATGAATGAGCATGCACAGAAAGCCACCTTTCCTCTCCTAGAAGTCTGCTTAGGACAGGGTAAGGGCATTGTGACAGAATATACCCGTGTACACTACTGTAGTAATCTTTGTACAAAGTGTTCCTTGTGATGTATCATTTCAAAACTCGCAATTTGCTGGTCATTATTATTCTGGTAAAATATGTGTGGCAACATTGTATGTAAAGTTATAAGATTCCATTGTATGGTGCTACTAAAATACATTCCAAGGCTGGGGAGTGGCCAAGCTAGTTCCTCAGAGACAAAGGGCAAGCTAGTGCCTCAGCAGGGTGTAAACAAGGTCAATGGGCCATTATCTGTTAAGTGGCTATTCATTGGGAGGAAAAGGGGCATGGGCAGAAAATCTACATTTTAGCAAGGACACAGCCTGGGGTTCCCATCCACACATTCTGCCTGTAGCCATAATCCCTGAAGATGCTTCTCAAAGGTGGGAGACAACTATAAAAAAGACAGGAGAAACATGCCCAGGGACCCTTCCTCTTCTCTCTTTCTCTCTCTCTGTCCATTGATTCATTGCACCAGCAGGAACAAAGGAAGCAGCCATTATATGGAAGAAGGGGTCCCGGCCTAGAAGTTTGGTCACTAACACTATTGAGAGCATGTGGTGAGAAAAAATTTGCTTTGAATTTAACATAGTTTGTTAAGCTGAACATTAGTTGCATTTTATCTTTATTTCTCTTGTAACCATTTCTGACTCTTATGCCTCATTACTTGTGTTCACTTAAAATCTATCTCTTTGTAAATAATAAACTTGTTTTATCTAAACCAATGTGCTTGAATGGAAGTGTTTGGGAACCTCCATTTGGGATAACAGGATTTGTGCATATCATTTCTATTAATAAAATGACGGACTTTATATGAGCTTGTATTATCCAGGAAAGTGGTGGGCACATACATTTGTGGGGGGAGATTTGGGGCTGGGAGTGTGTGGGAGTCACCCTGCTGTATAATTCAGTCTGGTAAAAGCCTGGGTGTGATTGCCAAGCTACAACTGCACAAAGACATAATTGGGAGTAACTTACATGCTAGAGACTGTTTGTGAGCAGTCTAGGTGTGGAGGCAACAACAACAAAGCAGTGTAAAGGGCACCCCACGTTAGAGGGCAGGAGTGACACACCTACTCGCTAGTCTAGATTATACCCTGGGTATGTCACAAGCACATAAATAAAGCAGTGTGTGTTGCCTTTTTCTCCAGGATTGCCAATGTGGCAGCTGTCATGAGTTCTAAATTAAGAGCTGCCCTGCAGAGATCCTCAAAATGTTTGAAACTTTATTTTTGCACTTCTCTCCAACCTAATCAGCTTCCTTCCCAACCGAAGGCCAATCTTTATTCAACAGAGCCCAAGTTCACTATATTTAGCTACATTTAACTATTTTTAATTGTATCCTCTGTAGATGAACTCCACTTTGCCTGCATAAAGCCTGTGTATTTTGGCCAAGGTAGGTGAAGTATGGAGGGTCTGGAAATGGAATTCCACCTCACCAACCATGCCAACACTGGGCCAATGAGCAAGGCTACTGTACACCTCCCCACATCCATTGGAGTAACACCAACAGTGCCTCCAAGGCAGTTTGAATCTGGGGATCCTTAACATCAGTTAATTAGACAAAAAGTGTCTAAAATTGGGCACACAAAATTAGTGGACATTGAAAATCTTGGCTTAAGCTTTTATCTATGGGTAAGGAAGTGGAGGTGATCACAGCAATAATCTTGACTCAGGATCCTATTCTCAGCAAGCACATTTGAAGCTTATACATAGTGTACCTTCATGGCCATGTATTAAAATGGCATTGTGCCAGCTTCCAAGGGAGTATGTCAGTTTTAATAGGACATATGTGCTACGAAAAGACACATTGAGTAGGACAGCCTGTCTAATGCTGCAAGTACCAAATCTTCTGCCAAAAGTCCCTTTTATAGAAAACTACAGCCCTGTTTACACGTGATCATGTTGCTCAGTGCCTATGTTCCTAAAGAGTCTACCTCCTCTGGGGATGAAGGGCAGACAAAGGGGTTGTGGCAAAAAAAAAAAAAAGTGTAGTACCACAGGTGGTCATGAACTCATTCAGAACACATAGGATGACAGAACATCTGTTACACAAAAACACAACCTTGAGGCATGTTCTGTAAAGTCAGGACCATGGTAAACGATGGCTCTGGGATGAGTTTTTTCATAGAGGAGGCAAGCAGCTGGACCCACAAAATACGTTATGCATTTTCCCTGAAAAGTGGAAGACCAGCAGTAGATTCATAATACATACTGGTGAATGATGCCCTTTCAATGTCTTTTCTTTAAAAAACAAACTAAACAAAAAACGTTTTGCACCAATCAATTCTGCATCTGATTCGTGCCACCATTTGTGACCTAACTGTATGTGGGTTGGCGAAAGCAAGATCACCATTGTGCGGGGGTTGATTAAATTTAACAGATCAGCTGGCTCTCAGTCACGGATGAAATACAAAAGTAAATTGACATAAGGGAAACTTGTGCTCATTATGAGACAGAAGCTGGAACCTTTAGCATATCTCTGACAGGCATATATAGAATACCTATGTATTTTCCTTTTAGGACATCAGCTGCAGTAGTGTAATCAGCTAGCCTAGTAGGGGTGAAGAGATGGGGGGGGGGGGAGAGAGGAGGGAAAGTGTTCACACAGCTCATGTTTAGCTCTTCAGTCATTATGATAGGTTTCAGAGTAGCAGCCGTGTTAGTCTGTATTCGCAAAAAGAAAAGGAGTACTTGTGGCACCTTAGAGACTAACAAATTTATTAGAGCATAAGCTTTCGTGAGCTACAGCTCACTTCATCGGATGCATTTGATGGAAAAAAGTCCTTATGATGTCATCTGTATTGGGGCATTTTCCATATATGGTGTGGGAGAGAAGATTTATCTTCCTGTTTGCAGCGGATAATGGGGGATGGGTGCTTGCGTGGTAAAAAGGGGCAGTAGCCAGAGCATTTAATTTGGCTTTCTGAATCATCCTCAGACAAGCTCCACATGCTCATGCAGCCTAACCTCTAGGCATCCTCTGTAGCCAAAAGGATAGGACTCAGATTTTGTATCAAACACAAGAGCCTTGTATGGGAGAACTTAAAAGTTTCCTAATCCATACTGCAAATTCAATACTTGCTGGACAACGGCATCAAACAACATCTTCCTTCTAGAAACTGAAGACACAGCAAATAAAATGATTTATTGACTCAAAAATACGCCTGATACTATACAGAGAAATACGTGTCCCTGCCTCAAAGAGCCTGCAATCTAAGGCACCAATCCTTCAGTCAGATCGGGGTGAGCGCCAGGTCTATGCAAATGTGACTGCAGGTTCAGAGCGTACTTTACACACCATGTGATGAGTGATGGCAACACCAAGTATGGTGGGGATCAGGTGAAAGGACAATATTATAACAATAAAATCACATGGTGATTCAATTAAAGCAACTGTACAACTAGATGGGTCCATTAAAAGCTTTTGTGACCAACAGTGCTAGTCTTTGCCTTGATCTTTTGGGTTCTCCTCATGAGTTCACCCACTTTAGCCTCCAGGCAATACAGCTCACTGGGTTTGGATCCGACCTGAGAGGGGGTATATGCTCAGGATACACTTTTTTCCTTTCAATGTGTCTCCTTAAAGGTTATGAGGTTCTCTCATCTTTGAGGATTTCTGCATGGAATTATCTGTACATTAGTTGTAACAAAACCAAGATTTACCAAAAATAGACAAAAAATGCAATTCAAGCAAAGGAAACAGTTTGCTTGACGTACCTAGATTTATACTTCTCAAGAGCTGAAAGAGCTAAGACCGTCTCAGCTTAGTTACAGACTAAAAAAGAAAAGTGAATGGTTTATGACCCTTCAAAGCAATATTACTTCTCTGACTGCTCAGATCCTTCTGTCAGCTTGGTGTTACTATCGAGCTAGAGCTGTGAATGACTCCCGTCAGGACCCTGGGCTGGAACCTGGTGGAATAGGGTAGTCCCAGATCCCCATACTCCTTGTGGCTGCCCCGCCCCTGAGGTGTCGCCTACCCATCTTAGGCCAAGAGGCCTGTCTATTAATTATGTATTTTTAGTAGGGCTGTCGATTAATTGAAGTTAACTCATGCGATTAACTCAAAAAAATTTATCGCGATTAATTGCACTTATAATCCCACTGTTAAACAAGAGACTACCAATTGAACTTTATTAAATATCTTGGATGTTTTTCTACATTTTCCTATACATCTTGTATTCTGTGTTGTAATTGAAATCAAGGTGTATATTGTGACAAAGGTCCTCCTCTGCCTTGGTGAGTCCTGCGCTTACTGGCGGATTTGCTCGCCTCAGAGATTCATGGCAGCCCTCAGTTTGGCCACTTTTGCTAGTGGCTCAAACCTGCCATTCACTCCGCTAACCTCATCACTGGCCAGCACGGGAAAAAGGAAGAAGAACAATCCCCGCAGTCTCTGCTGATCCACTATGTGGGTCGGGGAAGAAGCCCTGAGACCTTTCCCTCTGGTGGAACCCACAGTCCAGGTCAACTCCTCCTGTGCAAAAAGAAAGTAAGAACAGGCATTTGCATGGCACTTTTGTAGCCAGCATTGCAAGGTATTTATGTGCCAGATATGCTAAACAGCTGCATGCCCCTTCATGCTTCAGTCACCATTCCAGAGGATATGCTTCCATGCTGATGATGCTCATTAAAAAAATAATGCGTTAATTAAATTTGTGACTGAAGTCCTTGGGGAAGAATTGTACGTCTCCTGCTCTGTTTTACCACATTCTGTCATATATTTCCTGTTACGGCAGTCTCGGATGATGACACAGCACTTGTTATTGTTTGTTTTAAGAACACTTTCACTGCAGATTTGACAAAATGCAAAGAAGGTACCAATGTGAGATTTGTAAAGATAGCTACAACACTCAACCCAAGATTTAAGAATCTGAAGTGCCTTCCAAAATCTGAGAGAGATGAGGTAGGGAGCATGCTTTCAGAAGTCTTAAAAGAGCAACACTCTGATGCAGAAATTACATAACCCGAACCATCAAAAAAGAAGATCAACCTTCTGCTGATGGCTTCTGACTCAGGTAATGAAAATGAACATGCGTTGGTCTGCAATGCTTTGGATGGTTTTCGAGCAGAACCCATCATCAATATGGATTCATGTCCCCTGGAATAGTGGTTGAAACATGCACATCTGGCACATAAATATCTTGCGATCCCAGCTACAACAGTGCCATGAGAACACCTGTTCTAACTTTCAGGTGACATTGTAAACAAGAAGTGAGCAGCATTATCTCCTGCAAATGTAAACAAACTTGTTTGTCTGAACAATTGGCAGAACAAGAAGTAGGACCGAGTAGTCTTGCAAGCTCTAAAATTTTACATTGTTTTATTTTTGAATGCATTATTTTTGTATATATTTCTATATTTGAAAGTTCAACTTTCATGATAAAGAGATTGCATTACAATATTTGTATTAGGTGAATTGAAAAATGCTATTTATTTTGTCTTTTCACAGTGCAAACACTTGTAATAAAAATAAATATAAACTGAGCACTGTACACTTTGTATTCTCCGTTCTAATTGAAATCAATATATTTGAAAATGTAGAAAATATCCAAAAATATTTAAATAAATGGTATTCCATTATTGTTTAACAGTGTGATTAATCGCACTATTAATCGCGATTCTTTTTTTTAATTGTGATTAATATTTTTTATCTCTTGACAGCCGTAATTTGTAGTACCATAATGTGCATTGAAATTACATAAGAACTGGTGTTGATACACTGGGCACAGTAATAGAAATGCCTTAATATGTATTTGATAGAATTCTTCTGATGCCTTAGGAAAATAATATGCCTTTAACAACTCTGTGTGAAGGATTATTGTTCCCTTTTCAACCTAATAAAATGAGGAGATTAAAAAAATTAAATATTAATGTTGTATTCAGACTGATAAAAATCTCAATGTTAAGGCAGGTACAGATCCTCTGACCTTTGTTCAGATTGCTCTCCTTAGTCTTTTCAGTGATATGAGTCAAGGACAGAATGGTTCTGCCTTACCTTTGAACTTGCAAGGTTTAGTTTACTCTGTATCAGCATTGTAATTAAGCAATAATTGGTTACAGTGTATTCCTAGGTGCTTACTGCATATTTTTGAATAGTGTTTCAGCAAACATTCAGTGCCTAAAGCCAGTTGGCTGAAATGCAAAAAGTGCAAAACCACTTGGAAGTAATGTACACAGTGTAAAATCTTGTTCCTATGGAAGTCAATGGGAGTTTGCCATTTGTCTTCAGGGGAGCCAGGATTTCGTCCAATGTCTAGAATATTTTATTATTGCTTGAAATGGAAGTGTTAATACAAATATTGGGTCAGATCTTTTCTACAATTTAAGTCAGTTGCAAAACACCCATTGACTTAACAGGCAGTAGAATCAAGCACAGGGATAAGACTAAGTCCCTGAAATTACCAGGTAAAACTGAAATGGATAAGAACTCAAGAACAGCTCATTCAGATAATTTCATGTATGTCTGCCATTTTTAAAGCTATTTCACAATGTTGTTTAAAGTAACTCAGGGCATGGCTACACTTGGAGATGTAGAGCGCTGTGAGTTAAACCAGCCCTCGGAGAGTACAGCAGGGAAAGCGCTGCAGTGTGTTCACACTGTCAGCTGCAAGCACACTGGCGTGGCCACATTTGCAGCACTTGCAGCGCATTGGGAGCAGTGCATTATGGGCAGCTATCCCACAGAGCACCTCTTCCCATTCTGGCACTGTGGCTTGTGGGGAGGGTGTGGGGCATTCTGGGTTCTGTCCCAATGCCTCATGATGCATCACTTTGCATCCCAGCAACCCCTGTGCTTCCGTCCACATTTGATGCCATCTTTCAACGTTTTTTGTACTGCACGCTCTGTCTTCCCTTTCAGTCTGCGGGAATGGATCCTGAAGTACTGAGGAATATGCTGATGGGTCTCTCCAGAATGTCACAAATTGCAGTCGAGTTACTCCTTAAGCTACAAACCGATAGTGAGGAGTCCGATGATGATGATGGACAGCTGCAAGGGGCCCCTGTACTGAACACTGTCCCCACATTTTCCACAGGAGTTCATCCTGGAAGATATCTCGCTGCTGAGGGTGACCTGGGAAGCAAGGGAGGGTCTTCTACTAATGGTTTGAGCATTGGCCTGCTAAACCCAGGGTTGTGAGTTCATTCCTTGAGAGGGCCATTTAGGGATCTGGGGCAAAAATTGGGGATTGGTCCTGCTTTGAGCAGGGGGTTGGACTAGATGATCTCCTGAGGTCCCCTCCAACCCTGATATTCTATGAGTCTATATTCTATGAGTCTACAATGCAGCTTCTGCCCTGGCCCATGTGCAGCTTGCCTGTGTGCAGCAATGGTCCTCCCGCCCGTCACGGCACAGTGGTGCGGACATGTTAGCCTTACTGGGACAAGAAGCTCAGTAACTCTTCCAAGGAACCTGCACAAGCGCATTGCCCAACTTCTGCATGAGACTTTTGAAGAGATCACTGAGGCCGATTAGCGCGATGTGAAAGAGCACATCAATGCCCTATTCCGTATCTAAGCATGCATGTAGCCCTAACCTTCCTCGCCCAAGAGCCCGCACCGAACAACTTCCTTTCCAAAATAAAAGCTGCTTACCAGGGACCTCCTCTGGTGTTTTGTCCTTCCCCAAGCACCGGCCGCCATGACTGGCTACCTTCCTCCTGGCTTGAGGACAGCTCCTGCCTGCATGCATCTAGGGATGCCAGGCTGTCTCCCTCCTCCTCAGCACCCTTGCTTCCGCTTTCCTCCTCCTCCTTCTGCCTTGTGGAACTGGGCTCGGAAGTGTCCATGGTGGTACTCGGAGTGGAGGTGGGGTCACTCCCAAGTATTGCGTCCAGCTCTCTGTAGAAACAGCAGGTTGCGGGGGCAGCACCGGAATGGTGGTTTGCCTCGCAGGCTTTGTGGTAGGCATTCCACTGCTCCTTCACTTTAACCCTGTACTGCAGAGCATCCCAGTCATGGCCCCTTTCCATCATGTCCTTTGATATCTGCCCGAAGGTATCATAATTCCTACAGCTGGAGCGCAGCTGGGACTGGACAGCTTCCTCCCCCAAAACACTGATGAGGTCCAGCACCTCACCATTGCTGCGTACTGGGGATCACCCAGCGCGTGGAGGCATGGTCACCTGGAAAGATTCGCTGAAAGCACTCAATGCCTGGCTGAGCAAACAGGAAGGGGATTTTCAAAATTCCCAGAGAATTTAAAGGGCAGGTTTGACGGTTGGTCATCTGAGGGCTGGGCAGTAGAGTTCAAAGTGATGACCAGAGTGGCTAGAACAGGCATTGTGGGACACTTCTGAACGCCGATCTGAACGCATTAATAGACCAGTGCGTCCAAACTGGTGCTGTGGCGCTCCAGTTGGGCTGCAGCAAGGGTTATGCTTCTCATGGAGGTGGATTACCAGGAGTGCTCCAGCCACGAAGTCTGGGCGCTCTATGTGCCTTGCCAGTGTGGACACATCATGAGTTAGGGCGCCCAGGGCTGCTTTAATGCGTTCTAACTCGCAAGTGTAGCCAAGGCCTAAAGTACAGGTTATGTCAAAAATAAATTAAATATGTGGATTTAACTGGATGGCACACAGCATTGCCATAGCTACAACAGGCATAGCCCCAATCCAAGTATAAGAGAGAGAAATTATCTGTTCCATTGATGTTCTAAATGAATTAAGGTGGGATTTGCAAAACCACCAAGCGTTGGCTTAACTCCGCTCCACCTGAAATGGATGGTAAAACTCCCATTGACTTAAATGGGAGATGGGTTTGGTCAAAACTGAGTCCTTTTGAAAATCCTGTCTCTAAAGTTTCAAGTGATGCCTGATGCTAAAGCAGCAAGAATCATACAACACAAACTTACTAGGAGTTCAAAGAAGGAACAGCCATTGCAAGGGTGCAATAAATGTGAGTGTGTGGGGGGAAGTGTCTGTGTGCACACGAAGGTGTAAAAGAAAATTCTCTATTACTATAATGCTTGTCTTATCACACACACAGAAGTAAAATGTTTTGGTCTGTCTCTTGGCCAAACTTGATCCCACTCGCTTTTAATACTTTCATCATTTTATGGTGTCCTGGCATGATAAGACCATTCATCCACTGAAGATATTTTTTTTACTCTGCCAAGCCAGCAATATATCTTTTAGTCAACCCATAAGCTTTCCCCCCCCCCACACACACTACATATATTATTCTGTCCTCCTGCAGAGAAGAGATTTAGGCCAGCACGGACTAATTTACCACAAAATTGTGGGGTTGAGAATTCTTTCCTTCCAGTCCTCTTGTGGAGCTGCATAGCACCCAGGCCAATTACTTGGGCTGTGCAAATGGGGCTGTGAAAGGATGAGGTATGTCAGGGTGGAATAACAACAAGAGGGTCTGATTTGACCTGATGTGATGCACAGGTGCAAAGGGGTCACACTGTTCTTTATAAGCAATTCCTGTCTCCAACCTGACAAACTCCCTACACTAATACACCACTTTCATGGTATTGATCCATAAAAGGTAACTTGTGAGGTCTCCACTGAAAGAGTGTAATTTATCAGTACTCATAATCATGGTGAGAAGTGTGTACAGGTAATATTTAAGGAATAATGTAACTATACTGAAAATTATGCCCTTGTGGTCTTGGAGCAAAAGTGAGTCACCAAGGAATCATCTCTCTCAGCAATGTCCCCAGCAATGTCCCATTCCAGTGGGAGGGAATTGTCAGTTATGTAATGTATTGTATTGGTTAGTCAGTTATGTAATGTATTGCTCAATTATCTCCCTTTGCACCAACCCAGAAAAGTCAATGGAAAACCATCAAAGACAAACCATAAACATCTAAACCACTTAGAAGTGAAAAGGAAGGACAATACAGGAAGGCAATCCCCTGTCTGTGAACAAAGAAAAAAGACTGATTCAGTATATCACAGGGTAGAGAAAGACACTTTGCATCCATTTGCCAAGGACCTTGATGAGCAGGGGTGCTTAAGAAAGACTGAGCCCTATCTCCTTGGGGATAGCAAGTGCTGCAAAAGACCGAACACTGGGGTGAGAATCTACTTTATTAAATAGGAATTAAAAGTAACTATTAATATTTTTTAACCATTTGTTTCCATCACTTACACTTGTTTCTATTTTAATCTCTATTCTTTCTTAAATAAACTTCCTTTTGTTTTACTATAATTGAACTCCAGTGCCGTGTGTGATACAGAAACAATGGGGTAAAGCAGAGCTAGCAAACTGGGGCGCACTGCTCCTTTGGGAACAGAAGAGCTGGGAGTTCTGTCAGTGATGGGGCTGGACACTGAAGGGGGACACTTTTGAAGGGAGACCGGGACTGGAGTGCATATATTATCAACCTGCAGGGCAAAGAAAGGGCCGATGTAGCTCAGAGGAGAGTGCTTGAGTGGCTGACAGGCTGGTTGGGTTAGGGAGCTAACACCCAGCTGGCACAGGCAAGTTTCCCTTATGCTGGAGGCAGGTGGCAAAAAGGAAGTGCCTCAAGAAACAGCAGCCAATCCAGCCTTGTTGCAGATACCAAAAGAGTGGCACCATCTTCTAGTATTTGGCTTCAAAGACTTAACATTTAAAAATTAGTCATTCAAAGATAAATAACAGAATTTTGACCAAAATTCAGCTAGATACTGTTTGGAGGTATAACCCTAAAATGACATTTTAGTCCCAGTAAAAACACTGAACTTAGAAGTAGTCAAAAATGGGAAAATTATTTCACAATTTAAAAAAAAATGATTGTTCACAGGGCTTGAAATTGACCATGCTTCTGTATGTTTATTAAAATGTGACTGGAAATATCATGAAAAATTATTTAAAAAATTATTCGCAAAAAGAAAAGGAGTACTTGTGGCACCTTAGAGACTAACAAATTTATTAGAGCATAAGCTTTCATGAGCTACAGCTCACTTCATCGGATGCATTTGGTGGAAAAAACAGAGGAGAGATAATGAAGTGAGCTGTAGCTCACGAAAGCTTGTGCTCTAATAAATTTGTTAGTCTCTAAGGTGCCACAAGTACTCCTTTTCTTTTTGCGAATACAGACTAACACGGCTGCTACTCTGAAACCTTAAAAAATTATTGAAATCATTTTTAAATCAAATGTTGTTTGCCCAAAATTAGGTTTTCATATTGAAAACCAGGTTTTCAGTAAACAAATATTTTAATATTTTGAAAAATGATTTATATTAAAATTGATGAAAGTTCAATACACATATTAAGTGATGTCATAGAAACATTGCAAAAATGAAAAACTTTCAATAATTTTGAAAAAATGCCAAAATTTAATTTAAAAAAAAGGTTATTCTTGAACTAAAAACCATGTTCTTACAAAAAAAATGTTACCAGTTCTAAAATGAGACAAATGTTCAACAGCAGCTAAAGAGCATCTAACAAGGTCAGCTGCTTTCTTCTAAAAAGAAAAGGAGTACCGGTGGCACCTTAGAGACTAACAAATTTATTAGAGCATAAGCTTTCGTGAGCTACAGCTCACTTCATCGGATGCTTTCTTCTGTGTAGAATTCTGTTTGCTATCATTTTTAATGTAAAATAATTTAGTTTCTTTTGCTTTTAAAGCCACAGGCTAATATCTAAGTCCACAGACTCAGTGGAACAACCAATACACTGTGAACTGGACTTCTACTTTTTAAAAATATTGATTTATTTTCCTCCCTTTACACACACAGCAATTATTCAAAAGACAAATAGTCGGTATGACAAAATCATAAATAAATCTATTCTTCAATTAAAGGTACCACCAAATTAAAAGCCACTCTTTAGTTGGAAAGTTAATTTTTTCCCACTTACAAGTAACACTTAAGGTCACAGATTAGAGAATGGTTTCAGAGTAGCAGCCGTGTTAGTCTGTATTCGCAAAAAGAAAAGGAGTACTTGTGGCACCTTAGAGACTAACAAATTTATTAGAGCATAAGCTTTCGTGAGCTACATTTTTTCAACAACTCTGTGTTCTCTGTGTGTGTGTATATAAATCTCTCCTCTGTTTTTTCCACCAAATGCATCCGATGAAGTGAGCTGTAGCTCACGAAAGCTTATGCTCTAATAAATTTGTTAGTCTCTAAGGTGCCACAAGTACTCCTTTTCTTTTTAGATTAGAGAATGAAATATTTATCTATTTTTTCAATTTATTTACTTTGTGCATTTTACAGCACTTTTGCACTTAGTCAATTTCACTCTTTTCCCTTCTTAACCAGTTGGGTCATGATGCTGCTTCAGATCCATCAGCATTTTGGAACAATCGTATGTAAAAATCTTTAGACAGAAGTGTGATGGGTTTTTTTTAAGTTAATGGGGTCCCCTTAATTAAGGAATAGCTCTATATGTGATGATTTTGCAGTCCCAGCTCTTTATCTTTTGAATAATGAATGCCTGGGTAATTAGAGAGTCACATTTGTTAATTCTATCCCAGTTATTAGTTCCCTCTTCCTCAGAGATATACTCCATTTCTTTTATACCTGATGGCAGTTAGCACAATCCACCTGTCACCATAAATCAGCAAAGATTACTAACAACAAGATGACTCAAGAGAAAAGCCTTGTATTCAGGTAGTCAGATCAAAAAGTGAAAATCTGTCAGCAGAAAAAAAAATAAACATTTTACTTCAGAGCAGTAAATTGGGATTCTTGGCATAATGGTCCACTTTCTGTTTAAATCAAAGCAGTGACCTGGATTTAGCCCAAATGAGAATCTGAATCATACTGTTGATGCACTGACACACATAAGGCCTTTTGTAAAGATAACCTGTTGCTGGGATCTTGTGTCCTATACTTTTGCATTTGCTGGGAGGTTGTTATAATAAACTGTTGCTGGGAATTTGCAAACTCCTAGCAAATAGAATATTTGTTGGTATGTAAATGTCCAAAAGACCCCAGCAACAGTTCATCATCATAAGACTGTTTGGTAAGCCGATGAAACAGCCCACTGATTTCCCAAAGTGCATTTTCTGCTTAGGCTATGGCTCTATTAAAATTGCTCAAATCAAGTCTATAAACCCCAAACCATCTGTGTTTTGTGAAGATCATGGTTTATTTATCTTTTCTTTCAATGAGACCACTGACAATGCATGATTAAAAGTAATAGGGATTTACAATGTAAATTTAAGTATATATATTGGCATGTTAAAATGGTCTTCTTGGTAGCATTTCCTGATATTTCAGTGGCAGCTGGTACTATTGATTTCAGCAGGGGAAACAAATTATGAGCACAAATAATGGAAAAAACTGAGCTTCTGCAGTGGTTCAGTCTATTCAGTGATGTTCTATCCCCTCTTGCTTTATTTAAAATACTAGATTCTGCTTGTTTATTTGGAGGTTTGATGATTATTAAACATTTTTATCTAGTGCAATACTGTGCATTGTCCTTTTAAAGAGAATAAAGACATGATCTTTAATGTTTGCAGTATTGTTGTAGCTGTGTTGATCCCAGGATATGAGAGATTTAAGGTGGGAGAGGTAATATCTTTTATTGGGCCAACTTCTGTTGGTAGAAAAAGAAAAGATTTTGAGTTTACATAGAGCTGAAGAAAAGATGAGCGTTTGGAAGGCTTGAGAGAAAGGTTGGATTTTGACAAAGAATTCAAAGGAGTAAGACAATCCCACCGAATACCTCCCTGGATCACATTTTTAGCTCATTTCTACCTAATGGAGTGGTTTTCATATTCTGATGGATCACAGTGATATTGCACAGATCTCTTCCATGCTTATAATGTAGCTGTGCATATTTTAGGTATTATGGATGTAATTCTGCTTTTCTTAATATTCAGTAAGATGACCCAACAAACCAAATTGAAAGAGTCACTTTCTGCATTCCACCAGCCTTAACTATTGTGGAGGTGAAAGACATATTCCCTCAGGAGAATGTAGAGAGTGCAGTTGTGGCTAGCTGGTTTCTTGTGCTCTCCCTATCCTTGTGCACACATGCAGTGACTGGCCACAATTTGTCACTGTGTAAAGAAGGCTAAGAGATTATGATTCTACTCTCATTTGCCCAGGTGCAAATCAGCAGTAACTCCATTGAAATCAATGGAATTACATTGGTGTAAAAAAAAGAGTAAGTGAAAGGAGAATTAAGCTCAAAGACACGTATTTTTTTGGAGCAGCTCTAAGGCCTGATTTCCAAAGACACTCCCTCTGAGACCCCTCCTTAGACACCTATAAAAAAAAAAGTATGTATTGCCCCTCTGATATGGTTAGTTACTACCCTTTACCTTGTACCTGTTGGTTTGATCAAAACATCTCTTGGCATCATCTGATTTTATCTTTAAGAGGGAGTCAATGTGTCCTTGTATCATCTCCGAGGAGTGTGTTTGTACCATACTTGGTATCGGTGTGTTCTGGTACCACCTTCTGGAATGTGTTTGTGTGAGTGTCCTGTGCCTAGTACTTCTCAGGAATGTACTAGGCACAGGACACTAGGCAGTACCAGCCCTGTTCTTGCCAGGTTCTGTGAACTTGCATGCAGGCAGAACCTGATTTCTGCTCACAGCCTGACTTTTGCTAACTTTGCTTTATATTAACAGGCTTTGACTACTACTTTAGTTCAGGCCTCAGGCCTCATACCACATCTCTTATAGCAGGCCTTGTGTCTCAGGCTCTCTCTTTCTACTACACTGGACAAGAGCCTTCTGCCACCGTGCTCCAGGAATCCAACTTTGTCAATGGTCTGATATCCTCTATCTGCTCCCAGCTGACCCGTTCTCAACATAGATCCGCTAGATCCTGAACCATGCGGATATTCGACCCAGCTCAGAGTTCCAACTAGAGAATGGCTTTCTCTATTGAAAGGTTTGTATTTATGTTCTGGAGGGACAATCTAGGTTTCAAGTATTGAAACTATGCCACAATTTGCCACTTGTGGAATCTGATTGTGAGAAGCTTCTGGTGGCCAGGCCTAATATCTTACATCAAGGATTATATAAGGTCAGATGATCTCTGAGCCCATACCAAGAACCCACAATCAAAACCCCCTAGATCTCCTCCAGCATCTGTTCACGTTGCTGAAGCCTTGGTCTACTATATCAATAGACTTTGTTGTAGAACTGCCAAGGTCCCCAGGATACCCTGTTATCCTGGGTGTTGTTGACCTCCTAACCAGGATAGTGCACTTCATCCTGTGCTGTACTGTTTCTAACACACAAGAGATGGCTCAACTCTTCCTGGAAAATGTCTTCCACTACCACTGGTTACCAACAGGCATTGTATCAGACTGGGATCCCCAGTTCATGTCCCAGTACTGGCAGAAATTTCTCAGATTCCTTGTAATTGAGTCCCTCATCTTGCCCACATATACCGGCAGACTAATGGACAAACAGTGGGCCAATCAAATCTGAAAGCAGTATCTTCTCTGCTTTTTGAGTTACCACCAGGACAACTGACTTCCCCTGTTGTGCTACAATGAATACACATTAACAATGCAATCGATGCCTTGACTCAACATAGACCATTCTTTTCAAATTATGGCTTTCATCCTCACTTCCACCTCAACTTGCCCATGTATTCCCTAGTCCTGACTATCCACCTATGCTGGGTGCACCAAGAGCTCAAAAAATACTTTCAGTCTGCCAAAGAAGCCTATAACCACCATGTGGCCCAAGATCATCAGGCTGCCCACAATCATATCATAGGGGAGAAGGTTTGGATCTCTGTCTAGAACCTTAAATCAAATCATCCATTTGCCAAGCTAGACTACCATACCTGGGCCTCTTCAAGGTTAAAGAACAAGTGAACCCAGTGGCCTTCAGGTTATAGCTTCCCTAGCCCTTGAAGCTCCACCCTGTCTTCTACATCTCACTTTTTTAAAGCCCTACACTGAGAACCCATGTCCAGACCGCTCCAACACACCACCATCACCCATAACAGTTCAGAGACAGGAGGATTATTTGGTCCACCAAATCCTCAGATCTCAGGGAGCTAGGAGAAGGTTTCATCCGGACGACCATTCTTGGGAAACAGTAAAGAACATCCACACTGTAGCTCTATTGTGAGAGTTCCATTAGAGTGCCCCAAAATCCCTGGGAGGTGCCCTCAATGGAGGAGTGCTGTCAGGAATCAGGGCCTGCAGCAGAGCCAGTCTCCAGGCAACCTAACAAGTGCAGCTGACCTATAGTAGGGCTGCCTGTCTGGCTATAAGAGTCAGCAGACTGGCTCTCAATCCCAGCAGGAGCAGCAGTCCAGCATTGGCTCAAAACATTTGCCCATGGCTGCAATAGCTTTTGCTCCTGCCTTGTTCCCAACCTTCTCCTGCCTTGGACCTGCCTTGCCTCAGGCCAGGTTCTGACCTCGGCTCCAATTCCAGACTTCTGGCTCTGGCATCTGGCCTCTGACTATGGTTCTGACCCTGGACTCCAATTTCTGGCTACCGACTCCCACTCCAGTTACTGGGCCTAATTCCTGCTCCAATGACTAGCACAACCACTCACTGGCAAGGAGACTGTAAGATGGGTATATTAAATTAGCTCCCACCAATTAATTCACATTTTTTTCACTTTCTTCCTTTCTCTTGGTTTGTAAAGTTAAACCATCCTAGATTTCTTTATACCTATTTAAGCAATTAGGTATTTACTTAATATTTGCATTACACTAGTGTCCACAGGGCCCAGTCAGCACTGAGGCCCCACTGTGCGAGGCTGTGTGTGTAGGGTTGCCAGGTGTCCGGTTTTCCACCAGAACACCAGGTCGAAAAGAGACCCTGGCAGCTCCAGTCAGCGCTGCCGACTGGGCCATTAGAAGTCCGGTCGACGGTGCTGCAGGGCTAAGGCAGGCTAGTCCCTACCTATTCTTCCACTGTGCTGTGCCTCAGAAGCGGCCAGCAGGTCCATCTCCTAGGCAGCAGGGCCATGTGGTGCCGTGCACTGCCCCCGCCCTGAGCACCAGCTCTGCACTCCCATTGGCTGGGAAGCACGGCCAATGGGATCTGGGGAGGCAGTGCCCGTGGGCGAAAGCAATACGCGGTGCCTCCTGGCCCCCCGCCTAGAAGCCGGACCTGCTGACCACTTCCAGGGCTCAGCGCAATGCCAGAATAGGTAGGGAGCCTGCCTTAGCTCTGCTGTGCCACTGACTGGGAGCCGCCCGAGGTAAGCCCACGCCCCAACCCTGAGCCCAACCCCCGTCCCAGTCCTGAGCTCTCCCAAACCCGGAGTCCTCACCTTCCCATGCACCCCAGCCCGCTGCCCCAGCCCAGAGCCCCCTCACACACCGTCCACACCCTCCCACACCCTGAACCCCTCATCTCCAGCCCCAGCCCAGAGCTCACACCCCCAGCCCAGAGCCCGTATCCCTTCCCACACCCCACCCCCTGCCTCAACCCACAGCCTCCTCCTGCACTCTGAATCCCTCGAAAAGGGAGGGAAGTTAGAAAGTTAGCATCCCTGTGTGTGTGTGTGTGTTTTAAAAAAAAAAGTTACACTTCCTGACCAGGGGTTGCTTTATTAAACTTAGTATTAAAAAAACCCCCAAATAAACACAGCTTACACAAGTCCCATTGCTACTGAGTCCTTTTAGAGCACACTCAACTTTGCTGCTGCAACCAGAACTATTCCCTTTGACCCCATCAGCAGAACTTCAATCCATAAGGGACAGGGCATAAATAAATCTACTCCCTTATGAGTAGGCATAGCAGAATTTGATTTTAATTTGTTTATAATTTCAAGGGAAAATGTTTAATGTTTATTTTTATGGGTTTTTTACTTTTATCTATTTAAACTTTCACAATTGCGCAAAATTATGTGGCGGTCAGGCAATAGGCAGTCAGACAATTATTTAATAACAGACACTGAGATTCAAAACATTAAAGCTTTACAAAACAACAAATTGTCAAATTTTAAATGTTAAAAAACAAATTGTCAACATCACATGTCAAAATATACAAATTAGATACCCTTAAATCAAACTCGAATGAGTTCTCAAGCAGAATTTTCTTACTTTGCTTATCCGTGCATTTCAGTTATTATCAAGGGAAATATTTATGTGTGCAAAGTGAAATCAACATTCACCAATAAAAATCTAATTCTTCCACGCCTGTTTATGAGTGGTACTGTCCCCTTGTAAATGTAATGTCATCCCGACATGTCTATTAGCCAAATATAGCAGGCATCCATCCATCTGACTTATAAGCAGTAGTCAATGAGTCCCACAAGGTCTACTTGCCATTCTTAATTGAGTCTTTGGGTCTTTCCTCTGTCACAAGTTCTGGTAATGATTTGTGGAAGTTTCTGCATCTCTCTTCAGTTTATTTCACATTAAGCAGAAAGTTTCTGCAGTAGTTTTAGTTCCGCTATCCAACTGAATAGTCAGTTCTGAAGATCTGAAATAGCCATAACTCCTATCTTAGGGGATATGATCAATGGTATAACCATGTAACTCCAAGTCACTGGGGATATGGCAAGCTATTTAGAAAACATTCTAAATTAACATAATTACAAACTATCCACAACTATAAAACGATTCATTAAGAACAATAGTTATACCATAAGCCTGTGACAACTAGTTGGCCCCTTAAAGGCAGTAGTGCCTCGTGGTCAGCCCACTCCAACATGTGGCATGGCCCATTAAGGGTCTAACAGAGAGAGCTATAGAGACCTAAGGGAGGATAGAAGAAGTGACTCCAGGAATGAACTGTAATTGCAGAAGGAATCCTGTTACTCTTCCTTTAACGATGTAGGGCCAGACGTCAGGCAGAGAGGATGGGGCAAGGCTCCTCTTTCGCCTAGCCAATAAGAAATGAACTGGGAGAAGGGCTCAATATAAATGCTGCTTCCTCCTTCACAGGAGATGCCAACAAATACAGCAGGGAGCAAGGAAGCTCCTGCAGGACCCTGCATTAACAGGGAGAAGACAACAGCCGAGGTGGGCTGCTTGCTGACCCCTCCCAGCCTGAAGGTAAAAGGACAGACTGGGAAAGGGACAGCTGGGGAAGAAGCTTCCTGAGTCCCAATCCAGCTTCGTGAAGGAGAGTTAGGAGGCTCCTGTATTGAAAAGAGATTAAGAGGGATTGCAGAGAGAGAAGAACTGGAGGATTGCAGCCTGGAGATAGGGCTCGAGCTAAAAGGGCCTGGTAGGAAGAGATCCAAGGAAGTAGCAGCCAGTCAAACTGAGCAGTATGTGGTTGCTGTGTATAGAGACCTTGGTTTGGAACCTGCAGTAGTGGGTGGACTCGTGTTTCTCTATCAGCCACAGGTAAAGGGCAATAAACCCCAAGAAGAGGAGAGGCCTTCTCTGGGAGCCTGAACAAAGGGCTGAGTTTAAAGGGTCAATAGTTGGAGCTGAAGGTCCTAGTGAGGACAAATAGGATATCTATTGATTGGACTCTTTAATACCCCCAGAGGACCAAGCCACTGAAGACCTACCAAGGTTGGATAGCAGCGTGCAGTGGATAGCAGGGCAAGAAAAATACCACACCCACCTGCTAAGAGGTGCTCAAGAGGTGAGTACCTCTCTACAAAGCCAATATCATTTCATTTACCAATATTACATGAATCTTGGCTAGAATAAAGGATAAGGTACATGAATAGGCACTTGGTATGGCATGTGACAAACATGAGGATAACCCCATGGTGCATTCACCAGTCCCATCACTGGATTTAGACACTGATGAGTAGGTGTCCATAACTGTCCACATGTCAGGCTCTTTTCTCTCTAGTCAGATGACTTCATATGTGTGATGAGATCCTGGGGTACAAACTGGAACTGTGGGACTGCTGTGCCCTCTTAACTCTCCAGTCTAGGCTGTCTCTCACAATGCTTTGCTAGTGACAAGCAGCAAACCCCTCCAGGTGCTGTTAACACTCAGCCACCAGCATACAGAGACACACTCAGCTACATTACATCAATGCTCTCTAAACCACTCATGAACTATACAGAGGGAAACACCAGCTAATCCCCCCAGCCTTGCATGGCAGAAATGTACTGTTCAAGATCTTCTCTTGGACAACGCAAGCTCATTAATTAGTTTGCCACTTCGTCAAAGGATAGTGGACATGCACCAGCTTTTGTAATCTGTGCTGATTCCCCAAGCACTTTAGATAAACTCCCTGATAAGGATAAAACATTAAAATAAATTTATTAACTAAAGAAAGATAGATTTTAAGCGATTATAAGTGGTAGACATAAAGGCCAGAGACAGTTACCTATGAAAATAAAAAGTAAACATGCATTCTGAACCCTAAACTTGCAGACTAAGCAAGATTTGAATCAAACAGCTTTTCTCACCCCACTGGATGTTGCTGGTGGGTTACAGTTCTTAATACACAGGCTGAATTTCCTTCTCAACCTGAGACCAGTCCCCTCAGTTCAAAGTTTTTGTTTTCCTAGCATTCTTGTTGCCTTCAGCATAGGTGGGGGAGGAGAGGTGGTCTCATGATGCTACTGTCCCTTATTTTACGCTCTCAATTCATGTCCCAGGAAAGATAGTGGTCCAGGCATGTCCTGGTGGACCTTGCTAAGCCACAGAGCTGGGCAATCCCCATTGTAAATCTCTTGTTTACAATTTTGCTGCCGGTCAATTGCTCATGATGGCTGCTTAACGCCCATTTGAGTGTGGGTCACCACTTTATTGTCACTGTAGAACTAGCAGAGGGTATTTCCCAAGCCCAAAACATATTTCAATAACAACCATATAGCAAAATCTCATAACTTCATACACACTAACGGTATACATATTTTGACAGAACAATGAGTTTCAGTAGATCATGACCTTTCATATGGTATCTTACATGGCATGCTTTGAATGAAATATCACAACCATGTACTAATGATGAATCTGGGGGTTGCAGGGTGCTACTTTGAGATACAATATGTCACAGAATGTCACTGGATAATTCTGGTGATTGGTCATCTTGTATACTACTGGTTTGGGGCTCCATGGTCTCATTTTGGCATTCATATCTTTCTGATAGGCAGGTACAAATGTCACATCAGCCTGATCAGCAGTTTCCAAGTTTAGAGGAACATCAACATCCTCATTTCCCAGATGTGGGTGAAATGTTTGTCCCTCTGCATTCGGAGTCTCTGAGCCATGGGCTGTATCTGGTACCATCACACAATGTAGTTCATCATCACTCTAACTATCAGAATCACTGGAGTCCAAATTCCTATCCTCATTTTGATCGCTTATTGCACTAGTTTGCCTTGTTCTGTGTCTTTCATTGTTGTGGTTTAGAGTGTGATGTTATATCCAGGGGCAAGGAAGTCACAGGGAAATATGATTGCAGTGGGAAACTCTAACACATCGTAGTCCATCTTCTGCTTTTACTTCATAGACTGGATACCCCCTTTCCTTTCAAGTACTACATCTTATCTTTCCAACAGGATCTGAATTTGCATGGTGCCCCTCTCTCTGAAAGATTCTAGACAATTATTCTGTCACCTGGCAAGAGGGCAGCCCCATGCACCTCCTGATCATGATTGTTTCCATGAGCAGCAGATTATTGAGAAGATTTTGATGCCAGTTCACTAACTTCTTTCATCTGCTGTTTCCATTTCTCAGTATAATCTTTATTGTCCCTGTCACAGTTTCAGGGTAACTACACATGTATTCCCTTTCTTGGTCCCTTGAGGGCACCCACTTAATGCTTCCAGCTCCCAGCCATCACCTCTCTTGGATGGAAACCCGTGTCTCTCTCCTTCCTGACTGGGGTTTTAAAGTGGCGCAGCTCCCTGCCTTACACGGTGACATCCCCAGCAAGCCAGTCTGCCTATAGGGCAGCCCCTGTGCATTGCTCTCTCTCCAAGGTCTTTGTCAGCAGTTACAAGTTACCACATAGCTCTTTCTAAGCAAGCACACTTGTTCTTAAAGGTAAAAGCATTACAGAGAAAACATAATAAAGAGTTTTAAACACACAGTAAACATACCAGAAGTCACCCATCAGTCTTATGGAGCCTAGTAAGCTAAAATTTTTCCAACCATTGTGCAAAGAATGTGGGTCTCTCTTAGACGGAAGGTCCTGTCTGTTTGCTTGAGCAGAAAAAAGGCCTTATGTCAGTTCAAGATCATCCTTTTATGCAAAAAGCTCTTCCTTTTGTCTTCTAGTCTCTGGAAAACCCAGTTTAAGCCAGTATAGTTAAACCACTCTGGGGTGGTACCTCTCTAGCATTATTTAGTTTCAATGATTTGCTTTAATCTCTCTCTCTTACTCTCTCTCTCACTCACACACACCTACACACCCTGCTTTTTGTCCCTGAAGGAATTGTGGTAACCTTGCCCCTGGAGTTGCATACAATCCCTGGCCCACAATGATGCATAAACTTAGTACAATATGATCCCCAAAAATACTGCATGGGATTGCAATATCTGTCCTAGTCCCCAGGTACAGATTCAGAATTTATAGGCCAACCAAATGTAATGTTAGTGGGCAGACTAGTTCGTGGGTTAATCATGATCTTCCATTTAATAAACAGAAGGGTGACAACTCAGTAGCCTCATCTTGTGTATAATCATAGGCATGGAGTATTTATTAAAAGAGTCCTTCCAGTTTGACTTTTGTTCTTCTGGAAAAGTTTTCAACATAACCAGCAGAGTTTGGTCAGCCTTTCTACTTGCCGATTGCCCTATGGGTGGAATAGGGTCGTGCAAGATGTTTCAATTTTACAGTAGTGCTGTAATCTTTTGAATAAATTATTTTCCAACTCTGCGCCTTGGTCATGTTGGATTATTTTGGGGAAACCAAATTTTAAAACCAAGTCATCGAAGATCTTGTCTTGCCTGCCTTTTTGGTGGTAGGGTAGGCTTGGACAAACCTAGTGAAGTGACTCACTATGACTAAGATGTATTCATATCCTTCTTTACTTCTGTCAAGATGCAAGTTTATTGATACAAACCTGGTAAAAGGTCCTGGTAAATCAGATGGAGTGCCAGCTTTTCCTCTGCTCTGTTGTAACTTCCTGACTGTTCTTTACTGCCACATCTGTAACAGGTTTCAGAGTGGTAACTGTGTTAATCTGTATCAGCAAAAACAATGAGGAGTCCTTGTGGCACCTTAGAGACTAACGCATTTATTTGGGCATAAGCTTTTGTGGGCTAGAATCCACTTCATCAGATGCATGGAGTGGAAAATACAGGAGCAGGTATAAATACATGAAAAGATGTGAATTGCCTTACCAAGTGTGAGGTTAGTCTAACGAGACAATTCAATTGACAGCAGGATACCAAGGGAGGAAGAATAACTTTTCAAGTGCAGTGGCCCATTTCAGACAGTTGACAAGAAGGTGTGAGTAACAGCAGGAAGAAATTAGTATTGGGGAAATTAAGTTTAGGTTTTATAATGACCCAACCACTCCCAGTCTTTATTCAGACCTAATCTGATGGTGTCCAGTTTGCAAATTAATTCCAGTTCTGCAGTTTCACATTGGAGTCTGGTTTTGGAGTTTTTTTATTGAAGAATTGCCACTTTTAGGTCTGTTATTGAGTGACCAGGGATATTGAAGTATTCTCTGACTGGTTTTTGAATGTTATGATTCCTGATGTCAGAGTTGTGTCCATTTATTCTTTTGCGTAGAGACTGTCCAGTTTGGCCAATGTACATGGCAGAGGGGCATTGCTGGCACATGACGGCATATATCACAGTTAGATGTGCAGGTGAATGAGCCCCTGATGACGTGGCTGATGTGGTTAGGTCTTATGATGGTGTCCCTTGAATAGATACGTGGACAGAGTTGGCACTAGGGTTTGTTGCAGGGTTTGGTGTTTTTGTTGTGTAATGTGTAGTTGCTGGGAAGTATTTGCTTCAGGTTGGGGGCTGTCTGTAAGCGAGGACTGGCCTGTCCCCCAGGGTCTGTGAGAGTGAGGGATGGTCCTTCAGGATAGGTTGTAGATCCTTGATGATGCGCTGAAGAGGTTTCAAGAGTTGGGGGCTGTAGGTGACGGTTAGTGGGGTTCTGTTACTTTCTTTGTTGGGCCTGTCTTGTAGTAGGTGACTTCTGGGTACCCTTCTGGCTCTGTCAATCTGTTTCTTCACTTCACCAGGTGAGTATTGTACTAATTCTGCCAGATTGCTTGCAGCTAGCACTTCCTCTTCTCTGGGGTTGCCTGTCTGCATGGCTGCTCATACCATTCTCAGTTCTTTTCTCACATGCCTAGACGGCTTGCCTTAAGGTGTCACCGGACTCCTCCTTGCTTTAATATGCTAACTTTGGTATTCACACCTTTGATGTAATCAGTCAATACCGGCCTTTAGTAACCTTATCTCATTAACTAGTGTGTCAACTTTGGATACTCGTTTTCTCTTGGGAGGAGGCAGATGCTGCTTTGCTTTTAACCTGTGCTCTGTATAGGGCAGTGGTTTCCAACCTTTTCTCTGCCATGACCAAAGGTACCTTTAATTATTTTGAGGCACACTACCATGTTGTCTTCAAATTAACTTGCCCTCTTATCGCCCCAGCTTACGCTGTTTACCACCCTTGACACTCACAGACTGTACAATAAAGTTAATGTTAGAGTCTAACATCATTAACTTTATTGTACAGATTGTGATAAGAATTTTCAGTTGACTCACACATTCACATCAAGACCCCAGTTCTGCCCCAGCCCCATCCAGTTCTGCCTCCCTAGCTCCCCCACTTCCACCCAGCCCCCACTTCATATCAGTTCTGTCCCGCCCAGCTTCCCCATCTCATCCTGGGGGGCTGCAGCAGGGTCCCTGCTCCCCTTCCAGGCTGGGGGTGGGGAGCGGGTCTAGGGGCTCTTCCCCCAGCCAGCGGCTGCAAGAGGGAGGTGGAGGAGCAGAGGAGCTAACCTGTTGCTTACAAGAGGAGTCAGGAGAGGAGAGGGAGATTGAGCTGTGGTTGGTTGGTTGCTCTGCCCCTGGGGGAGGTGGGGCTGTGAGGCAGACAGCCAATCAGAAGATGGCATTCCCCTCTTCCTTCCTCCTCCTCTGCCCCCAATCCATAAGACTCATAGTTGCTATTTTAACTTTGCTTTGGGGAATGGAATGTGACGCATCATAATATTTGAAAGGGGCCTCCTCCCAGAGAGCAAAACTACAGACTCTAATTAAAATACAAGAGAAGGGTTTTTTTTGTTCACATGCAGTTTTTCAAAAAATTTCACGCACACCGGTTTGAGCTGATGGCACACTGGTTGGGAAACACTGTATAGGGCAATTGCATAGAATTACCAGTTTAGCGTGTGCGTCTTTCCCCTCTTTTGCTGTTTCTCTACCACATCACTTACAGCAGTGTGCAGCTTATCAAACAAGGTCTTATCTTCACCCTGATTATCTTTTAAATAAGGCTGCATCAGTCTGAATATTGTCATTCTGTGATCCTGTCAGGACTGAATAGAGAAACATGTTTTGTACAAGGACAGGGTCATATCTTAGGTCAGAGTCAGATTCTTGTGAGGCAAACCATACTTTGTCTCAAATCAGATGCTCAGACTAGGATGTCCCAAGGTGTGTCTTCTGGCTCTTGTGCTACTCTTGAGAGCTGCTGGTGAAGTTCAGTGGCACCTCTTTTTCCTGATAATAGGTCCTTAAAATGCACCTCAGTTTTGGCAGGCTCAGATTAGATTTCCCTCCAAGTAGCCCGTCAGGCTCAGTCATGGGCAAACTGCCCCGATCACAGCTTCCATGATCTCTGCCTCAGTGTACTCCTTCCGAATGTGATAAACCAAACTTCTCGAGCTTAGCCTAGTGATACTCAGACCTCAATCGTTCAGGAGCCAAATTAGTGATCAACATTACCCAAAAGAGCCTTAGTAGTGTGAATTTATTATTTCATTTGTATATGTTTATAATATTCTCATAGCAAAATGGCTGACCAGTTTGCTAATAACTCTGGTTAATAACTTATATTGGTTACTAATAACCTAGACAATTAGTTAATAACTTAGATTGGTTACTAAATAAATCACAGTTTTAATATCATATACTTCAAAGAGCTGCAGGAGACACGTGAAGGAGCCACTTGTGGCTCCCAAACCTCATTCTGAGTATCATTGGCTTAGCCTCTCCACTTGTGGGGAGTTCCCAGTCTGTCCTGTTCCTCTCTTTAAAGTTTGTTCTGTTTTCTGGGATAACAGATTTTCCATGGGGGTTATGCTTGTAATTTCTTTCATGATTTCCTGAAACTGTATTTCAAGAAATTTTAGTTTTTAGCCTACTGTTTCTAAATTGTTTCTGTTTCAGTTGTTTCACTTTGCTCCTCTTTTGCTGTATTAATTTAGTGTAAAATGTTTTAATGCCAGCAATGTAGGCAATTCCTGATCTTGAGTGATCCATTCATAAGAACATATGAGTGATCCATTCATAAGAACATAATATAACTCTTCCAAATCTTCCTGCTCATTTAAGTAGTTTCTTAGACATTTGATTAAAGCAAAATGGCTTTTTGCTGCAGTTTTGCTGTGACTTGTCCCAGAAATGTCCAGAGTCATAGATTTCTCTTAAATGCTTATTCTTTAGCTGGTATAAAAGTCTTCTGACCTCCCAAGTCCTCTCCCAGCCATAGTGCTTGTAAATAATTAAATCTTCCCTGCAAGCTTTCCTGAAACCATCTACAGCAGCTTCTAGGAAGGTTCATCTCAGAGAAGTCAGATCATTGAAACTCTGCCTGTCTTGCATGGCTCACCAAACGTTACACTCCCAGACCACGCACAGTTTTAAAACTGGAGTTTTAATAAAACAGTATATTAAAAAAATACAGTTTGCACAAGCCCCATTTCTTTTCAGTCCTTTTAGAGCACATCCAACTTTGGTGCTACAACCTTTGACCTCCCTCAGCAGACTTTCAATCCTTAAAGGGACAGAGCACCGAGTACATCTAACCCTTACATTCCCTTATGAGTATTACACAAACACACCAGACTACACATCCTCTGAATATGAGCCCTGACGCCCAGGGGCTCTGGAGGATCTGCAAAAGTGTGTGTGAGGAGACAAGCCACTCACTCAAATTCAGCCCACTTGCCCCTCTGTCATGGCAGCAGGGCAGTAGTTTTGCTGGTACGCCAGCCAACTCTGGTCAGGGGCCAACCCCCTACCCCACTGCTCATTGTGCCCTTACTAAGTTCAAGTTCTCAAAAGTTGGGGGGCTAGCCCTTTATACCCTCCTTCTCCCTCCCCCCGGCTTTCCTTTCCCCTAATCTCCATAAAAAGTTTGTCATACAGTCAGGCTTCTTAGTATGAGCACAGTAGCTTCATCCAGAAAGGAGCTGTTATGTAAGAGTTGAAACCAGCCGCAATACAGCCAAGAAATGAATTGAGACAAACATTTCCATTGTTGTTTGAATAATCTTTTACTACTGTATTTCAAGTAGCATACTGTAGTATTCATAACTCACCAATACAGTATCACACATCATCTGAAAGCAGGAGTCCTGAAAGGAGTGAGTATTGTATTCATATTTATATCAGTTGTCTTGCAAGATTTTGCTCTAAAACAATATTTTACAACTTTGAAGCCTCTCACAGTTTGGAAATGTAAGTAATCATTTCCCATATGATGTTGATACTGTCAATATGTTGTTGACCTTCAGGGCTTGCTGCAATGCCTGTCCGTTTTCCTACATGTTTGGGGAACATTCCAGGACTGAGATTGTCAGGACACATTTATTTATGTATTTATTTGCCTGTCTAGTTCAATTATATTTCAGGGTTGTGCTGACTGGATTAGCTAATATGCCTATATTGTAATATCTCAACTTCTATAAAAATGCAGCAAATGGTCAGATAGATTTTTGTTTAATAATTCTAAATAAAATGTAAAAAAATATACCAGTTAGTCATGGGGCTCTAACTCTCCAAAACTCTAAATTAAGCAAATGCTTACATGTGTTTCCATCCATTCATGTTTAACAAAGCACTTCAAGTGTACATTTAAGTGTTTTGCTGGACTAGGGCCAGGAAGTTTTGGCAACAGCACAGCTATGTGGCAAGAGTGTATTTATGTCAAATGCTTTTTCGTGGTCACTGCTAATCAGACAGAATCTAAACAACAAGAAATGAACATGGAGATGAGAAAACATTATTTCAATGATGTAAAAATGAAAGAGTCCTACTTCTGGTCAAACCAATTTGATTATATCTAACTGGTTCACACTGTATTGATTAGTGGTAGTACTACCATAGTACCTTGGTGCCCCAGTTATGGACCTGGACCCCATTGTATTAAAAACACAGAACAAAAAGACTGTCCCTACCCCAAAGAGTTGAAAATCTATGCCTTTCACTTGTACTGTTTGAGTTATTAAATGGTTGGATGTTTTAGCTTTTTAAAAAGCAAAATACACTTCACTGAAATCTATTGAAAGTGTATTTTAAATAACTGTCTCTCTATTGAACAGTGAAAGTGAGATCAGGGAGATATGTTCTGCTAATGAACTACACACATCTTGTACACACAGAAAGTAGAGCTTCACAGAAAGTAGAAGCAAACAGGAATGAAAATCAGAACCACAGTGACTAAAAAGAAAGCTAAAAGGTCTACTCACTTGATTAAATCTGATACAACTGTGTCAGGACCAAAGAACATTAAAAGATCCTCTCATAAGATTTTCTCATAAAATTTTTCATTAAAAGACAAACTTCTATTTAAAATTGCTGTGTTTTAGTTTGTTTTGTTTTATTTTTAAATTGTAAGTTTAAAATCTGCCTTGGAACCACTATTCTAAATGCTAGTTTTTCCTGGCTCCAGTCTTTTATACTATAAAAACAAAAGGGCAGATCCTCAACAGATGTAAATTGCCATAGCTCCATTGACTCTGCTGGAGATCTGTCCTTGTGCACATAATATGCAATTTATCAGAAGAGCAAGAAGGTCTGTTATAGTGGAAGTGATAGTGTAGTAGTTTCTAGATGGACAGGTCTGGTGGAAAAACTGAAATGGTGGGGAAAAAAAGGACACCTTCCTGGCAGATGTCAGCCACCGTCTGAAAGAATTCAGGGGAGAACTTCATGCCCTCAATTGCTAAATGGCTAAGGACCCCTAATAATCCTGTTAATGCTAAAGGGGGCTCCCATAGTTGTCAGAGGTGGTTGCTGGTTTAGTGCTTTGCCCACATCAAGCTAATCTAGTTTATCTATCTAAATTAGGGATTTACACTGTGCATCACCATGTTATCTGAGGGCCTTGTAGTTCTGAGGGCCTTGCCATTCTAAAAGTAAATATATCAAGGATCTCTGAAATTTCCTCTTCAACCCCCACTCAACAGATTTCTTTTTGTTTGTTTTTTTATATTCCTCCGACTGAACAGTATAAGAGATCATATGCATGGAGCTTCTAGCAGTTCCAGTCAGCATGGGCAGCCTATACCAAGAACTGACTGTCTCCAAGAAGGAATTATTTTTCGGCTTCTGCTCTGCAGGTGTACTGTAGTATGGTTAGCAGAGATCTAACACTGGCTGAGACATTAAAAAATGTAGTTAAAGAGTTAAATTCCACAAGAAAAATGAGGGAAGGAACCTACCCTCCTGATCTCATGGAGCTATAACCCTTGTGACCTCTGCTCTATCTTCCCTATGAGGAAAGAAGAGGGATAAGAAGAGATATTGCGCTTGATTGGAGGGAAGAAGAGGAGTGAATGGTGGATCCGCAGTACTGAAATTCCACTGCTCTGTCCATTCTCAACTTGATCAGCTCCAAAATCCCCACCCACCCCCACCTCTGTGATTGGATGCCAGAAGTCCTCATAGCATGGTGCTCTGCAGTATGAATGGTGAAGGTTTGTACCCCATGAATGGTCTTCCTCAGTCTTGACTGGAATCCATGCACATACGGCCCTCTGTGTACACACCCTGTAGGGTGGGGTTTTTTGTCAGGGGAATGATTTACTCTGTTATCACGCAACTCCTTAAAACATTAATTACTATGCACGCATTTCTGTAATTGTGTTCCACAGTTCCCAGAGCCTCAGGTTCTTGAGTTCTACAACCAAAAGATCCTTTTCTGTGCCCCTCTCTGCTCCCTCACCATCCCTCACTCACATTGGTTGTCCTTGACCAGTGAGGACCCAGGGTTCTGTGTGAAGTTCACTTCCCACCCAGGGAAGAAGGAACATTGCGTGCTCTGAGACTTGCTCTGGCTGGCCGCCCCACCAGCCGTAGTTCCTCGCCACCTGGCTGCCCCGCCAGCCGCTCATTCACCAGCCAACTCTCAGTCACCTTCTGCTGCTACCTTCCTCTCTGCTGTGACCTCTGCACATCAGTCTCCTAGTAATTTTCAGCTCTTTGCAGACCGGCCAGAAACACTGCCTCATCTCAAGTGATTTAAGCTCTCATTTAACCACTTTAACATAACAAAAAGGCTCCTAATAAAGCCTATTTAGCTCTATCATTGAACAGTGAGGAGAAACAGGTTAAACCAGACTAGGGACCCTTAGGGAGAGTCCACATCTCCCTCCAGAGACAGCTATCCCCTCATCCCTCTTACTTTCACAGGGGTCTGGCATTTGAGCCCCTGCCTCAGTGAGTTCCTTTCAACTGAGTGTGACCCCTCAAAGTGGCCAGGTTCAGCACAGTTCTGCTCCCCTTTACTCATGCAATAAAAATAACATGGATAACAACATTTCACTACCCCTGCATTCAGTACTACAGAGTTTTGTAACCCAATGCCAGCCAAAGTTGATCACTTTTGAGCAACACAGCACCTGCCTACTGAATACCTACGCAGAGAATTCAAACCCTTCCAGGGTAACAGAATCTTTTAGACAAAGTGCAGCAAAAGCACAAAACAAAGGAATCTTCAGCCCAGTCAGGATTGGCATCCAGACGGCTTCCTTGCAGGCAGGCCCCAGCAAGAACAGCCTGTCTCAACAACCACCACCAAGTACCTAGACAATCTAACTATCTAGACCAGGTCCATCCTCTACAATGGGCTCTGGCCAGCTACAGTCCTCAGACAGCACCTGGCCATCAACCAGGCTTCTTGCCTGCAAGTAGGAGCAGTCTGTCTGTCTGCTCTCATAGACATTAACGTCAGAAGGGACCATTATGATCATCTAGTCCCACCTCCTGCACAACGCAGGCCACAGAATCTCACCCACCCACTCCTGCGATAAACCTCTCACCTATGTCTGAGCTATTTAAGTCATCAAATCATGGTTTAAACACTTCAAGGAGCAGAGAATCCTCCAGCAAGTGACCCCTGCCCCATGCTACAGAGGAAGGCAAAAAACCTCCAGGGCCTCTTCCAATTTGCCCTGGAGGAAAATTCCTTCCCGACCCCAAATATGGCGATCAGCTGAACCCTGAGCATATGGGCAAGATTCACCAGCCAGATACCCAGGAAAGAATTCTCTGTAGTAACTCAGATCTCACCCCATCTAACATCCCATCATAGGCCATTGGGCCTATTTACCATGAATATTTAAAGATCAATTAATTGCCAAAATCATGTTATCCCATCTTACTATCTCCTCCATAAACTTATCGAGTTTAATCTTAAAACCAGATAGGTCTTTTGCCCCCACTGCTTCCCTTGGAAGGCTATTCCAAAACTTCACTCCTCTGATGGTTAGAAACCTTCGTCTAATTTCAAGTCTAAACTTCCCGATGACCAGTTTATATCCATTTGTTCTTGTATCCACATTGGTACTGAGCTTAAATAATTCCTCTCCCTCTCCGGTATTTATCCCTACGATATATTTATAGAGAGCAATCATATTTCCCCTCAACCTTCTTTTGGTTAGGCTAAACAAGCCAAGCTCTTTGAGTCTCCTCTCATAAGACAGGTTTTCCATTCCTCGGATCATCTTAGTAGCCCTTCTCTGTACCTGTTCCAGTTTGAATTCATCCTTCTTAAACATGGGAGACCAGAACTGCACACAGTATTTCAGGTGAGGTCTCACAAGTTCCTTGTATAATGGTACTAAAATCTCCTTATCTCTATTGGAAATACCTCACCTGATGCATCCCAAGACCACATTAGCTTTTTTCACGGCCATATCACATTGGCGGCTTATAGTCATCCTGTGATCAACCAATACTCCGAGGTCCTTCTGCTCCTCCGTTACTTCTAATTGATGCGTCCCCAGCTTATAACTAAAATTCTTGTTATTAATCCCTAAATGCATGACTTTACACTTCTCACTATTAAATTTCATCCTATTACTATTACTCCAGTTTACAAGATCATCCTGATCTTCCTGTATGATATCCCGGTCTCTCTCTAAATTGGCAATACCTCCCAGCTTTGTATCAGCTGCAATTAGCACACTCCCACTTTTTGTGCCGAGGTCAGTGATAAAAAGATTAAATAAGATTGGTCCCCAAACTGATCCCTGAGGAACTCCACTGGTAACCTCCCTCCAGCCTGACAGTTCGCCTTTCAGTATGACCCGCTGTAGTCTCCCTGTTAACCAATTCCTTATCCACCTTTCGATTTTCATATTGATCCCCATTTTTTCCAATTTAACTAATAATTCCCCATGTGGCACGGTATCAAACACCTTACTGAAATCAAGAAAATCCACTGTGTTTCCTTTGTCTAAAAAATCTGTTACTTTTCAAAGAAGGAGATCAGGTTGGTTTGGCACGATCTACCTTTTGTAAAACCATGTTGTATTTTGTCCCCTTTACCACTGACCTCAATGTCCTTAACTACTTTCTCCTTCAGAATTTTTTCCAAGACCTTGCATACTACAGATGTCAAACTAACAGGCCTTTAGTTACCTGGATCACTTCTTTTTCCTTTCTTAAAAATAGGAACTATGTTAGCAATTCTCCAATCATACGGTACAACCCCTGAGTTTATAGATTCATTAAAAATTCTTGCTAATGGGCTTGCAATTTCATATGCCAATTCCTTTAATATTCTTGGATGAAGATTATCTGGGCCCCCCGATTTAGACCCATTAAGCTCTTCGAGTTTCACTTCTACCTCAGATATGGTAATATCTACCTCCATATACTCATTCCCATTTGTCATGCTATCCCTAAGATCCTCATTAGCCTTATTAAAGACTGAGGCAAAGTATTTGTTTAGATATTGGGCCATGCCTAGATTATCCTTAACCGCCACTCCATCCTCAGTGTTTAGCAGTCCCACTTCTTCTTTCTTTGTTTTCTTTTTATTTATATGGATATAGAACCTTTTACGATTGGTTTTATTTCCTTTTGCAAGGTCCAACTCTACTTGACTTTTAACCTGTTTCACTTTATCCCTACATGTTTTGACTTCAATAAGGTAGCTTTCCTTGTTGATCCCTCCCATCTTCCACTCCTTGTATGCTTTCTGCTTTTTCTTAGTCACCTCTCTGAGATGCTTGCTCATCCAGCTTGGTCTACAACTCCTGTCTCTGAATATTTCCCCCTTTCTTGGGATGCAGGCTTCTGATAGCTTCTGCAGCTTTAATTTAAAGTAATCCCAGGCCTCCTCTGCCTTCAGCTCTCTGACTCTCTGAGACCCATTTTTCTAGAAACTGCAGGAATCACTTCTATTATCGCTGCTGGGCTTCCTGCTCTGAAGTCCAACACCTAGTGCAGGTGTGATGGGGCGGGGCTCAATGAACAGGGTTGACTGGCCCCAGGCCCCTAGCCCTTAAAGGAGCCAGTCAAGACCCTGCTAAGTGCAGGGAAGGATCCATACATGCTTACAGTGCAATTAGGCAGACTTGAGAGCTATCTGAGTTATACAAATCAGAATGGTATTTTTTGACAGTCTCTGTGGTACAAACTATATACTTATTAGGATCAACATGAATACAAATCTTTCTTATATTTTTCTTAGATATTGTATGTAATTGTTACATTACCAATACTCAGTGAAATATTTCAACACATCAGTTAGTGGAATAATAAAATCATATTGTACTCCTCCCCTCCGCCACGGCCCCCGTCCCCAGTAAACTGGTTCTTGGCTCCAAAATGGGCTTTTGCTCTTTTTTTAAAGACGTATTTGTCCTACACTGTGAGAAAGGCACTTACAGACTAAAGGACTGTGAGTTTGCATAACAGACCCTATACCATGTTTCCCCTTTTCTACAGATATGTTCAAATATTTAATATCAATAAAGAAAATGGGGGGTGAGGTGGGACATACATTTTAAAGGGATAAAAGGAAATCATTTTTAGTGCAGTATATAAATAACCCAGGCAATTCACTACTGGAGGATATTAGTGAGGAAATGGTTTAGTGAAATTCAGAAAAGGATTAGTCATTTTTATTAATAGGAATAACATCTGCTGTTACACAAGCTAGATGAAAAAGTTACAAGAGTTCTTTTTCTTCATGCTTCAAGACATAAACTAATCCCCAGCTAGGGCTGGGAAGGAATTCCCCTTCCACCTCTCTGGTATAGCATTGTACATTTGGCTAGGGACATTACTAAGGCTTCCTTTGAATCATCAAATATAGATAATAGTCAGAGGCATGGTGCCCGAATGTTCTGGTATGGCAATTTCTATTGTTCCTCACCTCCAATATGTAAATATCACAGGGTGCCATGGCAATATTCCCCTAACTGCATCTTGTTCTATTCAACTATTTGAAGCTTGATCCTTAATTGTGAATTTCCATCCATAATACATGTTTAATCTGATTTTTGTCTGAGACTTCAGAATAATTTAATGGACCTTTGGTGTATGAAAGAATAGCTCTGAGGCCTATTATAAATCACTCAAACTGTACACTGGAGATTTAGGATGTCAGCAGCATCCCTCAAATGAGTTACATCTCCTATTCACTCTAGGGTCATCTATTATCCTAGATGTAGTATCTAAAGTGGAATTATGCATGTAATCTTTGTAAGAAAATAAACCCGTGATCTCCATGATAAATGTCGTGCTAAGGCATCACAATCCAATAAACCTGATGCCTTAATGCCAGAGAACACTAATTTCTTCTCTAGCATCAAAGATCATTTCACTCCACAAATACACACACTTTTTTTGTGTGGAGAGCTGTTTGATCTCATAATAGCAATTCCTCAGGCACAGTAATGTGTAAAAACAGAAAACCTTCGCTATATTCCATGAGGCCCCTAGATGGCCACAAAGTGGAATTCACCCTTCAAGATCAGCTATTTGTCAAAAACTTTTATGACATTTGGGTTCTTTGAATCATAGCCAACTTCCATTTATTATTCTATACTTAGTAATCATAGATTATAGTGGTGAGAAATTCTCAATAGGAAAAAATTCACGTCAGATATTGATATGTCGAGACAGAGGTATGTAAAAAGCTGAAATTTATTTGTAAAGATGAAAATGGAGATATGATTTAAAAACCCCTCAAGTCACAGTGGGATCTCTCTATGTACCATAAGAATTGTCAGTGGCTGGGCTGGTTCTTTAAAGGATTTGGGCTCAGCACTACCTATCCTTCGCATCTGGTCCCAGGTGATGGATTTGGACCTAGTGGTTGGGCCAAGTTACTAGGCATCATGTGATGTAGTTCCAAGATGGGGCTTTCTATAAGGGAGAGCCTGCTTCATCAGAGAGATGAGACCAGGGAAGTCACGTGAGAGACAGGCAGGCAAGTGGGCAGAAGAAGGAGGAGGAGGAAACAGAAACAAGTGCACGCACACACAGAAAAGGCCTGATATAAAGGTAACTGAGGAGAAAGACCTGCACAGGAGTCCCAAGATGAGAGAGGACTGAGGAAGGGCTGTCTATGCCAGCCAGGTGAAAAGGCCTAAAATGGAACTATGAGTAGTGAGGGGCAGAAGCCTAATGAGGCTTGAGGAAATGCCAGTCTGTAAGGCTGGGTTTGGGATACAACTGTTAAGCCCAGCAATAGAGTGAAGAAATTGTGGAGTGGCGGAAAAGTCTTGTTTTGCTTTATCTTGATGCTTGAACTGTATATTTCTGACTCCAAAAGAGGGTGGTGTTTGACTTGCACTAGAGTCATGTGGCAGTTTTTAGAGCCCCCCAAAAGGGGAAACTGAGACAGCAGCAAAGTCTGATGCTGGATTGGGCATGATCCTATTATAGCCATCAGCACTGAACTCCTGCAGCTCTGGTTTGCGCGCAGCAGTATTAATTTGAAAACAGAGTTTCACTATTTGCTTAGCCATATTCTAGCATCTTGCCACCCTCTTATCTTCTGTTTGTGTTGCCTAGCTATAGATCATCCTTACTGCTTAGGCCAAATCATCCCTTCCCTCAGGAAAGCCTTTAAGGCCAGGAAATTAGAATCTACACTCCGAGTTCTTGTGAAACCTTTCAACAAGGATATATGTTTTCCATTTCTCCCCTCCACCTCCACACCCTCCATGGAGCAGAGAGCAGTGGGAGAGAGACCTTCCAAATGAATGGATCTCAGGATACCTGTGGAGCACTGGAGCATTCACATGGGGACCCATTCTTGCCTGTGTGGCCAACAAACCCCTGGCTATAGAACTATATTAGAAAACCATGTATTGGCCTAAGTAACTACATTTCCATGGAGTTTCAAAGGGGCTTGTGGGGTATGTTGGGGGAACCTGTTTTCATTGTGGCTACAAAAAAAACCAACAACACTGTCCCTTCTTAAAAACTTCCTTACCATCACGCATGAACAAAATCTAACAAGAGGAGTCATTATGGACATAAGACATAACACTTCCCCAGGTTTTTTTTTCTTCCTGTTTTCGCTTTGACCTGTGATAGCTCTTTTTTTAATGGGTTAGTGTTGAAGAACAGAGTTCACATCCTGGCTTTGGCTCAGGTCCCAATTAAAAATGAGTTTCTAGGTTTCATCCTAGATCCTGCTGGTAAACAGTGGGAAACTATCACATTATTTGGCATAATTAGACATATAAAAGAATTGGTACCAGATTTATTTTACATCAAACTCCTGTGAATTTGCATACTCACTGTTGAAAATCTGGCTTTTATTTCCTTTGAACTATTAAAAAATGTAAGGCAAGATAAAGTATGAATTAGGATATATGATACTAGGTCCCTGCACACCCAGTGTAACAAATTATCTTACTTTTCAACTGGATTTTATCAATGTGTAGAAAGCAAAATGACAATTTTAATCACAAACCTTATTTACAAATACAATTTACAGCTTCAGTGAAGAGGGGAAAGTTCTTGTGTCCACTTTCATATTATCACACCAACCAACATTATTTTCTGGTAATTTTTCATTTGACTTAACCATTTTTGATTTTAGGAGGTTGATGTTTCATTACCCCTTCTCTAATCAATTACTTTCTACCCCTATAGGGCACTTACCCTGTTCTTTGCGTAACACTTTGGTGTGGCGTTTAACCTAAGCTGGTAAGAATAAGCTTAGGGGGTCTTTCATGCAGGTTCCCACATCTGTACCCTAGAGTTCAGAGTGGGGAAGGAACCTTGACATGGTGGCAGAGTGGTAGGATCAATTTGAAATCATTTTGAGATTTTTTTTTTGAACCAGAAGCACAGAAGGATTTTAAAAGATTTTAAAGGGTTTTGTAAAAGGGGACAAAGCAACAAGCATAACAAAAGGGATTTGTCTTTTGTGAGCTGGAGTTTCTCTACCTAAAGGCAGGGTAGTTAACCTCCTGCAGGGAAATTCACAAGTCTTCACAAACCTGAAGGTTTTTTTATAGCTAAGAGAAGCTAGAGGGTTTTTCTGTCTATTTGCCTGGAGACAGAGGTGTTAGGGTTTTTTTAAAGGATTTTTCTGTAGGCTGACAATCACTATCAGAGAACATAGGAATCTGGTTACAGCACAACCTATTTTTTTTGACAAGCCAAGTTTTTGTTTGTTTGTTTGTTTTTTGATTTATAACTCTCAGGTGTAAAGTTAGTTTAAACAGAGAGGCAAACATGATAGAGCCCAAGGCAGAAACAGCCAAAGAGGCTGCCTACAGGAGAGAACTGGAGGCAGCGAAAGAGGCAGAAAAAACCCAAGAGTCTGCCCACAGGACAGCTATGGAGTCAAAGGAAAAAGAAATGGAGGAGAAGGAAAAAGAGAGGAAGCATGAACTGGAGTTGGAGAAGGTAAGGGCTAAGTGGAATCTACTGGATAACCCTAACAATCCTTCCCCAACAATCTACAAATGGGAGCGACTCTGTCCATAGTATGATGAATCCAGTGATATTGCTGAATATTTTCTCACCTTTGAGAGACTGTGCACTCTCCATAAAATTCCTGAAGCTCACAAGATGACCACATTGGTCACAAAATTGACTGGAAGAGCTCTGGACATATTAAATAAGATGCCTATTGATGAGGCTTCTGATTATAATAAGTTCCAGGATTTGGTCTTAAAGCAATTTCAAATTACATCTGAAACGTACAGAGTAAAATTTCGAACCTTTAAGAGAGGGCCGGGATTAAGTAATGTGGTTTATCTAAACCAGATGAAGGATCTGTTAGATAAATGGGTCCAAGGAAGAGGTGTCACTAGCTTTGACGGAATGTGTGATTTGACAGTTCAGGAGCAATTCCTGAATATGTCCAAGGAGGAAATAAAACAGTATTTATGGGATAAGGATATGGACTCAGCAGAAAGTCTTGCTTCTTATGCTGATCGATACGAGCAGTCCCAGACTGCCAGAGAGGTGGGGCAAGCCAGAACAAAATGGGTGGAGGGAGGAGAGAGGAACAACCCTGGTCGCAGTTGGCGTGGATACCAGAAGGGACACCCTCAGACCACACCCTGCTACCGGGGGCAGTCCAAGGCTCCAACTACACACCAAGGAATACTCCAGACACCTTATCATCCTGCCACACCATTCTCCAGCAACCCACCTCGCCCCAGTGACCCGTCAGCTGGACGATGTTTTAAATGTAACGAGCCGGGGCATGTAAAGGCCAACTGCCCCAAGAACCCCAACAGATTACAGTTCATTGCACTGGAATCACACTAGAGGTCCTCAGGCCCAGATACTTCCCAGATACCGTTGGAGCGGAGGGAAACTGTGAGTGGTGGGTGAGAAGAAGGTCACTGCGTGGAGGGACACCGGATCACAAGTGTCAGCTATCCATGCTTCCTTAATGGACCCCAATTTAATCGACCCAGAGATCCAAGTGACAATTCAACCCTTCAAGTCCAACTCTTTCAATTTGCCTACAGCCAAGTTGCCTGTCCAGCATAAGGGCTGGTCAGGAACGTGGACTTTTGCAGTCTATGATGATTATCCCCATCCCCATGCTGTTGGGGGAAAACTTGGCCAGTCATGTGAATCTAACCAAGAGGGTGGGAATGGTCACCCGCAGCCAGGCTAAGAAAGCCATCACGCCTAGCTCTGTTCCGGAAACTTCTACCAGGACCCGGTCAGAGGTGATGGAACTGGACCCCCTGCCAACCTCTGCATCAGCAATCCCAGAGACCAGACAGAGCCAGCCCAGAACTGGAACCGGTTGGAACAACCAGCCACCAGACTTATTGCCAGCACTGAATCCAGTACTTGCTACCCCAACACCCAGAGGGGCCCCACCAAACCTGAACCGGCAGCAGCCGATAACCCTACATAAGAGACTCAGCCAGAGCCTGAACCCCAACATAGTGCACCAGTGGCGAGCGGTTCACAGTCCATGGAAACAGCTCCATCCCCTACATCGCTTCCAGAGGGACCAAGCCTAGGTCCACAATCTAATGAGGAACTGATGTCTCCAGCATCAAGGGAGCAGTTCCAGACCGAACAGGAAGCAGATGAAAGCCTCCAGAGAGCTTGGACTGCGGCACGGTGCAACCCACTGCGTCTCAGCTCTTCTAATCAATCCAGGTTTGTTGTAGAAAGAGGACTTTTATACAAGGAAACTCTTTCTGGTGGACACCAGGAAGACTGGCATCCTCAGATATGGTTGGTTATTCCAACTAAGTACTGGGTAAAGCTCTTGAGCTTAGCCCAGGCTCATCCTAGTGGCCATGCTGGGGTGAACTGGACCAAAAGCCATTTGGGGAGATCATTCCACTGGGAGGGAATGGGCAATGATGTTTCTACCTATGTCCAGTCTTGTGAGGTATGCCGAAAAGTGGGAAAACCCCAAGACCAGGTCAAAGCCGCTCTCCAGCCACTCCCCATCATTGAGGTTCCATTTCCAGCAAGTAGCTGTGGATATTCTGGGTCCTTTTCTGAAAAAGACACCCAGAAGACAGCAGTACATACTGACTTTCATGTTTTGCACCCGATGGCTGGAAGCAGTAGCTCTAAGCAACACCAGGGCTAAAAGTGTGTGCCGGCACTAACAAACATTTTGCCAGGGTAGTTGGCCCTCCGACATCCTCACAGATGCAGGAACTAATTTCCTGGCAGGAACTATGAAAGCCTTTGGGAAGCTCATGGGGGAATCACTGGTGCCACCCCTTACCATCATCAAACAAATGGCCTAGTGGAGAAATTTAAATGGAATTTTGGGCGCCATGATACGTAAATTCATAAATGAGCACTCCAAATGATTGGGACCTCGTGTTGCAGCAGTTGCTCTTTGCCTACAGAGCGGTACCTACATCCCAGTTTAGGGTTTTCACCATTTGAACTTGTATATGGCTGCGAGGTTAAGGGGCCATTACAGTTCGTGAAGCAGCAATGGGAAGGGTTTACACCTTCTCCAGGAACTAACATTCTGGACTTTGTAACCAACCTACAAAACACCCTCCGAACCTCTTTAGCCCTTGCTAAAGAAAACCTATAGGATGCTCAAAAAGAGCAAAAAGCCTGGTATGATAAACATGCCAGATAGTGTTACTTCAAAGTAGGGGACCAGGTCATGGTCTTAAAGGCGCTCCAGGCCCATAAAATGGAAGCGTCGTGGGAAGGGCAATTCACAGTCCAGGAGCACCTGGGAGCTGTTAATTATCTCATAGCATTCCCCACCTCCAACTGAAAGCCTAAGGTGTACCATATGCATTCTCTAAAGTCCTTTAATTCCAGAGAATTAAAGGTTTGTCAGTTTACAGCCCAGGGAGAAGATGACGCTGAGTGGCCTGAAGGGAAACTACTTCTACTATGAAGGGAAAAGTGTTGGTGGCGTGGAAGAGGTGAACCTCTCCATGACCCTTGGGCATATGCAGCGACAGCAGATCAAGGAGCTGTGCACTAGCTACGCATCGATGTTCTCAGCCACCCCAGGACTGACTGAACAGGCATACCACTCCATTGACACAGGTAATGCTCACCCAATAAAAGTCCAACCTTACCGGGTGTCTCCTCAAGCTAAAACTGCTATAGAACGGGAGATCCAGGATATGCTACAGAAGGAAGTAATCTGCCCCTCTGGCAGCGCATGGGCATCTCCAGTGGTTCTAGTTCCCAAACCAGATGGGGAAGATACGTTTTTGCGTGGACTACCATAAGCTAAAAGCTGTAACTCGCCCAGACAACTATCCAATGCCACGCACAGCTGAACTATTAGTTCATCTCTACCTTGGACTTAACCAAGGGGTCCTGGCAGGTACCGCTAGATGAATCTGCCAAGGAAAGGTCAGCCTTCACCACACATGTTGGGCTGTATGAATTTAATGTACTCCCTTTTGGGCTGCGGAATGCACCCGCCACCTTCCAAAGACTTGTAGATGGTCTCCTAGCGGGATTAGGAGAATATGCAGTCGCCTACCTTGACGATGTGGCCATATTTTTGGATTCCTGGGCAGAACACCTGGAACATCTACAAAAAGTCTTCAAGCGCATAAGGGAGGCAGGACTAACTGTTAAGGCTAAGAAGTGTCAAATAGGCCTAAACAGGGTGACTTATCTTGGACACCAGGTGGGTCAAGGAACTATCAACCCCCGACAGGCCAAAGTGGTATGCTATCCAAAGTGGCCTGTCTCAAAGTCAAAGAAACAGGTCCAATCCTTCTTAGGCTTGGCCGGATATTACAGGGGATTTGTACTGCAATACAGCCAAATCGCTGCTCCACTGACAGATCTAACCAAAATAAACAGCCAAATGCCGTTCACTGGACCGAAGAGTGTCAGAAGGCCTTTAACCAGCTTAAAGTGACACTCGTGTCTGACCCTGTGCTAAGGGCCCAAGACTTTGACAAACCATTCCTAGTTACCACATATGTGTTCAAGCGTGGTGTGGGAGCAGTTTTAATGCAGGAAGGACAGGATTAAAAATTCCATCCTGTCGTGTTTCTCAGCAAGAAGCTGTCTGAGAGGGAAAGCAACTGGTTAGTGAGTGAAAAAGAATGTTACGCCATTGTCTACGCTCTGGAAAAGCTACGCCCATACGTTTGGGGATGGTGTTTCCACCTGCAAACCGACCATGCTGCGCTACAGTGGCTTCATATTGCCACGGGAAATAACAAAAAACTTATTCAGTGGAGTTTAGCTCTCCAAGATTTTGATTTTGACATCCAACACATCTTAGGAGTTTCTAAGAAAGTGGCTGATGCACTCTCCCGTGAAAGTTTCCCAGAATCAACTGGTTAAAATCGTCCTTGAGATGTGGAAAATATTGTTAGTCTTTATATACTTGGTAGTATATTTAGAGGTGCATGTGTCTTATTAACTCTGTTTTCCCCTGGAGCTCCAGGAAGAAATCCTAGCCAGCGTTTCACCCTATCTATGATTTGGGGGGGGCGTTGTCATAAATATAAGGGAAAGGTAAACACCTTTAAATCCCTCCTGGCCAGAGGAAAAACCCTTTCACCTGTAAAGTGTTAAGAAGCTAAGATAACCTCCCTGGCACCTGACCAAAATGACCAATGAGGAGACAAGATGCTTTCAAACCTGGGGGGTTGGGGAGGGAAGAAACAAAGGGTTCTCTCTGTCAGTGTGAGACTTTTGCCGGGACTGGAGCAGGAATGCAGGTCAGAACTCCTGTAAAGAGTTAGTAAGCAATCTAGTTAGATATGCATTAGATTCTGTTTTGTTTAAATGGCTGATAAATAAGTTGTGCTGAATGGAATGGTATTCCTGTTTTTGTGTCTTTTTGTAGCTTAAGGTTTTGCTTAAGGGATTCTCTATGTTTTGAATCTGATTACCCTGTAAGGTATTTACCATCCTGATTTAACAGAGGTGATTCTTTTACTTTTATTTAATTAAAATTCTCTTTTAAGAACCTGATTGATTTTTCATTGTTCTTAAGATCCAAGGGTTCGGATCTGTGTTCACCTATGTAAATTGGTGAGGATTTTTATCAAGCCTTCCCCAGGAAAGGGAGTGTAGTGCTTGGGGGGATATTTTGGGAGGGAAATGTTTCCAAGTGGGCACTTCCCCTGTTCTTTGTGTAACACTTTGGTGGTGGCAGTGTTTAACCTAAGCTGGTAAGAATAAGCTTAGGGGGTCTTTCATGCAGGTCCCCACATCTGTACCCTAGAGTTCAGAGTGGGGAAGGAACCTTGACAACATGTGACTTCTCCATGTGACTCCAAAACTCCATCTTGGAGCTGGCCTTTGCAAAGGAGAGAGGAGGGGGTCTCCACCCAGAAGTGAAAGTCTATTTAAGCCCCTGGGAGACCCCCTCCATTTGTCCTCAGGTGGCTCAAGAGAGAGCCTCTCCACCCCAAAGGATACCTGAAAGAAACTAGGACAAAGGACAGTAACTACAGAGGGTGTGAGTGATTGCTGGACCCAGATTAGAAGAAGGATAGTTGGTAAAAGAAGCTTACTGGAACATCTCAGGTGAGGTTTCATCTGTAATCACTTTCTTACTGTATTAGGCATAGGCTTGCGTGTTTTATTTTATTTTGCTTGGTAATTCATATTTGTTCTGTCTGTTATCACTTGGAACCACTTAAATCCTACTTTTTATATTTAATAAATCACTTTTACTTATTATTTAAACCAGAATATGTATTAATACCTGAGGGGGGGCAAACAGCTGTGCATATCTCTCTGTCAGTGTTATAGAGGGCGAACAATTTATGAGTTTACCCTATATAAGATTGATACAGGGTAAAATAGATTTATTTGGTGTTTGGATCCCATTGGGATTTGGGCATCTGAGTGTTAGAGACAGGAACACTTCTTATGCTACTTTCAGTTAAGCCTGCAGTTTGTGGGACATGGTTCAGACCTGGGTCTGTGTTTGTAGCCGGCAAGTATGTCTGGCACAACCAGGCAGGGTTCTGGAGTCCCAAGCTGGCAGGGAAGGCAGGGGCAGGAGTAGTCGTGGCACATCAGGGACTTATTCCCTTACTGAATCAGGGAGGCTACCTAGTGATAGAGGATGTGGAAAAAGCTAATGTACTCAATGCTTTTTTTGCCTCTGTCTTCACGAACAAGGTCAGCTCCCAGACTACTGCACTGGGCAGCATGGGGAGGAGGTGACCAGCCCTCTGTGGAGAAAGAAGTGGTTCGGGACTATTTAGAAAAGCTGGACGAGCACAAGTCCATGGGGCCAGATGCACTGCATCTCAGAGTGCTAAAGGAATTGGCGGATGTGATTGCAGAGCCATTGGCCATTATCTTTGAAAACTCACGGCAATTGGGGGAGGTCCCGGACGATTGGAAAAAGGCTAATGTAGTGCCCATCTTTAAAAAAGGGAAGAAGGAGGATCCGGGGAACTACAGGCCAATCAGCCTCACCTCAGTCCCTGGAAAAATCATCGAGCAGGTCCTCAAGGAATCAATTCTGAAGCTCTTAGAGGAGAGGAAAGTGATCAGGAACAGGATTCACCAAGGGCAAGTCATGCCTGACTAATCTAATTGCCTTCTATGATGAGATAACTGGCTCTGTGGATGAGGGAAAAGCAGTGGACATGTTATTCCTTGACTTTAGCAAAGCTTTTGACACGGTCTCCCACAGTATTCTTGCCAGCAAGTTAAAGAAGTATGGGCTGGATGAATGGGCTAGATTGTCAGGCTCAACGGGTAGTGATCAATGGCTCCATGTCTAGTTGGCACGTGGTATCAAGTGGAGTGCCATAAGGGTCGGTCCTGGGGCCGGTTTTGTTCAATATCTTCATTAATGATCTGGAGGGTGGCGTGGACTGCACCCTCAGCAAGTTTGCAGATGACACTAAACTGAGAGGAGTGGTAGATACACTGGAGGGTAGGGATAGGATACAGAGGGACCTAGACGTATTGTAGGATTGGGCCAAAAGAAATCTGATGAGGTTCAACAAGGACAAGTGCAGTGTCCTGCACTTAGGACGGAAGAATCCCATGCACCGCTACAGACTAGGGACCGAATGGCTAAGCAGCAGTTCTGCAGGGGTTACTGTGGATGAGAAGCTGGATATGAGTCAACAGTGTGCCCTTGTTGCCAAGAAAGCCAATGGCATTTTGGGATGTATAAGTAGGGGCATTTCTAGCAGACCGGGGGACGTGATTGTTCCCCTCTATTCAACATTGGTGAGGCCTCATCTGGAGTACTGTGTCCAGTTTTGGGCCCCACACTACAAGAAGGATGTGAAAAAATTGGAAAACGTCCAGCGGGGGCAATAAAAAATAATTAGGGGACTGGAACACATGACTTATGAGGAGAGGCTGAGGGAACTGGGATTGTTTAGTCTGTGGAAGAGAAGAATGAGGGGGGATTTGATAGCTGCTTTCAACTACCTGAAAGGGGGTTCCAAAGAGGATGGATCTAGATTGTTCTCAGTGGTAGCAGATGACAGAATGAGGAGTAATGGTCTCAAGTTGCAGTGAGGGAGCTTTGGTTGGATATTAGGAAAAACTTTTTCACTAGGAGGGTGGTGAACCACTGGAATGTGTTACCTAGAGAGGTGGTGGAATCTCCTTCCTTAGAAGTTTTTAAGGTCAGGCTTGACAAAGCTCTGGCTGGGATGATTTAGTTGGGGACTGGTCCTGCTTTGAGCAGGGGGTTGGACTAGATGACCTCCTGAGGTCCCTTCCAACCTTGATTCTATGATTCTACAATCAGTTGGCAGCCTCAAGGGGGTTTCTGTGATCTATCCGTCACAAACATTTTCCACCTGGAGATGGACATGAGTTATTAAACTTGACTCTTTATCTGGATTTTTTACCTTCTACCCCCAAACTCAAGATTATTTGTATCTGGGATTTTGTTTTAGTCAAGGGCTGGCTGAAGCATTCGGATTTTCTGAACTTTCCCAGAGTTCAGGGGTTTTGGTTCAAACTCATCTCTATAATGCAAAAACAGAGTAAGGAACATCCAAAACCACTCTGCATTATAGTTATTGCAATATTGGCATTGCTTTATAATGACAAGTAGCTGTCATTTTCACAGATGTATGCTGTTGCACACCTTAATTAGATTAGTGAGTTTAATTATATATGGCCAATGGGTGATCAGATGCTAATAGAATCATGAAAAGTTAGGGCTTTTCTAATTTTACAGTTGACAGGGGACACTGTAAGTATGGAGCTGCAGATGCCTTTTCAGTGCCTCCTCTTAATTGCCGCAGAAATTGATGTCTAAGTGTCACTGAATTTCATGACCAAGCATAATCTAATTTACATGGAAAATCCCATGCCTGGCTGAATGACATTATGAAACTGGTTTTTAAATTTCATTTGCACGTTTTAGATTAATCAACATCCTAAGCAAGGTGAAACTGCGCTGGATGTCTTCTGAGCAAAACCCCTATTATCCTGATAAATTGTTTAAAACCTGATGGATTTTCAAAATGACTTTAAAAATGGGTAACACAAAGCTACTAATATTCCTGAAGGAAAACAATAAAATTGATCTTGAAAAATGGTCAGGGCTTTCCCCAAGTCCCGGCTACAATATCAGGAGCATATGGATTGGAGTTTGGGAAATGTGCATTTAAGCAAATGTCTCCTTTTCCTATTCACCTGAAAAAGGGAAGATTCTTGACCCTAAAACTAGTTTCTCAAGTTTTTTTGTTCCGTACCACAGGGTGACCCACCCTTCTAGCACGTGCTGAAACCCTGCATGCAAATGAAGACTAATTTCTGATAACTTACTGTAGCAAGCACAGCTCACTAACCCCAGTTAGTGGATGAAAAGGAGTTATGGCTCAGGCTCCCCATTCCAAGAGAGCAAAGAGCTAGAAAGAAAAGTCCTACAGGAAAACTCAAGGAACAGTCTGTCAGAGAGATATATTTTGTGTGTGTGTGTGTGTGTGTGTGTGTGTGTGTGTGTGAGAGAGAGAGAGAATGCACATATGAGTGAGTTTAGGCTGTTTTACGCTAAGTTGCTGTTATTTCAACTGTCAATAAAAGAAGAACCCTGGAAAGCAAATGTCTACATTACACAATTCCCTTGACTGATAAAACCCTGAGTAACTTCTCAAATCAGCAGAGCTTGAGAGAGCACGATCACAGTGCATAAAACAATCAAGTTCCACAGAGTTGCTCTAGAGGCCCGCCAGTCCACACTCGGGCTGTGCTCAGTCCTGTGAGATACAAAGAGTGATGGGGGAACATCCTGCAGAGCACACCACTCTGCACTGGACATAAATAAAGTTCCTGGTGCCGGAAGCCATGTGTGACTGGGGACTAGGACATGGAGCAGTCCTACATGCACAGTGAGGTGACTTTTGACTAGGGAACAGCGAATAGGTAGGTAACATGACAAGCTGCGGGGGGGGGGAATGGGGGAGAGTCCTGGGGAATTGTGGGAAGGCACTGGAGAACTAACAACCATCCATTGTATTATGACACTAAGTTGTGTCCACACTAGAGATAAATGAGCAACGTTTGAAGGCTATTCGCTTGAGGTCTGCCCTTACTTCTGACCATACTAGCTGCCTCAGGTAATGGCATGAGCAAGACAGGACTGAAGGGATTTTGTATCTGGACGAGGAGTGAGTTAATTGGAACAACTGAGTCAGATCTCAGAGCTAAATTAAATCTCTAGTGAAGAGAAGCCAAAGAAAGCTAAGTCTTGCCCTTATAGAACACTAATACTTATGCTGTGTTACAGTGTTAGAGTCCCGTAAGGATCTCAGCCCATTAAAAAGGGACCATATTATCTTTTTTGTTTGCATTAAAGCTAATGGGTAGGGGTGAGATCCTGAAGCCATTGTTTAAGTTGCCTGCTTATGTCATAGCTAAGTCACCTGCGCATCTACCAATGTGATATATGCCATCATGTGCCAGCAATGCCCCTCTGCCATGTACATTGGTCAAACTGGGCAGTCTCTACGTAAAAGAATAAATGGACACAAATCAGACGTCAAGAATTATAACATTCAAAAACCAGTCGGAGAACACTTCAATCTCTCTGGTCACTCGCTTACAGACCTAAGAGTGGCTACTCTTCAAAAAAAAAAAACTTCAAAAACAGACTCCAACAAGAGACTGCTGAATTGCAATTAATTTGCAAACTGGATACAATTAACTGGATACAATTAATTGAATAGAGACTGGGAGTGGATGGGCCATTATACATTATACAAAGTAAAACTATTTCCCCATGTTATTTCCCTCCACACTTCCTCAGATGTTCTTGTCAACTGCTGGAAATGGTCCACCTTGATTATCACCACAAAAGGTTTTCTTCCATCCCTCCACCCCCGCTGGTAATAGCTCATCTTAAGTGATCACTCTCCTTACAGTGTGTATGATAAAACCCATTGTTTCATGTTCTCTGTGTGTGTATATAAATCTCCCCACTCTATTTTCCACCGAATGCATCCGATGAAGTGAGCTGTAGCTCACGAAAGCTTATGCTCAAATAAATTTGTTAGTTTCTAAGGTGCCATAGGTACTCCTTTTTTTTTTTGCGAATACTGACTAACACGACTGCTACTCTGAAACTTTGAAGCTTCAGCTGGGTGCACACTCTGATTTGAGTTTTGAGCAGGGCAGCTAGCAAGAGAAATTTAGACCAATGCTCTGTACTGGCAGATGAGATTCAAGGTGCTGGTTATTATCCACAACGTCCTACATTGTCTTGGTCTCATAGACTTACCCATGCTTCATCATGATACCTGGATTGGCAGAAATTTACTAGGGAGAGATCTTATCTAATCCATCTATTTTATCTATTTGCTTTGGGCATTTATAGGGTATGCATCACCAAGGTATCCAGCTGCCAATGTCCAAAAGTAAAGTTGGTAGTAGGGGATTTTCCAGAGCAGGCATAGATTCAGTACTGCCATACAACTCCTTTCTGAGTCAGAGTAGCCCCTTTAAATGTGATATAGGACACTTAGCTTTCTTTAAATTGCAGGTTTGGATGCTGAAATCATTTAACTTATTTAACAGATTTCTGCATTTATGCCCTTTGTTCAGACTATTACATTTCATGCTTTAGAAATATATAGTTTTCTCTGAATCTAAACATCCTAAAGCAATCACACCTAAAGGGAGACCAAATAAATGAATATAATAATGCTTTCTTGTGTATTTTAAAATGATAATTAAAACATTATTTAAAAATGTAAAACGTTATCATCTTATACTCAAAATGTAGATTTTATTCATTTTTAGAAGCACAAACCCTAGTGTCATTATCACTGTTTTTATGAAATCAGAACCAAATCTTTGGAAACAGCACTTGTTTGTGTTTAAACATTTTCCCCTCCTTTGTTTGCAACCCAAACACTGCTGCACAGGAGAACAGGGTGAAACTAACTTCTTCATAAATAAACTCACTAGCTTGTTTGAGAGAACTGTACACAGGAACCAAGGAGCATAAACAACCAACAGCCAGCCAGGTTTTTACAGTCCTTTCGGTCGGAATAATCTCAGGCAAGCTAAGTGAGGACGTTTATTCTTTATTATTATTTACATCAGAGTGTTAACCTGTCAGTTTCCGTTTAATTTTATGGAGGCAATTGCGCGTCTCGGCCACTGAGAGTCTCCCTTCCCCTTTGTCTCCCAGAGAAACTTACGCGGAGTGGAAGCCCAGATAGAGGGAGTGGGGAATAGGGGGGACAATACGAAGCCATCTCAGCACTGGGGAGATGAACCAAAAGCGCTAGACAAAGAGCAAAGGGGTGGCAAGAGTCTGATCATAGCGGCCTATTGGGAACCAGCCAAGGAGATTCCTCCACCTCCCCTTCTCCGGCAGCAGCATCCCCACACAGCCAGGGGAGCGTTACAGTCCGTCCCCCTCGCCCTTCTGCTCTCCCCTCCTTCCCCGCTTCCTTTAATTGCCAAAAATTGCTACCAGAAAGGGGGGTGGGGTGGGGGAAGCCAACAAATCAACCGAACGTGGCGGTTTTACGCCCCTACCGATCGCGTCTTTGATTGGGCGGGTCAGGCTCTTTCCCCGCCCCAGTGGGCTGTGGCGGCGGCGGCGGCGTCTCCCTGCTGCTGGGAAGGGACTGGAGGGTGGCTGGGGTTTGTCTGAGCGGGGCGCTGGCCTGGCGAGGCGGCGGCAGCAGAGCAGAGAAGGGGCAGGGTCGGTGCAGCGGCCGCTACCGAGCCAGCCCAGAGCTCAGCAGCAGCGGCGCGAGCCGCGCCCGGGGCTGCCGCCTCTCGTTCCCGCCCACCAGGCAGCAGCTGCGGGAGTGCCCGCCCCGGCCCCCGGTCTGCAGGGAAGCACCCTGCCCTACGGGCAGGTGCGGGGCTTACCTGGATTGATTCGCCCGCACGCTGGCTGTGTGCATCGGCGGCGCAGTGCCCTCTGCCAGCGAGCCCTGCCCGTGCGCGGCCGGAGAAAGGGCTGCCCGGCTTTCGCTCCCTCCTCTGCCGAGCGGGGCGCTCGCCCAGCGGGACCCATGGCGAGCGGGGCTGTGGAGCCGGTCTACGGGCTTTCTGAAGACGAAGTAAGTCACGGGGGGGTGGCGGCACTTTATCCCCCCCCCCCGCCTCCCGCGCCCCGTTCCCGGCTGCGGTCCCAGCCCGCTGCTCGGAGCGGCCTGGCAGGAACGCCCTTGCATCGGCCCCGGGGCTGCCGCTGCCCTGCGCCGGGCTGCCCGCAGGGCGCTGGCGGGGAGGAAGCGGTAATGCGCCCCGCGGACACCCGGCCGGGAAAGGCGCTCGCGCGGCGGCAGCGGCCCCCATCCGCGCGGGGGGGGGGGGTCCCCCGTGGGCAGCGGAGCCCAGCTCCCCGCCTGCAGCGTCCCTGGCTCCGGGGAGAGCCCCAGCGCCTCCGCCCCGCCCCGCTGCCTTAATGGCGAGGGTCGGGCAGGGAGACGGAGCGTAGCCTCCCAGCCGTTGCCGCTGGCCCCCCGGTGAGGCGGGGCGGCGCTGGGCGAAGGCTGAGGAGCCCTTCCTTCCCCGCGCGCTGCCGGCAGGTGCTGTGAGGCCGGGGGCAGGGCGCCCCCCCCCCCCGGCCACGCTCTCTGCCGAAGGGCTGGAGCTCGGGGCCGGTAACGCGCTGGGCCCTGGCGGCCAGGTCCCCGGCTTGGGTCCCCGCGGGTGGGAGCCGCGGGGCGGCGACTCCGCAACCCGTGCTGCATTACTCAGCACGCAGGTATGTCCTAGCCCCGTGAACGGGCTGAGCAGCCGGCGGCGGCCGCCTCGCCGGGGTTCCGCTGCCTCCCCGCCCACCCTCTGGGGAGGGAGCGTGGGGTTGGACCACGGCGTGGCCGGGGGCTGGCGGAGCCATTGTCGGCCTCCGCGCTGGGTTTAAACGGGGTTCCCGGGACGTGTCGGGTATTGTGTGCCGACTGCCGCTTCTGGCCGTGTCGGAGCCATTGGTGTGTCCGCACGTGTGACTGTAGGTCACCGGGCACACCCTCTGTGTGTGTGTGTGTGTGTGTGTGTGTGTGTGTGTGTAACATCGATTTACATAATAATGGATGTGTGAGGTGCCTGTGTAAATTACCTTTATCTGGCAGTGAGGCCATAGTTCAGAGACACTTTTATTTTTAAATCTATAGAGGCTTCAATCTGCTCTCCTGCAAAGAACTACACCAAGTGCTCTTGCCTAAAGCCCATGACTTAACTGTTTAGATCCAAGGAGCAGGCGGTGTCTTATTTCACCTACATACTTACAATGTACATGTGCCTTGTCTTCGACTCCTGCGCTCTGGGTTTGTTGCTTGACTTCATTATAAACTCTTCAGGGCAACGTCTGCCTCTACTTCTACCAGATGACCTTCTGGGGTCCCTTCCAACCCTGATATTCTATGATTCTGTAGCACCTAACACAATGGGGCCCTGATCCTGACGGCCTCTTGAGTGCTGTGTACAGTACAATTAGGTACAGCAGGGCCCCTGTATTTTTATTTGTCTGTAAAGACGTGGCAGTGGCACTACATACCTAAAATCTTGGACATTTGTTATGTTGTACAGACACACTTTATGCCATTGTAGTGTCACCTAGGCCTACCTTGTTCTTGTTCTCTTATCTAATCTTCCTCCTTTTCAGTAGAAAGGAGGCAGTGTGTCCCAGAAAGTGGCAAGATGCAGACTTTCTGGAACAAAGAACTAGGCTTCAGACTGAGGTATTGTAGGTGGAAAGACAGCTGCTGTTCCCAAGTCTTATTTAAGGCCTCGCTCTGAACACACTGTGTAGGAATAAGAAAAGGAGGACTTGTGGCACTTTAGAGACTAACAAATTTATTTGAGCATAAGCTTTCGTGAGCTACAGCTGTAGCTCACGAAAGCTTATGCTCAAATAAATTTGTTAGTCTCTAAAGTGCCACAAGTCCTCCTTTTCTTTTTGCAAATACAGACTAACACGGCTGCTACTCTGAAACCTGTCATTATGTAGGAATACAAATTGCTGAGGGACTGAATACATTTTGTTATATATAATGAATGAGACTAGATGTTTGGGTTGCATGCGAAGTGTTTTATATCTGGGAGCTAGTGTCAAAGTCAACATTGTGTTTAATGGTGTAATGGAGATGGAGCTTGATTGTCTTATCAGTCCTGCTGGTTAGCCAAATTATGCAGTGTATGCCAGTTTTATTAACTAGTGCCTTTATGTAGAAACATGGGTGGTGCTAACAAATTGAACCTTTGCAGACAGAATAGTCCATTCTACTGCATTGATTGGAGACTGCATTGTTGAGATGCTGTGTGTGGCGAAGAATAGTTCTCTTTGGTCAGTTTGCATAGTGGTCAATATAACAAATACCCAAATAAAGGTGACATGTTCTATTTATAAACTCTTCAAATTTCATATATCTTCTTAGGGTCAACTTTAATGCTGCCACAGGCCAGCATCTTGATAACCAAGGAAATAGCTAGTAGCTATGATTGAGTGTAAATGCTGTTGAACTACTCCAGTTCTTATTGAAACTGACCGTTGTACTCAAATTGAATCAAATCTAGGTGACTACATTATTGAATTCAAACTAGGTAGGATCTTTTGTGTGTGGGTGTTGGTGTGTTGAGGATTGTTTGGTTTATAAAGCTGTGAAAGTGAACAGATACAAACAAGTTTTGTACAAACATGGGGAAGAGAGAATGCATTAGAGGAGGGGTTAGCTGTTCAAATGATTCTAATGAAGACAAAATTAGACAGATTTCAGAGTAGCAGCTGAGTTGGTCTGTATTCGCAAAAAGAAAAGGAGTACTTGTGGCATCTTAGAGACTAACACATTTATTTGAGCATAAGCTTTCATGTTGGTCTCTAAGATGCCACAAGTATTCCTTTTCTTTTTGACAAAATTAGAGACTCTGCAATTCTTTTCCTCCCTCATCTGGCTTTATAAACCTTCTTCATGAACTCTTCAAAAGCTGTCTTGGCTACATGTGAATCCTCGGGAACAAAATACAGCGGAAGCTCAATCTAAAGAACTCTCAGCATGTCACCTTAGTTTATTGACTGGGATCATGTGAACGCTTCTGCTGTCACCCAAGCGGATCAGATAACCAGGATTCTATTGTAGTATGAACTGTAAAAGGCTCAAAATCCTGCATTGACATAGGCCTGTTACTGTAATGCTTTAGGGCGTTAATAAGCTGAGGAAACAACTAGGACAACTGCTGTATCTGTGTACTTTGCCACATCGTGGAGGTTTGGGGCATTCATGTCTCAGAAGATCCTAGCAAATGTATAGCTGTCAAGAGAACCGAGGTCTAGGAACTACCATGCTGCTTTCAGAAGAGACGGATGAATAGTGACCATTTAATTCTGTGGCTTTTCTTTTTCCTGTTGTGTGTGTGAGAGAGCTTTTTCCTTTTGATACTAGTGCTTGTAAAAGGTGTTGGGTTAGGCCTATACAGTGGCAGTGCAGGCTTTCCATTCTGCTCCACCTGACAGGTTTCAAAGTGGTAGCCATGTTAGTCCATATCAGCCCAAAAAAAAAAAAGGTGTACTTGTGACACCTTAGAGACTAACGAATTTATCTGAGCATAAGCTTTAGTAGGCTAAAGCCCACTTCATCAGATTCATGAAGTGGAAAATACACAAGGAAGAGATATATACAGAGAACATGGAAAAAATGGGCGTTGCCATAACAACTCTAACATAAGTAATCAATTAAGATGGGCTATTATCAGCAGGAGAAAAAATAACTTTATCACGACAAAAGTTGGTATGGCAACCCCCATTTTTTCATATTCTGTGTGTGTGTAATCTCCCACACACACACACCCCTAGTGTATTTTTCCATTGCATGCATCTGATGAAGTGGGCTTTAGCCCACGAAAGCTTATGCTCAAATAAATTTTAGTCTCTAAGGTGTCACAAGTACTCCTTTTTTCTTTTTGCTGATACAGACTAGTACGTCTATCACTCTGTAATATGTCAAGTAAGTATGTGTTAAATAGGCATTAGCTTGGGTTTCAAGTACCTAACTAAAAACCTCTGTGGCATTGCAACATTTTTGAATAGCAATGATACCGCATTTAGAAATGGAAACCAGACAACATTAAAATGTTATGGGAAGTGATACTAGTTGACTATATTTGTATCTTTAAAGTCTCTAACTTCCAATTAGAGTAAAATTAACAAGTCATGCTGAAATTTTAGGTGACTTCTATGATGGATTTGATGCACTGTTAACAATACATATAGCTCCTATAACTCTCTCTCTGGTGATAGATTGTATCACAGATGATGCATATGGGAAGTGAGGTTGGCTTTTTGCATGTTATGTTTGTCTGTTCCTGATGGAGTTCTATTGTTCTGGAGCAGTCTCCCTTGTGAAACCACTTGCCTGTGCTGTAGAGCGTCATTCGTACTGTTAACAAATGTGAGCTGCACAGCTGTCCATGGGATTATGAGATGTAGTCTGTAAAATTCCAAAAGAAGAAACTATTACAGTTGGTTTCTTAAATGTGTTTAACGTAGGCTACCATCACTGTCTCACTTGGATCCTGAGAACTTCTTGTTTTTTCTCTTTCTGTGGCTGATACTGGAACAGCAGTTCTGCTTTAAATTCCTAGTTTCACTTCCTCGAATGTATTTGCTTACTCCTACTCCAAAGGTGAATTTCTCCACCCTTCTGGTCCCATGTCCCTTCCTTGTTTTTGAGAGGGTCAGGCGCACATGAGAGTTGGGAGATTTATTTATTTATTTATTTAATTATTTTTTATTTTTTGATACTGTAAAGGAAAAATCAGAACTGGTTGTGGAGTAAGTGTGTGTAATTTTGTTTGCGCACTTTTAGAGACGAGCCTGAATCAAAGCCAGATCTGAACATCCTGGAGGTTCGGCTCAAGATCTGAACTCTTCAGTGTAGCTTCATCACTCCCTGATCTTTTTAAAAACTGAGACTCTAACTTGGATTGTGTGTGGAGTTTTCAAAACCACATAAGTCACTTAGTGCTTTTGAAAATCCCTTTCTTAATTCACGTTGAGGTGAGAAAACACCTAACCTATTGGAAGATTTTCTGTCTCAAAATTGTTAGGTCACATATGTAATCTCTTGAAAATATAAAAAATAATCAGACACTTATCTGTGATTTGTCTTCCTACCTTTTCTGAATAGTCTATGATAAAACAAGTTATGAAGTTAGTCATGACACAAACAATACGCTAGTTATAAGCAACTGAAAACATAATTGCACAACAGTTAATTTTTCTGTCTTTGAACAAGCATTAAGAGTTTCAGTGGAAGATCTTTTAGAGTAGCAGCCGTGTTAGTCTGTATTCGCAAAAAGAAAAGGAGTACCCGTGGCACCTTAGAGACTAACACATTTATTGGAGCATAAGCTTTCGTGAGCTACAGCTCACTTCATCGGATGCGTTGAGCTGTAGCTCACGAAAGCTTATGCTCCAATAAATGTGTTAGTCTCTAAGGTGCCACGGGTACTCCTTTTCTTTTAGTGGAAGATCTTCTAAACCTTTTTTGATTTCTCTTCGTGATACTATTTTACTGTAAACTAGATTCCTAACTCAGTGTCTAATAACCTTTTACCAGATATGATGTGTAAAATTCTATATTCAGATTACAAAGTTGAGATAAAGAACCATTCTTTCTTTGAAGCTAAAGTGTAAAGAAGTGGTTTAGGTTGAATCTGTCGGGTATACTGCTATTAAACCCTTTTGTGGGGCATAGTAATGCATTAGTAATGAAATGAGGCCAGTAAAAATTCTCACAAGCCAGTCAAAATCTTCTTTTAAACCTAGTGAGTTTTGTCATTTATCATTGAATATTTATGAGGGCAGATCCTCTGCTGCTATAAATTTCCATAGGTCCATTGAAGCCATAACTATTTACCTCAGTTGAGGATCTTCCCAATGATGTTTAGAGATTGATGAGAAGTGATGTTTGTTTCCTGTTGTCAATAGGCTGCCTTCACGATGTGGCTAAACTTAATGATGATCTGCTATAGAGATTGGCAGCCTAGCTTGCAATCCTAAAAAGAGGGATGCTTGCTTAAAAAAAGTGTGTACAGCTTTTAATATATATATATATATATATATATATATATATATATATATATATATATATATATATATATATAATAATTTTTTAAACAGCATCTTTGTAATATTTGTCAACTGTTTTGCATAGTAAAACATTGAAATGCCATTCTGCTGAAAAACTTTTTTTTTTTTAAAAAGGGAACATGACTGGTGTGTGTGCAAATGCAACAAACTGCTAAATAGCTGGTAAGACTTCACCATTATTAGGTAAGAAATGCAAAAGTTAGTGTTCACATGTTATTGGAACAGTGGTGCTATATAATTATTCTGTGCTGTATTCAACAGTCTGTGTCTTTTATATATACTTGCAGCATAAACACTAAAACAGACTATATAGCTGTGGCTTCCAAAGTAGCCTAAGGGATGTGGACACGTAATTACCATAAAAAGAATGGTATCCATATTCCACAGTAACTATAAAAATCCCACCATCACAGGTTAACTGGTCCCTTTAAAAGTGAGCATAGGTGTCTAGTGCACCTATGGCTGATCACCTGCTGCCTAGTTGGGCTTAAGGGAAAGCACCTGGACATGATAAAGGGAGAAGCAGGGAGAGGAAGCTATGGCACTTTACATTGACCTAACCCATGTAGTGTAGACCAGTGGTTCTCAAAGCCGGTCCGCCGCTTGTTCAGGGAAAGCCCCTGGCAGGCCGGACCGGTTTGTTTACCTTCCGCGTCTGCAGGTTTGTCCGATTGTGACTCCCACTGGCTGCGGTTCCCGCTCCAGGCCAATGGGGGCTGCAGGATGTGGCGCGGGCCAAGGGACACGGGGCTTTCCCTGAACAAGCGGCAGACCGGCTTTGAGAACCAGTGGTGTAGACCACGTCTTGGAGGCTTCTGCTGTTGTCTGTTTGGAGTTGGTTTTCTGGTTAAGAGCACAGCAACTTGGCTGTATCTTTCTTTTCTTTGCAAAATGATAGGACCTAATTGCAGTGGGAACAGTTACCCATAATTTAAAAACGGTCTGGAAGCTGTCCAAAATAAAATAAACTACAAAAAAAGAAAATAAAACCAAAACATTTTAAGAGACAAAATATGGAAAATTCTACCTTCCATTCCAAGTGCTAAGTATTTTGGAAAGTTATGAGTGTGCAAAGGCGGGGAGGTTGGTAACCTCTCTGAGACATCACAGCCAATGCTATTCTTAGTTTACAGTCGCTTGCAATTGTTGGAGATATGTACGATACAAAAAAGCCAGTTGTGTTTCTATAACTGCATACGTATTCCTCCTCCCCACCTTGGGTACTGTATAGAGTTTTAATGAGTAAAATAGAGAACTGACTCTTGCATCAAGATCTTGTGAAAAATAGTGGCTGCATTAGATGTTTGCATTTTATAAGCAATTGGCACTCTCATGAGCGTCAAGGATGTAAGTAATTATGTGTGTGTTTTTTCTTGCTATGACATAATAAAATTACTGGGTTGCAGTTGTCTGTGTAGTACAGTAATTTTGGATTTCTTTTTTTTTTGCTTTTTTTTTTTTTTAAACAAAGGCTTGCCTTTAGCCCTGGTTTTTAATGAGTAATAGGTATGTACTTTGTATTCGCGGCACTAGCAAATAAAATACTAGCTTAAAGTATTTAAAGTAGTGTAGTTTTGTTGCATTAAAATGTGGGTGTTGTGGTCTGGCCAACCAATGTCTTTCACTACAGTGGAAAAAATAGGCTGTTTTGACATTCTCTCTTGAATGCTGGCCAAGTATTGTGCTGGATGTGTCTCTGCAGTGATTTCTGTAATGCTACTGAGGTGCTTGTGAAAGAGTGCTTAGCTTCTCCATCTCTTCCCTTTGTCTCTTGGTACAAAAGTGTTTCAAGTATCATTTCATGGACTGGCCGTTGGAGGGCACTGCCTAATGGTAGAATGAAAGTAATCACTTCCATCGTTGTGCATCAGTACTGCTGTCTTGAAAAAGAAACCTTGGCATCTTGTACAACATCCCAACATAACTCTAGGGAGGCATCAGGCTTCTTGATATTATGAACATGGTTCTGTGAGGCCGTAGCTACTTAGTAAGCCTGTGTATGCAGTTTCTTTTTTTGAGCTGCTATAGCTGGTCAGACTATGTGAAATTTGGGTTAAGCATAAGCTTTCGTGAGCTACAGCTTACTTCTGCTCAAATAAATTTGTTAGTCTCTAAGGTGCCACAAGTCCTCCTTTTCTTTTTGCGAATACAGACTAACACGGCTGCTACTCTGAAACCTTGGATTTCAAGTGATCCACTAACATGAACTGCTTGGCTGATAACTGAAGCCAGGTTTAGCACTGCTGGCTGACTTAGATTAGAAGAAGATGGGAATTTAGTAAACTTGAGAACAGTAGAACCTCAGAGTTACAAACACCAGAGTTATTAACTGACCAATCACACACCTCATTCAGAACCAGAAGTATGCAATCAGGCAGCAGCAGAGACAAACAAAAACAAAAACCAGTACAGTACTGTGTTAAACGTAAACTGCTTTTAAAAAAAGGGGGGGGGACAGTATTTTTCTCCAACATTGTCAAGTTTCAAAGCTGTATTAAGTCAATAGTTGGTTGTAAACTTTTGAAAGAACAACCGTAATGTTGTGTTCAGAGTTCTGAACATTTCAGAATTATGAACAAACTCCATTCCTGAGGGTTTGTAACTCTGAGGTTCTACCGTAATACAGAACCCTTTGGGGGATATAGGCTTAGGGCTTAAACCAGATTTGTAAGGGGTGTACACTGGGTTTTTTGGAAAGTATATTTGAAATCTCCTGCCCCCCAAACCACAGTGAGCTCTGGATACATGATGATACTTTGCATTGTAAGAGCTGGGGTGCAGTAATAAATCATAGGAGCAAAACCAGAGAGAGGTTCTTATAACTTTACAACAGAATCTTGACCCATTCATAGCTTGTATGTTCTCTTTCTTGCAATCTATGGAGTAAATCCTACTAACTTTGATAAGTTTGTTTGCCTCTCTGGCTTTCATTTGTACTTCCTTTTAAATGTTAATTTTTAATGGCTTTGCATAAGAAGATTTTATTACAGCGTTTGCCCTGTCCCATGTGAAAGAAACAAGTGCAATTCTGTAAACATTCCATTTCAAGAATGTGACTGTACACCAGGAAAGAGGAATGCAGTTCTACTACTGGGCACTGCAACTCAGTTTAGTGTTTACCATCAGCTGGAATTAAGAAGTGTGTGTGGCTTTCAAAAGCTTTCAACCACTGTTATGCTGACTTTGATATTGTAGCTTTTTGATAATAAAAGCAAAGGTATGAATTTAAAACACTTCTTGTGCAGTAAATAAATATAGCTGTGGAAATAAGTAAAATGTTAATAAGGCAGTACTGTCAAATCTGACATGCCCAGATTCTTATTTGGTGGGTGTGGAAGCTTTATTTAATAAAAAACAAAACAAAAAAAACCCCACCTCTGATTTAAAATATAACATAAAAAGAAAAGTAGTTCTTGTGGCACCTTAGAGGCTAACAAATGTATTTGAGCATAAGCTTTCGTGAGCTACAGCTCACTTCATCGGATGCATTCGGTGGAAAATATAGTGGGGAGATTTTTATTTTTATATATAATATACATATACACACAGAGAGAACATGAAACAATGGGTTTTATCATACACACTGTAAGGAGAGTGATCACTTAAGATGAGCTATTACCAGCAAGAAGGGGCGGGGGGGAAGGAAGAAAACCTTTTGTGGTGATAATGAAGGTGGGCCATTTCCAGCAGTTGACAAGAAAGTCTGAGGAACAGTGGGGGGGTAGGCGGTGGGGGAAATAACATGGGGAAATAGTTTTACTTTTGTGTAATGACCCATCCACTCCCAGTCCTCCTCCCCCCCCACCCCCGCTGGTAATAGCTCATCTTAAGTGATCACTCTCCTTACAGTGTGTATGATAAAACCCATTGTTTCATTTTGTGTGTGTGTGTATAAATCTCCCCACTGTATTTTCCACCGAATGCATCCGATGAAGCGAGCTGTAGCTCACGAAAGCTTATGCTCAAATACATTTGTTATCCTCTAAGGTGCCACAAGTACTCCTTTTCTTTTTGCGGATACAGACTAACACGGCTGCTACTCTGAAAAATATAACATAAAACTCTCTGAACTGCTTCTCTCTCTAAAATGAGAGCTGCAACACAGAAACAGTCCTGACGGGGCAACAAATGCAGTATGTGTAATTGCAGTTTTCTTCCTGAGGTCTGTCTTGATTCTTGTGAGCTGGCAGGATATCACTAGATGCCAGATTTGTGCTTTTAGAGATCAGGATTCTTGTACATTTTAAAACGCTACTGGTCATGAGAATGGAGGCAGGAGGTATGGAGGAGAGCACATGTTACTACTGCAAGCCAAAACAAAGCTGTTAAATCCTTTTTTTTTTTTTTTTTGGTCTTTGGATATGTGTTCCTTCTTTTAGTCTTGTAATAAAGGAAAAAGTTAATTTTCATTTTATTGTAATCTTTCACATCAACTCGCTATGTCTTTATTAATATCTCACACACCCCCCCCTCCATGCAGGAACTTGTGTATAATCGTTTCTTGGGTGTTTTTTTTAAGCTTTGATAAACTAGCATATTTTAGAATATTAGTTTAGAATAGCAAAAACTGTTTCAATTGCACAGCTTCTACTGGACTTTAAACTTTCTTCTTAATATATTATCACACTAAATAGCATCACAAGGTGTATGCAGGAGAGTGAATAGGAATAAGACTTTTTTAAAGCCTGGGAATCTTCTCAGCAACAGAATGTTTTTGGTGGTTGTGTCATCAGAGAACTTAGATTCTGGCCTATTGCAGTGATGCCAGGCTTGAGATAAATGGTATCAAGAGTACCTCTCTGTAAGATCTGCTTTCTCTTTGTGCATGTGCAAGTGAAGCAGCAAAATTAACTTGACAAGATCTCTAAAGAACCTCTGCTTTCCACTTTGATCCTCTGCACATGCCTGTGTCATGGTGGTGGTTTTGGGGTGGTAGGAAAGTAGAGGAAAAACTAATCTCCAGGTAATAAAACGAAATGGGAAGGTGAAGCCATCAAAGATTGGGATTTGATTGCATTTATTCTGAGATCTATGGGGAAAGTTTATTGCATTGACTGAATATAAATAAGCAAACCCAACAATAGCAAACTGCTGGATGGGACTGCATGTTCCTTAATGTGTTTAAATTATTTATCTCAATATTTATAAAACTGTAGAGGTACCTGTTCAAGGAATACCTGTATTAAGAATGGCCTAATTACTTTAACATCAAGATAATATATACTTTCATCTATTGCAGCTTGGGGGAACATGGGAGTGGGGGAGAACTACCTTTCACATGCCACAATATTTGGATCCTAATAGTTTAGGAAGATAGCTGTCACTTGTTTGCAAAAACTTATTTAACTTCCTTAGTGTGACCTTTTGATCAGGAAGTCAATCCTGACACAGCACAAGGGCTGGGCCTGCCTGAGAAACACTCCGGGGCCCTGCCCCTCCATGCCAGGTGCACCAGGTGAGGGCAGGTAGGCTCAGCCTGACAGAATCCAAGTGTGGAGGGACTTAGTACAGGGGGGATCCAGGTGTGGTGAGAAGGTTCTGTGTGGGTGGCTCAGTGTGGGGTCTGAGTGCGGGGAGATCTGGATGCAAAGGTGTTCATTGGGAGGGGAAGGGTGTTCCAGATGCAGGGGCAATGGGACCATGCAGGGGCCGTCCAGCTGAAGGTGGTTGAAGCTCAGTGGGGTGGGGCTCTGGGTATGGGGGCTTGTCACGGTGGTCAAGATGTTGGGGATGAGGCTTATCAGGATGGTGTTTCAAGAGTGGGGGGGCTAAGCAGGGTTGCTCCTGGTAGAGCGGTGGGTCTGGATGTGGAGGGAGAGCTCAGCGGGGTCTGGGTACAGGGGGGAGGGAGGATTCAGATGCAAGGATTGGGGCTCGGGGGTGGGACTTGATGCCCAGGAATTGGGCAAATAAGGGAGCATCTCCCTGCAGTTGAGGAGCAATGGGGTGGGGGAGGTTTCTGCTTGTGGGTCAGCCCTGGCCACTCGATACGGGGAAGTGCCCAGCTCAACCAGGACTAGCATTTGAGCCTGGCGCAGGGTAGGAGCTGAGAGTCGGGGCATCTCCAGCCCTGGGTGAGGCTGGGAAGAGCTGGATGCAGGGGAGGGGGCTCTGGATACAGGAGATAACGCTTGGTGGCGTGGAGGTATGGGGGGTGCTCGGATGCATGTGGGTGGGTCTGACCCAGCACCAGCCAGGGTATCCCCAGCAGTAATTTACCTTTTCTCCTGGTGCCCGAAATGATGCACCTGTACTGCTGGGGAGGTACGTGTGACTGCTCTTGCAGCTTCCCTTTGCTTCCCCATCAGAAAGTCACTTTTCAGTGGGGAAGCAAAGAAATCTGCAGGGCACATGAATTCTGCACATGTGCAGTGGTGCAGAATTCTCCCAGGAGCAATGCCCTATAGGGGTATGAGTTCTCTAGCAAAGAGAAGTGGGAGAGCAATTGTGAGTTTGTTCCCGATGCTTGGGGGCAGGGATCAAACAGGGCTGGCCTTAGGGAAAATAGCGCTCTGGACAAACTTCTATTTTGGTGGCCTCTGGTTCTCCCTGATCCTCTCCAGGTTGCCCCTAGGCCATGGTGCCTTCCTACCTCCCCAACTCCACGCCCCCCGCCATTGCCCCAGGCTCCCTTCTGTGGCTCTGCACTCTGGGTCTACCCTGCTTCTTGCCTTTTGACTATGGCACCTTGGGTGGTCGTCCACCCAAAATGTTGGCCCTGGGAACAAAACAAGCCCAGACTTTGACTCTATAGGGTACTTATATTGTTCACTTTTGCTGATTGCTGGTGTTGAGAGCAAATCTGGGCTTTGATGCAGTGGATGATGGAGTTAGGCAATTATATAATTGGCTGCTCAAGGCACATTAGCTATTCCAGGGAGCGTGTTTGTATGTATGTATTTATTTATAAAAATATAAAATTGTTTATTATAATTAATATTATATAATATTACTACTGGGGAACTCGCTCAATACATGGATAACTAATTAATTATTTTCAAGTAACTCTGCTTCAGTATTCTGATTAGGTCAAGGTCTGGCTAGATCTTGGTTCACTGAAGTAAATTATAGCTGTATTTTTTTTAAAAAAAAAATCTCAGCCAGTATTTGCTTGTTTGGACTCCACAAAATAATCTTTAAACTGACTTTTGGAATAAGAATCTTTAACAGAGCACAAGACTTTCTGCAGTCACTGAGCCAACTCATGGTTGTAGTTTAACGTAGTAAATTTTAAATTGGACTGTATATATGGCTTGTTACATCTGTCAAAATTTTCAGTTTATTGGCTTGTAACTCATAGTTCTTTGTTTCTAAGGGCTTGATTTGATGTAGTGTTGCTTAGTATTGTGGTCATTATGTAATAAATCAGTATATGGGGACGTGAGAAAAATATGCATTTTTTATAGCACTTCAAATTTGAAGAGACATCTAACCAGAATGAAGATTAAAGGCAATAGAACCTCCCCCACAGCACTCCCTGTTCTTCCAAATAGGTGTTTACAATGTGTACTGTAATACCCTGTTTGGGAGAATAGCACATTACATTTTTGAAGAGGCATCTAAATGCCACTAAGTGAGGTGAGTTGCTTAACTCCTTAAACTGTGCCTGGTGGATGTCGTTGGTTTTAGATAGCAATGAATGCTTGTAAAACAAACCTAGGATCTTGGGCCAGTTAGCTTTCCAGCAGCCTGGAACTGAGGGCCATGAGTGTCATCCTCTGTCTGGTGAACTTTAAGGTGGGTGGGTGGGTGTGTGTGTGTATATATATTTTTAAAATGCCAAATTATCAGGGCTGTGTAACTACAGCTGATTCTTGGATTGCTATATTGCCTCTTGCTGGAAAACCATAACTTAAATAAATCCTATTTTACTTACATCTTACATAGCATAATAGTATATGACACTGTATTATGAAGGTGCAATGCTACAAAATAAAAACCCAGAAGACCCTTCCAGTATAGCCTCAGTAAGACCAGTGATGGACCTACTGCTTGTTTTGACAGTACAGTTATGTATCCCAATCTATGGAAGCTTCTGCAAGTGCATTCCTCCACTTCCTTGTACTGTAATCAAGAGAAGGTTTCACTAGCTATGGCAAAAGTCATTGCTTGTGGTCACAAGGGAAAAGAGAGACCATAATTGTCTCTTGCTTGGTGAGAAAAGAGTTGTCCTTTTTCTACTTCGAAAAGACTGCATTGCAGGATTCGAGAATCTGGCACATCCTAGATGCTAGTCATGATGACCAGCTAAGGCTTGCATTTATCATTAACTTGTGCCCAATCTCCTCCCCCCCCCCTCTTTTTTTTTTTTTGTCAATGTATTTCTGGGGTGGGAAAAAAGGGAATATGTGCCGTCAATGACGCTGGGAAGTCCAACTGGCAGATAGGCTACATTGATTGCACAACCTGGAACAGTGCATTGCCCTGGAAACCCACCAACGGCATAAAAGGTCCCACATGGAATTCCCAACTCCAACTGCTGCCCAGGAGAAGACTAGTAACTACCTGAGGTAACATTCATTCATGGGACAGTTACCATTATTTAAAAAAAAAAAAAGGCTCTTCTTTGGCCTGGTCTGGTATTGTGTTTGGAAGGTATGTGGTGCCCCTTTACAGTTTCTTAGCTGGCACTGTGCTCCTATTTTGCTGAGGAGTAATAACAGTTCACTGTGAAATATTTTACTGTGTGCCAGACCTGTATGTAAAGTTGTGGTCCCTCTTGCCACATCTACCTTTTCTAAAGGGAGCAGATATGAACACATTTTGGTGGACTCATATACACAAACAAACCAGCTTTTATCCAGTATTCTTTTCCCATCAATCCACTTCTAATTGGAAAATATTAAGTGTGTTTTAGCTAAAATGAGATCTTGAACAACTATGCTATTGGAAAAAGTGTGAACGATTGAGTAGGACAGACAGGAATCTTAAGAATTAGTGAGGCGTGAGCAGTCATACTTCTAACAGTGGGGCTTTTTAAAGAGTCGCAAGTCAATATACACTTTAATTAAACTGCTCTTCCCATTGTCCTTGCTACCAATTGATTGACTTGACAGTTATGTGCAGAACACCCTCACTTGAGGGCATTTTGCAGACAGCGATTTCTGTTGGTTAGGTTCCTCAAACTCATTGTACAGCTCCACCTCTGGGCTTTTCTCCTCAGACCACCAACACATTTTACCATTTGGTGTTAGTATCCTTTGTGCTGTAAATAACTTACAACTGGATGCCTCAGTGGTGTAGGTAATCCCTTGAATGCATTCTAGGGACTGTTTAAGTGTGTGTGCAACAGGTGAGATGGGGGGGAAGGAGGGAAGTGTTAGGGTTGGATGGAAAGCAGAACTAAATGCCCAAACCTTAATTGGGCAACATAGGAAGTTTAAATGCAAATGTTAATTAAAATCCAGTTTCTTCAAATTGTCTGCAATTAGTTGTGAGCACCAGTAAACACTATGATCACAACCTTTTTTCTTTTTTTTTTTTTTAAATAAACTAAGGAATACAGAAATTTCTCAGCATTAAAATGGCAGTGTTTGAAATGTGAAAGCGAAGGCTCCTGAATTAACAATAACTCTGCCCTGCTGCGTCTGTATATTGAGAAGTATTTAATACAAATAGTGTGATTAAAGTACTGAATGTGTGAATTAGCATTGCTGTGGAAACCTGAATTGTAACACTTCATTCCCATTTTTGCACGTATCAAACACTTGAAACATTATAAATGTAATGAACTTACTATAAAGCTGATCTACAAAGGAATCTGCTTGAAGCTTGTGCCAACTCTACAAAGAAAATCCCAAAGCTAGATATTTTTTTAAATATCCTTCCTGTAATCTCGTTACACTAGAAATACAAGTTTTGTTATCTTTAGGAAACAGCTCTTCTGACATCTCTGTGCTTCTTTGGAAGAACAGAAGAGGTAGTGGTCTTCTGACATCACAAGAGCCTGGTTGTTGATTAACTGAGAATGGATGGGAGATCTAGGCTAATTTATCTAAATTGGTTTTGTTTTGCTTACTGTTCTTGTTTAACACCTGTTTAGCTCAAACTCCTGACAAAGGAGAAAAATCTTTGAAATCATCAATCTCTCTCCAGAAGTCTGAGAGAGTTCCCACTGCTGTTCTCTGGTTAGGCAAAATGATTCCATCAAAAAGAGGGAAGATAAGACTTATGGGGTTAATCTCCATTGCCCCTGAGCACAGCTTCAGTATAGTGTTTGGGGGGAGGAGGAGGGAGGAAAGCTGCCAAGGAGCCAATTGCAGCTCCCTGACTCTGGCATAAGTTAAAACTGCAAGGGACAGCTTTTAATTTACACTGCTGGTGGAAGCTTACAGGGTTACCTCTACTCCCTTTGTGGTCTCTGCAGTGCTTAATTTGTACCAGGGCTTAGCCCTGGCAGTTCATAGCCCTGGCACCTTTTGGGGCTTGCCAAGTCAATTATGAAAGTAAAAAATTGCTTGAGCGCCAGCTCCTCTTTTATTATAAATTTAAGCACTGGGTCTCTGAGTATACTTCCTCAGAGTGTACGCTCCCTTGTGCCTTTACCTATTTTGAGGTGAAATTCTACAGTTCTCCCATTCTTAGACCAGGCACTGTGCTACGGTACCTTGCGCGTCAACCGTGCTTATCCAATTGGTCTGGCACCTATTGTTCCTCCCACTGGGAGTCTGACCAGGAGCATACAGAAATCCGACAGCCTTCTTAACCGAAGTTGCTTACATAATAGTGGGAATGACCATTTAGAGCAAAACTTGTTTTAAAATAGGACAGATGTATGTAGACTATCTATAGGCTTACCATCCCCTGATGGCAACTTAGGCTATGTCTACACTACAGATTACTTTGGTACAATTTATGTCATAAGTTACACTGACCCAAGTGCTCAGAGAAGCTTTCCCACCGTCGTAGCTACCGCTTCTCGCAGAGGCAGGAGTTAAGCTGACTGTAATTCTCTTGTGTTCCCAGGACTTCCTGAATACATTTATGTGGCCCACAACAGCAAGCCTTGGGGATTTAGCACTCTAAAAATAGCTGTGTAGACTGCTCTTGGGAGTTGTAGCTTGGATTCTGAAGCCTAGAGAGGGAGTGGGCTTCAGAGTCAGGGCTCCAGCCTGAGCCACAACTTCAAAGCTCTGTGTGCACGCCTATATTTTAAGAGTGCTAGTGTGTGCTCTGCTAGACCAAGTGTGTCAACCCAGGATGGAATTGTCCCTTAACAGTCCTCAGGTGGTGTTTGCTGAGAAGTGGCTTACCTTGAGCCACTGTTTCTTTTCCTCCTTGTCTTTTCTAACAGCCCTGCATTAAATTAAACCATAACTTATGAACAATGGTTTATTAAGAATAAACTCTTCAACTTGTACTAGTCAGTTGGTGTGAGGAAATGGCTTTAATTTTTAAGCCACGACTACCTTTTAAAAGAGTTGTCCAGAATCATAAAAAGACCATGACTTTCCCTCTGTCAGGGGTTCTCAACCTTTTTCCTTCTGAGGCCCCCAACATGTTGTTGTTAAAAACTCGAGGGCAGGGGAAGCCTCAGAGCTCATGGCTTCAGCCCTGTGGGGGGCACTAGGGCTCAGGCCGCTAGGCTTCATCCCCAAGGCCCCTTGAATTGGATCTGCAGACCCCTTGCTGAGAACTGTTGTTCTAGGTCATGTCCTAGACAAATGGGAAGTGTGTGGTGATAGATGAGTGCAAAGAATGATCTGTATTATGCCATTCATTTTCTGAAAATCTCCCTCCAGAGATTGCAAATCTCATGTTCCACAAATGCCATATGTACCTGATATGTAGTGTTGTAGCCGTGTTGGCCCCAGGATATTAGATGGACAAGGTGGGTGAGGTAAAATCTTGTATTGGATGAACTTGTGAAAGACGGGGTTTCAGGCTTACAAAGGTCAAGCTTGTGTGTCTCAGCACCAGAAGTAGGTCTAATAAAAGATATTGCCTCACCCACCTTGTCTCTTTAAGTACCTGATAGATTTGATTAAGAAGGGGCCATGCTTGAAGCCAGTGGAAGTGAAATTTTCAGGATTGGCTTGTTTCATTATAGGATTCTAATAAAGACTAGAGGAGGGAAGAGGGGAGAACTGTGGGGCATTATCCCCTAAAATGTACTAAGAGCTAAACAATATGTAGAGACAGTGATTTCTAACCTGGTGACCAATCTCCCTGGGAGAATTCCTAACATTAGTAGGCAGAGGCCTACTTGCATATTCCCATCAGAAAACGTCATGGCAAATAACTAAGATTTACATATCTAGACTCTCAATACGAATGCAAGACATGGCCATTTGGGCTGGCCAACACCTTTTAAAGTATTTACAGAGATTGTATTGGTTTCAATAACCTACAGGGGAAGGAATAAACTTCTGACTTCTGGGGGGTGGGGGAAGGGGAGAATTAGAAAGACAGTCCAAAGAGGTAACAAACATAAGACTGCATGTGGATATGCAGTGAATTGAGACTGATATCATGTCAAAGATTACTTTTTTTGGGGGTTTGTACCAACCTCACACAACTGAAGGGGGGGGGAATTTTTTTTGGAAGAGTCCACAGCATACTATAGTAAGAAGCAGAAGCAAAACTAAAAGGCAACAAATGAAAGAGATAAGAAGTATTCAGACTTGCCCAATTCCCTGAAACAATACTGCTGTTTATTACATTCATTGGCTGCAATACGCCGGTGTCTGTTCAGTTCTGAATTACGCTATTGTTGGAAAGCAGTAAGGAGCAATAGAAGTAACACATGATAAAACTGGAGATAATGGGCTCAGAACTGCTTACAACCTCTAACTTTGTTGGGTAGCTGCCACTATGACATGTTCAGGTAGTTTAAGGAACAAGATTCACATGAAAGCAAGAAGAACATCTCTTTTTCTAGACCCAAGAATGGTCAAGGCAGCCCTCCTGCAGCTAACACAAATGTAGTGATAACCTGAAGCAATGACATTGTGAAGAAGTGTGTGTCTAGAGCTTCAGTCTATGCAGTGCTTGCTCTGTTATTATAGTTAGTATTAGATCTTCTGTCCATAGCAATCAAATTGAGTCCCCCATGTGGAGACTTAGACAGGGGCGTCAGGTTTGTATAATTTTTGGTGGTGCCCAGAACAGGTCCAAGTCCCGGCCCCCTACACCTGCCTTGTAAGCAAATTATATACATTTTTTTTAAATAATGTGAAAATGTGAGGGCTCTGGGGTGGGGCTGGTGATGAGGGGTTTGGGGTGCAGGGGTGGGGCCAGGAATGAGGGATTCATGATGCAGGAGGGGGCTGAGGGTTAGGGTGTGGGGGAATGAGGGCTCTGGCTGGGGATGAGGGGTGTAGGAGGGGCTCAGGGCTAGGGCAGAGGGTTGGGGTGTGAGGGGATGAAGGCTTTGGCTGGGGGTGTGGGCTCTGGGGTGGGGCAGGGCTGGGGATGAGGAGTTTTGGGTGCAGGCAGGCTGCCCCAGGGCTCAGACCAGAGAGGAGGACTCCCTTCCTCCCCGCACGGCGCTCTCTCCACCAGCAGCAGCAGCATACGCTGGGGGAGGGGTGCCGCTCCCCCTGGCAGCATGCTCACCTTGCACCACTGCCACTGCATGTGCTCCTAGGGCATCTCTCAGGTCCAGGAAGCCTCCCCGCGTCCCCTGTGGTGGGTGCGGGGGTGGGGGAGGGGTAGCCACCATCACATGTGCACCTCCTCCCCTGCTGCTGTCCGTCACTGGGTTTGGGGCTGCCCCTTGCGCAGCATGGGGCAGGAGTGGTGACTGCAGGCAAGGGGGCCCCCTATGCTGGTGGAGGATCCTGCTGGAAAAGGGAAGAGTCCATGACAGAAGGGCAGAATCAGGGTCAGCCTTCCCTGGCCCTAGTGTTTAGGGGGTACTAGGACCCTGTGGCAGCAGTTGATGCTGGAAGCCAGCAGAGTGCAGGCAGCATGGAGCTATAGGGGAGAGGCAGGGACGCTCCGGGGCCCAGTGGAGGTGCGCGGGGTCAGCAAGTGGGGGCCGGGGGACACTCAAGGAGGTGCATGGGGGCAGCAGGCAGGGCCAGGGGAGAGACCTGGCCCCAAATATTGGTGAAGCCAGGCCCTGAATATTGCTGGAGCCCGGACACCACAGGCTCATTTATAACTCGCCACCCCTGGACTTAGGCCTTGTCTACACTACAGAGTTTTGTTGACAAAAGGCAGCTCTGTGATGTGACTTTTGGCAGCAAAAATACCCTGTTATGGCAACAAAATAAAGCCACCCCAACAAGAGACATAAGGCTTTTTGCACAACATTTTTGTCAACTAAGTGCTAGTGTAGACACCACGCTTGATTTTTATTGCTTTAATTGGCCTCCCGGAGGTGTCCCACAGTGCCCATCCTGACTATTCTGGTCAGCCATTTGAACTCCATTGCCCTGAACCCAGGTAAAACAACCATCTTCCCTTCCACCTTAGAAGTCCTAGGAATTTTGGAAATTCCATTTCCTGTTGGCTTGGCATGGAGAGGTCTCATTGCATCTTCCCAGGTGACCATGGTGGCTTATCTCAGCAAACATTGTCCTACTTGGACCACTGTGGATCTGCTGGATCTACTCAGTATATGGGGAGAGGAGGCTGTGATGTCCTAGCTGTGTTTGAGCCATTGGAATATGTATGCAATCTATCACCACTCCACAGTTAGGGAAACCCATTTCTGCAAAGCCGTCCACTATTTCATGCACATTTCCCAGAGTCACGGTCCTTCGTAGCAGGATGCGATTACTTGCCCTGCATGCTTGCATTAACGTAGCCCCAGCGGTCGATTTCATGACTCCAAACTGATTCCTGACCGACCGGTAGCAATCTGGAGTCACCAGCTTCCACACGGTGATTGCCATGCACTTCTCTACCAATAGGGCAGCTCTTATTCTGGTGTCCTTGTGCCGTAGTGCTGGGGCGAGCTCCACACACAGTTCCAGGAAGGTAGCTTTCTGCATCTGAAAATTCCGTAGCCACTGCTACTCATCCCAGACCTGCATGACGATATGATCCCACAATTCAGTGTTTGTTTCCCGAGTCCCAAAGCGATGGTCCATGATCTGCAGCTGTTCCGTGAATGCCAAAAGCAATCTAAAGTTGCTCCTATCCATATCACACAGCATGTCAGGCAACTAGGAGTCGTCTTCAGTTAGGAACTTTGATTAACTGTGCTGCCATCCGCAATGTTTTCATGACAGTTATCAGAGCATAGGAGAGCAGTGCAGGATCCATTCCTTCTCTCAAAGATACTGGGGTGCACAGCAAAGCTGGGCCGTTGAAAAGTGATGTTTAAGAAAGCCGGAAGCCCATGGAATGCTGGGACAGAAAGAAATGCATCATGGGATGTTGAGCCCGATCCCAAGATGTGCTGTGATCCGCTCCGCCTTCCCACAAGACCTAGCGACAGAAGTTGTCGAGCTGGACTGTGGGATAGGTACCCACAATGCATTGCTGACACTGTCAGTTATAGTGCCCCAACTGTGGACACACTCTCCTCACAGAGGGAGCAAGTGTGAACATGCAATACAGATTTTTTTTTTATTATAGCGCTTTTTGAGTGACATAATTTTTGCCTTAGGAAGTGAAGGAGAATACTAGGCTGAGAGGGCCCCACCTCTCAACAGCTGTAGAGCATGCTCTAAATGAAGGACCTTCTCAAAAGGGGACTCTTGTCAGCTAGGGAGTGAGAAGGAGAGGCTATCCAAAGGGAGCAAGCTGGCTTGCAATTTCTGGAGGCAAAGTGATCCACAGGAGAGCGTCTGGACTATGGGGAAAGACCCACGCAGGAGAGTAGGGGCCAGCCTGGCACATTTCATAGATACTAAGGTCAGAAGGGACCACTCTGATCATCTAGTCCGACCTCCTGCACAGCGCAGGCCACAGAATGTCACCCACCACTCCTATGAAAAACCTCACCCATGTCTGAGCTATTGAAGTCCTCAAATCATGGTTCAAAACTTCAAGGAGCAGAGAAGCCTCCCTCCAGTCAACCATGCCCCATGCTACAGAGGAAGGCAAAAAAACCTCCAGGGCCTCTCCAATCTGCCCTGGAGGAAAACTCCCTCCCGACCCCAAACATGGCAATCAGCCAAACCCTGAGCACATGGGCAAGATTCACCAGCCAGATACCCAGGAAAGAGTCTTCTATAGTAAATCAGATCCCATCCATCTAATATCCCATCTCAGGGGATTTGGCCTATTTACCCTGAATATTTAAAGATCAATTACTTACCAAAATCCCATTATCCCATCATACCATCTCCTCCATAAACTTATCGAGTAGAATCTTAAAACCAGATAGATCTTTTGCCCCCACTGCTTCCCTTGGAAGGTTATTCCAAAACTTCACTCCTCTGATGGTTAAAAACCTTCGTCTGATTTCAAGTCTAAACTTCCTGGTGGCCAGTTTATACCCATTTGTTCTTGTGTCCACATTGGTGCTGAGCTTAAATAATTCCTCTCCCTCTCCTATATTTATCCCTCTGATATATTTATAGAGAGCAATCATATCTCCCCTCAACCTTCTTTTAGTTAGGCTAAACAAGCCAAGCTCCTTGAGTATCCTTTCATAAGACAAGTTTTCCATTCCTCGGATCATCCTAGTAGCCCTTCTCTGTACCTGCTCCAGTTTGAATTCATCCTTTTTAAACATGGGAGACCAGAACTGCACACAGTATACTAGGTGAGGTCTCACCAGTGCCTTGTATAACGGTACTAAAACCTCCTTATCCCTACTGGAAATGCCTCTCCTGATGCATCCCAAAACCGCATTAGCTTTTTTCACAGCCATATCACATTGGCAGCTCATAGTCATCCTATGATCAACCAATACTCCAAGGTCCTTCTCCTCTTCCGTTACTTCTAATTGATGCGTCCCCAGCTAATAACTAAAATTCTTGTTATTAATCCCTAAATGCATAACCTTACACTTCTCACTATTAAATTTCATCCTATTACTATTACTCCAGTTTACAAGGTCATCCAGATCCTCCTGTATAATATCCCGATCCTTCTCTGAATTGGCAATACCTCCCAGCTTTGTATCATCTGCAAACTTTATTAGCGCACACCCACTTTTTGTGCCAAGGTCAGTAACAAAAAGATTAAATAAGATTGGTCCCAAAACCGATCCCTGAGGAACTCCACTGGTAACCTCCCTCCAACCTGACAGTTCGCCTTTCAGTAGGACCCGTTGCAGTCTCCCCTTTAACCAATTCCTTATCCACCTTTTGATGTTCATATTGATCCCCATCTTCTCCAATTTAACTAATTCCCCATGTGGCACGGTATCAAATGCCTTACTGAAATCTAGGTAAATTAGATCCACTGCATTTCCTTTATCTAAAAAATCTGTTACCTTTTCAAAAAAGGAGATTAGGTTGGTTTGGCACGATCTACCTTTTGTAAAACCATGTTGTATTTTGTCCCATTTACCATTGACTTCAATGTCCTTAACTAATTTCTCCTTCAAAATTTTTTCCAGGACCTTGCATACTACAGATGTCAAACTAACTGGCCTGTAGTTACCTGGATCACTTTTTTTTCCTTTCTTAAAAATAGGAACTATATTAGCAATTCTCCAATCATTCGGTACTATGCCTGAGTTTACAGATTCATTAAAAATTCTTGCTAATGGGCTTGCAATTTCAGGTGCCAATTCCTTTAATATTCTTGGATGAAGATTATCTGGGCCCCCCGATTTAGTCCTATTAAGCTGTTTCAGTTTCGCTTCTACCTCTGATATGGTAATATCTACCTCGATAGCCTCCTTCCCATTTGTCATGCTACCATTATCCCCAATATCCTCTTTAGCCTTATTAAAGACTGAGGCAAAGTATTTGTTTAGATATTGGGCCATGCCTAGATTATCTTTAACCTCCGCTCCAACCTCAGTGTTAAGCGGCCCCACTCCTTCCTTCTTAGTTTTCTTCTTATTTATATGGCTATAGAACCTTTTACTATTGGTTTTAATTCCCTTTGCAAGGTCCAACTCTACTCGACTTTTAGCCTCTCTCACTTTATCCCTACATGTTCTGACCTCAATTAGGTAGCTTTCCTTGCTGATCAGTCCCATCTTCCACTCCCTGTATGCTTTCTACTTCTTCTTAATCACCTCTCTAAGATGCTTGCTCATCCAGCTTGGTCTACAACTCCTTCCTATGAATTTTTTCCCCTTTCTTGGGATACAGGCTTCCGATAGCTTCTGCAGTTTTGATTTAAAGTCATCCCAGGCCTCCTCTACCTTTAGATCCATGAGTTCTTCAGTCCAATCCACTTCCCTAACTAATTTCCTTAATTTTTGAAAGTCAGCCCTTTTGAAATCAAAAACCCTAGTTGCAGATTTATTTTTGTTAATCCTTCCATTTAGTTTGAACTGAATTAGCTCATGATCACTTGAGCCAAGATTGTCCCCTACAACCATTTCTTCTATGAGGTCCTCGCTACTCACCAAAATTAAATCTAAAATGGCATCCCCTCTAGTCGGTTCAGCAACTACTTGATGAAGGAATCCATCAGCTATCGCATCTAGGAAAATCTGAGCCCTATTATTATTACTAGCACTGGTCCTCCAGTCTATATCTGGGAAGTTAAAGTCTCCCATGATCACGCAGTTTCCATTAGTATTTACTTGATTAAAGACGTTAAAAAGGGCTCTATCCATATCCAAATTAGATCCCGGAGGTCTATAGCACACTCCAAGCAGTATCGTAGGAGAGGCTTTACTAGTTTTCTTCCCCAATGTAATTTTTGCCCAGACGGACTCTGTCTTATCCATTGCATCGCTTCTTATTTCTTTACATTCTACCTCATCATTGATATACAATGCTACTCCACCACCTTTACCTTTGTTTCTGTCTTTCCTAAACAGCACATACCCTTCAATACCTGTAGTCCAGTCATGACCACTATTCCACCATGTTTCTGTTATCCCTATAATATCTGGTTTCACTTCCTGCACCAGTAGCTCTAGTTCCTCCATTTTGTTACCTAGACTCCTCGCATTGGTGTACAAACATCTTAATTTTTGCTGTTTGGCCTCGCTCACATTTTGTACCCTATTAGGCACAGTCATTCTACAGCCAGTATAACCTATTAGACTAGTATCCACACCGCCCTCGCTCCTTATATACATTCTCCTTCCCATGGCTGTATCCTTTCTTACTTCGTCTTCTTCCCTCTCAATGCTAAAATCTGGCGTGGAGATTTTCTGGACATCTCCCATCCATCTCCCCCCAATTCCTAGTTTAAAGCTCTCTTTATCAGTTGTGCCAGCCTCGATCCTAGAAGTCTATTTCCTTCCCTACTCAGATGAAGTCCATCCCGAGAGAACTGACCTCTGTCCGTGAATGCCTCCCAGTGGCCATACATCCCAAAGCCCTCCTTATAGCACCACTGCCTAAGCCATCTGTTGAAAGTCATAATCTTGTCACACCTTTGTTGCCCTTCTCTAGGAACAGGAAGGATCCCGCTAAAGATCACCTGAGCCTCAATTTCCTTAAGCGTCTTCCCCAGCCTAGCATAGTCTCCCTTGATACTTTCCAGCGAGAATCTGGCTGTATCATTTGTTCCCACATGAAGGATAATTAGGGGATTCTTTCCCGCTCCCTTGAGGATCCTTTTCAACCTCAGGTCTACATCCCGTATCTTAGCACCCCGAAGACAGCACATGCTTCTATTCTCAGGATCAGCTCTAGTTACAGGCCTGTCTATTCTTCTTCTCAATAAAGAGTCCCCGATCACATAGACCTGCCTTTTCCTGGTGACGGTGCTATTCTCCAGTCTCTCCCCTGTTCCCTCTGGCTGCAAGTTCTTTCCATTCCTATTTTCCCTTACAATTCTCTTCAACCCATCCTGTATCCTCCTGGGGCTCATATTTGGTGTAGTCTCCCTTGACTCTTCCCCTTTTTCTATAGGGCTAGCCTCTCTTCTCTTCTTCCTTACCCTTCCACCTTCAGCGACTACCTGCTGAGCCCCTTCTTCATTTTCCAACTCTGCAAACCTGTTCCTAAGCTCTATTTCTCCTTCACTAGCCTGTCTTTTTCTCTGCCTGGTTCTTTGAGTCACATGTTTCCACTGACCACTTTCCTCATCCAGTCTCCCCTCAAAATTCCCCAGCCCTGCTTCCATCTGCGAGTCTGAGCTTTTCCCTTCAGATACCTCATATCTTTGCTCCATCATCTGCTCAAACCCCTTCCTAAACTCAACCAGACTTTCCACCTGCATCTCCAAACCTCTGATCTTTTCCTCCATCAGCTCTCAGACGGCATTTCATGCAGACAATACTCTTACCGGTTCCCTCCTCCAGGATCATGTACATACCACAGCTTCCACATCCAGTCATCCTCAATGTGTCTTTCACTGCAGGAGTCACTCCCACAGCTGCCTCTGTATCTGTCATCTCCTTCCCACCTAAATCCTGTTAATCTGGGAAACACAAGCCACACCAAAAAGACCACCCCCCCAGCAAAAGCAAACCCCAAACAAGCACAATACAAACTCCCCTTTCAAACTCCCACTCAAACTCCCCTGTTTAGAGCTCTGTTTGCTAGCTCCTGTGCCGCTGCAGCTGTCTTTCCCCTCCTCCACTCCCGGTTAAGTGAAAATAACTGGACACTAGGAAGAGATCTGCAGAATGCTTATTTGACTGTTTCTGAGACTGAATGGGAACTCCTGCTTGGAGGCTGTGACCTCACCCCAAAACAAAGGGAGGGGGAGGTGGGAACCACCCCAAGGGAGAACGGTCAGATGCACCAGGAAGAGGTAATCAGTACACAACGCCTTTGGGCCCTGGGATGGGACTGATGGAGAGGGAGGGCCTGGGTCCCCGTACCTCCCCCCTGCCCACTATTTCACTACCTACTAGGTCTGCTGGCCCCTAAAAGAAACCAGCTACATTTCCTTTGACTGCTTAAATTGTATAATGTAAATGGAGCCTTCACAGTAGCTTGTTTGTGTATAATAATACAGTTTGGTTTCAGAGTAGCAGCCGTGTTAGTCTGTATTTGCAAAAAAGAAAAGGAGTACTTGTGGCACCTTAGAGACTAACAAATTTATTTGAGCACAAGCTTTTGTGAGCTACAGCTCACTTCATCGGATTCATTCAGTGGAAAATACAGTGGGGAGATTTTATTTTTTTATATACATATATAAATAAATAAATGGATAAATAATGTGTGTATATACACACACATACACAGTTTGGGAATCACCTTGAATTTCTTGCCTCTGTCAAATTACAGGGCTGCTCTTATTTATTTAGCTCAAAACCCAAAGAATCCTGGAGTAGTATTTGGTAGTAAAGATGAGACCCAAGGTTGCCTTTAGCCGGTCTTCCTGCCACCTTTGATAAATGTGTTTGTGTCCGCTTGTGCTGCATAGTACTCTGTGTATGCCAGATAATCCATGAAAAACAAATGAAGTACATAGTTAAATGTACTTGTGCAATGGACTCTCCTTAGTTAAGGTTGCATTTTGCTTCCATTATAAATATCTATTTTTAGAACCTTACAGCTCTGACCTAGGAAAAACTTGTTCAGACTGAAAATTGCCATATTTATTCTTGGTACAAAGATGACATTTTTGCAGATTTGAAGAACAAGAAAAGGCTGTCTGATCAAACATACCTGCCTTTCATTGGTCGATATTCAATCCCAGCTATTTTTCACCTTTCTACTAAGTTTTTTCTCCCCTTCCCTTCTTCTGTCTAGAAACAAATCTGCATGCTTATTGAACTAGATCACTGTCTATTTTCTGATTTAAACATCTTCCTTGGCAACATTGTACAGTTACCATGTCATATAACAGATAATAGACATGGCTGGAAAAGTGACCTCTCTAGGCTTTACCTTTTATCTACTTCTCCTAATCTTTTGTGTGTGTGTGTGTGTGAGAGAGAGGGGGATAGAGAGAGTGTGTGTGTTAAAGTAAATGAACCCTAGTGCCTTTGCTAATTTGCCAGTCCTTTTCCTTAACTTGGCTCTTGCTTCAGCAGTTTTGAGCAGAGAGCTAAAGCTAACTTTGCTCATCTAGGTGAGCAGAGTGCTACACTAGCAGCAGTGAAGCAAAAAAGAAAGAGTACTTGTGGCACCTTAGAGACTAACAAATATATTTTGAGCATAAGCTTTCATGAGCTACAGCTCACTTAGCTCTGAATGACAGTTGCTTTGTGCAGCCATCAGTTCTTCCTCTAGTGGAGTTGAAATTGTGAAATCTCAAAAGACCATTTGCTCAATGAGTACCAGCCTGCCCTCTAGCCCCCATTTCCCCCCCCCCCCCCCCCACAACATTGTATTGAGAACTGACTGGTTTTGAATTTAGTTTAAAACAAACACTTCCCTTTTATACAAAACACTGCCACTCAACCTTACTCAGCCATACCTTTTTTTTTTTGGGGGGGGGGGAATTGAATAAAAGCTCACTACTTTCCTTTGGTGTGTTTCTTATTCAAAAGCATAGGCACTGCAGCTTCCTGCCAGATGCTAGAAGTGACAAGACACTGGAACTGAATGACTTATTCATTCAATGAACTTGAGCCTTTTTTCTGTTTTCCACTTGCCTGTGAGCAGTTTACAATGTTCTTTTACTTTATCTTTCATGTGAAATTATTTGCCAAATAATTCTTGGCTGGTAAATTATTGGTGAGGAAGTATTTGATATTCAGGCTGTGTAGGTCAGTTTTGATAAGAATCTTAAACTGCAACCAGTGTCCTAACGGGAGGAGTGGCAGTTGTGGAAATAAATCCCCAGTGAGAGGATGCTTAGGTTCACCAGTTTCTATGATCATTCTCTTATACTGTTATTTCTACCAGTGAACTTGTATGCTGGAGAGCTTTTGGAAAGTGAACAATGGGGGAACAAACGCGTCCAAAGCAAATACTTACTTATAGCTCTACAAAACGTTATAACTTGATTAAGGAAAGCACTTACACAAGTGAATGACTCCCACTGAAATCAGTGGTGGTTCAGCACTTGCTTAAGTGCTGTGTGAATAGGGATTCCATGCTTCTGGGAGAATGTTATTGCAAGACTTTCACCTCCTGGTGTGTTTGGTGGGTGTTTTTGTTGCTTTGAAGACCAAAAGGTTCAGATAAACATTCCCATTTACCCATATTAAACTTTCTGGGGCTTGCTCATAAGACGTGCAGCAAGCAACATCCGTAGCATAAATGCAGATAGGCTTTTGAGTATTCATTTTAAAATGCTTTGTGTGTATGACTGTTTTTTCCCCCTTTCTTCCTTTGATGTAAGTCTGAGAGGGTGCTATTGCTTAAGAAATGAATTTCTTTCCTTGGCTGTACAGTCTGACTTCCTCTAGATGATGTTGAGATTGAAATTGTGAAATCTGTCCGGCAAATACGTTTATAAGATCAAATAGCATTCCTGGGCAAAGTAAGTTTCAAAGGAGCACATAGCAGAAACTTCACTTTTGTAGAGCAGCTCATTACTACGCAAAGAGAACAGCTGTCATTAAACCCAGCATTTTGAAGACAACTGGAGAAAACTGATCTGTCACTCAATGCAAGACACTTGAAGAGCATTCTGGTAAAGAAAGGTGAAGTACAGCAGCTCCAAAGTGTAGCAGAGTTTTATTGTTAAAATTCCTTTGCTATCCACATCCTGTTATATATTCTTAAATTTGTGGGTGAACTTAGTGCTCCTAAAAGAGCGATTTGAATAGCACTAGTTATAAGCGGATACTGTATGGATAAGTTATGTACAAACTTTCCCATACAGATTTTTTTTGTTGCATTTCTCTCTTGATCTAGAGCACTTTCCCATGGTCTGTGCTACAATGGAGGAGAGATTCAGGAGCAGAGATTGTGTTTTTCTGCTTGGCTTTTAATTTTTCTTGAGACTATTACGTTTCTTTAATAGTGCTGAGACGGTTCCTATCTTGTGTGGTTTTTATTGCAGGCCTTGACTAGGATGTAGTTCAGGAAACCAAAACTAAACCCTGAATCTTGAAAGCTCCATCCCACATAAGTAATTGGGAAACTTTTTATTTTACCACTGTATATAATTCTGTGAGAACCTTTAGTCTCTGCCAAACTTTCGAATATTAAGCTACAAAAACCATAAAGTCTCCAGAAAATGTCAACAAAAGCTTAATGTTTCTTCTGTTCTAGTAACACAGTGAATGAGGCAGAAGCTATTTTCTTTACAATTCTGCTAAGAATGGTTGGCTGGTTTGTTACTCTTCTTCTCCCCCCCCACGTTACTTTTTCTTTTTCTTTTCTCCCACCCCACCAAAACATATCTGTGTATTGCTGGTATGAGGTCCTGCTCTGATGTGATGAATAACGGAATTTATTACAAACCTTGTGCAATACATTGATTCTGAATGTGGCTTTTGTTAAGCTTGGATGATCTGCATTTTGCGGCCAGAGTGCCTGGCAATAAACAAAATTGATTCTTTGTTTTGAATAATGGGCTCTGGATTTTTCTAATGAGTGTTTCTCAGTCTAGTCAGCATTAAGTACCATTTGTGCTTGTCCCATAACCATCCTTTTTTGACTACAGTATTTCACAAATCCCGAATGAGTTCATTATACAATCCCCTTTAATGTACGAGCCTGATTCTCATTTGCAAAATAAAGATGCTTTTATGCCAGGGTGACTTCTTCTAGTGAGATGGATTTTGTTTATGGATCACTCCTTTCTTTGAAAGAGAATCCTCTTTTCAGTAAAGAGAAGCTTGTTCTTTCCTGTTTAATAGCCTGGCTAGAAATACTCACTGATTGCTTCAGGACAATTGCACAGTTCACCAATCTTCAAGCTGAAAACAGGACACAGATTTAAGGCTACATCTACATACCACTTATGTCGGTATAACTTGCGTCACTCAGGGGTGTGAAAAAGCCCCATCCCTGGGTGACAGAAGTTACACTGACCTCACTGCTGATGTGAACAGTGCTATATTGGCAGGAGAACTTCTCCCGCCGACCTAGCTACTGTCGCTTGCAGGGGCCAGAGTAATTAAGCTGCCAGGAGACCTCTCTCCTGTTGGCTTAGAGTGGCTATCTGCAATGAGCTCTTCGAAAGCGTTGCAGTTTGAAAAACTGACACCTTAAATAAACGAGTATTAACCAAGTACACATGAGAATTCTGCCTCTGAGAGGCAATAATACAAATCGGGGAAGTAGCTAAGGTTACAAATGATCAAATAGTTCAAATAAAAATGGGAGAACCCCTCCCTCTCTCCCAAAAAGGTGACATTGGATTGGTAGCAATAATCTCATCAGATAAAATAAATGAAAAGCAAAGAACCAACTTTTTTTCTCTGACAAATGGCTCAAATTTAGTATATATTTCCTGTAGCTAAATTTATTTTCATGACTGCTGCAATATTAATCAGATTCTTGTTGCTCTTTTTTTTATTTTAAAAAACTACAGCTGCATTTTTTTTTTTTTTATTTTTTTTTTTTTGCCAGTGTCTGTAGTCTATCATGTCAACATATATGCTAGAGGAGGAGGTTATCAACTTCCTTTGCTAGACTTGCTGTCTTTAGTCAGGATTGCCTGCTTTTGTTCATAGTCAGCTTCAAGCCTGATCAGTCTCTGCCTGCATAATATCAGGGTTTTTTTTTTTCCTTTGGTCTTGATTTGACAAGTTTTTAACTTTGTTTTAAGCATACAACTGTGTTTCCTAGTAGTGATTCAGAAGCTTAAATGGTGAAAATTCTATGTAAACATGAGAAAAGCAAAAGACTAATTCAAGGTGAAAAGGGCTTGTATTTATTTTTAAGCAGTGTGTGTGTGTGTGTGTGTGTGTGTGTGTGTGGGAAGTAAGATAAATATCTTGTGTGCAGGGTTGATTTTATCTGTATGCTCAAAAATAGTCTTATTCATGACTTCCAGACCTGACAGCAGCAACTAAAATAAAGCTACATGCTTTCTGGAAAAACTGCAATTGGAAAACAATGTAGTGCTCTGCCTGCTTGACCATGGAGGCTTTCTCTTCAGACTGATAATAGAGGGATTGCTACAGATATGTTACCACACAGTGCTTTCTAAGCAAGCCTATTGTATTCTTAAGGCAAAATTCACTTCAGCGAAAACCATATTAAAAACAACAAAAGAACCTATAGGCATGCTAATAAGCTTACCAGAGTTCACCCTAACATGGATTCTGGCAGGCCCAGTCCTTCCAGTTCTACCCTAGGGATTGGGGCCTTGTGTGGCCTGGAGGGCCTGTCCATTTGCTGGATTAGGAAGAAGGCACTGGGTCAGTTTAAACTCTAGCTATCAATCCAAAAGTATTGTCTTTGTGTGTTTGGTCTTTGGAGAATCTAGTTTGATTGAGTTTATGCATATCCCATTGTGGGGGTGGATGAGTGTCTTAAGGCTGATGATGAAGGCAGTTCATTAGCATTCCCTCCTCTACTAGAGAAAGTACATAGAGGTGCCATAATAACACATACACGGCTGTATTTTTAACACTATAAGATATTAACCTTAATTCAAAAACGTTTAACTTAATTCAGTGAAGCTAACCTTAATTCCCTAAGGCTTGTTCAGAACATTACAGGATATCGTCTGTTGGTCATAATATGCTTGAAAGCTTGTGTCTCACCCACAGAAGTTGAACCAATAAAAGATACTACCTTACTCACCTTGTGTCTCATATCCTTGGAACAACACAGCTATAACAACACGGCTATAACAACATACTTAATTTGATAAAGATCACATTTTTGGCTTGAGAAAACATAACCCAAAAGAGTAACACTTCGTGACAATCTAGAAGCCATTGAAAACAAGTTATTTAAATCAGGGCTCTTGCCCTGATAACTATATAATTGCTACTGGAATGTTGGGAGGGAGGAAGAAATAACTTAGAATTGTAAAAAGTCTGATGGAAGTGAAGTATAAAATAGAAAATTTGATCAAGAATGAATTCTAAGCAAGTTCTAAACTAATTTGAGTGACTTGTACAAATTTCTGTGTCATTGCTAGTTGAGAATTGGAAGCCTTCGTTCCCTCTGGTGTAAGGAAAAAATTGCTTGGTAACTATAGGAAAAGAAATTGCTCAAGAAAATGCACGTTTTTATGATGCTTGTTGTTAATTACAATCTGTGGACCCAGCTGAAGGCTATTTCCATTTTAAACTTACAACATATAGTTTTAAAAGGTTATCACTGACCCACAGAGGGTAAGTAAAAACATTTCAAACTTTGGGTGTTTAAAATTTGAGCATCTCTAAAAGAACAAGTCTTATTTAAATCCCTATCTTGAGGCCACACAGCCTATTAAGACCAACACTAAACTCTGATATGAAATTTCACAAGCATAGTAGCTCATCTCTCTGTGAGGTATAATCTGTGGATGTAATCTAAGCTGCTGAGAGGGGAATCTCTCCTTTTTATTTCCAAGACTTTTCCCCCTTTCTCTAAAAACTGTCCTATTTTTCACTTCCCCAAGTTAAACAGCTGCTTACTGTATTTGTGTTATGGTAGTGGTCAGAGGCCCTGAAAATCATCAAGGCTTGTGATGCTGCAGGCTATATGAATGCACACAGAACAATTCCTGCCTTGAAATGTTTGCGATCTCTGTGAAGGGAGTGCACAGTAAATGGGTGTAACAGCTAATGCTAGAGGAGGGAGGATGAAGGTAAATGATGGCAGCACCTGGTTATATATGAGATGGTGGGGTGGGGGGGGGGTCACTCCAAAGGAGTCCCTGCAGATCCCTTTGAAGGATTGGGACCTAATTTTGTAATGGGCTTTGGGTTAAAAGGTTTTAATGAATGTAAGATATGATCTCAAAATTGCTGTTTTTGATGGACTTTGGGAGGGAATGTAGCCATAGCAGCTTCCAGTGTGCCAGGCAAACTTTTCCTAATTGAAATGTATCCTATGGAAATAAAGTTCCTGAAATAAGGTATAAACAAGGGGGGTGGGGCAGAGAGAACCTTACTTTTGATCAGACGAAACTGTAATGGTATGTAGCTTCCTTTAAAGTTTGGCCTGTTAATGCATTTTAAAGAAGACTCTTTAAAAGTGGTCATCTCTTGACACCATTTACACCAATTTCTTATTGGATCTAGTCTAAAATGAATAAACAGTAAAATTTCTCCATACATCATGTGGTGAAACTGATCAGTAGGACTTTAAAATGCAGCCACATGGTGTGTGTGTGTGTGTGTGTGTGTTTTTTTTTTTTTTTTTTTTTTGTGAAGCTGAGAATTGCTAGGTCATGTGGACAGTGAAGAGGAACTGGAGGTTTGGGGGTTGCAAAACAGACTCGTGCCTCTAATGTGAACAAAAGGCGTTGCTTTTATTAGGATTAGCCTTAATGGCTGTCTAAATTAGACAATGAATGAGACAGGAGGGGCAAGGTACATCATAAAGCTGTTATATAACAAGACATCTAGGACAGCATTGGCTTGCCTGGAAGTACAAAAAAATGTTTGCAACAGAAGATAAGCTAAGAAGAAGTGCATAGGTTTGTTTGGTTTTGTTTATCCTGCTAATAATAGATAACTGAATGTGTGTACAGATAATAGAGTAGCAGCTGTGTTAGTCTGTATCCGCAAAAAGAAAAGGAGTACTTGTGGCGTCCTAGAGATTAACAAATTTATTTGAGTATAAGCTTTCATGAGCTACAGCTCACTTCATCAGGTGCATGCAGTGGAAAATACAGTAGGGGGATTTTGTATACACAGAGAACATGAAACAATGGGTGTTACCATACACACTGTAACGAGTGATCAGGTAATGTGAGCTATTACAAGCAGGAGAGAAAAAAGAACAAACCTTTTTGTAGTGATGATCAAGGTGGGCCATTTCCAGCAGTGACAAGAACGTGTGAGGAACAGTAGGGGAAAAAATAAACATGGGGAAATAGTTTAAATTTGTGTAATGACGCATGCACTCCCAGTCTTTATTCAAGCCTAATTTAATGGTGTCCAGTTTGCAAATTAATTCCAATTCAGGAGTCTCTCGTTGGAGTCTGTTTTTTTGAAAGTTTTTTTTGTTGAAGAATTGAGACTTTTAGGTATGTAATCGAGTGACCGGAGAGATTGAAGTGTTCTCCGACTGGTTTTTGAATGTTATATTTCTTGACGTCTGATTTGTGTCCATTTGTTCTTTTACGTAGAGACTGTCCAGTTTGGCCAATGTACTTGGCAGGGGGCCATTGCTGGCACATGATGGCATATATCACATTGGTAGAGGTACAGGTGAACGAGCCTCTGATAATGTGGCTGATGTGATTAGACTCTATGATGGTGTCCCCTGAATAGATATGTGGACAGAGTTGGCAACGGGCTTTGTTGCAAGGATAGGTTCCTGGATTAGTTTTTTTTGTTGTGTGGTGTGTGGTTGCTGATGAATATTTGCTTCAGGTTGGGGGGCTGTCTGTAAGGAAGGACTGGCCTGTCTCCCAAGATCTGTGAGAGTGATGGGTCGTCGGCAAATACTCACCAGCAACCACAGCCCGTTGCCAACTATGCCCACATATCTATTCAGGGGACACCATCATAGGGCCTAATCACATCAGCCACACTATCAGAGGCTCGTTCACCTGCACATCTACCAATTATAACATTTAAAAACCAATCGGAGAACACTTCAGTCTCTCCGGTCACTCGATTACAGACCTAAAAGTGACAATTTTTCACCAAAAAAAACCTCAGAGATTCCAATGAGAGACTGCTGAATTGGAATTAATTTGCAAACTGGACACCATTAACTTAGGCTTGAATAAAGACTGGGAGTGGACGTGTCATTACACAGAGTAAAACTATTTCCCCATGTTTATTTTTTTTTCCCCTACTGTTCCTCACACATTCTTGTCAACTGCTGGAAATGGCCCATTTTGATCATCACTACAAAAGGTTTTTTTTGTTTTGTTTTTGTTTTCTCTCCTGCTTGTAATGGCTCACCTTACCTGATCACTCTCGTTACAGTGTGTATGGTAACACCCATTGTTTCATATTCTCTGTGTATATAAAGTCCCCCTACTGTATTTTCTACTGCATGTATCAGATGAAGTGAGCTGTAGCTCACAAAAGCTTATGCTCAAATAAGTTTGTTAGTCTCTAAGATGTCACAAGTACCCCTTTTTGTTTTTGTACAGGTAAGGTAACTCTGGAACACTTGATCGATGATTGGGTGGGAAAATTGTGTTAAACGTCTATTGCACCTTACGGTGACTTGGACTGTCAGCAACATTGGCTTCTATTGTATCTAATAACAGGGATTTAGAGTGATTCCATGGAGGGCACCCTGACAACAGAATAGTGTTGTTAGGTCCCCTTTCTCTTTCTGTCTGTTCTAAATAAACTTTTGTTTTCTTTGAAGAATCCTATTACATTTGACCACTCTCTCAATATTTTAAAACAATGATATAACTGAAATGAAACTCTGAAATTTATATTCCCTCCACAGGCTTAATCTAAATAAGGTCATCATGACGGTTCCTGTTTTTAGGAAAATTATTTAAAAAATATTTTGGTTCATGGAGGGATTCAGGTTTCAGTGTTCTTTTTAAAGCGGGGAGGGGTGGGAGTATTTAAGACTGTAATCTAGATCAGTGGTTTTCAAACTTTTTTTTTCTGGACACTCCAGTTGAAGAAAATTGTTGATCCCTATATAACTGGGGATGAGGGATTTGGGGTGTGGGAGGGGTTCTGGGCTGGGGCAGTGTTGGGGTGCAGGAGTAAGGGCTGCAGGGTGGGGCCAGGAATGAGGGGTTCAGGATGTGGGAATGGGCTCTGGGCTGGGGCAGAGGGTTGGGGGGCAGGAGGGGGTCAGGGTTCTGGGCTGGGGGTGCAGGGTCTGGAGTGGGGCTGGGGATGAGGGATCTGGGGTGCAGTGGGCTCAGGGCTGGGTTATGGCATACAGGAGGGGGTCTGGGCTGGGGGTGCAAGCTTTGGGGTGGGGCAAGGGATGTGGGGTTTGGGTGCAGGAGGGGGCTCTGGATGGGGGGGCTCTGGGCTGGGGCAGGGGCTTGGGGTTGGCTTACCTCCAGTAGCTCCTGGTCAGTGGCACAGGGGTGCAGAGGCAGGCTTCCCACCTATCCTGGCACTGCAGACTGCACTGTGCCCTGGAAGCAGCCAGCAGCAGGCTCAGCTCCTAGGCGAAGGTGCGCAAGTGGCTCTACATGGCTCTCGCCTGCAGGCGCCTTCCCCCCAGCTCTCAGTGGCTGGGAGCGGGCCAATGGGAGTGTGGAGCTGGTGCTCAGTGTGGGGGTAGCACGCGGAGCCACGGGCCCCGCTGCCCGCCCGTCTAGGAGCTGGACCCGCTGCTGGCCACTGCCGGGGCACAGCACTGTGTCAGAACAGGTAGGGACCAGCCCGCCTTAGCTAGGCAGCACCACCGATGGGACATTTAGTAGCCCGGTCAGCGGTGCTGACCAGAGCCACCGTAACCCAGTGCCTTATGTTCTGCAACCCAGTACTGGTCACAACCCACCATTTGAAAACCACTGATCTAGATACATTAAGTACAAATAGTAAGATCTTTGTATTTGCTCTTCCTTATTTGTATTGTGACATCTCTTAGCTGTCCCAGTAGTCAGTGTTTCTTGATCAGAGAAGACGAGCTAGAATGAGGTGATGCCCTATCTGTTGGGACCTGAAGTCCCTGTGGGTTGCATCTCCAGGCTAGACGTTATGGTAATCTAAATCTGCTGAATTGGGCAGAATTTATGATCCTTTTGGAGGAGGAGGAGGAGTAGTGGCTCACTTGGTGAGAGCTCAGAGGGCCTTCATGATCAGTCACACGTGGTTTCTGATTTTGGGTGGTAAATGTAAAGAGCTTGATAACCGTTTTAAAGTATGTAAAACGGTGTTACAAGGCAGGAGGGTGAAAACTCGTTTTCCTTAACCTCTGAGAATAGGACAAAAAGCAATGGTCTTACATTGCAGCAAGGGAGGTTTATGTTGGACAATAGGAAATACTTCCTAATTGTCAGGGTTAAGTACTGAACAAATTGCCTAGGGAGGTTGTGGCATTTCCATTATTGGAGTTTTTTAAGAACAGGTTAGAGAAATACCTGTCAGGAATGGCCTAGTTATTAATCGATCCTGCCTTGAGTGCAAGGGACTGGACTAGATGATCTGTTGAAGATCCTTCCTGTCCTACATTTCTATGATCTGTGATTCCTTTCTTCATGCCATATATAACCTAGGCCCCAATCTTGTGAACATTTACACATGTGCATAACTCTACCTACATGAATAGTCCTATTGAAGCCAGTTGGACAAAGATTGTATCCATTACAGTGTTAAAGAACCAGCCATACCTTTAGCATTATATACAAATGCAATAAATAATGACTTGATGATTTTAAAGGTATTTACATATTTCATCCAAGGAATTAAAAGCAATTGTGCTTGCAAGTTTTCTACCCTGATGTCCTGATTACTGAATGTTCCTTTTGTACAAGTCTCTTTCCCAATTATAATTTAAATTAGAGTTTGGAGCTCTGACTCCTTGAAGTCATAGGAACGTGGCTGCTGGATGCCTTTCCAAATATCCCTGTTCCCCAAAAATAATTAAATTTTTCCTTGCCAGTTGAATTTTTAAATGTAAAATCTGATTTGATTAAAAACAAAACTTTTTTGTACAATGCTCATCAGCATAGTATTTGAACATCTTGATGATGGGATTCCTGCAAACTTGCTTATTCATTGTTGGAATGATGATCAATTTTAGTAAGATGCTTGAGTGTATATAAATGAATATGTTGTGTGGTTTCTCTTTTTGAGCTTATCCTGTGGCCCCAGATTTGCATGGCTAAATTGAACCAATGTCATGTAATTTAAGCTCTGATCCTGCACATGGGCCCTTGCACTCTCATGAAGCTCTAAGGAAATTGTTGGAGCTCTTCAAGGGTCCACTTTGTTTATCTGATTGCAAGATCGAGGCCTGAGTTTTGTGTGGCGTGTGAGGATTTGTGTGTGCTGTGTTGTAAGCACTTCGAACACAAAAGTGAACATCATGTTGGCTGAACATATTATTATTTATAGCAAAGATACGTGTCTGGTGTCCACAGTAATGCTTGTAATTTTTCCTAAATTTGTACTTAGATCAGGTATTTTCATTTGTTTGTTCATGTTCCCTGTGGCTAGTTTGTTAACATTTTTATTATTCAGTCACTCTTAGGTTGTGAATTTGGATGTATTAAGTGATGAAAAGTAACTCCACCACACGCATTGGGACACCCGAGTTCAAATTAGAGAAATAAAAATGTATTCCCTGCTTGATTTGAATTGTGGAGGAAGAACAACCAGCCCCCTAACTAATTAGCGCTTACTTTTTGTAAGCTCTTTAATCCCTCACTTAAATGATGATGATTTTCGTGATGACACCACAACAGAGGATATTAGGATACATAATTAAATTGAGTGCAATCTAGTAGTAATGTCCTATAACTCGGGGACATAATTATTGATATACAGTAATTGGTCTTCTGTGGTATTAAGAGGAAAAGATGTAAAATGATGATCTTTTAAAGAAAAATGTTCCAAATTTCTCAGACTTCCATATTAACTGTTCAGCTCTCAAGTAAGAGATGGTTTTTTCTAATTGCTGCAAACTCTGCTGGAATCAAAGTCAAGCTGTGTTTTCATTCATGCATCATTGTCAGTAATAAATAATTTTGCAAGCATAACATATGTCCCACTGAGCCAAGATAGAATGTAGCTCACTCTTTCCTGTAGCTATATTAGCTCTGCGGTGTGACAAGTCTCAAAGATAATAAACACTTTATTTTTGCCAATAAAATAAGTAGTTAAGAGTCTGAATATTTGCAGGGGATAGATCTATTAAGTAAGAAGGTCCATATTTTCCTTTTTCCTTGTATATCTTTAAAGGCTTAAGAATCTCCAGACTTCTCCCATCCCCGTAACTATCTTTAGGATGAGAATTTTGGTTAGTTTATTTCAATATATTTGGAGTCCTGTCAACAAATTAAAACCTTGCTTTGAAAGTACTGTGTACGCACAGTACTATACTTTGAACTGGTAGAACCAAATTATTTCCTCCACAATGTTCTTTAATTCACCAATAAATTCCAAGTATATTTTAATAGTATGTGTTGCTGCCTCCATTAAAAATGCAAAAGGACAGTAAGAGGCTGCTGTATGTGGCCTAAACTGTTAAATGTAGTTGGAATTGTTTAATGTATAGATTTCTCAAAGGCCAAATGGGCAATTAGATTTAAATGAATGTAGAAGAATTAAACTTCCCTGTTTAAATATACCACCCTTTCCCCCCCCCCCCAAGACAGTAATGCACTTGTTCATATCAAGTGAATTTTATATTCCTCTTGAGTGAAAAGAGGGTGGGCTAATGGTAGAGCATTCCCCATGAGGACGCAAATTGTCTCCTCTCCCCCACCCATCCAAAAAAACCCAACCCAAAACCAAACCAACAAGCCAAAACCAGCCAACATTGGCCATGCCTTCTGGCCTGATCACTGGTCTTGTGGCCTTTGGGACAAGCTACAAGATGCAGCTAAGTTGTATGAGCTGCTGTAGACAGCCAGGTTAGATCTGCATGGTGGAGGTGCTTTGGGGTTGTTACGGGGGTTGTTTTATTAGTGGTTCGGGGCAGAAAGGCTGAACAAAACTAAGATTTTATGGAGAGGCGGGTGCTTAGGGAGTAGTGCCCAGAAATATGTTAGATGCTTCGCGGAAGGTGCAGCAGGACATACTCCTTGCCCAAAAGAACTTCTGGTCTCAAACTGCTTTGCTTAATTTTCAGTTTGTCTAGCCTCTGAGACTTACAAAACTCAGTAAAGCATGAGTTGTGAAAGCTCAAATTCTGGCAGACTGCTCTTTAAGAAATAAACCTTTTCTCTTGATCTCTTGCCTGGATTTTTATTATTTGTATTACTGTAGGATGTAAGAGTCCTAGTCACGGACCAGGACCCCGGTGTGGTAGGCAGTAAGTCAGAGAGGGAGAGCTGAAATTTGAGTGAGTGATCAATTCGATGCAAATGAATTTTCCACACCTTCTGCACACCATCCAGTTCTGCCTGTCTGCTAGCAACAGTGCTTGAACATTTTATCCCACTGGTGGTTCTGCTGTCCACACTGGAGTAAGCACTATAAGGTGGGGGGATGGATCCAAGACCTTGTCTGAAATAAGGTTAAAAGCCAACATGTCGGCTAATGGCTATCAAGTTTGAAAAGTCTAATGTGGACAAGCAGTGCATATTAATATATGCTAAGAAGTCAAGAGAGAGAGCCTAAGGTAAAGCCTTTGCTTTAACTCCACCCACTTTAGCACATATTAAAATAGACATTTCCTTGTCTACACTAGATTTTTTTTTTCAGCGTTAGCTTGTGTTCTAACTATTCTAACAGATTTCAACATTGTAAGTTTAAATCCTAGTTTCCTCAAGACCAACTGGGGTGTGTGTGTATAAGATTCTTTTATGCTTCCATGTGAGTTGCTTTTTAAAAAAAAAAAAAAGTTAAAGAAGAGAGAGCCTCTGTAATTGGCCTGTGTTACACAGGAGAATAGACTAGATGATTACAATGGTCCCTTGTGGTCTTAGACCTCTACCTTTCTTTCATAGATTCCAAGTTCCCTCTAAGTCGTGTGGCCACGCAGCAGGCTATTAAGGGTGCGCAAGCACGCAGCCACAGGGGCCTGGACTGGAGAGGTAAGGGGCATGCAGGGCTGTGCTGGGGAGAGATGCCTCTCTCCTGGATCCAGCCCCAGGATTGCCGTGGCAAAATTACTCTGGACTAAGATTGTGATTGTTGGAGAAATTTTGATACAGATTCATTCCAGAGTGTCCCATAGACAATGTTTATTGGCAGTTTTTTGTGATCACAACTTTGGGATTGTCCGAGGGAGATTCATAGTTTGAGGCCAGAAAGGGACCATTAAATCATCTAGTCTGACTTCTTGTATATCACAGGCCATTAAATTTCACCCAGTTACTCCTATATTGAGCCCAATAGATTGTTGTACTTTAGCCAGTCTCCCAGAAGAACATCCACTCTTGATTTGATACCTCAAGAGATGGAGAATCCACCACTTCATTGGGACAAATTACCAAGGGATTAGTCTGCCTCACTGTTAAAAATTTGTGTTGCTTTAGCTCTTTCTGCCACAACTTTTTGTGCTGGGAGTCAGGGTGGATTAAGCATTGTATATAAAATTTGAAATTAAAATGGGATTTTTAAAAATGAAATGCAGGCTTATTTTTAAAAACCTGAAATTCACAATTTACCTTAAGGCCTAAACATCTCATAATCTATTCAAACCACTTAAATTAAATAAATAAAATTAAAATAAAGAAGCAGCTGCCAAATTCCCCCCCCCTCCTCCCCCAAGTCAAACCACTGAACTGATGGAAGCCAGTAGGTAAGCATCTGGAAGCAGAGTTTGAAGTTCTAAACTAACTTTTAACAGCAGTAGCCTCTTCTGTAGGTGCAGAGAATTTTTTCTTCATTTCAGTCTATTCAACTAGTTAAGTTCAATGACTAGTTCATTCAAAGTTAGGAAACCAACTGGGAGTTCAAAAAGCAGGAAAGTTTGTTTTCTTCTTGGAATACATGAATAAAAACATGGATAAAAGGATGACATCTACTGGTACTAAAATCTTGAAGGCCATGGTGACCAGAAATAATCAGTTCAATTCATTAGCTATAGACACATTCTTTGTTTAATAATTGTTTGTTTTAAATGCAAAACATATATTCTGATAAATTTTGATAAACGCTTTTTCTTATGTATCCAGCATATTTAAGGTAGTTTTTATTTAATAATAAAAAGGCTGTTTTGGGACATTAATTGAATTTAAATTTCCATCCAAATAGAGCTTGACACTGATCACATGGAAAAAAAATTCATTTATTAATAAGAAATGCATCATTCACCATTTTCTAACACAATAAGAATATAAAAATAAAGATCTGCATAAAGGTAAGTTAAGCCATATATTGCTTAAATAAGATATAGGTGTAACCTCCCTGGTGAGCAAAAAAGTACCAAATTTAGTGTAAGTGCTATATTTACACTATTTAGCAACCAATGAGAACCAGCCGTCCTTTAGGAAAATAAGAAGTATAAATTAAAACACTGTTACAATTAACGATTAAATCTAGACTACCTACTTTTTGATTTATGGTTAAAATTGGTGATCTAAATCAATCCATCATGCTTGGGAGCTCATATTCAGGTGCTTTTTTCCAGTATGCCCCCTTAGATCATTCTCAGTCAGAGCCTTCTCGGATATAGTCCCCCATTCTGTAGGATTGGTCTGTGCTCCTTATTCCCAGATGTATGACTCTGTTTGAATGGGCTCAGCTTACTTTGTGATCCAGACGGGTCTGTATGACTTTTTTTCCTGTCCTCATTATTATTTTTCTGCCAATCTTTATCATCTGCAAACTTTATCAGCACTGATTTTTTTAAAATATTTTCTTCCAGATATTGATGAAAATGTTGAATAGCGTCAAGCTTAATACTGTCGCCTGCAAAACACCACTAGAAACACCCTCTTTCAATTTGATTCCCCATTGACAGTACTTTTTTAAGAACTGTTACTTAGCCAGTTCTTAATCTGTTTAATGTGCTTTGACATTGTACGTTGCTAATTTTTAATCAGAATGTCATGAGGCACTACGTCAGATGCTGTACAAAGTCTAACTATATTACATCTATACAGTTATTTTTATCAGCCAAATTTATAATCTCATCAAAGAATTAAATCAGGTTTGTTTGACTAGACCTATTTTCCATAAAACTGTTGCTTGACACCAGTTATATTCATATCCTTGAATTCTTTATCAAGTGATTCTCATGACAGCTTTTCCATTATTTTGCCTTGGATTGATGTCAGACTAACCAGACTACAGTTATCCTGGTCATCCTACTTATCTTTTTGTATGCTGGAACCACATTAGCGCTCTTCCAGTGTTCTGGAATTTCTCTGGTATTCAGGACTTATTAAAAATTAACATCAAAGGGCCAGAGATCTCCTCAGCCAGCTGTTTCAGGATCCTTCTGTGCAAGTTATCCAGGCTTTCCAATTTTAAAAAATATTTATCCCTAGTAGATAAGTTAAGGGTAATAAATTCTTCATTGTCCAAACAGAGTTAAAGGATCAAACAGTAAATTATCCAATTAAAACAATAAACAAAGCCAGGCAATAGACTTTCAGGCAGAGTAATAAGTTCTGTGGAACTATGCTTAGGCGATCTGCACAAGCTATTGATGTATATTTCATAGTTAGTTGTTTTTGGGTTTTTTTTTTTTTTTAAGATAATGAGACCATTATATCATCTAGTGTCTGACCTCCTGAGTCTCATGGGCTACTAGTTTTCACTCAGAAACCTGTATATTCAACCCAGAAATTGAGTTGTACTAAAACATTTTCAGGTTTCAATACCCGTTCAATTTATGTGCCACAGGCAGAGAAAAGGAGAGACCGAGGTGCCATCAGTGTTAGAGCCCCTACGGTAGCAGGGACTTTGACTAACGGAGGTACCCAGATGATCCTCAAAGCAAATCAAGCCCTAGGATGCAGATGGAGGTGAATCCCTTCTCTCTCTTCAACCCTATGGACCACAAAAAACACACAGTGAGTGGCACTGGAACAGTTTTTGGAGTGGGAGTGCTGAGCTGCACCTCTTACCCCTGTCCGTGCCCCTCACCGTCCCCTAGAGCGGGGAGAGGGAGCGGGGCTGTGGCCCAGGGCAGCGAGACGCGGACTGGAGTCAGGCAGCGGAGGCTGGGGCCGCAGCTGGGGTGGGTGTGGAGCCCTGGGTGTGAGGTCAGAGGCCAGGACCCTGTATGCAGGGTCGGTGGCTGGGACCCCCGGGGCTGGAGGCTGGGACCCGGCACGTGGGGCCGGCAGCCAGCTGGGACACTGGCGGCCAGCATGCAAAACCAGAAGGTGCAGCACCCCGCACCCCTACTTCCTGTGGCTTTGGAAACACACGCTGGTTCCCTTCCAATCTGACCTGGGGAAAACTCCTTCCCAACTCCACATCTGCTGATCAGAATAATCCTAAAAATGTGAGCAAAACACACCAGCCAGGCATCCAAGAGTATTCACTGTACCCCCTTAAAGCGCTGATCCATCTCGCCTAGTGTCCTCTCTCCAGCTCTGGCCAATGTCTCTAATGCTTTAAAGGAAGGTTCCCCTTTGTCCCACAGAATACATCTGGCCAATTATGCATCGGGGAAGGAAGTCCCCATCCCTCCCTTTCATCTCCCAGGGTGCATAAGGAGAGAGATAAAGAGGGATTAGATGAGTTTAGATACCGTTTTATGAGATCTGCTTTAATCCAGTTTCTGGGAGGAATTTTGTGGACACTGTGTATGGAGCTGGCAGCGTGTGTGAGTGTGTCAGGGTGGCTCCTTCCGGCCTTTGAATCTTAATTGATTAAGCCTTATTCAGCCCCTTGCTTCACGGCAAGAACAAGACTGCCTGCATTGCCATCAGCATGCTCCTAGTACCTGCAGCTCTGCACTAAGATAATGACCATACCAAATCTCATGCTTTCCTGTCTTCAGCTGGTTGCCTCAGGGGTCAGAGAGAAAATACTGCCAGAGCTAAAAGACTGGGAAAGTATCGGGCTGCTGTTCCCAGCTACTGCAATGGATCACCATGCCCAAACATCCAGCCAGTTGTTTCCAGTTACTGCTGCAGTTTGCTATGCCTCATCATCACCACCTCTTCCTAGCAGCGGGCTATGGAGTGACAGGAGGGCAGCAGCCCAGATGTGGCAGAACAAGCAGACTGTAAAAGGTCTCTTGGCTCACTATTTAGTCATTCAGTCTCTCCACCTCTGGCTTCCATAGTATGAGGTAAAAACATTTTTTTCAGTTTGCAACGGTCTGAATTTGATCTGTTGTCATGACTGAAGGTAAATGTGGCTGTACAGGGCCATCCCTAAGGAGGTTCGGGGACTGGGACCTAGGTGCCAAATTTCTATCTGCCAAGGGGTGCTCCCCCTGGCCACACCCAAGCCCACCTCTTCCCGCCCCATCTCTTCCCCACCCAGTTCCGCCCCCTCCCCCGAGCACGCTGTGTCATTGCTCCTCTCCCTTCTTCCCGGCACCTCTAGACACCATGAAACAGATGACTGGCGGTAGGCGCTGCGAGGGGCCGGCCAGTGGGCAGGAGATGCTGGGGGGAGGGGGAGGTTAGTAGGGGTTCCTCCTTGCCCTCCATCTCATCTCCCCACCTGTTTCCCACTTCACCTCCCTGCCCGCCTCCTCATGAAGCACGGGGGCCTCCCAAAACACGGGGCCCAGGGTGGTTGCCCCAATTTTCCATACCCTACGGAGGGCTCTGTGGCTGTCCAGTACAAGGTCTAAACAATCTGGAGCTTAATAGGCAAAACTTGAACAACAATAGCATTTTAATACTCTATTACCAAACTAATTTAAATCTAATCACTTGCCAGTGCTTTTGCAAACTCCATCTTGCCAATGATGTTGAAGTCTTTGGTGATGTGGTCATTGTACAGAAGGTTTTGGCTTTATTTTTTGTTGCTTTTAGTTGTCTTATTGCTGCTGCTGGATGGCTTTTAGAGGTGTTATCTTGAGGTGTGCTGGGATGAACAGGTTAAGCGGAGAGTGTAAGAGTTAGCATGAGTGCAAATAGGTGCAAGAGTAAGAGCATGAGGTGTGCATAAGGGTTTAGGAGTCTAAGAATTCTGAGGAAATTATATTTTTTTTTTCCCATCGCCTCACTGAAGATGGGAAAGACATCTTTCGGGGACTTGACTGGATTAAAATATCAGGGGGGTTGTATCAACATGCAAGAGGGTTGTAATTTTTCTCTTCAGTGGTTATATTGCTTCTGTCTTTGTGTCAGGAAACTGAGAACATCTGTAAGTTAGAGTTTTAACACTTCTTTTATTCATTCCCTTTTCTGAGATATCCATTTAGTTCCATCAGGGATTAATAGGAGTTGAAATTGTATTTCAAATGAATTCAAACACTCCTATTTTCAATATAAAGTCTTTCTTTCAGCTAATAAAATAGTTTTTAAAAATTTAAATGATTTATAAAGAAAATATTTATGGTTAAAAATGTATGGTTAAATACATAGTTAAAGAAGCTATTGTCCTTTCTTAGCATCCTTGGAGAGGTGGTTCTTATCCTCCTGAATTTGGTAAGGAGTTGCTTAAGCATTGCCAGATGTCTAACTCCCCAACTAATATAAATATTTTTATATTCAGATGGCTTCTTACGTTTGTAAACAGTTATAGTATCAAATGACCTTGCCATATTTATGCATAAAACATATTATACATATAACATTGAAGTCAGGCAGTTAAATGAAAGGTTTGGATTTAGATACAAATTATTTGCAAATAAACATCTCAAAGGAATTTTATGCCATCTAAATCCATTTGAGGGACAATTTAAGGTTTTTTAACATGAGTTAGAGATAACCAATATCTTAAAACTTTTTCCACCCAGAAATGTCCTCAAAATTTAAAGAGTGAAGACCTTAGTGTTTATAACCTAAATTGGTTTCAGTAAGAATATTTATTTTTGGATTTCATTGTGTAGGTTTAAAACTAAACGGCTTTCTCCTTCCAAAAGAAGAGAGTGTAAAGAAGCTCTGATAACATGTCCTAAGCATCATTCCTCTTAGGAACATCCTGAATAGAGACCACCATCCCATTCTTTTACACAAGCAGGTTTTTGTAAAACATAATTAACTTGAGATAAAGATGCTGTCCATACCAAACTGCTGTCTTCTCAAAGAACAGGACACCTGCTCTTCATACAAGACAATCTTGTTGGTTGTTTGCCTTTGACTAAATAGTTCCTGGACTTAAAACCTACCATTGAAGCACACTTATAATTTGTAATTTAGATTCTATCAAAAATTCTATACAACACACAGATAGCAATAACTAACTTATTTACATCTTTCAAAATGTGAACTCTCATTTTCTAAGCATGATGTGTGTGAAAATAATTGTACTTCCTAAATTCAGTTGTAAAAGCAAAGTCAACATTGGCATATTTTTTTCCTTCTGATTTTAGGTTAATAACCATTTTGCATCAATATTGAGGTCTGCCCTTTACCACCCCGATATCTGCTTTTGAATGGTATAGAGAACCAGTTTAGAAATATTAAAGTTATTGCGCTCTAAAAGCATTAGTACCTTTACTTATAAAAAGTTTGTGCCTGTGATAGTGATTGTTTGTTTGTTTTTTCTCAGAAGCTCCTTAATGAATGACACTCCTTGAATAATGTACAGTGGCTTAGAGGAACAAGCCCTGTAAGGGCCATGAGTTAGATAATCTCCTCTGGGGTTTTGTGTTGTATACACATTAGGTAATCTGTAACACTCACAACCCCCTTTCTCCCCTATTGCTTGGGGTCTATAATGGGGATCATGGTGCAATATTTTATATACTAAATCCATGTTACAATGTGCCATAATGTGAGCCAGATCAGCAATATCATGTAAGGTATCCCTGTATGAAAATCATAGTTGTTCTGTTAGTATGAGGAGGAAAGAAGGTGTTGGTCAGAGGTGTGCACTATGGGGATGCAGGGGGATTTTCAGCTCTGTTCCACAAACCCCTGACATTTGTCCTGTCCCTCTCCTCTCCCAAATTTCTGTTTCCCTTCCAAAAATGCCCGCACAGACTTCATCACTCTGAGGGGCCTCTGCCAGTGGCTGCCTTTCTGTAGAAAGGAGTAGGGACTCTGATCACTCAGGTACATATGCACTTCTCTTCGTGTTGTAATGACAACTCTGCCAATACGCTCCAACTAATCCCTCTGCCCTTCAAAACCGCTACACCCAAAACACTGAACAGCAGTTGGATTGCCTGCAGATAAATGCAAGTATTCACATCCATGGAACACAAACAACGGCATGTTCTCTTAATTGTTCCTACTTGGGCCCACTCATTATGACAGCACTTTTTTTTTTTTTTTTTTGAGCCATTCCCAGGTGCTACTGCAAGCTCAAGAGCTGGAGAAGGATGATGGGGTGGGGGTGGGGGGGCAGAGCTCAGCCAAGAGGGGATTTAGAGGCTTGTAGAGGTAACATAAGGAGAGTGAACTCTATAGATAGGGAGGGATGTGACCTTGTATCTGTGGGGGTGGGGGGAGGGAGATAATTACCTTACAGGGAGAAGCTAAACCATCCTAGTTAATGTACTACAACTGCAGATCTATTTAGCCAAAGAATACCATCAGGGAATGCTACATTTTCAGGGCATGGACATAAGCACACAAACCAACCATTCACTGATGAGTACAATACACGGTATCTGAAAACAGCTAATCACAGCCGTTAGATGTATTCCAACAATTCCAAAGTGCCTAACGGGTAGATCTAGATATACCCAGCCTTTGATTAACTGTCACACACATGCTGCAGAGAACACCCACTCTGGGTGGGGCAATATCCACACCTCTTGCTGTAAACACTGAGTATAGCCAAAATGACACACAGGGGCAACATACCTCCTCAAAACACACATTCCAGTGACAATCCTGCATGCTCTCCTCCTCTGCCTCCAAACAACCTGCTATGCCTTTGAATATGCATACATCTCTCTTAAACATTTAGATTGTGCACTACAGGATATTTGTAAACTGGCACAAAAGAAGCACAGTATCTAAAATTTAATCCAAAGCTAACGCTGAGGGTAAAAATAAGGTAGTCTTGGGACTGCATTTCTCAGGGATAAAACCATAGCCTTTCTGAAAAAAAAAACTTAGGAAAGTAACTGTTTTTTGGCAGTTAACACAAAGTTAAGTTTGCCCATTGCTGCTGTGTGCCCTTCCAGAATGCTGTGTACACCTATATTAAAACTTCTTTGAAAACTAAAAAAACCCAGAACTGAGACACACACCTTGCCCACTATGGATATTTACTCTGCCCTCTTTGAGAGATGCTGTAACATTTATACTACCACTGTATCCTTAGACCTGCTACTTAACACTTCTAGAACAGAGCACATGAGCATTGTAGGTCAAAGCTTAACACTTTCTGCTTGTTAAGTCAAAACTTAGGGTTGGGTCGGGGTGGGGACTAGCAGCTGCTTACACTCTGATACAAAGCCTATATACAATCCATATCAGACTTGCAAATCCCTTTACTCTTGCCTTGAGTATTCCTTCTGAGACACAGCCTTTATTTACCTCTCACTAAGCCCTGGAGATCATTGTCAATTATGCTACAAAACCAATGGCGAATTAGCCACTGGGTCATTGGGGACTGTGCCCAGGGGCTCCGGCCAACTGGGGTGCCCCTGTGCCCCTACTTGCTCCATCCACTCGGTGCTCCTGTTGGGGAGTGGGGAAAGCTCCCAACTCTGCTCCCCAATAGAAAGCTGGGCAGGGCAAGCCCCAGCACCCCGACTCCGCTCCCCAGCAGGAGCGTCCGGTGGGTGGGAAAGGGCAAGCCCCCACGCCCTAACCTAGCTCCCCGGCGGGAGTACTGGGTGGGTGGGGAAGGGTAAGCCCCCCATGCCTTGGCCCAGCTCCCCGGCAGGAGCACTGGGCAGCTTGGGAGGGTGGGGCAAGCCCCCATGTCCTGACCCTGTTTCCCTGGCGGGGGTTGGGGGGACCCCCACTTGCTCTGGCCCAAGGCCCTACAACCCCCTATTCTGCCTCTGTACGAAACTGCTGACAATACCCATAGCAAGGAGACATCCTCATGCACCTCTATTGACAAAATGTATATAACCGTTGAAATGAGGCATACCCTTGACAGTACATGTGCGCTTCTCATATCACTGACAGTTCTGCCAACCTGCTCCAACTAATCCCTTTGCTGTTCAACACAGTTGTACCTAACAGAGTGACTGTCAGTTGGAATGCATGCAGATAAATGTTAGAATTCAAATGTGTAGAATACAATAAAATACAATGACAGATTCTAAGGGCTACTCTACGCTGGCAGTGCTTTAACATGGCTTGTGTGGTAACTGCATCTGCGCTGGGAGAGACATCTTAAAAAAACAAAGAAACCTACCTCCACGAGAGGCATAGCGACCTGTGCTGGGAGCACAGCTCCTGGTGCTGGTGCACTGTTTAAACTGGTGCTTTACAGCACTGAAACTTGCTGCCCGCAGGGGGGTGTTTTTTCACACCCCTGAGCAAGAGAGTTGCAGTGCTGTAAATTGCCAGTGTAGACAAGCCCTTAGTCTTTCCTCATGTCTTCGTGTCTACCTATTATGGCACCACCTTTGCTGAGCCAGTCCTGGTGGCTTCTGGTAGATCACGAAGGGCAGAATTAAGGCTGTGTTGTGGAGGTATTGAGTGTTTCCTGACCCTTTTAAGGTTAATAATGTTTCGATTACTGGCTAATTGATCCAACTGTGATAAGGTTCTTCCCCCCGCAGAAATCAGGCTATGCAGAACTAACACTAGAGAGTTGAATATCTTGTGGAGAGTCTCAGGATGGATGACAGGGACACTGACTCTGAGGACAAAGTAAAACGTTAGATACCTTTATCAAAATAATGGATAAAGCTAGAAAAGGCCTAAGCCACGTAACCTCGATATTGTATTATCTCCGTCTTAGCTGTGGCATCACGATATGCATAGGCTCTTAGAATTGCATACTCAAACCCTTTCTTGAGGACCTGGTGGTAAGAGACAAAAGAACTAGCGCTCTCTCTCTGGCATGCCACAATGTCTGATGGTCCAAGTTCCTCAATGAGTTAAGGGTCAAGTAGTAGCAAAGCAGACAGCAATGGAAGAAGACCAGGAAAGATGAAGCCCCGGACCACGTGGTTGCTGCCCTGTTATCGGGCTTGAGCATCATCTGCTCATGCTCAGTTTTCCATGCCCGTATTTTGCCTTTTCATCCACATAATACTGAGACGTACTTATTCTATAGGTTAACATATTGGTTAACCATACCTGGCTTAAGTAGATTTTGCGATTATTACTTCCATGTTCTTTGTGGTAGCACTTACTGGAACATTCATTCTAACTCCTACCATTGAGCAAGTTAGCTCCCAGAATCTAAAGGTAACCATTAGGCCATTAATCTAGGCCAAGGGTTATGGCCAACTTGACCACACTTATGCTAACTTATCCTTCAGCTAATATTTTACAGGATACAGGCCTGTAGATTTCTTGTGGGCTGAATAGAATGAAAGCAGCTAAACATAATGAAGGCAAGCCAGTTAATATAATAGGAAAGCTTGCCCTATGGGCTATTTGAGTACCTTAAATCTGAAAACCAGGAAATAGAAGTTTACGTATAGGTGCACATGTTCTGGAATAGCACAAGGTGGAACTGGACAAGCTTAACTCTGCTTTTAACAGGGTTGTATTTTTTTAAGTTAATTAATCTAAGGAATTTAGCTAAAATGTTTTTTAATAAACAAACACTCTGAACTGTAATGAACACATTTCAATTGAATTTTCAGTCAGTCATCCCAAGATAGGTGACACTATGGACCTTTTTATAAATCTAAACGATGGCATGTTTTTATAAAGGAAACTGGTTCGTACTTCAAGCTGTAATTATGGCTTTTCATTAATTGAAAAGTTTCATAATAGTCCAAAGCAATAGTCAGTACTGTAGGATTCTCTGGTATCTCTCTCTGCTGCAAAAATATTATTATTCAGTCCAGCCAATTATGTAAAAAATTCCTTGTTCGGGCCCATTGCCAAACAAGAAGGTGAGTCAAGGGAAATTGGTCTGCCAACCTGCCCCCTCCCCCCCACAAGCTTAACTTCATCCAAAAGAGGTTAGTGTTCACTAGACACCACAGATGTCAACTCTACCCAGTTTGCTTCCAATAATGCTTTGATCTAGATCTCGAAATACACTTTCATCTATTTGGAGTTCAATATACATGTTGTATAAAACTTTGCTATGGATAATGCTAAGGGCAAAAAACTTTCTTTTCCTCGCTTCCCTCCCCCGGCAAAACAAAGCACCAAAAAAACAAACAAACAATAACCGAAAACCAAACTAATATTCTGGCTCAAATGTAATGAACATATGCAAAATATACAGATCTGAATATCTGGACATATGCTGCATGAGAGGAGTGATAGAACAGTCATACAAAACCAACAGTTTACAAAAATTTAGGTGATTTTAAATTATATTCTGCTATATAATTCCTTCCAACATTTCAGGTAAAGTCACCTGTTCCAAAAGAGTAACTGGTGGTGATGACTGTGATGGGGTGTACTTGGCCTTTGAGACTCCCTACAGGAGACCCTGCAGTCCTCCTACACCCTACCCCAGGAAGCAGCAAAGTGGCAGGAAAGGAGCAGCCAATCAGAGCAGAGCAAGTTCACATAAAAAGAGCTGTAGGGCCGTAGTAGCTCAGTTCTTGGCTGGGATCAGAGGAATGAAGAAGGATGCTGCTCTCTGGCCTGGAGATAGAGAAGAACTTGAGGACGTTGGCTCTGAGAGAGGGCTGGAAATAAGAGGCCTGGTAAGAAGAGGCCCAAGGAAACAGCAGTGATGAAATGGAACAAGCAGTATGTGGCTAATGTGTGTAGGGTCCCTGGGTTGGAACCCAGAGTAGTGGGTGGGCATGGGTTTTCCAACCAGCCACAGGTAAAATGGTATAAACCCCAAGAAGGGGGAAGGGCTTATTTGGGAGCCTGAACAAAGGGACTGAATTTAAAGGGCCCAGAGCCAGGGTTGAGAAGACCTTAGCAAGGGAAAATAGACCATTAGTCATTGGACTCATTAATACCTGGTGAGGGGTTCGTTTGGACTTGGCCAGAGGGCCAAGCCCCCTACTGAAGACCAATTAAGATCATCCAGGAGCTTGCATAGAGTGGCAGGGACAAGAAGAAGAATGCAGTATCATGCCTAGCTCGAGGTGAGTGCCTCTTTACAATGTGGAAGAACATGGTTTTCTTTAATCTGAGAGACCATCTCTTACTCAATTTAAGGAGCATTTTAAAAGAGAATCTTTCATTCTTAAACCATTCCACCATGGCGATGGTTTAGGAAACTGCAAACAAGTATGTCCCCAAACAAAATAGTAATAGGAAGAAGAGGGGAAAAAAAACAGAAATTGATATTCTTTGAGGAAAGGTAGCTAAGATAAAATATGCAATTTATGTTCACACTGCATATTGATTAAAAGGTTGGGTATAAAGTAGCTGCAGTGAACTGCAGTTTTTATTTGAAGAAAATATTGTATGTGACTGTATATTTCAGTGACCATCTGGTGATTTGAAGACCTTTTTTTTTTTTTTTTTCCCTTTAAAGCCATATATCATTATCCATTGATTGACTGACTGAAAATCATCTTCTCATGAACAATGGGAATACAGAACAGTAATCTCCATAGACACAGCAAACTTCAGCAAAGGGTGAAATATCTAATGAAATGACAGTGATATGTTCTTATAAGCATTTGAGTGATGCTTTTTTTTGACATGTTCAGATTTAAAATAATTGTCCTAAATTAGGATAACAGCCCAGGTATATAATTTTGCTTGCTTTGTTGTTGCCTCATCAATTTACTCAGAATTGTGTTTTTCTGTTTTGAGACATGCCATAATGTCGGGAAGAAACAATGTTATTAATTTTAAACAATAAGGGTGAAAATCTCATACTTATGGCAACTTTCAAATGGCAACATGGCACCATTCAAACTTGTGAAGCATTGCATAGGTGTATACATAAACAAGAACTTCCCCTCACCCCCTGGCAATCTTACTCAGAGAAAGAAAAAACATTTTTATGCAGTAATGGTAGTAGATCAGCACTCTATCAAGATAGCCTTGGTAAAATGGTTTTATGTCCATTGTACTATCTATGTACAATTGCAAGAGAGTAAATAAGGAAGGAAGGAATTTCCCCTCGGGTCAGATTGACGGAGGTACTGAGGGGTTTTCGCACAGGTCGCTTGCAGCTTTAAACTAGTGTAAGTGGTGAATTATCTGTAAGTTATAGTCTTTAAAGCATGATTTGAGGACATCAGTAACTCAGCCAGAGGTGAGGGGTCTATTTCAGGAGTGGGTGAGGTTCTAGGCTGGCCTGTAGTATGCAGGAGGTCAGATCAGATGATCATGATAGTTCCTTCTGACCTTAAAGTCTGAGTCGAACCTTTTGGGGTTAACTTTTTTATAACTGAAACCTTAAAAACACCCTTGCAACACTGACGTCTGCATTCAAATGTTTTATTTCCTTTATCTCAGATGTTATCATGCTTGACTGCCTGAGGGAAATGTCGGTAAAATGGCAGTTCTTGTTGAAAGATCTGTAGAAAATGGATGTAGCGAGTAACTTTTTGGAACTATTTTGGAAATTCACTTCTATATGTTGTTTGGTAAATATGTACTTTAGTTTTCTGTGAAGTACAATTTTACTCTGAAAGTGGCACGCTGTGTGTGTGTGTGTGTGTGTGTGCGTGCACGCACGCACAAACTTCAATTTTTTCCATTGGTTTACAAGTCAGCTGTGTTGGGTGATTTTTCTAGGAGACAATCAATTTAAAAAAAAATCACATGCGTCTTGTTTGTTTAGAATGGCTGTGACTGAAAAATATTTTACTTTGAGTTTTGATGGCAGTTTGTAGAGTCAGTTTCACTGTCTCCCAGGCATAATAAACTTCCCCAGTTTTATGGAAGGCCCATAAATAAATAGCAATAGGTGAGTGAGGAACATTAATAAACAAAACAAAAAACAGTTCTAAAAACACTTTGTGGGGATTTCCAGTGTGTTAAACTTCTGTACCCCTTTCAATTGTCACTTCTGCAAATTAACTGTGAGGAAACAGTCAAACTGGTTTTTCTGACTCGGAGATTACCAATAACTAAAGATTGTGCAGGTTAGACTTTGCTCTCTCTTACACTTTTGCAACCCCAGTCTTAATGTTGAAAAATTGACAAAATTTGGGAAGTTAGACCATAATCTGTTAAGCAAGAGAGTAAGGCAGGTCTACACTACAGACCTATATTGGGATAATCACGTCACTCAGAGGTGTGAAAAATACATGCCCTTGAGTAACGTAGTTATACTGACCCCTTCTCCTCCAATGGACAGCATTATGTCAATGGGAGAGCTTCTCCCACTGATACAGCTACTGCCTCTTGGTGAGGCGCCGTACATGAAGACAAGCCCTAAGTCTAGCTGTGTGCATCTACATCTGTGTTACTCCTGAAATGGTAACAGGAGTGAAGTAGTGTAAGTGTCCCCTCTAAAAATATATGCTTTTTGGAGTACAACAGAGAACAGATGTGAGGTGAATGCCTTCTGGATGGCATAATGGATTAATTCTGAAGCATAAAGCTAAAACTGGTTTGAAAGTAGCTTAATTTACTGATGTCATGTGGGGTTAGTCTACTTTCTAGAAGGTATTTGCCTGTGGTAGTCCATCTGCAGAAGAGTCTTGGTATATCTTGAGGGGCAAGGAGATGGTCATGCCCTCAGTTGTAGATGGTGCCACCTATTGGTCAAAACAAGAGACTGACCTAGTGGTCAGAGCAGAATCAGAGGGCAGAACCAGGGGATTTGTGGTCGGGAAAACAAACCAGTGCCAGAGTCAGGAGTTGAAGAGTTCTGAGGGAGGTAGGAGCAGGGTGGGGTTGGAGCAGGGCTGGTGCAAGGATGTTTTGCGCCCTAGGTAAAACTTCCACCTTGCACCCCCCCTCCTCCCTGAGGTGCCCCCCCTGTGGCAGCTCCCCGCCGTCCCCTCTCCTCTCAGGGAGCTGTGCAGCAACTCCCCTCGGCCCGGGGAGCTGTGCGGCAACTCCCCTCCCCAGCTCACATCTGCTCCCCAAGCACGCTGCTGCTGCTTCGGCCTCCCAGGCTTGCGGTGCCAAATGCAAGCCTGGGAGGGAGAGAAGCAGAGCCGGGTGGCATGCTCAGAGGAGGAGGTGGAGCAGAGGTGAGTTGGGGCAGGGAGCGGTTCCCCTGTGCGCCCCCCCCCCCCCCGTTACTTGCTGCAGGCGGCGTGCCCCTCTGCCGCCTAGTTTGCCTAGTGGTTGCACTGGCCCTGAGTTGGAGCAAGGGCCAGTGCAGGAAGCTGGTCTGGCACAGCTGCAGACATGGAATGCATTGAGCTTGCTGTTGCTACAAGGCTTAAATGGTGATCTGTTGACCCTTCTGTCCAAGCAGGGAGCACAGTCACACAGTGAGAGTTGATTGGGCCCATCTGAGCTCTGTTGGGTTGCTAGGCTACTGGGCCTGGAGCCATCAGAGTTTCTGACCGATTGTTTCTCTCAGTTGTTAGCTCAAATGAGTTTGCTTAACATGATTGGAAAGCAGGTAAGATGTAGGCTAACACATTTTGATGCTTGTTAGGCTAGAGGGGAACCTTGGTGATAAAATAAGAGGGGCATTAGGGGGGTGACATCTATGTAAGTACCTTTCAGACTATGTTACTGAAGCCAGCACCTGCCATGACTGCCCACATCTAATTTACAGAGTGGAATAATGTTAAAGATTTTCTGTACTAAAAGCAGATGCATGTAGAGGTATTGCAATCAGAGTAGTTGGCAACTGAAGATTCTTCCAAAATAATGAGTAGCAGTGAAACCCTATCATAGCTAATTAGTCTGAAACACAAACATTTAAAGTCCACCCCATATGCTAGTGAAAACCATCACTTTGCTCTACAGCTTTTGAATGTGTGTAAATATTTGTCACCCCTTCTATCTCTACCGACTTAACATCTTTTGCCTCCGAAGCATTTGTGTTGGAGTTAGCTGTGAATATAAAATATGAATGTAACCTTTCCCTCTCTCGCTACCTCCCCTCACCCTGTTTTTCCAAACCTCTTTGCCCAACGGTTCCATTTTCACCTAATATTTTCTCTTCATTCCAAAGGATTCTTGGCAGCTGTTCTTCCATTCATGCCATTATTATTAAGTAACAAAACAGACTTGCATGTGCCATTTACCATCATTTACTCTATTGCATACTTGTCAGGTGTCAAGCTGGTGGGGCAGGGGGGAGGGGAGAAGATTGGGAAAACAGAGACTTACTGAATTTATTAACATATTCTGATTCTCCATCTTTAATACTTTGTTGACTGCACTTGGAAAAAATCAAAATGTTCTGTTTTGGTACTACATGCTGTATGTTAGTAGCCTTCGTTTCTTTCTTGGAGCCACGCTATAATAGAACTTCATTTAGTGAGGAATGTTCATAGCTTCTTACTTTAGTACTTGGCTGACTGATCATCTAATTGACTAAGGTCACTTTTGTTAATTACTGGCTGAGGCTTCCTCATTCATTAGATTCTTTTTTATAAGAATCCTCAGCATCAAATACACACATGACTTATGTGTAGCACTCTGCCAAATGTAAAAAAAACACTGCATGAAACGTTTCTTATTCTTTGTTTCTTTGAAAATTTGTTGAAATTTCAAGGTGCTACTGGAACACCATTATACAGTGTGAAAAATCCCACGATGCTCAGTGTTGGAGAAGATTTTGATACTCAATCAGATGCCTACTAACTGGAGGGCAAAACTGTTAGCCAGAAGTGGATACAACAGTGTAAAAGACAGAGAGAAAGAAATAGTTGAGGGCTCTTCTGTGATGTCTAGGCACAATATCCTAATGAGAAGTCCAGACCACACACAGATGCTGGGAAGAGTCCCTGGCACTTTTGTGGGGACTCCATTTTTTCCCCTGTCATCTGGCTAATGTGCTTGAAGCTCAACTCCCCTTTATTGCTGGAAGGAAACGGGTCTGTTCACTGACGTGGGCTGGAAATGGACGCTGGATCCTTGTTCCCTTGTGAGTAACTCCAGTGCCTGCCTCTGTCCAGAGCTTTCCCAAGAAGCATCAGTGGTAATTCGGCATGGTTCTTGATGATTTCACTGCTGCCCACAGGGTTCTGGATAGCGGCAGTGAAACTAACCAACCTTATTATCTTTTGCTTATACTTGGCAAAGTTATGAACAGCAGCAGAGGACTAATGATTGAACTTGGAAAGACAGCACTTCATTAGGTGATAGTAATTCAGGGTAGGCAGATTATTTCTTTGCAATTGGAGAGCTAGACACTTATTTAAATGCAAGGTTAAATTCAGCCGACAATGACTTGTTTTCCCATACTCTGCTATACAGCCATAAAAGTTAGCCTGTGGACTATTCACAAGATCTGCTTTGGGATTGGCCATTTTAAATACTTATAGCAGACCTCTCTTTTATGGCAGGGTCACATTTTACCCCCACATCTAAATTCTGCCAATTCAGATAAATTGCTTCTAGTGTCCGCATTTTCATACATATCTCCTGCAAAGACAATGATGTCAGCTGGTCACAAGTTTATAACTAAGGTTGAAAAGTCCTTTTGCTAAATATCAGAGTGTAAGTGAAGATATCTGTCGCCACATCAGATTAAATGCTTTTCCTGGCTGGTCCAGAGAACATAAACTACATTAACATGCATACATGGTAATAACTCCTATAGGCCACCAAAACTCTTCTTGGCTACCTTAAAGGAAAATTATTTTTTTAAAAGAGATGTTACAGAATCAGTGGTAGTAATTGGCCAGTAATAGGGAGCAACAAAATGCATCAATAACTCGGTGCCAAGGCAGGTTATTTTACAGGACAGCCTCTCTTGATCCCTCATTTGAATTGTTGGTACAGATGTTTCTACTTATTTTATTAGCACTTGCAACTCAGTAGGTAAAGGTACAAGTGAAAGTATTCTGGCTTGTGGGTTCAAACTGTGCATATGTAAAGGGAAATCAGGCTTCCTGATTTTAATTGCATCCGTAGTATTTTGTTGCACAAACTTTAGGGATACTGATATTGCCTTAAAAAGAAAAGGAGTACTTGTGGCCCCTTAGAGAGTAACAAATTTATTTGAGCATAAGCTCACTTCATCGGAAACATGCAGTGGAAAATACACTAGAGGGGATATTATATATATAGAGAACATGAAACAATGGGTGTTACCATACACACTGTAACGGAGAGTGATCAGGTAAGGTGAGCTATTACCAGCAGGAGAGGGGGAAAAAAAAACAACTTTTGTAGTGATAATCAAGGTGGGCCATTTCCAGCAGTTGACAAGAAGGTGTGAGGAACAGTAGGGGGGGAAAATAAACATGGGGAAATAGTTTCTTTGTGTAATGACACATCCACTCCCAGTCTTTATTCAAGCCTAATTTAATGGTGTCCAGTTTGCAAATTAATTCCAATTCAGCAGTCTCTCTCCCTGGAGTCTGTTTTTGAAGTTCTTTTTTGTAATATTGTGACTTTTAGGTCTGTAATTGAGTGACCAGAGAGACTGAAGTGTTCGCCTACGGGTTTTTGAATGTTAGGTTTCAGAGTAGCAGCCGTGTTACTCTGTATCCGCAAAAAGAAAAGGAGTACTTGTGGCACCTTAGTCTCCAAAGTGCCACAAGTACTCCTTTTCTTTTTTTTTAATGTTATTCTTGACGTCTGATTTGTGTCCATTTATTCTTTTACATAGAGACTGTCCGGTTTGGTCAGTGTACATGGCAGAGGGGCATTGCTGGCACATGATGGCATATATCACATTGGTAGAGGTGCAGGTGAAGGAGCCTCTGATAGTGTGGCTGATGGTGATGGTGTCCCCTGAATAGATATGTGGACACAGTTGGCAACGGGCTTTGATGCAAGGATAGGTTCCTGGGTTAGTGGTTCTGTTGTGTGGTATGTGGTTGCTGGTGAGTATTTGCTTCAGGTTGGGGGGCTGTTGGTAAGCAAGGACTGGCCTGTCTCCCAAGATCTGTGAGAGTGATGAGTCGTCCTTCAGGATAGGTTGTAGATAGATTCTCTTTCCCTGGCTTCCTTTGTTCTGTTCTTTCGGTAAGTCCCCATTCTCTCCACTTCCCCTCTCCCTTCAGTTAGGAGGTGGAAACACCTTCTTCCTGCTGGGTAAATCCACTTAGGATCTCTCTTATCCATTCAAAGAACTATTGTTAATATCCAGTATTCTCCATTGTTTCTGGTCTAGGAAGAGACATACATTCAAATTGGTAAATACGGTGGATAGACATACAAAAGGCTTTCATGATACAATTTCATAATACCAGCCACAATTCAGAAGTTGTACAGACAGATCCCCAATTCATCACAGCTGGATGTGGCTGCGTAAAGTTGTAAAAACAGATCAGTGCTCACATGGGGTGTTAGCTTTTTTCCAAAATATACAATTATTGATATTTTTAAAGCAGATTCTTGTAAGGAAACTTCTATATATAGAGGGGTAGTAGCTAAGCTAACTATTTCAATATATGGCAAAGTAGATACAGCACCGGACTGGGACTTGGGAGACTTGGGTTCTATTTCTGACTCTCTACACTGGCCTGCTGTTCTGTGGGGGGCATATCATTTAACCTCTGCCTCAGTCTCCCTACCTGTAAAATGGGGATAATGATACTGACTTCCTTTGTAAAGTACTGTGAGATGTGTAGATGAAAGCTCTGTATAAGTGGTTGGCTCATCTCTTCTTCCCTTCCCTAATGTAGTCTCCCTTGAAATGCAGACCGCTGTGACCCAGATTGTTTTAAAAATAATCACTTGTGTGCATTTAGCCTGCGAGCAAGTCTGTTGCCTTCCAGAAAACTACATGTGAGCTGGCTGAAAATGTGAAAACAATACGCTACTGTTAAATAAGTAGCTACTTCTGTAAATGCTTGTTTCTATTAGCTATGTTAAAATTAAGATTGCATAGTTCTTCATATCCTGCTGTCTTTTTAATTATAATGTGTGATAGTCCAATTCAAGTGCTGGTTCGGAGGCATAATATATTTAATAAAATCAGTTTTAATTAATGTGTGTAGCACAGAGGGCTAATGATCAGGCCTGTCAAATATGAAGTTCATTTTGACCTGCAGGAGTTTAGGTTACCCGTGAAAATTAGTTGGCTTCTTGTATGGTTGCAGCACTCGGAATCCCACCCCTCTCCTTTAAAAACCATGAGGTCCAAATCTGACCACATCCTTTCTCTGCCTCCAGTGGTTCCTGATGTGATGGTTAGCAATTATTTATTTTATTCAAATATAGGGCTCTTTTCTTTGTTTTTAAAAAAGATAGATACCGTCTCTCATGGTCTCCTGTCCTATTGGATAGGAGCTGGTCAACATCGCTGCTTAAGACGATGTAACTTAGTCGCTCAGGGGTGTGAAAAAGACACCCTTCTGAGATGCAAGTAATATTGACTTAAGCGCTGTCCACGCCGGCGCTATGTCGGCGGGAGATGCTCTCCCACCAACATAGCTTCCACCTTTTGCGGAGGTGAAGTAATTATGCCAATGGGAGAGTGCGCTCTCCCATCGGCATAGTGTCTTCCCCAGACGCACTACAGTGGTGCAGCTGCATCAGTGTAGCTGTTCTGATGTAGCACGATAGTGCAGACTTGCCCAAGGGGGAACTGGATCTTGTCCCAGGTCTTGCCTATTTGCTGTGAGAAAATCCTCAACTTGACATAGTAGCATTCCCTTCGCACATTAAGAGCTTTGCAGTTACAGAAATTACTTTTTTCAGCTGCTCACCACTTGGAAACTAACTATAGGAAACTGGTCAGAGTGATTTTTTTTTTCTTTTTCTTTTTCTCCCACTACTAAATTACACTTAGATATGTAATTTTTCCCCTCTCCCCAGCCCTTCTCCCTTCATCTTGTATAAGCCTGCAGTTCTGGCACCTTTCATGAATGCTCTTAACAAAACTAATCCAAGTATAAATTTTGCAAAAATTCTCCAGATTGAACTTTTTTCATTTTGATACCTCTGCTAGGTAAAACTCTCTTAAATTCTGTTGTCCTGGGCTGTTAACAGTATTAATAGAAAAACAAACACAACTCCACCCAAACAGCTGTTCTCTTTTCTGTTAGAAAGACGGATCTATAGCTTTAAAAAAACCAAAAGGTGCATTCAGCCAGTTTCACAAGTTGCTGCTGATGAAGACACCTCTAATGGGACCTTGATTTCTGTTTTTGTGTCTCAAGTTAAATAGCTTTTGCACCCTGGAGACTTCTGATATCTTACTTCAATTTCCTTTGCTGACGAAATAATAGACTTGGGCTTCATATCCTTAATGCTTCTATCCGTTTTACTGTCTGACTGCAGAAATGCTGCTTATTAATTCAGTATAAAACTCTATTAGGTATTGTAGTGTGATCCCAAGAGTGTTAAGTCACCGCAGGAATCTTAATGCAAGTTCACATTTATATTTGGTGTGATGTTCAGTAAAATATTCTAGAAATGCCCAACGTCAAAGGCATCCATTAACAAATTGGGCTTCCCACAGAAGTAGTGGTTGGCCATGTGCCTCTTCTCCCCACATCCTATAAATAGAAAATGATCTACTTCCTATAATTGCACCTCTCATTGAGAGAGAATGCAAACTGCCAGCTGTGCTTATAGATTTATTACATGTTGACTGGCCTTGGCCATGTTCTTGGGCTTTCTTCGCCACATCCAGCATCCAAACATGGAGGTTACAGCTTTATGCTATCTGACTTCCTCTTCATGCTTTTGTTTCCTGCAGAGTAGGAGGACTCCAATTCAATATGGTTTTATGCAGGTGTAAGCAGGGGAATAGTCCCGCTCTTGTGGGGAACTTTCCTGGCTTCTGCACTACCCCGGTGAAGTGGGCTAGCGAAAGGATCAGAGTCCTCGCTCCCACTTCCTTTTCCCAGTGGCCTCCCTGCCCTGGAGGACTCCCCTTCCACTCTCCTGTCTGGCAGAGTCCTCGTAACTCCAAAAAGGCTGGGCCAGAATTCCTGGGGGGGCTCGACCCCCAACCCTGCTGTGATCACCTAGGACAGGAGCTAGGGTGTCCCCACTCTGGGGTGCTCTCTCTGCACTGGGCGCTTCCTTGACCCACTGACCGTTAAATACAAGTTAAAGCAAATGCAAGTTATTTAATTTTAAAAAGAATAAGGAAAAATGGGAAAGGTTAAAGGAAACACATCACCCCGCTCTGTGGCAGGGAACATCACAAACAGTGTCTCTGGAATGTCAGGGCAGTTCACAGTCTGCTCTTTGTAAGCCCCAGGCCTGCTTCTCAGGCCCTGGCTGTGCTGTAGGGATGCTGTGGGTTGGACACTTGCTCTGGTGGTGGCCACATGCTCTCAGGCTCTAAGTGATAGGACCCTTCTTCCCAGTGTTGCCCCCGCCCTGTCGGGATTACGATCCAAGCCTGGCCTGCAGAGCCTCTTGGCCGAGGCGTCTCACTGTGCTGGGCCCGCTGCCTAAGGTCTCCCTCACTCTCCCCAGCTCCAGACTGCTCCAGCCCCAGCTCCACCGCTCTGTCTCAGCGCTGCTGCTGCTCTGCCTCCAGCTCCCTGGGCTGCTTCTTTGGCCCCTCTGGCTCTGGTTGCTACAGCTCTGCTCCCAGGACAGGTCTGCTCTGCAGGCTGCTTCTGTGACTCTGCTCCCAGCACTGACCTGCTTCGTGGGCTGCATTTCTGGCCCCTCTGGCTTTGGGGCTGCAGCTCTGCTCCCAGGACAGGGTCTGCTCTCTCTGGGCTGCTTTTCTTATCCCTCTGGATCTGGCACAGTTCTGCTCCCCAGCTCAGCTTGGGCCCCTGCTTTCTCCTTAGCTCGGCCCCACTCTGTCTGACCCAGGCAATTCCAGCTCACACAGAGGACAGACCTCCCTGGCCTCCTGATTAGCCTGCCCCCCCGTCATTCAGGCTGACCTGGAGCATGGGCCTCTCCCCGTTGTTCCTGGGGGCTGTCAGTCTCAGGGTCCTAGTTTATGCATGGATCCTTCCCCCTTTTTAGTACTGGGAGCTAGAAACTAAAACAACCCCACTGAATGTTAGTAAGGGGTCACCAGTCCCTTTACACATGGTAAAACAATGTAAGGTCTTCTAGAATTGAAATTTTGGGAATTTGTTTGAGTGAAAGGTCCTAGGGGTTTTTGGTCTCTGCATACTTATCTTGTCCCTGTGATGATCTCTTTGAATCTTTGTGGTGAGTGCCTCTGGGATGAGGCCCTTACTGAGTCAGCTGGAACACACAATTGAGCTCAACTCCAGTTAACACTGCTGTGGTTCAGTGCCCCTCCCAAGTAGACTGTCCTACCTTGTTGTGTGGATGATGGGACGCACATGTAACGATATGTTTTAAGTAAGGGGAAGACCAAGAGCTGCCAGAAGTCTAAATTTCAGAGAAGGGACCATTCCTTTTACCACTCCCCTTTCTTGAATTTTCGCTAGTTTATGCAGGATCCTTGTTCCCTTTATACTATTGTTTTATCCTGGAGGTCTCTCTAGGTTTCCTAATTTTGTTTCAAGATCATGGTCCGTGGTGGTGGGCATATGCTAATTTGTAGATGTGTCAAGTGGAGGTATATAACCTCCCTTTCTTCAGGGGGAGGTTACACTTATCCCTCCTAGTTTAAGGTTGGACTAGACAGAGTCTGTATCTCCTTCAGGTCCAAGCGCTCCTGGTTTTCACACCTGATGACCCTAGCTGTCAGACATACCATTTGATGCTGGGAACTCAAGTCATAATGTCCCTAGGTTTGCTCCTGTCTGTTATTCCAGAGCCCTGGTGTGCTTGATCCACAAGTGCTAGAGTAAGATTCATTTGATTAAGTATTTTGAGCAGAGAAGGGGAGCTGTATTGGTCATACCTGTTTCACAATTGTAGTATGCCGATACGAGGCTGTACAGGTTATTTCTTGCATTTGTCTTGTCTGTTGCATTCCCTTCAGAGTGCAAACCACAGGTGTTTTTTTTTTGTTTTGTTTTTTTTTAACCTGCAGGGTCTCTTTAATTGAACTGGATTAAGCTCCCATCCTTGTGTTTTGGATAAATTTATAGTTTTGGCCATCTTTCATACTTTTTCCTCAGCTAATGGTTCTCCTGCAACCCTCAAGGACGGTAGATCAGAAGTTTGATATTTAAGGTCGCATTTCAATGGCCATTTCTCATTTAGGAAAATTAGGGAGTTAAGGGCAGTGTCAAGCATACTGTGAAGTCCATTTCCATGGGACAAGTCTCGGTAGATTTTTTTTTTTTTTTTTTTAAATTTTTTGTTTAGACTGCCTGAGCTAGCTTGACTCCTTGGTTTCATATTAACTGGCTCAAAATGAGAATGCCTGTAGGGCCAAGTGCTTAGTCATTGGAAATGTGATGCATCCGATGAAGTGAGCTGTAGCTCACGAAAGCTTATGCTCAAATGTGTTAGTCTCTAAGGTGCCACAAGTACTCCTTTTCTTTGGAAATGTGTTAATCAGTCAGCCAGCAAACTGTAAACCACAGTGGGAGGGCATTTAAGCCTGTCCTTTTACAGAGCTGAGTGTATTCTTGGGCAGAGATAGAAAGCCATAGTGAATGAGGCATATGAGTGGGAACCTAATCTCATGTTTAAACTGGGAGCTTGTTGGGGTATATGGAATACTGATCTTGCAGATTGTTGCTTGGGTAATTTATGTTTGAATAGTGCCTAGCACAACAGCATCTCAATTCTGATGATGCCTCTGGGTGTTATTGTGACATACAGAATTAACTATCATATATGCTCATCTTGTATTAAAAGTGGGATGTGTCTTCATAGGTTGAATTGTGCTTCAAGTGCACTCATAAGGTATGTCCCCTTAGTTCTGTTTGAACAGGTTGCTTTATAATTTGTCTGAAGAAAGAACAGTACATGTCTTACTTTCTCAATTAAAATGTAAAATTTTGTTGCGCTATAACTTCTTGTAATGTATTACTCTTAACGTGGTTATAACATTAATTGATTGGTTTTAGTGCACAAGGCAGAACCAGTGCTAGAATGTTTGGTGCCCTAAAAGTACTAACTGCACTTCCACGTGTGGATTGTCTAGCAGACTTGGTGCATAAGCACTAGCCCAGTCTGGTGTCTACACAGTATTTTGGAGTAAGTCTCCCAGTTGGATTGGCAGGCTGGGACTAGAAGGGCTCTAAAATTAGCTGTAGAGACAGCACTTTGAATTGCAGCGCAGGCTCTGAATCGAGTCACTGTAATCAAGTCACCCCTTAATCTTCTCTTTTTGGTAAGCTTTTTAGATTGAGCTCTCTGAGGCTATCACTATGAGGTATGTTTTATTAATCCTTTAATCACTCTTGTGACTCTTCTCTGAACCCTCTCCAATTTATCAACTTTCTTCTTGAATTGTGGACATCAGAACTGGGTACGGTACTCCAGCAGTGGTTGCACCAATGCCAAATACAGAGATAAAAATAACCTTTCTACTTTGAGCAGGGCTGGCTCCAGGCATCAGTGAACCAAGCAGGTGCCTGGGACAGCAAATGTAAAGGGGCGGCAGGACGTCGGGCTCTGGGGCAACAATCCGCCCTTGGTGGCGGTGGGAATTCAGCGGCTGCTCCATCACAGCATGTTTCGCACTCTGTTACAATTCACCGGCCGCACCATCACTCTGCCTCCATGTTTGGAGGGCAGGATTCCGCCTCCCCATTCGGTGGCAAGTTTTTTTATTTTTATTTATTTATTTATTTATTTTTATTTTGCCGCTTGGGGCGGCAAAAACGCTGGAGCCGGCCCTGTACTTGAGATCCCTCTCTTTACCCATTTTAGGATTTCATTAACCCTTTAGACCATAGCATCGCACTAGGTGCTCATGGTCAGTTGATTATTCACCGTAACCCCCAAATGATTTTCAGGTTTCAGAGTAGCAGCTGTGTTAGTCTGTGTTCGCAAAAAGGAGTACTTGTGGCACCTTAGAGACTAACAAATTTATTTGAGCATAAGCTTTCGTGAGCTACAGCTCACTTCTTCATCGGATGCATTCAGTGGAAAATAGTGGGGAGATTTATATACATAGAGAACATGAAACAATGGGTGTTACCATACACACTGTAACCAGAGTGATCACTTAAGGTGAGCTATTACCAGCAGGAGAGTGGGGTGGGGGGGGAATGACACTTTTTATAGTGATAATCAAGGTGGGCCATTTCCAGCAGTTGACAAGAAAGTCTGAGGAACGATGCGAGTGGGGAAGATTAACATGGGAAAATAGTTTTACCTTGTGTAATGACCCATCCACTCCCAGTCTCTATTCAAGTCTAAGTTAATTGTATCCAGTTTGCAAATTAATTCCAATTCAGCAGTCTCTCGTTGGAGTCTGGTTTTGAAGCTTTTTTGTTGAAGAATAGCCACTCTTAGGTCTGTGATCGAGTGACCAGAGAGATTGAAGTGTCCTCCGACTGCTTTTTGAATGTTATAATTCTTGACGTCTGATTTGTGTCCCTTTATTCTCTTGCGTAGAAACTGTCCGGTTTGGCCAATTACACAGCAGAGGGGCATTGCTGGCACATGATGGCATATATCACATTGGTAGATGTGCAGGTGAACGAGCCTCTGATAGTGTGGCTGATGTGATTAGGACCTATGAAGATGTCTCCTGAATAGATATGTGGACAGAGTTGGCAACGGGCTTTGTTGCAAGGATAGGTTCCTGGGTTAGTGGTTCTGTTGTGTGGTGTGTGGTTGCTGGTGAGTATTTGTTTCAGGTTGGGGGCCTGTCTGTAATCAAGGACTGGCCTGTTTCCCAAGATCTGTGAGAGTGATGGGTCATCCTTCAGGATAGGTTGTAGATCCTTGATGATGCGTTGGAGAGGTTTTAGTTGGGGGCTGAAGGTGTTGGCTAGTGGCGTTCTGTTGTTTTCTTTGTTGGGCCTGTCCTGTAGTAGGTGACTTCTGGGTACTCTTCTGGCTCTGTCAATCTGTTTCTTCACTTCAGCAGGTGGGTATTGTAGTTGTAAGAATGCATGATAGAGATCTTGTAGGTGTTTGTCTCTGTCTGAGGGGTTGGAGCAAATGTGGTTGTATTGTAGAGCTTGGCTGTAGACAATGGATCATATAGTGTGGTCTGGATGAAAGCTGGAGGCATGGAGGTAGGAATAGCGGTCAGTAGGTTTCCGATATAGGATGGTGTTTGTGTGACCATCGCTTATTAGCACCGTAGTGTCCAGGAAGTGGATCTCTTGTATGGACTGGTCCAGGCTGAGGTTGATGGTGGGAGGGAAATTGTTGAAATCATGGCAGAATTCCTACAGGGCTTCTTTTCCATGGGTCCAGATGATGTCATCAATGTAGCGCAAGTAGAGTAGGGGCATTAGGGGACGAGAGCTGTGGAAGAGTTGTTCTAAGTCAGCCGTAAAAATGTTGGCATACTGTGGGGCCATGCGGTTATCCATTGCAGTGCCGCTGATTTGAAGATACACTTTGTCTCCAAATGTGAAATAGTTATGGGTGAGGACAAAGTCACAAAGTTCAGCCACCAGGTTTGCCATGACATTTTCGGGGATACTGTTCCTGACGGCTTGTAGTCCATCTTTGTGTGGAATATGGGTGTAGAGGGCTTCTACATCCATAGTGGCCAGGATGGTGTTTTCAGGAAGATCACCAATGGATTGTAGTTTCCTCAGGAAGTCAGTGGTGTCTCGAAGATAGCTGGAAGTGCTGGTAGTGTAGGGCCTGAGGAGGGAGTCTACATAGCCAGACAATCCTGCTGTCAGGGTGCCAATGCCTGAGATGAGGGGGTGTCCAGGATTTCCAGGTTTATGGATCTTGGATAGCAGATAGAATACCCCAGATCAGGGTTCCAGGGGTGTGTCTGTGCGCAATCAGAGTCACTGCTTCCCAGAATAGAGTCCCTCATCTCGTAGCCTACTGTCTCTGTTGCTAGATGTATACATGTGACTTATTATGCATCAATGTACATGTTGTTTGATTGGACCCAGATTGCCCTGAATCAGTGACCTGTCCTCTTCGTTCTCTGCCACTCCTCCCAATTTTTGTGTCCTCTGCAAACTTTATCAATGATTTTGTGTCTTCTTCCAGGTCATTGATAAAAATGTTAAATAGCATAGGGCCAAGAACCGATTTCTTCAGTACCCCAAAGAAAAACACTTGCTCAGTGATGATTCCCTGTTTATAATTGTATTTTGAGACCGATCAGTTAGCCAGCTTTCAATCCACTGAATGTGTGGGATATTAATTTCCTGTTCTTCTGTTTTTTAATCTCTCTTCATTTACCCCCTCTCCCAACAAAAAAACATGCTTCAGCTGAATGAATTGATCCATGTTCCTGAAAAGCATTAATTTGACCTGATGAAAACAATCAAAGGCCAAAAACTTTCTGCCTGAAAATTGGAGAAGTCTAAAAACAGACATTGAAACTGAAAGAGCAATGGTATCTTTTGTTAGTTTGTTTTTTAGACCAATTTTAAAAAGCAACTTATAGGGTTGCCAACTTTCTAATTACACAAAACTGAACACCCTACCCTTGCCCTTTCCCTGAGGCCCCGCCTGCACTAAATTCCCCCTTTCTCGGTGGCTCACTCTCCCGAACCCTTACTCACTTTCACTGAACTGGGGCAGGGGGTTGGAGTGCTGTAAGGGGTGAGGGAGCTAACTGGAGGTGCGGGCTCCGCAGTGGGGCCAGAAATGAGGGTTTCACGGTGCGGGAGGGGGCTCCGTCTGGGGGTTTGGCCTCTGACTTGGGGTGAAGGGGTTGGATTGCAGGAGGGTGCTCTGGGTTGGGGATTAGGGGTTTAGAGGGCAGCAGCGGGGGATCAGGGCTGGGGCAGGAGGTTGGGGCATGGGAGGGGTGCAGGCTCCACGAGATGCTTATCTCGGGCGGCTCCTGGAAGCAGCAGCATGTCCCCCCTCCAGCTTCTATGCCAGGTCCTGCCAGGCAGCTCTGTGCACTGCCCTGTCTGTAGGCGCCACCCCTGCTGCTCTTATTGGCCGTGTAGGAGCCGGAGAGGGGACAGGCCAGCTGATTCCTGGGAGCTGTGTGGCGTGGAGGCTATCAGGGAACCTGCCAATCTGCTGCATGGCACTGCCAACTGGACAGTCAATGGCCCGGTCAGTGGTGTTGACCGGGCTGCCAGAATCCCTTTTCGACCGGGTGTTCCAGTCAAAAACTGGATACTTGGTCACCCTAGAAACATAGCTTGTTTATGTTGGGCTACATGAATGATTCAGTAGATACTGAAATGGTTTTGCACTTTGGGGCACTTGCAGGAAAACAAATGTGTAGTTCATGTTATGATATGAAAAATGTGTATTAAACTTGCATTCCCATAATTCTGTAAATACTACTGCTATTTTTTTAGTCTATTTTTTAAGAGAACTGGGTCTTTGCTTATTTGTTGGCCATTAATAGAACCTAGTTGCTTTTTCATTTTCTTACTTTTTGAGATTGAAAAAAGCTAATTTTGAGCTCAAACATGAGTTGGTACAGACTTACTCAAGCCTGTCCTCTGTAAAATGGCAAGATGAATTATTAAAGTAAAAAAAAAAGTTGTGCAATCTGTTAAGAGGTTATAGATTTTTGCTTCCTGCTAAAGAATAACTTATCTGCCATTTTTAGGGCTGGAAGAGTACATAACTTCATTTTAATCACTGGTCAAAACAAAACTAAAATTGAAAGTGCTTAGCAATTAAATTCAACTTGAATATCTAACCAACATTAAACACTTCATAGTCTCGGAGCTCTACAAGCTGGATGGATAGACTGCATGCGTACACAAATGCGCACAGACAGAGTTCTGAACATTGAAGAGACGATAGTTAAAAAGATAAAAGATTAGTTAGAAATTTTAATGTTATGTGTTAAATTATATGGAATTAGAGAAAAATATTGTATGAGTCTGCAGTTGATGTATTTCAACCGGTGGAGTTTAATTCTGAGTCCTGTTCCAGAGCCTAGTAACAGAAGCGCTCTAATACTGCAGTGCACGAGACAAGTACAATGCCAGGTTTTATTCCATGCCAGGGCTGGTTTTAAAGGGCTTGGGCATAGCACATCCAGTCCCTGCAGTTACTCAACTGCAACTCTTAACTGATTAAGGAGTGGCAGTGGCTGGCGTTTTAAGAAGACCTTGCAAGCTCTGCTGGCTGGCGGATATAACATTGCACTCTCAGGGCAAGGAGGATTAAAAAGGTTAGAAAATTCCTGTGAGGTGTTGGGATTATCTGGTATTTCTAAAGGAGGAAGGGATAGCTTTGGGGTAAGGGCTTTTTTTTGTTATGTGAAAAATGTTTGTGGTAAATGTATAGTAACAGAATGACAGGAGCTGAGTTGAAACCTGCACAGGGATTAAGAATGTATTCTCCATAAGATGAGTTGAATGAAATGCAATATAGGAATTGTCAGACTGGGTCCTATTCAAAGTCCATTTCATCCAGTGGTCTGTCTCTGGCAGTAGCCAGTACCAGATGCTTAAGAAGAAGATGTGGGATAATCTGCCACCTGCATTAGTTCTCATTCTGTTCTCTAATAAATAGACATTGGCTAAAGACCTGAACCATGAGGTTTAACATTCTTCTAAAAGTTTTGTTAGTATTAACAGCTTTGAATATGACAGGTTTCAGAGTAGCAGCCGTGTTAGTCTGTATTCGCAAAAAGAAAAGGAGTACTTGTGGCACCTTAGAGACTAACAAATTTATTTGAGCATAAGCTTTCGTGAGCTACAGCTCACTTCATCGGATGCATTCAGTGGAAAATATAGTGGGGAGACTTATATACATAGAGAACATGAAACAATGGGTGTTACCATACACACTGTAATGAGAGTGATCAGATAAGGTGAGCTATTACCAGGAGGAGAGGGCGGTGGAGGGGACCTTCTGTAGTGATGATCAAGGTGGGCCATTTCCAGCAGTTGACAAGAATGTCTGAGGAACAGTGGGGGGAGGAGGGGGAATAAACATGGGGAAATAGTTTTACTTTGTGTAATGACCCTCCACTCCCAGTCTCTCTATTCAAGCCTAAGTTAATTGTATCCAGTTTGCAAATTAATTCCAATTCAGCAGTCTCTTGTTGGAGTCTGTTTTTGAAGTTTTTCTGTTGAAGAATTGCCACTTTTAGGTCTGTAATGGAGTGACCGGAGAGATTGAAGTGTTCTCTGACTGGTTTTTGAATGTTATAATTCTAGACGTCTGATTTGTGTCCATTTATTCTTTTACATAGACTGTCCAGTTTGACCAGTGTACATGGCAGAGGGGTATTGCTGGCACATGATGGCATATATCACATTGGTAGATGTGCAGGTCAATGAGCCTCTGATAGTGTGGCTGATGTGATTAGGCCCTATGATGGTGTCCCCTGAATAGATATGTGGACAGAGTTGGCAACGGGCTTTGTTGCAAGGATAGGTTCCTGGGTTAGTGGTGGTGTCTGTATGTCAGTGCTGAAGAGTAAAAGTCATTTTTAACAATAGTTATCTATGCTGCTTTTACTTCATAAAATCTAGAGACTGAAGAGACTCATTAGGTCCCCTTATTGGTCTCCTATGTCAATACAGGACTGTTCACTTTTTTGTGTTTCAGCCTATAGTCTTAATGTCTAATAGACACACTATGCTGTCATGGTAGTCCTGATTAAAATTTGAAAACACTCTCACTTTGTTAAATAAATATTTTTTCTGTGAAATAATGCATCCCAGAATGAAAATCTTTCACTGCTGTCTCTAGAGATCTTCTGAGATAACCCATGCCAACACCTTGTTTGGGGTAAAATTTCATATCGCTTGTAAAATCTCAGGGTTGTTTCAGAGTGTTTCCTGGTATGTGACTTGTAAAATCTGATCTTTGGCTTTATTTTAAGAGTCAAAGGCAGGGCAGAGTTGCATTATTGTGTACTTTATGTGGACAGAGATTGCTTTGATTTACTTGCTGGATGTTTAGTTCTCTAGAAATTTTGCTGAGGTATGCTACACTGCAAGATCGGTGTTAGGATTGTATCTTATAAAACATTTTTCCTTTTGTAAATGATATTGATGCTGTTGTCTGTTGCCTAGCTGACATTTAGTACAATTTATGTCACTCTTTTGAAATGTTTTGTTTTGACTGCTTGATTTAGAACAATATTAAACTTTGATTTACAAGCCTTTTATAAATGCACAATTTGTGCAGCTGCTGTTCACCAGTTCTACAATGTGTGATGATGGGAGACGCAGCTATTCCAGAATGTAACTAATGTGGAGGGGAAGAAGAAATTTTGTGCAAGAAACAAGATGAAAAAGTGTATTGTTAATGAATGATGAAAGTTTGCCTAGTCAGCTGTGGATGAGAATTTCACGAGGAAGATAAAGGCTCAAGTATAGGAAATCTTTTTGATGTTACCTTTCTCTAACCAGAAATTTTGGGAGGGGTGGTAGGAGGCGGACTTTAAATTAACAATGATTTTCTTTGCTTATTGTTTGGCTTTCCACTTTATAAAGAAGATCCCCATAATTAGGATAGTGCTTAGCTTTTTGTTATATTTTTTTTTTTTATAACCTCCCTTGGTATCTTCATCAACACTGAATCAAACCACCTAAAGTTCCTAGGTATGTGCTCTTCTGCTATAGAATTATGTTTTTTCTAAAAAGGCTTATGTGTAATTGAACAAGATGTTAATGAGAGAGATTTTATAAAAATTTAAGTATTTTACTTTTTGGTAAATTGCTATATTTTTGTTTGAAAGTTGTCTTAGAAATGGCTTGGTCTGTAACTTATTCTTGTAAAACGTAATTTAAATTAAACGTTACCCAAATGAAGCTCTCAAAGTAGTTATTACCAGGACCAGCTCTAGGAACCAGCAAAGCAAGCACATGCTTGGGGCAGCACAATTCTGGAGTGGCATTCCGGCCATTCTTTATGGGGGGCTGGCGGGCAGTTATGCTCTCGAAGCTTGGGGAGGCAAATTTTTTGCTTGGGGCGGCAAAAAACCTAGAGCCGGCCCTGGTTATTACAGTGTCTTTGTGCATTGTTTGGATGTTATCACATTTTGCTCAGGTGAGGAACTGGTTTTGGGGAGAAGGAGCAGTGTCTGGTATAGGACAAGAAATCCCCAGATATGGCCTAGCTCTGGTGTTCAGAAACTCCTAGAGCACATAAGGCCAGGAGGATGCTGACACTTGTTTACATCAGATTTAAATTTCACTTATGTAAAGAGTAATTCATTATCTGTTGAAATGAATAATGTTCTACAGTCTACTTTTCTGTACTCCTCATCGTAGTTTAGGATCCTGTTGTTGACTGTGGGTTTTGACAAACATTCAACTATTTTCGTTTTTACAAAAAAAAAAAATTGTATGAAGTGAGCTGTAGCTCACGAAAGCTTATGCTCAAATTAGTCTCTAAGGTGCCACAAGTACTGCTTTTCTTTTTTGTGAATACAGACTAACACGGCTGCTATTCTGAAACCTAATATTTCTAGTTAACAGATGACAAAAGCTTAAGGAAAAAGGGTAGGGTGTATGTGAGTGTTTGAGTGTGCGCAGGTGTGCAAACTTATAAATGCTTTTTCCATTTAAAAAAAGGAAAAAGCTAGGTAACTCTAAATTCTTGGCTTTCAAATGTGTATCTCCTTAAAAATACCCCAGAATTCTCTAAGGTACAATATTCTATCTTTTTATCCCTAAAGATGTAGATTTGTATTTATAATCTTAACACTATCATAAAGTCCTCTTTTCTATGGGACTGTCAGAAGACAGAAACATCTTTGGATCTTTCAATAAAGATCAAAACGACATATTAGCTATACCAGTGCTTCAGCTGAGGAACTAAGGCAAAGTAGTTATCACCTCTCTATGCTCTTTCTCAGGCATGGTCTAAACTACAAGGTTAAGTCAATGTAAGTTGCATTGTATCTATATTCAAATTTGTCTTTGGTTGACTTAAACTTCCCATGGCAGTGACGTAGTAAAACCACCTCCCCAAATGGTCTAGAGCCATGGTTGACCTACTGAGGAACGAGCGTAGGTGCATGACGTGTTGATGCTAAAAGTCCTCCAAGCAGCTGTCTCACAATGTTGTGTTCCCTGAAACAATGTCCACTTTGGTCACAGTTTTAAACTCCAGTGTGCAGAGGTCACGGAGATCAGAAGCAGGTCCCTGCATGTTTTTGAAATATCTTTGTCTGATTGTCCATCTTGACGAGAAAAGCTAGCAACTTACCCTTGTTGGGTCCAACTGCCCAACTGATCTTTCTGGCTCCATGCACTAGACATGCTCCTGTATGGAGTAGACAGAAAATATTGGATCTCCTGGGTCTGTGGGGAGAAGAGGCTGTACAAGCACAGCTATAGATCAGCCCTAGAAACATGGACATCTACAAGCAGATTGCTTGGTAGTTGCAGGCAAAGAGGTATGACAGGGATTAGCATCAATGTTGTGTGAAAGTGAAAACTGCACCAGGGATACCACAAGGCCAGGGAGTGCAACAAGAGATCTGGTGCTGCACTGTAGACTGCTTCTACAAGGAACTGCATACTGTACTTGGCAGAGACAATACCACCATTCCACAGAGCATTGTGGATATGCTGGAGGAATCTGAGCTAGAGATCTCTTCTGTGAACAGTCAGGAGGAGGTGAAGTGGGGGAGACATGGCAGGGACTCCAGCAATGCCCAAAGCCAGGACCTATTTGAGGTATAGCCAGTCCTGCCTGGCAAGTGCAGATGAACCCGATGAAGGGGAAGGGAACTTGAGTGAGTATGTGTGTGCATGCATTTCCTTACAATGTTTAAAGATGGTGCCTGGCCCGTGTGTGTGTGTACAGATATAGTGCCAATATACGTTGCCACTTCCCTATACTCGTACTCATGGAATAAGTATTGAAATATTATTATAGCTTCATGCAACTGAAAAGCCTCTTCTCTCTTCCTCTACTTCTCCTTTCCCCTGGCAGGGTGTGTGCATCATGGATGGGGCTGCAGAGTAGTATTGTGTGGAGGTGCTCCAACACTGAAGCTTTTAAGTATTTCTTATTAGACGTGCTTATGGGTTTAACAGAAAGGAGTCTTTGAAACTTTCTTTTCCCTCTCCCTTGCAACTGTAAATCCGATGATATTTCTGACACAATGACCTTGGGGGTGCCCCCGTTGTGCCCCTGATGAGGAGAAAGAAGAGGACTAGAGAGGATATGTTCTTTGAGATCCTGCAAGCCAGTGCTGTATTGGACTGCAAATAAAGGGCTTGGAGAGCCAATATGACCAATAGTAGGGAGAGAGGAGGACAGGAAACAGGACTAGAGTCCTACCAGGACAAGGAGAGGAAAATGCACTGGGTCATAGTAAGTCTTCTCAGGCAGCAAACCCAAAAGCTGCAGACCCTGGTTGACCTACTGGTCCAAAAATCAGAGTCTTCACTGTTTGCAGTCCTTGTAGAACCACATGGCGTTACGCCCTCCACATTCACATCAGTACTTGTACCACTCCAGGCTGTGGGACAGCAAGGAGAACCACAGCTTTACATATGCTGACCTGTGAGAACCACAGTTGGTGTATATGTAGCCACAATGGACTATGTTTGTGCACTCAAATGGATTTAAATGTTTACTCCTTTTCTTATTTAAAAGTTCCACCCCTGTTAATTTGTTTAAAAAAAAAATTGTATAACATTGGATGTGGGTTTTTGTTTTTTGGGGGTTTTTTTTTTTGCACATTGATTTTTCTGCACTGTTTTTCTATGCAATAAAAGTCTATTTTTGGAAAATCAAATCTTTATTAGTTTTACAGCAAATATTGCAGAATGCAAACCATACTTGTAAATGTACACTGAGAGCCACATAATTGATAGTTTCAGGAAAATACCCAGTCATAGCCATAAACATACAATAATCACTACACTGTTGTTAGAAGCACCCAAAACTCCAGCACAGAACATGACTGTGGCTGATTGCTAAAGTGCCTTATAGTGATACTGAGCTCCCTGAGGCTAACAAAGAGAAGGTTATAGAGTGGAATCAAGTCATGCCTTAGTATCTACATGGGGAACAAATGTTTAATAATCATAGAACTGAAAGGAACCTTGAGAGGTCATCTAGTCCAGTCCCTTGCACTCCTGGCAGGACTAATTGTCTAGACCATTCCTGATGTGTGTGGAGATTTTTAAGAGCAGGTTAGACATTGGAGATTCCACAACCTCCCTAGGCAATTTATTCCAGTGCTTAACCACCCTGTCACTTAGGAAATTTTTCCTAATGTCCAACCTAAACTTCCCTTGCTGCAATTTAAGCCCATTGTTTCTTGTCCTATCCTCTGAGGTTAAGAAAAACAATTTTTCTTCCTCCTCCTTTGTAACAGCCTTTTACATACTTGAAAACTGTTACCATGTCCCCTCTGTCGTCTTTTCCATGCTAAACAAACCCAATTTTTTCAATCTTTCCTCATAGGTCGTGTTTTCTAGACCTGTAATCATTTTTGTTGCTCTTCTCTGGACTCTCTCCAATTTGTCCACATCCTTCCTGAAATGTGGTTCCCAGAAATGGACACAATACTCCAATTTAGGCCTAATCAGAGTGTAGTAGAGCGGAAGAATTACTTCTTGTGTCTTACTTACAACACTCCTGCTAATACATCCCAGAATGATGTTCGCTTTTTTTTGCAACAGCATTACATTGTTGACTCATATTTAGCTTGTGGTCCACTATGACCCCCAGATCCTTTCCTCAGTACTCCTTCCTAGGCAGTCATTTCCCATTTTGTATGTGTGCAACTGATTGTTCGTTCCTAAGTGGAGTACTTTGCATTTGTCATTATTGAATTTCATTCTATTTTCTTCAGACCATTTCTCCATTTTGTCCAGATCATTTTGAGTTTTAATCCTATCCTCCAAAGCACTTGCAACCCCTCCCAGCTTGGTATTGTCCGCAAACTTTAAGTGTACTCTCTATGCCATTATCTAAATCATTGACGAAGATATTGAACAGAACCAGACCCAGAACTGATCCATGCGAGACCCCACTCGTTATGCATGACTGTGAGCCACTGATAACTACTCTCTGGGCTCTTTAAACTAGCAAAGAACAGTATAACAATACCATTGCTGGAAGTTGAAGCTTGACAAATTCAGACTGGAAATAGGGTATAAATTTTTAATAGCGAGGGTAATTAACTTGCCTTTTGAACATCTTACTAAAGGTTGTGGTGAATCACTGAGAACTCTTAAATCCAAGATTGACTGTTCCTCTAAAAGATATGCTCTAGGAATTATTTTGGGGAAGTTCGATGGCCTGTGTCATATATGAGGTCCGATGATCACAATGGTCCCTTCTGGCCTTGGAATCGAAGAATTAACCCATTGTTGTATGGGTCATAAGTGATGATCTCTTTAGCACTCTTTACAGACTCGTGGTGCTATTTAATGGTAGTTTTGGTAGAGCCAGGAAATGGAAACTTGTGTGTTATGTTGGGAAAAGCAGACTATTAATTTATCACTTTTGAAAGTCTCAAAGCTCTATATTTAACTGCCCAAAAAACAGACTCTACTTGATTTTTTTGTATATCAATAATGGCAGTTACAAATGTCTTTCCTATAGTTTATCCTTGTCATGCATTACCTAAAACTCCTTATTGCAAAAAGTGCTTTATGGAGTGGTGCCTTTATTGGAACATCTGTTTTTAAAGACATGCAACTGGAAGCAGTATAGTGAAGAAAGAGTGTACTTTTTGAGGTCCAATCAGGAAGAATGGTGGGACAAGTCTTTGTCTTTGAGGATTTACTTTCATTCAGTTTTCCCCTCCAATGTGGGGAAGCAGAAGGATAAGATTTCAATGAACACTGCTGATCTAGAAAGTATGTGCCACATGACAATCAAATATTAGTATTATTAGTATAATCAGGTTAATAAACTTTTAGCCATGAAAATCAAATCTCCCCCCCCCATCTTCCATTTCAAATTAGTACAAGCTATACACCCTTTGAAGTCAATGAAGAGACTCCAGCTGACTTCAAAGGAAGTTTGATCAGGCCTTTAATTTGTGACAATCTCATAAGAACAACATGTCCTTGTAAGATTGGTTATTGCAGTTCCTTCCTAGGAGGATAATAGTACTTCAGATGGTAGCAGACTGTTTAGCTCACTAATTTGAATGACCACTATTGTATTATTTCTGCTTTTCTGTTTGGTACATAGAACTTAAACTTCATGTTCATTTGGAGGGGGGGAAAAAAAAGCAAATAAGCTACAATGTAATACAAAGTTCACCTTGCCCCTTGCAAACAATGGGCATATCAAAAGTATCTGGCTGATTGATTAAACAAAGTTGTGATTTGTTTGAGAATTCAGTATAATTGCACAAGCTGGACTTACTAAACTTTTTTTTTAAATTGTTTCATGTTTCTATGAAAACTATAACCAACTTCAAGCACAGCTATATGCGATACCTGTGCTTCTTGGGGGACAAAAACTGGCAGGTCTGAGACCGTTTCTCTCTTTTAGCACACTGTGGGTCAGTCTTTAGCACTATGCATTGTCTTGTGTGTGCTTTCTTTTAAAGATGTCGAGAGGCTGAATGCAGCACAAAACCTCTTTAAACCGTGCATTTAAAGCTTCCAATTAGTACATCTCTTGAACTGGTGTGCTTTGGGAGTTGCCAAGTCCCATCCATTATTTTAACTTTCTTCACTTAGGAGAATTTCAAAAGTCCTTTGAATGGAATGATACTTTATAGTGTAAGGAGGGGCAAAATACCACCACAGTATAAAGCACAGTAACTGCTGACTTTAGACATAATGGTGGAAACCTTAAATAACAGTTGTGAGTTCAGGTAGCTGTCTCACTATAAAGTCCTGTGTGACTGTCCCTCACTACTTATCAACGTTTATCATGTCTTTAACAATGATGCCAACCGTAAGCCCTCTTGTTACAGTTTATCCCACAATTATTTTCTGGCATTCTTTCATGCCTGCCCCCTTTGCCTGAAAGAATCTTGTGCTTATCTGCACGGGTCCCACCCATTCTAAATGGAAGTCACTTTTGAAGACAGTCTGTTGTAATGCCCATAAGAAAATTACGGACACCTCCATCCTTGTAAACAAATTAGGATATGTAAAATACACCCAGTTCAATATCTAGTAATGTAACTGTATATAAACTACTTGCCCCTCCACTGTTTTGGTCACGTTCCTGTTTAGATTGTAAATTCTCTGGGTCAGGGATCGTACTTCCTCAGTTTGGAAAGTACATAGCATGCTCTGAGTGCTGTTGGAAATCAGTAATAATAAAATGAAAAGTCCAAAACTCCATAAGCTTCGGAAAGGTATAAAAATCCTCAGGCTTTTGGTTGTGAGGCATCCTAACTATTGGGGGGGGGGGGGAATTACAAGGAAGCTTTCCCTGCGGGCAGGTTATACACTCACAGCCTCTGCTGGTTTTCTTCCTTTGAAGCATGTGACTCTGTCTGCTGTCCGAGGCAAGATACTGGTCTGCTTTTAGAATGGACCTCTGGGCTTCCTAATCTCATGGAAGTCTTAAATACAGGTTTAATGGATGGATTCACTTTGTCAGCTTTCTAAAACAAATTGAGTAGGGTTAATATGATCACGATGGTACAAACCTGTGAGAACTTCACTGCTTTCTGAACAAGCTATGAGCAGTGGGTGTCTCAGTTAAAATAATTGAACCTTAGGGTCATCCACTATTATAAGGTGGTTGCACGTAAAAAAAAAGTGAAATTGTACATATGATGGCAAAACCAGTTTCAATGGAATCTTTCTCAAAACTGTTTGTATTACTGTAGCACCTAGGAGCCAGGCCCCAAGCAACATTTAGCTGGGCACAGGGCAAACTCATAACAATGGGCTGCCATTCCATCCCACACAGATACAGAAGTACAAACATACTCCCCGAGATTATATACGTAACACTAAGTCAAACTTAAATATCCATAATTTAGCCTGACTCTTTTTTCCTCATGGTGAAGGGCTTGTGGCCCTCTTGCCGGGCCCCTCCCTTGGACCGGGCTCTGGTAAAGTGTATCCATTTCCCCTCCCCCCACCACACTTTTTACTTGGGGTCTGTCTAGGAGCCTTAGTCATGCACCAAGATAGTGTACAAACACAGACACCCTTCCCCCGCCCCAAAAGTGTCTGCCCCAAGGAGCTTGCAACCTAAGACGAGACAATAGGTGGACACAGGCAGATGGGGAGTACAAGGAAACAGTAAGATAATATTGCTCAGTATGACAGACTGGACTTAGCACATGAACCTCCTAACTGTTACCAAGGGTTTTGTAGGCATCGCTGCAAATGAGAGTATTTTTAAGGAGGGGTTTGAAAGAGGATTCTTTTCATGTTGCTGACAACCTTTTTATTTAAAAAAGGCTGGCCAAAGCACAGCGCACAAAAAAAGCAGTGTCAATATTGATGTTCAAAGACAGTGTAATGTGTCAGCATGATCAACTGCTGTGCAAGGTAATGAGCTGGTAATCTGCATTTTCAGAAACTGCCACACAGGTCTCTGAAAAGTTATTTTTAAGCTTTGTATCTGCCAGAACACAGAATGTCCTTTATTTCAGTGGTTCTCAACCTTTCCAGACTACTCTACCCCTTTTAGTCGGAGTCGGATTTGTCTTGCATACACCCAAGTTTCACCTCACTTAAAAACTACCTACTTACAAAATCAGACATAAAAATACAAACGTGTCACAGCACACTATTAGTAAAAAATTGCTTACTTTCTCTGTATGAAATTTTAGTTTGTACTGACTTTGCTAGTGCTTTTTATGTAGCCTGCTGTAAAACTAGGCAAATATCTAGATGAGTTGATGTACTCCCTCAAGATCTCTGTGTACCTCCAGGGGTACACATACCCTTGGTTGAGAAACACTGCTTTATTCCTTTGCTTTTGGAAAATCTAGGGGCAGGAGGTTGGAAATCAAGATAATAAATACTTGCAATTTTGTACCATATCTAGATCTCACTTGCTGTTTCTGTGTGTTTTTCTTTTCTCATGCGCTGGTACTATTAAATGCACGTTATTTGATTAAAAGTGATTAAAAATATCACTATTGGCAATTAATACCAAAATAAATGTCCTTTTCAAAATCATATGACCTTGTATTGAAGAGATTAACTTGAAATGTGAGAAGCAGGAATTCCTGTGGAAATTCTCTGGATCATTTTGAGATTTCAAATGGCCCTCTTATGCAAATAATCCTTCCCATCCCCTCTCCCCCTTTCAATAGCCTGGCAGTTATATTCTTGCCAGCTTTTGCTATGGCTAAGAGCCCTTCATGTCTCTGTTTGTCACTGTTCTCTGGGAGCTGAACTTCCCTCCATAAGGCTTTCAGAATTTAACTCAGGATTGAAAAATAGACCAGACTCCTTCTATTCAGAGACTCTCAATTCTTTCATGTTTGGGAAGTAGTGATCTCGAACACCTTCAAAGGTCACTTGTATTTGCATGAGTAAAACACCTTTCTTTTTTTCTTTCCTATTTTATTAGGACGAGTCTCGACTTCTCAGAGTTAAGGTTGTTTCTGGCATTGATCTAGCAAAAAAAGACATCTTCGGAGCCAGGTATGTGTGTTGCATAAAAATTTATAGTACGGGCACCAGAGCAATTTTATAGCTGTTTATAAACACAGTGAAAGATTCTGTGATGTGATTGCAACCGGTGTAGATCATGGGATGTCTGTTAGTAGGCTAGCAAGCAATTTAGTCTCGCATTCTCTGGGATAGGCCCTCCCACACCACAGAGTAGTATTCTCCAGTTTGTTTTCTGCCTCTGCGATAAGCACCACGCAAGGAGATAGCTCAAGTTTTGGTAGTGATTTTAGATACTGTATTTAAAATGACTTTTTTTTTCCTTCCCTCTGATTTTAAGAAGGGCAGAAGGCATGAAGGATGCAGTAACTCACTTTAGTTTCTGATAAAGCACCATTCCTACTATTGGTTTCAGCAGCAGTTGTGCTGGTGTTTAGATACAGAAGCCTGATAGGATTGTTGCACTGTGATTTATTTTTTTTGTCTGTTTTTGTTTTTTGGGTGTTTGAGGGCACTGGGGTTAGGGCAGTCAATTTTATCTAGATGTCATGGGTACGGTTCCTGTGTACTCTGCCTTTTAAAAAGGACTGGGTTGGGGAAACCCTTCAAACCACCTTCATGTGGGAGAAGACTAGGAAGTAAATAGTAAAAAGTAACTAGGGATAAATATAGGAGAGGGAGAGGAATTATTTAAGCTCAGCACCAATGTGGACACAAGAACAAATGGGTATAAACTGGCCACCAGGAAGTTTAGACTTGAAATCAGACGAAGGTTTTTAACCATCAGAGGAGTGAAGTTTTGGAATAACCTTCCAAGGGAAGCAGTGGGGGCAAAAGATCTATCTGGTTTTAAGATTCTACTCGATAAGTTTATGGAGGAGATGGTATGATGGGATAATGGGATTTTGGTAAGTAATTTATCTTTAAATATTCAGGGTAAATAGGCCAAATCCCCTGAGATGGGATATTAGATGGATGGGATCTGATTTACTATAGAAAATTCTTTCCTGGGTATCTGGCTGGTGAATCTTGCCCATGTGCTCAGGGTTTGGCTGATTGCCATGTTTGGGGTCGGGAGGGAGTTTTCCTCCAGGGCAGATTGGAGAGGCCCTGGAGGTTTTTTTTTTGCCTTCCTCTGTAGCATGGGGCATGGTTGACTGGAGGGAGGCTTCTCTGCTCCTTGAAGTTTTGAACCATGATTTGAGGACTTCAATAGCTCAGACATGGGTGAGGTTTTTCATAGGAGTGGTGGGTGACATTCTGTGGCCTGCGCTGTGCAGGAGGTCGGACTAGATGATCAGAGTGGTCCCTTCTGACCTTAGTATCTATGAAAAAGTGTTAACATGAAAAGAGCATGGAAGAGACCATGCTGATGTTTTTGCCAAATAGGAAGCCTTCGCTTCCACAGGAAGGGCCTGTTTAATAAAATGCAGATTTAGTGAAGTGAAAGATTTATCAGGCTGAGGAGTCCGCACTTATGCAGCCATTTCACAGATTTTTTTTGTTTTTTGTTTTTTTTCCCCCACCTGCTAAGTGTTTCAGGAATCCCTTGAATATTCAGGCTCACAGTTCAGTTAGGGTGAGAATTACAAAAGTATTTCAACTGAAGACTGTGTCTGGATGGAGAGAGAGCCTGCCAGAGGGCATAAGCCAATTTTCACACAAGTGGCTACTACCTGTCAATCAACATACAGTGAACAGACCATGGTCTGCACTGATGTAACCCCAAACAGGGTGACAACTGGCAGAAATAAAAGCTGTAGTTAAGTGTTTCTGAAAACACACTATGGAAAGGCTGCTTTGCTTACTTGCAAGTTTTCTTTTTAAAATTATATATTTTAAAACACTTTTTTGCTCCCAGCCTAGTCTTATGTTGCATGCACTAAACCAGTGGTTTTCAACTTTTTTTTCATTGGTGGACCCCTAAAAAATGTCAAATTTCAAATGTGGTTCCCTTTGGAAATCTTAGATATAGTCCACGGACCCCCACGGGTCTACAAACCACAGGTTGAAAACTACTGTTGTATGGTAAATGACAACCTTTCACGGATCTCTTAGATGTAGATTGCAGACCTCCAGGGGTCCGCAGACTATATGTTAATAATCACTGCACTGGACAGCCCAAGCCAAAACTTGCAGTCCTGAAGGAGTGTCCACTTAAACATAAAAACACTCTCTCTGAGAAGTGATATTTCATGAACGACCATGCGAATTAATAGGATGGGTATATTTGAGAATTTTTGGAGTGTTCCTAGAAGGTAAACAGGTTTCAGAGTAGCAGCTGTGTTAGTCTGTATTCACAAAAAGAAAAGGAGTACTTGTGGCACCTTAGCGACTAACAAATTTATTTGAGCATAAGCTTTGGTGAACTACAGCTCACTTCATCGGATCCAAACCTCTGGCAGACCGCTGATAGTGCGGGAGTGAATTCTACAGTCAAGGACCCTTCACAGAAATCATTCAGCCAGCAACCCCCTTTTTTTCAAGTCCTCTTTAAACTGAGTAAGTTCTAGCTCGAATATCCTTGCAGACCTCAACCATGCTGCATGAGGAAGAGGTAGTTTCCAAGCCATTTAGAGCTTTTTAGGTTAAGACCCACAGCTTGAATTCCACCAGAAAAGTTACTGGCAGCCAGTTTAGTGCTGACGGTAAAGAAGTGGACTCCATTACTCAACTAACTCTCTAGTGTCTGAATGTATTAATGAGCCTCCCTATGGATTATTGTGTTTCTTTAATTATGCAAAACTGTAGTCCATAAACTTGATTATCTAGTTTGAAACTACTTAAAAGCAGTAACTGAAGGTTTAATTACCTTTTGATTTTTTGTGTGTGTGAATCTTGCAACAAACATTCCTTTGGTAGATGTGTGCAGAATGTGGTAAGACAAAGCCCTTTCTTTCTTTCCCCTAAAACTGCTATTTGAAATAGCTTTTGACTGCTGATCATAAGCAACAAAAAAGTGGCTCATATTTAGAAGTGATCAGATACATAGTGCTTGCTGAGTAGATTAGTAGCACTACTGTTCGTAGTGTTGGCTAACTTGCACTACCAGAGTAAAATTGCTTGCACATCCCCCTTAGCATTTATCTCATGGGAGGCCTTTCACCTACTCTTGCAGCTGAGGGTGAGATGCTGCAGTAGCAAAGGGAAGAGGGAAAAGGGGAACGCGTTCTGGAGGAGGGTGTTGTGGAGAATGGAGAAAACAATTTCCATTTAAAAAAAAATTAAAAATAGAAAAATATTTTGTTAACTTTGGGTTTTCATCTCTTTAATTTGGCCTCCAACATTTTTGTACTGGTATAGACAATGATTGGCTTCATGTATTTAATTGTCGCAAATGAAGAAACTAAATCTGGCCAAGTTCTAACTAACTATGACCATTCATGTAGTTCATTTAAAAAACAAAACAAAAACTAGTGTTTGGGTTGGCCAAATTCTCTTATCATAGAGAATGTAGTGGCAAATTTAAAAAAAATCTGAGGAAAATGAAAAATTCCTTAGCGTATATGTAATTCTTTACAGGATACGTGGGAAGTTTATAATTGAATCCCTGGCACTGTAATATCTCATCAGCCAAACCTCTCATATTTAAAATGCCTTAATCAAAAGAGAGTCTGAAGTTTGCTGAAGAATGGATAAAACTCAAAAATCAGTGTTCTATCTTTCAGTTCAAATGCTTAAGCTGTGTGAATTGGCAATGAGTTCTATTGATATGGCCCTTAAATATTTAAAGTAACTTTTTGTCTCAAGTCCAGTAGGGTTTTCATTAAGCTAAACAGTTGGAGTATGTTTTTAACTTTGTTTGAAATAGATATTTGCTAAAAATGATATGATGTGGCATCAGACATTATCAATTTTACCGAAATGCTTGCACTGCTGAGCTGACAAGCTTTTCAGAAAGCTTTTTGTGGGAAAAGGTGTTTTGTTTTTGTTTTTTGTTTTAAATGGACTTGCACTTTCTGCTGATAGTTTTATAGTCATGGTGTTTGACTCAAAAATATGATTAAGTTGCCACAAATATCTGTATCATTCCAATGTAATCGTTAGGCATACCTCCCCTAAAAATTATCATGCTGATAAATTTGTGTTGAGTTAATCAATGAGGAATGGAGCTCTACATTACTTATGCTGTAGAACCTAATTTCAAATAAATGTGGCTGGAGGAAAAGTCTGAAATTCTAAAGCTTGTTAAATTTTCTGAAGCATGGCATATGTGTCAGATCTCCTAAAATAGCACTCAAATAGTCATATCAAAGAGGGTGGTGTTCTGTTGGTAGTGGGGGGGAACACGCACATAGCATAACTCTGTCGCCTGTTTAAAAAAAAAAAAAAAAAAAAAAAAAATTTTGGAGGGGAATCGTGATGGGATAATCTTTCAGCACTCTGTCACTGGTTCAAATCTTGTCTAACTCGGCAGCAGCTGAAAGCCATTGTGACACATTTAGTTTTGTGAAGTCTGTGGATAATCAGTCTAGCTGCTGGGTAGTAAGTGTCCATGTCATGGAAAAGCCCCACCCTTTTTGGCGGACTCGGAGAACTGAACTGAGTGGGCCACGTAGCCTGAACCATCCTCTTGTTTATAGGTGGGAGAAAGCACAGAGGTGGAGAGCAATGAATCAAAAGGGTAGAGGTAGGAACAAAGAGGGAGTTCCACAAATTAGTTCAGTGCCTTTCTCCAGAAAGATCTGATAGTGCCAGGTTCTATTTTGCAGACTTCTGGTGTAAATGCATATGATGGTGTCTGTATTTTGTATAGCGTGCTGAACCCACCCTCCTCGTGTGGTCCAATCTCTGCAATGCAGGAGAGGTGGTGCTCGTCCTCTCTCCCCCATTAAGAGGTGGACTGGTGGATGTCCTCTCTGCCTCTTCACGTGTGCTCCAGGCCTGTGGAGCCTCTACCTCCCCTTCTCCTGAGTGCAGGCACCTGGAGGGAAGGTGGGTGGACTCTTTCCTCTGGCTCCCCCATTGGCTAAGTCTGGCTCTGTCTCCGCCTTTTGGCTGGTGAGTGGAGCTCTTATCTGGGCAGCCCCACATGGGAAGTAAAGGTGGGGTGGGTGAAAGCAAGGGCTGTGGAAAGCCATTTGAAGTGGGAGGCATAGATTCTTTTCCTCCCACCTCTGTCTGATGCTCCTTGTCCCCTCTTAGGTGCCCTTTCCCATTAGCAGCTTGACACCTCGGGACCATGAGCCCCTACAACCCCCCCCCCCTTTGTAAAGAGAAATTATGCCTTGCCAATCTATTAGAATTCTTTGAGGGGGTCAACAAGCACATGGACGGGGGAATCCAGTGGATATAGTGTACTTAGATTTTCCGAAAACCTTTGACAAGGTCCCTCACCAAAGGCTCTTAAGCAAAGTACGCTATCATGGGATAAGAGGGAAGGTCCTCTCCTGGAGCATTAACTGGTTAAACTTAGGAAACAAACAGTAGGAATAAATGGTCAGTTTTCAGAATGAAGAGAGGTAAATAGCGGTGTCCCCCAGAGGTCTGTACTGGGACCAGTACTGTTCAACATATTCATAAATGATCTGGAAAAAGGGGTAAACAGTGAGGTGCTAAAATTTGCAGGCGATACAAAACTACTCAAGATAGTTAAGTCCAAAGCAGACTGCAAAGAATTAGAAGGTATCTCACAAAACTGGGTGACTGGGCAACAAAATGGAGATGAAACTCAGTGTTGATAAATGCAAAGTAATGCATGTTGGAAAACAAAATCCCAACTATACATATAAAATGATGGTGTCTAAATTAGCTGTTACCACTCAAGAAAGAGATCTTGGAGTCATTGTGGATAGTTCTCTGAAAATATCCACTCAATGTGCAGCAGCATTCAACAAAGTTAACAGTGTTAGGAAACCATTTGGAAAGGAATAGGTGATAGGTAAATATCATATTGCGTCTATATAAATCCATGGCATGCCCACATCTTGAATACTGCGTGCAGATGTGGTCACCCCATCTAAAAAAAGATATGTTGGAATTGGAAAAGGTACAGAAAGGGGCAACAAATATGATTTGGGGTATGGAACAGCTTCCGTATGAGGAGAGAGAAAAAAGACTGGGACTTTTCAGCTCAGAAAAGAGATGAGTGAGGGGGGATATGAGAGAGGTCTATAAAATCATGACTGGTGCGGAGAAAGTAGATAAGGAAGTGTTGTTGTTTACTACTTCTCATAACACAAGAAATAGGGGTCACCAAATGAAATGAAATTAATAAGCAGCAGGTTTAAACCAAACAAAAGGAAGTGTTTCTTCACACAACGTATGATCAACCTGTGGAACTCTTTGCCAGAGGATGTTTTGAAGGACAAGAACAGGGTTCAAAAAGGAACAAGATAAGTCCATAGAGGTCCATCAATGGCGACCCTATCCTCTGCGTGCCAGAAACTGAATTGGTGATGGGATGAATCACTTGATGGTTACCTGTTCTGTTCGTTCCCTCTGAAGCACCTGGTACTGGCCATTGCCGGAAGACAGGATACTGAGCTTGATGAACCTTTGGTCTGACCCAGTATGGTGGTTCTTATGGCGTGAGGATCTGCTGCTGTTGTACACGTGAGCACTTTTGGGTGAACTGGCTTCCCCCCCCCCCCCCCACTAAAGGCTCAGTTTGGAAGATATAGGGAAAACGTCACTCCATTATGATACACCCACACACCATACCCTTGCCACTACAGGACGTCACTCCTCATGTTGGTGGGGCATCGTTGCAATCAGATGCTGGCTGTATACATCATGTGCTCTCTGGATGACTGAAGGCCGTCAATTTCCCAGAGCTTTCTTTGTCTCCTTTCAAAAGAGAAAAATATTGTTTGAGGAAGAGCTGCTATTAAATGCTCTTTGTGAGGATGGCAGTCAGATGACCTACACTAAATATTGATACACTTATTACCTCTGGAATGAGTGATTCAAAGTGTTTAATGAAATGGTATTTTGAAAACCAGCATTAGAACTGCATAATTACACTCATAGTAGCTGATAAGATACTTCAAGGTTGTGTCATGGCAGTATTTAATACTGGGGCAGAATAACGTGAATACTACTGTGTGCCTATGAAAGGTGCCTTACAAAACATGTTACATCTTACATATACAACCAACTCAATGGGCTTTCTTTTAAGTATTTAATATCAGGAATTGCTGCTATGGATCATAAGTTTAGACATTAAAAATTATCACTTGCAAATTGTTGGAGTTCGAAAGTCCTCTTTTTCCACTGATTACTTATGAAGAAAATCACTATCATTTCGAGTACTTGAGAAAATATTTTAAAACAAGTTGGACTCCATAATTTTTTTTTTAAAATGAAAAACTGTAACTGCTTTTGGTCTGTGGTATTGCAATTAGGCTGTAATTCAGGATATTGGAGAATTGTTTGGTTAAGGTGATCCATTGTACAAAAAAATACAGATTGGCAGTTAGAATAGCTGTCATCATTGACATAAGAATACACTCCATTGGAATGTAAAGTTCCATTTCATAGAAGTAGCTAAATTGGAGTGGTTTCTAGGTGTGTCGGATTTCTTCCTAAGCAATTAGTTAACATTGAAATAACTAAAAAGAAAAGGAGTACTTGTGGCACCTTAGAGACTAACAAATTTATTAGAGCATAAGCTTTCGTGAGCTACAGCTCACTTCATTATCTCTCCTCTGTTTTTTCCACCAAATGCATCCGATGAAGTGAGCTGTAGCTCACGAAAGCTTATGCTCTAATAAATTTGTTAGTCTCTAAGGTGCCACAAGTACTCCTTTTCTTTTTGCGAATACAGACTAACACGGCTGCTACTCTGAAACCAATTGAAATAACTGTGTCTCATCTTTTTTGGTCTAATCAGTATGGCACAGAGTTTTTAAAAAAAAAAAAAAAGCGCACATGGGATCTTAGCTATATAACAACTTTTAAATATTATAAATCGATGTCTAGTGAAACTCAGTAGTTTTGGATGGAACATTGCTAGCTGTGCACTGGGCAATAAGAGAATGTTAATTGAGCAGCTTTGCTTTTGTGTAACCATTATTGCATGAGCACTGATGCACTTACATATTTTACAACTGGTTGTTATTGAAATTAAAGCATTATTATTTGAATAACTTTTTAATTCTGTCTGTAAAAATGATTGTTACTGTAAATCTTTAATGAGTTAAATTATTGAAGAAATTCATACTCTTGTTTATCATCCAGTGCAAATTATAAAACCATGAGTCATAAACGTGATACACACTGAAAACAGTGCTGTATTTATTTTTTTATGTATGTATTTGTATTGTGATAGTGCCCAAGACTTCTGTCAGGATTGAAGTCCTAGTGGGTTAGTCACTGTACAAACACCTAGTTCCTGCCTCAGAGAGTTTGCAATGTTAAAATATAGTCTCATGTCCTTACGGTGTTTACTAACATTTCAGTGATGTGTACATGATCTTCTCATCCTTTTCTCCCTTGTCACGCTCCCCTCCACCCCCTGTGATGAATTTCCCCCATTCACTGCTTAAGTGAGGCTGCTATGGTGGTTCTGATGACTCTGCCAGTAATAAGTATTTACAGGATCATGCTGTAAATCTGTTTTCTAAGTTTATGAATAGAATAGATTTGATCTATTTTTGGAAGTGTGGAACGTAACTCTATTAAGCTAAGTGTTGTCTATGTGGGGAAATGGATTCATAACTATAGCGGAATAATTATTATACTGTAGTTTTGCCAGTGAAATTATTCTGCTATGGCTAGGCCAATCCATTTCCTCATGTAGGCAGGACTTTAATGTAGAGGTATGAGTGCTTAGCAGCCCCTGAAAGTTAGGGCCCATGTCGCTAGTCCAGTGCAATACTTTACATTAATTAGCTCAGAAAATGAGATCATCATAAATCACATGTTGCAATTCTGAGTGATTTACTTTATGTAGTTCCTCTCTCCTGCTGTCTTGTTTTTGCATCATATAAAATTTTATTACCATTTTTTTAATTTGTTTATTACAAAGATAAACATACTTTAGGGATTTAACATTTAGTCATCTTAATTCAGAATTATTAAAAAGTTGTGTTTGGGTATCTATGAGATCTCTGAGGATGGAATTTGGTTGGATGTATTGGTGGGTTATTTGGCATAATTATGGGCAAGTCTTTTTTTAATAGGTGTATGTATACATGAAATGACTTCAAAATAGAAGTCCAATACATGCATTATTGGCTGTACGAAATTACAAAATTGTTATGCTGACGTTCTTACTCTAGCAACTTTGGGAAGAATGGAGAAGTGAGTCTGGAAACCGGACTAAATTACTCTGCTGCTACTTCCAGACTCTTTTAGGAAAAATAGCCAAAATTTTATGTATAGCATATCTAAAAGTTTTTTAAAATGAAAAGGTTTGCAACAGAATAAAAAAAAAAATCCTCAACAGAAACTAAATTTTACTTCTAACTGCATCATTGTTCAATATATGCCACCAGTGAGTTCACTGATATACAACGAACAAGTAGAAGTAGTCCCTGCTCTGAGGAGACATCTAAAAGGTACAACCAGGACAGCAAGCTTTTATTTGCCCTACATTTTCTGCTTAAAACCCTTGGATTAGCTTCAGTGCGGGGAGCGCTAGAGCCAACAGACTCCCAGGTTGCTGCTGGCATTTTAAGAACAGAATGTTGAGCAAGTCTGTGTGGAAATGTGGCTAAATTCTTCTGGTTACGTCAATTCTGTTCTCATTGATTGCTGTTGAAGTATCAGAGATCAGGGTTGAACTAGATGACCTCCTGAGGTCTCTTCCAACTCCCTGCTCAAGGCAAGCCCAACTCCAATTAAATCACCCCAGCCAGGGCTTTGTCAGCCGGGCCTTAAAAACCTCTAAGGATGGAGATTACACCACCTCCCTAGGTAACTCATTCCAGTGCTTTACCACCCTCCTAGTGAAAAAATTTTTCCGAATATCCAACCTAGACCTCCCCCATTCCAACTTGAGACCATTACTCCTTGGTCTGTCATCTGCCACCACTGAGAACAGCCTAGTTCCATCCTCTTTGGAACCCCGCTTCAGGTAATTGAAGGCTGCTATCAACTCCCCCCACTCTTCTCTTCTGCAGACTAAATAAGCCCAGTTCCCTCAGCCTCTCCTCATAAACATGTGCCCCAGCCCTAATCATTTTCATTGCCCTCCACTGGACTCTCTCCTATTTGTCCACTTTTCAATTTCTTTCTTTTCCAATTTCACTCATTTACATGGGAACAAACCAAAAATAACCCAGCTGAAGTCAGGGTAAAGTGAGTGCAGGAGAAGAGATCAGGTCCTTGGTTTTTATCTGCCAGAACAAGATCCTCTGTTTGTAGAGCTCATTGCTAGTCTGTGCTACAGGACCTCGTTCATTTCACAAATGCATTCTTGCTTCTTTCACAAGCCCCTTCTGATATCTTGGCTCCATCTGGAGTTTGCTGCTTTTGACTATAGCATCACCGCAGCACACTAAGAGTAGAGATGTTTTCTTTCCTGAACAGCATTCAACACAAGCAGAGAGGAAGTAGCCAATGGTATTTCTCTATTATCATCATAGAATATCAGGGTTGGAAGGGACCTCAGGAGGTCATCTGGTCCAACCCCCTGCTCAAAGCAGGACCAATCCCCAACTAAATCATCCCAGCCAGGGCTTTGTTCTGTCATCTGCCACCACTGTGAGAACAGCCTAGCTCCATCCTCTTTGGAATCCCCCTTCAGGAAGTTGAAGGATGCTATCAAATCCTCCCTCACTCTTCTGCAGACTAAATATCCGCAGTTCCCTCAGCCTCTCCTCAGAAGTCATGTGCTCCAGCCCCCTAATCAAGTAGCACATGTATAACAACTGAGAAAAGAAAACTTGGCTCACAGGTGATGACATATATTTATACCTTTATATTTACCAGGGCTCCCATCATTGTTAGTTCTGTCCAAATAATGGGCAAAGAAGCCTGTCATGAAGTCCCCAGAGGTCATGTTAGCTTGGAACATAATTTTTAAATACACCTTTCTTCCCACTGTTCATTTCCTCTTGTATAATAAAGGACTGCAGAAGGCAATTGAGTGACGTGAGTTAGTGTCAAGAAGTTTAAACTACTTGCCTACACAAATTCCTTTTTTAAAATGCACGAGTACACAAGAATTAGCTGTTCAGAACACCCTAATAAGGAACTTCTGTACAGATTATATTCATGGGAGCCTGAGCTCCCTCTGGTGGCTAATTTAACATATACATTTATCTTTTACTTTAGCTAAAATACATAGACTGACTTTTTTTAATAGTTAACGGTATATTCAAATCCTGTTATTATTGTCCTTGCTAGTATGATGACTTCTTGAAACTAAAAATAGATTAACTCACATTAAGCACGATTTTTTAACAGTGAGGTTAATTAACTACTAGAACAATTTACCACGTGATGTGTTGGATTCTCTATCGCTGGCAATTTTTAAACCAAGGTTTAACTAGAGCATTTTTTCTTTTTCTTAAAAAAACAACCCCCCCCCCCACAACCGATCCTCCCAAACAACAAAAAATCAACGCCTCCAACCCCCACTGATTGGTACTACATTAAAAAGTGGTTGTGCTTTTATTTTTAATGCAACCAAGCTTTCTGTAAAACCTCATCCAAACAGGAATTAATTCAGGAAAGGCCTGTGGTTTTTGTTACTCAGGAGGTCAGGCTAGATGATCCCTTCTGACCTTAGAATCTATGAAACCCTTAATTTAGCAAAATAACATCATCATATGGGGTGTGTTAAAAATATTCTTATAACCATTATCTTTGGACATGAGGGGTTGAGCAAAAACACCCTCAGGACAATGCCAGGCTGACAAAAGAGTAACTAATGCTGTCAAAATTAACATTGTAGTGTCACAAAAACAGAAAATATTTAAGTGACTGTTTGTGATTCTATTACAGTATTTAGTCTAGAGGGCCTTTCTGCAGGTGAGGCAAAAAGAGAGGTTATGTCTACAGTGCAATTAGATACCTGTGGCTGGCCTGTGACAGCTGATTCAGGCTTCCCAGGTTTGGACTGCAGGGCTGTTTAATTGCGATATAGACGTTCATAGGGTGACCAAACAGCAAGTGTGAAAAATAGGGACAGGAGGTGGGAGGTAATAGGAGCCTCTATAAGAAAAAGACCACAAAATTGGGACTCTCCCTATAAAATCGGGTCATCTGGTCACCCTAGATGTTCAAACTGGGGATGGAGCTGAGGCTCTAGGACCCTGCGAGGTGGGAGGGCCAGAGCTCTCCAAGCCTGAAGGTTTGCACTGCAATTAAACATCCCCTTAGCCCAGCCCAGAGAGCCTGAGTCAGCTAGCATGGGCCAGCTGCTGGTGTCTAACTGTAGTGCAGACATACCTAAAGTGTACAATTCTGCAACCCTAACTCAAATGAGTAATTACTTACTTGAGTAATGATTGAATCCAAGAGGACTGCTTGCCTAAATAGTAATTATTTAAGTAGGATTAGACAGGCTGAAACCCTAAAGCTCACGCTTCAGGAACATAAGATATAACCTGGAAGCCCCAGGCTGTTGAGCTTTGCCCAGCTCTCTCTATCTTAAAACTGAGTTGTTTGCCCCTACAGCACCTCTTAGGAGGCTGTTCCAGATAAAATAGGAATTAACTGTGTTTAAATTTAAAAAACAAAACAAACACACACAAAAATAGCCCTTCTCAAATGTTAAAATGAGAGAATGTGCTGAGGTTTGACGCAAGAGTGCATGTACAGAAGGAAAAGGGGTGAGGTGGAGAATTGAGCATGCGTGTGAGCAAAGGTTATTTTAAAAGAAGGTAAGATATTCTCAAGTTATCTAGCCCTTGTAAGTACGTGAGCTTTACCAGTATTGCCTGCCCTCCTCCTTCTCTCACCCACTATTTGTTAAACCCACTTGTGCATCTGGTTATAATAGGGGTGGGTGGTTGGTTTTTTGTTTTTTGTTTTGTTTTTTGAGGTAGGCTGGTGATGGCTAAGCACCACTTTGGGATTCAGGAGCGGTGGGTTCATTTCCTGGCTCTCCTATGCTTTCTGTGTGAACTTGATCTCTGTGCCTCAGTTCCCCATCTGTAAAATTAGGATAGTACTACTTTTTTTCCTGCCCTTTTACTGGTCTGTTATATGGGGCAGGACTGTCTTTTTGTATAGTGACTAGCACAGTGGAGGCCCAATTCTGATTGGGGAATTCTAAGCACTATCTGATTACAAATAATTTGATAATATCAGTTATTCTGATCCACCTTTCAACCCAGCCACTTGTTGTTTGGCATATTTCTTAGAAACATTGTTGCAGAGGCCAGTGTTGAAGAGGGATTTGAAAAGAGGGCACAACAGTGGCTTTAAGCTAAAAGAAGTGCATTCAAAGGGGCACCATGGAAGATGCATGTTTCAGAGTAGCAGCCGTGTTAGTCTGTATTCGCAAAAAGAAAAGGAGTACTTGTGGCACCTTAGAGACTAACAAATTTATTAGAGCATAAGCTTTCGTGAGCTACAGCTCACTTCATCGGATGCATTTGGTGGAAAAAAAACGTTTGAAGTGAGCTATAGCTCACGAAAGCTTATGCTCTAATAAATTTGTTAGTCTCTAAGGTGCCACAAGTACTCCTTTTCTTTTTATGGAAGATTCAAGCATTTAGGCAAGAAGCTGAAAAACGGGTGGTCAAGGCTGGCATTGTGAGTGGAGAGGGAATGCCACTCAATAGGAAATTGACTGATAGTAAAGTTAGTGATGTGTGTAAGAAATCTTTATTTTTAGAGGTTGAAAAATGCAGGTTAATTCTGGATACTGTAACAAGAAGGAAAAAAATAAGAAAATTTAACAACCATGGAGGTTTGAGGGCAATAAGGTCTAGATACGTATGTATTAAATTTATACTCTAGTGCAGGGGTTCTCAAACGGGGTCACAAGGTTATTACATGGGGGGTTGTGAGCTGTCTGCCTCCACCCTAACCCCGCTTTGCCTCCAGCATTTATAATGGTGTTAAATATGTTAAAAAGTTTTTAATTTATAAGGGGGGGTTGCCCACAGAGACTTGCTATGAAAGGGATCACAGTACAAAAGTCTGAGAACCGCTGCTCTAGTGTGTGTCTGATGGTATTACATAAAGTGGTTGTGCTTTTATTTTTAATGCAACAAAGCTTTCTCTAAAGCCCCATGTCTGCTCTTAGACTCATAGATATTAAGGTCAGAAGGGACACTATGATCATCTAGTCTGACCTTCTGCACAAGGCCACAGAATCTCACCCACCCACTCCTACAATAAACCTCTCATCTATGTCTGAACTATTGAAGTCCTCAAATTACTGTTTAAAGACTTCCAGGAGCAGAGAATCTTCCAGCAAGTGACCCGTGCCCCATGGCACAGAGGAAGGCGAAAACCCCCCAGGGCCTCTTCCAATCGTGAAAAATTCCTTCCTGACCCCAAATATGGCGATCAGCTGAACCCTGAGCATGTGGGCAAGATTCACCAGCCAGATACCCAGGAAAGAATTCTCTGTAGTAACACAGATCCCACCCCATCTAACATCCCACGCCATTGGGCCTATTTACCATGAATAGTTAAAGAACATGATTTTGTCAATTAATTGATATCCCATCATACCATCTCCTCCATAAACTTGTAGAGTTTAATCTTGAAGCCAGATAGGCTCTTTCCCTGCCCTGCCCCTGCTCTAGCCAAGCCAGCCTGTCCCCGCTCCCCATCTGCCCCCCTCGCCAGGGTTCTGTTGCACTTGAAAAGTTGGGTAATACAGAGATGGGGCTACTGTGAGCAACAAAGGGTATGACCCTCTATGATGTGTAGGCAGCAGCAGAGGGCACCAGAGGGCTTCATCTGCCTGCAGCACCAAATGGAAGCTTTGTGGGCCTGATTATAGGGGCATACAGGCTTTTCTGGCTTCTCAATTGTCATAAAAATCAGTAGGGTTCTGCCCATTGACGCCTAGAATATACCCTGAAATGTTGGAATGGATCAGATGTAGTTTTCAAAAGTTACCACATTACATAAAAATAGGCAAACAGCAATGATCATTAGTTGAATATAGGGCCTTGCTTTGCTCGGCCCACTAGTAGGCATGATAGAAAACATTTTGAGGGGTTTTATGAAAAGTTTTTAGCTATCATTTGAAAATTTGTGGTGAACCAATTTTGAAATGAAAACTTTTCCTTTTGATTTGAATGGAAATTAATCTCCCCATCTCTTCCTTCCCCATCCCTTTCTTTCCAGCTTATTTCATTTTGAATCATTTTGTTGAAAAAGAATCTCATGAAACTATTCATTTCATGCAAAAAAAAAAAAAAAAAAACTGAAAGCATTCCCATTTTTCAGCCAGCTCTGCTTACTAATGTTCTTCATGTATTGATTTGTTTGTAGATCTTACCTAATTATGGGCATGCAGGAACCTATTGGGGAAGTTCACAGGGCAAAGAGTCAAATGTTCAAACAAATTCAAGGTGAAGAAGTGGCTCTAACTGACGGAATTAGTGTTGTGTGCTTTTTTTTTTTAAACATAGCCTTCGGAACAACTGAAGACAAACGCACATTTCAGAGTGAACTGAATTATGGTATAAGTAACACCTGCTATTACTATAATTGAAAGAAGCAAAATAAGGAGAGTATTTTCTTCTACTTTGAGAATTTGACAGCGCTGTGTGTATAGTCAGCTTCGCTGTTTCCCCTATGTTTACAATTGGTGTGGGGTGTTTTTTTTTTTTTTTTTTTTTGGTTTTGTTTTGCTTTTTTGGGCCTTTCACACAGTGACAAGGAGAGAAAAGAAAACCTTGACAAAATAGGAAAATGTAGTTGTGGAACCACAGAAAGGGTGAAGTGAAACTAGTTTGAATTTATCTAAGTTGACGAATTCTAAATTGAAACTGTCCCTTTTTGTCAGGTTTCAGAGTAGCAGCCATGTTAGTCTGTATTCGCAAAAAGAAAAGGAGTACTTGTGGAAAGTATTTTCCACCAAATGCATCCGATGAAGTGAGCTGTAGCTCACGAAAGCTTATGCTCAAATAAATTTGTTAGTCTCTAAGGTGCCACAAGTACTCCTTTTCTTTTTGTCCCTTTTTGTGTATTCAAAGTGCGTTGTAGCTGGCACTCACCTGAGTGGATCAATAAACTTTGATATTGGCTTCTTTTGAGTTTTGATACCAAGGCACGATATTTGGGATGTTAGTCTATCGTGATTGGAAGGGAACTGAGCCCATGTGATAGTTAATGGGAGTGGAGGAGGTCTAGTTAGTGAGATGCAGTCATGCTAGTCAAGGAAAGTGCAGGCCCCTTACTGAATGAGGGAGGCAATCTAGTGACAGAGGATGTGGAAAAAGCTAATGTACTCAATGCTTTTTTTGCCTCTGTCTTCACGAACAAGGTCAGCTCCCAGACTACTGCACTGGGCAGCACAGTATGGTGAGGAGGTGACCAGCCCTCTGAGGAGAAAGAAGTGGTTTGGGACTATTTAGAAAAGCTGGATGACAACCAGTCCATGGGGCCGGATGCGCTGCATCCGAGAGTGCTAAAGGAGTTGATGGATGTGATTGCAGAGCCATTGGCCATTATCTTTGAAAACTCATGGCAATCGGGGGAGGTCCCGGACAACTGGAAAAAGGCTAATGTATTGCCCATCTTTAAAAAAGGGAAGGAGGAGGATCCGGGGAACTACAGGCCAGTCAGCCTCGCCTCAGTCCTTGGAAAAATCATGGAGTAGCTTGTCAAGGAATCAATTCTGAAGCACTTAGAGGAGAGGAAAGTGATCAGGAACAGTCAACGTGGATTCACCAAGGGCAAGTCATGCCTGACTAATCTAATTGCCTTCTATGATGGAGAGAACTGGCTCTGTGGATGAGGGGAAAGCAGTGGATGTGTTGTTTCTTGACTTTAGCAAAGCTTTTGACACGGTCTCCCACAGTATTCTTGCCAGCAAGTTAAAGAAGTATGGGCTGGATGAATGGACTATAAGGTGGATAGAAAGCTGGCTGGATTGTCGGGCTCAACGGGTAGTGATCAATGGCTCCATGTCCAGTTGGCAGCCGGTATCAAGTGAAGTGCCATTAGGCTTGGTCCTGGGGCCGGTTTTGTTCAACATCTTCATTAATGATCTGGAGGATGGCGTGCATTGCACCCTCAGCAAGTTTGCAGATGACACTAAACTGGGAGGAGAGGTAGATACCCTGGAGGGTAGGGATAGGATACAGAGGGACCTAGACAAATTAGAGGATTGGTCCAAAAGAAATCTGATGAGGTTCAACAAGGATAAGTGCAGAGTCCTGCACTTAGGATGGAAGAATCCCATGCACCGCTACAGACTAGGGACCGAATGGCTAGGCAGCAGTTCTGCAGAAAAGGGCCTAGGGGTTACAGTGGACGAGAAGCTGGATACGAGTCAACAGTGTGCCCTTGTTGCCAAGAAGGCCAATGGCATTTTGGGATGTATAAGTAGGGGCATTGCCAGCAGATCGAGGGACGTGATCATTCCCCTCTATTCAACATTGGTGAGGCCTCATCTGGAGTACTGTGTCCAGTTTTGGGCCCCACACTACAAGAAGGATGTGGAAAAGTTGGAAAATGTCCAACGGAGGGCAACAAAAATGATTAGGGGACTGGATTAGGGGAATGATTAGAGGCTGAGGGAACTGGGATTGTTTAGTCTGTGGAAGAGAAGAATGAGGGGGGATTTGATAGCTGCTTTCAACTACCTGAAAGGGGGTTCCAAAGAGGATGGATCTAGACTATTCTCAGTGGTATCAGATGACAGAACGAGGACTAATGGTCTCAAGTTGCAGTGGGGGAGGTTTAGATTGGATATTGGGAAAAGCTTTTTCACTAGGAGGGTGGTGAAGCACTGGAATGCGTTACCTAGGGAGGTGGTGGAATCTCCTTCCTTAGAAGTTTTTAAGGTCAGGCTTGACAAAGCCCTGGCTGGGATGATTTAATTGGGGATTGGTCCTGCTTTGATCAGGGGGTTGGACTCGATGACCTCCTGAGGTCCCTTCCAACCCTGATATTCTGATTCTAGTGCAAGATGTTCCAAAATTGAGTCAGACCCCAGAAACATGAAATACTCTGGTAACTGAGCCTGTACAGTTTGTTTTCCAGCTTTTCTCTGCAACCATGAGGGCTAGAATCTCTTTTTAAAATTGAAATAAAAGCTTTGATTCTCAGGTAATCCCAGGACTCCTGCGGGTGGGACTTCAAGAAAAACACCAGGTACTAGCAAGAGGCTGATAAGTGCTAGAATTGAAAACACTGAAGATGCAGCCCATGCTCTGAAAGTTTGAGAAACTCTGGGTAGTGGGACCTCACTTGGTATGTGCACCTTATCTGTCTCCCGCAGGCAGCATGTTTACGAATAAATCAATAGCTTACTAGCTGTCTGTGCACAAGATCCTTGAAATTTTAAAAAGGTAACACTTGGGGTTGAATGAACCTTTTAAGCATTCTGTTAAGATGCTTTCTGTGAATGTGACTTGCAGTGGGGAATGGATATGTGCCCCCTTTTGCTGCTTTCAAGAAATAATCTGAAAGAGTCTCTCTCTTAATATTAGGGTATATGTCTCACAGGCATCGACTTCTAATTTTCCCTTGAGGTGCTGAACCCCTGCTCAGCCCCAGGCCTCCAACCTGCCTTTTCCAGGCCCCACCCTCACCCCGCCTCTTCCCCATCTCTTTCCGTCCCCTCTCCTGAGCATTCCCCGTTTCCATTCCTCCCCCTCCCTCCCAGCACCTCCTGCATGCCCCAGAACAGATGTTCTGTGGCGTGCAGGAGGTGCTGGGAGGGAGGTGGAGGAGTTGATCAGTGGAGCTGGTAGCGGGTGGGAGTGGGGGGTGGGAGAGGAGCTTGGCTGCCTGTGGGTGTTAAGCACCTGCTAATTTTTCTCCATGGGTGCTCCAGCCCTGGAGCACCCATGGAGTCGGTGCCTGTGATGTGTAATGTCAAGTTTAGTCTTCTCTGGATATGCTGGAGTACTCCTTATGGATCAGATGTGGACAGCAAGCTCCCTCAGTCTTTAATGGAAAAGGCAGAAGTGTTGAATATCTAACACAAACTTTTGTCCTAAACATTTCTCAGGTGTTTGAGTTAAATGGGTATTAGCAACATGTATTTTAAGTAGTTTGAATAAAATAAACTTCCTCTCTCACCTAATTAGGATTTTCACTTGTATGGTGCATATAATAAACTTACACGTTCACCAGAATCTTGTAGTCTTTCAGGAAAAAGATTGATGTATAAAGGCCAAAGCTTAACTTTATATGGGGCAAAACCTCTCTCACCTCCGCCTCCCACCTTTGCTGATCACTTTTAGCCATCAGGAAGAAGAGCTTTCCATTTCTTATGCATTACTAGCCTTTTTCCTTTTAAATTTAGGAGTACCCCAAATCTGACACAGACGGACATACTGGCAGCTTGTCAAGAGGCAGTGAAAATTTATCTGCACTTTAGGTTTTTTTTTAGTAATCATAACTTGTATCATACAGTCACAGTCAAAGTCTTGTCTCTTCCCTGATGGATGAATGAATTGAAATGTGCTCATTTGAGTTCATTAGCAGTAAAATCCTGCAATTGTCCTCACCTTGCGGTTATGGAGGGTGCACAGTGGCAGTTATTACCTCTATCCAGCGATCTGATCTATGTGGGCAGTCTTTATACCCCAGCAGTGTTCCATTGGAGTCAGTGGTATTTCCCAAGGGCACAGGAGTTTGCCTGTGCGGTGCCAATTGCAGAATTGGGACCTAGACCTGTGCCAGTATATTTGACTTCATGCATCTCAGGTGGATCTTCCATATCCTTTGCTTCTCTGTAATTAATTGTTATGACTTAACAAAATCTGTGTAACAATGCGAATGTCTGCCCATCTTGAACCTCTGCAAGCTTCCCCAAGTAATCTGAGAATATTGTTCTAATTTGTCTACTATTCATTGATATTCCAGGGGTGCTTCACTCTGTAAATCCCAGATTAACTGAGCAGGATTTGACCCTCTTTTCCATTTAATAACACTAACTTCTTATACTCGGGGAGAGGGCGGGGGCGTAGATGGCAATGCTTTCAAACAAACCCCACCCAACACCATACATCTGCCTTCCGGCTAACGTACTTATTACAACCACAGAGTAACCCTTGGAGCTGTGCAAAACATGAAGTAAAAATTATCCATTTAAAAAGGTCATTTCCAAACTTTTTGTGATGCAAGGTTTTTTTCTGCCTGATGAAATGAAATAGATATTGGTCAGTCATTAACGACAGTTAAAACCTGCCCCAAAGCCTTTTCTCATGAAACAGCTCATAATTAACCCAACTTTAGATGAGTGCAACAAAACAGCATCTCTTTAAATCCTAGTACCTTGACATGTGTTGTCCAGAACATATTAAATGCAACCAGTAAAATGAGTGTTGATAGATAAAACATCAACCAAATCTATAAATATAGACCAATAACATGATTGAGCTGATAGGATAGTTATGTAGTGCCTTTCCCATCAAAAAATACCAAGGTGCCTTACATCATGGAGGTGTATCTCTTCATCTGCTTATGACACACAAATGGCTGCCTTTTGAGATGGAGGGTGTTAGCCACACAGGTAACTGGTATGCAGTATACCTGTACAACTGGTAAAGGAAAGTAGGAGGAAGTTGCACTCCGGTGTTAAGGCAAATTTTCATTTTAAAAAAAAAAAAGACCACTGGGGATGTAATCCATGTACAGCAGACAGGATGTCCACTTTTGAGATCACCAGGACTGAGTGTTCTCTTGAGAGACTGGTTCATTTGTATGCAGTGTTGGTCCCAGGATATTAGAGAGATGACGTAGGTGAGGTAATACCTTTTATTGGACTAATGACTTCTGTTAGTGAGAGACTAGCCTTTGAGCTTCTTGTTGGCAGGAATGACCTGCAAGTGCTGGTGCCAGCCACCAGGGACCATTATAGCAACTGCTGAGCAGGTAGTTACACTGGCACTGGTTTTGCTGCCCTCCCCATTGAACCTAAACAGGAAAGGAGAAGGCAGCTGTGGCAACAGCAAATGGAAGAGTTGGAATGATGGTCAGGGCCCCAAAGCTGGTTCCAGACAATGCCATCTTCTCCCTCAGTTTCCGGTTACTCCTACCCTACCAACCTGCCTCGCCCCCACTCAGCCATCCAGACACTGACCTGCCTAGTGAACATTTGTCATTTGGCTCTGAATATGGTCAAACCAAATGTCTCAAAGCCAAAACAACCAAGTAAGTAACTAGTATGAATGCTGCATGGTACATGTCAGCATTTTTTAAAAGGGGTACAGCGGAGACCCTAGCAATTACAGCCTGGTAAGCCTAACTTCAGTACCAAGCAAAAGAGGTGAAACTACAATAAACAGAATTATTAGACACACAAATGAACACTATTTATTGGGGAAGAGTCAACACAGCTTTTGGGAAATCCTGCCTTACCATTCTGTTAGAATTATTTGAGTGGGTCAACAAACATGTAAACCAAGGTAGTCCAGTGGATATAGGATACTTAGACTTTCAGAAAACCTTTGCCAAAGTCCCTCACCAAAACTACTACTTCAAAGTAAGCAGTCATGGGATAAAAGGATCAGTAGGTGAAAAGATAAGAAACAAAGGGTAGGAATAAACTGTCAGTTTTCATAGTGGAGCAGGGTAACTAGTGGGGTCCCCCAAGGGTCTATACTGGGACCTGTGCTGTTCAACATATTCATAAATGATCTGGGGAAAGGGGTAAACAACAAGGTGGCAAATTTTGCAGATGATACAAAACTACTCAGGATAGTTATGTCCAGAGCAGACTGCCAAGTTACAAAGGGATCTCACAAAACTGGGTGACTGGACAACAAAATGACAGATGAAATTCAATGTTGACAAATGGAAAGTAATGTATCCCCGGAGTACCCATTCCTCTGGTTGAGAATCACTGCTTTAGAAAATGCTGATGGTTGATGAGCAGCAGTCATTGCCGCTGTTGACAATGTAACTTTGTCCCCTCCAAAAATTCAGTGGGGTTGGGTCTGTTGGTAGGGTATACTGATTCCACACTGGCCAAGATAGGTTTAACTATCTTCTATGGACTCAGTCAGCTCTACCCTGCTACACCTGCTTGGATGAAGGAGTTAAAAGGGGAGAGCACCGCTCAGCTGGGGGCTGTCTGGGGAGCAGAGCAGACTTCCAGCTCCTATTCTGAGAGTGAGAGGCCTTGTGGGAACAGAAACTGTCAGCCACATCCAGGGGGAAAATAGGTCTGATGTGGGACTACAGTCAATGGCCTATCTACAATGTCCTTGAGAGACTGCTGCCTGACAGAGCCGCCCTGAGGGAAGGTAGGCCTGACACAGGACTGTTGTTGGAACTTACTACCAGAAGCTTGCCTGGGAAACTGCTACCTGTCAGGGTCTCCCCAAAGGAAAGGAGGCCTGATGCAAGACTATTCGTTGCTTCTTTGTTCCCTGTGCCTTGTTTGTTACTGCAGCAGGTGGTGCCTTACCTGAAGGGATCAACAGCCAAATAAAAAACTCCTTTTTGTTTCATTACATTTGACCAAGGTTCTCGGAAGTGGTTTGTTCTGAGCCCAGGAGCAACGTGGGTCACAGCCTGGTAAAAGTCAAGATGTGGCAAAAAGTGGGGTTGATAGTTGAGGTTATTGAAACCATAACCGGGATGGTACTGGGAAGTACTAGTGCTGGAGATGCAATCCTTTGAGAAGTTTAATTGAGGGCAGAATTTATATTGATCATTATGAAGAACAGGGCAGAAACCAACCCGCTTCAATGTAATTCAGGTGGAATTTGCAGCCCTCACAGTTACGGGGGGGGGGGGAAATAAATCTTTGTACATAGAGCAAGTTGGCTCTGGAAGTCCAAGTGACCCAATAAATATGAAACCACATGATGCCAGATTTAGTCAGTTTCTCAGGTTACATAAACTTTATCCTTTTTTGTGTGTGGAAGGAACAGGTTGTCTTCGTTCAATGTTGTCTCAACACAAATCGATTAAATCTAGTAATTTTGGAAACCAGTTAGGTGCACATTCTGCTAACACTCACTGGCTGGATCAGTAGTGAAAACAAAATGACTTACTACGTTTTTTTGAGACACAAGGTGGGTGAGGTAATATCTTTTATTGAGCCAGTCTCTGTTAATGAGAGAGACAAGCTTTTGAGCTACACACAACTCTTCTTCAGCTTGTCTCTCTTATCAGCAGAGGCTGATCCAAAAAAAGATATTACTTCACCCACCTTTTTCCTCTAATATCCTGGGATCAACGTGGCTACAGCAACACTGCATATGTTTTTTGAGGCTTAAGGTAAACTCAGATAAGCCGGTATAAATAAAGTCCTTTAGAAACAGTTGTTTTTCTTCAAACTTAGTCCCTTTCCATTTGCTCTTGTAACCTTGTCTCTGAAGATAATTTGGGGCTTTTAGACAGAAGAGATGTGATAATTGGTATTGCTACAGCATATGGAGTCATCTGAAGTTGCATCAGGTAGATGACATCCTCCAAATTACTTTCAGAGGTAGGGTTACAGACATGCAAATGGAAAATTCTTTAGCCTTTTAATGGTACCTCCAGGGGTATTGCATTTTTCTACTACCTTTTAACGTTCAGCAGAGTTCCTTTCCTTATAAGCCTGTTTGTAGGAGGAGAAAATATATTATTAGGTTTTATTCATGTAGCTCTCGGCTCTAACAGGAGGCTAGTAAGAAGTGATGATCATTTTAAATGCAGTAACTGACAGGTTACTTCATGTCCTTTTATAGAGTCAAATACAGCATCTTTTATGAAAAGAAATTTGAAAACTTCCAAAAACAAAATAGTCTTAGGAGCCTTAGGGCTCTTTAGATATCACCAGTTTATTCAGGCTTTTCCAGGGATAATTGGAACAGGTATAACTTGGCAGTTAGGTTTTTATTAGGCTATTTTGCTACTGGGCAATACAGGAAAACTCTAGTTTGTATTGCATTTAATGCCGCTAATGTGCATTAGAATACACAAAATTCCACATACAATAATCATCCCATCAGTGAACAAAAGGAATGAGTTTCTTCCGGCCCTGCACTGAAATCCTGATGTACATGTAAGGTATGCAAAGAACAAATTTCATCAGAGACTAGTTTAGCCAGAGGGATTTTCCTTTCTGATTCACCTGGCCCAGTTAGCTTTTGCCGCAAAGTGCGGTATGTAAGCACAGTTCAGTTTGCTCTAATACAGAGGTCGGCAACCTTTGAGAAGTGGTCTGCCAAGTCTTCATTAATTTAAGGTTAAGCATGTCAGTAATAAATTTTACATTTAAAGGGGTCCCCCAACAGAACCCCAGACTGGCAGCAGGCTGAGCGGGTCTGGCATCTGGGACCCCGGCTGGCAGGGGCCAGCGGATGGAACCCCAGACCGGTGGCGGGCTCAGCACGCTGCCAGTCTGGGGTTCCATCCGCCGGCTCCTGCGAGCCGGGGTCCCGGACACCAGGCCCACTCAGCCCGCTGCTGGCCCGGGATTCCATCCATCCAGGCCGGCAGCTGAGACAGTGCCACTAAAAATCAGCTCGCGTGCCGCCTTTGGCACACGTGCCGCAGGTTGCCGACCCCTGCTCTAGTATATGGGCATCAGTCTGAAAATATAACATCAAGTAGCTAGGATTTAGTGGGATGAAAACTTACTATGTTCGAGCCTGCTAGTAGCATCTGATTCAAGGAAAAGAAACTTCCTCTTTAAGCATTGCCCACATACTGGAGGTTTTTGTCTAAGTTTATAAATGGTCTTTTAAAATCATGAACTAGCCCCCTAAATCAGATTTTTAAGAGTTGGACCATTATATTATAATTATTCAATCATGTATTACTGTTCAAATTCCTGTCCAATCTAAATTATAACTGATATGTACAGCTGCCATTGCCATGGTTTGTTTTACAGGGCAAGAGTGATGTATTACTACATATGTACTGTGTCTGTGCTGGGGTTGGGGAGGAAATGCATTTGTGTCTCTCCGCTTGAAAGTTGAAGCAGTCAGTCTCCATTCTTAGATCTGCAGTATGCAACCATAATAGGGTGAATTATTAGGGGACAGGGTGGAAGCCTTAGCTTTCTGTTCCCTCGGTTTAGTAGGCTAATAGCATCTAAATATGTTGGTTTTAGAGTAGCAGCCGTGTTAGTCTATATTCGCAAACAGAAAAGGAGTACTTGTGGCACCTTAGAGACTAACAAATTTATTTGAGCATAAATTTTCGTGAGCATAAGCTTATGCTCAAATAAATTTGTTAGTCTCTAAGGTGCCACAAGTACTTTTTTTTTTTTTTTTTTAAATTTTGTAAATATGTTGGGTTGCTTCCAACCCCCATTATCCCCCTCCCCAGTTGGATATAACAACTGTGGTAGTGACGGGGAGGTGAAGCAGGATTATAGAAAATCCCTTTCTGTTATCCCGACGCCACCTTGCTCAAAATAAAACTAACACAGCCAACATGGGTGTGTTTTTTTTTTTTTTTTTCCTCCGGGGGAATTAAGTAGTGTGCGCTAGTCTAGTTTTAGTTTTGCTTTTTTGGAATATCAGTGTTACACAGAGTTGTTCTGTAAATCCATAAACTATTATTGAAGCTGTCCAGCCCCGGGCCTTTTCACTTGACAGTAGTTAATCTGCTGGTGTGTTGAGGCCACTACCTATCCTGCAAACCAAATCACTGCCTATCATGCTGCCCAATATTATCTCATTGTTTCCTTGTACTTCTCCTTCAGCCTGCCTGTCTGTACAAGTTGTCACTTCTCTTTATACACTGGATTGTAAGCTCTTTGGAACAGGGACTATCATTTTGTTCTTTGTTTCAGCAGTGCCTAGTTCTTGATAATACAAATGATCTTGATATACTGGAGGAGAGAAGTGGTAGTGGTGACCTGACGTGCCATTACAGCAAGTTAAGTTACCACATCATTTGTAAGATTTTATCAGTAAGTGGTTTTTAGTGACAGCCCTGTTCTTCCCACAGAAAATCCCACAGATTTTTTTAATCTGATTTCAAAAAAAATATCCATGCATTGATTCTGTTTTTAGGTAATGTTTTCACCTGCCTTTGTTCTGAGGGATAATGTTGGATCAAATAAGTAACCCTGGAAAACCAGTAATTTTAATAGACAACACCTCTTAATTCTAGCTGTAATATATACACAAAGATTTACAAATACACTCCTGCTGGGTGGAGCTTTGCTATGTTGGGCAGTGTGAAACTGTCTTGTGGGAAACTAATGATTCCAACTGCGCAAAGCACGTCACTCTCTCTCCCAGCCAACATGTATCGGTCCCTGCCAAAATGTGCATTTGGATGAGCTATGCAGAATGTGATGGTGCCTAGTCAGCCAAATTTACTGTAACAATGAATTCTAATACAAATGAGTGAAATTTTAATTGTTTACATTTGATTTCTCTTAACAATGGTGGTGTCTTCATTAACCCATTTCTGTACGCCCAGTTCTCCTTGTTTATGTGCATCTGCATCCTCATTTAGGGGTATGCCTGCAGTGGCTTTTCTTTAGCCCATTGCTCTTCAGTGTGTTGTACTTAGCATAACATTTTTTTAACCCCATCTTAGTAAACACATCCTCATGACAAGTTAGCCACTATGAAGTAAGTTCTTAACCTGCTGTGGTTTTCTGCCTTCATTAAAGTACCTCACAATCCTTCATCTCCTGCTTTGGCAGACACAATGATGCTTCTGTGAAGCGTTTGTTATTAAATGTGCATCTCGGGGGCTCAATCAGTCACTGCTATGCATCTTTCCAAGTATTCATTGAATAGGTACTTAAAATGCAACATACCTTCTTCAGGTTGAAATCAAGATCTCACCACACTTTTAGATGGACTTATTCCACCCAAAGATTCCCAACAACAAAGCTTTAGGATCTGACTGTTTTACCTGCTGAAACCTACAAATGTGCAAAAAGAACCTTGCTGCAAAGATTGCATGAGGCATTGCTACTCTCTTGGGAGGAAGAAACTGTAGCACAAGATTTTAAGGATGCTCATTTCATTCAACTCTATAAAAACAAAGGAGACAGAGGTAATTGTAATAGCCACAGAAGTGTATCTCTTCTTAACATCTGGGGAAAAATCTTCAACCATATTCTTTTACCTAGCTTTCAAACTTTAGCTGAGAGAATCTATCCTGAAAGCCAGTGTAGCTTCCGCTCTGGAAGGTCCACCATAGACATGGTCTTCCCTGTAAGACAACTGCAGAAAAAGTGCAGAGAGAAGCATATTCCACTGTACACGGCTTTTATAGATGTAACAAAAGGCTTTGACATGGTGAGTTGGTCAGGGCTTTACATAATTCCTAAGAAGCTTGGGTTGCATTTGTATTGCTAAACCTTGTGAAATCCTTGCATGATGGCATGAAGAAACTGTGATGTATGAAAACCAAGAGATTGACTTGAGATTGTTTAACATCAACAGTGGAGTGAAGCAGGGTTGTGTACTGGCTCCTACATTGTTTAATATTTACTTCTCATTTGTGCTTCAGCATACGTTCCATGATATTTGAGACTGTGTCTATCTTAGCACTAGACATGATGGAGGTTTTTAAAGTTTGCAAGGTTCAGAGCTAAGGTGAAGGAGCTCATCATAAAGGACCTGTTTGCAGATGATGCATCCTTTGTGGCTCACACTGTCGATGCCCTACAACATCTTATTACCAAGTTCTCTGATTCATGCAAAATATTTGGGCTAGCAATAAGCTAGAAAAAGACTTATGCACCAAAGCTCTTCAGAACCAGTTCCAGATATCCCCTTCAAGGGTATTTGTCCAGATGTTGTTGACCAATTTTGCTACCTTGGCTGTACTGTTACCAGCAATGTAGATCTTGATGCTGAGCTCACTAGTAGAATCAGCAAAGCAGCCAGGAACTTTTGGCCTTTTGCAAGACAGAGCCTTGAACAATAACAAATTCTCAACTAAAGTGAAAATCCATATTTGAGACGTGTGTTATCCCCTCTTCTATATGGCTCAGAAACATGGATGACTTATGCCAAACATAGCAAAACACTAAACAGTTTTCGTATCAGATGCTTGCATAATATTCTTTCAATAAGATGACAAGACAGGGTGACAAATGTGGATGTATTAAATCATCCTGGTGTGTCATTCGTGGGAACGTTGATTAGTAAGAAAAAAGACTCAGGTGGTGGTGATTTAGTATCCTTTGGAATCTCTGTGGATGATTGGGAAAGGAGTGCAGAATGCCCCTCTGGTTGGCAGAACCAGCTTGTAGATGGAGTGAGGCAGACTAGATCAAGCTTTGTGGTGACTGGCATCAGAGAAGGAAAGAATTTTGCTGCTCTGATTCAGAGCATTGCTAGTGTGTGGGTATGCCCTACCAGTGGATGGGACTGTCATACGCACATGGCACTCAGCGGTCATCAAAGAACTCAGTGGCGCATACACCATGCTCCTAAAGAGTGACTGTGCCCCACAAAAAATCCACTCTTGGGGGCTATCCCCATTTTGTTGTGATCATTACTGAAGTGTGTGTGGGAGGGAAAGGGTTTTTTCGGGGTATGGGGAAAGCTGGGGGGGGAGTTGTAATCAGTCTTAACTGGATGACCATTCTGACCTCTTTCCAGCATGAAATACTTAACACAGCGAGATAGGGATGAGTCATTGTTTTAATACTTCTCAGACTCTCTGTATAAGAGCATTGTTTTTGTATGTGCTAACTTCACATGGTTAAGTTCTAGTGGCCTGGTGGCCAGCCTTTTGGAATATCAGTCAAAGAGATCCTAAGCTGGCTAGTAATTAAAGGCTGTATCTCCTCTACAGTTTATATCGGCATAATTTGTCACTCGGGGTGTGAATAAACCACCCCTGAGCGACACAAGTTACACCAACATAAGCACCAATGTGGACAGCGCTATGTTGGTGGGAGACCTGGCATAGCTACCCGTGCTCATAGAGATTGGAGTAGTTAAGATGACAGGAGAGCTGTGTTATGTTGGCTTAGAATGGCTACATTAGAGAGCTTACAGTGGCACAGCTGCAAGCTCTCTAGTGTAGCCATAGCCTAAGTCAGTGGTTCTTAACCTTTACTGCAGCCTGCACTCCTTTGGTTCTCAAAATATGTTCTCACACTCTTTATCAAAAATCGTTGAAGGAGGTCAGTTCTTTAAACCTGTTTGTATATTACAGTAATTGTTAAATTTATAATAATAAATACATAGGTTTGCTGAAACAAAGTAGTTGTACTTGCATGCCTGTGCTTAATTTGTGTTTTTGATGATTTACCTTCTAAAAAAATCTTGCATGTCTCACAACCCCAGAAAGGGCATCTCGCACCCCCAGGGGGTGCATGCATCCCAGGTTAAGAACCACTGGCCTAAGTGAAGATGAGGAGAAGGTTTTGTTATCTATAGTGCCAAGATGTTTCTGGTGACAGGTACATAAGAAATGTGCAACTCTGTAAGAGAAGAACTGCCATATTTAGATTGTGATGGTAAGGGAGTGTCAGGCTATCTGGAGTGGCTCAGAAGCAGGAGTACAAACCTCAAGGCAGACGGTTAAAAAGCAGGGCACAAACCTGAAATTGGTTGTGATTTCTGTAGTTAAATTTCACCAACCATCAAGTGTTAACTCCTTAAGTACTATAACAGCCTTAACATGAAGTCACACCCTCCAGTCTATCTTGACACCCACGCAAGCTTGCCTTTGTCTCTTGCACCAAAAATCACACCAATATTCAGGTTATTCATACTCCCGAAGGATGAGTCACTTATCCCAGGTCAATTGCACCTTAGATCCTGTACCAAACACAACACTTGTAGCCATTCTATAATAAATTAATTCAAGATTTATTAACTAAGAAAAAGAAATGAGCATTATTTATAATGCTAAAGCATGTAAACACACACACGTATGTTACAGTCTTACGTTCCAAAAGGTAACAAAAGCTTCTATAATAAGATGTATATGTTCTTTAGGGCTAACCCAGGGCAAGTACTGGGAATCCCTTGCTTATACTAAAAAATATTCGCCCCTCAGAGTCTAAGCAAAATAAAGATACATTTCCTTCTTGTCAGGGATTTTTATTCCCTTCCCCCAGAGTTCAAGCTGATGGTTTGAGTCCTCATGTACATCTCCTCTTCATCCCTGTGGGGATGGAGGGGAGCAATCTAGAAAGACTTTGTCCTTTGTTTCACAATGGCTCATTTGGTTTCAATTGTCCTTCTTGTCTGCAGAACCTAACATCTTCTGTAGGAAGCCAGCCTTTGTTAATCAATGCTTTTTCCCTATTGCATGGTGACTTACACCGGGATTCTCAAACTGGGGGTGTGGACCCCTCAGGGGGTCATGAGGTTATTATATGGGGGGGGTTGCAAGCTGTCAGCCTCCATCCCAAACCCCGCTTTGCATCCAGCATTTATGATGGTATCAAACATATAAAAAACTGTTTTTAGTTTATAAGGGGGGTGGCACTCAGGGACTTGGTACATGAAAAGGGTCACCAGTACAAAAGTTTGAGAACCACCGAGTTACACAGTTAGAGGTTTACTATGCAAACACATAATATAACCTTATAACATGGGGTACAGATGTTAAGTTACAGTAATACATGCAGCATCCTATAAGCATTTCATAAACTCTAAACACTAAAGATATTTTTACAAATCTAACACCTATTTTGATAAAGCTAACACACAGGTGAGCCAGACTGGTTTTCAGCTATGCATTCATCAGTGTTCAGGTGGGGCCTAGGGACCTTGACATGAGCTGGCAGCTGGTCTGCCAGCATCACAGGGAATATCATCCATCTTTTGTCTATTAGATAATTTTTCTGGTCTTAATTTTCTACTGGCTAGAATTAATAGGGAGTAGTAGCACAAGTGGGACGTCTATTGGGACACTCCTTTATGACTTCAGATCCCTTTTATTTTTCATTACAGTACTTTCAGTGTGTGTGTATGCACATTTTAAAATGCAATACGTAAGAATTTGACTCTGAGGCCAGAGTTGAGGATTTCATTTTCCTTGCAGCAATTGGTATCAAGTATCTCCCTAAGACAGAGCAGGAAATGTTGTTTAAAAACAACAACGATGTATCAAGTATTGAATTAAGTGTAAACATGGATTCTCTTGTTGATTTTAATAATGAATTTTGTTCTTAATACAAGCTTTGCCATATTGTTGTACTAGTTCATAAAGCATAATAATCTGCTACAGAAAGTTTATTGTAGGTAAGTTTATTGGAGGCACTTGAGCTACTTTTTAAACGTAGTAGAACAAATATGTTGAGCCCTAGGAATACAGTTTTCTGGAATGCAGCTTTTCAGGATAAAAAGCATTCCAAAGCGCAAGTATTTCTGAATGTATGTAAGTGGCAAACAAATGACACTGTTCTAATGAATGCCAAGCAAAAGGAACTGCTGAATCTAAGGCCCCAGTCCCACTTTGGGATCAGCTCTACTTGTATGGCCTCTAGTTTTCAATTGTGTAAGACAGCAGGGCTTTTCTGCAGTTAATCATAATGAATAAGCAAAGAGGCTATTTGCAGCATATTCACAATGTACAAAATGTGCCAAAGTCTTTCATTAGAAGTTCTATTAGTTTCAGTTTTTGTTAGAACACTGGTATCAGGTGGCTAGAGCTACACACAATAGTTTGAATTAACCCACATTTTATCAAACAGCTTTTTTTTTTTAAAAAAAAAGCTATAGGGCTGGGGGCTTACATGACTGTTTCTGCTCCCAGATCTCTCTCATGTGGCTGCTTCTGCATCTCCTTCCTCTCCAATGGTTCCCTAATTTACTGCTCCACTTGTGGGCTACTTCTACTGACCCCGGGACCACGGTCCCACACAGGTTTCTCTCTCAGGCCATGTCTATATGCAGACAACTAAACTTTCTAGTAAAGCTGCCAAAATTTGTTGCTTGGGCACATGCACGCTTTGGGTGCTTGCATCAGCACTGTGTGTACTCAATGGGAGTGCTTGTGTCAGTGTCAAATGTGGTGAATCACAGGTAGGTATCCCAGCGTGCCCTGCACTGCAAGCTGGCTCAATGTTTTGTGCGACATTTTTGCAGCATTTTTGTGGGATACTAAGGATTTGCCTTGGGATTTCTGGAAGCTAGGGGTAGAGTTTCCACCATGCCACTTTCTCCATCCCTTACTTTCCACATCCCATAATTTTCATGGCATTTTTTAAAAACTCCCACAATCCCATCTGGTGCTTTCCAGTCTCTGCCATCTACCTGTAAGAAGCATGGCCATGCTGAGCTCAGCACAATTCTCATGAGTATTGCTTCTGGGCCTGAGAAACAAACACTGATTGGTGGGATATCCACACCACCTTCCTAATGCGCACAGAAGGGGATACTTTCCCCTGGATATGCAAGGGCCAGTTGTTTACTGGGGTGCTTCACTGATATCAGTGTGGGCTGGTCAGGGAAGGTGCATGACACTTGCATCTTTAAGAACACAGGACTTTATCCCTTGTAGCTCTTGGAATTCTTTCCCAAGGGCAAATTAGCATTGGTGATGTTTATATGCCAGTCTTCATTCTGGGGAATCCAGCCTACTCCTTGCTGCCTTGGCTCATGGAGCTGTAACTGGTCACTTCAACAGCACCAGGGAAAGGTTCAATTACTGATTCAGCAGGTACAGAATAATTGTTGAATGTTGTTTTGGTAGACTGAAGTGATGCTGCTGGTCTTTAGTAACTAACTAGAATAGATCTTAGCGAGAAAAATATCCCCATGGTTATAGTTGCCTGTTATGTATTGCATAATATCTTTGAAGTGAAGTGGGAAAAGCTGCAGCAGGGTGAGGTGGACCAGCAATTGGCTGAATTTGAACAGTCAGACCTGAGGGCTAACTGCGGAGGTGTGTTGCTGAGGAAGGCCTTAAAAGACCATTTCAGTAGTCATCCCCCCGTTGTCTGTTAAGTAGGGTGGGTTTTTGCCTCCCACTACGAATTCCTTAGTGCTTGGAGTAAAATAAAGATACTTTGTGGCTTCCAAAAATAGAATCTTATTGTGTACAAAGAAGCAGGGAGTAAAATTTAAAGTGCAACCAAACACACACATTATTCAAAAACTTTACCAACACTAACAGGGTAAACGATACTTTACTTTATTTTCACTTAGTATTTTAAAGAGGGGACGCTTACATCCTGTAGCTAAAACGTATAACAGTATAGCAGGTGACATGTACTTTGACCTCTGGTTTTACAGCTTGGTGTATACGTAGCAGTTCTTGTTGTCAGGTGTGGAGTGGTAGATATAAGGATGTTCACCATGGTGTCATGTGGCACCATGTTGGGGGTGACTATTGAATTCTCCCAGAACTGAAGAGGCTAAAGTTTGGGGTCTTTGGGTATATAGTTCAACAGTGCACTGCAACAGTTGAGTTTGTTGTCTGAGCAACCCTATTACGTCCTGGGGTATTTGGAGTGGTAAAAGGCAAATATAGTGCCCATCTTTAAAAAAGGGAAGAAGGAGAATTCAGGGAACTACAGACCAGTCAGCCTCACCCCTGCCCCATCCCGGAGCTCCCTCCGGACCCCTTGGTCCCAGCCCAGAGCCCTCTCCTCCTGCACCCCAAACCCCACATCCCTGGCCCCACCCCAGAGCCTGCACCTCCAGCCAGAGCTCTCTCCTGTCCCCCAACCCCCAATTTCGTGAGCGTTCATGGCCCGCCATACAATTTCCATACCCAGATGTGACCCTCAGGCCAAAAAGTTTGCTCACCCCTGGACTAACATCACATAAGAGTTCTGTGGCAGAGGTAGGGATAGCATCCAATTCTCTAGGGCATCATTCAATTACTTAGCTATGAAACCATCCCTTCTCTTCCTGCAATAGCCTGCCTCATTCCCTACACACTTTCCAATGGCCTTCCAGACCTTATCAGGCATCTGCCCCATGAGACTAAATGCCCCACCCCAATGCACAGTCTGAGCCAGCTGAAAACATCCAGCTGGTCTGCCTCTGAACCATGCCCAGGAAACATCTGTATGTGCTCGTGCTCTTCACCATCCATTTCCTTGCCCTAGTGTCCTGTCCTGATAGCAAGTGTCAGGACATGCCACGCAAGGCGGTCAAGGAACACCAGTGGACTACTTCGGTCCCTCAGCCTGCTGGGGATAGCCATAGTCAGCTCCTTCACAGAGCCATGACCACAGTTCCTGGCGCAGTTCACGAACTCCCCTGACACCTGTTCATTTTTCAGCATGAAGGAGACCCTGGTGCACCTCTAAGTAGCATGTTGCAGGCCATTCCGGTTCCTCCCCATTCTGGTTTCTCCAGAACCTCTTACTGAGGTTCTGTCTGCTCTTCTCCCTGCACCTCCTGATCCAAGCAAACCCCTTCCGTGGCTCCATGAAGATGTGAGGCCTCCTCATCAGCCTCCTCCTGGTGCTGGCCAGGATGGCCATCCATCACTCCAGGAGGAGGATGCTGGACAGAGGCATGCTCTCTGCGACTGTGGGGCCTATTTCTGATTCCTTATCCGATCACTGCTCCAGGCAGAGGAATTCAGGGTGCAGGAGGCAGTTCTGGGCTGGGAAAGGGGTGAGGGCTCTGGGGAGGAGCTATTTGGGTGCTCAAGAGGGTGCTCCAGGCTGGGACCAAGAGGATAGGAGGGGGATCAGCTCTGGGGTCGGGGTTGGGGCGGAGGAGGAGATCAGGGTTGCAGACTCCAGGTGATGCCTACTTCAAGTAGCTCCCAAAGCAGCAGCATTTCCCCACTCCAGCTCCTACACTGAGGTATGGCCAGGCAGCTCTGTGTGCTGCCCGTCCATAGGCGCCACCTCTGCAGCTCCCATTGTCTGCGGTTCCCGGCCAGTAGGAGCTATGGGGACGACACCTGGGGCAGGGGCAGTGTGCGGAGTCCCCTAGCTGCCCCTACGCGTGGGAGTCAGAGAGGGGACTGCTTCTGGGAGCTTACAGGCCAGATTAAAAGGTCTGACGGGCCGTAGTTGACCAACCCCTGTGCTAGTGACTCTGATGCTATCCTGATGAGTGCCATAGAAAAGCTCTTGAAGAAATTAATAATTCTGTGTTTAGAGCAGGGCTTGAATAGTGGGCAGTAAATAAGGCCTGGAGCCACACACAGAAAAATGAGGAGAAAACAGGGACTGTGAGGAACGCCATCCATCTTGATTGCTGAATGAAGTATGGAAGAATAGTATGTGATCATGTCACTGAAGACTGTATCATGAGGCCTACACACTTAGAAACTGAATTAAGATTGCATGGGCAACCTTAAATCTGGCATTTCCTAACTTTTGAGTGCCTGACACAGAAAAATTTACATCGTTTAAATGTAGGTGTAATGGGGTCACAATCATCTCTTGCGAGTGCCATGTGGTCTAATGTATGTGCCCACACACTCTCTCTACTTGTTTGTGGCGGGTCTTTGCTGACTCAACCCTCTGGCCGAATTTCACAGTCTGTATGTGAAATAAAAACAAAGCAAACCCCTTCCAGGATTCCAGTCCAGCTGGGCCTCTCTCAAAGCCCTCAATAAGGTCTCTTGATCTGCAGCCCTATATCTGAGCTTGCTCCTCAATCAGTCCAGTCAGGCCTATCACAGTACCCTGGTTTGAATTGTCTCAGCCCCTTGTGGGCTCTCACAAATTGTCCCTGCTCTTCAAGCAGTCTTGGTCTTGGCGTGGGACACTTCCCCCAGGACTCACTCCCTGGAGACTCTTCACCTCTCTTCACCTTTTGGCTGCAGCTCTTCATCTGGACCACTAAAAGAGTTCAATTCCTCTTCAGGAGTGCATCAAAGTCCTGGACACTTTCCCACTGGCTTTTGGGGAGGGGCACATAACTCCAGCACATTCTTCATCCTTACTTCAGACCCTTGTCCTAGCGGAGTCCCAGCAGCTAGCTCAGAGCACCATCCACTCTCCTCCTCCTCCTCTAGCAAGGAACTACTTTGTCTGGCCCTGCCGCTCTTCTTATATTAGTCTGCTGGACCTTGATTGGTTGCTTCTCACGCAGCCACTCTAGATAGCTTGGAGGATCTCTCTACTGCCCTTTTCTAGGGCAGGGTGTGGCAGGGCCTCCAGCAGGGGGCCTCGTGACCGAGTCCACCCTATAACAGTAGGGGTTTTTAATGTAATTTTATATTTATGTTAAAATAAAAGAATATATAGTCTTTGTTTAAGTGCAGTTCTGCTCTGAAGAGCATCTCTCCATGTGTCATTGCGGGCTTCCAGACATATTGGGTCTCTGTGGTTTCCTTATTAGGTTGAGAGAATTTTTAGTTGCTGGAGGACAGATTTTGCTGAGCATCAGGAAGATGAGTGCTGACTCTTTGACTCTCTGTCGTTACTGTATCTTTTTGGGGTGTCATTTTCAAAAGCATAAGGGTGGCAGTTGCACCATTGACTTTATGGGAACAGAAGTAGGCCAATGCTGTGTACTTATGAAAATCCTAACTTTTAGGACTAGATATTCTCAACCACAGGGTCATGATCAGATGTCAGATTTATATTAAAATGTAGGAGGAGGTTCCAGGGGGGGTTTTGATATGGAAAAGGGTTTCATAGGCTGGAAATGGTGAATCACTGATCTGTAACAGTCTGCACAGCAGAGTTTAAAACGCTTTGTCAATTGCAGCCGAGGTGGCTGGAGGCTAAATCTAAGAATGAAATGGTGCTGGGTGTTCTTGTGAATAGGGACTGTCTCGTTTGTACTAATGTTTAGTGCATTGGATTTTGGGGTACATAACTGTGTGATTGTTTTGTGTTTAGGGTGGGTGTTTGGTACGAGTGAAGCTGTGGCTTCTGGTGTGAGTTGGAACACTTTTTGTGTGGAGTTCATTTGGGTCTTTTGGGGGTGGAGATGTTTTGGAGGCTATGGAGACTGGAGCAAGACCTCTTTTGTTCATGGATGGTAGAAGGAGGAGGCTCCATTGAGTAGCTGCTGCTAAGCTGGGTAATCTACTTCTATGAGTGTAATGTTGTGTACAGACCCTTAATTATGTAGTACCTGAACTATTTTACAAGAATAAAATTTATATGGCACTCACAGCTGTTGGTTCTGACCACCTAACAAACTAGAACTGAAGAAAATAGTAACATATCTCAAAACCCATCCTTGAAACAGCATACAGATGTAGCCTTCAAACCTCACCCCAGCATTAAACAAATATCTTCCTCACCAGCAAACCAAAGGAGAAATCATGTTTATTGCCAATAATGAGTTCTGCTCAAAAATATTTCTTCTGCTTCAAAGGAAAAAACATTCTGACAGGGACTACTTGGATAATCAGAAGTCCTTCAATAATATTTAATGTAAGAATTCAATTCCCAGGTAATAAGCAAGCAGTGTTCATCCCAGACTGTCGTGGGTGGAGGCTTTTAAATAGTTGTGTAGCCACATTCCTTAATAGCCTTTTTCTAAGACTAGCTTGCAAGAGTAGCTTCAGATAGAGTATACTCAGTGACCTGGCTAAAAGATCAAAGATTTGGGTTGTCTTGGCAAGGTTCATGCTTGGAAGAACATGTTGCAACTCTCAGATGTTTCCGAGATTGAAACAGTGGTGCTCAACCACTACTGAATACAAGCTTTATGTTCAGCAGGCAGCCAAAACAGTCTTCTAAATTACAGATCTTTTAAAGAATATTTTTATTTCTGAAGAGTGAGTTTGGGCCTTCCTATTGTTAATTACTTGGTTAGTACAAGTGCCTAGACTGGTGCATGTAGAAGTGTATATGTCTGACATGTGACTGCTGTCCTAATGAGCCAGCAAGGGGTGTGACTTGTGGAGTGTCAGTTCTTGTGCTCTGCACTTCAAAATATAAAGAGAAGGATTCTTCTCTGAGGAATTTGCCACAAAGTGCGTTTTGTTTTCAGCTATTTGACACAGCTTCTCTCTTGTGGAATTTGTCCCTATCCAATGCAATACCGTGGTGCCCAGTTCTCTCCTATTGTGGAGTTTGGTGGCACAGGAATCTAATAATAGTGCTTTTATGTGAAACTTCTCAGCTTCACGGCTCGGAATAAATATTAAGAACCTTCTCCTCTTTGCTAGTTAGGTAAATAGAAAATTTTCTTTGGCTTATGATGTTCCTACATTTAGATCTCCAATTATGTCCTCTGTATCTCTTTAAAGTCAAGATGTGAACTGCTTCCTGTTGTTATACCTATGCATTACACAATGTAAAGAACTGCTATTAATTCTTCACTGTATTCCTCTCTCGTGTCCCAGTTTTCCTTCTAGTGCAGCTAACACATCTAATGTATTCATGGTTTCCACATATATTCTTGATCTTACTGTCTCATCCAGTTGCACATTTTGCTTATTCAGTCTGCAGCAAGTTCTTGTGGAAAAAATAACGTATTTTGTTTAACACTGTGAGGCATAGTGAGTCCAGTCTGAAACACGATCTTCAAAGCAACCTATGTTTGATCTATACTACCCTGTAGAGCCCTGTCCAGGAGGCATGGAAGGCAGAGTTCTCTCTGTGGTACACAGTGCCTAACCTACATTCTTTCTGTGGGGCTGTGGATCTGCATACAGAGGAGGGGATAAGGCATTGTCATTTCTAACCACGCTATGAGGAATCCACACACTGCTGACTAATTTTGGTGGGAGCTCTCACGGGAGTAGGAATATTTCTGACAAAAAGGCAGCAGCCAGCCAGAGACAGCCTGGCTCCATGGAATCATGTTGCTAAATGGCATGACACAGTGGGTAGGGGATGGCATGACACAGTGGGTAGGGGAAAGCAGGAATGGAGTTTCTGCTGAGCTAACTATGATGCATCCATGGAGTGCCATATGTCTGGACAATTATATATATTCCCCATCTTAATTTTAGTTTGCATTTGCTAGAAACCTACAGAAAGTTCCATTACTTACAGACTTTAAGGCCAGAAAGGACCATCATGATCATGTGGTTCTCAACCAGAGGTATGTGCACCCCTCGGAGTACACAGAGGTCTTCCAGGGGGTACACTAAGTGATCTAGATATTTGCATAGTTTTACAACAGGCTACATAAAAAGCACTAGCCAAGTCAGTACAAACTAAAATGTCATACAGACAATAGCTTGTTTATACTGCTCTACATACTAAAATGTAAGTACAATATTTCTATTCCAATTGATTTATAATGATATGGTAAACATGAGAAAGTAAGCAATTTTTCATTAATAGTGTGCTGTGACACTTTTTTTTTGTATTTTTGTGTCTGATTTGTAAGCAAGTAGTTTTTAAATGAGGTGAAACTTGGGGTATGCAAGACATATGAGACTCCTGCAAGGGGTACAGTAGTCAGGAAAGGTTGAGAACCACTGATCTAGTCTGACCACCTGTATGTCTCAGGCCACAGAATTTCACCCATGCACTAATAGGCCCATAACCTCCTGCTGAGTTACTGGGAAGTTCTTAAATCTTGATTTAAAGACTTCAAGTTACAGAGAATCCACTCTTTCCTTTAGTTCAAACTGGTGAGTGATCCATGCCCCACACTGCACAGGAAGGTGAAAAATCCCCATTGTCTTTACTAATCTGACCTGGGGGAAAGTTTCTTCCTAATCCCCAATATGGCAGTCAGTTAGATCCTGAGCATGTGGGCAAGATCCATCAGCCAGACACCTGGGAAAAAATTCTCTGTAGTAACTCAAGAGCCCTCCCCATTTAGTGTCTCATTTCCAGCGGCTGGAGATATTTGCTACAAGCTGTCGTGGATGGGCAATATACCATTGTAGGCAGTCTCATCAGATCATCCCCTCCATAAACTTATCAAGTTTGATCTTCAAACAAGTTAAGTTTTTTACATCTCCATCTCTCCTTGAAAGGCTGTTCCAGAACTTCACTCCGCTGATTATTAGAAACCTTCATCTAATTTGAAGCCTAAACTTACTGATGGCCAGTTTTATATCCATTTCTTCTTGTGCCAACATGGGCCTTTGACTGGCTGTAACAAAACATTTTTTACCCTCTTCTTTTCTCTGGCAATCATAAAATACACTTTTCTGAAAAGGAATGAATGCTTGTTGGAACTGGAAGCCAAGATCAATAAAGTTTTTTTTATTAAAAAACAACTTAAGGTCAGAGCCTCAGCTGATGGAAATTAACTTAAATGGTGATATGTCTATGTACATTAGCTGAAGATTGGCCTGTAAAGTTTTTAAGGGGTTTTGAGAGCAGGAATATTGGGTTAAATAGGTTATGATTTTTTAAAATAAATCAGTTGGGTTTTATAGGTTTCAGAGTAGCAGCCGTGTCAGTCTGTATCTGCAAACAGAAAAGGAGTACTTGTGGCACCTTAGAGACTAACAAATTTATTTGAGCATAAGCTTTTGTGAGCTACAGGTCACTACGTTGGATGCATGCAGTGGAAAATACAGTGGGGAGATTTTATATAGACAGAGAACATGAAACAATGGGTGTTACCATACACACTGTAACGAGAGTGATCAGGTAAGGTGAGCTATTACCAGCAGGAGAGGGGAAAAAAAAAAAATCTTTTGTAGTGATAACCAAGGTGGGCCATTTCCAGCAGTTGACAAGAATGTGTGAGGAACGGGGGTGGGGAGGGGAGATAAACATGGGAAAATAGTTTTGCTTTGGGTAATGACACATCCACTCCCAGTCTTTATTCAAGCCTAATATAACTGTGTCCAGTTCACAAATTAATTCCAATTCAGCAGTCTCTCATTGGAGTCTGTTTCTGAAGTTTTTGTTGTTGAAGAATTGCAACTTTTAGGTCTGTAATCGAGTGACCAGAGAGATTGAAGTGTTCTCCAACTGGTTTTTGAATGTTATAATTCTTGACGTCTGATTTGTGTCCATTTATTCTTTTACATAGAGACTATCCAGTTTGGCCAATGTACATGGCAGAGAGGCATTACTGGCACATGACATATCACATTGGTAGATGCGCAGATGAACGAGCCTCTGATAGTGTGGCTGATGTGCTTAGGCCCTATGATGATGTTCCCTGAATAGATATGTGGACAGAGTTGGCAACAGGCTTTGTTGCAATGATAGGTTCCTGGATTAGTGTTTTTGTTGTGTGGTTTCTGGTGAGTATTTGCTTCAGATTGGGGGGCTGTCTGTAAGCAAGGACTGGCCTGTCTCCCAAGATCTGTGAGAGTGATGGGTCGTCCTTCAGGATAGATTGTAGATCCTTGATGATGCACTGGAGAGGTTTTAGTTGGGGGCTGAAGGTGATGGCTAGTGGTGTTCTGTTCTTTTCTTTGTTGGGCCTGTCCTGTAGTTGGTGACTTCTGGGTACTCTTCTGGCTCTGTCAATCTGTTTCTTCACTTCAGCAGGTGGGTATTGTAGTTGTAAGAATGCATGATAGAGATCTTGCAGGTGTTTGCCTCTGAGGGGTTGGAGCAAATGTGGTTATATCGTAGAGCTTGGCTGTAGACAATGGATCGTGTGGTGTGATCTGGATGAAAGCTAGAGGCATGTAGGTCGGAATAGCGGTCAGCAGGTTTCCGATATCGGGTGGTGTTTGTGACCATCGCTTATTAGCACCGTAGCGTCCAGGAAGTGGATCTCTTGATTGGACTGGTCCAGGCTGGGGTTGATGGTGAGATGGAAATAGTTGAAATCATGGTGGAATTCCTCCAGGGCTTCTTTTCCATGAGTCCAGATGATGAAGATGTCAGTGTAGCGCAAGTAGAGTAGGGTCATTAGGGGACGAGAGCTGAGGAAGCGTTGTTCTAAGTCTGCCATAAAAATGTTGGCATGCTGTGGGGCCACTTGCCTCTATGGCCAACTGCAGCCCAAGGTTTTAGCCACTTGCCTCAGTGGCAAACTGCAGCCTTTCACTGGTCACTCCCCTCAGTGGCAAGTTCCTGTGGAGGAGGATGGGGGGAGACCTGGACCCCCTACTACGCTAGTTCCCAACGCAGGGAGCTTCTAAGCGGCAGCCATGTGCTGCGTCTCTTTCAACGTCCACCGGCCATTTCCCCATAGCCTTAGCACCTTTTCTACTCCTGTACCTGGGCTTCTGTCTTTCATCCAGTCAGGCTGGAGCTCTGCTCTGCTCTGTCCAGGGTGCTAACGGTTCCCTCAGGGATCCAGTCCTTTCTCCCTGGGCTCCCAAGAGGGAACTGACTCCTCTGCCCCGCAGCTCTCTCTATATATGAGCCTGCTCTGCTCTGATTGGCTGCTCCTTGCAGCCCCTCACTGATTGGCTGTCTGCTGCACAGCCTCCCTAGGGCTGCTTTTAACCCTTTCTCCACTCCCCTTCAGCCTAAAGACTTGATCAGCCCTAATGGTGCAGACCAATTGCTCTTCTCTGTAATAAGGCTTGTAAGAGGGATGTATGTTATGCTTTTAATACTTTGGGAACAAAAAAACTGTTAAGATAGAGCTCTAAGAGACCAGATCCTGTAACTATCACCTGTAGGCAAGCATGTGTGAGACAACGTGGATGAGGTAATATCTTTTATTGGTAACAGTCACCTTCTGTTGGTGACAGAGACAAGCTTTCGAGCTACACAGAGCGCTCTAGGTCTGGGAAAGGTACTCAGAGCATCACTGCTAAATGTAAGATTGAACAAAATTAAACGATCTGTTCAATAGATACCACGCTCAACTTGTCTTTCTAATATTCTGGAACCGACATGGCTACAACACACTGCGTACAGGAGTTGTGTGTCTATCTCCAGATTTCCTCTGCGTTTCTTGATTGCCTGTTACTGCCACACCCCCGCTACCCTATCGTTTGTTTGGGTCTTGGGCAGTAATAATATGGCTGCTAGAGTCTGGCTGGCCATAACAGCAGGTTTTATGTTGCTTTCATCTTCACAAGAAAAAAACATCATTGTGTTGGGAGAAGAAACAGCAGGAGAAGCTGACAGGGCTAACCAGAAAAAAAAAACTACACACCCACACTGAAATTAGAAGTAATGATGAATGACACACCCAAAATAAGTAACTTTTATTATAGCATATTCTCTTTTTCTCAGTTTTTTAAAATTCCCTGCTCATGGAGTTGCCAGTTTTCTTCCTGAGGATATACTATAGAAAGATTCAGATTCAAACTGAGCAAACCACCTTGATATTTAGTTCATTTGCATGTCTCTGCACTTAGGAACATAGGAATTGCCACACTGGATCAGCCCTGGGATCCATCTAGTCCACTCCAGTATCCTGTTTCTAAAACTGGCCATTACCAGAGGCTCCACAGGAAGGTGTAAGAACCCTGCAGTAGGCAGAGGTAGGATAATCTGCTCCTACATTAGGTCTCAGACTTATCCCTAATAGGTAGAAACTTCTGTAAGCCCTGATTCAGTAGGTTTAATATCTCTCCCAAAATTTTTGGCATCATTAATTATAACACTGGATATTCTTTTTATCCATATAAATGTCCAGTCCTATTTTGAATCCTGCTAATTTCTCAGCGACAATGAATTTCACAGTCTAATTATAAATTCTGAGCAAAAGTATTTCCTTTTATCATTTTTGAGCTTGCCACCTTTTAATTTCATTGAATGCCCCTTTGTTTTTGTGTTGTGGGTTTCAACAGAAATTTAACATGATATGCTTAGACAAGTTGGCAACATGGAAGTACAAGAACTCTCCTGAGCAGATCTGCAATTGTGAGATATCCAGCTTACAAGGTTTGGTTAAGCATGAAATGTTAAGTTGCTTATCTAAAGTTTGAGGCTTGCTCATCAGTAATGGAGCCTCTTTGCATGTGCCTGTCCCTCACCTTGTCTATTTGTTTAAACTCTGCCAAACCTGTTTATCAACTCAGTGTGCTTATTAGTGCTCATTAGCACAGCTGTTACCCAGCACTCCTGTGTTGACTGTTTCTGCTCCTAAAAATCACCAGTGTCATGCATTTGATGAAGTGAGCTGTAGCTCAGGAAAGCTTATGCTCTAATAAATTTGTTAGTCTCTAAGGTGCCACAAGTACTCCTTCTCTTTTTGCAGATACAGAATAACACGGCTGCTACTCTGAAACAATGTCACTAAGTTTACTTATTTCTTCCACTTCTTGTTAAAGTTCCACGTTATTTGCATTTAAGAAAATTCAATGGATTGACATGATGTACGGGAAATTCAAATTTATAAGCGCATGCACTTTTGTTCTGAGCTAAGATCATTCATTTTCATTCACGTAAATGTGTGGTTTTGTTTTGTTAAAGATTCTGGAGTAAAATATTTTGTCAACTTTTTCATTTCTTTTTATGCTTTTATTTGGGCTAAGTGAGAGAAACAAAAATGTAAAGATTAATTTTTGTTTAGCTTTTTTTTTCCCTAGGAAGACTTTTGAACCCCTTGTGCTCTTGATGCATTACTATAACAAATACATTTGCAAAATGGATAAGCACACTGAACAGGGTTATGACTATTCGAGCACTACCTTGAAGGGTGGAGACACTATAGGTGGAGTTTAGTTGGTTGTTTTTTTTTAAACTCTTTCACCCACAGGCATTTCTTTGTAGCTGTCTTTGATATGAATCATCATTATCCTAGCAGCTCTTTGAATACCTTCTTAGTTATGTTAAAACCTTGCTAACCGTGTAGAAACATAAGCTGAGAGGTGTGTGTGTGTCTGTTTGGAAACTAGAATTCTGAGGCCTGTAAAATAGATTTGGGATTTACATTAATACTGCAGGCTTTTGCTACTCTTGGATATGGTACATTGCTGTTTCTGATTGTGAGCAAGGAATAAGGTAAGGACAAAAGTCAGAAATATTTTTCTCCTGAATGTAAATGTATCTTTATTCGAGAGACAAGGTGGGTGAGGTAATATCTTCTTGGACCATCTTTTGTTGGTGAGAGAGACAAGCTTTTGAGATTACACAGAGCTCTTCTTCAGGTTCTTTATTCGAGCGCAGTCAGTAGGAGCGCGTTGTGCTTTGTTTTCAGAATGGTATCTGAGACTTATGAAAACACAGTGTGCCTTATTTCTTATCTGAAAGATCCAGAATATGCTTGGTGTGATATAAACATATAGGGAGACACAATCTGTATCCTGAAGAGCTTACGCTCTAAAGAGAGAAGACAAAGTGCAATAGACAAAATATAAGCAAAATGTTTGAGGTTATATTTCCTAAACATTAGGTGCAACTAATCTGTGTCTTCCTACAGTACAGCCAAGTATAAGAAATGCTTATAGTGACAAAACATCATAATTTTCACAAGTATCCTGTCGTAAAAAGGCTACTTTTTTTACAGTCTCCTGATCTCTTCTATTTACTTTTTCTGCTAAGTTTTTACTTTGCTCTTAAAAATGTTTTGTATTAATGTTTAGAAGTTCACCAGTATTAACTTGAAAATGGCGTGTTACTGTTAATTCCCTTACTGCTTTTAAATTTAAAAATCTCCTAACAAAACATAGAGCTCTGACTTTTGCAAATATTGATCACTCATTCTGGACTACACAAAAAACAAAGCTAACTTTAAATGTGCTTAGGTGAGCTGGCAAAACAAGGAGCTTTCCCCCACACCCAGATGTAACCATCTCCTATGTGCCATGATTGTATCACCATGCACAGGCAGAAACTATTTTGGAGGGGATCACTGAAAATTCTTCAGAGCACTTAAATATTGAACTGATTGTTAGTTTATAAAAATGAATGCACAGGGTATTGTTGTCTCTCTCATGGCTTATCACTATAAGAGAAATGTCCTTTAGTTGCTTGTGCCAGGTTATGTGCATAATTGCCAACATTTTAAAGTGCTCGAGGGCAGCATTTCCCAAGCTTTTGAAAGCTGAGCCTCACTTCAGGGAAATGACTTCAATTGTGCTCTCTTCTGTTGAAAAACTGGATAGAGTTCAGAGAGGAGCCATGAGAATAATTAAAGGATTAGGAAACCTGCCTTACAGTGATCACTGAAGTAGCTCAATTTATTTATCTTAACAAAGAGAAGTTAAGGGGTCACTTGATTCCAGCCTGTAAGTACTTACATGGGCTCTTTGATCTAGCAGAGAAAGGTATAAAAGATGATCCAATGGCTGGAAAGTGAAGCTAGACAAATTCAGACTGGAAATAATGTGTAAATTTTTAACAGTGAATAATTAACCATTGGAACAACTTACTAAGGGTCATGGTGGATTCTTCATCACTGTCCATTTTAAAATAGAGATTGGATGTTTTTCTAAAAGAAATTATTCTGGGGAAATCCTATGGCCTGTTGTTATATAGGAGGACAGACTATATGATCACAATGGTCCCTTCTGGCTTTGGAATCTATGAATCCTACCATGTCAGCAGGGCAGCATGGAGGAAACTTGCGCTGCTACTTTGCCCTAGCTTAAGCTAATTCTTCGCGTTCCCAGGGGGCATGGTGCCCTGTGATCTGGGAAATGATGCTGTAATTCTCTGCAATTCTCAATATGAACTAACTAGAGCCTGAGAATCGCTTTGCCTGTGGCTTCTGGAAGGTTTTATATGCACTTGTGCTAGCACTTTACAAACATTGTCTAATGATCATGATATCCTAGTGAAGGTAAATATTAAACCTTTTTACAGAGGAAGGATATAAACACAGGAAGGTTAAGTGACTTAACTAAGGCTCAAGAAGGAGTCTGTCAATGCCCTGGTCAGAACGTAGGACTTCCATTCTCTATACCACACTGACTCTCTTGCATTTAAGTTTGGCTACAAAGGGAAGCGGGGGTCACAGTGGCTGACTAGTAGAGTAGCTGGCTCAGTTGCGGACAGTCATCTGGCTGGAACTTATAGCAACTGAAGCTATCGGTAAGCAGCTTGTGTGGTGTTGGTGTCCATTTCCTCCACATATGGACCTGACTTCCCCCCCCCCCCACACCCTATCAATAGATTGGCTACGCATCTCACAAGTCCCAAAGGCCAGTCTGTGAGGTAGAAATATTTTTGTAATGAGCAGAAGTACTCTGTTCACATGTGCGATCCCTGAAATCCGAGGGCAAGGAGTCACAGCTGTGGGCTTTGTGGGTCCCAAAGATTTGCTCTAGAAAAAGTGACTAAAAGTCTATGAACATGTATGGCAGAACTTATCAGCTGTGTAATATTAACATTCACTGTTACGTTACCCAGGGATTTGTAGAGAGGGGTGTGTATGTGTCTGTGTGAGGGCGTGAGAGGGACCTTCAGAATCCCCTTTGTTGAAGAAAAACGGCGTAAGAGGCTAAATCAGAGCAGCAGCCAGATTATATCCCCAGGCTGCCTGAGAGCTGAACCTTGGATGCCACAGAAGAAAAATCCCTCTCTGCCTCCACTTCTGAGTCCAGCACATTGGTCTCTCACTAGTCAGAATCACATGTGCTGTGATATTAACTGGAGAAGACTGGAGAGGGTTGGGTAGCACAAAGGAATGTCTGCCATTTTGCTTTTAATAACAATGCAGTCACGCTCAAGACTTCAGTTTCCTTTGAAATAATAGTACCGTTTTGAAACATGACATTCCCCTTCATAAGAGGGGCCTGGCATGTAAATACTTGGATCACAAGTGATAGTAAATTTTATTTTGGTGGTAGGCAGTTGCAGTTTTTTAATAAACTGAAAAAAGCCATTCTGGGGGCATTAGTCTTATTGCTCTCTCACATGAGCCTGCACACTCCTCCTCTTCTATTTGTTATAAGTGGAATAAGATAACATGAGGTTATTGATACCATGTAAACTGTTGCATGGCAAATTTAATAGGCAATGGAGTTCTCCCCACACATCAGCTATCGTGAATAGGGTCCCAGCAATCATGAGATTTTAAATAAATTGTTAAAAAGAAAAGGAGTACTTGTGGCCCCTTAGAGACTAACAAATTTATTAGAGCATAAGCTTTCGTGAGCTACAGCTCACTTCATCGGATGCTTCTGGTGGAAAAAAAAACAAAGAATACAGACTAACACGGCTGCTACTCTAAATAAATGGTTGCGGGTTCTGTTTTTTGCCTTCTGGCTTCTGAGCCTTTTCGGGTACATCTTGACAGCTGGTGGGAGTCAATCTTGCAGCCTGTGTTGACAGACGCAGGCTAGTGGTGCTTGGGCTAGCATGCTAAAAACAGCTGTTGTAGATGTTGCTTTGGCATTCGGGCCTGTCCCTCCCTAAGCTTCAGAGCCAGTGTCTCCACATTGCTATTTTTAGAATGCTAGCATGAGTGTGTCAACTCTGCATGACAGTGCCCGGAGCACCTATGTAGACATATCCTCAGGGGTTCATAAATATTTAACTTGTTAGTCAACACTTCTTTGCTGTTTTGAAATTACCTTTATATCCCATCCTTTGCTACAGATTGCAGCAAAATGGTATGAAAGAATGGCAAGTGTATGTAATGTAATGTATGCTTTTATCAGATTGAATGATTAGATGAAATTAACTTCCTTGTTCCTGCTGAACTACAAACTTAGAGTACCTTTTCGGTACCCTCACATCCCTCAAAAATTATTTTTCCACCTGAGTCATGAAAAAGTCATTTTGTCTTCCTTATTGGAAGTCACATTAGTCATAGATTCATAGATACTAAGGTCAGAAGGGACCATTCTGCTCATCTAGTCCGATCTCCTGCACAGCGCAGGCCACAGAATCTCACCCACCCACTCCTATGAAAAACCTCACCCATGTCTGAGCTATTGAAGTCCTTAAATCATGGTTCAAAGACTTCAAGGAGCAGAGAAGCCTCCCTCAAGTCAACATGCCCCATGCTATAGAGGAAGGCAAAAAACCTCCAGGGCCTCTCCAATTTGCCCTGGAGGAAAATTCCTTCCCGACCCCAAATATGGCGATCAGCTAAACCCTGAGCATATGGGCAAGATTCACCAGCCAGATAGCCAGGAAAGAATTTTCTATAGTAACTCAGATCCCATCCATCTAATATCCCATCTCAGGGGATTTGGCCTATTTACCCTGAATATTTAAAGATCAATTACTTACCAAAATCCCATTATCCCATCATACCATCTCCTCCATAAACTTATCAAGTAGAATCTTAAAACCAGATAGATCTTTTGCCCCCACTGCTTCCCTAGGAAGGCTATTCCAAAACTTCACTCCTCTGATGGTTAAAAACCTTCGTCTAATTTCAAGTCTAAACTTCCTGGTGGCCAGTTTATACCCATTTGTTCTTGTGTTCACATTGGTGCTGAGCTGAAATAATTCCTCTCCCTCTCCTGTATTTATCCCTCTGATATATTTATAGAGGACAATCATATCTCCCCTCAACTTTCTTTTAGTTAGCCTAAACAAGCCAAGCTCCTTGAGTATCCTTTCATAAGACAGGTTTTCCATTCCTCAGATCATCCTAGTAGCCTTTCTCTGTACCTGCTCCAGTTTGAATTCATCCTTTTTAAACATGGGAGACCAGAACTGCGCACAGTATTCTAGGTGAGGTCTCACCAGTGCCTTGTATAATGGTACTAAAACCTCCTTATCCCTACTGGAAATGCCTCTCCTGATGCATCCCAAAACCGCATTAGCTTTTTTCACAGCTATATCATGTTGGCAGCTCATAGTCATCCTATGATCAACCAATACTTCAAGGTCCTCCTCCTCTTCCGTTACTTCTAATTGATGCGTCCCCAACTTATAGCTAAAATTCTTGTTATTAATCCCTAAATGCATAACCTTACACTTCTCACTATTAAATTTCATCCTATTACTATTACTCCAGTTTACAAGGTCATCCAGATCTTCCTGTATAATATCCCGATCCTTCTCTGAATTGGCAATACCTCCCAGCTTTGTATCATCTGCAACTTTATTAGCACACTCCCACTTTTTGTGCCAAGGTCAGTAATAAAAAGATTAAATAAGGTTGGTCCCAGTACCGATCTCTGAGGAACTCCACTGGTAACCTCCCTCCAACCTGACATTTCGCCTTTCAGTAGGACCCGTTGCAGTCTCCCCTTTAACCAATTCCTTATCCACCTTTTGATGTTCATATTGATCCCCATCTTCTCCAATTTAACTAATAATTCCCAATGTGGCACGGTATCAAACGCTTTACTGAAATCTAGGTAAATTAAATCCACTGCATTTCCTTTATCTAAAAAATCTGTTACTTTTTCAAAAAAGGAGATTAGGTTGGTTTGGCACGATCTACCTTTTGTAAAACCATGTTGTATTTTGTCCCATTTACCATTGACTTCAATGTCCTTAACTAATTTCTCCTTCAAAAATTTTTCCAGGACCTTGCATACTACAGATGTCAAACTAACTGGCCTGTAGTTACCTGGATCACTTTTTTTCCCTTTCTTAAAAATAGGAACTGTATTAGAAATTCTCCAATCATACGGTACAACTCCTGAGTTTACAGACTCATTAAAAATTCTTGCTAATTTCAGGTGCCAATTCCTTTAATATTCTTGGATGAAGATATCTGGGCCCCCCGATTTAGTCCCATTAAGCTGTTCGAGTTTCGCTTCTACCTCAGATATGGTAATATCTACCTCCATATCCCCATTCCCATTTGTCATGTTACCCTTATCCCTAAGATCCTCTTTAGCCTTATTATTTGAGGCAAAGTATTTGTTTAGATATTGGGCCATGCCTAGATTATCCTTAACTGCCACTCCATCCTCAGTGTTTAGCGGCCCCACTTCTTCTTTTAGTTTTCTTCTTAAATATATGGCTATAGAAACTTTTACTATTGGTTTTAATTTCCTTTGCAAGGTCCAACTCTACTCGACTTTTAGCCTGTCTCACTTTATCCCTACATGTTCTGACCTCAATAAGGTAGCTTTCCTTGTTAATCCCTCCCATCTTCCATTCCCTGTATGCTTTCTGCTTCTCCTTAATCACCTCTCTAAGATGCTTGCTCATCCAGCTTGGTCTACAACTCCTTCCTATGAATTTTTTCCCCTTTCTTGGGATACAGGCTTCCGATAGCTTCTGGAGCTTTGATTTAAAGTAATCCCAGGCCGCCTCTACCTTTTAGATCTATAAATTCTTCAGTCCAATCCACTTCCCTAACTCATTTTCTTAATTTTTGAAAGTCAGCCCTTTTGAAATCAAAAACCCTAGTTGCAGATTTATTTTTGTTAATCCTTCCATTATTTTGAACTGAATTAGCTCATGATCACTTGAGCCAAGATTAACTCCTACCACCATTTCTTCTATGAGGTCCTCACTACTCACCAAAATTTAAATCTAAAATGGCATCCCCTCTAGTCGGTTCAGCAAATACTTGATGAGGGAATCCATCAGCTATTGCATCTAGGAAAATCTGAGCCTTATTATTACTAGCACTGGTCCTCCAGTCTATACATTTGTACATGATTCTTTCTGAAGTTCTTTAAAAACTGAGCCAGATATCTGCAGGCTGGAATAAAATACTTCTGGAGGCTTAGCTATTCTGGTTAGATAGCTACTGATGATTGACACGTCACAAGTTTCCTGATAACTACCTCCTAACAGTTTTGGTAAGGATGGTGATGGTCCCATGGAATGACCTGATTCTCTTATCTGTCAACCAATGCTCTGATTCTACAAAAAGAAAAGGAGTACTTGTGGCACCTTAGAGACAAACAAATTTATTTGAGCATAAGCTTTCGTGCGCTACAGCTCACTTCATCGGATGCAAGCTCACGAAAAGCTTATGCTCAAATAAATTTTAGTCTCTCTAAGGTGCCACAAGTACTCCTTTTTTCTTTTTGCGAATACAGACTATCACGGCTGCTACTCTGAAACCTGATTCTACAGTCTCTCCAAGCAACTGGACCCTTGCTCCCATGCATAACCCCACTTACTTCATTTGGATCTGCTGGATGCTCAGCACTTATCACTTGGACTGCTTATTTAGTTGCCTAAAATGCCAACACAGGAGCCTAACATTAAATAACCAGTTTTTTAAAAGTTTATTCCAAATACCTTTTTTGGTTATCTAAAAATAACCTAACTAATCTGAACATTAGTCAGACATCTTCTAGTCACCAAGAGCTTATGTAACTGCAATGTAAAGAATTGCCTAATTACAGTCATAGTTACTGGAAACCCTGCCACATCGTTTGAGAAATTTGTCATATAATCATTGGAGCATACTCAACTATTCATTGACTCATTGGAACATATAGTGCGTAGGACCAAGTGTGATTAAAGGTACTTGGGAGCTGAAGAATTGAAGCGAAGTCTAAATGAAATGTTTGTTCATTTAGGGGGGTATGCGTGGGGTTTTTGTGCTTGTGCTTTTTGTTCAGATTTTTTATTTGGTTGTTTGTTTTAAAGAATAAATCAGTTGTGCTGTAATTTTATTCTTATCTGATTTTTTTTAAATGAGTTCAGTCAATTTATTCCAGGGATATTGTATTTTTTAATATCAGTATTTAGAGCGCCGATTCATACCTGTCATTTGAAATTTTTTCTTCAAAGGCTTGTATATTTCAAGAGACAGTGCCAATGTGGGGAAAGCAGTCTGTTTCGTAGTCCCTCTCCCAATGAGTCTCCAAACTCCACAGCCTTTGATAACAGTTTGGGACTTGCCTACAATGTAATGGAAATATGCGAGCACTTGAAGGAAAAAATGGTTACTCGCCTTCTTGTAACTGTTCTTCAAGATGTGTTACATATATCTGTTATACGTCCCACCTTCCTTTCCCAACGCATTGGAGCCTACCATTGGTTTTCAGTGTGAAGGAACTGAAGAAAGGGTCATGGTGACTCCACTCCGTATATCCTCAATATGGAACAAGGAGATACATAGATGCTAAGGTCAGAAGGGACCATTCTGATCATCTAGTCCGACCTCCTGCACAGCGCAGGCCACAGAATGTCACCCACCACTCCTATGAAAAACCTCACCCATGTCTGAGCTATTGAAGTCCTTAAATCATGGTTCAAAACTTCAAGGAGCAGAGAAGCCTCCCTCCAGTCAACCATGCCCCATGCTACAGAAGAAGGCAAAAAAACCTCCAGGGCCTCTCCAATCTGCCCTGGAGGAAAAGTCCTTCCCGACCCCAGATATGGCAATCAGCTAAACCCTGAGCACATGGGCAAGATTCACCAGCCAGATAGCCAGGAAAGAATTTTCTATAGTAAATCAGATCCCATCCATCTAATATCTCATCTCAGGGGATTTGGCCTATTTACCCTGAATATTTAAAGATCAATTACTTACCAAAATCCCATTATCCCATCATACCATCTCCTCCATAAACTTATCGAGTAGAATCTTAAAACCAGATAGATCTTTTGCCCCCACTGCTTCCCTTGGAAGGTTATTCCAAAACTTCACTCCTCTGATGGTTAAAAACCTTCGTCTGATTTCAAGTCTAAAATGAGATGAGAGGGCAGAGCTGCCTCATGGATACTGCTAGGGAAAACTCTTACGCACATATACCTATAGTGTACCGAACATACCATAATACATCTCGAACAACAAGAAGACGAGTAACCATTTTTTTGGGGGGGGGGATAATAAACAGTTTCATTTTGGGCAAGAAGACGGGGTTTCCTTTCAATTCTGCATCTGGCACGGTGCTTTGTAAATGGGCAAATTAATGGTTGGGAGGGGAACAAGTATTAAGCTTTTCTTCTCCTCTTTCTTCACCATCAAAAAAGAAGACTGACTCCTACCTAGAAGCAGTTGTTATCAAGTAAAGATATACATGCCATTGGATCAGCTTAGAGCAGCTTAGGTTGTGAGGGGTATAATGACCTTAAGAATTTCGTTTCTAGTTGTTTGGCAGTTTGAGTTCACTGAAATAATTTATCGCAGCAACTTTGAGAAATGTGCTTAAAGAGCTTTAGTTGCTCACGTAAGCTTTTTTCTTTGCAGATTTGAGTGCGTCTTCTGTTGATTACATTTGTCACTCGTGTGGCTTTGGGCAAGTAACTTTATTGAAGTATCTATAAAATTGAGATACTTGCTTACCTGTCCCTCAGGGGTATTGTGAGGATACTTTTAGAGTATTTCTTCAGTGCAAACATGAGTTATTGACCCTCGTGTGTGACCACTAGTGTTGCCCTAATTGAGGCAAGAGTGCGCACGCTTCAAAGCCCTACTCAAGTTACTGCATCCACACTATCATTGTACTCCATTGTGTGAGGCGATAGGCCTCTTGGGGCATATCCTAGAGTTCTTAGCGCTACATCAATCTGAGCTGCTATCCGAATATTTCTACAGCGTGTTGTGAAAACCTGTCTTGCTTTTCTGGCCACCTGTGCAGAAATGGGCTCAGCCCACCAACTCACCAATTTCTGTCTGCAGCCTTCATTTTGATACACAGCATGGATCCAACTTGGAATGATGAGCTGCACCAAATATTAGCATGAATGCAATTCTCAATATTGGCAAGTGAAATATTTTGCTTATCAGCTTCCTTAAAGGGTCATTATAGCCATAAGAACATTAAAGACTTAGTACATCACCTTCAAACACAGTATTGAATTTGTTTATAGTAGAAGTAGAACAAGTTTACTAACAAAAGAGCATAGATTAAGTAATACCAAGTAAAAGAGAGAAAGGTAGAGGTGGTTACAAACAAATAAAAGTGAAAACAGATCTGAAAGTCTAGAACTTAATATAGCAAGATACAGTCTTTGTTCAAGATGATTTCTCTCACTTACAGTCTCCTTTCCAGCTTTTTACTGGCCACCTTGGCCAGGACTCATCACAGAGATCAAATGGTTTGGTTTCTTTATCTCCTAAGATGAAGGAAAAAGATGGAGAGTCTCTCTGTTCCTTGTATCCCCAAAGGAATGCTTTTGTTTTACAAGTCAAGAAGACCACCTGGGGATTCAGTCTCTGGGTCTCTCGGAGCCATGTTAATTCTCTGTTTCTTGAGTTCAGGATCAGGATATAACCCCTGCCGTTTAGCTCAATGGCTTTGTTTACTGCTAATATGTAAATTGATGTAAACCCACAATCCTTTGCCTAGGACAGACCTGTTTGTCATCTTTACCTAGGCTAGGCTATCTGGCCTTAAACATGTTTTAGTAACAGCATACAAAGGGAATTCATAACTTCACATATAACATTAACACATGTATTTTGCAACGATATTAATAAGTTGCTTTCATGTGATTCCTTCTAAGGCATATCTTGTACAAATATTAATGCATTAGTGTGTAGGATGTGAATCCCTACATGCATATGGTCACAGGGTTTATTTGGCTGTGTAGGTTACTGCTTTTCATCTGACTCTTCACTCTAACCTCCTATCCCCCCCCGGCTCTCCAGAGGACTGTTCACATGCTAGCTGCCAGAAATTCTATTAGTCGGAGGTTCCCAGGCCTGAGATCGGCAAACTTCTGGCATGGGGATGAAATGCCCTCCTACAATTGGCAGCAATCCCTGGCAGAGAGGCCAGTCTCACCTTTCTTTATAACTGGTATCTACTATTGGCCTTTGGTAACGTGCCACAAAAAGAAGAAAACATTCATACACCACAGTAAGACGGCCTTTCCCCAGTTAGACTAGGTACACACCCACTCTCTTCCCACCTTGTTTATCTAGACTTGGTGAACCACCAACAGTAAGGTACTGATGTTGCCACAACCCAATGCCAGCCTTCTTTTAACCTGTGGATGGGGGTTTGAGATGAATATTTTCCTCCACCTAGTAGGCTGCCCCTTGAACCCCCAGACTAAAGGGCCCCACCAATCTGGTTATTCTAAAAGCACCAGATACCTGCCTTTCACACCCCTACTTCTAGTAAAAACATCCCTGCCACGTGAAGGGAAGTGATGGGGAGTTTGACTGTCAGAGGCTATCATAGACGCTGGCCTTTTATGGGAAGTGTTGGGAACACCGCACCCTGCACATAACAGTCCTTTTGGGGAGGCTCTTACTCAGGGATGAAAGTAGAAATAGGGACTTACCAGTACGGGGCTGGCTTGGACCCAGCTCTGACCCCCAGAAGGAGCGGGGCCTCGGGCAGAAGGGGCAGGTATGGGGTGGTCAGAGCCAGCTCCGGCCCACCCTGTACCAGTAAGTGCCCTCCCCCTCCCCTGCTGGGGTAGCAGCGGCAGCTGGGGGCTCTGGCAGCAGTTTAAAGGACCCACGGCTCGGCCGCCACTACCACCCCATACCCTTTAAACCGCTGCCGGAGCCCTCCGCTGCCACTGCTACCCCAGGGCTCTGGAGGCTATTTAAAGGACCCAGGACTCCCCTGCTTCTACTGCCCGGGCCCTTTAAATAGCCCCTGGAGCCCCGCTGCCGCTAACCCAGGGCTCCAGCAGCAGGGCTCTGGTGGCAATTTAAAGAGCCTGGGGTTCAAGCTGCTGCTGGGAGCCCCAGGCACTTTAAATTGCTGCCTGGGGAAGCCAGGCTGCCCCGGTACGGCGCACCGGCTCTTGCCGGTACGCCGTACCGGGGCGTACCAGCTTACTTTCACTTCTGCTCTTACCTTACAACATGAGCTAGTAAATAGTTGCTATGCTTTTGAACACCATTGCATAACAGTGCAGTAGAACTTTTTCTCTTTGAAAACTTTTTAAGTGATATAGTTTAGTATCATGTATTGAACATCTTTCTTTTAAAGAAGAGCTCTGTGTAGCTCAAAAACTTGTCTTTCACCAACAGAAGTTTGTCTAATAAAAAATATTCTTCAAATGTTTGCTCATGTGCATTCTGTGTGAGGTGTGTGTGCTTGCCACATGCACTGGTGCCAGAAGTTTTTCCCTCAGTGGTATCCATAGGAGACCAGCTCTGGTGCCTTCTGGAGTGGCACTCGTATGCTGCATTATAAGGGGCACCACTGGCTCTCCCGACCCTCAGTTCCTTCTTACCGCCAGTGACGGTGCTGGAACGTTCCTTTGCTTGGGCAAACCTTTCCTTCTCTAGAACTGTTGGTTGCGAACCTTCTATTATAAATGGCTATATCAGTTAGTATTAGTTCCCTTAGTGTGCTTTTAGTTAGTTATAGTGTCCCAGATGGGAGTTAGCCTCGGGATGGAGCATGCCCCATTCCCTGGGGTTTAAGAACTGTAACTGTTGTAGGAAGCCAATGCAGTCAGTGACGCTCACGTGAATTGTTTAAGGTGTTTAGGGGAGCTTCATACTAGCCACAGGTGATGCATTTGCAAGAGCTTTAAGCCTCACACTAAGAAAGAGCAGGATATCCAACTTAAAGTGCTCCTTATGGAGTCGGCGCTGACACCGGAGCAGCTGCGATCAAACTCTGTGCACAGCATTGTGGCTTCGATGTGGAGTGCTGTCCCAGTACTGTCATTGGATGGACAAAAATCCACCTCCCCGGCACTGGCCAATAAGAAAAGGAAGGCTGGGAGAGGTGGTCTCCTGTTTGCAAGGGCAAGGAGAGGGCGGGAGGCGAGCCTAGACCCACAAAGGGAGTCTCATCACCTCCAAGTGGGAGTCAGACCCCAGCTTCGGTTGAGTGGGTTAGCCCATGCCAGGACACGCCGGACAGCGCCAAGGGAGTCCGGCACCTGGAGATGCTGTTGACTCCAGAAGCCCTGCAGGCAGCGCAGGATTTCTTGTCCCTTCCAGTGCCACCCACATCAGTGATGGCAGCTCCGAGATCAAGGGTTAAGCCTGCCCTTGGGCCACCCTCTCGGTCCCCATCAACGTGGCTCCGCTCGCCACCTCAGGAAGCGTCTCGACGGCTCAGAACCACCGCGCATTGGATGTAGTGCTGTCTACTAATCAGAGCCCTCAGCGCCAGTCTCCAGATTGCAGACATTGCTCTGCGGGTTCGAAGTGTTGGTCCCTCGTAGTATGGCGTAGAACTACCGAGGCGCACACAATCCCGCGACCCCGGTACCAGGAGCATCGTAGCCGCTCCCCTTCAGTACGATGCCGATCCTATGAAAGCCTCCTTTGGGACTCTCAGTACTGGTCACCGGCCTATTGACATAGGTCTCCATACAAGCATTCACGCTCACCATCACAGCTTAGGATGCAAGGTACATGGTCTGCAGAGGAGCTGACATTGCATATAAACCTCAAAGAGCTCAGGGTGGTTCGCCTAGCCTGCGTGGTTTTCCTCCCACAGTTATCCGGCCAAGTGGTTCGAGTGCTGACGGACAACACAGCCTCAATGTTTTACATCAACAGGCAAGGGGGAGCATGCTCATCAGTCCTCTGTCAAGAGGCACTCCGCCTATGGGATTTCTGCATCTGGCATGCAATCCACCTGAAGGCATGTCTCCTTCCTAGCGTCAGGAACATGCTGGCAGATCGCCTCAGAAGGTCCTTCTTTTCTCACCACGAGTGGTTGCTCAACTTAGAAGTGATCTAGATGCTCTTCCAGAAGTGGGGAACTCCCCCCCCCCCCTTTCATTTGGAGATAACATTTGGATGGAAGTACTGCATGCAAATGTTTAGACAACTGTTCTGAGGAGATTTTTCTTGGTAAACTTAAAATGCCATTGTGGTATGCTTGAATAATTACGAACTTCTCAGAAAAACATTTTCCAAGGTTATTTGCTGTTAGAAATTACAAATGGTAAAATGACACGTCAAAATTGCCTGATACTTTTTCGAAGATGCTTAGAGCCCACAACTTCCATTCTTTCCACTGGGTATGTGGATACCTTTGGCAATTTAATAAGGCTATGTTTACACTACACTGCTACAGCTGTGCCGCTAAAAGGTGCGCAGTATAGCTGCTCTTTGTCGGCAGGAGAGAGCTCTGACACCAGTGGTTTTTGTCGGTAAAACTTTTGTCATTCGGGGTGCTATTTTTTTCACACCCCTGAACAACAAAAGTTTTACCGATGAAAGTCCAGTGTAGACAAAGCCTAAGACATACAGGTTTACTGCTTATGGGCCCATTCCTGCCAACACTTATTCAGTGACACTATGCTCTGTAGTAATTTTTCTTAAGACAATACTTTGATTAGTTGCAGGAAATAGAAGATAATTTTCTGTTTGGTTTATCTGATGTAGAACAGAAAAAGTTATTGACTCTCCAGTGTTAGAATATGCATCCGATGAAGTGAGCTGTAGCTCACGAAAGCTTATGCTCTAATAAATTTGTTAGTCTCTAAGGTGCCACAAGTACTCCTTTTCTTCCCTTTTAAAAATTATCCTCCCTATTTAGTACATAATTTGCTGTTTCTTTGTAAACTTTATGTTGGTGGGATGAGCCTTTGGTATGAAGTTCCTTATTTTATAAAGATAACATACATGTCTTTGGCTGCTCTTCCTGCTCCACTGAAAATTGTTGGCGGTAGTGGAAAAAGGACTTTCCTTTCATTGAACAAACCATTTATAGATGTATCTATTAAGTCAGTGGTTCTCAAACTTTTTTTTCGTGGACCACTTGAAAATTGCTGAGGTCTTAGCAGACCACTTAATGATCTTTCCAAATGTTGTTTCTACCGTTAACTAACTATTGTAAAGTGCTTTGGATAAAATTGCTATATAAAAAAACCCTTAATAATGATTAACATTTTTGTTCTACAAATAACACACAACTCATATATTTTAATATCAGTAGTCTTTCTTACCTGTCTAATGCGATGGATGTACCATCTCTCCCCTGCCACAGCAGCCGCAGAACTGGAGCTGGAGAAAGTTGCCTCTTTCTCTGTCCGCTGCAGCCCTGCACTTTCAATTTCCCCCACCCCCTCTTCTCACCCCACTGCCCCCTCCCACCTACCCCTATTTCCCCCAAGTCCACCACCTCATCTTACATGTGCATCTTCTCCAGGTTCCAGGCACCTAATTAGTGAAGCCACGCCTGCGCCACTCCACTAATTAGGTAGGTGACCCTTCATTCTCTTGTGTGTGGCCACCTAGGTGCGCACCTTAGAGGGAACTATCCACGGAACACCTGACGTGGTCCGTGGACCACAGTTTAAGAACCTCTGTATTAAATGATATCTGCATCTAAACCTTTAAAGGGTTTTCTGAAAGGTTCTTTAACTATTGAATATTTCTGAGGGTGGGGTGATCTTCCTGTCTCCAGTGATATCTCCCAGTGGAAGAGAATGGCCATATATCTAGGAGAAGAAGAAATTTTTGGAGAGTCAAAGTGCGTTTCTAATCAAAAAATTAATCTCAAAATCAGATATGCTCACTTGACGTGCAGCATCCAGCCCTGCAAAACTAAAGGTTGGTATGTGGATCAAGCTGGATTTGCATCTCCTTGCATAGAATCAGCCGTAAAAAGATGTAGTGGGAAGCATGGATACAGAGCAGAGTGGTGAAGCAAGGCAGCCTGCCAAAATCAATATGGTGGAGATTGCTGAATGGAACTGTTTGGGTGCAGAGGATAGTACATTTGAATCTTCTAATATAGTGCTTGTGAATGGCAATTGTGTACTCTGTAAATTCAATAGCTAATCCTTATCTGGCTACCTGCCATTGCACACTAGCTAGTAGAAATTTCTACATCTATAATTCATGTTCCAAGAAAGTTTTTAGACTTTAGCTATAGCTTTGACTGCATCCAGCTCTCATAATAACTACAGCGTAACTTTATTTTGTGATAACAAGGTCTTTCCTGACTGCATTTCCACTCCCTTTTTAAAGATAACAAATAATGCTGAAAGATAGATCCTGTGCAGTATGTCTAGTAAATAATCTGAAGTGTGTAAATGTGGGAACAAAATTGAACGGAACTCTTGGAGCATCCAGCCAAATAACGTATACAGTTTTAATTGCTTGGCGCAATCTGCTTACAGTGTTGTTTGTCAGGATAAAAGGCGACCTGTTACAGCAGTAAACCTTAAGAATTTTATAGCTAAATTAGCAACATATTAAAATCAAATAAGTCTGTTGCCTATTAAGAGTAGACTAAAATTAGGTTGCCAGTTAGGTGTAACATTTGTTGCTCGTTGCAGATTTACAGGCTGCTCTTATTGACAAAAAGAGGTTTGGCATAAAGTTTATGTATAGGGGTGCCACCCTCCAGGATTGGCCTGGAGTCTCCAGGAATTAAAGATTAATCTTTAAAGATCGTCATGTGATTAAATCTCCAGGAATATGTCCAACCAAAATTGGCAACCCTAATTATGTATGCTGTAGGATGTGACCTTAGCCGTGCAGCCTGGAATGTTTGTAAATGTCATATTTGATCAAACTTGCAGAATAGCAGAGAAGAAGTTGTACTGAAAAGGTCTCAATTATTACATTGTTTAATGAACGTAACCAGCGGTAAGAGTTAAATGTAGATGAATGTTAAAATACATGTGGCACCTTAGAGACTAAGAAATTTATTTGAGCAAAAGCTTTTGTGAGCTACAGCTCACTTCATTGGATACATTCAGTGGGGAGATTTATATACACAGAGAACATGAAACAATGGGTGTTACCATACACACTGTAAGGAGAGTGATCAGGCAAAGTGAGCTATTACCAGCAGGAGAGCGAGGGGTGGGAGAACCTTTTTTTAGTGATAATCAAGGTGGGCCATTTCCAGCAGTCGACAAGAACACTTGAGGTTTTCTTTTTGCGGATACAGACTAACATGGCTGCTACTCTGAAAATACATAAACACATTCCTGCCTGTCTGAAACTTGTCATTATACAAGCAAAGGCACGCAGTGAGCTAGTTCTTACTAGAAGGAATATTACATATGTAAATATTTTAGATTTAATTTTCAACCAACCAAAAAACAAAACAAAACACGTGTTTATTAAAGGTGATGGTGATTTTTTTTAAAGAACTAGTTGAATTATTTGAATCTAAAACTTGATTGATTGATATTTTCACAATTAAAAGTGCTGAGTTGTGTTTGCAATGATTGGTGTAAGTTTATTATTCATCTTGAGTATCTGGGGATACTTATGCTCAAATTCATTAGTCTCTAAGGTGCCACAAATACTCCTTTTCTTTTTAGGTATTTGGAGGTGGAGGCTGTGAGGAAATGCAATTATACATAGTACATGGTTGGGGTTTTTTTTATATAGGATTCTAAGTTTGGTTCTAATACTTTAGCTCTCACCAAAAGATCTGCTGTACTTCACCAAACACCACTTGGCTGAGGCTTGAAAAAAATTATTATATGGCCAGACCAACCACGATCAATGGTTCTTGATACTGTTGCAACATAGGGCAATAAGTCTGACAGTATACTTCATCTAAACCTGCAAATTATGTGGTATAGGGCTTCTGTAAATCTTAAGCAGTCTAGTTAGAATGGATTCTTCATCTGATATTATAAAGTTTAAACTCAACTATACCACCTGACTGCAGCTTATGTCACAGTTTGAAATACGCCATTTGATTTCACCCCTCCTGAAGATTAGAAAAATTTTAAATACTAATTTTAAAAACATTGTGTGAAAAATTCACTAAGAATATATAGGCTATCTATGTATGGACTTCTGTGCTTGCTCTTTCTCAAGGATGTTGTCTCATCTTTAAGGACCTCTAGCTCAGTGCTTAATTTGTAATGCTGGGCTTAAGCAATTTTTTTTTTTAACTTTCATAACTACTGCAGCAAGCTCAGAGGTGCCAGGGCTATGAAATGCCAAGCCTAGAGGAGCCGGGGCTCAGTCCTGGCAAGCCCTGGCACAGATTAAGCACTGCTGCAGTTACAAAGCACAAAAAGAGAAATGACGCGCCTGATGAGAGGAGAGATTTGGAATGGATATATACAGTCACTGTAGAGTATAATTGATTCTTCTCTGCATATTTTGTTTGAAGTCACTTTAACTGGATTTATAATAAATGTCCTGTGTTTATAAGGCTACAGATTTGAGATTAGTCAGATGAAGGAAAATAATAGTTTGATGTTCCATATGTTTTATACCCAGACCCCAGGCTGCAAATGGCATATTTTTGCATACATGTGTTACTTAAACACTTCAGCAAGGCTGATCCAACAAGTGACATCACCATTTAATTGCTTCAGCATGCTGATACAGCAACTGCTTTCTCAAACTGGCAGTTGCCTCTTAAGGGTCTTTTTGTTTGTTTTTTCTCCTCATCCAGTTGTTGGTCTGGGTTGCATAGGCTGTGCTTTTCATGTATACTCTGCTATGAATTTCTTGAGGAGTGGCTGAAATAACTCATGACATTTCCAGTCTTGTGGATTATGTCCCTCACTGTACTTTTTTATAAATATTGTATTATTATATTACATTATAAAGTTTTTTCCTTGGAAAAGTACAAAATCAAACCAGAACAATGAACAAGACATTTAAATTAATGACCATCACTTTATAAATGACTGGACAAAGTGGTGCAAATTTAATTTGTACTCATGTAAACTTATGATCTCTTGCTTTTTATTACTTTTTTGTACCCTTTTAAAAAATTTAACTAGGAAAGGTCCCAGGCATGACTAGAAGATCAGTGTGTAATCAAAAAAGTTGTTACTGGACTTATTAAAATCTTCTAAAAGAAAAAAGATTGCTTCTGCTATGTTTAAAAGTTCAGTGAATCCATTTTGTATCTTTCCCTGTGGGAAAATAGCCATCTCAAAAATACTGAAAAGGTCACGGAGAAAAGAAGGAATGCCTCTCCCAAATTTGTACCTATATTTCCATTTTCTGAGTCTCATTTCTATAGTGGTAGGGAGAGGTTAGTGTTAGGATATAGATATTCAGGCCTGTCTGCAAAGGCCTAGACTCTAAGAATTTAGGTGTATTCTTATCACTTCGCTAGTTATAGAGATAAAAAAGAATCAAAATCACTGTCTGCCGGTGTAAGGTCCTTCTCTTCCTGTGACAGTCTGAGACCCTGTTCTTAGTCTAAGGCCTTTGGCTAAGCAGCAGAGGCAGCCATAAACTGGGAAGCGACCGGCCACATCCTCACATTCCAAACTAGTCACATTGAAATAAGGGGCTATTGGGCTGTTAGGATAGTGCCTATCGCCTCCAGTGAAAGGGAAGTGCCTAGAAGATGTAAAAGGAAACTTAGTTTGATAGCATCCTGTCTGGCAGGAACTCACTTATCAATAGCTGGGACGTGAAATCCTCACTTCTGTATTGTTTTGTCATTATAGTTTCCACTTTGCCATTGTTGGTCTATATAATCTCTGTCTAGTTCTGTGATTGTTTGTCTGCTGTATAATTAATTTTGCTGGGTGTAAACTAATTAAGGTGTTGGGATATAATTGGTTAAATAATCATGTTACAATATGTTAGGATTGGTTAGTTAAATTTCAGTAAAATGATTGGTTAAGGTATAGCTAAGCAGAACTGAAGTTTTACTATATAGTCTGCAGTCAATCAGGAAGTGAGTGGGTGTGTGGTGGGGAAATGGGAACAGGGAATGGGGGTGGGGAAATTGGAATCGTGTTTGGCTAAGGGAAGGAATGGGAACAGAGCCACAGGTGTAAGGCTCTGTGGTGTCAGAGCTGGGAAGGGGGACACTAAGGAAGGAAACTGGAATCATGCTTGCTGGAAGTTCACCCCAATAAACATGGAAATGTTTGCACCTTTGGACTTCGGGTATTGTTGCTTTTTGTTCATGCGAGAAGGACCAGGGAAGTAAGTGGGTGGAGGAATAAGCCCCTTAACAGTTAGTAGCTATAAAATAACATATTAATCTGTTGTAAAATAATTTACAAATATGTAGGGAAGGTTTGACCGCTAAGTCTTTCCTCACAAGTGAAGTCAAGAGATCACTCAGTTTGGTTTATTGGCCACTACCTTCTTTTCATTCATGTATCTCTTCAAGACCCACTTTTGCCTTGATGCTGGCTGTAGGATGGCAGGTGTCCGGTTTTCGACCAGAATGCCCAGTCAAAAAGGGATCCTGGCACCTCCAGTCAACACTGCTGACCAGGCTGTTAAAAGTCTGGTCGGCGGCTCAGCCGGGCTAAGGAAGTCTCCCTGTCTGCCCTGGCTCTGCGCGGCTCCCGGAAGCGGCTGGCATGTCCCATCAGTTACTAGGCAGAGGCGCGACCGTGGGGGCTCCACGCGCTGCCCCCGTCCAGAGTGCCAGCTCCGCAGCTCCCATTGGCTGGGAAATGCAGCTAATGAGATCTGCAGGGGTGGTGCCTGTGAATGGGGGCAGCACACAGAGCCGTCTGGCTGCGCCTCTGCCTAGGAGCCGATAGGAAATGTGGGCCGCTTCCAGGAGCCACCTGAGGTAAACGCTGCCCAGAGCCAGCACCCTGAGCCCCCTTGCGACCCAAATTCTCTCTGAGCCCCAAACCCTTACCCCAGTGCCAGCACCCTGAGCCCCCTTGCGACCCAAATTCCCTCTGAGCCCCAAACCCTTACCCCAGCCCTGAGCCCCCTTCCGTACCCAAACTCCCTCCTAAAGCCTGCACTCCCTCCCGCACTCCAAAGCCCCTAGCCCCACACCAGAGCCCGCACTCCTAGCCGGAGCCCTCAGCCCTCTTTCCCCCTCCCCCCCCCCACCCCCAGCACAGAACAAATGGATATAAACTGGCCATGAACAAATTCAGGCTGGAAATTAAGATAGGTGAGGTTCTGGAACAACCTCCTAATAGGCAAACAATTTTAGTTTTAAGAGAGCTGGAGAAATGTCTAAAGAAAAGGAGTACTTGTGGCACCTTAGAGACTAACAAATTTATTTGAGCATAAGCTTTCGTGAGCTACAGTGTAACTGTGATGGTAGGGGGCTCAACAGCCCTGGGGATCACTTCTAGTTTGTCTTATGTTCCTAAGAAGCTCCTGCTTCAGGGTTTCAGCTGGCTACCTACAGCCGTCAGGGAAGGAATCTCTTCTCCCTCCCTGCCTCCATGTGATCTTTTTTTTTGTTTAATCTTTTTCCTCTGAAGCACCAGGAATAGCCACAGCTGGAGATGAAACGTACGATGGGGAGGGCCAGGGCTATGACGTTGCACTGAGTATTCTCTCAGGTGCTGAGCTGGCTCCTTCCTGCTCAGATGCTCAGGGTCTGAGTGCCCTATGTGAAGTCTGGAAGGAATCTTCCACCAGATCAGATTAGCAGCGGCCTTGGGCACTTTCACTTCCTCTGCATTGTGTGGGTATAGGTCACTTGGGTATATCTCATTTAATCATTTCCCTGCATTGCAGGGGTCTCTGGCACTGGTGTAGCTTGGTCCCTCCTGTTCTCTCCATGTGGCATATGCTAGTTTTGTCTCCATGGGTTTGTAATACTTTGGTCTAATTTCGGTTGTTGGGTTTAGAGTGCGGGTGCTGGGTTGTATTGGTGGCCTGTTATATACAAGAGGTCAGACTAGATGATCTGGTGGTCCCTGCTGGTCTCAAACTCTATTTCTGTGAGTACATGTGATGTCCAATTAGGTGCAAAACTGTCTGTTCAACAAATACTTGATTTTTCGCAAGCACTTCCTCTGGTGCAGTGGTTCTCAACCAGGGGTACCCGTACCCATGGGGGTACACAGAGGTCTTCCAGGGAGTCCATCAACTCATCTACATATTTGCCTATTTTTACAACAGGCTACATAAAAAGCACTAATGAAGTGAGCACAAACTAAAATTTCATACAGGCAATGACTTGCTTATACTGCTCTATATGCTATACACTGCAATGTAAGTACAATATTTATATTCCAATTGATTTATTTTATAATATGGTAAAGATGACAAAGTAAGCAATTTTTCAGTAATAGTATGCTATGACACTTTTGTATTTTTGTCTGATTTTGTAAGCAAGTAGTTTTTAAGTGAGGTGAAACTTGGGGTATGCAAGACAAATCAGATTCCCAAAAGGGGTACAGTAGTCTGGAAAGGTTGAGAGTTGCTGTTCTGGTGGATCTGCAGCAGTGCTTACCAAGTACTGAATACTATTCTGAGATGTATCAACATACTCAGTTATTCTGGTATACTAGCAAGAATGCTTGATTAAATGTGTAGTGGTAGTTTATTTTGAGAAATAATATTTGAGGTGCATAAAAGAACATTTTCTTAGGCATACCAGTTGTGCGGAATTACTGGCCTGCAGAACAGCACTAGAATTAATCATACTCACTTGTATATCCACTGTTTCTTTTTTAAAAGTACATCAGTGTGGTGTTTCCTATAACAGTGGGGTTGGAGGGTGGGTGAAGAAGTGGTATCAAACTTTTTTTTTTTTAAAGGCTGATTTTAATTCATATGAGCAGGGTATTACTAGAGACCTAACACTTGTAAATTTGCCAGTCAGATTACTTAACAGCCTCAACATTCCTCTAAGTTTAAGATTATGGTCTCACAGTAGCAATGCCATTGTTAAGGTTGCGCCAGAATTTTCAGTTTCACAGTGTCTCACTCTGCAGCCCCCTTCTCTCCCCCCCAACCCCTTTTTGTAAACATACCTTGGGGAATTTGAACTAAATTTCAGCCACTAATTAGCGTGTGCGGGTTGATCTCAAATACACATTTTGGGTTTGTATGTGATTGGAAAAGCCTGATTTCCTCCCTCTCCCCTCCCCACCCTACGCGCAGTGCACATTTGCTGCCCCCTGCTAACTGAGCAGTCACATTGTGACATGAGAGATCATCCACCACTCCCTCCCTCCAGTTCATTTGCATACTTGGTGATTTGTCCTGTGTACTGAAGGAACCAGGGTGTGTGGTTTAAAAAATAGACAAGAGGGAAATACAGGCTGTATTATGATGCATACGCACAAAGAAGATGATTTAAGGTTGCATGTTTATTATTATTATTAAAGAAGGCCAAGGGAGAAAGGGATAAACAAATATAAGCAATGGACCAGGCTGATATGTTGTCCATTTCATTTAGAAAACATTGTTTTTATTAATATCCCAAAATTCATTCTCATGAGGGTGTGTGTGTGTGTGTGTGTGTGTGTGTGTGTGTGTAGCAGGTGAAACACAATGCACAGGAAGTGAGATTGGGCACTTGGGTGGTAGTCGAGGTGTGTGATCAATGGAGACAACTGAGGGGGAGAAGGAAGTTAAAAGATGCGTAGTCTGAAAGGCAGAGATAAGGAGTTTTTGAAGGATAATATTTGGAGGAACAAATGATGAGACTAGAAATTTGAAAAGAAGAATGAGGAAGTGAATGTTTGGAGAGGGGGGGTATTTATAGCCTTGTCTGTGTTGGAGGGGATCGGCTGGGAGGATGGGCCTGAGGTACTATGTGGTTCGGTGTTCTGCCTCCACAGTTTTGCTGGTAAAATTACTCTACTGGACTCTTATGCTTCTGGGACCATTTGGCATGAGAAATGGGGGAAGTATCCTTCCAGCACCTGTAAAATGGGTTATAGTACTTAGAACATTTGCTAATAAAATGAAGAGTCCTTCTTTGAGTGTTTGCAAATGTCCATTCCAATGTAAGTGTGTGCACATCCCCGAGCACAGTTGGTGGAATTTTTCCCTGTAGTGATATCCATTGGGTCAGCTCCAGCACCCCCTGGTGCCGCTCACTCATAGCATCGCTACAAGGGAGTCCTGCCAACCCTGCACTCCTTCAGTTCCTTCTTATCGCCTGTGACGGTTACTGGAACTTCCTCCCAGTGGTTTCCTTCTCTTCTTTAGTGTATATCATTATCATAGTTCTGTTAGTTAGTCAGTAGTTAGTTTTTAATAGTTAGATAGTTTTGGATGCCTCTGTGCTTATTTGGCAAGATTTGTCCACTCCCCGGTGCCAGGGCATGCTTTGGTTACCAGGCTTAAAGCTCTGCACTTCTTGCAGCAAGCCGATGCCATTGACTGACCCGCACTCGAGTTGTCTCGAATGCTTAGCGGCATCTCACAGGAAATGCTGCTGCTAGATCTGCACGGACTTCAAACCCTGCACCAAGAAGGACCAGGAAGTGAGGTTGAAGGTCCATCTCATGGAGGCAGCTGCTTCAGAGCCATGCTCAGAATTGGCACCAAGCACCTCAGATAGCGTACCGATCAGTTCACAGTACTGTTGACTCCATAGCCATTTGCAGCAGCCAGAGACCTGCCTTCACTACCAGTCCTGGTGTTCCCAGAGGTTCTGGCATTGGTACTGTTGAGCGGCAGAGATCCATCTCCCTGCCTTCGCCTGGTACCACTGCCATTCTCTAGGGAAAAGCCCCCTTTCGTAGCCTCTGCTTGGACTTCTCTGTGGTGCTGATCACCAGCATTGAGGAAGTCAGCACTGCCTTGGTCTCCTCACCGCAGTTCATCCCCTTCATCGGAGTCCAAAGTGGGGTCCTACTCTTCCCACTGTTATAGCCACCCACGCTGCTCCCCAGGCCATTCCTACCATGCTGTGGTCCCAAGTGCAGGGGTGCCCCTGAACACTTGGCCCTAGGTGGGCTCCCTAGCCCAGCGCTGCCACATTGGAGACCAGAGATACTGAGGGTTGGGGCTGCAGAAAGGCACTGCCACACAGACCATGTGTTGGTTCAACCATCATGTCAGTGAATCGAGTACTTGAACTGGGGACGGTGAGCACGAAGTCCAGATGATGTCGCAAAGGTGAATATACCATGGCCAACCAGGCTTTGAGAGGACTGAGACCCAGTCTTGTGCATTGCACTGTATATGTGCATGATGCCAGGTGGCCCAGAAGGCTCATACATTGACGGGCGGTCGTGATCAGATGTGTCTGAAGGGACCTGATCAGGGCTGTGACTGACTGAAACCGATCTTCTAGAAGCAAGGTCTTCGCCTGTACGGAGTTGATAACCACCCCAATGAACTCTATCATTTGTACAAGGATAAGAGTGGATTTCTGCTTGTTTATCAATAGACCTAATGCCCGGAAGATCGATTTGGATGAGATGGATGTAGGATTCCATCTGAGCTCTGGACCGGCCTCTGACTAACCAGTCATTAAGTTACGGGAATATGTGAACTCCCCTTTTTCAAAAGATAGTTGCTACTACCACCATACATTTGGTAAAGATTTGTGGGGCAGCTGATAGGCCAAACAGAAGAACTGCAAACTGGCAATGAACTTGGTTGAGGACAAATCTTAGGAACTTTCTGTGGCCTTAGAAATTCAATATGTGGAAGTATGCATCCTTTAGATGAAGGGCAGCATACTAATCCCCTGACTCCAGTGAGGGAATGATGAAGCCAAGGAGATCATGCACAACTTTAAGTTGTTGAGATAGCGGTTGAGACGATGCAGATCTATGATTAGTCTGAGACCACTTTTGGCTTTCAGAATAGAACCCCTTTCCTCTCAGATGATACAAAACCTCTTCCACGGCTCCCACTCGAAGGAGGAATTGGACTTTTTGTTTCAATAGTTGTCTGTGATAAGGGTTCCTGAAGAGTAAAGGGGAGTGGGGTTAGGAAGAGGTAGACAAAAACTAGAGGGTTTTTATTCCACTTCTATTGTGCTTAGTACCCTATGGTCTGAGGTAGTGTGGGTCCAGGCATTGAGGAAGTGGGAGAGGTGGTTGGAAAACAAAGGGGTAACCGGGTCCGGTACTGAGGGGACTGAAATGTACTCGAGCGTCTCGTCAAAACGAGTGCTTTGAGCTCCCTGAGTGTCTGAGGGCGGACTGCACTGGCCTTGTTTAGGAGGTCAGAGGAGGGGCGGGGTCTACATTCGAACCCCTTGTTCTTCCTCCTTCAATGGTCGTGTGTGGCTGGCTCAGCAAAATAATGGCCAGTCTGTTGGGACCTATAATGTTTTCTGGATACCTCTCGGGCATTACAGTTCCAGAGATTTCAGGGTCACCTTGGAATCTTTAAGTCCATGGAATTTGGTGTCTGTCGGCTCAGAAAAGAGTGAGAAGTCCTCAAAGGGGAGATCTTGGATGGTTTGCTGTACCTTCTGGAGAAACTGAGGACTGCAACCACGAGCTTTTGTGCATGGTTACAGCTATGGCCATCAATCTAACCGTGGAATCGTCAGCATCCAGGGCTGCCTATAAGGAGGCCCTCACTATTGTTTCCCCTTCTTTCTTCAGTGAAGAGAACTCCTGTCTGGCTTCCTGGGGAGCAAGTTCTTAAATTTTTGCATCGACTACAACATATTAAAATCATAGCAGCCAAGCAAAACTTGTTGGTTCGCTATGCAGAGCTCTAGGCCTCCTATAGATTAGGCATTCCAGTCAAACAGATTTAAATTCTTTGTCTCTTTTGCCTTGGGTGTGATGCCTGTTTGACCTTGTCAATCCCCTTTCATTGGTGGCTGCCACTACCAGGGTACCCTGGGGGAGGGTGCAAAAAAAGAAACTCCATACCCTTTGGCTTGTCCAAAGTATTTCCACTCTGTCCATTTTGCCATAGGAGGAAGGAAAGCGGGGGTCTGCCACAATGCCCTAGTCAGGTCCATAATAGCCTCGTTGAGTAGTAGAGCTATCATTGAGGGAACCTTTGCCGACAAAATATCCAGTGGGCCGTGTTTTATCTCCTTGACCAACTCTGCTTGTTTACCTAAGTTTGAGGCCACCTGCTTTAATAAGTCCTGGTAGGCCTTGTGGTCATCTTGAGGTGGGGACATACCTGCTGCTGCCACCACCTCATCTGGGGAAGAGGAGGAGGCTATGACTGGCTGAGTGGCCTCCATCCCTCCCTCTTGTGTTGACCAAGACTCTCAGGATTTCTTCCTGAGGCTCAGTGCCAGGCTCAGCACCAAAGTCTGGGTCAGGGGTCTTGTGGTGCAGTACTGGAGATGCCCTATTATCCGAGACCACAGAGTATGAACATCTCGAGATTGTGCCCTGGCCTGGGGGAAACCGCCATGGGTTCCAAAATGGCCTTTGCATGGGTGCAAGTTCCCATGGACCCAGTGGCCAAGTGTTTCACACAAAATGGTTATCCATTTCCTTAAAGGCCCGGAAAGGGTATACTCCCCAGGTAGAAGAACAGATTCTTCCCTGGGATCTAAACCTTGTCCTGTCCAAACTTACAGGTCCACACTTTGAGCTGCTAGCAATATGCTTGCTAGTGCACCTCTCCTGAAAAGTGGCTGTCTTTTGGCTAGAAGGGCTTTGGAGATCCGGGTCCTCACATCAGAACTGCTGTATACAGTCTTCTTTAAGGATAAGGTGTAGCTGCATCCATACCCAACTTTTCTCCCAAAGGTGGTCTCACAATTCCACTGCAGTTAAGCAACCTTTCTTGCAAGTAGTCAAGCAATCTTTCTGCAAGTATTCTACCCAAACTGCATGTGAACAAAGGAACAGCACCTACTCTCCTTGGATGTTAGACGGGCTTTAGTTTTCTATACACCAAGGACTAAACTGTTCTGTAGATTGACTCAGCTGTTTGTAACGTAACAGAGAGAATGAAGGGCCTTCCCATCTCCGCCCAGAGGATTTTATCTTGGATTACCTCATGTATGGCATCCTGCCTCTGGCTAACCTGACTGATGTTCCACAAGATCACAGGCCTCTTTGACTGCTTTTCTAGCGCAAGTTCCTATTCAGGACACTGGTCCTTGTTGCACACGTTCTCAGCACACTATGCCATCACCCAAAAAGCTAGAGATGATGCCAACTTCAGCCATGCAGTCTTGCAGTCAGCTTGTTCTTGAACTCTGAGCTCACCTGTTGTGCAACTACTTGTGAGTCACCTACATTGGAATGGACATGTGCGAACATCTGAAGAGGAAAGAACAGTTACTAACCTTTCTGTAATTATTGTTGTTCAAGATGTGTTGCATATGTCCATTCCCAATCCTGTCTTCCGTCCCTTTTTATTGGAGTCAGTTAATAAGAAGAAACTGAAGGGGCGTGAGGTCGGCAGGGCCCTTTATACTGACACTATGAATGCGCAGCACTATGAGGGAACTAGAGCCTACCTGATGAGTACCACTAAGGGGAAAAATTTTCAGCAACTGTGCTCCAGGCACGCACACGCCTACCTTGGAATGGACACGTGCAACACATCTCGAAGAACAATAGTTACAGAAAGCTTAAAACGAAGGTGATAATTCAGTTAGAGAGAACATGGGTTAAGCGAAAGGGAGGAGTGGGCAACATTCCAAAATGTTTGTACTTTTCTTGCAGTCTGAATTCCAAAATAGCTTAATCACAAACTAGTCACAAAGCATAAGTTTCTTATTGCTTCTCAGTCTTGCAATGATAGTATGTACCTGGGTCTCTTAATTTCACACTTTGCTGTACATAGGTGGCCAGTATAATCTCTGCTATTGCTTGGAATTCTAGAATTTGGTTACTGACACAGTTTTTCTTAAGTGAATGTATAATCATTCAGTGTCTGTCTGATTGGATCTATAGAAATGAGAGCTCAAGTGCATAGGTTAGTAGGGTAGCAAATAACTTGAAGTTACGTGAAATTATGGTTGCACAATGGACTTAACTTGAAACAATCAAAGGCAAAAGATAACTGTTAAATATCTGTAATATTTCTTTAATATTTAAAAACAAATGGTACAGAGGCTAATGTCCACATTGTTCTTTCTAATAGCTCTATGAGTATAATGCAATCTTGCTTTTATCGCAGTTAGCAAACATGTTAAGGTTCATGTTTAGAAGTGCAAGCTGACATGGTTGTTTCTATTGCATTTTATACAGTATGTAAATGTATATGCCAATTAGGGTATGGCCATCCCTGCTATTGGGCCAGTATGTTCTGTCTCTCTTCTCTTCCTGTGTAACACATCAGCTTTACCTGATGTGTTATACAGGAAGTCCTGAGATACATATTTCTAAAGTGTAGAGCTTTGCTCTGTGTGAGAGGAATCGAAGGTAAAGTGACCTAAGAGAGAAATCCTTTAAATAGCGTACACTTGAAGCTGAAATTCCAAATATGACAAGCTGTGCACCGTCCACTGACATGTCATGCTTAATTTACATGTATACTCAGAATGCCAGATTGCTTAATGAGCAGCCCTCTCAATTTTTTTTTATATAACACAGCTGGATATCTGAGAGCCTGATTATGATCTCTTTTATACAAGGGCTAATTCTATAAAATTGAATAGATTTGCTCTTCCAGATTTATGTTGGTATGAACAAGGTCAGAATCTGTCTTTGAATTTTTAGTAGCCATGATAATCTCTCAATACCATTCCTTACACCTCACATCCAGTGGTTGAACAGAATGAGCTAGAAATTCAGCCAGTGGTGGTAGGTTAGAGACAATAAAAGCAAGATATTGTGAAGGATATTTAGGCCTTGTGGGAGGCCAGAGGCCGAAAGGTGCATTTGGTATGGCTGGATATTGCCCTCCTCCCCCAGGCAACATTTTACTAAGTCTAACAAAATAGCATGATTTTCAATTATTGTCTGGTATACTCTGCATTTTTATTAGGTTATTGTGACAGTAAATGTTGTGCATTAAGCAATCTACAGTTCCATTGAATTTGATGCATTTTTTATTATCAGTGTGATGCTTTAATCTTATTTAAACCATGGTGATTAGTGTGAATTTAATTACATTTGCTGCAGCTCAGCTATTGATATAATGACCAGCACAGTGTGGAGTTGTTTTTTTTTTTCTTCATCCTACTGTAATATTTCATTTTCAAAGGTAAATTAAAATTCTTGTGTGGTGTAAATTTACTTGTGCACCACAGTGATACTAGAGTACTTTAGTTAGTTAATTGGATTTCAGATAGTGAAAAGTAGTGGGAATGAAAACATGGAAGATTCAGAAATTCCTTTCAAATAATTTGGATGATCATCTGAATCTGTCTTGTGCATCCTTTCTCCAGTGAGGCCCAGATTCCATCCCATTTGCTGTGTTGCAACCTTGGAAAGATCACATGGAAGGAGTTGAGCAGTCTAGCTACTACTCTCTTATGGGTTTCCTTCCTCTTCAGGTGGGAGTGAGTGGGGTCCAGTCCCACATTCTGGTGTTGAGTCTGTGTGAGGTTATTCTGCTTCTCTGCTGTGTAGCAGCAGGATGCATTAATCGCTTTGTTGGGTCCTAGCAATTTGCTGCCACTTAAACCATAAAGGTCTGGCTGCAATTGATACCCCAGAGTGAATGTTGATATTGGGAGTTGCACAAGCTTGGTAGGGGTAGTTCAGGTTCCTGGAGCATACCGGGTTCTCTTCTCCTTCAGCTCCAGTGAGAGTTTTCATATACTTTGAGACTTCTCCGTACTGCCATGCACATTTTCATAGGAATGAGATTGGGCGGCCCACTGTGCAGCTTTGATGCAATAGGACTCACTAATCCGTCTGCTGGATCACAATAATCTGCCACTTCAAAGTGGCCCTAGATGTTACCCTAACACTTCGCCATCTTTTTCAGGTGGTGAGGCAGGGAAGAATGAAGGGGGCTGTCAGGGTTCCTTCCCCACTCTGAACTCTTGGGTATAGATGTGGTGACCTGCATGAAAGACCCCCTAAGCTTATTTCTACCATCTTAGGTTAAAACTTCCCCAAGGCACAAAGTCTTTGCCCTTGGATTAGTTAAAATGCTGCCACCACCAAGTGATTTAACAAACAATCAGGCAAAAGACCACTTGCAGTTCTTATTTCCCCAAAATATCCCGTCAAGCTCTTACACCCCCTTTATTGGGGAGGCTTGAGAATAAACAAGTTGAGCACAGACCAGCCTTGGATTTTTAAGAACCCAAAAACCCAATCAGAGTCTTAAAAAAAAGAACTTTATTAGAAGAACAAAAAAAGATAAGAGAACAACTCTGTAAGATCAGAATGGAAGATAATCTTGCAGGCAGTCAGATTCAAAACATGGAGAATCCCTCTAGGCAAAACCTTAAGTTACAAAAAGACACAAAAACAGGAATACACATTTCCTCCAGCACAGCAAATTTCACAAGCCAAAACAAAGAAAACCTAACACATTTTCTAGCTAGATTACTTACTAACTTTACAGGAGTTGGAGGGCTTGCATCCTTGATTTGTTCCCAGCAAAGGAATCACACAGACAGACAAAAGCCTTTTCCCCTGCTCCAGATTTGAAAATATCTTGTCCCTTCATTGGTCATTTTGGGTCAGGTGCCAGCCAGGTTACCTGAGCTTCTTATCCCTTTACAGGTAAAAGGACTATAGCACTGTATACAGAAAGAGGTTACCCTTCTCTTTATATTTATGACAGGGGCATAATGTATGAGATTCTAGGGGCAATATTAGGAACGGGTTTACTTTTCTCCTTCCCAAGAGAAGAAATCAGGTAAGGAAAGAGTTTGGAGGCTAGGGGAGCTGTAGCATGGATGAGATTTTTCCCTCAGTGGAGATAAAAATTAATATGGAAGGGGAATGGCAGCTGGTTACGACCTTTGTGGGTTCGTGAGTTGGGGATAATGCCTCCTTCCTACAAATTTGGTATTAGCCCAGCTTCACCAGAGAAGGGGATTGAATTCACATAGTGACCCAGGAACTAGTAGAAGACTTGGTGATTACCTCAGACCTGGGAGTAAGATGGACTGGATAGGCCCAGGAAATGCTGGAATGCTATGGATTGGAACATCAAAAAGAAGGGATATGCTGACAGTCTGAAGAGGCTGTGGTCTTAACGCTTCCTTCCTCCACACTGCTCTTGGTTGGTGCCAGTACATGTGTTTTAGGAGATAACTTATGGCTCAATAAAATTGTGACCACTTGACCTTATTGGCCCCTGCCATTTGCAGTAGACCTTTTCCAAAACCCAGAGGTTAGAATTTGGTCAATTACTATTTTAATTCTGAATAAAACATTTATTTCTATTAAATGGGTATGGTGGACCAATGGGAAATTGGATGAAGATCTGCAGAATATAAAATGTTTAAGAATTACTTAGGCAAGTTAGATGTCTTTATGTCAGCAGGGCCTGACAATGTACATCCTCTGGGTAATACTTAATTCTGCTTCAGCAGGAGTACACACTCACTCACTCACTCACACTCACACTCTCTTTTTGTGTGTGTACGTATATATATCTATATCTCACAGAAATCTAGAACTGGAAGGGACCTTGATAGTCCAATCCCCTGTACTGAAGCAGAACCAAGTATTACCCATATATAATATGTATGTATGTATATATATAGTTAAAGTGACAAAGCTCTGTCCTTGCCTCCAAGGGTCCCTTGTTTCCTGGCAGATTTCGCTAGCCTCAGAGGCTCACTGTGACCCTCAATGTAACCCTTCTTTCTCTAGAGACAAGGGTCACAGTCTGCTGAGCCATTTTCATCATAAGCCAGCGAGGGAGGTGAGGAGAAGTTATCCTTCCTTGCACAGTCTCTGTTGTCTCTCAGTCTCAGTGATTAATCAAGGGGCAAAGGTGGGGGGGAGCCCGGGCCCACCCTCTACTCCGGGCTCCAGCCCAGGGACCTTAATAATATCAGCTATGATAGCTGACCTTTTAGAAACATGACGTATACAATTCCCAGGGCTATTTCCCCCACAGCAGCCCTCACTTCCTCAAGCTCCACTTCACCCTTACCTCAGGGCCTCCTTCCTTGTGCCTGATATCGTGTGTACTACTCAGTCTCTCCAACAGCGCAACTTCCTCCCACAGCTCCTGACATGCACACCCACCTGACTGGCTGGGAGGCTTTTAATTAGTTTCAGCCAGCCCCTGATTGGCTTCAGGTGTCCCAATCAACCTAGCCTTCTCCCTGCCTTCTGGAAAGTTCTTAATTGTCCCCAGGTGTCTTAATTGACCTGGAGCAGCTGCCATTTCACTTATCCTGGTACCAGGGATTTGTTTCGCCTGGAGCTAATATATCTATCTCTCACTACTCTTCCATAGCCATCTGGCCTTGCCCAGTCATTATATTTATTTATTTATTTATATACACACACACACACACACACACACACACACACACACACACACACACACACACACACTTTTTTTTATCATTTAAGTGCAACAGCTAGAACAGGGGTGTGAAACTGTATGGAGGACCAGGTAGGGAAGATTTGTGCCCTCCAAACAGCCTGCTTCCTCCTGGAACCCCAAACCACCCCCCCGCCCCGAGATCCCATCCCCTATCCAACCCTCCCCCTGCTCCCTGTACCCTGACTGCTCTGACCTATCAACATCCCTGCCCCCTGACAGACCCCCCGGGACTCCCACGCCCTATTGAATCCCCCCTGTTCCCCGACCCCTGACTGCCCCAGAACCTCCGCCCCATCCAACTGCTCTCTGTCCCCTGACTGCCCTCTGGGACCCACTGCCCAACCCCTGCACCACTGTGCGTGTGCGCCGCCCCCTTACCATGCCGCTCAGAGTGGCAATAGCTCACAGTCCCGCTGCCCGTGCCCCAGCGTGGCTGCAGTGGAGGGGGGGCAGCAGAGGAGGGGCCGGGATCAAGCCTCCCAGGCAGGAGCTCAGGAGCCGGGCTGGACGGTCCCGCGGGCCGGATGTGGCCCACAGGCCTTTGTCTGCCCACCTCTGAGCTGAAAGCTGCTCATCTCAGTTGCAAAAAATCACCATTAAAATAACATTATTCTATTGTTAACCTTGGATTCAGGCAAGAGGTGCTCATTTCTTGTTATGTGGAAAAAACAAATGTTCAGTTCATTTTCGGATACCAAATTGTTCTTTAAAATATTTCTGTTTGCACTTGCTTATTTAAATAATGTTAAAATAGGTTTAATACAGAGACTTTTGCCCCAGTAAACAAGTTTTTTACTAGGTGTATTTGAGGCTATTAATTATTTGTGTAATGAGACTAAATGAACAATTCACATTGAATTTGCATCTATTATAGTTGTCAATAAAATTATAACCCTATTAAATGTGACACCTTCTTTTGCAGTGACCCCTATGTGAAACTTTCCCTGTATGTAGCAGATGAGAACAAAGAACTTGCTCTGGTGCAGACAAAAACTATAAAAAAGGTAGGTAGTGATTCTTACTTGACTGTGTTCTGGAAGTATTGAGAATGCTGGCGCATGCTTCTTCTCTACATGATATTACAGCATTGATTGAAAGATATTGTCTGTGAATGTTTTTGTATGTATACTGGATAACATTTTTCTTTTTTTTTTTTTTTTAAATCAAACTCTTACAAGCCAGTGCATGCATTTGCCTTTAGCTAAGTGCAGACTCTGAACCATAAAATAACGACTTTATAACAAAAGCTTCTCAGTTGAGATTTGATGTGTTGAATTGCAATGTTGCTTGCTTTTGTAAGATTTATTTAAAAATAATATTAAGCTATCATAAAATATTCTTTAATTGATTGACTGGCATGTGAACAATTAATTGACTATTAATAGAAATGGTCTTTCTAAGAGTCTTCTTTCCCAAGTCTTTCTATATCTATTTGAAAATATTTGATGTGGGCATTAAAATACAGGGCAGAATTGTGAGCTACTGAAATTCATTTTTGAATGATCTCTGAAGATGTTTTAAAAAAATCATTTCCAACTGATACCAAATCTAAAGGTTTTTTTCTTTGTTTTTTTTTTTCATTTTCTTAAATTTCTAGCTTCAGTGAAAAGTGTAAAGAGACACTATTAGCCACAATTTTAGAGGTTACCTGCTTCCTTACAATTAAAGTTGATTGGATGTTCTGCAAAAAGGGAAAAAGCCATAATTTTAATAAAGATTAAAAGAAAAGTCATGCCCTAGTATTCTATTCTATTTTACAATAATTATTTAAAACCTTTTTGACGTATTGTCTTCTTCGGTATCATAATTTCACTGATTCTTTCCCCTCCCCCCCCCACATACACACTATACAGTTTTTCTAGCTTGACAAGACCTCCCCATTTGTAGAGTAAAAAAGGATACAAGAAAAGAAACTTTAAAACAACAAACAAAAACCTACACCTTCAGTTTCATTTTATCATTACAAATAAAGTAAAATTTAAAAATTGTGAGAACCTCATATTCAAAACATGCAGCACCATGTCAGTACATGAAAGAGACACAGTGGAACAAAGAATACGTTGTCTAAGCTGTCTGAAAAGCAAAAGAGTCAACGGAGGCCGTGATATTACTCCCTGTGAATATGTCTAAAATGCAATGTAAGCCTAGAGTTGGTAGAACTCAAGTTAGCAAACCTTGGGTTTGTTAATCTAAGACTTGAGTGTTTACACTTATTTGTAACTCCAGGTTAGGAATTGCTGAAGCTGAGGTCCCAACCTGGGGCTCCAGCATCTACACTGCCTGTGCCCAATTTCTCAGACTTCCTAGACCCGCCCAAAATGTGGCCGCACCAGCCCTTTGTGGATGCAGTGACTGTCCAGAGGACAAAGAACATTGGCCTGTGGGATTGTGGAATACTTTTAGCAGATTCCCAGAGCACGAATCCAGTGGGGCTGCATCTACACTACAAAGCAATAGGGCTTCAACCCTGGGTCCCTGCCTGAATGAGTATTAAACCCTCAACCCCCATTGCATTCTCAGACCCTGGTTTAGCACAATTTATGTGTTGGTAGTGGGGAGGAGAGGGAGGAGGAGAAGGCTTGAACCTGAGTTAAAATGCTGGCCGTTCATTGCAGTGTAGACATACCTTGGGGGTACAGGAATCTGCTTCCTTGGAGCTCTTTGCAGGACCAGGGTCTAAGAGTATGAATGGTGAAAAGTAAAAACAATTAAAATTGAAGGAATTAAAAAAATAAAACCTCAGGTGTTTGCTAATTACACTGATGTGGAAACTCCTTTTTTTTATAATAGGGTTTTTGATCTTATGTTGTCCACTTTAAAATATAAAAGGAGTACTTGTGGCACCTTGGAGACTAACAAATTTATTTGATAAGCTTTCGTGAGCTACAGCTCACTTCATTGGATTCATTCTTAGTCTCTAAGGTGCCACAAGTCCTCCTTTTCTTTTTGCGAATACAGACTAACACGGCTGCTACTCTGAAACTGTCACTTTAAAATATGTTTGGGCTCTACTAACTTTAGTTTCAGAGCCTCTCCAAATCTATTTTTAGTTTTGGTGAAAATTCTTAGTGAAAAATTCATCTCTACTAAGTTGCTACAGTAACAACACAGAACATAGTATTTTGGGAAATTGTTTTTAAATACCTTTGACATTTATAACAAAATAATATAGGTATGTGGGAGGCTTTCTTTTGATGATGGAGTTTTTTTTTCATAAGTAGGATTCACGTGTCATCCTGCTATCGTGGAATTTTTATTTGTACAGTATGCACTCTTATTCTTTTTATATCAATGGAAAAGATTTAAGCCTGGTCTGTGTGGGAAAGTCTTTTTAGTAGAGCCTTGGGTTGAATTTAAAGAGAGATAGTTCTTTCCTTTATTTATATATTGTTGTTCCAGTTGAAGAGTGCCTTTTTTTCAGATTAGTTCGTCGCTTGGGATGGGATTTAAACTGGATGAATAATTAAAAAAAAAAAAAAAAAAGTCCACTCTTTATACTGGAATAAGAGTTCATTTCTTGATAGATTTTTATTTTTAAAATAAAATCAGATTTTTAATTTAAATTAAATAACTTTTTTCCTTTTTACAAATATACCTAATTAAAATTAAATTTTAAATTGATAACTTTTCATCCATTAAAATTATTTAAATAAAAAATAAGTACATATTTGCTGCCTAAGTTTAAAAGAAAGGCAAACCACTGAACTGGTGGAAGTCACTGGCTAAGCACATGAAACCATAGTTTACTGAAGTGCAAAATCAGCTTTTGACAGCAGTAGTTTTTTCTGCAGGTTCAGAGAGAATATTTTCTTCATTCAGTGTATTCAACTAGTTCAGTTTTAATGGCTCATTCATTCAAAGATTAAAAAAAATGATTGGGAGTTGAAAAAGCAAGGAAGTTAGTTTTCCTCGTCCAGTTTATGGTAAAAACTAGGATGAGTTGATGACATCTACTAGTACTAAAATCTTGAAGGACATGGTTACCAGAAACAATAAATTCAGTAACTACAGATGATGACGATCATTTATTATTGTTTTGTATTATCATAGCTAGGGGCCTTATTCATGTCCAGAATATATTTTAATTTCATAATAATCAGTTTTAAATGCAAAACATGTTTTGATAAATTTTTTTTTCTTATGTATCCAGCACATTTTAAGGTAATTAACTAATTTTAAAAAATAAATTAATTGTATATTTTTGTTCACTTTAATTGATTTCTAATTTCCATCCAGACAGCGCTTAATACAGATCATGAATAAAAAATTAATGATCTAATAAATAGAAAATGGTGAATGATGCATTTCTTAACATAATAAAAATAAGAAAATGTAATTGCTTAAATAAACGTGTATAGATATAAGCATATCCTCCTGGCTAGCAAAAAAACAAACAAACCATATTTAATGTAAAGGAGGCTATATTTAGTTGAAAATCAACAAGTTTTAATGATTACCAGCCAATGAGAATCAACCTTTCTTTAGGAAAATAACTAAAATTTACAAATGCAAAACAAAATTAGTCAGTAATTTAAATCAAGGTTTCCTGTTTTCTGATTTAAGTCATAATTAAAATAGTAGATTTAAATTGCTTTGATTTAAATCCTGATTTAAATCCTTTGATTTAAACCCTGGTTTATATAGGGGTTTATACCTATAACTGGTAAAACTTTTCCTTGTAGGCAAGTCCTTGAGGTGGCAGAAGGCGCCTTCTCTTGTAAGCAATAATGTGGGGTCTGCTGGTTGTGGACAATATATGAAATTATTCTAATGTTGGCCACATAGGCCCCTGGTATATGCTGTAAACCCCTTAGCCCACACGAAGTCTTATTGAGGTCAATGGGTCTGTCCCCATGGAGCTGTTTACTGGACTAGGGATTATGTCTGCCAGAAAACAGAGAGTTTGTTCTTCTTGTGGACAGTAGCTCTGGAGTTGGACTGGGATTGTTTTCAAACTGTTGTGATGTTTTTATTAGCTGAAGGTGGTGGAAGGCAATTATTTTTTGTTTTCTGTTTCCAAGAAAGGATGGAAAACCTGGTTTTGCTTCTTTCTTTTTGAATTTTGTTATTACTACTGTTCTAATTGGTATAGCAGCTTTTTTGGTGCTCATGTATTTTCTCTCGGAGGACATTCTCCTTCTTTATTAGTATATTGTTTGTATGGCTACTGCTGTTTTGTTGTCTCCCATGTAGTGACTGCCAGGATCCTGTGTAGTATTTCTGTGCTGTGCTTTTGATTGTACTTTCTCTTGTCTGGTTTTTTGTTGTTGGGGTTTTTTTTAACCCCCAGTTAAGCAAGGCGTTTAGGTACATACTTAAATTTAGGCCCAGGAGTAGTGTCATTGAAGCCGCTGGGATAAATCCTGGGGTTAAAGTTAAACACATGTTTAAATGCTTTTTCTGAATCAGAACCTTAATTTTCTCCCAAAATGTCCATGTTCCATTCTTCCCAATAGGTATAAAGGTTGTCATGGGAACTACATCCTATCTTCTGCATTAGTGAAGGAGACCCAGATAGAGGTTTGACTCTGAAAGGAAAACTGCAATGTAATATAGAGCAGTGTGTTTCAACAACTGGTCCATGGACCGGTCCCGGAGATCTCCCTGACACAGTTTTGGAAGGCAGCAAGCTGGTCCCTGTTATCAAATAGGTAGATATAGAAGATATTCAGTGTAATATACTGAATATAATTTAATGCTTTATCTAGTTACAAAGAGGAGAAAGACACTAATATTTTTTTTAAATGTAGAAAACACTCCAAATAAGCTTCATGTTTGACAACATCATGAGGAAGGACAATAAAGTGTTTTGTTTAAATTTAGTTTTAAACTTATTTTTATTGAAAAATTTAACAATTTACAATACAGAGCTACAAAATGGTGAAAAATAAATTAAATAAAAACAGTTGCCTCTACAACTGATGATTAAAACAATCATAATGCTCATAAACGTTCCAAGAGAAGTTCAGTGCTTGCGTAAGAATGTTCATGTGTTCCTCACATTTAAAGGGGCAACTCCTACCACATTTTGTCATAGGTTTTTTGTTGTTGTTGTTGTTGTTGTTGTTATTATTGTTATTATTATTATTATTATTTCTCCCCTGGAACAACTTTCTCTCTCAAGACTGTTTCCTAGTACAGATAACCACACTGCCTTTATACGTCTTAGTATCTCACTTCTTAAAATTGTCACAGCTGCGAATTCCAAAGGTGCAAAGGCTTGGATCTACAAGGCCAAGTATATTGAACTTAGCTGAGAGGGCAAAATATGAGACTTCAAGAAAAAGGGCAATGTGCTTGTAAAGCCCAAACTTTTAAATTTGAGAGGTCAAACCATCTTTCCTGACCTCAGACCAGACACTTTCACATTCTCCACTTGTATGGTGCTAGTCTGGACCTATATTCATAGAGGAACACTCAATACGTTGTAATTCCTCCACAAAAAATAAGGTGCAAAGGAGACAAGTGCAGGTAAGTCTCTTCTGCCCTCCCTGTCCTGAATATTTCAACAAATGTAATCTGCTTGGCTTCTGTTTTAAAAATATTTGTATTTTCTTATTCCATATCTGAGGGGAGGAGAGCTTCATTTTTCATTGTCTTTGATTTTAGATATTTGAAGAGCAGTACAACCATGTTAATGGGTGAGGAGAAAGAGTGTAGTACATGACATTGTACAAACAATGTTATACGCATTTGCTTTCTAGACCTGGTCTTTACTCACATTATAAAAGAAAATATGGAAAAATACTTTCTTTTAAAAAGCACCAACCATCATTTAAACTGAAGGAAGTGCTAAGATTAATATTATTGTTCCAATAGCTACTATGATTGAATGTTTCTCTGGATCACCTTATCCAGGATCCTCTGCCATCTTATACTGCACTCTGTATTTAAGGGTAATTGCTGTTTATGGGCCAAATCCTGCCAACATTCTTGTGGTAGCCCCATTGCCTCCAACAAGGCTAATGATTAAGGCTACGTTTTAATCATGGGTATCTTTTAGAAAAAGTCATGGCCATGTCACAGGCAGTAAACAAAAATACATTGCCCGTGATCTGTCCATGACTTTTACTATATACCCCTGACTAAATCTTGGGTGTTCTAGGGCAGGGGGTGGCCCAGGGGTGCCACGGGAGCTCAGGTGGGGGGCCTGGGAGTGCTGGGAGGGGGGTGGCAGCACGTGGCCCAGGACCCCCACAGCTTCTGGGGCAGCCTGGAGATCCCTGCTGCTGTGGGGTGGAGGGAAGTTGCGGGAGGTGGCAGGCTCCCTACCTGGCTCCGCGCAGCTCTCTGGAAGTAGCGACATGTCTCTTTGCTCCTAGGTGGAGGTGCGGCTATGTGCTGACCCCGCCCCGAGCACGGACTCTGCAGCTCCTGTCGGCCAGGTACCATGGCCAATGGGAGTTTTTTGGGGGGGGCCTGCGGGCAGAGGAGGCGTGGAGAGCCACCTGGCCATGCCTCTGCCTAGGAGCCGAGGGACATGTTGCTGCTTCTGGGGAGCCCCCCGAGGTAAGTGCCACCCGGAGCCCTCACTCTGTCCTGCGCCCCAACCTTCTGCCTCAGCTCTGAGCTCCCTCCCACACCTAAACTCCTGCTGCTTCTGGGTGCGGGTGGGAGGAGAGGGCAGTGCCTTGAGTCTGCCCCAGCAGTGGCTGGTGTGGCTGGCCTGGGGCTGCCCAAGCTGCTTAGGTGGCCCCAGAGTCAGCCTCACTGGCCGCTGCAGAAGTCACGGAGGTTCTGGAAAGTCACGGAATCCGTGACCTCCGTGACACTCTCAGCCTTACTAATTATTTTACTAAGCACATTACAGGTGTTCTCATGGCACTGTTGTTGCCGGCGTCACAAGATATTTACATGCCAGATGCATTAAAGATTCATATGTCCCTTGATGCTTCAACCACTATTCTAGAGGACGTGCGTCCATACTGATAACAGGTTCTGCTCGATAATGATCCAAAGCAGTGCAGACCAATGCATGTTCATTTTCATCATCTGAATCAGATGTCACCCTCTGAAGGTTGATTTTCTTTTTTGGTGGTTTGGGTTCTGTAGTTTCCGAATTGTAGTATTGCTCTTTTAAGACTTCTGAAAGCATGCTCCACATCACATCCCTCTCAGATTTTGGAAGGCACTTCAGATTCTTAAATCTTGGGTCGAGTGCTGTAGCTATCTTTAGAAATCTCACATTGGTACCTTCTTTGCGTTTCGTCAGATCTGCAGTGAAAGAGTTCTTAAAACGAACAACATGTTGGGTAACCATCCGAGACTGCCATAACATGAAATATATGGCAAAATGTGGGTAAAACACGGAGCAGAAGACTACAATTCTCCCCCAAGGAGTTCAGTCACAAATTTAATTAACACATTATTTTTTTAAATGAGCATCGTCAGCATGGAAGCATGTCCTCTGGAATGGTGTCCAAAGCAGGAAGGCACATACGAATGTTTAGCATATCTGGCACGTAAATACCTTGCAATGTTGGCTACAAAAGTGCCATGCAAACATCTGTTCTCACTTTCAGGTGACGTAAATAAGAAGCAGGCAGCATTATCTCCCAAAAATGTAAAAAACTTGTTTGTCTCAGCAATTGGCTGTGCAAGAAGTAGGACTGTAGGCTCTAAAGTTTTACACTGCTTTTTTTTTTCTCAACTTCTTATTTCTATTCTTTGTGGTATTGGTGAATGGGTGCTGTAACTTTAAATGCCATTAAATGTAGTTTTTGTTTGCTAATTAGCATTTAGCCGCCTTCTTCATCCATTTTAATACCTCTCTGCTAGGCCTAACCTTGTGATGGCCTTTACTATAGAATTTAAGTTAAAACTACTTTACAACTACTTGGCATTCAGTGAGGCCCAAAATGTCTCTGGCATTATTAGAGACATTATTAGAGTCTTGGGAAATAGGGACAATTACACATTTTTAATTCTGAAGGCTGAGCACATTGCACATTGCGTTCCTCCATTCTTCCTCCCTCAATTTCCCTGGGTCCCACCCTCCCATCCTGCTCTATTTCAGGGACTCCTGTGATTCCCTACCCCATTAAGCCAGGAGTTCTGTGTTCCCCACAATCTCCCATCATGTGCAGAGGCTCGTCCCCCATTCTTCATTTCTTCCTATTTTCCACCCCACCCCACCATTTGTTTTTCTGTCTTGGAGATAGATCATTCAGGATGTCGACATTTTAAAACTATTGGGAGGATGGGCAGAGCTGAGATGGAGGTATTACTATGCTGGAAGGTGCTGATCAGATGCCAAGAGCTCCATGTGTTCCTCTTTTTACTTCTTCTGCTTTTCCAGTTTTCACCAAAACCATTAGGATTCCATGATGCTTAGAACATTCCCTGAAATTTTGAATTAAGTGGATAAAGCATTCAGAAGCTATTGCATTACATAGACTGAGAAACAGTATTGAGTTAAGTGCAAGACCTCACTTCTCTCTGCCAATTGGAACAAAAGCCCTCACTTTGAGGGGGATTGTTGTCCCTCACAACAATGGAAATATTGAAACAGTGACACGTATTTCTTTAACTTATTTTAAAAAATGGCATAGTAGACTTAGGAAGCTTAAAAACAAGTATTTCCCATGGCAATAAAACAAAGCATTGCAGTTTTCCTTGAAATGTGCTGAGACATAGGATTGTTTAGTATGCTTTGATACTTGGTGTTGAGCCTGTGATTAAGGACAGCTTGTGGTCTCATAGCACCATTTTATATAGCTTCAGGTCCATGTTTGGCTTTTTGGGAGAATTAACTTTGTCCCCAATTCTGAGCTGTATGGAGCAGGGATGATCAATAATAGAGGTGGAGTGAGCCAGGGGAGAGGGGCAGGGGACAAGGGGGTGGGTGTGTGTGTGTGTGTGTGTGTGTGTGTGTGTGTGTGTGAGAAAATCGTTTGACATTAAAATGAGCTGAATGGGCACTTCAGTTTATTCTTTTTCAAAAACTGAATGACACATTGCTAATATTCTTATTGCTAATCTATTCATTTTGATAATTTTATAGTTGGTATCCTTTTAGGTTGTAAGCTAATTGCATATTCTACTCAAATCATTAATACAAAATTGTGGTGCTCCATAGCCTTTATTTGGGAAACTTGGGGAAAAGAGCCCTAAGCAAATTCAACAAAAACAAATGTTACCTTTTTGCAGCCTAGAGCCATAACTTTCTTTGGAGCACTAAACTCATCCTGGTATTTAAAAACTGGTCATTTTGCTTACTTTGGTTTATTTATAAAACATTTCATTAAGACTAGTCTTCATTACAATCTCTCTGCATAGATCCTCAATCATATCCCTTCTACTGATAGATTCCTATTTATAGTTAACATCTATTTCTGGATCATCCCTCCCATGCTCAGTTTGCTTGGTAGATGAGTTTAAAATCATTTGACAGCAATGTTTTTATTCTTCGTGGTTGTTGCTATGAAATATTAGGGTTGTTTTTTATTGACCTTTTAACAGAGATTGTCACATGCATGCACTTGTAAGTGACTGCAAATATACTGGCAGCTGCAATAGACTTGAAGATTTAAATCATATTGTTTGCATAAAAAAATTAATTTCTTTTACAGACACTGAATCCAAAATGGAATGAAGAATTTTATTTTAGAGTAAGTTTTTTCTTTACTTGTAATAAATTGTTTCACTATAAATAGATTGGTAAAATTAAACACACCACATTGTAAAGGGGTGGGAAGGAGTTTATTCCCTTTAGTATTTTACCCTTTAAATATTTCTTGTGTATTTCAAAGAAAAATCACTTGAACTGATGTATTTACTCCCTAATATCTGTTCTAAAGGATGGAATAAAACATAGGATTTGCCATATGGTTTAATGTATGAAAAGGTTGTTGCACAATTTAATAATGGTTCTTTTTATACATGCTTTGAGTTTATGTATATAGAAAATGTAATATGCTTCACTCAAACATGCATTTTTAGCATATCCTGTTTGCTGTGGTATTAAACTGGTAATGTAGTGGCAAATAACCAGAAATTCTTCCTAGGGCTATATGATAGCCCAGCATTACTAGATGAAAGAGACTAAGTAAGTGTTTCATGGTTAAAGATCTTGAAAGTTGAGCAAGCATGACAAAAAGTAGTGAAGTGCAAACAGAAAAGGAGGATTGAAAGAGCAATTTTTGGCAAGTAGCATAAAAGCAAAGAGAATATCAAATTTATTTTTGTAACTTTTTAACTTGTCATATCATGTTAGCAATGTTAATAAACTGCACTTAACATCTTGTGCTTTTCCGTTATAAGTAGTAGTTGACATTTTCATCATAAAACGTTAAATATTCACAAAATGTGAAATAATAGGCTCAAAATAAAAAAATACTCTGAATTAAATGTTTTTCATCCTAGCTACTTATATTCCATAAATACATTACATCTTTGATCTTCAATTATTACAAAGAGTTTTCAAGGAGCAGTTACGTAGCTTCTGTCCAGTTGTAGTTTTTACAAGAATAGGTTAGGTAAAATTTCAACAGTTTAAATTTAGTCTTCAGAACAGCTGTTTGACAACAGGGAAAGGCATTGTGGATTTGTTAAAATGGTAGTATCCTGTCAAAATGCATTTTAGCTGTTGACCATTGTGCTAATTTGATAATTTACAACAGAATATTTGTTAATATCTAATTTGGGGAGATTATAAATGCTTTAAAATGTCAGTTCCATTAAAATAGCTTTTTACAGGGTGAAATTTAATGGATTTTTATCTCTAAAACAATCTTCCCAGAGATAGCTATTTTGATTCCTATAATCTACTACAGAAGGCACTTAAATCTGTTTCTTTGAGTAATGCAGAATCTCTAGGAATTGTCTTGGCACTAATCTCAGTATGACTGGCCCCAGCTTTTTCCATTTCAGTTATAACAAGATTCGATATATGCAAGCTTCTCAATAGTAGAATATTCATCTGGTCATGTTACACTTTCACATATTAAGTTTGACATTTCTGATTCTTCGGTTTCCCTGTTAAAGGCTACAAGAAAAATGTCTTGGAAGCCAGCAGCAAATCAAAATGTTTTTCCATTGTCAGAACTAGGTGTTACCAGTTGCGTCATTAGTATTTATTCCCAGTTAATCTACTTTGCTAAACATAATTTTGAGTACATATCAGTAATTTACCATATGGTTCCAGTTATCAAAAAAACCGAAGTACTAAAAGCCCAGGAAATATTGTGTTAAGAATAAACTTAAAAGAATCCAAACATCAAGGCACCCAAACAACCTTAACTCTGTCCCTATAGTGATGTGCTGGAGGGGAAGACGCAATCTTTGGCTCCATCTTCTCTGACCAAAATAGGTAGTTTTTACCACCAGGTAAACTAGGTGAGGTCAACGCTATCCTCCCCTTCACAGCCCTGTGACTGACCTCACTTAGTTTACCTTATGGTGTCTTGTCTCCACTATGTATTTACTGCGGTCTCTTGGAGCCACAGCACAGAAGTTTTCAACACAAGGTAAACTAAAGGAGGTCAGTCACAGGGTGGTGGGGGGAGGAGAGTGTTGACTTTGCCTAGTTTGCCTCATTGGAAACACTGTAAGTGCCTTTTCTTCACTTAAGGTTTTACAATGAGATAACTTTCACCTCTTAGTTAACTCGCTGCCAATAAAACAACAAAAACACAACAACTGCAACTTTGTGTCAGCGAAGACAAAGCCTTATGGCAGCTCTATACTACCACTTAAGTCTATCTAACTTGTGTCACTCAGGGCTATGAAAAGGACACTCCCCTGAGCAACAGAAGTTAAAGCTATCTAAGCGCTGTCCATGCTGGCGCTATGTCAACGGGAAACGCTCTCCCACCGACATAGCTTCTTACACCTCTCGCAGAGGTGGAGTAATTATGCCGGCAGGAGACTCTCCCATCAGCATAGAGCTTCTTCATCGGACAGTGGCACAGCTGCGTCGATGTAGTGCTTCTAGCGTAGACCTGCCCTAAAATGGTCTTCGTTCATCTTTAGCAGTTCCATCTCATTAATGTCTATAAACACTAGAATGATTTACTCTTAGTCATGCAGTGGCTATGTGTAAATTTCAGCCTTTTTGTAACTACATGCTATCCACAGAAAAAGATGTACTCTTGGCTCCCTGCTGTTTCAGACATTATTCAGCACTAACTCAGATTTGATTCCACACTGGGCAGGTGAAAAGCAGTGCATTTCTATACACAGTGCTGAGTTGCAGAGCAGCTTGGAAGGCACAGAGCTCATGCAGTCAAGTGCTCCTCTTTTGGTGGTATTGTTGTGCATTCAGGATTTGCAGAAAACCAATATTATGCTACACACATTTGTATTTATGGTTTTCATTGATGTTTTTCATGGTCACTTTATACTTCCTCCTGGATGAAAATACAGTCAGATCATGAAAACTTGTGTTACTTAGAGCGTATAAATGAAACCCTGCCACACTATAAAAACTCATGAAAATCCTACCCAGAAATGCACATACTAATACTTGTGTGCACTCCCCTATTTGATGAATCACAACTCCTTGCGCAATTTGAGGGATATCCCCCTCTCTACAAACCCACATAAGTGTCTGCCTATTATGGAATATCTTCTCTTATGTTGCCTCAAATAGAGGACTGGGCTTAGCCACCTGTCTTACAAAAGCTTTCCTGAAAAATGTACTAACCTGGATTAACTACCATAGAAACTTGTCCTTCTTCATTGGTGGCCTTGTTGCCTCCTTGATCATTCCTTGTTTTGAGGGGATTTATGTAGTTCAACAGCTGTCCATGGAAATTACATCCTGGAGGTGTACTCATTTCTCTGCTAGTTGTAGAAAATTTTGCAGAGGGTATACCTTCTTACCTCCTCAGCTTTGTTTCTGAAGTGGCATATGTGGTTAAATGGGCTAGGAACAGTGACTGACTGGATCTGGGCAGAGGTTGAAAAATAGAGAAACTGCATAATTCTGAATGGCATGTTCAGAATCCAAAACAAAGGGGAATAGCCTTTAAAAATTCTATTTCCTGCATCACACCTGAGCTAAGAAGTTGCAGTACCAAGAAAGCCCCTATAGCCCCATGTGACATCCATAAAATGTCTCAGCCTCTTTGAAGCTTTCTTAAGGAACAGGGATGTAGTATACTAGGTGCTCTATTAATAACTGTAAGTAAAAACATAATATTGAACATCAGAACATTTCTAGTTGTACATTTAGGACTTAAATGTGTATTTACACACTAGGTATAGTTAGAGATATATACAAGGCCTGTCAGCCCTATTTCTATTGCCTTGGATTGGTCATTTAGCAAATTATTATACCCGTGAATGGTTTTTCATATAGATAATGAACATGAAGTAACGCTGTATATATATATATTTTTTTTTTATAGGTAAACCCAACTAATCATAGACTCCTGTTTGAAGTGTTTGACGAAAACAGATTGGTGAGTGTACTATTGTAATCCCCTTTGTGTGTGTTTTACTAATCTCACAACTAAACATGGCAGTAACATAGCTCCTGAATCTTAGTTCCTGGAAATTTGGCATACCTTAAATTAAAGTTTATTTTGTTTCAGTGGTGTAAATATGTACATTAAGGAAAGTAAAGTGCGATATATAAAGCAGGAATTTGACTATTTTACTGGCTGAGCATTCATAACATCTTGAACCAAAGTTGTCTTATTCAGTGCGGACATTTAGGGAATGCATACTGCAATTACTTACTTTTTTAAATCTTCTTTGATATTTTTGATAAGATTAAATAGGTGTGTAGGCAAAAATGTCTAAGGTCCGATTTTGGATATAGTTGATGTAAGACATCAATATAATCACAATTTATAGATGTATTTTGAGGAAATTTTAAAAAGCAGTCTTAGTGGAATAGCATACTGTGTGAGCCACTAACAGTATATTTATTAACACTTTATAACAGAGGATGTGGTGCTATAGCACAAAATATTCTGTTCGTTCAGATTAGATAAGTACAGTAGTTCTCTACCAAACTTACTTATTATATTGGGGGAAAATATGCCAGATATATTTTGGGTAGTTTGAATATCCTTTTGTTAATTAAAAAAAATCTCTCCTTAAAAGGTAAGTGGTGTTGTTGTTTTTTTTTCCTTTCAGCTTCATCAAAGCAAATATTAATGTAATGCTAGGGAAAAGATATAAATTCTGTATAGGTAACCTTTTTCAGGGGGGAGAAATCCAGAGGGCCACTCATTTTAATGTTGTGAGGAAGTACAGTAACAAATCCCTGTCACAGTGGCAACATATATGAAGACTCTGTGGTGATCAGTGTACTGAGTGGCACTTAATGGGTGTTGAAATGGGAATAATCTGTTTCACAAGCCCATGCCTCTAACATTTGAATTCGTGGAGAATCTTGATTAACTCTTGCTAGTTTGAGGCTTCTTACCTCTTTGCAGGCCAGCCAGCAGAGTGGAATAATATCAGAAAACTTGAACGAGTTTTATGCGAACCAGCAGAGGGTAGTGATGTGCACAGTCAAACCAGTATGTGACAGTATAGTGGTGGTTATTGAAAAGACATTTTTCAACCATTACCACACAGGGACATCTGAGAGATGGCAATTTCCCTTATATCTCATACTAGTGTGTAGTAACTTTGCATGCACCCTTTTATTTTGAGCCAATGCATGTATTAAAAAAGAGCACTTATGGTTAAATATATATTAGGATTCCAGGTTATGTGCCTAGAATGAGGGAGTATTGAATTGAGTCCTCTACGATTAATTTCTGTAGCATGAGTATATTTTTAGGATCCAAAACAGCTTACTAAGTTTGTCTGTTTTCTGTTACAATTTATGCTGGATATATACCTACTTGTAAAGTTTACATTTTGTAAGATTTGCCCCAAGAATAATTTTTTTGCTTGTTCATCTTGTTCCTAAACCACTGGAGAGTTGTTCATGATTGCAGTAGGTTCCCCCCAATCCCTGCCACAGCAGAGACTGTGGTTGCAAATTTAGTCTTTAGTAGAAAAGAGAGACTTGCTTACTTAAATAGCACAGAAACATGCTGTTATCTGAAAAGTGTGTTTAAAATAATACTAACACCTGTGCTTGCACAAGGCAATCTACAGTGCTGTTACTGTGTAGCAGATACCGATGTTTTTCTCATTGTTGGCTCGTAGTCCGGTTAAAACAATAGAGGATTGTACTGGCCCTTGGCAGTTTTATCGTTTAAACCAGCTTCCATTTCTCTTGTACTTGGTTGTTTTCTGTATTTGAAAACAAGCTGTTGTAAAACAGTGGTTTAAATGTCTAGATCTAGTATTGACCCTACACCTACAAGTGTAGGGTTGTTGAAAAAACTAATTCTTTGGAGCTTTCATAGGACCACGTTGCCACTCGTTGAACTGAGGTTATTTAGTTTATCTCTCTCTTGTAGAGAAACTTTTTCTTTAAACAGATGTTGTTTCTGATTCATGCAAAAATGCTCTAAAACTTCAGTGCACCTCAGCTATGACAGCCACTTTTTAAACACTGAGATTCTGCTATGTGGCAGGGCTGAATCGGGATGTTTATTTTAATTTTTGATTGTATCCCATATGTTCTTCTTTTGAGATCTTTTGGCTCTTAGCAAGCATAGCTATACTCCATGCTGGCAATCGGACTTGTGGTAATATTGCTAACTTTCTCATTGGAAGGCTGCCAGCGTTGGGCAGTGTTTCTGTACGGCGCTTAAGTCAAATCATTACAAAACTACATGCACGCCCTTCTTCAGTTTTCGCTCGTCTTTGCTGCCTGGTAAAAAAGAAAAAGAAACTTGTCTCCTGCCATCTTGTTCTTTTCTGCTGCTATCCTTGTCTGAGAAGTCTTTGTCATATGTAAGGTTTCTTTGTTGCAATTTCTAAGGGAAGAAAAGGATCTGTATGTAGGATGAGTAGGTTATGCTGTGTTTACAATGGTAATGTGAAAGTTGTGGATTTTTGGAAGAGTGAATAGATTGTTACTTAACCTTTTAAAGAAACAGGAAAAAAATCCTAGAGTATTAACCATGGACTAATATTAATTTATGTTCCACCATGATAGCCTAATGCTGTAGTATTAGGTGGTTGACAGATGAAGCCTGAATTTGTCTACTTGATCCATTTTTGTTCTTCTTAATCTTCTTTGTGAAGTCCACTTAAACTTTTAAGACTTAAAGAGCTTTTGTTGCAGTTAACGTTTTTGTACAAAAGTGCTCTGTGAATGTGATGTGGCTTAGATTTATATCAGTGCCGAGTGTGCTTGCTGCCTTAGTCAGCTGTAAGAGCTCTCCCGCGGGGGCAGCTCTTTTCTGATGGAAAAGGAGCAGCTGTGAAGGTGCTGTTTCAGGCTCTTGCTTGTATTAAAAAAAAAAAAAAAAAACCCAACACACAACTAGCTTGCGGTGGAGAGGGGGAACCAGGTCATGTGACTCTAACCATCCTACCCTATGTCACAGTGTGTAGGAGCACTGATTGCTCTTATCCAATCATGCCTGGAATGCTGCTTGCCACTTGGGCTATTTCTGCTATCTGTCGCTATCAGTGCTGTAGTGCTAACGGTTTGGCAGATGGGACACTTTTTCTTGGAGTTTGTCTTTGTTTTTTAACTTCTGGCAGTGCCTGAATTGTTGCTGTTCTCCCTCTCTCCCTTTCTTCTCTTTGTTAAACCATGGCCCATCGGCTGCGGTTTCATTTTGGCTCTGGACGAAGCAACACAGCCCCTGAATCTGAGATTCTAGACCGAGAGAGAGAAGATGACTTTTTCATGGCATTCCACACTTTGCCAAGAAGAAACAGTCCTCATCCTTTCTCCCGACATGGAGCGGATTATGGTGGCGGAGATTTGCAAGAAGTGGGCTCCTTAAAAAGAAGCACATCTATGTTTATTCCTCAGCTGCTGAACAATATTGATGTGCGTCCAACAAGGAGCTCATCTATGCAGATCTCTCTTCAGCGCAAAGCTGTGAACGGCTGTGCTGATGAGTGTGGAGCCCCAGAGTCTCCTGAGGAGACTCTTCCATGTAAATTCTCAGACTTCAGGGAGCATTACACGTGCTCAGTTGACAGCCATTCTTTTTCTCCAAGCAGTCCACAAGTAACCCCAGAGAATTCTCCACCCAGGATGCCTGAAGAGATTGGGCAACCGCTTAATGGAGCTGTTTCCTGTAATCACAGAATATTTTGTACAATTCCTTCCAATAACCAGAATGATGATGCTGCAACTACTGCCCAAGAAGATGAAGCAAGTGAAGTGGCTTCAGGGTTAACCTTAAATGGTGTAAGAATTCAGCATCGCGCTTCAAGCGCAGATATGCATCAGGTTATGCTATTGCCCTTTGGTTCCGAGGTTCAGAATAACGCCCTTGCCTCTGAACCCAGACGCTGGTCTTTGCAGCATCTGCCAGATATGTCAGCAAATTCAGGGAAAAAGTTATTTGTTTTCCAGTTGCAGCAATCGCAGGCAAGTGATACAGGTACAGGAAGCGACTATAATTTTGGTTTTACTGGAACAAAAGGGAATAGATTGGTCAGGTATCCTCGCATACGGCTGGAGAGGAGTACTTCCTACCCTGTCCAGCCGCAACCAGAACAAATTAGCCCTGTAGAAGACGGAGGGAATTCAGAACTGCATGGAAATAGCAGAAATGGGTCAGAAATATCTAGAAGCAATTCGGTAGAGAGGATTCCTCAAGGGCAGGGATGCTTGTTCAAAATCAGACCGGATCAAAACACAAGGCAGCAACACTTCAGAATTCTTGTAACCCGTGGTACTGAAGAACAAAATCAAGTTCCTGATGAAGACAGCCCTGATACCTCTGGGCCTACAGTGACCAGTGCCACAGTAAGTAACATGCTGAAAATGCTTCTCCTTGTGTTTTATCAAAATGTAAATGGTAAAATAGAAAAGCTACTGAATTTTAGGTAACTAAAGAATTTCACTCATTAATACTGGTAAGATCTACAGTTCTCTGGAACAATCTGTAAAGCATCCCTAACTCTAACCTAAAATAGTTTTGCTTCCTGTTATGATTACATTCAGTGCAATGTTTTGTTGGAGTCCTAGTGTCTCACATGTTGTTTAACTCGGGTGTTCCAATTTTTTAAAACTCTTCAGCTGACGTAACACTGAGTGTCACTATTTGCTTTTATTTCTTTCAGAGTAGCAGCCGTGTTAGTCTGTATTCGCAAAAAGAAAAGGAGTACTTGTGGCACCTTAGAGACTAACAAATTTATTAGAGAAGTGAGCTGTAGCTCACGAAAGCTTATGCTCTAATAAATTTGTTAGTCTCTAAGGTGCCACAAGTACTCCTTTTCTTTTATTTCTTTATTAGTTTGCTAAGTCCTTGCTGCACAAAGAATTACATTTTTGAAACATGCTTCAATGCTTTCCATATTATTTTAAAATATATGTAAAAATGAAATTGAAATATACTAGCAGTTCAGGACTTTGTGGGGACAGATATCGGTAAAGAAATCAATATTGTTTTCTCAGTACCAAGTGGTGAGAATTGTTTTATTTCAAAGAATGCTTTTGCTCTTGACTTTCTTTAAAGTAAAAGCTTTTCACATTGTCCTTTCAGAGTCATATGAAATGTGATCAAACAACTGTAAATGCAACTTAGGCATAATTTATTACAATATCTTATAATAGAGCTTTGGTGTGGAAGATGTATACAATCTTCTTAATGCTTATTTCTCACATAATATATGAGAGAGAGATGAAGTTCTATAATGTTTTTTGAAACATACTTTATAGGCCCATGCGTGGGTAAAACTTACAGGGGCATGGGGAGTCATTTGCTTGAATTGCTGTGCAGTGCAATTTAACACTGCCCACTTGAGTTTCTAAGCTCAATGATGCTGTATATAGAATAGTAAGTACCCTATCTCCAGCTGTGAAAACAGACTCACAAGATCAGCTTTTGGCCTTTATTGCTTGTGTGTGTTCTCATTCTCTCATGTGCTCTTTCAGAGAAACGTAGTACAGAAAGACAGCTGCTAACTACAGCAAGACCGTATGATGACTCTGCAGCTTTCATAGCAAAGACTAACAGTGTGAAAGTTATTCCAAGATAACTTTCTTTTTAGCGTGTCAGTATACATTTTTATATTTTATACTTACAGTATACAGGGACATGAATAACTAGCCCTCACAGCCTTTGTGGGGAAAATTCTTCTCTTCTGCTATATACCATATCCCATCCTTTCTGTATAAATTGCTAAATGTGTTTGCTGTCAGTCTGTGAATATTTTACATTCAGAGTATTCCTGCTGAAAACTTCTCTAGTTCTTCTTTTGTTTGGATTTCACTATCACACTCAACAACATGTTAAAAGATTTGTTTTCATTTAAAACACTTTTTTTTATTTTGAGAAGTTTTTATCTTGTTTACATTAGAGTTAGGCCTTGAAGTGTAAACTTCTTATCAGGCCACAGATTTTCCTGAAGACTTGAGGATGTTTGAATCTTGGATTTTGGGAGAAAAGGGGCCAGCTGTGAAGTTTTACTCCAGTTTTAACTTTTCTAAAGTTCGGTATTATTTACATCCAGGGTTTTGGTTCAGGCCCCTCTCTTCTCTTCTACAAGTACACTTCATATTCTTTAGATACCCTCATCTAACATCCAGTGGGTTGCACACAGCTCTTCATCTTAAACCATTACTCCACATCACCCAAGTCCTATGTCTAAAGCGCCATTTTTCACTCATTATCCCTGGTTTATTTCCAGCACTGTAAATATCATATAAATGCTTCCATAAATCAGAGAGTGGAAGAAGATTTGGAAACAATACGATTTGTGTAACTTCCCAAAAGGTAGTTCATCCCCACTTCATTGTCCCTGCAACAGTGCCCATCTCTGTTAGACTGGAGAAAGGAATCCCTGAAATCTCTCCTGAACTTGGCCTCCATTTTAACAGTATATTTATGTTTTGGGGTATAAATTTATAGATTTTTCTAAACCAGTTATGCTGAATGCTACTGAGTGAACTCATGGCAATCAGTTTCAGCCTCACACAAAGTTCGTCAGTCAGTTGTGTACCTTGGCAGTTGCAGAGGCACTCAGTCTAAACAGGATTTAAAATCTTCCTTGCAAATAGGTTTCCTTAATTAAGACTTTTTAAAGATATATCCTACTTTTCTGACATTATTTCTAGTGAGCCCAGAAATGTTTTGGGTGGAGGCAGTTTACTAGGCACATTTTACTAGGTGGGGGAAAGCTGGACAATGAAAACAAGTTAAGAATGAAAGGTTTTCTTTATTCAGTCTACACACACAATGTTTTTCAGTGGACTGTCATTTTTAATTCATCCCTTACAAGTTTGTTTTGATAGATCACATGATGATGAAAATTGTGTGCAGAAATTTGTTTCATTAAACTGGGGAGAAAAGTTTTTCCTGTTAAAACTCTGAGTAAAATAATTTCTAGACTCTTCCAGTTAAGCTAGTTTGTGTGTATTTGATTGATATAGGGCATGGGCCCTGGACTGTAGACAGCAGCTGCTATAGCCTTATTTATCTTGAGTGAAAACATTCATGCGGGCGTCTGCAGTCCTACTGCTACTAAGTGTTTATGATCTTTCAAATATCTTCTGTTTTAATCAGAAGTGTTTTTGGGCAGCCAGGATATATTTCATTGAGTTGTTATGAAATATTAGGTAAAATAAGAATATATGACCAACTTAAACATTTATTGGAAGTCTCGGTAGATTCTTTGTGTTACTCTGATAGTTTATATGCAGTATGAAAATTTTCATGCTATGTGTGTCTGCATATTAAAACAAAGTTATTCTGTCTATTGATATGTTCATGTTTATATTATTGGGGTTTTGTATATGTATGCTAGAAATACTGTGATAACTGAACATAAAAAATCCCATATAAGGGGCAGCTGGTGTTGGAGAATATCCAAGTACTCCAGTGGGCATTTGTTATGGTTAAGACCAAAAATGCAAAGTATCTTGACAAATAAAATATTGCGGTATTGTATTGTATTTACTGAGAAGGAAGACCTAACACCTCCAGGGCTTTGGAATGCAGTCGTGCAGTTGTCACAACTGAACTTTCATTCTTTCTTCCTTCCTTAGGAATATCTTTCTAATCAGATCCAACTATTAAGGTAGCACTAAATCCCACTGAAAATTGTCTAAATTTTGCTGTGGGAAAACTATGAGCTTGGAACTACTCTTTAGTTGGCTTTTTAAATGGATTTTCTTGAGACTACCTTCTTTTAAAAATCTAAATTTCTACAAGTTTCTGATACAACCAGAATCTTTATCTGTTTGTTTATACACGTATATCTGTACTATACAAGCAAAGGTATGTTACCACATACTTACGCAATGCTATCCTGTGCCCATTGAAATCGGTGGCAAAAACCACATTAACTTCAGAGAAAACAGGATTGAGCTGAAAATAATATGTGCTAATATACAATATCACTTCCTCCTTAATGGCTTTCTTGGTGGCATATATAAAAAAATAAAACGTAAATAGATATTTTAAGAGAGAGCTGGACTATACTTTTTACTATATATTTAAAAATGTGGTTGACACTTGACTGTAATTTCTGTATATTAGGATTTTCTAATTACTATTTAAAAATTATATTTTTAAAAGAATACCTATTTCCAATGTACTAATTAGCCATTAATGGAAACATAAGAAATACTAGAAATGAATTGATCAGTTTATCTAGTTTATTTTAAAAATTTCTGCTCTTTCCAGATAACTGCATCAGAATATACTCTTAAGGTATGTCTACACTGTAATCTTAGCATAAGTCTCCACATATGTTTTTGCCCAAATCCCATTACCATCCATATGCACAACCCTCAGGCAAGGATTTATTTGCACTTTGAACCTGCGCTTGCTTGCACAGAATTAAAGCCTGAGCTGTGCTTTATCTCTGTCTGGAACCCCTTTGCTGTGAGGGTGCAGACAAATACTTAATCACTCAAATACTAATAGTCTTCCATTGCCTTGCTGCTATTCAGATTCTCCCACAATTGATAAAATTGACTGGGAAAGAATGCTAGAGCATCTCAGCACACAGAATCACAGGATATTCCCCCAGAGACGCACAGACAAATGCAGAAAAGTGAGGACACAGTGACACGGGTAGGGCTTTGCTGTGGTCAGTGCTCACACTTGGGGTAGGCTAACCTGTGTGCTCAGACCTGGGTGTCAATCACCTGGGCTAACTGTGCAGTGTCCCTGCCCTAATGCCTCTTCTCTTTTCCATTGTTTGTTTTCAGAAGATGGGAACATAGACAATTAATGTTCAATTTGCAAACTCCCACTTGCAACAGATTCTCGCTCCTATTTAGTTTATTTGTATCTGTTTTATACTTGGAGTATTTTGAGCTGCAGTCTCTTCAAGGCCTCGTACCCACTTAAAATATTCAAATATCAGCATTTTAAATGTTCTTCACTGGAGCCAAGTAACTGTAAATACCCGGAAAGATACTGGAATAAATTATTAATCAGGTTGTTCAAACCTGGAGCATAATAAGGTAACAAATAATAGCCAACATGGATTTGTGGAGAACAAATTTTGTGAAAACAATCCTCCTTTGACCGAGTAACCAGACTAGTGGGGGTGGAGTGGGAATAAGGCAGAAGTAGACGTGTTATATCTGGACTTTAGTAAAGTGTTTGGTATAGTCCCACATGACATTCTCAAAAGCAAATTAGGGAAATATGATCTAAATAAAACTACTATAAGGTAAGTGGACAACTAGTTGAAAGACCGTATGTCAGTGGTTTGCTCTCAAACTGGGAGGACATAACTAACAAGGTCACTCAGGGTTCTGGGACTATTCAATATTTTCATTAACATCATGGACAATGGAGCAGAGAGCGTGCTTATAAAATTTATGGATGGCACCAAGCTGGAAGGGGATCTCAAACATTCTGGAGTACAGGATTCAAATTCAAAATGACCTTGAAAAATTGGGGAATTGGTTTGAAGACAAACGCGAAGTACCTCGCTTAGGAAGGAAAAATCAAATGCACAGCTACAAAATGGGGAATAACTGGCTAGGTGGCAGTACTGTTGAAAAGGATCAGGGGATTAGAGTGGATCACAAATTGAATAAGTCAGTAAAGTGATGCATTTGCAAAAAAGGCATATATCTTTCTGAGGTATATTAACAGGAGAATAGGATGTAAATAGGATGTATTTGTTCCACTTTATTTGGCACGGGTGAAGCCTCAGCTGCAGCAGTGCCACCAGTTTTGACTCCCACAGCTCAAGAATGACTGGAATAAATTGAAGAGAATTCAGAGAGCAACAAAAATAAGAGGTTTGGGAAAAATAACCTATGAGGAAAGCTTAAAAGAACTGGGTATGTTTAGTCTACAGAAGAGAAGACTGAAGGAGGGATGTAAGTTTTCAAATATATAAAAGGTTATTATAAACAGGATCGTCATCAATTGTTCCTCTTATCCACCGAGGGTAGCACAAGAAGTAACCTTAGTTTGCAGGATGGGAGATTCAGGATATATATTAGGAAAAACTTTCTAACTGTGAGGACAGTTAAACAATAGAACAGTTTACCTAGGCAGGTTGTGGAATTGTTGTTATTGGAGGTTTTTAAGAACAGGTTGGACAAATGCCTATCAGATATGGCCTAGGTTTACTTAATCCTGCTGCAGAGAGGGAGGGTGGACAGTATGGCCTCTTGAGGTCCCTTCTAGCCCTGCATTTCTATGATTCTATGAACTCACGATGTATAGAGGAGGTAAAGATTTGTGCTCTTGAGGCTTACATAAAATGAGTAATTGACAACGGAGAATTGTATGGCTACAGTGTCAGTGAGGATTTCTTACGTTTGTTGTCTTGTTACCAGAATCCCAAGGCTTTATAGAATGGCATTTGAAAGTTGTCTTGTGTATGTGTGTTTGTAAAACAGGGGTATTACATTCTAAATGTATTCTTAATATTCTTTGTCTGACAATCTCTTTCCAGAGTCCCAACTTCTTTGCTTTTTACACCTCTTGGAGACAAACTTGCTACTACTTGTTCTTACAGCATTGGCTGCCTTAGGTTTTATGTGTAGAAGCTCATTTGGCGGGTTTCTGAAGCTTTTGAGCTCTCTAAATAAGAGTTGCCTGCAAGTTACCGTAATCCCCATGGAAAGCCACTACTGATGGACAAAAAGAAAAGGAGTACTTGTGGCACCTTAGAGACTAAGAAATTTATTAGAGCATAAGCTTTCGTGAGCTACAGCTCACTTCATCGGATGCATTTAACTGATGGACAGTTAAACTGGCGTATCTTTAAGCCACTTGGAGAACCAGAAGATTTCATTGCCCCCTCAATCACACTGGAAGTAATTTATTTTTATTTTCTATTATCCTGACTACCACTTCAGGGACACGCTGCCAATTCCACTGCTAATCAGTGTGCTGGGAGCCACTGGTGACCATGAAACTTGATTGTACTGGTGGCTGAGTGTTTTACTAACATAGACCATAAAAGCGTAGAAGCATCAAATGTTCCTCATTTTTCATGCAAAGACAATATACTATATGCTGTATATATGATTGCGAATATGTATTTGCACACAGTATTCAACAAAGTAAAGCCTTTTAGCCACATACCAGCCCTGCAGTGGTCTTGGGAATGAGATCTGAGTGCTTATATCCAGGAATAAATAGCAGATCTCTTGCATGGAATACCCCTACATTTCAATAGCCAAGCCACCAAGAAAATAGCATTAGCTCAATCTCATTTGTCAAAAGTGTGTTGTTACTGGGATGTACTGTGTGCTAATTGATATGTAGTCTTAATTGTAAAGGGAAATAATCAATTTCACTCGCTATGAAGGTGGGATTGTTTTGTTGCCTGTTTAGTTGGTTGTGTGTTGTTGGAGCACCATGCTTCAAGGTCCCTCCACTGTGCTAACACACACATACACATAACACACATGATCTGTTGAGAGCCAGAGTGTTTTCACCTGGCCAATGTTACTGTAAAGAATAATGTCTATGATATGGAGGGATGAAATGCGCTCTCTCCCCCACCCCCAGCTCCGAAGAAGAATATTTCAAAAAAGGCACAGCCAGGGACTAAAAAAATGCAGCATAGTTAAATAGAAAAGATGTGTTGTTTGTATTTCTGTGCCTTAGATGTCACCTGTGTAGACAGATGAATTGGTCCTTCCTCTCTGTGGAAATCAGATAGGTCGTAACTAATAGCTGATCATTTTGAAATACTTGAGCTCTTTTTATTCTCTTTCCCCCCCCCCCCAAAAGTACAACCTTGCTGGATTATCTGGGAACTGATTCACCCAATGAGCGCTCGTGACGGAGGCAGCATTCCATGAGATAGTATCTCAGGCCTTCTCTGCATGCAACAACAGCCGATGAGGCAAATTCTGCAGTTGTTTCAGACTAGGGCGAAAAGGCTCAGGAGTCTCTGATGGCAAAATCCTTGTCTTTCAAGCTTATAGCTGCTGTCATGTCATGGCATTTGACTTGGTATTGCACAACCTTTTGATTAAATTATAATGATATAAAATTAACATTACACACCTTACATAGATTTAAAAGCTGGCTAGCTGGTAGGTCTGAATGTAAATGGGGAATCATCCAATGAGTGCTTGTGTTTCCAGTGGAGTTCCACAGGGATTGGTTCTTGCCCCTGGGCTATTTAACATCTTTATCAATGACCTGGCAGAAAGCGTAAAATCAGTTTATAAGTACAAATATGTAATAATGTCTGGCAGAGAAAGGTATAACATGATTCATTGGCTGGAAGTTAAAGCTAGACAAATTCAGACTGAAAATAAGGCATATATTTTTAACAGTGAGGGTACTTCACCTTTGGAACAATTTACCAAGGTCGTGGTGGAGTCAATTTTTTTAAATGAAGATTGGATTTTTTTTTTTCTAAAAAGTATGCTCCAGGAATTATTTTGGTGGATCTCTGTGACAGAAGGTCAGCCTAGATTATCACAGTGGCCTTGGATTTATGAATCTCTGTCCCGCATGTCCTATTAATGTAACATTTTCTACCCAAACCTTCTACTAAAAATTGCTGGGGATGCACGTTAGATCCCATTAGACTGCAGAAAAGAGGATTCCTTACCTAGTAATTCCTTCCTGTAGAACAGACCCACCAGTGCTGACATCTAACAGTCAGTATGTAGGCAACAAATGTCTGTGCATATTTGTGTTATGGCTTGTTATTCACGTTTAATTGTTGAGATGTGTTGAGAGGAAAGGGGAGCGAAGGGAATGAAAATACTATTGGTAGTTATCTGCCTTATTTGAAGGTAGGACTAATCTATCTACTCTGGTGGAACAAAGCTGCAGGAAGTATTAACAGGCAAACATTTTTTTGATTCGCTTTTTTGTTTTTTCTCTTTCAAATAAATGAAGCCCTGCTGAGACTAATAAGACACAACATAAGCTTTGCGTTTAAATGATTCTCTTCTAGGCCATGGCAAGTTCAAGAGAGTCAATATGCTGAGATAGGGTTTATATGCTAACCTGGTGTGATTTATTGCAGAGCATTGCAAGGTAAGTTTTCTGCATCTTTAAAGGCCAAATATAAAGGAAAACTGACTTTCCTCAGCCCAATTTAATATTGTAAAGACGTGACTTGTTTCAAGCAAGCTCACCTTACCAGTTTACTCACTGAGATGGGAAACCCAGCTTTCCCCTTAATTTCACTCTTCTTGTTGAATCCTATGATCAGTCACCAGCTTGCCCCAGGCTTCCCATAGCACTTCCTTTTCCTAGCATGCTTCATTGTCTACAACTGGCCCAGCTCTCCTATGTTTCAAGTGTCTGAGTATAGGGAGCAGTGGTCTTTGTGGTCTGGGAAGAGGATTAATTGCTTCCCTTTCAACTTCTGGAAGGAGTCTATAGACACTATCAAGGAATTTGAAGAACAAATAGACAAAATGATTTAAAGACAAATGGTGCTTCTTATGTACTTCAGAGAATTTTAATTATTTATTCATCCATCTTGTTCTTGAGTTGAAGGTGAAATAGGTTAGGACCAACCCTCACTCCATTCAAATTACACAGAAGGCAGAGATGATTTTCTTTTTGTATGTATATATGTATGTTTGTTGCTCTTACCTATTGTACAAGGATATAGAGAAAGTTTTCATTGCAAAAAGCCAAATCCAGATGCATTCACATGCCTGATGTCCCTGAAATGGGAGATGAAAGCGATTATGGATGAGCAGAGCTGAATATTTTTGCTGCTTCCTTTTTTAAAACTTGTATTAAATTTTCCAGTCTTTGTAAAACAGTCCAAGGCCTTAAATAGCACAAAGCAGTGAATTGTCAAAATGGCAACAGAATGTATCGTGCTTTTCTTCCTCCCAGCAGCATAGTCTTAAGGCTATGGAGATGCTCCCCTCCATACTGGAGTAAGTCGCTTTAAAGCCAAATCTGATCTCTGACAAAACCCTCTGGGGGCAGAGGGTTATCTGGTGCATGAACTAGGAGAGAGGGCCCAAATTGGGTTGTGTGCCTCTCTTCAGGGAAGGAGAATGAGGGAGGCAACTTCACTGATTTCAATGAGAGTTGAGGGCATATAGTACCTTGCAGGTGGTTTCTATCTTGCAAAATCAGGCAGCATCATTCCTATAATACATTTATCAACAACTAGATAGTGGGTTTTGTTTTTTTTTAAAGACTTGAGCGCTGAAAATGCTGTGTCTGCTCTTTATCCCCAGCCCTCCACAAAGTTTCCTTGGAGTCTGTTCCCTCTGATAGATGTCCCTTTTGGAAGTTGTTTTTCCTGAAAATCTAGACTTTACTCATTATTCTGTAAAGGAACCTGAATAAAAGCTTGAATAGGAGTTCTGGAAATAATATCACTTTTTATAACAATAATAAAACATTTGCTCTGCATGGAAAATTTGTATGTTGAGTTTCAGCCCAGAGTGATCTTTTTTGTAAAAAACATAAAATAAAATAAAATAAAATAAAACAGAGTTTATAAGGTACTTGGTTTACAATGGAAATAATGACACAGAATTTTAACAGTGAAGGTGCCAGTCAGAGTGACTTCAGCATAGATACATCAACAGAAGATCCTAGACATCCATACACCTATACAGTGTTACTTAGTTTGTGATATCAAACTAGGGTACCCACTTGATAAAAGGCACCAAATAATATAAAATTTAATAAATGGTCTTTTTTTTGGGGGGGGCTATTTATTTCACCAAGACTGCTCTAAAGCCAGCAGTTTATCTCCTGTTTTGTTTTAATTCTTTCCTGATTATCTCTCTGTAGAGCATGGTGTTAAATAAGTTCATTTGAAATATGCTGATTTTTTTCAGTTAAGATGCTTATTGTAGCCTCTAGATGCCTACACATAAGTAATTAAAAAAAAGTGTATGTTACTGACATTGGCAGTATGTCAGTCCATGCTCGGCAAACTGCTAAAACTCAACCCTGTCTGTGTCATCTCCACTTTTTGGCAAAATCCTGAGTGAACAGATAGGATCTTCGGGATAAAACCTGAAATGGCGTATCACTGTGCTCCCTTAACTCTCCAGCCTGGGCTGTCTCTTGCAACGTTTTGCTAGTGCCAAGCATCAAACCCCTCCAGGCTCTGTTATCATTCAGCACAACCGCATATGGAGCCCCACACCCAGCTAAATTCCATGAATGCTCCCTGAGCCACTCATGAATCCCACAAAGAATGGCACTAGCAAATTTACCAAGCCCTTAGCCTTTCACCCCAAAAACTGTACCATCTTGCCCTGGTCAGAAGCTTGGCCAGTATAAGTTTATTACCCAATCCGCTCCTCCCTTGATGTGAAGAGCAGTGTTCCCTCTAATTTTTCCCATCCATGTGCAGAATAAATTTTTGTTATGTGCACCAATATGGAGGTGATGTGTGACACATCACCTTCATATTGGTGCACATAACAAAATTCATGTGATGGGGTGGGGCCAAGGAGTTTGGAGTGTGGGAGAGGGCTCAGGGCTGGGGCAGAGGGTTGGGGTGCAGGGGTGAGGTCTCTGGCTGGCAGTGCAGACTCTGGGATATGGCTGAGGATGAGAGGCAGAGGGCTGGGTGCAGGGGTAAGAGTTCCAGCTAGGGGTGTGGACTTTGGGGTGGGGCTGGGCATGAGGGGTTTCGGGTGCAGGAGGGTACTCAGGCTATGGCAGGGAGAGAGGACTCCAGCTCTCTGCACACAGCAGCACCTGGGCTGGGGGGACAGGTGCTTCTCCCCCCTCTTGGACTGGGGCTGCAGGATAGACACCTCTCCCCCAGGTCCAGGCTGGGCACAGCTGGGTCTGGTCCACTCCGGCTGCGCCACCCCAACCATGCCACCCCAGCAGGTCCGGGTGCCCTGCTGCACTTGGGGCTGGCCTGGCCTGGGCTGGGCTATGCCGCAGCAGAGTTGGGGTTGGAGGAGTTGGGGGGCTGGGCTCAGTAGGAGCCAAGGGAGGAGTGCCCCTTCCCTGGCCATGGCAAGTCCCGGGACAGGTTCCCTGAGCGCCTGCACGGTGCTAAATAGGCTGCTGTGCAGCTGCACAGCTTACAGGGAACTTAGGTAGAGAGGACAAACACAAGTCTTTGTAACCTGAGCTGAGATTTCCCAAACACTTGAACCAAAACACTCTTGTTTTAGGTAAAATATAAAACAGATTTATTAACTATAGAAAGATAGATTTTAAGTGATTATAAGTGGGAGGCACAAAAGGTCTGAGATAGTTACCAAAGAAAATAAAAGGTAAGCACACAATCTAAATCTTAAACTTTATTAGACTAGGCAGTATTTGGATCAAGCAGTTTTCTCATCCCACTAGATGTTACAGTGTTCAATACACAGGCTTCCCCTTTAAGCCTGGGACCAGTCTCCTCAATTCAGGTCTTTGTCTTCCTAGCATTTTTATTGCTTCCAGCCTGAGGAGGGGGAGAAAGGCCAAAGCATGATGCCACCATCCCTTATTTTATACACTCAGTCTATGTGGCTGGCTGATACTAGCCCAGACATGTCCTGATGGGCTTTAAGTCACAGAATTGAGCAATCCCCCTTGTGTGATCCTGTGCAACTGAGTCAGAGTTGAGCTGTCCCCATTGTGTGGTGCTTATGCAACTGTGATTGAACTGTAAATACCTTGTTTACAACTCCCCTGATGATTAATGGTCACATAATGCCCTACTGGAATTGGATCACCACCTAGCAGTAGAGACTCTCAAACATACAATATATTTCAGTAACAACCATACAACAAAATCTCATAACTTCATACACATTAACGATATACATACTTGAACAGAAAATGGGTTTCAGCAGATCATGACCTTTCATATGATATCTTACATGGGATTCTTTATATGAAATATATCATAATTATCTGACTGGTGAATGAGGGCTCCAGGGGGCTGCTTTGAGGTACAGAGTGCCACGGCAACGTGCCCAGATGACCAGAAACTTGGTCTCTTGGAACTATTGGGAGAAACTAATTCCAGAGCTGAGGACCCTGCCATCCTTACATATGAGTCCCGCATCTTGTCTCCCAATCAGATTTGTGAAGGACTTCCTACTCCCTCCAATTTTGAGAAACATATATACAGACGCTCCCCAGGTTATGCAAGACCTGACTTACACAAATCTGCACTTATGGGAAAAGTTCCATAAGATAAAAATAGGAGGGTTTTTTTTGTTTGTTTGTTTTTTTTTGCGTAACAGTTGGGTATACGTTTTTGACTTACTCAAGGCGTAACCGAACGATTGCGTAAGTCAGGGAGCATCGGTACGGTGTTTTTCTGACAAGTAAGAGGTGCAGAGGAATTGTTTTTAATTAGGTCCATCATGCAAATTGATATTTTTGTATAAAAGCAGAAAATCAAAAATGCTTAGTATATACTCTCACTTTTCTCAGTTTTAACTGAGTTAGGTGGGCCGATTCATGCACGTACATACACACATATGCTCCCCTCTCATCTTTCATAGATGATTTCTCAGTTTTTATAGTGTGGCCGTAATACGTAGTGTAAAAAAAAAAAGAGTACCTGTGTAATGACACCTCCACTCCCAGTCTTTATTCAAACCTAATGTAATGGTGTCTTTATATTTATATTCTTTATATTTCTAAGAAAATAACAGAACGCAACTAGCCATCACCTTCAGCCCCCAACTAAAACCTCTCCACCTACTAGATCTCTATCAAGCATTCTTACAACTAAAATACCCACCTGCTGAAGTGAAGAAACAGATTGACAGAGCCAGGAGAGTACTCAGAACTCACCTATTACAGGACAGGCCCAACAAAGAAAATAACACCACTAGCCATCACCTTCAGCCCCCAACTAAAACCTCTCTAATGCATCATCAAGGATCTACCTGTCCTGAAGGATGATCCATCATTCTTACAGATCTTGGGAGACAGGCCAGTCCTTGCTTACAGACAGCCCCCCAACCTGAAGCAGATACTCACCAGCAACCACACAACAGAACTACTAACCCAGGAGCCTATCCTTGCAACAAAGCCAGTTGCCAACTCTGTCCACATATCTATTCAGGGGACACCATCATAGGGCCGAATCACATCAGCCACACTATCAGAGGCTCATTCACTTGCACATCTACCAATGTCACATATGCCATCATGTGCCAGCAATGCCCCTCTGCCATGTACATTGGTCAAACTGGACAATCTCTACGTAAAAGAATAAATGGACATAAATCAGACGTCAAGAATTATAGCATTCAAAAACCAGTCGGAGAACACTTCAATCTCTCTGGTCACTCGATTTACAGACCTAAAAGTGGTTTCAGAGTAGCAGCCGTGTTAGTCTGTATTCGCAAAAAGAAAAGGAGTACTTGTGGCACCTTAGAGACTAACAAATTTATTAGAGCATAAGCTTTCGTGAGCTACAGCTCACTTCATTATCTCTCCTCTGTTTTTTCCACCAAATGCATCCGATGAAGTGAGCTGTAGCTCACGAAAGCTTATGCTCTAATAAATTTGTTAGTCTCTAAGGTGCCACAAGTAGACCTAAAAGTAGCAATTCTTCAACAAAAAAACTTCAGAAACAGATTCCAATGAGAGAATTGGAATTAATTTGCAAACTGGACACCATTAACTTAGCTTGAATAAAGACTGGGAGTGGACGTGTCATTACACAAAATAATATTATTTACCATTGTTTATTTCCCCCCCCCCCCCTTACTGTTCCTCACACGTTCTTGTCAACTGCTGGAAATGGCCCGCCTTGATTATCACTACAAAAGGTTTTTTCCTCCCCCGCTTTCCTGCTGGTAATAGCTCACCTTCCCTGATCACTCTCGTTACAGTGTGTATGTTTCATGTTTCATGTTCTCTGTGTATATAAAATCTCCCCACTGTATTTTTCACTGCATGCATCCGATGAAGTGAGCTGTAGCTCACGAAAGCTTATGCTCAAATAAATTTGTTAGTCTCTAAGGTGCCACAAGTCCTCCTTTTCTTTTTGCGGATACAAACTAACACGGCTGCTACTCTGAAATACGTAGTATGCGTCTGCTCGAGAAGAGTGGCAGCACATCAGTCCTTTCAAACACTTCAAAATCCTCTCAGAAACAAACCATCTGGGGATCTCCACATCTAGTAGCATTCCAGCCCTTGGGTTCATAGCTGACTGGTCCTTGGTTAGTGAAATAGTCTGTAGCCTATGTCCAAAGTGGTACAGGTATTGGGACCTAGCCCCCACAGCAGACCTCCTGGTCCTGCCTATATCAGCCACTGAGTCCACAGGACTGTCTTAACTCCATTATTTATAACTCCCCCTCCACTCCTCTGTGCTCTGATTGGCTCATCTTTTGCAGCGTGACTGGGTGTGACCTGCCAGTTGGATTGCCTATAATTAAAACTTCCTATACTGCTTCAGAAACTGTTACTGAGCATGTCAAGTAACTGTGACACCCTATTTCAGGGCACAGTGTAAAATTCTGCAATATAAGGCATGTGGATAATGGTAAGAGTAGATCAGTAATATGCACTCAAAATTTATTACCGTACAACAACACACAGCAGGCCACAACTTACTCTGCAGTCCTGTTGGCTTACGAGTGTTATTAGGCACACAGAAGCACGTAGGCCTGGAAAATGATATGACTTTTATTAAAAAAAGTAAAATACTTAAAAACTCCTACAGTAGTCATCAAAGCACAGAATTAATCCTCATTGAAGTACTAATTTGTATTTTAAACCCTAACTTTTACATGCTGTTAAATTTTTGTTTGAAAATATCCACCCCTCCTGATTATAGCTGTCTTATTTTAAATTAATATCTCTGATATAGGTCCATTGTTTGAAACTACTTTTATTTTAGGTCCTAACCAGAACTATCAACATAGCACATAACATAATTATATCTTTTAAAACAGATTCTGTGAAATTAAAATTACACTTTAAACAAAAATAAATTAAAATTGTTTAGATTAGAAATGTTTAGATTATTAGAGCTGCAGCTGTTACTTTCTCCTTTTTTTGTTGTTGCTGTTTTACTTTCTGCATTTTTCTCAGCTTGGACCATGAAAATTTAATTATATCAGTTTCTTCTTTGTTCACTATAACAATTGTCTGTTTCACTTCTAGGTCCCCAAAGCTGTAATGCTTTTAGGTTGCAAGCATGTAAGGGAGTACTTGTTTGAAACTTGTTTGTAGTACATTTAAAGAAAAACAACCCTGAAAACATTTGTTAATTTCAGGTTTTGAAAGTGTTTTTAATCTAAATTCAAAGGTAATTTTGGGTGTGTTTCTCTTCAAAGGCAGAGTTAGAACCTCACTTCTTAATTTACACACATGAAAAGTCCTCTTTCCATATCTCTCTACAAAGGTTTAAAACTGTAGAGTGTAGTAGTTGCTAACACTTCATTATTTTTAGAAACTCTATCAGAGACAACTTGCCAGTACACTGAACTATTATAAACAAAAGTGCACGATACTTGCTGGAAAATGAACACAGTATTTTTGGTGACTTATTAACTATACTGTGCTGTTTATTCACATTATGAATTATTGAATTTTTCAATTCAGTATGAGGGAACCCAGTCATTACTGTGAAGTAGTGAGGTATGTGTAAACGGCAAAGCCCAAATTAGCTTTAATAGTTTCTTCATGTCTTTTTATGTTTTTCATTGTGGCTACATACTCTGCTGGCCTTAAAGCAGCGTTAAAGCCTTTGACAGCTTTCTTGATGCAGACAGCTAGTATCCCATTTGAGATTCAGAGAGCTTTCAAGCTCTGAGCATCTAATGAGAGACCTTTTTTAAATAAATGATATTAAGTGCCCTGTTAAACTTCTTCAGAATTGAGTTACTTGTTGCATTATTAGGTGCACTGAAACTAATCCAAATGAGAGACTAGACAAGTCTGCAAATTGTTATAGATGAAGACAGAAAACTTTAATTCAGAAATGCAATGTTTCATCTAAAACCTTTTTCTTTTTGGAGCTATGTATTCTGTTTAAAGTGACAAATATAGTAAATTTCTACCTCTTATGCCCACATCAATATGTAGAATGGTTGTGGTGCCTAATAAATTCTGCCCAGTGAAATGTAGTGAGTTAAGTTAGTCTTGCAAATGCTTAGTATGAGAAGACAGTTAGATTCATGGATATTTCTAGCCTAGTTTGTATCGATTTAGAAACTAATAGTCTGAATCTCTAATCTGATTAGCTGCTAATAATTTTTTTTAGCTTGTGTTTTAACTTCTAATGCAGATAAGTGACTCCATTGTCATCATTTTTTTATAATGGACCTAATTTAAACTATTATAGCAGGATTTTTCTTTCTGAAATTTTGCAACTCAGACAACAGAAGATATGTCCGCAGGGTTCTGTAACAGACCAGTTGTTGCTTCATGCATCTTTTCCATTTCCATTTCCTAAATATGTAATTTAAAATGGGTCAGAAATTTAAGAAGTTTCCAGAACCCATCCAGAGGTTGCCAGGAATGAGGTTAACCATCATCTTCAGGGTAGAGGGAGGACTATTGTGGTTTTCCCTGGGTGCAGAGAATTTTAAGGTAGCATTGCTGGGGCAGGTATGTGGAATTACTTGAGAAATGTTTTGAGTCTGGTCGTGAGAATTGCAAAGAAAGGATTACTTGGAGGAAGGACTGGATCAGAGATGAGAACTGGGATTCCTCTTGAAGTTGGGTGAAGCAAGCTGAGATTTTGAAGCCTTTACTGGGACTTTACCTGAGGAAAATCCTGTTGTGTGTTTTGATCTGTTAGGGATGAGACTTTTTATGTTCACATGGTTTTACAATAAAGCATATCACAAAGGTGTTGAAACTCCCCTTAGGTGAGCAGAAATCTTTCCTGTATCAGTTGATTATATATTTCAGAAAAGATCCCTTCCTAATATGAGCTACTGTACGAAAAGTGTCTCCTACAGTAGTAGGAAAATACCATTTAAAAACACTGTTTTTTCTAAGGGAATTTAGTCATGTTAACTGTTACATTCAGCGGCCAAGATTTTGCAGAATGGCTATTAGTTGGATGCTTCAACTCTTGGATGCCTCTAAATGTTTCTGACAATGGAGGTCTGGTTCCATTACTAGGGGTCCTAGGTGCTACAGTAATACAAATTATAATGGAAGCCGTTGTCTGGTCTTCTCTATGTTCTTCTTTGGCACTACTTAGACTAACATGCTTTCAGAAGATGCAGGCTTTGGCTGTACAGTGACTCAGAAGAGTTAATTTGCTTGACAGCTTCTACTGATTAACTCTAGTTACCTTTGTAAGGAACTGCTAGGTAGATCCCAGGAGTTTTAGACCAATGCACCAGAACCACAAAAACCTAATTTACAGATATCAATAGTAATATTTGTCTACTACATTGGTTAACACTAAAAATGTAAGTCAAAATAGCTTACGCCTTTTTCCCATTCCTACAATGAAGTGATGTGACATCAGTTGCTCAAAGCTTAGACAAATGTTTCTTTTTAACATCAATCATTAAGTTAAAGTTGCAAAATTAATTTTGGAAAGTGAATCATGTTATTTTTAGGAGCCTATGTGGCTGCTGCCGGTATCTCCATTGGATAATTTCTTTTCCTGCTCCTATTATTTCTAATAATTCACCTTTTGGCCTGTTGTAAGTGTAGGATGTATAGCATCAACAGTTTAGCATTAATAAAAAAGCAAATCAAAACTGAGAAAGCTAGGGGTGGAATATAAAATATATTTTTAAAATATTATAACTAACTCACATTTTGGGGCGTATATAAACTTTTGAGTGTGAGTGCCAAGCCCTAGGTATTGAACCTGAGAACTGAAGTAAGTTGGCTATTTTGGGCAGAAACATTCATTCCCTAAAATCAGAGGCTGCAGAGTATCAAGCAGCATAATAGTTTTTTGGTGTGTATTAAATGCAAAAAAAAAAAAAAATAATAAAAATGGTGGCAATGCAGTGCTGATATGCAAGTTTACAAGACCAAGCGTAAGAACATTCCAAAAGTTAGTGTTTCTTTGGCAACATTATCTCTGTCACATTGTACATCTTGTATTATATGGTGTTAGAACGTGTCAGGTGTTAACTAACCATGTTAAACATGACATGGCATTCTTTGTAGACTGGGGCTGTTGTAGCTACCATTGTGTCACCTGGTCATGGATAAACCCAACTGGAACCCTAGGTTTAATCATGATGAGCTGACATCATATTAAATAAGATTGGGGTTTTTTTTCTATAATGCCTACTTAGTCTTCTTTAACATCTTGTTAACACTGCTCCTCAAGGTCATGTCCTAACGCAACCTAATTTTCTACAGAAGACAAGACTTATCAGAGTAAGGTATTAAGCTTTATATTTAATGAGGAAGAGAGAAATAAAAAAATACTACTTCTGTGCAATATGACAATATTGATGGCCCCAGAGCAACCTTAACATGGGATGACCTGCCCTGTGGGTGTTTGAGCTGACAACCTTCATATTTCATTATGCTAATTTTGGTTATTTAATTTACTAGTATTTAAAATAAAGAGAGAGAGAGAGAGACTAACAGAAGTTGGGGGAGGGTTTTTAAGGAATTCACGATGGAGTAAATAATATGAAATCCACCTGTGTGCACTTAATTAACTGCCCAAGCAAGTATACTGCATCTGTGCTTAACTGTGCACCGGGAGATTTAGAAAATTTCTTCTTTCTGTACTCAGACACTTTTTTAAATTACACCTTTTTTTAATACAACCCCACTATTTTTCAAACTGAGCAATCTCACTAGGCTGTAATTTCTCTGTCATGTTAAAAACATCATTTTCTATATACAAGTTTAAAAAAATATTTTTAAAAAAGCGTGGGGAGGGAAAAATGGAGAATTTCAGCCTAAATGGTTAATATTTCATAAAGCTAAGAGCGTATGAAAATGGGGAGGAAGGCAGCTACAATGCAGTTTCTTGTAACTATAGAGTATGCTACAAGTCATCTTCTGTAATAAAAATCTAGTGCAGGAGTAAGCTGGGTTCTCTTAATGAGAAATCAAGCTCTATGTATTGCACTTTGCAGGACTTGTTTACCCACTGTCAAATTATACGTGAGGCATTCAGCATATACTTTTTTAAAAAAATAATTGACTTCTTTTGCCAGCTTCATCCAAAAGGGAGCAGACATTTCAGAAAGATTGGCTTCAGCCCTAGGCAGGGAGCCTCAGGTTACACGCCCCCACCCAGGGCTGAATACCTTGGGCTCCCCCCCCAACCCCTGGGGGGAGAGAGGGGAACAGGACTAGGTCAGGCTCAGACTTCGGTGTCCCCTTCTGGGATTGTGTAGTAATTTTTGTTGTCAGAAGGGGGTTGCGGTGCAATGAAGTTTGAGAAGCGTTGCACTAGAGAGTATTTTTCACATCTATTGTGGCCAGCAATTGATGTCACCATTCCAACTGTTGTCCTCCAGCCAGTCATGTGCTGCTCTGTCACCATTCAGTCTAGAAATGTGAAACAGAACAAAGGAATCTATCAAACAAGAGAGCAATTGTAGTGGGGAGAAATGTTAATCAGCAAGGGTTTAAGCAGTGCTGCTGAAAAGCAGCCACAATGCTTAGAACCATTTTTTCCCCAGCTGCTGAGCTGTCTGCCTTCTTTTCTGGTATGTTTTTTGTCTTGACTAGCATGCGGTAGCATTGGTGGACTCGCCAGGTGACATCAATCGGAATGCTTGTGTAAGATGCCAGCCAAAACAGATGCGGGAAGAGTAGGAGGAAAAGGAATTAAATGTCCTCAATTTGCAATGCCAGCTTCGTTCTCCATGGAACTGTTCTGTAGTTTTTTGTTTAGTTCAGTTTTTTAAACTCTTCCTTTCTGTAGCAAATGTTAGCTTTGTGAAATCCTGGAGTTTCCGTGAATATGGAATTGGAAACAGTTCCTTATTAGGTATTGCTATGATGCTCAGTTTTTTTGTAGAATTTTATTAGGGTTGCTGGAAATAATTTGTCAGAAGTGCTGGAGATTTCTTGAGTTTCTAGCCTTCCTTTTATATTGCAAACAGCTTTTGCATATAAATAATCAACGTAATAAGTGGGGGTTCCTCTAGGTTGCAAAACTGTATATTTGTATTACTGTTATGACATCATCCTATCTTCCCATTTGTTGTTGCATGCACGTATTCAGTCTGGTCTTCATATTTGAAGTCTCTGCCCTAAAGAGTTTACAGTCTTTTACTTTGTACATGACCTAGTACAATGGAACAAATTTTCTTTTACTGATAATAGATAATATCACTTAACTGCTACCCATGACTGTAAATTACATGCACAAGGTCACATCATAAATATCAGATTGGAAGTACTTTTTTGCCATTGATTGACACTATAAATATGTTGATATTATTGAATGAGGCTGAGGAGTATGAAAGGTTCTATACAAAAGCATATTCTGCTGGTATGTGCAAGAATTAATGTAACTAAATTGTTTAAATTTTTATCTGATTATTTACTATTTCATAATCTCCAGTAGAAAAAAACAATGTGAGGAGAAAAACTTTGGAGATGATTGGTGGAATCAGTGAATTAATTGTATTTTTTGTTTCTGTTTCCTGCTATAACTTTGAAGCCATGGTGAGGCTATAGATTTCTGTAATCTAATGAACTCTACATGGTACAATAGGTCATGTCTCAAGAACAGTGAAATCTAACAGAAGCATAATTCATCAAAGAATTTGAGATATAATCTATGAGATGCTTGCTTTTCAGTTCACTCTTGCTTAGATAATATATAATCCAAGTTGAACAGGAACTGCTGAGCACTTTGTGGAGGAGAAGGCACATTTTATAGAACTGGAAAAATGGAAAGGGCAACATTTGTGGAAAGTTGATAAGTCATGATTTTCTTATTTAATTGTGTTTGTTGCTAATGAATTTGTTACTAGTCTTGGTATTGGAAGTAAATGGATGAATCTTTATTTTTTAACATTCTTTGTCTTGTGATAGAAATAGACATTCATGTTTGAGTATAGACTTTATTTTAGAAAGAATTACTGACAGTAGTAGCATATTTCCATGATATAATTTGTCTTTGCTGTTGCATGCATGTTTTTGCTGCACCATATTAAATAAAAACAGCTGTAATACATATTTGCATAATACATGCCCAGAATTTAGAGTTCTGCCAATGTTTCGTAACCATTAGCAAAACTGTTAAAGACCTGTTCATCTTGAGAAAAATATTAATCCAAATGCTGCCAAGGTTTAGTGTTTGGTTGGGCAATTTCTGCATAAGTGCCCGTCAGACAGCTTAGAACTTGCTTAGCTGGTTTTTGGAAACATTTTCCAAATAAGACTCCGCATGTTTTTCTTTTTTCTGTTCTATCCCGTTGCTCCAAATTTGCTCCCTTAGCCAATTCCATCGTTTTTTCTCTCTATCATTGCTCCCTTTTGCTTAACTTCAAACCAGGGCGGTCTCATTGACCACATAGTCTAAGTACTACATCATTCTCCAAGATAAAAGTGTTGATGGGTACTAATGTAGTATAATTTAATACTCAGGGAAGGTGCTTACTGTGACTTCTCCTCCCTCATTCTCCCCATGCAACTTGCTAAACGTTCCCTTACACATCCCTGAGTAGTTTAACCAATTCGGAACAGAGTTTTGAAAATGTTAATGTGACATTTATTTAGAAACATGCATGCAGTTTTTAAACATAGATGTACAATAAAAATGTAAAAGTCACCCTGGCTTAAATTTCAGTATCCTGGAGGATCATTAACATGGATGCATCTTGAGCTTCTCAGAAATAAGAGAAAAGTAGACCTTTGACTATGGTGTTCTATGTGGTCAAGTTACAGTGAATTTCAAAGCACCATTGGGATTACTGGTGATTTAGCCTGCCTTCAGCTGTTTACAGTGGCATGTGCCCAAGACTATGGTATGTTTAAGTGCAGTATGAAATTGCAGAAATTAGGGTACCTTAACAACATGGAAAATTGAGAACATTTTTGTCTTGAGCGTAATATATTATGATTAATTGCCAAGTGGTCAGATGCATATTTGCATGCATTGCAGTATTTATTCAGAAATCTTAATAGAGGAATACTACCACAGTGTCATAAAGGTGTTCATCACGTGTGATAAATGACTAAAAATATGTTTCCTCTTAAAGAACTCCTGTCATACCATAGAAACAATTCTGATGTCACACATCCTTGCTGGAAAATAATCTGTATTTACATAGAGTAAAACCAATAAATTTAGATCTGAATAGAAATTAACAGAAATTATGGGGAAAATGCAGAAAAGATACATGACAGTTAACTGAGGGTTTTATAAAACAGGGCAGTGATTTATATTTGCGTGTGTGTGTGTGTGTACCCATGTGTAGATGATACTTAAGTCCACACCAATACTTTAAATCCTATTTACTTCATGACTTAGTCATCTAAATGGATAAGCAAGTATAGCTTTAAATATATTTATACTTATTACTAAATAATGTAATACTATTAAATAAAGCATGAATGACTGTCCTGTTTAAATATACTGACCCAGAATTAGAAGATCTAGCAAGAGATAATTATAATCCTAATGGAATGTGGTGAGGCTTGATTTTAGCCTTTACCTGCCAGGAAAAGACGACTGTGAATACATAGTAATGGTAGATAATTTGCAAGAAAACCCCAGAGCAGGCAAATTAACCCTTTTTAGAGTTTTTTGTTGTAAATAGGGCTGCCAAATTTGATTGGACGTATTTGTAGAGATTTAATCACATGATACCTTTAATTAAAGATTAAGCTTTAATTCCTGGAGGCTCCAGGCCAGTCCTGGAGGGTTGGCAATCCTAGTTGTAAACCTAAATTTCCTCTCACGTTGGTATACCTGGAAGAAGTGGGCAGAGTTTTTTCTGGTTTCAGAGTAGCAGCCGTGTTAGTCTGTATTCGCAAAAAGAAAAGGAGTACTTGTGGCACCTTAGAGACTAACACATTTATTAGAGCATAAGCTTTCGTGAGCTACAGCTCACTTCATCGGATGCATTTGGTGGAAAAAACAGAGGAGAGATTTATATACACACACACACACAGAGAACATGAAACAATGGGTTTATCATACACACTGTAAGGAGAGTGATCACTTAAGATAAGCCATCACCAGCAGCAGGGGGGGGAAAGGAGGAAAACCTTTCATGGTGACAAGCAAGGTAGGCTAATTCCAGCAGTTAACAAGAATATCAGAGGAACAGTGGGGGGTGGGGTGGGAGGGAGAAATACCATGGGGAAATAGGTTTCAGAGTAGCAGCCGTGTTAGTCTGTATTCGCAAAAAGAAAAGGAGTACTTGTGGCACCTTAGAGACTAACAAATTTAATGTAATGCATCCGATGAAGTGAGCTGTAGCTCACGAAAGCTTATGCTCTAATAAATTTGTTAGTCTCTAAGGTGCCACAAGTACTCCTTTTCTTCATGGGGAAATAGTTTTACTTTGTGTAATGACTCATCCATTCCCAGTCTCTATTCAAGCCTAAGTTAATTGTATCCAGTTTTCAGAGTAGCAGCCGTGTTAGTCTGTATTCGCAAAAAGAAAAGGAGTACTTGTGGCACCTTAGAGACTAACAAATTTATTAGAGCATAAGCTTTCGTGAGCTACAGCTCACTTCATCCAAATGCATCCGATGAAGTGAGCTGTAGCTCACGAAAGCTTATGCTCTAATAAATTTGTTAGTCTCTAAGGTGCCACAAGTACTCCTTTTCTTTTGTATCCAGTTTGCAAATTAATTCCAATTCAGCAGTCTCTTGTTGGAGTCTGTTTTTGAAGCTTTTTTGTTGAAGGATAGCCACTCTTAGGTCTGTGATCGAGTGACCAGAGAGATTGAAGTGTTCTCCAACTGGTTTTTGAATGTTATAATTCTTGACGTCTGATTTGTGTCCATTCATTCTTTTACGTAGAGACTGTCCAGTTTGGCCAATGTACATGGCAGAGGGGCATTGCTGGCACATGATGGCATATATCACATTGGTAGATGCGCAGGTGAAGGAGCCTCTGATAGTGTGGCTGATGTGATTAGGCCCTATGATGGTATCCCCTGAATAGATATGTGGACAGAGTTGGCAACGGGCTTTGTTGCAAGGATAGGTTCCTGGGTTAGTGGTTCTGTTGTGTGGTGTGTGGTTGCTGGTGAGTATTTGCTTCAGATTGGGGGGCTGTCGGTAAGCAAGGACTGGTCTGTCTCCCAAGATCTGTGAGAGTGATGGGTCGTCCTTCAGGATGGGTTGTAGATCCTTGATGATGTGTTGGAGAGGTTTTAGTTGGGGGCTGAAGGTGATGGCTAGTGGCGTTCTGTTGTTTTCTTTGTTGGGCCTGTCCTGTAGTAGGTGACTTCTGGGTACTCTTCTGGCTCTGTCAGTCTGTTTCTTCACTTCAGCAGGTGGGTACTGGGAGACAGACCAGTCCTTGCTTACAGACAGCCCCCCAATCTGAAGCAAATACTGCAAGGAGAGACTGCTGAATTGGAATTAATTTGCAAACGGGATACAATTAACTTAGGCTTGAATAGAGACTGGGAATGGATGAGTCATTACACAAAGTAAAACTATTTCCCCATGGTATTTCTCCCTCCCACCCCACCCCCCACTGTTCCTCTGATATTCTTGTTAACTGCTGGAATTAGCCTACCTTGCTTGTCACCATGAAAGGTTTTCCTCCTTTCCCCCCCTGCTGCTGGTGATGGCTTATCTTAAGTGCAGGTTTCAGAGTAGCAGCCGTGTTAGTCTGTATTCGCAAAAAGAAAAGGAGTACTTGTGGCACCTTAGAGACTAACAAATTTATTAGAGCATAAGCTTTCGTGAGCTACAGCTCACTTCATCCGATGAAGTGAGCTGTAGCTCACGAAAGCTTATGCTCTAATAAATTTGTTAGTCTCTAAGGTGCCACAAGTACTCCTTTTCTTTTTATCTTAAGTGATCACTCTCCTTACAGTGTGTATGATAAACCCATTGTTTCATGTTCTCTGTGTGTGTGTGTATATAAATCTCTCCTCTGTTTTTTCCATCAAATGCATCCGATGAAGTGAGCTGTAGCTCACGAAAGCTTATGCTCTAATAAATGTGTTAGTCTCTAAGGTGCCACAAGTACTCCTTTTCTTTTTTTAGAGTTTTTTTCTGGTTCAGTTTTGCCTACTTTCCCTCCCTCCCCGCAGGCACTCTTTCTGCCCCCAAGATAACCAGGTTCCATTTCCCCGTTTTGTCATCCCAAATGCACACAATCCATTCCTCACAGGTACACTAAGTTAAAACAATAAGATAAAATAATAATATAAAATCCACAATTGTTACAAACTACACCTGCAGTTTTACAATAATTGTTTGTTTGTTTTTTCCCAAATGAAACTTATTACCTAACCTTTTTTTGAATATGGTCTAGAGTGCATAGTCTGTTACTAGTCAGTTTCACTTTCAGAATATCATGCACTTGCATAATCCTGCAATGGCTGGCTGGTTTTCCTTTTTCAATTTTTCACTTTAAAAAACCTAAGTAAAAAAATAAATGTTATTGTAACCCTTGCCCTCCTTTTTTCTTTCACTCTCCCTACAGTTGTTTGCTGTCATTCCTTGCATCTTGTCTAAAAATAGATTGTTAGCTCCACAGGTCCCTGTTCTTTAATACCCTTACCAAACTTTGTGATGTCTTTTTTTTTTGGCACCATTTTTGCACCATTCAGAGAGTCATTTTTTAAAACAAATGTTTTAAAATGTAATTAGCATATTAAATATTATACCGGGTGTCCAGTATTCAGATATGCCCCTTTGTTTTTATGGAGGAAAGTCCCTTAATCAACTGCTGTAGATTAGTCACTGGCTTTTTGGGATAATATTTTGTGGTGTCGTATTTGACTAAAAACGGTGTGAAAAGTACTATTACTCTTGGACATCAGTTCTTTGTTAGGACTGTGGGTAGCATTTTAGTTCTTGGAACTAGTAAACATTGATTAGTATGAAAAGTATGGCATGTAACACTTCAGAAATCCCCCATCTGTAAATCTGAGTGAACAATAGCTTGGTGATAACTTGCTTTGGCGGAAGAGGAGAGTGTATTTTTCATGTTACATAGCCATATTTTATTATGTGATGCAAAAATTCAGTGAAAGTGCTGTATCTATGAACAGTAGCAGCTTTCTGTCCTTTTTATAAAGTTATAATTCCTGGAAATGTGGGTTATAGCTAGTTATATACAGGCATACATTCTGCAGAGTTCTGCACATAGCACAGCCAACATGCTTTGACCTGTTAGGCCACTGCTGTTCTATTCTTGATCTATTTACTGAGGAAAGTTGCCAATTACTGTACTAAATTATGGGGGGTGCTTTTAAAATGCGGGGAAATAAGGGCTGAGGGCTAAATTGAAACTGGCAAACTTGTTGAACTTGTTGCATGCTTTCAACGTAAGCCTTTAGAGACAGAAGGTGAACATTTTTAACCCACTTCTCAAACCCTGTTTCTCTCCTCACTCACCACTAACAATTGAAGTTTTTAAGTTCACTGATTCATTCATTAGTTAATATAGACTAATTGTTTTCAGACTAGAACTCTCAGTGGCAGGGAGGGCTATGACAAAGGGAGAGAGTAAATATTTTGCCTGACTTTTCCATAGTTGCAGGAGTTTTGATGAACGGAAGTCCAATTGACTAAATTAATATTGGTAAAATATTTTATGTTGAGAAATTGCTGTTACCATTTTCTATGCTTTATAAGTTGTCAGTAATATAAGGAGGAATCCGTTTATCATTTAAGATAATATGCTATGTAGGGTATTTGTGGAAGTTTTTAATGGTATCAAGATAGAATGATTGTTTAAGAAATCTTTGTGATACATATATCCAGTTTATTGTATTCATGTAGCTAAAAAGAATTTACAAAGTTCCTAACCTCAGATAAAATAAATTATAAGTTTTAAATATTAGGTGGTGGTCAGGGGAAAAACAGCTGGACAATTTTTTTTTTAAATTATTTAATCTGTGATGAAAAACTGTACACATGGTTAAAACCTGATACAAATTTTAAGAGCCAAGCTATAAACTTGTCAACAGAGTTTATAATGGAAATGATGGCAGACGCTTAGCTAAGAGTTTTTCTCAAATTTAAAACCGATTTTGTTTTTTATATGTACTGATAGTCTAGAAAATGAGTAATTTAATTTATGAAATGTGAAAGACAGATCTGTTTGAAAATAATAGTCTCTAGTTAGTTTTAAAAAGAAAAGGAGTACCCGTGGCACCTTAGAGACTAACAAATTTATTAGAGCATAAGCTTTCATGACCTACAGCTCACTTCATCGGATGCATTTTACTCAAACCTATTGTTAATTTTGATTGGTTTTTGACATGGAATCATGACTGTAATACTGGATCTAGCCTTTTAAGTTTTTAAGCAGAAGAATCTATAAAGTCAGAGTTTAAAGCAAAAGGTTGTTATTTTGAAATGGCTGTTGCTCTTGAAATTAGATGTTGACTGAGTACAGACTTAGAAACCTATAATTGCAATGCGTTGTAAATGGATTTTTAAATCCCGTTATGCTGACGGCTCAACTGTGAATCTTAAGGTCATGGGAAAACTTAAGAGTTTTAATAACTTTGTATAAGTGAACTATCATTTTAGTATAACAATCTCTTGTTCTAAATGGCAAATGGGGGTATGAGCTGTCAAACAGCGTATGAAAGAAAAATGTTTATCCACTGAATCCTCATCAGGTTTCAGCCCACAAGTTTCATAGCCAAAATTTAAACTTCCAAAAGGTTTGGGTTTAAAACCTAAAGGTTGATGGGATAGCAGAATTAAGAAATAAGATACTGGATATTTGTTCTTTCTTTAGAAGAAGGTGAATTTGGTTTTAATGAGTCTGTTTTATAAGGGATTTTCTAGACAGACTATGGTAGGAAGGATTAATCTTGCCCTGACAGAGATTTGGATGATCAAAAAAGTTTTTTTCTCCTCCTCTGATTAAAGTCTAGATAATCCCCCAACAAGGAAAATCCAGTGTAAAGAAAAGGAAACAGAGATTCCTATGGAGTCTTCTGTGGAGCTGCTGTTGGTTGCGCTCTCTCTCTCTCCCAAGGAAGGTCAGGGAATTTGTCCCTCCAGATCTACAGATGTCTTAAAATCTGCAGAGGACCAACTCCTCCATACAGTTCCCTAACCACCCTGTTGGTTTCATGAATCATGTTCCCATCTTTTCCCTTTTGTTTTCTATCAACAAAGGAGCAGTCAGTGTTACCTTATGCTAAGGTTGTCCGCATCTTTTTATCAGTTCTCTGGGTTGATTGAGGACTGCTGTAGAGCATGCCCACGTCTCCAACCTGATGCCTTCCATAACACAGATTCATGGCCTGGCATGGGCATTTGGAGAGGCCTGCGCTCCTCAGGACCTATACTTCTTTTTTCCCCCCTCCTAGGTCCACTCTCTCTGGCTTCCCCTTCATGCACTGAAGCAGTGAAGACATTTGGACTCTATTCTGGTAAGATAAAGAGAGAAGAGCAGCAGAAATTAAACGTAATGCCTTTTTAAAAACGGAGTGGATCCCAGGACTAGTCCAGTATGATTTTCAAGATAGTAAAACAAATACAGATGGCTATTTAAATGTTAGTGCCACTGCCAATAAGTAGGTTTCAGAGTAGCAGTCGTGTTAGTCTGTATTCGCAAAAAGAAAAGGAGTACTTGTGGCACCTTAGAGACTAACACATTTATTTGAGCATAAGCTTTCGTGAGCTACAGCTCACTTCATCGGATGCATTTGGTGGAAATACAGCTCACACTTCATCGGATGCATTTGGTGGAAATGCATTTTCCACCAAATGCATCCGATGAAGTGAGCTGTAATTCACGAAAGCTTATGCTCAAATAAATGTGTTAGTCTCTAAGGTGCCACAAGTACTCCTTTTCTTTTTGCCAATAAGTAGATATGAATAGGGGCATTTTGCCAAGTTAAGCATTTGAGTCCTTGGAGACTTAGAGGTGACATCTGATTTCTTTTAATCTTTAACAAGGTAGGTTACTCATTAAAATAACAATATAAAGCCCAAGGATGACAGGAAAAGGAGAACAAAGAAGAAAGTGGCAGGGAAATGGAAAATGTAGCAGTGGAAGACCTAAATATTGTTAACTTGTGACCACCTACATTTTAATGGATATTTTTGTGCAGTACACAGAGCCACATGGCAATTAACAGGGACAGTGGGGAGGAACTTGTATCCTGCTTCAAAAACAGACACTTACTGCTTTGAGTTAAGGGAGCCTTTAGCTTTCAGTAGTATAGGGTCTATGTCAGTTGAGTGGTTCTTGCTGTATCGAGTAGAAAGCAATAGTACTGTGGCAAAATACCTTGTTCGCCTCAGTAGGCTTAGTCCTTTTTAGCCTTGGAGACTCAGGTTTGGGGCAAGGTGAATCCTTATAGGTGGCACTGGGTCCTGCTACTCCTCTCCTCAGTCAGTCCCTTGTGCTTGTTTTCCTTCCCTTCTGGGGAATGAGTGCAGTTTCCCTACTGGGAAGGTCTGGTGTCTTGCTGCAAACAGCCTGCTAGCAACTTCCCTGCTCCTCTCACTCCCTCACTCTCCCCCTCCTACCACCCAGGGGAGGGTTTAAAAAGGTCCCAAGTAGTTGGAGTCAGCTGAACCTTATTACCCCCATAGTTCTCTCTCCTCAGTGGATAGGGAGGAGCCTTTTAAACCCCTGGGACTAATTACTACCCCCCTTTTTTCAGAGTAGCAGCCTTGTTAGTCTGTATTCGCAAAAAGAAAAGGAGTACTTGTGGCACCTTAGAGACTAACAAATTTATTTGAGCATAAGCTTTTGTGAGCTACAGCTCACTTACCCCCCTTTTGTAGTTGTTTGTCCTCGGTTTACCACAGTACACATACACATTAGCCAGTTCATTACAATACTCTTACCCCATTTAATTTTTCGACTGGTTATGTGGATCAGCAGAGTTTTTAAAGTTGAGCTACCAAAACACTGGGAGCTTGTAATAAGTGATCCTGAAAATAAGTACAGTACTTTGCTAATGTTTACTACCACAGGCTTCAGGGGGTGACTTTAAATTTGAAATGTCTGTGGATAATGCCCACAAACTTCCTAATATTTTCTCCCGTTGCTGGCACTAAGTCCTTATAATTTTAGATCATTATGTCCTCTTTTGATGTCTTGGGGAGGAAAAATGGGGGAACTGGGTTCTTTCTCCTTAGGCAGGTATTAGTAGAGCACATAATTGTGGAATCAGATATTTGAAACTTGATTATGCACTTTTATCCTTTATAACTTATTTTTGTAAAGTACTATAGTATAAAGAAACTTTGTCTAAAACAATGGCTCAGAAGCACATACACTTTTCTCTGTTCGGTTTAGTTCATTTGTCATCAGTTTTGCTACAATTTCAACTTCGTGAATTTCAAAGTCATTCTCCACCTTCTTCCAGTTCTAAGAATTAAACAACTCTAGTTAAATTATGGACCTTGCCCAATCTCATTTCTGGCATCATATGCTGCCGGAGCATGGGAAGGGTGCAGGGAAGCACGTCAGAGCTTGGAATATTATGTGCAAAGTAAGTTAGTGTCTGTGAGAAATTGCTAGTAGCAGAGAGTAACTGGTGTATTAGAGAGGCCCCTGTCTCACACATAGTTAAAGTTCAAACAAATCTTCCATTGTAATTCTGATTTTTTCCCTAACTTTTCTAAGCCAGTAGCAATCCCCTTGAAGTTTCACAGCAAAGATTGTATGCCAGGGTAAAAAGTGTCAAGGACAGCAAGGACAAGCAATTGTTGTGTTTCAGAGACATGAGGGTCTTTTGTTGAAGCATTCTCACCTGGACATATTCTTTGTGGTGTTATGGCCCAGATCTAGAAATTTCAGGTTTATTTTGTATTCTCCCTGGAGAGGACTGGTGCCTTTAATTAACTTTGGGGCATATTTTTTTAGTTTACAGAGTAGCAGCCGTGTTAGTCTGTATTCGCAAAAAGAAAAGGAGTACTTGTGGCACCTTAGAGACTAACAAATTTATTAGAGCATAAGCTTTCGTGAGCTACAGCTCACTTCATCGGATGCATTTGGTGGAAAAAACAGAGGAGAGATTTATATACACACACACACACAGAGAACATGAAACAATGGGTTTATCATACACACTGTAAGGAGAGTGATCACTTAAGATAAGCCATCACCAACAGCGGGGGGGGGGGGGAAAGGAGGAAAACCTTTCATGGTGACAAGCAAGGTAGGCTAATTCCAGCAGTTAACAAGAATATCAGAGGAACAGTGGGGGGTGGGGTGGGAGGGAGAAATACCATGGGGAAATAGAAAAGGAGTACTTGTGGCACCTCCTTTTCTTTTTGCGAATACAGACTAACACGGCTGCTACTCTGAAACATGGGGAAATAGTTTTACTTTGTGTAATGACTCATCCATTCCCAGTCTCTATTCAAGCCTAAGTTAATTGTATCCAGTTTGCAAATTAATTCCAATTCAGCAGTCTCTCGTTGGAGTCTGTTTTTGAAGCTTTTTTGTTGAAGGATAGCCACTCTTAGGTCTGTAATCGAGTGACCAGAGAGATTGAAGTGTTCTCCAACTGGTTTTTGAATGTTATAATTCTTGACGTCTGATTTGTGTCCATTCATTCTTTTACGTAGAGACTGTCCAGTTTGGCCAATGTACATGGCAGAGGGGCATTGCTGGCACATGATGGCATATATCACATTGGTAGATGCCTAGGTGAACGAGCCTCTGATAGTGTGGCTGATGTGATTAGGCCCTATGATGGTATCCCCTGAATAGATATGTGGACAGAGTTGGCAACGGGCTTTGTTGCAAGGATATTTCTCCCTCCCACCCCACCCCCCACTGTTCCTCTGATATTCTTATTAACTGCTGGAATTAGCCTACCTTGCTTGTCACCATGAAAGGTTTTCCTCCTTTCCCCCCCCTGCTGCTAGTGATGGCTTATCTTAAGTGTTTCAGAGTAGCAGCCCTGTTAGTCTGTATTCGCAAAAAGAAAAGGAGTACTTGTGGCACCTTAGAGACTAACAAATTTATTAGAGCATAAGCTTTCGTGAGCTATAGCTGATGAAGTGAGCTGTAGCTCACGAAAGCTTATGCTCTAATAAATTTGTTAGTCTCTAAGGTGCCACAAGTACTCCTTTTCTTTTTATCTTAAGTGATCACTCTCCTTACAGTGTGTGTGTGATAAACCCATTGTTTCATGTTCTCTGTGTGTGTGTGTGTATATAAATCTCTCCTCTGTTTTTTCCACCAAATGCATCCGATGAAGTGAGCTGTAGCTCACGAAAGCTTATGCTCTAATAAATTTGTTAGTCTCTAAGGTGCCACAAGTACTCCTTTTGTTTTTTAGTTTAGTTAGTCTTGCATGTATTAGGAGAGCTGTAACATATTAAACATCAGTTGCTGGCTTCTGCGTGACTTTGGAATGGTGTATCTGCCTGTGTTGGGCTTCTCAAACAAAGCATCATTGTTTTGTGCTATTTGGAAAGCATACAGATGCTGTGGGTATCAGGCTGGGTAAGACCCATAAGACTTTTTGTAGGGCCCTGTTTCTCCCAAGACAAGACCAAGGAGACATGGTGACTGGGAGAATGTTGTTCTTCCTCTACCAGCGCCTTCCCTCTCTCTACTCGCTCTGGAGAAGAGAAACTCCTGGACTTTATCCCAGGTTCCCCTGTCGGCCTTATCTAGCTTGGCCCCCTTTAAGGTAGGGTGACCATGGCGTCTAGTTTTTGACGGGAAAACCCAGTCAAAAAGGGACCTTGGCGGCTCCAGTCAGCACTGCTGACTGGGCCGTTAAAAGTCCATTCGGCAGTGCTACGGGTCTACAGCAGGCTAGTCCCTACCTGTCCTAGTACCGAGCTGCACTCTGGAAGTGACCAGCAAGTCTGGCTCCTAGGCGGGGGGGCCCCCACAGGGCTCTGAGTGCTGCTCCTGCCCTGAGCACCGGCTCCATACTCCCATTGGCCAGGAACCGCAGCCAATGGGAGCTGCGGGGGCGGTGCCAGCAGGCAAGAGTAGCGCATGCAGAGCTACCTGCTGCACCTCTGCCTAGGAGCTGGACCTGATGGCGACTTCTGCTGTACCGGACAGGCAGGAAGCCTGTCTTAGCCTCCCCGCTGTGCCGTTGACCAGGAGTTGGTGGAGGTAAGCCTACTCCCCTGCCCCAGCCCTGAACCCCCCCAGACCTGGAGCCCCCTCCTGCACCTGAAACCCCTTATCCTCGGCCCCACCCCAGAGCCCTCATCTCTTCGTGCACCCCAGCCCAGAATCCCCTCCTACACTTCCAAATCCCTCATCCCCGGCCCCACCCCAGAGTCTGCACCCCCAGATGGAGCCCTCACCCCTCCTGCCCCCCAACCCCCTGCCTCAACTCACATCCTCATCCCCGGCCCCACCCCAGGGTCCACACCCCCATCTAGAGCCCTCACCTCCTGCCCCAGCATGGAGCCCCCTTCCACACCCTGAATCCCTCATTTCTGGCACCACCCCAGAGCCCACACCCCCAGATGGAGCCCTCACCCCCCCTGCAACCCAGCTCACATCCCCCTCCCGCACACTGAATCCCTCATCCCCAGCCCCACCCCAGAGTCCACACCCCCATCTGGAGCCCTCACCTCCTGCCCCAGCATGGAGCCCCCTTCCACACCCTGAATCCCTCATTTCTGGCACCACCCCAGAGCCCACACCCCCAGTTAGAGCCCTCACCCCTCCCGCACCACTGCCCCAGCCCAGTGAATGTGAGTGGGGGGGGGGGAGAGCAAGCTACTGAGGGAAAGGGAATGTCATGACCCAGGGGCAGGGCCTTGGGGACGGGGCAGGCTAGGGTGTTCGGTTTTGTGGGATTAGAAAGTTGGCAACCCTACTTTCCGGTGAAATGTTAAGATAATGGAGGATAAAACTTGGAGACAATTTTGGCTGTATTTATTTTGTGGCTGGTCTGTGAACTGACATGTCAACTGCCATGTAGCATCTGAATATAGTAACTGTCATCAAAATAACAATAGGTTTCAGAGTAGCAGCCGTATTAGTCTGTATTCGCAAAAAGAAAAGGAGTACTTGTGGCACCTTAGAGACTAACAAATTTATTAGAGCATAAGCTTTCGTGAGCTACAGCTCACTGCATCCGATGAACTGAGCTGTAGCTCACAAAAGCTTATGCTCTAATAAATTTGTTAGTCTCTAAGGTGCCACAAGTACTCCTTTTCTTTTTGCAAAATAACAATGTTCATCACAATTAATTCCTGCATTGTTAAGGTAAAACAAAATAAAAATCCTATAGAAGTAGAAAAATAAGACCACATATATATTTACAAATTTTTATTTAAAGTTTATAGGAAATTAATTCATCTGTGATGTACTTTTAATGTATTTTAGGCATTACACATTTATGAGTATGTATATATGTAATACACACAAGTGTACTGGTGTTATCAAGTACTAACACCATAATACAATATGGATACCCATGGTTAAGTAACAAGAATGCGTAGCCCAGCATGCAGTAATTAGCACTGTTACAATCTCTCTCTTCTTGCTTAAAAAATGTATTTGTTCAGTGATCTAGGATGTAGATATTTGAGATACTGAGGTGTCCTTTTGGAGGCAGGGTGTCCTTTTTCTAGTCTGCTCCTATGCTTGGAATTGCCTTCCTTTTTCTTTGCACTAATGTGTCTCACTGCCCTCTTTCAAATATCTTCAGGAATTTTTCTTTTTTCAAGCTTTCCACTATTAACTGCTGCTCCTGTGCCATTTACACTTGTGCTGGCATGTAAATATGTATTTTTATAATATATGAAATTGACAAAGTAAATGAGAAGTATCAAAACAAAAGATAGGAAGAGTGATGTGGCAAAACATGTGGAAAAAATACACGTTTCCTCCCCCCCTCCCCCCGAGCAATATTCCTTGCAGATTGTTTACTGTTTTACTCTCCACAACTTCACCATGGTATGTAGTAAATGTATTTGGTTTGATTTAAGCTTCCATCCTGCAAGCTGCTGCCATGAGCCTTCCAACTGCTTCATGGAGGTGGAGCCCCATTGCACAGAGCAATTAATAGGATTGTGGATCTTATGCCCCAATCCTGCAAATGCTTATGGTATGTACTTAACTGATCTGTCGCCAGTAGCATCATTTAAATTGATGGGGTACTCATATTAAAGATATTCCTGTACATTGGCTTGGAGCTTATTTTGTAAGTTCCTTTTAGCAAGGACCTCAAATTTTACTTACCTGGGAAGTGTCATGCACAGCAATGGATTTATGACTTTTTAATATACAGATTGTCTTTTAATTTTCTCTCCACTTAGATGGTTAAAATAACAATTATTTTAACATGGGCATTTTTATTGCCATACATGCTAAATCTTTTTTGAATAAAATTTTATATTTATTTATAAAAGGTGATAATTTGGTGGATGAGGAAGCAAGAGGCATACCATGCTCAGTTAAAGTTATAACGCATATGGCTATTTGGGGGGGGGGGCAGAATTTTCAGAATTTGTTGGCTTAGCCGGACGCAACTTAAAGCCAGCATTCTGCACGATCTGCAATCTCAGCGGTCAAGAGGTAGTCGCTATGAACGGCATCCTGAAAGACAGCCAAGGCTGTCCATGTAAATCAGATGATGACATCCCCTCACGCTGGGTGGAATATTATCACAGCGCTCTGAACCAATTGCCACCTACCGCTTGCTCAGAGCTGGACAATTTGACAGCCACTCTGGTTTCAGATCCAAACGCTTGTACCGATGCACCAACGTTGGATGAAGTGAAGCCATCTGTAAACTGAAAAAGGGATGTGTAGCCAGCGCTTATGGCATTCCCCCAGAGCTGATAAAAAGCCCTCTCTACCCTGTGGTAAAAAGAAAAGGAATACTTGTGGTACCTTAGAGACTAACAAATTTATTAGAGCATAAGCTTTCGTGAGCTACAGCTCGCTACTCTGTACCCTGGGGTAGAATCCCTTCTGGCCATCTTTTGCCTGTTGTGGAGAATTGGAACCTTGCCAACCGCCTGGAAGGATGGTGGTGTGATCCTCACCTTATAAGGGCAAGGAAACAAATGTAAGAGGCTACAGCTGGTCACCTTGTTGTCTGTGCCAGGGAAGGTATTCCTGAACGTCTTCTGCTGGCGCATTTGGAGCCCCTGCTGCATTGGAAGTGTTGCCCCCAGCAGTCAGGCTTTATGACGAACAGGTCCACATTAGACACTATTTTGGCCCTCCACTTGTTGTCGGAGACACACCGTGAGTTCAAAAGCCCCTGCACATAGTGTTGTTGATCTTAAGATGGCGTTTGATTCAGTTGACTGAGTGGTGTTATGGAAGGTCTTAAAAGGCGTAGATGTCCCAACCATTCTGTTGGACTTGATTCGCAAGCTGTATAACAGAACCACTGCTCATGTTTGTCTTGGGAATCGGATGTCAGCACCTTTTAAATTAGTATCTGGTGTCAAGCAGGCTGTGTCTTGGACCCTGCACTCTTTTTGTCAGGCAATGAATGGGAAGCATTCTATCAGATCCATCAGCATTAAGATGGGTGATCACTTGCTCTCAGACCTTAACTGCACAGATGACATTGTTCTTCTAGTACAGAGCTCCAACAGGTTTCACTCCAGCAAATGGACGGGGAGCCGGCTAAGGTTGGCCTCCGTGTTTCATGATAAAAAACAAAGATGCAAAATCTAAGATCAGGCCCACCAATGACCCCAATCTCTTTGAATAATGAAACTACACAGCATTCTCCAGCTTTTGCTATATGGGTTCTATACTCACCAGTTCCTCCAACTCTCTCATGGAGGTTCTCTACCACATTGGCCTTGCAGTCTTTGTCATGGGTCACTTCTGTTTTTCTTGCGTTTAGATTTGTAACCTATTCATTAATTGTCCTATCAAAACCTTACACAATATTATGCTTTTCTCCTTCCTCCTATCTGTTTTTCTTATTTTAATATCTTAATTTTGAGTTTAACTTTGGCCGTTCTTGAAGTGGTTTCTCCCTTAATATTCCAAGAAGTTCTCAAATGATTAGGTTTGGTTGCGGTCAGTGACCAGCAAACTCCAAAAAGATCCATCAGATTTCTCAGTAGTTATCTTTGTTTTCCTTCTTCCCAGTACAATTCTGACTTGTAAGTTAATTTTTCCATTACCAGAACATCCCACTCTATTTGATACCAGTAAAAAGATTTAGGGGAGTCACTCCTCTTTCACCACCTTGCTCTTCTAGCAGCAACTAGGAGATGAGTGATCAATTCTTTGTGGCTTTTTTTGTTTTTTTATAAGATGCAGAGTTTTCAAAACCATTTAATAAAAATGCTAATGGGTTATCTGACAACTGACACCCTGTTATCTCCCTTCTGGAGTCTCCAACGGCTTTTTAAAATGTCTTTAATATGTTGGCACATCCACCATATGTGGAGAAATCCTCCCATTTCATTACTTTCTCTCTAGCATTTGCCCATCCTATATCATAACGTTGTTTTATTTAAAGTGGAGTTAGGTACCAACGATAAAGCATTTTAATATAATTTTCTTTTATGTGTGTTTTAAGGTGTGGGATCAGTGCTGCATATATTCTCCATATCTCAGTTTTTGTGTCTCTGCCTATGTCTGTTAGCTTTGCATCTTTTCAGAAACCTGGTTATTTCCTTTAAGTAACAGTTAAAGATTACTTTGTACAGAATGAAGAGTAAACCATTATGTTTCAAGGAGGTGTAGTGAATAGATTTTCAAATACTGTCAACTTTCTGCTGAGGTTTGCCTTTTGTGAAAGTGGTTTGAATAATGTCTCAGTTGTAGATATTGATATACTGGAATTTTGGTGTCTTTTGCTTGTTGTATTTTATTAAGTGATCTAAATGTATTATCTCTAAACAGTTGGCCGAATTTTGATATACCTATGAGTTCTCATAGGTCAAAACTTCCCAGGATTTATTGGGGTTAAATTCTATTTTGTCTACTTTGGGTGTTACATGGGATGGGTATGGACTTAGCTTTCTAAATAAATTATCCCAAGTGTCTATTGTTACTTTCATAAAATGGGGTTATATAATGGTTTTGGCTTATAGGATTTCTTTATCCAGGGGATGGTGTTGAGTTTGATTGCACAACAGTGGATGTGGAGTTTGATTCCGCAGTAATGAGCTAGTTCTGTTCTACCAAGTGCTTATTAGGATTTGGTGTTATCCAGTATATCAGGTTTTTGAACTTACTATATTGATAATAGTGCTTAATGTGTGGTAGAGCTAATGCTCCTTTTTGCCATGACCTTTGGAAAATAGATTGTGTAACCCTGGGTTTCTTATTTCTCCAAATGAATTTGTTTATCATGGATTGCCATTGATCTAATATATTTCTTGGGCCCAAAACCCGGGAGTGTTTGGAAAAGGGAGTTAATTTGTAGTAAGATATTAATGTTAACTACTGCAGTTTTGCCTAACCATGATATGTCATAGTTTAACCAATTTTCAAGGTCTGTTTTGATTTTCTTTCTTAAAGGAATATAATTAATATTATATAAGTCTTGCTGTATTTCAATAATATGTATTTCCGGGTGTTCTACTGAAGTAGATACGAGTTTCTGTTTATCTTTTATATCTTTCTGTAGATCAGAGCCCATACCTACATCCAGGAGTTCTGACTTGTAGTTCATTTTAAATCCTGATATTTTGCCAAATTTTAAGATTTGCTCATTCAATTTTAGTAGTGTTGAGCTGGATTCATAACAAATACCATGACATGTCTGCATAGGTTAATTGGTGTTCCCTATTTTCTGTTGAATTTCTGTTTATATTAGCATTATTTCATATCAGTTGGGCAAATGACTCCATCACCATGTCAAAAAGAGTAGGCAATAATGGGCATCCTTAGTATATGCCTCTAAAAACGGGGAAATTTTCTAATAGATGTTCATTTACTCTTACAGTAGCACATGGGTTATCAGTTGTGCAAACTGATATTTAGTAGTTCTAATATCTGCTAATGGTACAGTTTTAAACACCAACGTTTTCAACATCCTTGAAAGAGAAAATTATCCAAGTTCAATGTCTAAATTCTCAAAGCCAATCCTACTAAGAGACTCATAGATTCCAAGGCCAGAAGGGACAATTAGCATAATCTAGTCCAATATTTTTCAAAGTTCAGGTCATGACCCAGTACTGGGTTGTGACATGTAAGGCACTGGGTCACCTTGCTCAGCATCCAGGGACCCTAGTAGCTCTGGTTAGCACCACCGACCGGGACGTTAAAAGTCCCATTGGCGGAGTTGGCCAGCTAAGGCAGGCTAGTCCCTACCTGTTCTGACACTGTGCTGCGCCCCAGAAGCGGCCAGCAGCAGGTCCTACTCCTAGGCGGAGGGGCCATGGGGCTCCATGCACGCCTGAGCACAGGCTCCGCACTTCACTGAGGGCGGGGGGCGGTGCCTGCGGGCGAGAGCCGCATGCCTCCGCCTAGGAGCCGGACCTGCTGCTAGCCTCTTCTGGGGCACAGCGTGGTCCGCGGTGCTGGGACAGGTGGGAAGCCTGCCTCTGCACTCTGGCTGCACCATTGACTTGGAGCCACCACAGGTAAACCCGTGCCCTAACCTGCGTCTCAATCCCCTGCACCAGCCCTGAGCCCCCCCCCCCAAACCCAGAGCCCTTTCCTGCACCCTAAGCTTTCATCCCCAGTCCCACTCCAGAGCCTGCACCCCCAGCCCAGAGCCTACACTCCCTCCTGCACCCCAACCCTCCTACACCTTGAACCCCTCATTCCCAGCTTCACCCCACAGCCCTCAGCTCTGAGCCCTCCCACACCCCATACCCCTCATCCCCACCTGTAATGGCATCAACAATTTTCTTTAACTGGGTCCCCAGAAAAAAAGCTTGAAAACCACTGATCTAGTCTGACCTCCTGTGTAACATAAGCCATAGAGCTTCCCCAGAATAATTCCCAGAGCAGATCTTTTAGGGGGAAAAAAATCCAATCTTTATTTAAAAAAAATAGTCACTGATGAGGAATCCACCACAACCCTTGGAAAATTGTTCCAGAGATTAATTACCCTGACTGTTAAAAATTTATCTGATTTCCAGTCCACATTTGTATAGCTTCAGCTTCAAGGCACTGGATCATACTATATCTTTCTTGGCTAGATTGCAGAGCCCATTACTAAATTTTGGTTCTCCAGGTAAGTACTTCTTGAACTGTGAGCATCAAAACTGGACACCATATTCCAGTTTTAATCCATTTAATGTGTGCCATGTTAATTTTATATTGTTCTAGTTTTTTAATCAAAATATTATGTGGTACCAAGTCAAACACCTTTCAGTAGTCTATTACATCAATACTTTTACTTTTGTCAACCAAACTTCATCCTGTAAAAAAAAAAAAAAAATCAAGTTAGTCTGACAGGATCTGTTTTCTATAAACCCATTTTGATTTGCATGAATTATATTATCCTTCTTTAATTCTTTATTAATCAAGTCCCATATCAGTTGCTTCCTTAACTTGCTTGGGATCAATGTCAGGCTGATAGGCCTAAATTATCTAGGTCATCCCGTTTACCCTTTTTTTTAAATGGCACAACATCTGTTTTCCAGTCTTCTGAAACTTTCCCAATACTCCAAGACTTATTGAAAACAAACATTAGTGGTCCAGCGATCTCCTCAGCCAGCTCTTTTAAAACTCTTGGATGCAAGTTATCAGAACCTGCTCTTTTGAAAATATCTAGTTTTAATAGCTTCTGTCTTTATATCCTCGTAAGATACTAGTGGAATGGAAAGAGTATTGTCATCACCATATGATGTTATGAGACTGCATCATCTGTTTTTTCCCCAAATGCAAAACAAAAATATTTATCAAATATTTCTGCCTTTCCTGCATTATTATTAATAATTCTACCAGTTCTATCTAATAAGGGACCAATACCATTGTCAGGATTCTTTTTGTTTCTAACATATTTTAAGAACTCTTTTCTAATGTCCTTAACTCTTTTGGCCAGAGATTTCTCCTTGTATCCTTCGGCTTCTCTTGTCAATTTTCTACAATTCCTAAGTTCTGATTCATGTTCATTACTATCAATGTCTCCTTTCTTCTATTTATTATATATATATTTTAAAATTTTTATAGCTGTCTTCACTTCCCCTCTAAACCAGTTTATCCTTCGTTAATCAGTTTTTTAACCAGTTTATCCTTCGTTCTTGATTTTGGACTTTTAAGGCATCTAGTAAGGTGTTCTTAAAAGATTCCCAATTATCATTCACATTTTTCTGATTCAATTCTTCCTCTCAACTGATATGGCTCATAATTGTTTTCAGCTTTGTGAAATTGGCCCTATTAAAACACCAGTATTTATATTACTGGTCTGGACTTTAATCTGCTTGCATGCTATAAATGTGCAAGTCATGATCACTCATACCTAAGCTGCTATTAATTATTAGGTCTCTGATCAGTTCCTCTTTATCTGTTAGGACAAGGTCTAATATGGAATTCTCGTGTAGGCTGCAACTCTTTTTGTGTTAGAAAATTGTCAACTAAAATGTTTAGAAATTCCAAGGGATGCTAGCGTGGCTAGCTCAGTTGGTAGAGCATCAGACTTTTAATTTGAGGGTCCAGGGTTCAAGTCTCTGGTCAGGCAAAGAAGGGATCCTTTTCCCCCTGTTGAATCCCCTAAGAACTTCAAGATGCATCTCTTTGACACTACTTTTGATTTAGTTGGGGATTGGTCCTGCTTTGAGCAGGGGGTTGGATTAGATGACCTCCTGAGGTCCCTTCCAACCCTGATATTCTGTGATTCTATGTTTTAGTACTGGCAGTGCAAGACTTCCAACATATATCACTCAAATGGAAGTTCCTCATGATCACATAGCTCTTTTTTCCCTGCACACTACAGATAGGTGAATAAGAAGCTGTCACCCTGTTCACTAGTATAATTTGGTAGTCTGTAGCAGACACTAACTAATACACCATCTTGTACTTTATCAGTTAGGACATTTATCCATAAGTATTGAAAATAATTTTCTTCTTAGTTATCTGTGACTTGGAAGCACGTGATGCTATTTTTGACATAGTGCAACTCCGTCTCCTCTTTTGCCCATTTGATCATTCCCAAATAAGTTATCATGATTTATGTTTACGTTCAAGCAGCGTGAATCATTCCACCAGATTTCAGTAATTCCAACTATATCGAATTTTATGCTCATAAATAAGCAATTCCAGATCCTCTTGTTTGTTACCCAGGCTCTTAACATGGGTGTATAGACAATTCAAGAATTTCTTCTTTTCATGTCCTTTGGTTTCTTGATCAATTTTGTTTTCAAAATTTTGATTTTGTGCTGAGTGCTCATATCTTCCCTCTTTTTACCCTTTCTTACTGATATGTGTTTAACACCCTCCTGACTATTCTAGCCACCCTGTCTCCAAGGAGATTGATCCCCCTTTCACTGAGGTGGCAGCCATCCAAACTATATATTTCCCTCTCCTCATAAAAGGTGGACCAACATTCCACAAAACCAAAGCCCTCCCTCTACACCACTTACCTAGCCAGTGAGTCACTATCAGTGTCTTCTGCCTTCTGTCTTCCTTTGTTCATGGGACAGGAAGGATTTCTGAGACGATCACTTGGACGTTCTTCCTCTTCCGCATGCTTCCAAGTTCCCTGAAGTAATCTATTACCTGCAAGATATTCCACAATGCAGTGTCATTTAGTGCTGATGTGAACCAATGAATTCTTGCTAGTGGATTTCAATAGCGTGATGTCTCATACCTTGGCTCTGGGAAGGCGGCGCACCATCCTGGTGTCCCCCTGTCCCTTACAGAATATTCTTTCAGGTTTTCCAAGAATTGAATCTCCAACAAGGATCATCTTGCTTCCTTGAACTGTTAGAGAACTCTTGGTAGGCAAGCTCGATATTCTTACAGGTTTAGGCTGAGCTACCATCCACATGTAAGTCTTGTACATCTCCTGTAATTAGGACATTACACAGAGATTGTTTTATGATGCTTATTGAAAGCTTCAAACCCAATTTCACACCAGTTATGTCACTTTTTTCTGAAATAACCTACCCAGCTTGGTTTGGTTTTTGCTATTTTTCTGAAAGAAGGAAAGACAAATGAGGTTTGATCCTTTGATAATTTTTCATGGCAGTGCATGTATGTGGTTAATGGCATACAAACCAATAATGGATTGCTGAAATTGACTCATTCAATGTATTATGAACTGTAGTCCTCTCTGAAGTTGACATTTATTAAAGTATTGATGCTTCCTTGATTTGTGTAGTTGTTTAGTTATCCTTTTCCTCATTCCACTTGTTAGACAGTCCTAATTGGAAGTTCTGAAGTTCATGGCTGCCTTTGGCTTTTCACTGGAAATTCTACTGCTGAAGTGATCCGGAAAAGTGGCCAAGTCAGAGATTCTTTACTTCCTTTTTTCAGAGTAGCACCCGTGTTAGTCTGTATTCGCAAAAAGAAAAGGAGTACTTGTGGCACCTTAGAGACTAACAAATTTATTAGAGCATAAGCTTTCGTGAGCTACAGCTCACTTCATCGAATGCATCCGATGAAGTGAGCTGTAGCTCACGAAAGCTTATGCTCTAATAAATTTGTTAGTCTCTAAGGTGTCACAAGTACTCCTTTTCTTTTTACTTCCTTTTTGCTCATTTCAGTGTGATTAACTTTGCTTTCTTCCTGCTTTGGAGGAGATAAGCTGAAGCTTGACATAGAACACTGAGAACGGATTTCGTTTTCTCAGTAGGATATTTCTTACCCTTTCTCAAACAATTGGGGGACAAGGGCCAGTAGCAGACTTACCTATGTTGTCTCAACAAAATGCCTAATACACATCTAATTTCCTCTTGCGCTCTCTCTATCCATCCATCTGTTCTCCCTGATTCTCCTCTTCCTCACCAATTCCTGTTCTTTTCTAAACTGCTCGTTCGAGTCCACTACCCTTAACTTGTCCAGAAGAGCTAATGAAACTGCTGCTTTTTAGGCTGATGACTGTGACTCCCTCCTCCTCTCTCCTTCTCCTGTTAGCAGCTTAGTGCTCCTTCCTGAGTTTCCTGCAGGTCTGTGCAGCATCTGAAGCGCTATAGGACTCAGATCCTGTTTGGGGACCCTAGCTATTCCAGTAATACTAGTGGATACTGATTCTTGCCATGTGTCAGGGGTATGTATATATATAACCTTTTGTAACCCTCACCTATATTATGTGACTAAAGCCAGGAAATAGATTAGCCTGTTTCCAGCACTTTTGTGTGTCATACCTGTATTACAATAGGGATCTGAATAGGAAGCAGTTACATTCATGGTCATGGAATAAATCTTGCGTTGCTGTCCTTTTCCTGGCATTGTCAGGAGTTTTTGCGTATTACTCGTGTTTCAGTAATACTTCAGAATTTGACATGGTACCAAATGTTTCTGAATATATTTTGATAACTAGTTGTCATCCTAGAAAACTATTTTGTATGTTAAATATTAGCTGTGTGTTTCATGTACGGTAGCATGCAGGATCCGGTACAGTATCCTTTTCTCACTCAGCTGCCATTATTTTGGGGCACTGTTCCCTAGTCATTGTAACTTTAACTCTAACATGGTGTCTTTTGTTTCTAGCTTAATCCATGAAGGCCCTCTGTCTGGATGTTAGACATTTCTAATTTATGGTAGGGCATTACTCTTGATCAGGCATGCACAAGTGTACATAAAGTCCTGGGAGCCAATTCTGCAGTGTCCCATAATTAACTGCTCTTAATGGATGGAAACAATGCCAAGGGATTATGGTAATGAAGACTTTTCATATAATAGATTCTGGTTGAGTGAGAACAAACTCATTCCAATGGTATTCTAGGGAGAATCACTCATTCAGTAAGACACACATGTCTATTAGAGCCTTTTGTGTGCCTCGAAAAGACTGGAAAAGCATGCAGAGTCTGAAGGAGCACATTTGTTACTCAGAGCAATCTTGATTAAGGTTCCCTGTCCAGTCTCCTCCCTTTTCTAGCCAGCTTCAGGCTCTGGGTTTTCTTCTGCCCTGTGAATAAATAAAACATTTCATCGAACACTATAAAACGTAACTTAAGTACATCATCCCGATAACATGTCATCATAATAGAACTCTGGCTTTGGCAATGAGAGAGAGAGAGAGAGAGAGAGAGAGAGAGAGAGAGAGAGAAAGTATTATGGAAACAAGTTCTAATTCATTGGGACAGGCATTTTTAATGTAACTTTCTGCATATGCTAGCAGGGGAATGGACATCATTATGTACAAAAATAAACAAATAAATTAATTGGGTTGGAAATGCAATGAAAACTTGAAATTGTTGCTGCTACGCTTTTCAGTTTGAGAGGACGAGACTTGAAATGGGTAAAACTGCTGTCGCTAAAATACTTTATTCTGCTCTCAATTCTATGGTTATATTATATCCTTTAGAGTTGAACACACCAATGAAACAGCATTTATTATGGAGCCAGTAATGGAAAGTTATTTTTCAGATGCTAGATTACAAGCAGACATAGAAGCTCTCTTCCAACAGTTCTTTTTTAAAAGAGAGTTACTGTTAAAAAGAAAAGGAGTACTTGTGGCACCTTAGAGACTAACAAATTTAAAATTTAAATTTGTTAGTCTCTAAGGTGCCACAAGTACTCCTTTTCTTTTTGCGAATACAGACTAACACGGCTGCTACTCTGAAAACTGTTAAAAAGTACTTTTAAAAAAGGCTGCACTATTCGTAATTTCTGTATCAAAATTTAAAGGGCTAGAATCTATTGTACAGGCCTAATAGAAAGAGCTGCTGAAGTTCCTGTGGTAAAAGTTCAGTAAAGGAGCCCCACCAAACTTTCTGCTACGCCATGGAATATTTGTCTGCTGATGAATTGGGTTTAAAGGTATTTAAACCAATAATGTTAAAATCCAGTGTCTGGACAGATTGAGTCCAAATATAAAATATTTGTGATATAAATAAAAAATATGAAAGAAACAACCAAGTTGATTTGATTTGTCCATCCAATAAAGCCAGCGGGTAAGCGATAAATAAGTGGGTCAACGTGAATTTCATGCTTGAATGTGCTAGACAACAAATCCCAGACCTGAAACTAAAAATATGAGTTATAGCTATAGTCCCAGAAAGGATGATAAAATATACACAGTCTGTACACAGTTTTAAACAGGTTACAGATTGCAAAATTGCTAATTAGGAATGTGGGGCTAGACGAATTAAAGTTTATATTGGATTTCCTTGATGTCAGAGATGAAAATTGCTGGAATAGATATAAGGGTCTGATCCAGAGGTCACTGAAGTGTTCCATACGCCTCAAATCCTCAATCCCCGGTAGGATCCCATATTCCCTTCTCATTTTTAATCAGATGAGCTCCTAGTTAGTGGCTTAATCTCATAAAGAGAATATACTCAAGTGGAGCCCAGTCTATTACAACAGGATTTTTTAAGGAAAAAACCCCTTACAATTAATGAATAAAAGTGGGTAATGGACAACTTAATCTCTGAGCCTTAAAATGGTCAATAACTAGTGAGGTGGAGGAATTATCCAAGGGCAAGGAATTACATTTAAAGTAGAAGGAAGATCAGCTGGTCATTTCCCTTGCTATACACATGTATCTAGATCTATTAATATTATGTAAAGAGTAACATGACAAATTTCGGCAGTGTATCGTATGAATTCTGGAAAACTGACTCCTCTGAGCTAAGTAAAAAGCATCCATTTCTTCTCAGCCTCACAAGAACCGATTTCTGCTCAAGTAAATCTTGAAAGCATGTGACTTCAGCTTTTTGATACAGTCGATAATATATAGGAAGCGTTTGCAATTTATACAGAAGACCAGGAAATGGCATTTTAGACAAATGTATATGTTCAAAAAAAGTGGGAATGACCATCAATATTACAAAGTTTGACCTTGTATATACAGTGAATACGTTTGCAACAATTTAATAGTCCCAGAAATTGAGCTGAATGCTGGAACCATTCAATGGGAGGGAAGAAAATTAACACAGGAGGCTGGAATCTGAGCCAGCAAGATTCTCTGATATTTGTGTATCAGGGCCCCGGACAGAAGGGGCAGGCTAGCTCGGGGCTGGCCTCCCCAAGCCCGCGGTTCACCCGCCACCTCTGGGTAGAGGTAATCCCATTTCATGCTTCAAGTTGTAAACTGATTGTAACAAGAGATTTGAAGGGTTGTTTCTCCATGCACAGCATTGCACAATTAGCAACCTACATTTTCCAGAGCTTTGGAAAGGTGTTCAACAAAATGAAATAAAATTATGGCATGTTTTCCCTTCCTCTGAAGTTTCAGGTATTGGCTACTCATGAAGGCAGATTATGCTTTTTTATGGACCAGTGGTCTGATCTGGTATGGCAAATTATATGATCCACATTATGGCGAATCTTTACTCTAATCAGTCAATTAAATGAATTTTCTCTCTCTCTTTCTCTGTGTGTGTGTGTGTGTGATATATATATATATATATAGTGAAACTGATGTATGTTCCATTGCAGAATAAAAGGTATGGTATTTAGATGTCTGAGGATTTATACAGAGATGCTGGAAAAGCTCACATTTAGGGGAGTAGTTTGGAATGGAGTATCTCTCAACATTGTGTAAGAGAAGCTAAAAACTGTAGATAAGATTGTATACAGTGAATTCATGGCAGGAGATACTTAAATCATTTACTTACCTCTTAAGTGACTGAAGTGTTGGTTGAATCCAACTCATTGGTGGGGGGAGGAGTACAAAGTCTGCTAACATATGTTGATATATAGAAAAGTACGGAGTAAATCCTCAAAAAGAAAAGGAGTACTTGTGGCACCTTAGAGACTAACAAATTTATTTGAGCATAAGCTTTCGTGAGCTACAGCTCACTTCATCCAATGCATCCGATGAAGTGAGCTGTAGCTCACAAAAGCTTATGCTCAAATAAATTTGTTAGTCTCTAAGGTGCCACAAGTACTCCTTTTCTTTTTTGCGAATACAGACTAACACGGCTGCTACTCTGAAACCTGTCATTATGCAAGGAGTAAATCCAGTATCAATTTTTGGTATCTTCAGTGTAATTTTGACACCAGTAAACCCACTATGAAATCCTTGTACACAAACACAGCTCAACAGTTCACCTTGGGCTTTCCCACATAATAAATTGTAATGTAACTTCCTGCTAAGAAGGTAATCAAAAAAATACTTTAAAGGAGTATTGATAGTAATACTATTTATTGATTTACCCATGGTGAGCTTATAGCAGCTTGGTGTTCTTGCATGTAATGCTGGAAATTAAATTGTACTACTGCTTTATGGTCACATGATTTAAAAGGCACTAATAGCTTTGAAGCATTTGCCCAGAAAGATTGAATTACACATTTTCAGAATCTGTTAAATAGTCTCAGATTAAAAGAAAAGTGGTATTAAGGCTGAGAATACCTTAAATCCTTCTTTTTAAGTTTTTTTTTTCTTTTAACTTCTAGGGCCAGATCCAATCACCACGGGCTGGCTGCTTTGCCCCACTACAGAGCAGCACAAAGCAGCCATTGTAGACTAGGCTTTTTTCCTCCTCAATCACTGACAGGAGTTCCTCTTTTCCAAATCCATCCTAGATCCTATCCCATCTGGCGTCTGCCCCTTGTACTCCAGTGAAACAGGTCTTGCCACAGTCTCTAATGAACTCTTTCTAGTCAAAGCTCAGAATCAGTACTTCATCCTCATCCTCCTTGACCTGTCAGCCGCCTTGGACATAGCTAGCCATGCTCATCATCTTGAAATAGTGTCTCCTTCACCACCCCCAACTTTCTCTAGCCTTCCTTTTTCTCCCCTGTTCTTCTTCCTCTACACCTTTTTTCTGGGACTCTGTCCTCTGCTGATTCTCCTCCTCCAGCTCTTATCTCTGGATAAACTCATCCTCAAACACACACTCTCCTTTTCCATCATGCCTACAAAATCCTTGACAGTGATTAGTCTGCTGTTGTGCTGAGACCACTAGATATCATGCTGACCAATACTCTCTCACTGTTTCCTTGTGCTCCCATCTATATGTCTCTATTCATCTGTTGACTCTTGTCTTAGATTATAAGCACTTTGGGGCTGGGACTGATTTTTTTTTTCCTGTTTGAATAATTTCTAGCATGATCAGTCCCATGATCAGATCAGTGACTAGGGCTCCTAGGTACTATGTAATACAAATAAATAATGTTAATAATAAATTAACAATGGAAAATATTGTTTAATGGCTCAAAAATAATTTCCACCTAACATGCATCTCAGGAGCATTCTCCATCCTATGTAAATCTTGTCCACTTCTATTTCCTTTACAAACCTGAAAACTAAGATTTTAAAACTAAATTCACATTCTGAAAAATGGAGTATACAATTCTATACTTTTTGAGATGACTTTATGGTTAAGCGTTCTAGAGTTATATAAATTGATGATGATACAATAGTCTATGTGGGAGTCCAGTCCTACTCCCATTTAAGGTAAATGAACATTGCTTTTCTCAAAAAGAAAAGGAGTACTTGTGGCACCTTAGAGACTAACAAATTTATTTGAGCATAAGCTTTCGTGAGCTACAGCTCACTTCATCGTATGCATTGGATGAAGTGAGCTGTAGCTCACAAAAGCTTATGCTCAAATAAATTTGTTAGTCTCTAAGGTGCCACAAGTCCTCCTTTTCTTTTTGCGAATACAAACTAACACAGCTGCTACTCTGAAACCTGTCATATTGCTTTACTCAGTGCATGGAATGACAGAGTCCTGTTGGAAAAAAAAAATAAAGTGTGAACATGTAATTGAAGACTGCATCATAATGTGAATGCATAAAGAGAAGAATTAAGATTGTACGGACAAATTTAATTCTAGCATTTCCTAAATTTTGATTCCTTGAATATGCATCTTATAACATTTTTTAACATATATTTTATGTAATATATACAAAATACATTCTGTATATTATTTCCAAATGCTATGTGGCAAATAATATGTACATTCATTGTTTTATATAGAATCTATTCTAAGTGTCGAAGATGTTTGAAAACAACCTATTATTATCACTGGTTTAAATTTTTTTTTTATCCATTGTGCTCAGAACAGCAGCCTCAAAGTTCTCATGACAGTTGTCACTTCTCATCATATAGTCACATTTGAAAATTAAATATGTCCAATTAAAGCAGTCATTCAAAGACTAATCCTGATGAATCTTCTGGTGAAAAAGTAACACCTTTTGTACGCTACGGGTATAAGAGTCTAGCGTGAGCTGGTTTTAAAACATAATTAACTTTAAAAGAATGGAACTATACAAACATGAACCATTCTCTTTAAAATATTAATGTGAAGGCTCTTTATGGCTGAATCATTAATTTTCCAGTATATATCAGTTTTATATACTGTGAAAAGAGGTTTTTCCCATATGTATTTTCATATGTCCTTAGTAAGTTTCCTTTAATAAATAGCTTACCATCGTATTTTCATACAGCTCACTGTCAAAACATGAAGGAAAGTATGTTTGTGTGTGTCTGCGTACATTTTATATTACCAAAAAAACCAAACAGCTATGTTAGCAGACAATTATTACAGTTGTAAAGTCAAACACGCAAAAGTTATGAAATGCCACAATTAAGGTAGCTTGAGCATATGAATTGACAACAGTCTCTTTAATTACATGATCACATATTATTTTTCCACAAAGTATGTGGTGCACATAATGGATGGTACTCAAAAATTAGCAACTATTCAGTATTTTGTTTCCTCTTCATTGTTCAATATGTGGCACTGGACCTTATTTACTGCACACTTTTCAAACCCAGCTCTGAAGTCAGAATTATTAATTTACTCATTGGCTTTTCTGTGGTGGCCATCATTATGGTATCTGAGCACTTCATGAACCTAACAAATTTATTTTCACAAGACCCTTGTGAGGTGAGGGAATTGTATTATCCCTAGTTTTTAGATGGGAAACCGAGACACAGAGATTAAGTATAGAAGCATCCCATTATTCTTGGTGCCCAATTTCAGACATGTACGGTTTGTTTTTTCAGAGTCCTTAGAATTATACAGCACTTGATATGTCCAGAGCACAGCTCCTGTTGATTTCATTTGCAGTTGTTGAGTGCTCAGCATCTGTACAGCAAACCACAGGAGCTCAGTACTCCCCAGAATCCTCATTCAGTCTCTCTCCTGGCCCCTCCGCTTGGTTCCTTGTCCCAGTCTTCTTGCTCAGCCAGTCAGTCTCTCCATCCACACCAACTCACAGTCCTAGCTTCCCTCTTTTAGTCTAGTAAAAAAAAAAAAAAAAGTCAAGGTGACAGTGTCCCTTTAACATTTCAATATCAGCTGTCCATTTGGAATAAATTCTGTTCTTTCACTTGCTGTTCTTTTAATTTGTTGCCAAATGTATAAAATAATCCTACTGCCAGGTTTGCTGTTTACAAATGAGAGGAGAGAGAAAATGTTTCAAATATTCAATGCTAAAAATATCTTTCTGTAAACTCGTATCTAATGCAAGTATTGCAGTCTAATTGTGAAATCTAGAGAGGTATAGTAACATATCATGGTATGTGAAGAGACCAGAAACTGACAAGGTGTCTGTGATTGGCCGTTAAAACCCTTCTCTATGAAAACAGCATGAAAAACATTTTCCAGTACAATTGCTATCCAGGAATGAAACCGGTTAGTGAAAACTGAAATAACCACCATATTGTGTGTGAGGTGTTTTCAAGAAGAAGAAAAAGAAGCGAGGCCTTAGGAGACGGGGAGGCGGTGTTTTTTTGTCAAAACATCCTTGCATTTTATGTGATATTTAGAATAGAATTAGCAACACAGAGGACCAAATCGATGAGGGAGAGATTTTAGTGGTAAATGCAATTTTAAAAAGAAGGCCAACAAATTATTTTATAATTAGCCAAGACCAGAGTTTAAGTATCTGTTTCTATGCCACATTTGATGTCACCTAAAACCATGCAGCCATTTCTGACATTGCTATAGTTGCAGTGATTTTTAGCTGTGGCAGGAGTAATACATAATGTTGAACTCCGCTTCTGTTAGATGAGTTTTTTCATTTTTAAATTTTGCGTGAAGCACAGCATAAATAAATATAAATACTGTAGTTCACAAAAAATTTAAATGAAAAACTCATCTAACAAAAGCGGAGTTCAACATTATGCTTTACTCCTGCCACAGCTAAAAATCACCACAACTGTAGCAGAAATGGCTTTTGGTGGCATCAAATGTGGCATAGAAACAGCTATTTAAACGTGTGTGTGTGTGTGTGTGTGTGTGTGTGTGTGTGGATTACCTGACCTGTTCGTTCCCTCTGCAGTACCTGGCATTGGCCACTGTCAGAAGACAGGATACTGGGCTAGATGGACCTTTGGTCTGACCCAGTATGGAAGTTCTTACGAATTTTTTACTGGAGAAAACATGCCTATCACAATCTCTAGGTACATGTACAAAAATATAAACCCACATATGTTCAATAAACTTGTGATGTTCAACTGACGATTGTGTTATAAAAATAAACATTTCCCTTCTCAAACAATCTTGAATACCTTATTTACACTTCCCTTTTAAAAGAGCACTGCCATTCAACTTTTAACATAAGTAATTGTAATTGCACCAGGTTATTGAACTTATTAAAAAACACAAAACAGCTGACCTAAATTAGATTTCATTTATCAAAGTATCTCAATGATGTTTTCAGGCTCTGTACAAAATTGTCTTGCATTCTAGTCGAAATGGTTCTAATATTTGCCTTCTAATGTAGATTTTAAGATGTTATGAAAATTCATAATCTTTACCTATTTAAAAGATTTGTTTAGTGGGACAAATATATGTTAAAATCCTGATGATCCTGCAGCTAAGCAGTACTCTGCCAACGATGATGCAATGTCATGGTTGACAAAAGGAAAATGTGGGTCTCAGTGGTGCTTGGAATTAGTTCTTAATTAAAGGAAGCATTGGCACAATAAAGGTAGTCTCATAAAAAATGATCATGTAGGGTCATTCTTTGGTTGTACCATTATTAATTTAAAATCGTTTAGTCTGTACAAAGTATCATTCTTAGAAAGGTTGCATTAAATTGGCAGGTGACATAATTCTTTTAAATACCCACAAATGACAACATGTCTTAGTGCAATTTAGTTAGTAGAAAGAAGGAAAATATATTGGAACTTGGCCAGCAAGAATGGAACTGCAGTAATCCTATCATTAAGTAGCAAATGGGTTTAATAACATTATCATCCTGGTTTCATTCATGCAAACTAAATAAGGGACTTGCTGTGCTACAGATCTACAATAACTGTAATCACAATTACTTTCTACATTTTAAAATATATTTTAAAAATACACACAAAAAGTTAAAGGAATAATAGATGAACCCATCATGTCTAAGTTAAGAAATCATACTATCTAGTTATTGTTTTTAAAAAACCTTTGAATGTTTATAAATATGTGAGTTTCTTTTTTTCACTTTTAAGATCCCAAATTAATGGGGAGCTAAAGTTCTTTCTCCTCCTGGTCATCTATTTGTGGGGCAGAGTGGGGAGGTTTCATAAGCCAAACCAACCAAATAGAAGATCTTCCAATTACATTTTTGGTATGTTTTTAAATACATCAGGTTGGTAGTCCCAAAATGTGATTTTTTTTAAAAAAAAAATTACATCATATATATGCACACTGTTTATACAATTGCTGGCATGGCTTTTCCCATCTGTTAACCTCCTAGAATAATTGTTTATAAAAGAAATGTTGGCTCTCTCTTAAAGTAACAAAACCAGAGTTTTGCTATAATTAGGATTTGAGGCATCAGTATGTTTGCTCAAGGAGTGAGAATAATAGCTCTGTTCTGAGGTGAACTAATGGTTGCATGTATAGTTATTTTCAGATAGCAAATATCTGTGCTTTTGGTTTGGTTGGTTCTTCCACCTAAGCATATGCAACTTTATTAAGTTAATTTCAATGAGGAATTGTATAAGTGAGAAACTCATTACAACTCTGGAAACAGTTTCCTGAATGGCTTGCAGTGATTTTACTTCTGTATTGTATCTCATGTGTAATGCACAGATTAAACTCTATTGCTCAGTTTTACGTATAACTTGAGTTTTATCACAATTGCTCAGCCAGAGGAGAGCATTTTTACCCAGCTATGGCACTTGCATGGTTTTAATCACTTGCCTTTAGCTTTAGTGTTTAGGTCATGACACTTGTTGGCATCCTTTCGTCTGTGAGAGATGGTGGAAATTGCAGCCTACAAAGTAGATAGTTTGCATTGTCTCATATGACTGAACAGTCCAATCCGAGATTTACATGATCTTTGGCAGTTATTGCAAAAGTTTGTATCTTGACTGGGAGCTGCTTGTTTCCTACAGGCTCTTTTCTCTTCAAGCTGTAGGAGCCAGCTTCTATCATCGATTCTGATACCCTGAAGGAGACAATGGCACACTTGTTATGATCACTTGCCAAGATTTCCCTTTGGTCGGGATCAATTCCAAATTCTTTCATATCTCACTTGCATGTGTCTTTATAGTGAAGATTGGGACGTCCTGTTGTTCTTGTTCCCTCTGATAGCTCCCCATATAGCATGTCCTTGAGTATGTGTCCGTCTTCCAACCTCAGATGGCCTAGCCAGCGCAGTCATCTTTGCTTGAGCAGGGCTGTCACACTTGGTAAATTTGCCCTTCAAAGAACCTCTGTGTTGGTGACTTTATCCTGCCATTTGGTGTTGAGTACGTGGAGTAAACAACATACTGGAAACTGTTTAACCTTTTCTCCTGATGAGTATAAGTTGTCCATGTTTTTCCACCGTACCTGAGAGTGCTGAGGATGCAAGCTTGGTACACTAGCATTTTGGTGTTGATGGTAAGCTTTGAGTTGTTCTATGTTCTTTTAGTTAGTTTGCTAAAGGTGGTGGCAGCCTTTCCAATGCGAACATTTAGTTCTTCATCCAGTGAGAGGTTGGCAGTCACTGTAGAACCTAAATAGCTGAACTTTTGGACTACTTCTAGCTGGTTTGCAGTTAAGGTAATTGAAGGATCTTGTGGAACCCCCTTTTTCTTGATGCTGATGGTAAGAACAAATGCCTGACAGGCACTTGAAAGATGGTCTATGAGTTCTTGTAGCAGATCTTCATTGTGAACTATGACGGCAGCATCATCAGTGAATAGAAGTTCCCTGATTAGCACCCTTTTGACTTTGGTCTGTGACATAAGTTGGGACAGGTAGAAGAGTTTCCCATCTGATCTTGTGTGGAGATACACTCCATCTTTCGTGTCCTTAAACCCGCAGTTCAAGATTATCAAGAAGTTTCCAAAGTGTGTAGGGGAAAGAATACATCCTTGCTTCACTCTGCTTTTCATATCAAAGCTGTCCGAAGTGGACCTGTCAAACTGGACAGTTGCTGTTGTACGTCACACTTGGCAACATGTTCTATACTCGCTGAATCTCTGAAAGTCCTACACTTGAATTCAACTCATCTCCACTGCTCCCTAGTTAATAGTATTTGAAACTGACACAGCTTGGCAACAAAGAAATGAAAGTGAAAATGGCATCTGAAAATATTGTTGAACAAAACTTTCTAATTATAAGGAAAGTTGAGTACTGAAATAGGCTACCAAGGGAGACTGTGGAATCCCTGTTACTGGAGGTTTTTAAGAACAGGGCAGACAAACACCTGTCAAGGATTGTCTAGGTTTACATGGTCCTGCCTCAGCACAGCGGGATGGACTAGATGACCTCTCAGAGTCCCTTCCAGCCTTACATTCCAAGATTTATTTAGTACAAAGTTTAAAGATAAGCTGGCTGTGAAACTGATAAAAACATTTGTTACCATTGCTGCCTAACACTAAACTCTGATAATTAAAAAACGTAACTTGCATGCTGAGCCATTATAGAGCTCCGTTTGTAATCTAAGGATAAAACTAGGACTTCTGGGACTTTCCAATTAAGTTACAGTTAGGTTCAAGCAGTAGCAGCAATGAGGATTGTGGATAGATAAATAAATAAACAGAAATGATCCCCATACCATTAACCCTTATGTAAGTGATCTAGTTTTCATGAGCCAAACCAAGCAAATACAGGGATAATGTCACTTAGTATTGAAATGTAGCAATATCTGGGATGGAGTATGGGATCTCTTTAATAGTGCATAGAGCTAGTACATCAAAATTTTAAGATAGGAAGCTAGGAACATTATGATCAACCAGAAATAGAGAGGGAATTTTAGGTAGGCAGAGTGTAATTACCCAAATTAGAATTTGTCCAGCACACTAGAGCAAACATCTGCGGAAAACTTGTGTGGGATTGTGAATGACCACAAGTAGTCACAGCCTCAATTTCATGTCACCTCTGAAAGAACAGTACAGTTTCTGTAGCATCTTTGATTTTTTTCCCCCTTGATTTCCCCATGCAAGTACTGATCAAACCACTCTCCTTTGCGTCTAACTGCTGATGGGTCACAAACCAATGTGATATGGCTGCAGGTGATCAGGTTGGAGAACAAACCATATATTATTTGGGGGGATTAATAACATCAATTAGAATCCTCCTAAGCTATTCACATCACATCTTTTATCCAAATTGTTTTATTTTCCTTATTTATTAAATGTCTTTAGTACCCTGGACACAGAACTGTTGTTGTGATGTCTGCAATATCTAATAAATGAGTCAGCTTGCCTCATAATCTGATGAATGAGTTAATTGCCTAATGGCATTAAAACACTCAGATAATAGTGTACCTTCCATGGTGTTGAGACTAAATCCCTTGAATTACTCTTAAGGTACATTGTCACTTAAATTTGTAAAATACTATCCTCCCTGTATATTTTCAGAAACGGACAGTCTATTGCTTAATTTTAAGAATGGTTACAGAGAGCCAATAAAACGTACTACACTCTGACTTTAAATATGTTGGTACGTTTTTAATGTGTGCTGAACTGCCACACTCTGGGTTGTGTTAGACTCCACAAGACATGGGGTGACCCAGTTGTTAAATCCTTTTGGGTATGAAACAACCGAGACTATTAGAAGTTACATGTAACACTTGACATCATTGACATTCAATCTTATTCTGTTCTAACCTTTATAAAATGACCTTTCATGTTAGCACAGAGGAAAACTGATACTATATCAACATTATGGAAATGTATAACTTACGTCCCCTTGATTCCAACTGTAGCTTTAAAGCACATTTTTATAATTGCCTTAATGGTGTTTGTTTAATCAAGCACTTGCTGTAAATTTGGGCTAATGTTAATTAATGTTGAATGCTGGTTGTCTTGTATTTGATCATCAAAGCAATGAATCTAAACCCTGTGTTCAATAACTATGGAATTACACTGTCACTGATTGCTTTGAACTGAAAGTCACTTTCACGTTCATAAAGCAACTGTGCTGTATTTTTGCAAAAGCAGCTCAGTAAAAATATGACAGATTTCGGAGTAGCAGCTGTGTTAGTCTGTATCCGCAAAAAGAAAAGGAGTACTTGTGGCATCTTAGAGACTAACAAATTTATTTGAGCATAAGCTTTCGTGAGCTACAGCTCACTTCATCAGAAAAAAACAGAAGAAAAATCATTCCTTCACTTAGTGGCCTGTGGTAGAAACAGAACATATATTGCATCTTCATTGTTTGTTAGTTTTAATTTTAGTGACTGTGCCCATTTTTTTTCTTCTGTTGATGTTGCTGCAACACCACCTAAGAACCCTAATCGTAGACCAGTAAACCCCCATTGTGTTGTACATAACAAAAAGACAGTTCCTGCTCCAAGGAGCTGACCATCTAAATTGAAGCCAAGTGATAATAGATGGAAAAAACAGACAGACAAAGGAAGCATAAATTAACAATGAGACTACTCTGTTCATCTTTTGGGTGGGGGGAGGAAGGGTAACATGGTTTTTATGAGGGGGGGTTGTAGGTAACATGGCAGAGGAGAGTTTTTATGGAGAGATTAGAAGGACAGGAAGATGGCTTTGTGACAGTTTGACAAGGAGAGTTACTTAACTTTGTTTCTTTGTTTTGAATATAAACAAAAAGCAGTGAAAACATATGAAAGTTTCCCCTTGTGGAGAGAATATAAGATGTTAACTTGATCTGAAGTACTTGCATAGAACAGACTGTTTGTTTTGTGGGGATGAGAGGAAACATTTGGATGTCTTTACCTGTAACTCTTCTAAAATATGTCTTAAATAATTTTGTGTATTTATCAGTTCTTGGGCATGTCTGGCATTTTAGTTTAATGCAGTGTTGATAATATAATATTACTATTTTCCAGTCAGCATGTGTCTGGAATGAATGTATGTGTGCTCTGCATCCTTCATTCAAATAACTTCAGCCTATGGAACTAAATAAGCATTAAGATGTCTTGGAATTTTTGAAATTACAGATTAGACTATTGTGGTGATCTTGGTGTGCTAATTATGTAGGAGATGATAGTGCAAATGTACTTATTTTTTAAATTGCTACAATGTTAAGCCAGGTCAGATGAATTTATATGCATTGCTTTACACATTGTGGATCTTTTTAGCTTTCAGTGTATAAGTGGACATTTAGATCTATAGTACAGACCTCTACCACTGCAGGTAATTTAGTAAATAGTAGCAAATAGTAGTAAATAGTAGACTATTATTTTGCCAAATTACCCCCTGCTACAAAGCATGCAGGTGTTAATCTCAGTGAAACGGTTTTAAGAATTTTTTTTATTATGTGCAAAACAAAGCATTGTTCCCTAATCACATTCTTGGAAAGGGCTGAACCATTTTAGCTGCTACTCTGAAAGCATTTTAGCTGAAACTTTCCCAAAAATTGAGCCTAAGGCAAACACCTGGCATGCAAAATTTCAGTTTGAATAGTTAAAGTTAGGCAAAGTTACAAGCAACCTTAACTGTAGGGGCACTACCAGCACTGCCTATAAGAAACATAATGTGTTGGCATTCATTTATTATGCTATATGCTCCTCTTTTCACGTTTGATTAATGGGTATTCACAAAGACTTACTATTCCAGAGAGATTGCCAGACTATGGACAACAATAATTAGATATTTAATATCATGTATTCTTCTGATAAAATCTTTAACAGGTTGGTCTTATGTTTTTTGTGATGGGGTGGGGGGGTTGTAATAGAAGTTTTTAGTTTAGTAACCAGTTGGTTTGTATAGCTGTTAAGTTTTCCAGTGGTTTTTTTTAAATAATTAGATATTAATATAATTGCTTTTATTCTATTTTTTAAGTTTATTTCAGTTTCTAAATATTGTATCAAATTGTGCTTAACTTTGCTTTACAAGATGTAATTACATCAAATCTTATTGATAGTTCAGTGAAAAACTAAGGTGATTGAAAATACCTGATTACAATGTTTTATCAGGGAACAATGTGTTTAGTTGTAGTTAAGGTACAAGGCTGAGTCCTAAAATGTTGAAGAACTCTGAAATATAACAGCCCACTAGTTCATGTGTAATGCCAGTCAGCTTGCATAGCCAGAAGGAAGATCATTTATTTTTTCAATGCTATTTGGCCTTCCTAAAATTTCCCAGCACCTTCAGCAGCCCATGCACCCCTTGAACAAGATCAGTTGCAGTAACAGGCTGCACTGTTCTATTTCAAGAAGTGACAAAAAGTTATTTCAAGAAGAGATGTTGGAGAGCTATTAAGAGAGCCAGAAATGATGCAGATGCACCTACTCTGGGAGCACTCTGTCATGTGGAATATCACTGATCCTTTCGGTAGCACATCTTCTACACAGTCCCTAGTGAGATGGAGACAAGACACCAACGTTTTTGCTTAACTTTATAGTAGGAAAAAGGCAAGCATAGCAAGTACATTCTTACAGTTTATCTGAAGATAAAATGATGTTAAATTATTATGGAAGACCTGATTCTTTTTTGCCCACCAAGTTTTTGTAAGATATCTCAGCTGAGTGATTGTTTGCTAAAATAGCTGAAGAAGTCTCAAGGATATGCTACCATGGTCCTGTGGGGAAGGGAGAAGTTTAATTCTGAAAGGCTTGCTCCTTTGTTTGCCAGTCCAAATGCTGACCATGCTGTCCAGCAAAATCATCTCTTGTGAGAAATTGTAACGTGTGTGGGAATAGATCTTCCATCAGCAACCTCCTTTTTTTTCTGCGATCCCACCCTTATCTGAAAATGTTTCGGTTTTTGTGATTTGTCTTCCTTTCCTCTGTAGCTGATCCTTAGTTGTCTTGTAAATCTTTTCCAGAAAAGTGAGTACACATGGGAGTCTACAGAGCTGCAAGGTTGCCTGTCTGAATCAGATTAGAGAGGGACTATTTTGTCAATGCTCTCCCGGCTTCCTTGGCCAATTAGTTGAGACCCAAGAATGCTAATTTAGGTATTTTTTCCTTTGCCTTTTGAAAAGCACTATAGGTTGAATGTTTCAGGGTCAGATCAATAAAATGTTTGTTTGTTTTGGATTAACTTTCTTTAAAACATAGTATCTTTTTTTAAAATAGGATGGATCCACTTCATCATTTTATAAATGGCATTACTTTACTGATGGATTTAGAGGGAAGATTATTTTTATCTACAAATTATGTTTGTGACTCCTGCATCAGACCATATTATATACTATTCACTTTTGTTGTAGTTCTGCTTTTTTAAGGCAGATTTCTCTATTTTTCCCATTTAAATTTGTGTCCTGTTTCTTAATTATGGGAGGCTCCTCATATTTGGAAAAAATCATAATAAACTCCATTTGTTCTGCTGCCTGTCTGATGGTTGGATGGCAGGGAAGATATCCATCCAGTCACAGAACTGTAATATTCAGGTGAATAACGGCTTCCCTTTCCAATAATTTAGGGACATGTTTCTACAGGTGTGTTCTGTGTACTCTTGAACATATTTGAATACAGTGTTCTGAAGCTGTGGGCTAAGACAGATGAATTGTAAAAATTCTTCCACGCACTTGTGATTTTTAAATCAATCCTTTCTTGGAAACAAGGTTCATGAAAGATTATAATATGAAAATAAAAGATTAGTCATCCAGTGTGCACATGCATTATAATGTAAAGCTAATGTGCACATGCACCCTCTTAAATTTTAATTTAGTTTTATTTTTTTCTTACTGAATATCTCTCGTATGCTTACTCCAATCCTTTCTGCTACAACAGAGGCTCTTAAGATAGCATAGCTTTATTCCATGCAGGGAATTTGCTTTGAGTGCTGACTTTGTTGTCTGGAAACAAACTAGGTTTTCAGAAGAGTTTTTAAGAACATGTGGTTTTACTGTGTGTCTTCGTAGCATCTATATATCCTCACCTGCTGAACACTCACTTTAAATTGTGACTAAAGTGCACTCACTTATGTGAAATAGAATTTTAAAGAACTAATGGCTAAATCAATGACTGCTAATGATGCTTCTTAGCATCACTGGGGCTTACTTCCTTTAACTGCCTACAACCTTTAACTGATGACAGCTGTCTTCTAAATACGATCTTTGACACCACAGATAAAATATGGGTGAACTCTGCTGCATAGCAAAATTGTTAATATAAATTGTATATTCTACATATTAATGTCCTTTTTCTAAACTAATATCTAACTTACTGCATGAAGCTGTGATCTCTGCTAGTAATCTCTGATATTAACATTAATGAATTGTAGTTGATGTCTCAGTTCTTATTGCTCTTCTAGAGCACACCAAAAATGAGATTCAGGGTGCTTTTCAAGCAACTTTTTCAGACATCTTATTGTCATAGAAATTGGAGATGGTAAAAGACCTATTAGCTTAACTGCTTTATTCCCCCAAGTGGAAGAGAGTGCCAACAATTAATATAATTCCTGCAGAAAAGAAAAACCTTTTATAAAAGACGAATAACGATAAAACTCTAAAGAAACTTTAATAAAAGTATATTTAATTTTATTAGTTTACAATATGTGAGTCTGCAATTGAACACATACAACTGTCATTCAAAAGGGTAGTAAATTAACATGAAAATATTCAGCCTTTGTGTGACACATATGAGTAATTCCCTAGCTTTCTAAAACTGGCTTCTGTTTTTTGGATGGGAAAACCCTTCCATTTGAATGAGTGAATGTTTGAAAGGACATGCATAAATTTTAAAAAACCCTGTAGATTGTTCATTTGCTTTCTATGTTTTTCTAATCGGGTCTTCCTGATTTTTAATAACTCAGATACTACAGTGAGGAGCACAATGCTTATAAATATATTTTTAAAAGATGGCTTATGTATATTTATAATAATTGAGTGCCAATAATGCTGAACACAAAGAGTGATGTGGCCCTTCCTTACAATTTAAATGTTCTAGTTCTACACAGAAAGCAAAGTCAGGTGTAACTGATTCCCAAAATACATAATTCTGAAACTTCATTCTGTTGACCACTCTGGCCTCCCTTAAGTCTCAAATTATGTGCCCAAGCTTTGTTTCTTTGTAAAGTCCCTTTCTGTACAGAATCCACTTGAGGTGTAAGTTAGAGGAAAGCAATTTTGTGATTTGATGTTTCCTGCCATTCTGTTTAGAAATACTGGATGGCATCAAGAAAAGTGTGAACCATTCTTCACTTTCTTGTCTTCCCTAAGCTTCTGTTACCCTTGAAGTTGCTGCCTCAGATGAACACAGTGGATGAATGGCAGAGCATTTAACATCTCCTTCTCTGTTTCTTCATGCACATAGCAGCAGAGGCCATCCACCTGTTCACTCAGTGTGTACATCTTTGGTCCTTGTCATCCTGAACTACAGATTTCCATTACTTTTAGAAGGTGGCTTAATACATTAGCTTTGCAGTCACTGGTTTACTGTGGATTTCAAACTAGGATGTATGGGTTTTTTTTTTCCTGTTGGGGCTTCAGTGACCTTTGAGTGTGCCTTATGCCCACTGTGGAGAAACTAGTACACTTTCATAGTACACTTCAGAGAATGTGTTCCCCTCTGCCATAGCAGCTACTCTTACTATGTTATAATTGGGTTTTAGTGTTTGGGGAGAATAGTACTGCATTAACATCTCTGCTCCCACATTCCACTGTGATTTGCTGGGTGACTGGAAACGTTTCTCCCTGAATGCACAGCTGGAGCAGGTCTGCTGTCTCTTAGACTCTCTGCCATATAATATTCGCATGGTTATTTCAGTTACTCAGTAGGACATCTAAGACCTTTTCTGCACTTGGAATTCAGCAGTCAGTGGCCACCAACTGTCATAATCGCCATGGTGCAATCCTCTAGTGTAGGTAAGGAAAGCAGCAATTTCCTCAAGTATAAACAAGACCTAAGACTCTGGCTAATGTGGGCATACACAAGGGGAACAAAAAGGTCTCCTAGTTCTTGCAACACCACTGGGTTCCTACAAGACAGACCGGTTGGTGAACTGGATGGTTGGGTAGGTTTACGTCTTTGTAACAGGTTAGATATATTTATATCCGATGTGAGAATAGGGAAGTGGTTGCTACTCAATTCAAAGTGGTATCTCAGTAAAGGAAAATGAGACATTATAGGAAATGGTGAGGTGTTTGTGTCTTAACCATTGTATACAGACATTTTTAATCATGATATTTTTTGCTAATTTTTTTTTTAAATCCGATCCACTTACTAACACTAACTGCTATGAACTTGCATGCCAATTTGACCATCATAATTTCTCTGTTCTGGGGAAAATAACATTATCCTCCTGAAATATCTCTTCCAAAGTGGGCTTGTTCCTTTTCTGGTAATGCAAGTTAAAATAGACAGACAGAGGATATCCTTGCCCTGTACTGTATGCTTTGGTGTTGTAGCCATGTTGGTCCCAGGATATTAGAGAGCCAAGATGATTGTCATTGGATCAACTTTTTTTGGTGAGAGAGACAAGCTTTTGGGCTTACACAGAGATCTTTTTCAGGTCTGTACTGTCACATGAGAGGCAGAGGTTATGTTTCTCATTGTCTGTTCCTTAGAACTACAAAGGGCTGTATGTTGTGTAGGCAACATGCTCAGATTATGGTGGTGCGGGAGGACAAAATATGGGGTGGTGGAAGAGCCCCTTCTTGATGACAGTTTTGAGCTCTGAAGGGAACTACACTGACACATGCTGTCAGGCCATGGATTATGGAGTGTAACTATGGGATACACTGAGGTTTGGAGCATTGAGAGGAACACAGAGATACAAATGAAAGCATTCCAGCAGTCAATACTTATTCTTATAGTTGGTTATTTGCAGAGCAGATTGGCTGGTATTTTCCCTGATTCTGTTCCTCTCCAATGGGGATATTTTAAAATATCTCTTGACATCTGGCATATAATCATTTGTTACAGATGATAGACATTATACACTCAAATAAAACAGTTTAATTCCATAGGTGAACTGCTCTGGAGTGTGCCAGTCCAAAACGTAGCCTCATTACACAAGCAGAACTGTGGCTTGGGATTTTCAACACCTCCCACCCAAGACCAGTGTAAAGCATGAAGACTCACCTCCCGCCCCCTCACCATATGCCGCTGCTATCTCATTTGGCCCACACTAAAGGCATATTACAGATAGAACAGAACAAATGCCAGAGAACAATGACATTTATTCAGGGATTGGCCCCTCCAAAGGGTAACACATGTTGGTTATCTTACTGCCAAGGCTCTGTCTATTGATGGCCCTTCTCAGCTGTGAACGTGTACGTTGACTGACTCAGAGGTTTCTCACACAGAACAAACACTGCAGTTCAAAACAAGACACTTGCAAAATCAGTGTTGCCATTGCACATCCTGTTATTGACTATCTGAAATGGCACAGGCTGCTAGCTTTAAATTTATTGGGGATGAGTGCACTATTTTGTTCTTTACAGCTCCATCAATTATCCAGCGAATGTTATTGTTGCTTTAGTTTTAAAAGATTTTGAAGCGCAATAATGTGCTGAGAGTAACCACTCTGACACCTGAGCTGGACTCAAAAGATTTCCCATGAACCTGATACAGTAAGGTTTCTTTTTTTCTGGCAGCTACAATGAACTAGACCTTCAATGAACTAGATCTACCTTTTCTCTGCTACTTGTATATATTTAGAGAAACAACTATGCTTAATATCATGCAGGATATACCGGGCCCACTCAAAACCACAGTAATTTGAAAACTGTGACCTAAGGCAGTCAGATGAATAGAATAATTTCTGAGATATCGCTCCTAGCCACAGAGAAGCATGACTGCAGAAAACTGACAGACTCTATTATGTCATTCTGAGCAATGTTAAGAAAATGGTCCTGATTGATAACTTCCAAGCTATTCGTCATGCTGAAGTTGTCTTGGGTTGGTTGGAAATGCAAATTTTAGTGGAAAAACTAATAATATTGTTGTAGACAGCTGAAGTGTCCTTACTTCTCAGCTGCCATCCTGCCTGTGTCCATGCTGCCAAACTATAAATTAAGTCTCCAGGTTAGGCATGTTTCCTCTTTGCTGGGTAAATTCCAGTCCCTACTTTCTCCACCTTGCAGGCAGAGGATTGTTAACCCAGTGTTGTGTTGCCAATATCAGCCCTGTGGTAACACCTCAGAAGAAACAGAGAGGAGGGGCAAGCACCAGGAATGAAGACAGCCTGAAGGCTTGATCCTCAACTGATATATATTGGTATTGCTCCACTACTTCATTGGAGCTATGATTGCTTACATCACCTGAGGATCTAGCCCTCAAGGTGGAAGGAACTGGGAACAATAGAAAGGAGGGAAGAGTAAATGAACAAAGTGTGGAGATAATGGTATCCAATATTGTATCCACATTGGAGGCCTGAGATGTCAAGTGGTATGTATAAGAAATGATAAAGATGTTTGGCCACAAGTTTAAGTTGTTTATTTGATAATGCTTTGATCATTGTGATATTGAGTAGAGAATTGTAAGTTTTGTGTGTCCAAACCTCTATGGGTCTTGTGTAAAGAAGAAGGTAGTCACAGCAGCCAGCAGTCCAAGTATGTAAGCCAGTGTGGGGACTAAGTCTAAGATCTAGAGTTAAGTATCTTGAGTGCAAAGAAGTCATCCTAACTGTTAAGTCTGAGTCTAACTATAGCCCTTCGTAACATAATGGAACAAATGTTAGAAAGATTTTGTCAGTGCCACGAGGATAAACAGCAACACAAGCAATAGACAGCATAGATCTATAAACCACAAATCACACCAGATTGTCTTGATATCCTTTTTTTATTCAATATAAAATATTAGTGGGTGAAATGCATTTTAATTTTAGTAAAGGATTTATTATTGGAGTTGTAAAATTTATTCTTTTGACTCTAATATGAATGTCATGTGCAAGCAAAATTGTTTGGAGGACCATAAATGAAGAGTAAAATCTGTTAAATTGTGCCTGTAAAGGTCTTGTAAACTTCACTGTTAGACTGGGTTATTTAATATCTTCAAAGAGAGGTTAAATATGGACAAGAAAAAAAATGTGATTCAACTTAGAAAAATGCAGGCTTGTGTATCTGGTAGAAAATCAAAAATGTAGACTTTCAATTGCAGGGAGATACCTGGTGGAAAGCAGAAATGCCATAGGAGAAATACTGTGGACAGTAAAAAAAAATTCTGCCATATGGCATTCCGTGTGGTTTATGGGCTACGTATGCAGAAGCATCAAGCCACAAGGCTAGGAAGTCCTAGGAATTTATCGCACCTTGATTGTGTTAATTTCTTAGCATATCTGTGTCAGGAAAATGTGGATAAAATGGAGAGAAATTTAAAACAAATGTGAAACAAAGATAATTCAGAAGCTGGAAGATGAGTAATACTTGAGAAATAGTTAAGGTTTTCTACACACTCAACATACCTAACACACAACCAAGGCAATGAGAAAAAGACCCTCTAATCCTCCATGCACAGCCACACATGTCCCCACTACCACAGTTACTGTATATCGTGACTTTAACTCTACTCCTCTATCATCCATTCCACGTAAACCCTATTTATCAACCTGCCCCCTCCTCACACAGTTAGTTTTGGATGTTTTGATGTTGTCCTTTGCTAAAGAGCATGATGAAAGGATGGCATCCATGAGGAGAGGATAAAAATTAACACCCTCTGCCCCCATACCTTAAGTAATCGCTGAAGTTGAGTGCAGTACTCTTGAGTGAAGGAGTATCTATGTGAAACTTACAATTGGGAGGCTAAAATAAATGTTTTACTTACAGTACAGTAACTAACAATTCACACACAATTTTTAGTAATGAACAGGCAGATTATTTGTTGGGCATTCTTAGTTGATGTGCATTGGGGAATGTGCTTAACTTAAGTACAATTCATATTGTTTCCTTATGAGAACAAGTATTTTTTACTTGTGTAGCAGCATTTGTATTCATTGAAAGAGTTGAGTTGTTTACACTGTTGAAGGCTATTGTGTCTGTAGTTTCATTACAGCACAGTTTTACTTCTGTACCTTGTTCCTCTTTCTCTGACATTGGCCTTTTTGGAGGAAAAAACCCTCTGTTCTCATTTCAGTGTGGCAAACATACCTGCTTGCGGGTTTATAGAGATGATTTTAAATAACTAAAAGGGATGTGATATAAACCATGGGATTTTTTTCTCCACTGACATTTATAGGATTATACTTCAGTGGGTTTTAAGAAAGTAACACAAAAATATTTTGATCCTAAATTAAGATTTAAATTAAATATTTTACAGGCATAAGCGTGAGGTCTTTATACAACTTGTAATTCAGAAATGCCTTGCAGAAACTACAAACAGGTCGTCGTTTTATCTTCAACAGCCATGGAATACACTTCTTTCTCACAATTGTACTCTCTAATGTGAACTTCCTTATTTTTTAAAAAAAATCTGTGTTATGTGGTTGTGAAGATAGCCTTGAAAATATGAACAAAATGTAAATCAAGACAGTGATGTCTGTCTAAATCTACAGATCGCTTGAAGCAACAGCAGTGCATGGTAGGGATAACATCATGACGTTTAAAAAAACTAGACATTTGAACTATTAAAATGTTACCGGTTAAACGTTAGGCTCCATGGCCTCCCCATGCACCCAGGATCCCGGCTCCATGCCCGGGGCTCAGCAGCTGTTCCCACGCCAGAGACTCTGCTCTGCTGCCAGCCCCCCCCCCCCATCCTGGCTGCTCCCTTGCACGCCTTGGGCTCTATTGCCGCTTTGTGCAGAGCCCTGGGCACAGGGCTAGCAGCCGGGACCCATGGTGTGAGGTGGAGGGGCGGCTGGGATGGGGGAGGCTGGCAGCCGGGATCCCGGGGGGCAGGGCAGCAGAGGAGTCCTGCAGCTGGAGTTTAAATGTTAAGGAATAGCTTACCGATAAGACTGATGCTTATCAGTTAATCGGTTAACATTTTACATCCTTAGTGAGTGGTGTGATCTGTCCCTTGCACCGCAATAGGTGATTTACTCTGCAACACCTTAAATGTCAACATTAACTATTTCATTTCAGATTATTTTTGTTCTCAGCTACTGTGTTTATCCCCACAATCCCAAACTGTCTCCAGTCATCTCCCAGCCACCAAAATTGCTGCTCCTCGCAACATTACTTATCTGATGCAATGGAAACTGGAAATGTGGGGATAGCTTAGAATATATTGAATTGAATGTGGAATAAATAACTTAAAGGCTGTTGTACTGATTAAATTGTGTATTTTCAGAATTAATTGATTAAAAACCTCAATCTTTAATGATGTTGCTACAGAATCCAGGGACCTTACTGCAGATTCAGTCCAGCCTCCATTGGAATACATGGACCTTGTCCACTGCAAGCTATGAGTTAATGCAGGGAATTCATTTTACAAAAGCTGTAAATGGTAGAAAACTACTAACTGGAGGTTAATTTTCCATATTTAGGAAGTTTTAGACTTTTGGCATATGTGGAAGGAACGGTGTAACAGAAAAGAAAGGTGTGTTTGAAATCTCTCTCAATATTGTCCTGTAGCTTCTATTTTTATTAATGGGAGTTGCACATGTGTATTGATGAGAGAATAGGAATTACATAATTTTATAGAACCATGCAGCTCAATGTGTATATTCTGTTTTTAGTATTCCAGCTGATGTTACAGGTGATAATTGAGGAGGAAATTGACAATAGTCTTCTTGGATCAAAATATCCACAAGAAGATAGAGTACTTGGGTGAGACAGAAGCTAAGATGAGGGATGTGTGTTAATTCACCCAATTGAAATAAAAGTTGCATGCTAATAGCTCTCTTCAAAAATGTGCTCTTCAAACTTAAAATGTCTGCAGTTTTGAGATAAGTAATCTGCATTGCAAGAGGATCTTTGTTACCTAAGTTTAGGACTTGACTCTATAGTAGCAAAAGCATTGTATACTGAGAAATGCCAATAGTTGTAAGCCACAAAGCTGGAACGATTAAACAAGAAACTCCAGGATAGCAGGGGAGGGGGAGTGTGGGATCTAGTATCCAGGTCAACATATGAAGACATATTGGTGCTCTCTGAAATTACTCACCATACCAAAACATAAAAATAAAAGTGCTAACCCCACGCTAGCAGGTGAAAATCCACTGACCTTACTGCCCTCTCACCCCCTTCATTCTTTTCTCAGTCAGGAAGCTTTGCCCTTCTGTGAAATTCTAAGGCTCTTAATTCAGAATGGAACTTAGTACTTGGACTTTGCTCTCCCTGGAAACTACAGTTGATAGCATTTCTTCATAATTTACAGTGGATAGCATTTCTTAATTTACCACCTTGAAAACTCTAACAACACAGCACGTTGAATGGCCGGTATGGGTGTTAAGGCACAACCTTTGAACAGTAGTGTCTTCATGCAAACAGCTTGGTCAAAAAAAAAACAAACCCTCATTGGCGAGACTTGTTAGTGATCAGAGGCCACTGAAAACCACAATGCTTGACAATGTGAGAAATCTTAAAGTCCTAACAATCAGCATCCTTTTCATATATGATTTATTATGGTAGCATCTAAGAGCACTAGTCATGGAGCAGGAGCCCATTTTGCTATGCTCTGTACAAACACAACAAAAGCAGTCCCTTCCCAAAAGAGTTTACAATTTAAGAGCTACCCAAAGTGCTAAATCTTAATAAACACAAAGGATAATACTGCTTATATGGGGGATTGTATGTTCAAAGTATTGCATACACATTCATCCACAGAACATCTCAGTGTTAGAAGTAAATAGTAGTATTTCAATTTAGATATGGGGAAACTGAAGGACAAAGAGGAAATGATATGCCTAAACTTGCACTGCAACTCGGTGATAGAGATAGAACTCAGGACTTACTCATTCTCTTGACCACAATACCTCTTCTCAGCCTCTGTATGGTGCACCTAGAAGGGGAATGCTGGTCTTGCGATTAAGGCACAGAGCTTGGAGTCGGGTAATCTCTTTTCTATCCCTGACACTCCTTGCAAGAAATTCAACCTGCCTCTGTTTCCCTTGGTAAAATAGGTGTTATACTTATTTACTCCTGAATGTTAAGAGGTTCGGTGCATTAATATTTTATATTCTTTTGATGGAATACACAACAGAAATGCTTTCAACTAGGTTAATGTGATTTGATCTGCTGTGTGATGCATACATTGCAGTAGTGCAACTTCAAAGAACTATTTGAGCTTGCTCTGTTAAATAGAATGGGCTCTAAAGTGAATGTTTCTAAGAAGTGCATTGAAGCATTTGAAGATCAATTTAATTTAGATTAAGTTTCTCGAACACTGTAAATGAATAGTTTAATATGAGTGAAAGTTTTATTCTGTTCACATCACACTGGAAAAAAAATAATTAGTAGCGCTTCACATCCGTGGAGCTCAAAACGACTTACAAAAGCAGTGGGAAACAGCTGAAGAAATGCTAATAATTTGTCCAAAGTTACTCAAGTCAGTAGCAGAGGTAGAAATAGAATCCAAGTCTCCTGATTTAGTTGTCCTGTGTCCTACCCACTGAACCAGACAGTCTTGCCACTGAATCACACTGCCTTTTAATATATATTAGGGTTATCCTAGCTTATTAAGATTACACATTCACTCAGATAGTCTGTTTATATGACTTCATTGGTTGTTGCAACACTGCCATGTTTTGAAACCTTGCTCTGTTAAATCAGCACCTCCAATAGTCACTTGCAGAGCACCTTTTTTCAGAGTAGCAGCCGTGTTAGTCTGTATTCGCAAAAAGAAAAGGAATACTTGTGGCACCTTAGAGACTAACAAATTTATTTGAGCATAAGCTTTCGTGAGCTACAGCTCACTTCGTCGGATGCATTACCTGTAGCTCACGAAAGCTTATGCTCTAATAAATTTGTTAGTCTCTAAGGTGCCACAAGTACTCCTTTTCTTTTTGCAGAGCACCTGTTTAGGCCAGTTGGCTTTATCCAGTTCTTGTTTTATACTTGACAAACTATTGACATTCTAGCTAACTTGATTTTTCCAGTTTATTTTTATAATCATCTTTACTTTCACTATGCAAGTGTTGTCCTTGACGTGCACAATGTAAACAAAAATGGGGAGCTTTATGGTTTTAATTTTTAGCTGAGAGCTGTTCTGTCATCATCTTTGTTGGAACTTACATGTGGAACAGGAATATTTAAACTCTGTGAAGTAAGCTTTGAGGGTCCGTATTACATGTAAGATGCCAAAAAAACTAGGGATAACTTTGTTATGGGCTTTTTTGAAAGTACAGCTACTGGGGTAATAGCAGGTTTCAAAAATCTGAATTTAGAAATGCCATTTTGTAAACAGTACAGTAATAAAGCTAAATGCATGTATTCCGGAGGATGAGCTGGCTCTGGGGAATGGTAATAGGACACTAAAATCTCTCTCATCCAGGTCATCAATTCAGTTTTCTATCTATCAAAGAAGTGAGAGTACCACGGTTGTTTAGCTTATTTTGTAACCTAATTCTCCATGTTATCCAGTCAGTCATGAAATACTTTTATTTTCTGCTGACACACTATATTTTTTAAGTGAAGATATATTTTGTTCTTTACTTTCTCTGTTCTGAATGCACAGTAGCTCTCTAATACTATAAACATGAAAACATGATAGTGGGCAAATGGGAGGATTTGAGGATGCACTAACTACCTTAAAATTAAAAAAAAATGCAAATTCAGCATCGTTTTTCTTATGCTTATTGTAATGTTGCTTTTTTGAGATCGGTTGTCCTTGTTTTGCATTTTTAATAGTAGTATAACACTAAAATGAATTGCATTCATATTGCAGGGCACTACCACTGACATTATAATTATTATGAATGCAAGTTGATGGGACAACTTCTACTGGAAAACATCTTCCCCTCTATTGGTGCTATAAGAAGCATATAGGTGCTTAGTACTTGTTAAGCTATTAGTTGCAAGTGTCCCCCAGTAAAGGAATCCAAACAGCTCCACTAATAATGTAGTGAAGTTTCTGTCCTGGAAGGAGATGATTGCTATTGAATCATAGCTTTTTATTTATTGTATGCCATCATTATGACAATGAAAACATTGAGATGCTTGGTTTTTCAGCTATCTTTGTACTAAATGCTTTATAGCACAATTGGAAAGATGCGGTCCCTGCCCCCAAAGGATTTACAATTTTATTTTAGATGTAACCTATCAATCAAGGCAGTGGAGTGAAAGGTTGACAATGATTTTAAGACATGTATATTTATGAAGACTCAAAAGTATGGTTTTGGTTTCGTTTGCAATAGTGGAGAGGTATGTGAATAAAGAATTCAGTACTTCAAAGACTGGGGTGAAAAGTATTCTTTCAAGCATTCCATACAAAGACTATAAAAATATACATTACCTTGTTCCATTGTTCACTCAATACATCAGCTGCATAGACCTGCAAGATTCTTGTTGGAACTGCAAGGAATCCACAATAAATAATTCAATCCAAGTAGAGGGGAAAAAAGCCCTGAAAGCTCAACCAGAATATAAATCCAGAACCCCTTTTATTCTGTGTGTTATATTCAGCAATGAGACTGTCTCTGCCTAGAGATCAGGATGAACTGAAAAGTAAATTCAAAGTCTGAGGCTGCAGGGACCATAAATAAAATGATTCCATAGGGCTTTGGTCTCTGTTGTAGAGCAGTGCTGTTTTCATAAGAACCACTAATTGCAGTTTAGTTATCTTAGTAAGGGCAGACTTTACCTCTTTACCATATCTGTTTAAAAACTAATATAGTGAAAGCAGTACAAGTCCTTTGTCTTTTTATGTGCAAGAGAAATAAGCTGTGCTGATATTAATACCTTTATACTGGTGATGCTGCATCCATGTGCTTTAACTATATGTGTTTCTAAACTGATGTAGTTAGAGGTACAAAAACTGCGTAGATCAGCTATAACACGCAGTGTGGGTCATCAGAAGGGGGATTGAAAGCTTAATCAAAAGGCTCCAGGTAGGATGAATCACTGCATCTTATAAGGTAAATACTTCACAGTCATCGAGAACACCCTGGTACTTGTTCTTAAAAAATATATACAGTGATATTTTAATTTTCTTTTGATAGAACATTAATAAGCAAGCTCTTAATATGGGAGTCAGTTGTTTAAATTTCATCCATATCTACCCGGATTGATTGATTTGGCTGACTTAATTGGAGAGGAGCCGCGCTTTATATGTGGCTCTTTAGTGTAAAAGAAGAGGCTATGAAATTTTGAAGTAAACATAACTTGGTATTAACTTAATTTTAGCTTTTAAATGCCCAAGCAGTCTGCAGTATGCACAATGCAGGAGTCCCAGTGGAATACATGAGAATGTACTTATAAGAGTTTTTGATATGTTGCACTGACAGCAGGTTATTAGAGGAAACATTAGTTAAAATGTATTAGTAGTGCAGGTGCATACAGTGGCCTAGGAGAACAGTGGCCTTTTGGAGAGACATAGTAGAAATGTAATAAATATTTTGCTGAAGTCCAGGAACCATGTCTGCCAAGTAGGGATGGTTGGCATGTGTGGGGGTAGAATCTAGGCTTAGTAAAATATTAGTACAGAGTTGTCTCTGGCTCCATTGTGACCTTTCTGTTTGCCATTTCCCCGCTTCCTGTTGGTTTAAAATGAACAAATAAACAAACATTTTTTTCCTTTCTGTTTTATTAACAGACTAGGGACGACTTCCTGGGTCAAGTGGACGTGCCACTTAATCATCTACCGGTAAGAGACGTTTATATACTCATACGTAACGGATTTCAAATTGAATGCGAGCCAACAATGTGGTGCAGTTGTGAAAAAGGCTAATATCATTCTAGGGTGTATTCACAGGAGTGTCGTGTGTGAGACATGGGTGGTAGTCATTCCATTCTACTTGGCATTGGTGAGGCCTCACGTGGAGTACTGTTTTGGATCCCACATTTTAAGAAAGTTCTGGACAAATTGGAGTCCAGGGGAGAACCAGGCTTAGAAAACCTGATCTATAAGGAAAGGTTAAATATATCGGGCATGTTTAGTCTTGAGAAAAGAAGACTGAGATGGAGGGAGCTGATAAATCTTCAAATGTGTTAAGGGCTGTTGTGATCAATTGTTCTCTATGTCCACTGGAGGTAGGACAAGAAGCAGTGGGCTTAATCTGCAGCCAGGGAAATTTAAGTTAGATATTAGGAAAAAGCTTTCTAAGTATAAGCCTAGGAGGATGGACTAGATAAACTTTTGATGTCCCTTCCAGCACTACATTATTATGATTCTGTACTCTACCTTGTCAGTGCCTTGTGTGAGAAACTTTTACATAACTGCTATACAGGCTTTTCTCTCTGTTGAAGGTGTAATGCTGTCTCTGTACAGCTGCCATTGCTACAGCAGCAACATTAGTAGCTATCAGGAGAGTGCGAGGCACAACAAACTAAGGAAAAGTTCAGTGGCCCCACAAGTCACAGCAGCTGGGAGAAGTTTTCCTCCCTGGGAGTGTTGGGCCTTGAGACAGGATAGCTAGAGACTCTGCAGGCTGTCCTCCATTTCTGTTGCTTCTTCCTTAGATCTACCCCGACTATTCTGTATCAAATGGTGACTGAAGTGCTGGCCCACAGTCTGGTAATTTCTCTTTTAACTACTGTAATGTCCTTATAATCATCCTCTGGCCTCTTTTCACACTGCCGCCCCCTCTGTTTGGAACAATTTTCCTTCCTGTGAGCCAAGCAAACTCAGTCTCCTCCAAACCTTTCCTTAAAAATCACTATTTTTACTTTGCTTTCCATTGCTGACCTACCCCAAGTCCACCACTCGTAGGCTTGTGTTTAATCCTATAATTGTGGCTGTTGTCTGTCTAAGATCATACACCATGTGGGGCCTGGAACCTGCCTAGCATGTTTTGAGCACTACTTCAGTGCTAGTAAGAGTAATAGCCATAAGAACATAAGAATGTCCATACTGGGTCAGACCAAAGGTTCATCCAGCCCAGTATCCTGTCTGTCAACAGTGGCCAATGCCAGGTGCCCCAGAGGGAGTGAACCTAACAGGTAATAATCTAGTGATGTCTCTCCTTCCATCCATCTCAACCCTCTGACAAACAGAGGCTAGGGACACCATTCCTTACCCATCCTGGCTAACAGCCATTAATGGACTTAACCTCCATGAATTTATCCAGTTCTCTTTTAAACCCTTTTATAGTCCTAGCCTTCACAACCTCCTCAGGCAAGGAGTTCCACAGGTTGACTGTGCGCTGAATAAAGAAGAACTTCCTTTTATTTGTTTTAAATCTGCTACCCATTAATTTCATTTGGTGGCCCCTAGTTCTTATATTATGGGAACAAGTAATAACTTTTCCTTATTCACAAAAAGAAAAGGAGGACTTGTGGCACCTTAGAGACTAACAAATTTATTAATAAAGAAAGTACACAATAAGATATTCTCCATCTTATTCTCTATCCCTTTTTTAATGATTCCTAACATCCCGTTTGCTTTTTTGACTGCCGCTGCACACTGTGTGGAAGTCTTCAGAGAACTATCCATGATGACACCAAGATCTTTCTCCTGATTAGTTTTGATTAGTTGTAGCTAAATTAGCCCCCATCATATTGTATGTATAGTTGGGGTTATTTTTTCCAATATGCATTAGTTTACATTTATCACATTAAATTTCATTTGCCATTTTGTTGCCCAATCACTTAGTTTTGTGAGATCTTTTTGAAGTTCTTCACAGTCTGCTTTGGTTTTAACTATCTTGAGCAGTTTAGTATCATCTGCAAACTTTGCCACCTCACTGTTTGTCCCTTTCTCCAGATCATTTATGAATAAGTTGAATAAGATTGGTCCTAGGACTGACACCACTAGTTACCCCTCTCTATTCTGAAAATTTACCATTTATTCCTACCCTTTGTTTCCTGTCTTTTAACCAGTTCTCAATCCATGAAAGGATCTTCCCTCTTATCCCATGACAACTTAATTTACATAAGAGCCTTTGGTGAGGGACCTTGTCAAAGGCTTTCTGGAAATCTATGTCCACTGGATCCCTCTTGTCCACATGTTTGTTGATCCCCTCAGAGAACTCTAACAGATTAGTAAGACATGATCTCCCTTTATAGAAACCATGTTGACTTTTGCACAACAATTTATGCTCTTCTATTTGTCTGACAATTTTATTCTTTACTATTGTTTCAACTAATATGCCCGGTACTGATGTGAGACTTACCAGTCTGTAATTGCCAGGATCACCTCTAGAGCCCTTCTTAAATATTGGTGTTACTTTAGCTATCTTCCAGTCATTGGGTACAGTAGCTGGTTTAAAGGACAGGTTACAAACCATAGTTAATAGTTCCGCAATTTCACATTTGAGTTCTTTCAGAACTCTTGGGTGAATGCCATCTGGTCCCAGTGACTTGTTACTGTTAAGTTTCTCAATTAATTCCAAAACCTCCTCTAGTGACACTTCAATCTGTGACAATTCCTCAGATTTGTCACCTACAAAAGAGGGCTCAGGTTTGAGAATCTCCCTAACATCCTGTGCCATGAAGACTGAAGCAAAGAATTCATTTAGTTTCTCTGCGTATCATCTTTAAGTGCTCCTTTTGAATCTCGATTGTCCAGGGGCCCCACTGGTTGTTGAGCAGGCTTCTTGCTTCTGATGTATTTAAAAAACATTTTGTTATTACTTTTTGAGTTTTTGGCTAGCTGTTCTTCAGACTCCTTTTTGGCTTTTCTTATTACATTTTTACATTTAATTTGGCAGTGTTTATGCTCCTTTCTAGTTACCTCACTAGGATTTGACTTCCACTTTTTAAAAGATGCCTTTCATAGGCTGCGGTATGAGAACAGGGCTGTGTTAAGAGGGGGTTAAAATGGTTCAAGTGCAACCAGGCCTATAAAGGGATCCCCCCTGCCTTTTTTTTAACTTCACTCTTTTCTTCCATTGCGTGGCCCCAGGCTTCTCCATTTCATATCCCAAATGGTGTATTCAGGGGCCACATTTAACAATTTGCAGATGTCACTGATATCTACACCAAAATAGGGGAGGCCTTTCTGGAGATGGGGTTGCAGTGAGATTTACTGGTGTTGGCGCAGCGGGAATTGGGCGCACTGTGAAATTCAGTAGGATTGAGATTCTCTGATATGTGGGTAGGGAGCTGGGGAGGCAGTGAAATTCACTGGGATTGGGAGCTTTGAGATTTTGGGTGGGTTCTCTGAGGACACAGGCCTGGTGGTGCAATCAGATTCAGAGGGGTTGGCATTGCTGTGGCTGGGAGTGCAGTGTGATTTGATGGAGTATGGAGTCTCTCTGGGGATGGGGGTACAGTGACAAGTGGAAGCTGAGGAAGGGGGTCTCAGTCCTTGGGGTCTGGGCTGGGGCTTCTGTTTCTGCCCTCCCGTTCCTGCTCCTCCCTGCCCCACTCCATTCTCTCTCTTCTGGGCTCAGCTCAGAGCCTGTCCCTATAAGATGCTGGATGGCCAGTGTGGGACGATCCATGCCCCCTCTGGCATCTCCTGGCCCCTCCACAATTTCTAGGCTGCCCCATCCCCACCCACAGCTGCTACCTCTGCTCCGCTTCCCCATGGATGCAGGTATTGCCCACTCCCTGTTTACTGAAGGGTGGGCCAATGAGTGGGCAGTACCTGTCCATGACAGGGTGGAGCGGAGTCAGGGTAGCTGTATGAGACAGCAGCTCTGTGCAGGCCTCAGTGACCCTTCTTGAGATTCAGAAAATATTGGGGGGTCTTCTACCCACAATCCCACTTCAAGCACAGGTTATAGCTCCGAGTTTCACGGAGATATTCACTAGATCTTTCACCAGCTACCGTAGTCAGTCCAAACCTAGCAATTAATTTGTGAAGAGCTTGATGGGTGAATTCTTATGGTTTAACTGTGATTTCCAACATGAATATCTGCAAACACAAGAGTGGTGCTCACAAGCTGCAGCAGGCCCGTGAAAACGATCAGAAAAGTTTGAGTCTACAACATTGCATGAAATGTGCAAAGTTCAACCATGTTCCAGATGAAAAATCTGCAGATGATTCTGTTGCTTTCACTTCTGAGCCTTCCTTAGCTAGTGAGGATGCTGATTTGTGTTTGATAGGTTTGTTGAGTGACAGAATATCTGATTCTAGACACACAATGTTGCCTGCTAGTTGCTAGTGCCACTTACGGATGTGGACAATGAAAGTGGTTTGATTATTGAAAGCATGGGGCAGAATTTTGACTTTGACAAGACAGATCCAGCTATTTGGTTCCAAGTGATGGATTCTGTTAGCCTGTTTTTCGTAGAAAACTGTCCCATTGTTAATTTAGAACAAGACTTTTTGCCAAGTGAATGCAAAAGAAGGCAAGTATTAAAATTGTGGTTCTTTATCAAACACCTAATGGGGAATTCCACCCGTGATCTTGGTTCATTTACAGTTAGACTTGCCACCTCGTTCTGTTTTGCTTCTTTGCTTTTCCAGCCAAGTTCATCATTTTCCTTTCATAAAACTGCATTCACAAACTTTTTCCACTTTTGTGCTGGCAAATTTGTACACTCATGTTCAAAGAAATACATGGAGGCAATCACCCACTGGATGAAATTTTCAGAACGATTGAAAGTGGTTCTCGCAGTTGAGAAAGGTATACAAACCTGCTAACAAGTGCAGAAGAACATGTGGTGCCATATTTTACATCATCTTTTGCTGTACTTAGGATTGAGATGAGAAATTAAACAGTCCTTGTCGTGCTAACTTTTGGGGTTTACTTGAAATGCTTGCAAGGTATGATAGTGTGTTGCGAGATAATGTGGAAGCTATTAAAACCAGTACTGCAAAAGTGAGGTACTTATCACACCAAATTCAAAATGAATTTATAGATAGGATCACAAGAAAGGTATGGCAGACTATTTATTTTTGATGAGTTTAGGATAGCTAAATACTTCTCTATTATGCTTGTTTGCACTCCAGATCTTTGCTGAATGGAACAAATATATCAGGTGTTAAGGTATGCTGAGGTTCTGAAAAATGGAATGAAGGTGTTTGAAAGCTTTGTAGATACTCTTCCCTGTTCTGGTGTGGATATTAAAGAAGCTGGGGGGGGGGCTGTTTAGTTATGGCTGATTGCAAGGGCCACAGAGCTAACATGGCTGCAGCATACAACAGTGTTCAAAATCAAATTCAGCAGGTAAATCAGCACATCTTTTGTCCTATGTGCTGCCCATTCACTGAAACTGTGGGGGAAGCTGCTTAATGATTGTTCCTCAAGTTGGAATTGTTCAATGATTGTATACCTTGGTTTCTACTTCTACTAGTCATTGGGTTATGTTGAAAAAGCATATTAGCATGAAAAATGCCAAAACATGACAAGATGGTCAGCAAAGGCGGTTGAGAAATCAGAAATCAGGTTGAGGGTGTTTTTTATGCTTTTTAGACACGACCATGTCTTCACGCAATCTTACACTAGAATTTAAGTTGGAAGCTGACAGCTTGCAAACCAGAGCTTTCAATTGTTGTTTTGGCAGAAATATGATCTTGTCAAAAATTAACAGTATGAGCAAAAAATTAGAGTCTGGATCTTGACATTCAAATGGCTTGCAGTTTACTTGAGGGCCTTCAAGATGCTTTGCCAGAATTATGGGCTTCTGGGTTCATTTCATGTAAGAAAGCTCCAGCTTTTCAGACTGAAATGTTAGTAATATCCATACAGCTCAAAGAGAAATTACCTCAAAGGAGAAAAATAATGTCAGGTGAACTTGCGAAGAACAAAAATTCATCAGATCCTGAAAAAGTTTTCAAAACCCATCTTAGACGCAATATTAACACAATTTGGAGAATAGTATGCGTATGTATGATGAAGTCAGAGAAAGGTTTGCTTTTTTTACAAGCAGGAAACTAAGTCTCAGCAGCAAAAACCTAAAGAGGCATGCTTGAAATTTAGCAAGCATCTACCCAGAGGATTTAAAGTATGAGCGTTTTGAAAACAAGATTGAGCTCTTTGCCAGTTTTTGTAAATGAATCTTTAAGGATGACTTGGAAACAAAGGTACCCATTGATCTCCTTAGCTACATACATGAAAGATCTTTAGATGCAAGTTTCCCTAACATGGAAACAGAACGGCGTATATTTTGCTCTCTTCCTGTAACCATGGCTGCTAATGAAAGCAAACTAACATCAATCAAGTCCTATCTAAGAACATCCATGGGACAGGAAAGGTTAAGTGATCTGGCAGTTATTTCTGTGGAGAACTAGGAAGCAAGGCAGATAGACTGGGTTGAGCTAATAAATTAGATTGTTTCAGTGAAGGGTAGGAAGGTTCCTTTGTAAAAATATTTAGTGCTGTGTGTGGTTTTTTGCTATTGGTGGGGATGGGCAGATTTGAGTTTTCAGATTGGACCTAGAACACCCAGGGCACAGCACTGTATGAGAAGCTGCTGAACAGCAGCTGGAGGGTTATTAAGAAGCCCCCATTCATCTAGCTGGGGTTCTTTTGGGGTGACTTACACAGAAAGGTCCTTTTGTGACTATTTCTGTTACAGAAGAACTCCCCAAAAGCTAACAGTGAGTTTTCTACAGATGTTAGCTGCAGAAAGGAATAAATAAGGCAATCAAGTTAATGAAAATCCTACTTTAAAAATAGATTTTTTTAAAAAAATGATTGACCTTTGACTGTAGCAAATGTACTAAAATTTTTTACTGTTTTGAATTATTGAAGGGAATTCCTATCCAAATAAAACTGAAGTAATAATGCAAGTTTAGTAATGATATTCAGTATTATTTAGAATGCAATATTACTGTTGTATGAGTCAACAATGTAATACTGTTGCAAAAAAAAATGCACGTAATTCTGGAATGTATTAGCAGGAGTGTTGTAAGCAAGACACAAGAAGTTATTCTTCCACTCTACTCAGCACTGACAAGGCTTCAGCTGGAATATTGGGTCCAGTTCTGGGTATCATACTTCAGGAAAGATGTGGACAAGTTGGAGAAAGTCCTCTCAAGCAAAAATGATTAAATGATGAACTATGAGGAAAGATTGAAAAAACTGGGTTTGCATAGTCTGGAGAAGAGAAGACTGAGTGGGGGCATAACTGTCCTCAAGTATGAAAAAGTTTGTTGTAAAGAGGAGGGTGATAAATTATTCTCCTTAACCCCTGAGGGTAGGACAAGAAGCAATGGGCTTAAATTGCAGCAAGTGAGATTTAAAGTAGACATTAGGAGAAACTTCCTAACTGTAACAGTAGTTAAGCAGTGGAGCAAATTACCTAGAGTGTAATTTGGAATCTCCATCATTGGGGTAGGTTAGGTTTAGGGTAGGTTTAAGAGTAGGTTAGACAAACACCCATTAGGGATGGTCTAGATAATACAGTAACTCCTCACTTAACGTTGTAATTATGTTCGTGAAAAATGCGACTTTAAGCAAAACGAAGTTAAGTGAATCCAGTTTCCCCATAAGAATTAATGTAAATAGGGGGAGGTTAGGTTCCAGGGAAATTTTTTTCACCAGACGAAAGACTGCATACATGCACGCAGTATAAATTTTAAACAAACAATTGAATATTGTACACAGCAATGATGATTGTGAAGCTTGGTTGAAGTGGTGAAGTCAGAGCGTGAAAGGGGGTGGGATATTTCCCAGGGAATGCCTTACTGCTAACTGATGAACTAGCACTTGGCTGAGCCCGCAAGGGTTAACATATTGTTGTTAATGTAGCCTCACGCTCTACAAGGCAGCACGAATGGAGAGAAGGGAGACAGCATGGCAGACAGAGACACACACCCTGTGTGTGGGAAAAAGGGAGAGATGTGCATTGCCCCTTTAAGTATGCTGACAGCATTCTAAGTACATTGCCTTTAAAAAGATCAGGAAGTTGAGATAGCAGCTGCTGTCAGCAAGCTCAGCAAGCTCTCTCCGTCCTGAGCCCTGTCCTGTCCCCACCCTGCTCTGTATGGAGAAAGGGTAAGCAGGGGGCAGGAGTGTGGGGGGGGGGGGGAACACCCTGACATTAGCTTCCCTCTTCCCCCCCCCCTTCCCTGCACTGCAAGCAGGAGACTGCCAGGAGCAGCTCCAAGGCAGTGGGGGGAGGGACAGCTGAACTGCTGGCAATTGATAGCTTGCTGGGCGGCTGTTGCACAGGGAACTTAGGGGAGCGGATATGGGGGCTGCCAGTGCACTCTGGTTCCAAGCCCTCCCCCTCCCCCCCCCCCCAGCTTGCTGCAACGGGCTGCTCTTCCTGTAAGCAGTGGATAAAACAGGCGGCTGCCAAACAACCTTAAGAGAGTATTGCACAACTTTAAATGAGCATGTTCCCTAATTGATCAGCAACGTAACAACGAAACAACGTTAACCGGGACAACTGTAAGTGAGGAGTTACTTTACTTAGTCCTGCCTCAGTGCAGGGGACTGGACTAGATGACCTGTTGAGGTCTCTTCCAGTCCTACATTTCTATGATGCAGTGTTTCTATTTTAGAAATTGTGAATAATAATACAAATTCTGTGCTAGCTGTGCAATCTAAAACATTCTTTATAAATAACCCATAGCTTTTAATATATGGTAATGTGTAATTACTACATTTCTGTAGTTAGAATATAGTTGCCTAATTTTTGTCATCTTATAGTTCAATGAATGAATGAATGCATTCCAGATTTTTTAAAACTTAGCTCAAATATTTGGGATAGTGGTGCAAAGAAGTGTGATTAAGGAACCCATATGAGGATGGGGTGAGGAGAGGGTGCACTTTTTTTTGAGGTTGCAGGTTGTAAAGGTTTGAGAACCCCTGTCCCTGTACCCACCTTTCAGTGGCATATGGCATTCATTTCCAGGTATGCTTTATGAAACATCAGCCCATATAACTGTACTTTTACCTGAGTGTAGCTTTTATGGCACTTGTCCAGAACTGAATATGTCCAAGTCTCAAACACTGAGAACAATGTAACTTTTCTGTCCTTATGTTATTATTTGGACTCTTTGATTAACTGTACACTGGCTAACTGGTGACCATTAACTGTGTAAGCTTCAGTTTCACAGAGTCATATTCCCAAGCCACAGATAATCATAGTGCTGTATTGACACTGTATTGTGTCCTTGTCATTGTCATGGAAACAGACCAATGAAAGTCTTCCCAGTATGACCCATAAATCCTTATGGAAAAACTACTTGAGCTGTTGAATTGCTCTAACAAAATCAGGTGTTGTGTTCCATTGATTTCATTGTCGACAGTCACCTATTGTAGCTGAAAGGCTTGTATTGTAACTTAATTCTATAAGATTCCAGTTATCTATTTGTTTCCTTCCAGCCATCATGGGGCTGCACACAGTCTCCATGCAGCAGTCTAAATTCAGACCTAAATTATATATAATCCCCATTTAACCATGTAATCAACGGTGAAGTTTGGCTCCCTTTAATTCTCATAGCACATTCGACTTGTTGATGTGGTTATTGTGCCCCTCATTCCTTCTATGTAAGCTGCCCCCTGTACATATGGAAACTTGGAGACTGGAAGCTTTTCAAAATTTAGAAACTGGGGGAATGAATCCCAGGTGTAATTCTGGCCCCACTAAAGCCAATGGGAAAACTCCTGTTCACTTCAGTGAGGTCTGGATTTCACCTCTGATACTTTAAAGGGCCTCATTTAGAGCTGGCCCTTTAAGAAAACAGGCTGAGCAGGTGTCATAGCTGCAGTGTTGTTCAAATGTTTGAGGCTATCAGTGAGAACAGTGGAAGAGCTGGATTAGCCATTGAAAGACAGCCAGATTTGCTTCAGCACTTACAATAGATGGATGCGTCTGAAGAAGTGGGTTTTACCCACGAAAGCTTATGCCCAAATAGATCTGTTAGTCTTTAAGGTGCCACTAGACTCCTTGTTGTTTTTGTGGATACAGACTAACACAGCTACCCCCTGATACTTAATAGATGGAATGGCACTCATACCCTGTTGTGATTTGGGAGTGAAAAGAGGTCCCTTACAAGGTAACATAATGCCAGTGGCAAGACAGGAAGACAGACTAAACAGCCTTCCCCAACCCCACACACACAATGCATTCAGCCACTCACTGGTGTGGGATGGAAGTCTTCCTTCTCAAGGAAACTTGGTTCTAGTAGATAAATGCAAGTGGGGATTCTCTCACAGGAGGTTTCCAACTTGCAAAGCATTGCCACAGACCTCTTTTTATCTTTGAGGTCTGCTATGGCTGGACTCCTTTTGCCTTAGGTTTCCTGGATTGCCAACCTACCAATCTTAGTAGCTTCCTTTGGAGCAATTACACCTCAAATATGCTGGAGATATTGTGCTGGGTCATGGAGGAGGGATGCAGCAAGGGAAAATGTCAAACAGCTGAAATTTAAAACTCTGAAAAGTGGCTACCCACTACTAGCACTATAGTATTAGAAGGTGTTTTGCTCAGGACCAGCCTAGAGAGCAAGCAAAGTGGTAGGCCACAGAGTGCCCCACTTTCCTTACACATTGTGCAACTCAGAGCTTGACTCGGTCTCCCAATCCAGCAATAGGACTGGAAGTGTAAAAAACTCATGATCTTTTTTGGAGCTCGTGTCCTCTCTTGGTCAGGGCTCTGCACATTGAAGAAGCTATCTTTCTTTAATATATGAGTTAAAGATGTGTTTTCATGCAGCTGTTATAGTCCTATTCACTATATAATACAGCTTTTAAATACATTTCTAAGCTACTCCAGTCTTGCACACAGTAACAGTTTTGGAGTGGCAGGGGAATGAATTATCTGAATATTTACTTCATAGGTGGAGTCATTCCAGTTGGATCAATATCTATGACTGCCTATTTACCACCATTTATTGGTCCCAGAAAATCCAGGGTTTTTTTCAGTAAATATTTATGCCTAAAACAAATTTTCTTTTGCTTTTTTTGTTTGTTTGTTTTTGCCTTTTTGTGCTCCTGATATTCTGCCAGCTATTATTTCCCTATTTGAAATTGACTAAAAGTGAAAATGTCAAAAATTGAGAGACCAGGGCACAAAAAGCCTTGGATCCCACCAATTTTTATTTTCTGCATAAATAAATATTTATAAATAAATCCTTGTTCCATTTTTGGTGACTTTCTATCCATTAATGTTTGTAAATAAAGCAAAGTAACCCTGTATTTTATATCTTAAGATATGTTTGACTGATACAGTAACGTTTAATTTCTTGGTTGCAATCCTAACATTATTTGAACATATTTTTGGATTTAATAAATACTATATACCTTATCCTTGTAATAACTTGCATTGTATATGAGGGTATAGTTTTCAGTTGGTTTATGTTTTAATGTATGAACTGTGATAGACCCAGGCCAGTTGGGTGCGGCAGAGTAGCAGAAGGCAGATATACTGGCCACTGGATTAACGGTTTTCTGTTCCCTGACTGCCCAGAGCAGGGAACAGATAGCGCGGGACCCACAGGGACAAGGTTGGAGCTCTGCCACAGAACATAGTATTGTATGAAAGTGACAAATATTTACATGAACTAATTCCTATGCTATGTATTATAGAAATGGGGTTTGATATCTATTTTCAATATTCATATTTAGCAGGAGAGGGATGTGTGTGTTCCATGTTGAGATATTGCATACTATTCATTGCGAGTTCATTATTTTTTAAAGGTGAGGTCTGCTTGGGTCATAACATTGTTATTGGCTGCTTTTATACTAAGTAGTTGGAAGATTACAGTGTAAGTTGTAAAGTTGCTGGACGATCATGTATTCTGATATGAAAAATGATAGCACTTTTAGACCCAACAGCACATGTACTGTGTGAGCAAAGGTTGTCCTTTATAGATGTATATGGCAAAATACAATTTAGATGTGATAAACCCCACTATTATAATTTGTAGTGTAAAGTCATACAAGATATTATAGAGCAAATATAGTGTGGACAATCGCATGGTATTTTTACGTTCGTTTTTAGTAGCATTAATTAGCCAAAATTAAAATGAAAAATAAAGAGCGAGAGCTGACAGAGGCACATATTGTGTAAGTTAGTAGGAAGAGGCATTAGCTGCTCCCAGTTCTCTCTCCACAATCGGTAAGATGTCTCAACGCAGTGTTACCCTGAGCATGGCTAAGATTCCAGACTCTGTAATCGTGAGTTATCCACATGCCTTGTAATAAGGGATCAATAGTAATTTGATGTTAAAGGGACCACATAAAAGATTACTTTTTGACAGATGAAATGATTATCAATTTTTTTCTCAATGATTCTTTCTTTTATTACTGAAGAGCATCATCGTAAAGTTTAAGAGTTCTTTGATTAAGCTTTCATCCTGTCTGTTCTGTTGACTTGTTTGGCAAGTCTCTGGACTTCAACTTTGCCATCTACAAAATGAAGCTAATAAAGCAGAGTTCAGGACTTATGTTTACATTCTGTACGGCACTCAGTGTGGTAAAACATTATAGAAGAGAAGAGTGATAAATCTATTCGCTATACATATTTTAGAATCCTGTCCACTTGTTAATTCTTCCTTCTTTAAAAGAAGGAAATGTGTCTCTTATAGGAATCCAGTGGAAATGGAATGCAGGAAATGACTTGCAGGAAAGGAGGACTTTTCAGATGAAAAAACTGCATGGTACTTTAATTATAAACCCTGAAGGAATTAGTGTGGAGTTTTTTTAATCTTCGAATATTGATCAGTGACTTTTTACCTTTTTTGCAAATACAACACACAAGACCTTGAATTTACAGTTGGGAACAGGTATCAGTGGTCCTAGGTCTGCTTTCCAGCTGTATGGTTCTATAACGACTGTGGACAAATAAGTTGAACCCAAGTTTTCAGAAGTGTCCATTAATGTGGAGTGCCCAGTTGGAGATACCTGTAGTGCTCCCTCGTTCTCCAGTCCGGATAAAGGCCACTCTGCCTCATTCTGTTCGGGTTCAGTCCTCAGGCTTGGGTCGCATTGGGGGGTGAGCTGTAAACAGTCTAGAGCTCTGGGTCTGTCTGACAGAGGCAAACAGACAACAACAGTCTGGGGCTCTTGCCCCATGGCAGGCAGCGCCCGGCGTAGTCTCTAGCTCGTAGCCCCTCAAAGGGGCTGACAACACTTAACAGTTGTCCTTTGGCTGGGCTGGTAGCAGGCTGTAGCCTCAGCCTCCCGGCTCAGGCAGCCAGCAAATACACCAAGTCAATAAGCTGTAGCTCTTTGGGCGGGGCAGAGCAGGGAGCAGGCTTTAGCTTAGGCTTGTGGGCTCAGGCAGCCAGCCCGCAAACACACACAGTCAATGAGCTCTGGCCCTTTGGGTGGGGCAGAGCAGGCTGCTCAGGCAGCCAACAAACACACAGTCTTGGAGTTCAGGTAAGGGGGAGCGCCCATACAATCTAGGGGTGCTGAAAGGGGTTTGCACATCCAGCAAGCAGTCTAGGGTACTCAGGGAGGTTCACAGAGCACAGGCCTCCTGGCCAAAGGTGGGAGTCTGCCACTCCGGGGTTGGGATGGCAGGCGGACACGGGGCCCGCCCTACTCCACCGCGTTCCAGCCCAGGGCCCTAACAGTGGCAGACGGGTCTGCCACTGGGTCGGCAGGGTTCCAGCCACAGCACACCGACTGGGATGCGGTCAGCCCTGTAGCCAGCCAGTCGTTGGCTGCCCTGGGCTACTTCCTACTTCCCCGGGGTTTGGTACCTCTAGCCTCCACAGGTTCTCGGGCTCCTCGGGGTATACGGCCGCTGGTAGTCCTGGCAACTCCTCATCTGTGTTTGTCTCCTCTGGGGACAGGGCGCAGCAGGGGACAGGTTCTGCTCCTGGGTGCTGCAGCAAGGCAGAGGCGTCTGTCTTCTCTGCTGGCTCCAGCCCAACTCTGCTGCAGAGCCTTCCTTTTATACTTCCTGGTCTGCCCTGATACTTCTGGCGAGAGGGGTGGAGTGGGGTGGGCTTGGCTCCGCCCACCAAGGAGAGTGTAGTGCTCCCTCGTTCTCCAGTCTGGATGGAGGACACTCTGGCTCACTACAATACCCTTCTGATTTTTGGAGATGCTGAGAACTTGGAGCTCTTATGGTTTTCAAGTGGAGTTTTGGGTGCCCAGCACTCCTAGAAATCAGATTTGAGCTAGCTCTGTGTGAGCAGACAACTAGTGTACAATTACAGTACTGCCAACCCCAAGTGTACAAAAATCTTGAATCAGGGCCCCAAAATTCATGAGTTTAAAAAAAAATAATACATTTTTGGTTCTCATTTGACTTCTGGTTTTTGAGTCTTATGGTTCATGTTCCCAAGCTTTTCCACAACCTTAAAGGCTAGAATCTTGGAGGGGTGGGGAAGATGTTAAATGAAAGATGAGATTCTCTTGTAAGCAAAAGACTCCAAGAGCTACAGCTTTAAGAAAACCAGCAAATATCAGGAATGCATCCGATGAAGTGAGCTGTAGCTCACGAAAGCTTATGCGCTAATAAATTTGTTAGTCTCTAAGGTGCCACAAGTACTCCTTTTCTTTTTGCGAATACAGACTAACACAGCTGCTACTCTGAAACTAGCAAATATCATGACATTCATGATAAAATTAGGAGAATTGGTAACATTGCACATCAGAAAATGTAACCTCTGTGCCTGATGTTAATTAGCTGCCTTGTGGATTTTTTGAGAGACTTAGATGTCTTTGTGATGTGCTGTGAAATCCTGAAACGAAAGCTAATTTTATAGCTGAACAGTGTTTTATTAACCTTCTTCAAAGGGGTAAGAAATGTTTTCATATATTTATGCAGCTCCTTCTGGCTGAAATCAGAGCACAATGCACTGTAATTTTCAAACATTACTGTTAGGTGGCTGGAGCAAGTTATAGTGAGTTGTTTTACTCCGATTTTTTTCTTCCTCTCTTCACTGATTTGTAAATATTTCAATAGTGTACATAAATGATTGCTGGTCCAACTTACTGTTGGTGTTTATAGCGACATCTAGTGGACCTATTATTCAATAATATGCAACACCTATAAATATTACCTCTTACTGGTAGACAAGCGCTTCCTTTGACTTTAATTTATTCAAACATATTTTTCAAGTGTTTCTATTAAACCCTTATAACAAATGTAGTGTGTATGTGTGTATTCTTGAGAGTCAGCACTTCAATTTATTTTTTTTATGACTTTAGACAGAAGACCCAACCATGGAAAGGCCATACACATTTAAGGATTTCCTTCTCAGACCAAGAAGGTGAGGGGTTTTGTATCCAACAAAAATTCTGTTTAACTAACTTAGTAAAGAAATGATACATTATTTTTAAAAGAATATTGCTTGATTAATCTCCTTTGTTAATATTGTCTTGTTCTTTAGCCACAAATCTCGGGTAAAGGGTTTCTTGAGACTGAAAATGGCCTATATGCCAAAAAATGGAGGACAAGAGGAAGAAACTAGTGAACAAAGGGAGGAATCTGAGGTAAGAAATTTCATTTATTTCCCTTACTATTTCCCCCCAGTCCCGTATTATAACCATCTTGAAGTTTTTGGGCTCATTAAAGACCGGGTGTAAATTTCAACACAATGCCATCCTGTAGTACATGGAGAAAGAGTAAATGATGATTTTCGAAGTAATCGACTAGAAGAAATTACTGGTTTATTTAGTGTCCTCTGCCTTTGTCATGAGTCATTTCAAGTCAAGCCATTATTGTACATTTTGCTGTCATCAGAAAAACAATGCATTTAAGACTCCTTCCTCTAAAGAATCTACTTAATTATAAGATTTTTGTCTCGATTAGACAAATGAAGTCTGTCTCAGTTTATTATATTTGTGTCTTTTTGAACCTGGCAGTTTTTCTTCCTTTAGTGCCCAAACAAGATGCACTAGTTGGCACCCACTCCCCTACCCAATACCCCTCTCCTCCCAAAAAAAACCCAACCAAACCCTCCTGCACTGAATTTTCGTTAAGTGCTATGTTTGTTTATTTTTGGTCCGTTTTTATGCCTACCCATTTAATTAAGTTTTTGCTTTATTTTCCACCAAAAAGGAAGCTTTTCCCACAGCCATATTTTCATGATGAAAGCAAGCGTCTTTTTGTTTGTTGTATCATTTTAGTGTTAACCTTTCTATTACAAATAATTTTAAAATTAACTTACTATGGTCTCTTTGATTTTTATTCTTGTTCATTCTTTTCTTCATTCCTCTTGCCTTTCCTTTTTAAGAGCATGTATCTTTACCTCTCTTTGCTAGACTGTTTGTTCCCTTGGTCTAATTTTGAGGTCGCATTTTTTTTAATATTAGTTACCTTCATAAATAATTTTAAAAGGATTAATAAATGATTAATAGATGCCATATGCATGTGTACAGATATAAGTCATACATCTTATGCATGGTTAAAGGATATCAGGAGAAGGTGTTATAAAAGCAATCCATAAGCAGCCTGTTGACCAGTGGACTCAATAATAATTGATTAACCATTGATTAAAACATTTAAAATTTATTATCCCTTTATAAACTATTTCTTCAAGGAACCCTAATATAAAGTGTGGCCAATTTTAAGTACCACTACTTCTCTTCTTCTTTCTACTTTCTTGTTCCTGTCATTTTTCCTGGTGCAAATGTTCTCACTCTTCTTCCCATTACTTCCTTCTCACTCTCATTTCCTCTTTACTTCCACACTCTCCTTCCATCGTACTCCGTCACTGTGTTGTCTATCCACCAGGCTCATTCCCTCTCATTTTTCCACTCTTTTCTTCTATGGAATCCTCTTACCCCTTTTCCCATTGCACTTGCTTTCCTTTTCTGGAGTCCGTGCATCATTGTATTTGGCTCAGTGAACATGTCAGCCCATTGTGAAACCGCACTCAAAAAAGCTAACTATGTTAAGAAAAAAGCTAACTATGTTAAGAAATGGGATGAGGAATAACACCTGAAACATTAGAATGCCTTTATACTTTTATATTAAATCAATGGCATGGGCTTACCTAGAATACCTAGTACTAGTCACTCAGTCTCAAAAGGATAATGCAGAACTGGTGAGGGTTCAGAGAAGAGCAACAAAAATGACCAAAAGGTTGGAAAAACTCCCATATGAAAAGAGCGAAAAAGGATTCGGAATGTTAACCTTAGAAAGGAGGTGAAAAATAGTGGACACGATAAAAGTATATAAAATAATGAGTAATCTAGAAAGGGTAGATTAGGAGCTTCTGTTCTCCCTCTCTTCCCTATCTCATAATACAAGAACAAGGGGCATTCAATTGAGTTAAAAGGTGGAAAATTAAAAACTGGTATACGAAAATACTTTTTCACACAACACATGACTAATCAGCGGAACTCATTGCCAAAGGAACTCATTGAGGCTAAGAATTTAACAAGATTCAAAAAGGATGTGGACATTATATGGCTATCAAGAATATCCAGCATTATAATCAATGGCAACAAATATTTTGGAAGGAATATTAGACCTTGTGCTTCAGGATGAGACCTATGCTGCGGGATAGATTATTCCTCATCTGATTACTGCAGAGTTCTTCCTTTGAAGCATCTGGTTCTGGCCATTGTTTGGGACAGGCCATTGGACTGAATGGACCATGGGTTTGATCCAATATGGTGATTCCTGTGTTCATCTTTATCTGACAGTTTTACACTCTTCGTGCATACATGCTTTCTCTCTTCCCCTCTTACATACACGTGTTCTGTCTCCTCTTCAGGGAAAGTTCTGACTCCCTCTGTACAGTGTAGCAATGTAGCTGGGGGTAGCACAGGTGATGGCTTGGGCTAGCTTTGTACCCAGGGGATCTGGGCAGGTATATACTCACGTGGCTAGCCCGAGTGGCTATCTGCACTACCCCCCCCCCCCAGTTACACTGCTATTTTTAGCATGCTAGCTCAAGCATACCCTCAGGACAGGTCTACACTTAAAAAGCTGCAGTGGCACAGCTGCACCACTTCAATGAAGATGCTACAACACCGTCGGGAGAGCTTCTTCCATGGGCATAGTTAATCCACCTCCACAAGAGGCAGTAGCTATGTCGACAAGAGAAGCTCTCCCATTGACATAGCACTGTCTACACAGCGGGGTTAGGTTGGTATAACTGCATCGCTCAGAGGTGTAGATTTTTCACACCCCTGAGCAACATAGTTCTAGTGATGTAAGTTTGTAGTGTAGATCCGGCTTTAGTATCATCTGTCCCTCCACCCTGTGGTGAGACAATAATAATAAACTATCTTCTTGAGTGACATAAATTATGCCAGCATAAGCTTCTGCCACTTGTGGAGGTGGGGTTTTTTTATGCTGATGGGAGAGCTCTCTCCCATCAGCATAGAGTATCATCACCACATCTGCATTACTGCAGCGCTGTACGTATAGACATGGCCTAAGTGAGAGAGACAAGCTTTCGAGCCACACAAAGCTCCTTTTCAGGTCTGGAAGAGGTACTCCCAGCTAAATGTGAGGTGGAACAGACTGTTTAGTAGTTAGCACATATTGTAAGGGACCATTCAAGTAAGAGTGGCCCGTTAACACCTCTGCAGTCATAGGACAAAAAGAGAGGGTTAGTGGGTTACAGATTGTTGGAATAAGCCATAAATCCAGTGTTTCTGTTGAGTCCATGATTTCTCATGTCTAGCAGAGTAATGAATTTAAGCTCCCAGGCTAGTCTTTTGAAAGTGTGGTACAGGTTTCCTTTGAGGATGAGGAGAGAGAGGTCCAATATAGAGTGATCGCTCTGTGAAAGGTGTTCATCCAGAGGTGATGGGGTGGTGTTGTCTTTTATCATTTTCTTGTGTGAGTTCATTCAAGAGCATAGGGATTGTCTGGTTTCATCCACATAGTTGTTGTTGGGGCATTTAGTGCACTGGATGAGGTGTTGTGATAGACATGTGTAGGATCCGTGGATCTTGAAAGGTGTGCTGTAGGAGGTGTTGATCATTATAGCAATGGAGATTTGTCTGCAGATTTTGCATGTGTTGTTCTGGAGGGGTCTAGTGCCGCTTTTAGTTGGTGTGTCCTGATCTGTGGGGAGCTTGCTTCTGATGATGATCTTGGAGAGGTTTGGAGGCCTGAAGTGGGAGTTAAGGGAAGATTTCTTTTGGATGGGGTCCCCATCGAGTATTGGTTGTAGTTGTTTGATGATACCCGGTATGGATTCCAGTGGGGAGAGGTGACATCTAGGGGTATGCTGTCAGAGAGGGTTTTATTTCTGTATTGAAGCAGGTTCTCGGGGTGTTTTGGGTGGCCCATTTCATGATGGGATCTGCTTCTCTGGTGGAGTGTCCTTGTTAGGCGAAGCCTGTTTTAAATGTATTCAGGCATATATATCCCAGACTTCCTCCTCAGCATATTCTGTGGTATCTGAGTGCCTGGCTATAGATAACAGATTTCTTGGTGTGTTTGGGGTGGTTACTGGATCTATGAAGGTAGATGTGGTGATCCGTGGGTTTCTTGTATATAGTTGTCTGTAGGGTTCCATTGTTGAAGCTGATTGTGGTGTCCAGGAAGTTGATGCTTGTGTGGGGATGTTCCAGAGAAAGTTGAATGGATGGGCGGTGGTTGTTGAAGTTGTTGTGGAAAATCTATGAGGGAGTTTAAGCTGTCTGTCCAGAGGATGGAAATATGATCTATATATCTCAGGTATCTCATTGGTTTTCTGGTGCTCTTGTCAAGCAATTCTTCTTCAAGGTAGCTCATGAAAAGTTTGGCATATTGGGGAGCCATCCTACTACCCATGGCTGTTCCCATGGTTTGAACAAAGTATTTGTTGTTGAATTTAAAATTGTTATGGGTGAGGATGAAATGGATGAGTTTGGTGAGAGTTTGGAGTGGATATCTGAGAGTTGTCCTTTGTCTTGTAGACATTTGAGGCAGGCTGCTTATGCCATCATTGTGAGGGGATGTTGGGGCATAGGGAAGTGACATCTGTGGTGGTAAGGACGATGTTCTGAGGCAGGTTGTTGATGTTGTGGAGTTCGTGGAGGAAATCATTTGTGTCCTGGAGGAAGCTGACTCTCTGTGTGGTGAGTGGTTTGAGGATGGTTTCTATGAATCCCAATATTTCTTTTGTGGGAATGCTATGGCCAGATATGATGAGTTTGCCTGGTTCCCTTGTTTATGTATCTTGGGAAGCACATAGAAGGTCCCTGAGGTGGTTTCATGGGGGATGAGTTTCTAGAGTTTCTCTTTGAGTTGTTTAGGGAAGGATTTGATCATATCCTTAAGTTCCAGGGTAAATTGTGGTGTGGAGTCTTCTTTGAGTTCTTTATAATAAGTGGTGTCAGAAAGTAGTCAGCTGGCCTTGTTATTGTAGTCATCACGGTTGAGGACTACAATGGCGCCCCCTTTGTCTGCTGGTTTGTTCACTGTCTGGTGGCTAGATTTCAGGGACTGTATGGTTGTTCTCAGCAGTGGAGAGACTATGGTGGATATGATGTTTGTTAAGAATTTCGCAGTCAGTTTTTTTTTTCATGAAGTTATGATCAAGAGTTTGGTTTCATCTGCGATGTGGTTTCCAGTCAGATCTCCACCCTCCTAAGCATCTGCCCAGCTTAGCAAGAGGGACATGTACTGATGATTATGATAATGTTTAAGTTTTGGTAACAAGTTAATCTCCCTCTTGCTTCTGATGTAGGTACTGATGTTCTATACCTTTGCAAACACACCAGCTCTTGCAAGTGATTCTGAAACTCTACCTTATTCAATTAGAGTAGTTCTATTATGATTTTTCTTTCATCACCTCTTGAATACTTTCCCTCTTCTGCAGTTTACTCAGTGGTTTAAAAACCTTCAGAAAAATCTATCCAAGTATTTTATATTTGACATAAACACAATAGAATGCATTAGATAAGTCTCCCTTTAGAAGGATCACTTTGATTCAACTGTCTTCATGCATTTTTCATTGTTACTTTCTTGGCAGGACTGACTTTGCAGAGTGTAAAAACTCATTCAGTCACAGCAGTTGCTTTGCAGTAAATTTATATAACATTCTCAACTCCTGTTTTGTTCTAATTTCAGTTAGATCTCACAGTGGATGCTAGTTAAAGCCCAACTGTTATTTTATTTTACCATGAGTCTGCAGTTGTTATATGTCCATATTGTGACAGTAATCTCCGTTTTACTAAAAGTAAATTTTTGGCGGTATCTCATCCTAAAATATTTGTGTCTCTCAGTGGGGGGAGACCTCCAAAGCAAATCTGCATTTCCTGGTAATTAGCACAGCTGTTTTCACTTTTTTTTCAAAAAAAATTACAGGAGTGAAATATATATTGCAGAATTTACAATTAGTGGATTGAAGCTGTCATGAACAATCACTATACAATCTAATATAGATCTCAAAATATTACATGAGGCAAAATGAATAAATACAGTAATTATTTACCTACACTGGAATTTGAAAACACCACTGCCATTAGTAACATATTATATGAGGTGTAACTGTGTGGTTAATGAATTACTTATAAGGCTAAGTACACTTTTCAATGTATAAAAAACAGCAGCATTTTACTCAGTCTTTGCTCCCTGTGCCCATTCAGAGTCATTCTGAGCTAGATCCATAAAGGGACTTACAAGTTGCAATGCTCAGTGTTGCAACATCTAATTTTTAGGTGCCCTGCCATCCAGTGGAATCCACAGCACTCAGTTAGGCACCTAGGCGTTCTATATAATGCATGTGAAGCATTTGGGATTCACACAAACCAATATGCTGAGCAGGGAGCCATCTTAGTTGGCCACTTGCAAATTCCAAGGAGAGGGGTATGTCCTCAATCCTGGCCTTCAAAGGGACTTATCTTTGCTTAAATTTCCCCCTTTCCATGGTGAGGAGAAGAGATTTAAAATTGGGTCTCCCTTGTCTCAGGTGAGTGCCCTAACACTAGACTTCAGAATCATTCTCACTCTTTCTGGCCCAATGCACATTTAATTATTTATACACAATGGAACAGCTTCAACAAAAGAAACCGAGAGAGCGCCACATCAGGATATCCCATAGTTCAGTGCTTAAGGGAGACGTGGGAAATCCCAGTTCAAATCCCTTGTCCCTCTCATCCATTTCCCACTCCCTCAGCCATTTTTTGTGAGTTTAGGTCTGCTCAGAGCATGCCTACCAGATCAGGCCCGGCAGGCAATATGGGCCAAGGAATGCCTAGTTTGATGATCCTGCTGTGGCTTACGCATGAGATGGGTGCTTGGGTTCCTAGACAGAGGCAGCTACATGCATGCTCACTGGCAGAAACTTAGGCGAGACTTTAATGCTGGAAACTCAGACTTCTGAGGATTTTAGGCACCTACAGAGCAGGGGCAGTTGAGTGCGGGCTTTGAGGATCTCCATGACTGTGAAAAGTTGAACTTAAATGTCTGAAGTGGCAGTTAGGTACCTGAGTCCTTTTGTGAATCTATCCCCATCTGCCTAGCTAAAATATGCTTTTATATCTCTCTACTTCATGAGCTAGATCTCCTTCTGGCTCACACAAGGTCCTGATATTACAGGACTCTGAACGTGAACATGAGAAAGTGTGTATCATCAACTCCAGTGAAAGCCAATGGGAGTGGAGTGCTCTTAGGCCGCACTTAAGCAAGTTAAGCATGCTTAAGCGCAAGCATAACTTTGCACATGTGCAACTGGGGGGGGAAGTTGCAGACTAGAGGTAAGAGGAGGTTTTTAGGTTCCAATGGGGGTAGAATTTGGTGTACAGAATCTTGTACTGAGGATGAAGCACAATCTAGAAAGAACCCAAATTGACAGCTGGTGACACGAGTACAGGGCTCTGTGCTAGGAGATCTGATTCTAGGATGGAGTCCTAAGAAAAGTAATTCACTAGGGGGTTGGGAAAAGGACAAAGCATACAATATTTTTTTTAATACATTTTAACTTCCCATCTTCTCGTCTACTTGGACAATTAACTGGGCTAATTTCTGTTGAGAAGTGAATTTACTTACACAGTGACTATTAGCATTATACAAAGTACTTGCTAACATTGAAGTGTTAATTGAGATAGTTTAAATACATCCTAAAAAGCTTATACTGACTTTGGGGTTTTTTGTTGTTGTTTTTTTTGCCAAGGTATGAGGTATGTTGTATAACAGTGGGACAGGTTCTGTTTCATTCAATTTGAATTTTATTCTTAATTTTAATTCTTAATCTGTCACTTCAGAAACCTTTAAATGTAAGAAAACATTATACCCCAAATCCACAGGAATTTAACTTTTTTTTTGTTTAACTTAAATTTTATCATTTTTTATTCTTAAGCGTGCATGGGAAGTGGTTGACTCAATGACTCTGTATCTCATCATCAAGAGGAGTTACCACCTCCTCCACTGCCTCCTGGATGGGAAGAAAAAGTGGACAATTTGGGTCGTACTTACTATGTCAACCATAACAACAGGACAACTCAGTGGCACCGACCAAGTTTAATGTAAGTGTCAGAGCAGTTCAATAAATTGGTGGAACATGCAAGATTATGAGTAAGGATGGTGATTCTTTCAAACAAGTATTATTATTATGAATTTACAATAGATATCTGAGGCAGTAGGCTGAACTAATCTTAAAACAAAAGACCTAGAGACCTAAAAATGTTCATATGTTGTTCTTTACAACAGATTTGCTGTAAATTTGATTGATAATTGTGATAAATATCTGGGAATATAATCTGGTCTGTGTGGGAGGGTTGTTTGTTTTTTCATAAACAAACCACTCTAGTTAGTTGAGAATTAAAGGCTGAGGTCCTTCACTTGGAGATTAAATTGTACTCATTTAAAAAGTGGTATTCTCTTTTTTAAAAAAACTGTATTGCAGCTAATGAAACACATATCTAGACCATTTTACTATTTTAGACAAATTGGGAATTATTCAAATTTTTTATATAAGGCAATCTCCAAGTACATACAAAATCTTAAACACTTGAATAGGTGTTCATTACCACAGGGACATGGGCACAGGAAAAAAGTTTGAATAGTCCCAGTTTGAAGCCAGGGGATTCCTTAAACACATAGGGCCTGATACAGAATGCACTGAAGTCAACGGATGTCTTTCCAGTGACTGCAGTGGATGCTGGATCAAACCCATAGAGACAGGTTCTACAAAGCGTTAAGTGTCTTCTGTATGTTGCTGAATGCCCTTGACTCTTAAATGGCTTTAGTGGATGTTAAGGGTGTTCAGAAGGATTGGGCACATGGTAAAGTGCTTATTACAAATATCATACCCTATTCTGCCTTGGGATCACCTAAGTCAGGCCCTTGTACCTAAACAGAATTCCACTGACTGCAGATTGTAGAAATTAGACCACCTATGTTAACAAACTAGAGGGTAATCTAGTTGAGCCCTCCATATACATGTTATCTCTGTAAAATAGAATTAGTGAACAAGTTTAACTGAACAGAATTGGTTGTAATTAGTTTTGCTGCTTCAGGATGTTGGTTTACGTTTTCCATCTGGTCAAGAAGAGGAATTTTTGTGGTTTTGTGTTTTTTTTTTTTTTTTGGTTTTTGTTTTTGTTTTAACCTAGCCCTTCTCTCACAATTCAGTTTTTATAAAGGCAGACTGACTTCCTCTTTCATTGAGCCTCACTGACAGAGGGTCAGATTTATGTAATTTGTTAATGTATATTTAAATAGTAACCATACAACCTAGATTTCTGCTCACCATTCCACTTTATAATTTGTATGCATATGATAGTTCTCATGCAACTCCCATTCACAAGTGTGAGGTAAGCTCACATTGAAAGGTAAAATCTGACACGTACTAGAGTTGGAAGAGCTTTGGGGACATTTACAGAAGGAAACAATGCAGCCAGCCTTGGGGGTGTTCTCTGGCCTGCCAGGTTATATAATTTACAGTGGCTGTGCTGAAATGGAAGTTCAGGCAGTCATCTCGAAAGTCCAGCTTGTTCAGTAGGATGACATCTCACTGGACACACATTTGTAGAGATCCTGAAGTAAGGAAGTGTCCTTGTAGGTCACCAATCCGTAGGAATTTTCAAATTATCTTATTTCTGTATTGTTTAGTTTTCCCCTTATTTATAGATGTCAGTTGAAGCTTAGAGACACTGGCTTCAGTGTTGGTGCATTTATTAATAACTGTTGATTCATTCTGATAGTAAATTATAGATTTTTCTTAATGGTGTTACAACCTTTGAAAGCAAGGGGACTTGTGATAAGAAGCTCTCAGTGTTTTTAATGTCCTGTCAGCTCTTCTTGAACCTCACATATGAATATTTGTAAATGATTTGGTAGTTGTATTAAATATTGGGGGAACAGAGAGGTCACAAAAGGTATGAGGAGCTATATGGTTTTTGGAAAATGCCCTATACAAAGAGACATATCTCCTTACAAGGGTTTAAGAGCTCTTCGGTTTTATTCATGTGTGGTCTAGGTGTCAAGATACCCATATTAGCTTTGTGCCATTATAGATAAGTTATTTGTACTTCCATGTGTGTATATAAAAAGCTTGCATATTAGGTACATATATGTATTGTGGAGAAAGTGTGAACAGCAGTACAGTATTCTAATTACATCATACCCGTATAATAGTTAACACAAATTGACCAATAAGGCTATTAGGGACATATTGCAGGTTATTGGGAGGTCTATGCAGACTAGTTAGATTATTTATTTGATAAGAGTGTGTTTACAACGGAAATTATAAAAGAGGAAAGCGAAATCTACAGCATACCTGTTGAGTTTAAATGAAGCTAAAACTATTTCACTTTGCTAAGAGATTCTAATATACACCAAGATGTGTAATTTATGTAATCTTCTACTGATGGCAGAGGTCCTTTCATGTTCTTAATTCTACATTTCTTATTATTACAAAATACGGTAGACCATGCATAATTGAGTAAGGTAAGATCTGTCCTGACGTCAAACACCTAGATTTATTTTGCTGTTTGACATGTAACTACTCTTCTTCCACATTGGGATAATTATTACAGTAATATGTTTTGAATATTAATTTATATTTATTATCATAATTATGTAAATCTGTGTTGTCTACATTTCTTAAAATCTGACTGTTTATTCTAGGTTTCCTCTTAGTTAGAGATTTGGATACTAATATTTTTATGCAGACAGTGACTTCTAATTAGATTGTATATTTATTAACAATAATAGTTGTAATAATTAACATGATGTTGTGCCTTTTTATTCTGTATCTTTTACATCGCTTTTAAAACCAACTGATATAATGGCATTTGGAATTCCTGATTGATGGGGTTGTACTCAGTTGTCTTATCACTGTGGACTTGTCAAACAAACATGATTTCATTTTCTGAGTACAAGTTTGGTTGATAAAGATAACGGGGTAGATGTAATATATTGAGACTTCATAAGGCATTTGACTTAGTACTGTACAAAAACCTGATTAAAAAAATAGCACAATACAATATCAGTAAAGAATATGTTAAATGGATTAAGAACTGGCTAACTGACAGATCTCAAAAAATAATTGTCAGTGGGGAATCATCCTCATCAAATGGGGATGTTTCTAATGGGGTTCCGTAGGGCTCAGTACTAGGCCTGATGCTAACCAACATTTTCATAAATGATCTGGAAGTAAATGTAAAACCACTGCTGATAAAATTTGCGCATGACGCACAGGTTGGCAGAGTGGTAAATAATGACAAGGGCAGAGCAATTTGGATCATTTGGTAAGCTGGGCCTGTTCAAACAAAATGTGTTTTAATACAGCCAGCTGCAAAGTCATACATGTAGAAGCAAGGAGTGCAGACCCTTCCTACACAATGGTGGGGGGGGGGGAGACATCTGGATCCTGGAAAGCAGTGACTCTGAAAAGGATTTAGTGGTCGTAGTGGACAAACAACTGATCAGAAGCTCCCTGTGTGATGCTATGGCAAAAAGGGCTAATGTGATCCTGGGATGTATATATAGGAGAATTAGAAGTAGGGAGGTGGTTTTACCTTTGTATACTTCATTGATGAGACCGGTGCTGGTGCCCAGTTCTGGTGTGCATGTTTTAAAAAGGACGCTGAAAAATGGAGAGAGTACAGAAAAGAGCCATAAAAAGGATTGGAGGGCAGGAGAAAATGACTGAGAGTGAGAGACATAGAGCCCAATTTGTTTATCTTATCAAAAAGATTGATTGATTGACTGATTGCAGCATATAAGGGCCTGCATGGGGAGAAAATACTGGGTCCTAGAGTGCTTTTTAATCTAGAGGAGAAAGGCAAATAATAAGAATGAAGGGCTGGTAGTAGAAGGAAGACCAATTTAAACTGGAAATTTAGGCACAGATTTTTTATAATGGGTGATATAGTGATATAGTGGCTCATGTGATTGCTAGTAGGCTGTGTATCATCTCACTCGTAAGTCAGTATTTCAAATATAGCCTACTCAGTAATGAGGAAATGTGGTGATGAATGTTCTAGGGTCTGGGTTTGTGGTGTGTGGCCTGAGAATCACTTGTGCCCCTTGAGGCTGTAAATTGTATCTGTTGAAAGTGATGGTTATGAGGAAACTTTTTTCCTTAACACGATCGCCTTTGAAGGCTACAATTTCAAGCCTCAGGGGTCATAAGTTGTAGGGGCAAGGTTGTGGAAGATTGGCGAGGAGCTAAGTGGTGGACTGAGTACGTGACTGGATGTAAGCGGAGGATGCAGGCAATTTAAATGAACTTTATCCGATAGATGCTGCCAAAAGATATTGTAGCACAGCTCAGTATATTTTTGCCTGTAAACAAGTTAGTTTATGTAATAAGCATAAATCATACATATAAGAATGTAACCAGCTGTGACCCCATGTAACCCCGAGATAAGCGCAGAGAATATAGTGCTGCAGAGGACTTCCCCCCCCCCCCCCCCCGCGGAGTCCTGCCTGGTCAGCTGTCCCGAATGGCCAGAGTCCCCTGCAGCCCCTCCACGCGTCCTAGGGGCTCCCCGCGCAGATTGGAGCATAAGTTCTTCCTTCAGTATAGCGTAGTGTAATTTTCTTAGGCCTTAGTGTCCTCCTTTCGCTGGTATCTCCCCCCCGCCCTTGTGGGCACATAAGTGCAACTCCCCATTACTCCCAACATGCTCTATGCATCAGGCCTGAAGGGGAGAGAGATGTAGGAACTGGGTGTTGTGAACCTGTGCCTGCTTGGGATTCTCTCGTGCCAGGGGGATCCCCAAAAGGGTAATTATAGATGGCTTTCATTCCCAACCACTTGCATTTCCGATTGATGATTCCCCGTGAGGGAATCTCTAGCAGGCACAGAGCCAAAATATGTTTCCTGTGTTCCCCTCTCCACGGTCCCTGGTGCAGGGAGCATGTTGGGGGTGGGGAGAAATTGCTGGAGCACAATGTGATTAAATTACTTAATTTCTCCTTTGTGCAAAGGGGGCAGAGCATATCAGGAAATCTAACCCGAAGTATTGATAGTGGCTCCTCGAACGTCCTGAAATAACATATTCAGTCCTCTATCTATCTGAAATGAGTTGGTGGTCCAAGGCCAATTCTTGCTCAAGAGGCTTCCATATCAAAAAATCTCTCAATAACAAATACCATCCTTTGTTGACAGCCTCATCAGAGAGAACTAGGATTGACTTAAGCATAGAGATGGAAATAGCATCTTAGCTCTTGTGATGGTTCCTCAGGAAATGATGTCAAGTGGTGGGATACGTACTGGAGGTAATGGGACAAATGTGCCTAGAGCTAAAGGCCCATCCCCTCAACCAATGGGACAGAACCAGTGAACCCAGACCACAAAAGAATTCTTGGAGCTACAAATGAACAAAACAGGAATGGGAGTGCGGTCCAAAATTAAAAATCAAAGAACCAGAAAGGGGTGCTGAGCAGAGAATCCCAGACAGCACCTCTGATCTTCTGAGGAGTCAGTGGACACCACCCAGGGAATTCTTCCCAGAGACTTGACCAGATAAGGGACTGGAAATAGGCCCTGCAGTTGCAGAGCACACCAGGAGAAGGCTCTATGATTTTGTGGGGCCACCAATGGGGTGTCCCTGAATAAGGAAGTGCAGGAAAAAGTGCAGCCAAAACTGCTATAAGAGGTTCTGGAGGAGCCTGAAGAGGAGCTGCAGCCTGGCATACTCTATGTAGATGTTCACCAAGGTCTTGCTTTTGCTGCAAAAAGAACATGTGTTAGGATTCAAGCTAGTGACAGAGGATGTGGAAAAAGCTAATGTACTCAATGCTTTTTTTGCCTCTGTTTTCACTAACAAGGTCAGCTCCCAGACTGCTGTGCTGGGCATCACAAAATGGGGAAGAGATGGCCAGCCCTCTGTAGAGATAGAGGTGGTTAGGGACTATTTAGAAAAGCTGGACGTGCACAAGTCCATGGGGCCGGACGAATTGCATCCGAGAGTGCTGAGGGAATTGGCGGCTGTGATTGCAGAGCCCTTGGCCATTATCTTTGAAAACTCGTGGCGAACGGGGGAAGTCCCGGATGACTGGAAAAAGGCTAATGTAGTGCCCATCTTTAAAAAAGGGAAGAAGGAGGATCCTGGGAACTACAGGCCGGTCAGCCTCACCTCAGTCCCTGGAAAAATCATGGAGCAGGTCCTCAAAGAATCAATCCTGAAGCACTTAGAGGAGAGGAAAGTGATCAGGAACAGTCAGCATGGATTCACCAAGGGAAGGTCATGCCTGACTAATCTAATCGCCTTTTATGATGAGATTACTGGTTCTGTGGATGAAGGGAAAGCAGTGGATGTATTGTTTCTTGACTTTAGCAAAGCTTTTGACACGGTCTCCCACAGCATTCTTGTCAGCAAGTTAAGGAAGTATGGGCTGGATGAATGCACTATAAGGTGGGTAGAAAGCTGGCTAGATTGTCGGGCTCAAGGGGTAGTGATCAATGGCTCCATGTCTAGTTGGCAGCCGGTGTCAAGTGGAGTGCCCCAGGGGTCGGTCCTGGGGCCCGTTTTGTTCAATATCTTCATAAATGATCTGGAGCATGGTGTGGATTGCACTCTCAGCAAATTTGCGGATGATACTAAACTGGGAGGAGTGGTAGATACGCTGGAGGGGAGGGATAGGATACAGAAGGACCTAGACAAATTGGAGGATTGGGCCTAAGAAATCTAATGAGGTTCAATAAGGATAAATGCAGGGTCCTGCACTTAGGATGGAAGAATCCAATGCACCGCTACAGACTAGGGACCGAATGGCTCGGCAGCAGTTCTGCGGAAAAGGACCTAGGGGTGACAGTGGACGAGAAGCTGGATATGAGTCAGCAGTGTGCCCTTGTTGCCAAGAAGGCCAATGGCATTTTGGGTTGTATAAGTAGGGGCATAGCGAGCAGATCGAGGGACGTGATCGTTCCCCTCTATTCGACACTGGTGAGGCCTCATCTGGAGTACTGTGTCCAGTTTTGGGCCCCACACTACAGGAAGGATGTGGATAAATTGGAAAGAGTACAACGAAGGGCAACAAAAATGATTAGGGGTCTAGAGCACATGACTTATGAGGAGAGGCTGAGGGAGCTGGGATTGTTTAGTCTGCAGAAGAGAAGAATGAGGGGGGATTTGATAGCTGCTTTCAACTACCTGAAAGGGGGTTTCAAAGAGGATGGCTCTAGACTGTTCTCAATGGTAGCAGATGACAGAACGAGGAGTAATGGTCTCAAGTTGCAATGGGGGAGGTTTAGATTGGATATTAGGAAAAACTTTTTCACTAAGAGGGTGGTGAAACACTGGAATGCGTTACCTAGGGAGGTGGTAGAATCTCCTTCCTTAGAGGTTTTTAAGGTCAGGCTTGACAAAGCCCTGGCTGGGATGATTTAACTGGGACTTGGTCCTGCTTTGAGCAGGGGGTTGGACTAGATGACCTTCTGGGGTCCCTTCCAACCCTGATATTCTATGATTCTATGATTCTATGATTCTCTGAACTGTACCTGATGTACGCTCATGGCTCCATAGAGGAGCTTTCTGCTAATATTGCCAACAGCCCATGGAATCAAAGTGGAGTTCAGACTGGCCCGCCAGTAAGTGGTAGCAGGTCCCACCACTTGGTGTTGGGACAGGACACAAAGGCAAGGAAGTGGATGGGAGGCACACAGTTCGGAGACGGACTGGCTAGATGGCATTGAGCCTGCTCAAGTTTGTGTGTTGGGGATGCCTGGGGCAGAGGGTGATTAAAAATTCCAGAAGGCCAGGAGTGAGGGAACACTGACCTGCAGGACCCACTTGTTATAAACAACAGAAGTGGGTGGTCAAGGCTGCCCTCGCTCCTGCAGCACCTGGTAGAATCATAGAATATTAGGACTGGAAGAGATCTCAGGAGGTCATCTAGTCCAATCCGGACCAACACCAACTAAATCATCCCAGCCAGGGCTTTGTCAGGCCTGGTCTTAAAAACTAAGGATGGAGATTCCACCACCTCCCTAGGGAACCCATTCCAATGCTTCACCGTCCTCCTAGTGAAATAGTGTTTCCTAATATCCAACCTAGACCTCCCCCACTGAAACTTGAGACCATTGCTTCTTGTTCTGTCGTCTGCCACCACTGATAACAGCCTAGCTCCATCCTCTTTGAAACCCCTCTTCAGGTACTTGAAGGCTGCTATCAAATCTCCCCTCACTCTTCTCTTCTGCTTCTCCTTGTAAGTCATGTGCCCGAGCCCCCTAATCATTTTCATTGCCCTCCACTGGACTCTCTCCAGTTTGTCCACATCCCTTCTGTAGTGGGGGAACCAAAACTGGACGCAATACTCCAGATGTGGCCTCACCATTGCTGAATAGAGGTGAATAATCACATCCCTCGATCTGCTGGCAATGGTCCTATTAATACAGCCCTATATGCCGTTGGCCTTCTTGTCAACAAGGGCACACTGCTGGCTCATATCCAGCTTCTCATCCACTGTAATCCCCAGGTCCTTTCTGCAGAGTGCTGCTTAGCCAGTCAGTCCCCAGCCTGTAGCGGTGCATGGGATTTTTCCTTCCTAAGTGCAGGACTCTGCACTTGTCCTTGTTGAATCTCATCAGATTTCTTTTGATCCAATCCTCCAATTTGTCTGGGTCACTCTGGACCTTATCTCTACCCTCCAGTGTATCTACCTCTCCCCCCAGCATAGTGTCGTCTAAGAACTTGCTGAGGGTGCAATTAATCCCATCATCCAGTTCATTAACAAAGATGTTGAACAAAAGTGATGTGATGTGGCACTCGGCTTGATACCAACTGCCAACTAGATATCGAGCCGTTGATCACTACCCATTGAGCCCAACAATCTAGCCAGCTTTCTATCCACCTTGTAGTCCATTTATCCAATCCATACTTTTTTAACTTGCTGGCAAGAATGCTGTGGGAGACCATATCAGAAGCTTGGCTTAAAGTCAAGATCTATCACGTCCACTGCTTTCCCTGTATCTAGAGTGCCAGTTATCTCGTCATAGAAGGCAATCAGGTTGGTCAGGCGTGACTTGCCCTTGGTGAATCCATGTTGACTGTTCCTGATCACCTTCCTCTCCCCCAAATGTTTCAAAATGGATTCAAAATGATGGGTGATATGCAGGGTGAGCAGCCCCATGCACTGGCCGAGCGCCACAGGATCCACCCAGTCCCTGCAATCATAGTCCAGGAGGTCTCTGATTCTGGTGGCCCTACAGATCTAGTTGCTGAAACCAGCTTCCAGGTCTTGGGGAGGTCGTGGTACTAAGATAAACAGCTCAGAGAGGTCTCAGGGGAGACCTCATGGGTGGAGATAAGAGCTACCAGTTGTATTGGAGCGCTGAGAGGTGGCGGAGGAAGGTGTGCACTAATGTGCTCTATGCCAGACTACCTGCACCATAAAAGAATCTCCACAGGGCTGAAGGTGGATGGCATGTACCTGGCTGCAGGTATAGACCAGGCCCTGTCTACCTCTCCATGAGGAAGCTCAGGACACCTGCAGAGACCCAGTAAGTGCCAGCCAGAAGAACTCTAGGATTGTCTTTTGGAGGCTGGCCAGAGTCCGTAGGGGTGGGTGCTTGGTTTTGAACTGGTGCCAGACCATGGGCAAGACTAGTTGGTTGATCACAAGCACCCACAATAGTGGGGTAGTGTATTGAAGTGTGGGCTGCTCTACCGGTTTTATATATAAAGGATTTCAGAATCTAATGTTGTCAGAGTAGCTGCAATGAGTACTAAAATCTGTTCTGTTTTTTTAATTTAAACAGAAGTCTTGTGATTGATTTCAGATTTTATTTGCTTTGGACTAAGGATTGATCAGAGTTATGATATAAGAATTAATTTTATGGTGCCTTTTTCATTACTTGTAGATGGACAGAACATCTTGAATTACAATGCGTTAATTTAGCATTCATAGTTTTCCTGTTCTCCCCTCTATCCTTGCTCATTTCCACAATGTCCAGTGATGTTGCATCTGATTCGGACAACAACATCAGACAGATAAACCAAGAGGCAGCCCATAGACGGTTTCGTTCTCGGAGACACATTAGTGAGGATTTGGAGCCTGAGCCTTCAGAGAGTGGAGAGGCATCTGAAGTATGTACAGGTCTTGAAATCATTTCCTCAACAATAAGAAACTGTTCTATAGTGTTACAAGAGTCCCTATAACTAAGTTAAATCCCTCCAAATGGATTCCTTTTAATTAAAAGTTAGTTAATACACAATTTTTGAGATAGCTGCCTGAGCCAAATTCTGGTGATAATTACGTGGAATGAAACTGAATGAGGTGCTTTTTCCAAAGCCGTGCAAATTCACGTGTCTGTCTAACCTTTTTCTTTTTGTCAGCCCTGGGAAACCATTTCAGAGGAAGCGAGTATAAGTGGAGATTCCTTAAGCCTGTCATTGCCACCACCCCCGGCTTCTCCAGTCTCTCGGACCAGTCCTCAGGAGCTGTCTGATGAACTGAACAGAAGACTTCAGGTCACTCCTGATTTCGATGGGGAACAATTTGGTTCTTTGATTGTAAGCAGTGTGCTCACCATATATATTACTGAACTAACCTTAGTTACTATTAAGTCTGATATGATCTGAATCATCCATCTGTGTAGGTAGTAGTTGGAGGGTATTATGAATCAAGTATTATTTTACACTTGAGAGTTGGGATTCTCGTTTTAATAACTTCAATCTTGTCCCGTAATTTGATATTTGAGCTTGAACAAGAGCAAGAATTATTATTAAATATGCATGAATCTTCTAAACAGTGGAAGATCGTGAATAAAATCCTGCTTCCACTGAAGTTAATGGAAGTTTTGCCATTGACTTCATTGGAGCCAGAATATTTCCAATGTCTTTAAAAACAAATCTGGCTTATAGTATGGGTTTTTTTTAAATACCAACTTTTGATTATTAAAATAGAATATTTAAAAAATCCTATTTACTTTTTACTGTTCGCTTTTTCCAGTTCAGTTAGAAATAGACTTGTCAGTTTTGGTGTCTGGTTGTCAAGTATTGGCAAAATATCACAATGTTGAGATGAATTGCACACCACTGTGGAATCTTTATTTGGATTTCAGAGTGTGGTGGTTTTGAGTGGGTGTGTGTATTAGAATTTTAAAAAAGCAAACATGGAAACTCGTCTCTTGATCTTAGGTTTTAGCAGATGCTAAATATCAACTGAAGCGTCTCTTTGAATTTGGTTGTACAGCTTCATATGGTCAGAATGTCACCATTCAACGTAGTACTAAAAATAATAAACAATACTAATGTTACTTGAACAGATTTACCAAAGCTCTGGCTGGGATGATTTAGTTGGTGTTGGTCCTGCTTTGAGCAGAGGGTTGGACTAGATGACCTCCTGAGGTCTCTTCCAACCCTAATTTTCTATGGTTCTATGACTTATTATGGATTTTGTAATTTGTTTCACTGAGATGAACATTTTTTGAAATCCTACTAGTGGAAATTATCTTTGCTTTATAGCACTGTTACAGTAATGGTCATTTTACAAATAAAAGATATTGCTTCTGTATATGTTTGTAATATATTTTAAAACAAATGCTATTCTCTTAAATTGGAACTTGGCAAAGACCTCTCAATTTGAACTGAATCAAATATTAAAAGGCTTAAACAAGATACAATTGGAGCTGTTTAGCTGTGGTAAAATATGAAATTTCAGGGTTTTGTTAGATTTGTATACATTTGCCTTCCTTAGTAAGATGAAAAGTTACAATTTGTATTTGAAATATCTTATAATTAAGGCAAATTGATGATATCATGGAGGACAAGTAATATGGTTGCTAGTGTGGGAATGTTTCATGTCTGATAAAATAAACAAGGGTAAATATTGAATCGAACATAGGAAACTGAATATATTGTAGTCTCATAGGACATCTTATTGCAGTTCAGGAGATAAGAAGCCTAAATTGAGATATGTTCTGGTTAAGTATTACTTTACAAAATTAAGTAGATGTAAATTGTACTCAGAGCCTATTTAAATAGATATTTTATGATGATTTGAATGTCAGCTGCAGGCTAGTTTAGCAGACTCTGTAGCCCCAATCCTGCAATCGGAACTTACATTGTAGAGCCTGATGCCTTTGTGGATACCCACTGATTTCATAGTGATGCTGGGGACAGGAGACTAGCCACATGGAACCAATAGCTTTGGCTGAAAAAATTGTCTAAAATAAGGTACATCAATAATAATTTTTGTCCCACGCATGGTGTACATGGCAGCAAAATGAGATTTTCTTTTTTAAAAACTGATTTTCACTTTGTGTGTGAATACAATTTTTGATCTAATAAGTTTGAATCTTTTGGGGAAAGACTGGAGGTTCTGAGACTCACCTTATTAACTTACTTTATGTTAGGTTTCAGAGTAGCAGCCGTGTTAGTCTGTATCCGCAAAAAGAACATAAGTACTTGTGGCACCTTAGAGACTAACAAATTTATTAGAGCATAAGCTTTCATGGGCTACAGCCCGCTTCATCGGATGCATAGAATGGAACATATAGCAAGAAGATGTGTATATGTGTGTGTGTGTGTGTATATAGATAGATAGATATATACACACATACAGAGAAGGTGGAAGTTGCCATACAAACTGTAAGAGGCTAATTAATTAAGATGAGCTATTATTAGCAGGAGAAAAAAACTTTTTTTTTGATTAATTAAGATGACCCGTTCTGTCTAAATTTTTAGTCTGTAAGGTACCACAAGTACTCCTGTTCTTTTTACTTTATGTTGTTGTTTATTTGTATTCTCATAGCACCTGGGAGTGTCAGTCTGAATCGTTCTTTAAATAGGCCAGATAGTTTGTATATCTGTATTCACAGTTATCCCATTATTCATATATTGTTTGCCAGTTGTCCTCTGCATAGAATGTCTGAGATATGAATTGTGCAAATATCTAAAAATACCCAAGATCTATTTCTACGCATAGAACCTGCAATCTCATTCAGACGATACGGAAAAGCAGTGCAATAAGGTATCCAGAAAGAAGCTGACAGACGAACAGTGCTTGTCAGCTAAATTAATAGGCTTCTAACTTGCAACAATTCAATTAAGAAGGAGTGTTGCTGATGCTAGAAGGAGAGAATACGGTTCAAAGTGAGAGGTTGTCTTGAAGCTGATTGATTTTCTTTCCATCTTATGGAATTCTCATGAGTAATAGAAAAATCATGGACACTAGGCCTAATGCCTTGAATCTAAAGTCCAGATGCTAGTGTGTGAAGCTAGTACACTATATGAGGATATTATAAAGTGAATGTGTTTTTTAACATGTTTCAGAGTAGCAGCCGTGTTAGTCTGTATCCGCAAAAAGAAAAGGAGGATTTGTGGCACCTTAGAGACTAACAAATTATTTGAGCATAAGCTTTCATGAGCTACAGCTCACTTCATCGGATGCATTCAATGGACATGGAGGCAGTGTTATCCTGAGAACCTACCTTGTTAGCAGGTGTTGAGCCTGACAGGTGTTGCTGAGCCCTGGTCCATTGTTGCAGGTGAACCTTTAACCCTAGCCTAGGTATAAGGGAGATTGGAGTGGCTGTCTGCACAGAGAGAAGGGATCTGGGAAGAACAGTCTTTGAGAAGGAACCTTAGTTGCTACCAAATCTGAGAAGGCTTAGGGCCGTAATTTGTGTTCATTTTGAGTCAGTTTGTTTATAAAGCCAATTTCTATGGAAGTAGCCTGTGTTTTGAAGTAGAAAGAAAAAGTCACCTGTTCAGGCTTACATTTCAGTGTAAAAATTGAGTGGGACCAGCATTAGTATTTTTAAAGATCTAGCAGGGTGATTATTTGGGGTTCATCAATAAACTAGTCCCTTCCCCCCTCACACTAGCTCCAAAATGAGACCCATTTTAAATAAAAAGGGGATGGGAATGTGCAACCTTTGGAACCTCACTCTCAGTGTTGCACTGTAGTGATGTGTTGAGGTCCATGCATGCAAAGGGTAATTCTCTAAGTAAGCTGTGTCTAGTACTATTAGGTCTACATATGGTGCATTTTTTTGTAATCCTTACCTCTGTCTTGTGACTGGAGCCAGGAAATGCAATTCAGTCATTTACCAGTATTACTTTGTGTCACACTTAGTGTTGATAATTCTCTCAGTTATATCCTGAATAAGACCCTACTTCAGTTGCGGGATGGTTATCAAATAATTTTGTCTGAGTTGTGGGCAAGACACGGAAAATCATGGAAAAGTAATAATGGACCTTTTATTAATTGTGGTTATTTGGAAAAGCCAGAGAAGTCCTATTTGATTAAGAAAAAATTGCTGTAACAATATAAACACTCAAAAATTATGTTATGCCTGCTAATTTTTTTTATATCAGACATTTTGCTGCAACTATATTAGTCATTAATGTGTGGGACTAACAGCCCAAGCCCTAGCAGCTATCAGCTCTGATAAATGGGGTTCTACTGTACTAATAGGGAAACAAGTGTGTGTTGCAAACTCAATATGTATGCAAAATTGTATGTGAAAATAGCATACAAAGTAAGCTAATTAAAATCAAAATTGCGGTGGAAGTCTAATATTGCAGAAGCTGCAATTTCCTCAGTATTGCAAATTAAGTAGGACCTTAATCAAGTCTTATGATATTGGGTATTTTTCTTAAAACCTTAGTTCCCTTTGCAGTAATGGGAAGCAGTGTCTAGCATAACGTGAAGAGACATTTAATTGCTATCTTTGTCAAAATAGGTTTTTTTATGAAGTCCATAATCTTCATATTCACCTGGAAAGCTGGGTAATCCATCTGACTCTCTGTCTAGTAAACTCAGATTTTTATCCTCAAAAAATATAGGTAAGAGACAGACAGTTTTCCCGCAGCATAAGAGCTGGGCCTGCTACATATTGCATTCTTGAGGCTTCCTTTCATTTGTGGTTCAGAAATCATGTTGGATGGAGGACTTCTAAGATCACCGATGCTCTCTTACCCTTTGACCGCCATTAAGAGCCTTAGTCTGCAGTGAGTTCATACTCTGTTCCCCATCAGTCTTTTACCCACTACGATAGCGCCATGTGCTGCTTGGCTGGTTTTTTTGACCAGGGGATACAAATGTCTTAATAAAGGAACCAGTTCTTTAAGGCAGGAAAAAGCTTGCACTGCAATGCAAAGTTCAAGTGGTAGGTACCTGTCTGCACATAAGAGAGTTTGTTTCCACCAAATCCAGTAGCAGCTGATAAAAAACATAGGAAAACCTGATTTTTAAAAAAGAGGGACAGCAGTGCACACAAACAACTAAAGCACATGCCTAATAGTTATTAAATGTCTCTTTATTATATCACCTGTAATGTTTATTATGACTACAGATACTGTCGTGATAGGTACAATATAAATACCAATACAGAATGTCAGAAGGCTAAGAGTAATAGCTGTTCTAATCCTAATGAATTGGTCAACTTCTATGTTAAATTACTGAGTTGATAACAGTTGCATATTACTATTAACTGCACTTTCATCACAGACTTATGTCTGCACAGCAGTGGAAGATGTGACTTGCAGCCCGGGTAGACTTGCCCACTCTTGCTTTTATCTAGCTACTATGCTAAAAATAGTAGTAAAAAGGCATTGGCACAGGCTTCAATATGGGTTGTCGCAGTCTGTATACAATGAATTCACATTTTACACTTGCAGGTGTTCTTACTATTTCTATCTTTTTAAGGTAAGAATTGATTCTTGGGAGTACATTTGATAATGCATTCATCCTACCAACCCATGACTAGGGCACTGGGTTCCAACAAAGATCCACCATAGCCACTATTCCAACATATGTTCTGGAATAGAGCTTTCAGCCCTCAGTGCACAGGGTAATGTGGGCATTGGATCCACTTAATCACTCCTGTGTGGGAGCAGCACCCTTCCCTGACCCTATGTGGGTGACAAATGCAGTGTTTATTTGGCGCAGGGAGTCTTGTATAGACTCTTCATGTGAAGTGAGTTCCATCCTATAGGTTAGTGAGGGGCTGCATTGGGAGCCCCAGAGAGTCAAGCAAAGGTTTCATATTTTTCTTTATACTGCCCAATCCCATCCCATATTCCCTGAGCTCTGTCCTCTGAAGCTATATAGAAACAGACTGTCAAAAGCACCAGGGAACTTTCACTCAGAATTTCATTTGGGGTCAGCCTTCCCACCTTGCTGCCAGTTACAGGACTGTTTAATCTGCTATGTATTTTCCTGGAGAAGTGGAGAAGTTGCCAAGTAGCCAGCCCTGCTCCCTTAAAGTCTGTTTGTAAGACATCCATAACTTGACTATTAAATAACAGGACGAGATGTGTGGCTCGCTTCTTTCTGTTCCAGTTAGTCCAAAACAAGCCCAGAGTGAAATGCTGAGAATTTAAGAGAATGGTTTTTGATTGTGACACAAGGTTATGTAGAAATATAAAGGAGATGGAGATTGCAGGGAAAGCATGGTTTATTTTGGACTCGGAGAGTAATATTGAAAAATAGAAATGAATTTGATAAAACGAAAATCCACATGTGTTTAATGCATTACAATTTAGGAAGTTTCTCCTTTCTTTCAGCAGAGAGATCCTTCTTCAAGATTGAGATCTTGCAGTGTAACAGATGCAGTTGCTGAACAGTCTCACTTATCACTGGTAAATCAAAGCTAATTTTTATTTCTTCTATACTTTTGTTTTAAATATTCTTTGGTTCTGAGTGGAACCTTTTCCTGTTGCAGTGGCTTCAGAATATTTATACAGAGGTGGTAGGACTATGACTGTACGAATCTGTAACTGATTCCAAATTAAGATCATGATGCGTAGGTCAACATAGTAACGTGGTTTTACCTGTTTTACAAAAGATTAAGTCAAGATGATTAAAGATGGTGGATGAAATCGTGGCCCCACTGACGTTGATCAAAGTTTTACCATTGACGTCACTGGGGCCAGGATTTGAACCCATGCATCTAGTTCTGTCCTCATTTACATCTCTGAAAGCTGGAGTTGGGTGTCACTGAGGGAATTTGGCCCAGTGCTAGTTTTTTTTGAAAATCAAATACACACATTTTGAAATAAACTTATACCTGGGCTTACAGGGATCTATATAATTAGAATTGGGCAAAACTGGTGACATTTTTCATTAAATTTGAGAGGTGGGCAGTGTTTTTGGGGGGGGGTTGGTCTTTTGTTTGTTTGTTTTTTTGGAGAGTGGGGAATAGGGATTGTTATACTTGAAAATTCATGGACTGTATTGTGCATGGGTTTTTGTTTTTGTGTGTCAATATTATTTAAAGCCATTCAAAATTTGCACAGAAGTGTTACCGTAACATTTTCTGGCCTGTAAGGAAACGTAAAAAAAGAAATAGATGCACACCCATAGAGGTGGTGGGAGTGGAGGGGAAATCAACACTTTTTGTAAATGTGAAAAAATTTGCAACATGTTGCAAGTTAGTGGAAAACTTTTCCAATTTAAATAAAAAGAAATTGACTAGTATTTCACCCAGCTTTAACAATCCCCTTTATGAAGGGCTGTGTAAAACCAAAATCTAACAGTCACAATAATTTTCTGACCAATATGATATAAGTTAACAAGGTTTTCCTAATATAGTAGCTAAGAAATTAACTGAATCCCTTTAAACAGGAAAAGAATCCACATCCCAAGATGGTTGTTAAACAGGAAAGGTAGCTTTGGGTTCTCTTTTACTCTATAGTTATTTAGCACTTTACTGCTGATGTCCAGCAAGCTCTGCATTTTTTTCCATAGAATTGGGCAAAGTGGTGGTGTCACAGATAAAATAACCTATAATAAAATTGCAGTAGATCAGCATTTGACTGTGGCTGGCCAAAATATTTCGTAACGAATGATATTTCAACAAAAAATTGACAATATTTCCTGTAGAACTTTCTGCAGAAATCTTTTCCCCATTTTTTTACCAGAACTGTAAATATGGACATACAAATGAAAAGAATCATTAGAACTTCAGGAAATAACAAAATATGAATAATTGAAGGCTTATGTTGTCATCTTTTTTTTATTGTTAAATTGGTGTGATTCAGCCATTTTTGTATTTGAAATTGGCTAATTTTTTTAATATAAATTTGTAGTTGTATTAAACAGTTAACATTTTTTTCCTATTGATTAATTCACCATAAAGCTGGAGATTATCTAATGATTCTATATATGTCATTATGAAATGGTGGCTTTTCAGTAATAGATGTTTCTGTATGTGTTCAATGGAAATGTATATAAAGTACTACCTACTTATTTATCTTACTGCATTAAAAATATTGTGGCTCGCAGCAAAAGCATACTTAAACTGTCTCTTCTCTCTATTATAAGTGATTGGCTTGTGCTGGAATCTGCACCAGCGAGATTCTACTTTTTCAATATTTTTGAAATATTGTCTTCTGTCCTTTGTGGTTTGTGGGTTGTTTTAACTGTGTATAAGGTTAGGCTTTGTTATGACTCTTCCTTCAGTTTATTGTTTTAAAATGTTTACTACATGAAATTAGGTGCTCAAAACAGCAGTATTTTTAAAAAAAAAAAAAAAAAAAAGCATTACTTTAAAACTGGGACATACCTGATCTAACCAATCATCAATCTCTACTGAACTAACAGTCATTTTTCTTTTAGCAACTAAACCCTTCCTTTATTTCTAATTAAGCTGTCTGTCCTGGAACATATTGCTCCTTACTGAAAACTTGGAACACCAATTTCTTTTATTATTATTATTATTATTATTATTACTATTATGACTTTTCACAGGGCTGTGCACTCAGTGCTAGCCAGAAAATTGCCTCTTCGTTTCTAAATGTCTGCGCTTTATGCTTGAGCTGAAGATGTAAAATTGTTTTTGTTTGGAAAAACTAATTATTTAAACACCTTACATTATAGCACTAGTGTATATAGAGAATCCTACACCAAAGCTATTAGACTTGTGCCTCAGTCTTTGAATTTATAAGTGATGTGTTCATCTGGGTTATCAGTGATTGATGGCTTCATTTTTCTTGCTGCTATCTTTTATTTAACATTACTTCAGTCTAATTGCTCTCCATTAAAAAGTGTGAGAGAGTGGCTGTGATTCCTTATTCCTGAAGATGTGAGCATAATCTATTACCTTCATCACTAAACATACTTATCTGTAACATTAATTATCATTTAACAGCAGAGTGGTCCATCTAGGAGAGCTCGTTCTTCAACTGTCACAGGTGGTGAGGAACCAACGGTAATAATACTCTTTATCAAACACTTTCTGTAAATGAAATATGGATTGGGTTTAGCATCTTTTATGATACTGGACATTTTTTCATACAGCAGCAGTGTATTGGTTTAAACTTTTCAGAAACCCTAGCTAAGTTTTAACTTTTGTTTTTCACCTTTTACCTTGAAATAATCTTTTCAAGTAGTATGATAATATCACAGTAATATTAGCATATTATAAAGATACAGATATAATGCAATTGATTTTTAAACAGAGTGACATTCTTGGTAAATACCATTGACTAGTGCTAAAAAACGGAAAGATATAGCACTTTATTTTTAAATGCAATACTAATTGCAATGTAGATTATACAAAGAGACCCTTAAAAATATAGCACTTACCATTTGTGCTGACTTAACACTAGACTTACTCAGTTTTATTCTTAGGCCTGGATCTTGCTTTAAGAACCATGCAGGCAGAGGGGTGTACCCAGGTAATTCTCAGTGTAGTATATGGTCTTTGTATACTACCAAGTTTTACTTTCCTTGTGTCATTAACTAGCCCAGTGCTGGATATTTGACTCTGAATGGTTCAAGAAAATATTTTACAGTGTTTAAATTGGAAGTTCGATATTCTGAAACCATTTTCCATAATGCATTGTAGTTTGTGAAGTTATTCCATACACTTACACTTACAATCTGATTAAATGTGAACCTAAAGCAAGTGGATTGTCCAATAATAAATATATTCAGCTTTTATAAATATATACGTGCGCCAATGAAAACCAGTTATATATATATATTTATTTGTATTGTGGAAGTAGCATGAGGCTCTAATTCAGGGATCAAGGCACCGTTGTGTAGAGCACTGCATATGTTCTTTATTGAACTTTAAGGAAATGTACTTTGTACCTTGAATTAAGTGTCAATACCTTTCACAAACGCAAATTCCCATCACAAATTTGATATCTGTGGAAAAACTGATTAATAACCACGTAAAGCAGACAAAATGTTCTGTATTAATTTCTAATGTAAATCCAGTCTTTTGTTGGCAGATAGTTCCATTAATTACACACGTTTTATACAATTTTATATTCCTCTACTAAAAATTGAATTCAGATTAGAGCTACTCTATGAATGCCTGGTCAGTAACGCCACTGTATTCCAAAATAGGCATGCTATGTTGGTGTGATAGCCAAATATATTGAGGCATGGTACAAGGAAATTCTTGTTGAATTTTTACATTCATATTGATTATGCATTTACCATGCCAATGTAGACCTTCAGTGTTTAGATAGCACATCAAAATTAATGCACAAAATATTAATGTACAGTGTAATGATACGAGATCTGTCTATTGTATTGCAGGGGACCTTGTTTTTCACTTAAGTCAATTACAGAAGATGAGCAAAATTTGATACATGATTATGTAAAGTGGGTGCTTCTTTGAATGTGTGTTGATATATATTTGTGTGTGTGTGTAAATACAAAATATTTTTTAATTGGATTGCTTTTAAGAGCTTTATTGAAAGTCTCAGAGGAAACTGAATACTTCTCCTTTAAATGTTTTACGGTAAAACTAGACTGGACAAAGAACTAGTTGTCACAAATGGCAAGAGGATGAACAAGATAATTTGCATAAATGTCTCCCATCTCTGATTTATCTTATGAAAGGAAACCAGTAAAGAAAATACAGTTTACCTTTGAGAATGCATAAAGTACTGATAAAGAGAACTGAAAGTTCTAATTTAATGTGTTTTAAATGGATTGCCTCTGAGTCTCTATTTTGGTTTGCAAAGCTCAGTTTATATTACAAAGGAATGCTGCCAATAACTGGATTCAGTTTATATGGCGTTAGGAGACAATAAAAAGGAAGAGACTTGTTGACATATGTGATCTTTAATGGTTCCACCTCTAGTGACTCTCTTATTTGTGACTCTGTCCTCATAGCTCCCTGTAAATCAAACCTGCTATTGGCAATATTCATTAATGGACTTAAAACATCCTTTTGGTTTTGTGTTGAATACAATATTTCTGATTAAAATCAAGTGATTTAAAAACTTCCTTGAAAGCCTCTGAGGTAGCCACTTTTAAAAAAAATGTATATTGTTGAGCATTTCAATAGCCTCTCAGTACAGTGAATGCATGTATTTGTATATAGTATCTGCAACCCTAGAACAGATGAACTCCTCACCTGTTGGATGAGAGTCATGTGACCTAAACCACTTTTGTTCTGACAAGCTAATCAATAGCTAAAACACCCCAAATCATGACCATTTAGGAAGTGACTGAATCAGGATTTCGAGCTGTTTCCGCCAGATTTGTTTAACTAATTCCTCTTCTCCTCCCCTTCTATTTCCTCCCTTTTCTTAAATAGATGGTCAACTTTCTACCCATTCTTTATTTTTCCTGGACTCCTGATATCTTCTTTGAACCATGGAGCCTGTTTTTCAGCTCAACCACATGAAGCATTTGCCTTTAAATGAAAGAATTCTCTTAGCATTGGCTACTGTAATAGTTCAAAGAAGAGTTCTGGAATTGATAGGGAATCTGATCAGAGGGTAAAGCAGATGAAGGAGCTACTGAATAATATGTTGTTGGAGTTTTAAATAAGGGAAACTAATGCACCTTGGATTTCATCAGTGATCTGTGGGTGACAGAGATACTGTGACCCACAGTGCGTTGTCATTCACTTTTTCAATCTCTGGGTCAATCGTTTTCCACTGTTCTGAACTTGCTTTACAATATCTATTTGATAACAGGGTAAATGTACAACACGAATTGCTGTTTTATAAGGCTACACAAAAAATAGGTTGCAGTGTAATTATGATGGTGAATCAGGCCTGAGAGGTTTGTGATGTTACTGAACACACAGGTATCTGTATCGCTAGGTAGCCTTACTTCAGGCCTCATGCAGCATATGATCCATGTGCAGAACCTGTAGGGCATCAGCCTTTAAATTATCTGGTGGGTCTTTTATCAAAAGTAACTGGAAATTGAGATGCCACAATTATTTTAACAAGAAGAATAAACTTTTAGAAAAGGAGTACTTGTGGCATTTCCAATGAAGTGAGCTGTAGCTCACGAAAGCTTATGCTCAAATAAATTTGTTAGTCTCTAAGGTGTGAGAGTCCGCTGTACTTTCAGCCACATTATTGTTGTGAATGACTTTCGTACCTGGTAATGAGATTTTTTTCCTCTTTAAATTGAACATAAATACTGTAGTGTTCTATACATAAGAAGCCAGTAGAGATATTTCCTGTAAGACATTTCCATTTCCATCATTTAAGCAATTACTCCATGTGTTTTTCTAGCAGTGAAACCTCATGGGTTCTGGTGCATTAAGCTGCTTCCATGAAACACCCTACTAATGCCTCTTCGTTATAGTTTTCCAGTTATCATGTGTGGCATTTTAGTTTTAAAATACTGTTTACAGTTTCAGTTTTATATGGAAAGTTGAAGATTTTTAAAATACCATAACAGATAGTAATATTCAATAAAGTCAGTTACACAAAAAGCATTTCCACCATGTAAGGGAAATTACATGTTATATCAAGGTATAAAATGCAAAATATATTTGGTAAGATTCACATACAGATAACCAGGACTGAATTAGAACAGAGGGGATACACGTTTCTGAATTTCAAAAGTGATGCATGTAAGCTCCTGAATGTTCCTCAGTTTTAACCAGGGTGGAAACAATTCACCAGTTTTGTAGGATAAGAGTAACACTTTATGATGGTGGTGCATTTTTAAACTAAATACAGCAAGCAGCAGTTAATATTAACATGTTGGTTTGCCTCCTGTTAAGAATTATCTTACCCATTCCTCAGTGCAGATGGTAGTCTTTTGTTAGACTTAATCAGGTGGCATACTTTCCAAAAATAGAAGATCTGTGTCTGCCTAAAAAGAATCAGGTTCCACCTGTGCTAAGATGCTCGGTAATTTTCAGGCTAATTTATTCCAAAAAATTGGTTGGCTTTATTTATAGATCTGTGTTGAGATAGTCTTCAAAGAATGTTTTTGGGTTTCTAATGTACATTACCTCTCTCTTACATTCAGACTTCTTCCCTTTTTATGAGAGCTCAATATTTATAGAACCTCCTGGATGACTCTCCATCATCATTAACTACATGAGAGCATATACTCTCAGCCTCTTCTCCAGACTGTAATATCTTTGCGAGATCAAGCCCCTGATACGTACATCTTGAAAAAGTGCTGACAGCCCTCAATTCCCACTAACCTCAGTGGGAATTTAAAGCTACTCAGGACCTCACGGGAGTGTCCAGTACCTTGCAGAATTGAGCCTTATTTGAACTACTAGGATTTAAAACTCATGGACAAAGTGTCCCTCCTGATACCTGAGGCCAGGGGGGAGGACATGTGACCACCCCATGTATTGCTACTGGGAGGGACTTTCAGCCCCACCTCCCTGGGCCAGGGCAGCCAATCCCACTGGCTCCTGCGAGGCTCGGGCCACATGGGCAGAGAGCACGTGCCTTTGGGCATGGCTGGGGCCAGCCCGGCCCAGAGAGGCTCAAAGCACCAATGTCTTCCCAAAGCTCATGGACACCTCAGCAGGGGCGGCGTGAAGAATGCCCCTACCCCTGGCAGACGCCAGGGAACCTGCTCTCCCCGCCGCACCAGAGTTACCTGTGGGGAGGATGGGGGCTCTGTCGTCATAGATTCATAGATACTAAGGTCAGAAGGGACCATTCTGATCATCTAGTCCGACCTCCTGCACAGCGCAGGCCACAGAATCTCACCCACCCACTCCTATGAAAAACCTCACCTATGTCTGAGCTATTGAAGTCCTTAAATCATGGTTTAAAGACTTCAAGGAGCAGAGAAGCCTCCCTCAAGTCAACCATGCCCCATGCTACAGAGGAAGGCGAAAAACCTCCAGGGTCTCTCCAATCTGCCTGGAGGAAAATTCCTTCCTGACCCCAAATATGGCAATCAGCTAAACCCTGAGCATACGGGCAAGATTCACCAGCCAGATACTACAGAAAATTCTTTCCTGGGTAACTCAGATCCCATCCATCTAATATCCCATCTCAGGGGATTAGTCCTATTTACCCTGAATATTTAAAGATCAATTACTTACCAAAATTCCATTATCCCATCATACCATCTCCTGCTGCGCCTCCCCGCAACACAGTTTCCGGCTCGCTTGGCTTCTCTCCCTAGCAGCCGGGCCCAGATGGGGAGAGGAGGCGGCAGGAAGGAGCCACTTCTGAGGGTGGCTGCTCTGGGTCGCTGCCTCTGTGCAGCATGGCAGCTGCCTGAGAGAGAGCCCACCTGGGGAGGTGGCAGCCCGCCCCCTCCACTCCCTGCCAAAACCCGGCTGCCAGGGATAGGGGGGCCGAGTGAGACGGAAACATGATTGGCAGGGAGTGGGGGGTGCTCCAGGTTCTTGCAGGCAGCCACCGTACTGCATAGAGGAGCGACCCGGAGCAGGCACCCTCAGCTGGCATGAGAAGCAGCTCCATCCTGCCCCTTCTGCTCTCTGCCTGGGCCTAGCTGCCAGAGACAGGGGCCGAACGTGCCGGGGGCAGGCGCAATGGGAGAGGGACAGAGCCCTGGTCTTTCCCCTCTCCTTCTCCCCCCACCTTCTGGCAGGCTGAGCAGAAATCTGGGACGGGCACATGACCCTGCATGCCCCCCTACGTGTCGCCTATATGCCCATGAAAACATGCTGTTGGTACATCCTTGCTTACTGATTGATACCCTGAGATCAGGTATTGGTATAAGAAATACTCCCTGGTACTGAGGTATCAGTATATGAAAAGTAGTTCAGAGCAGAATTTCAGAGGTGCTGGTCCTTGCTTCCTGAGGTTACTGATGTGCTGAAGGACATCATGTTCCTCTCCTCAGCTTTCCCATGATAACACTCACCTCTGATTTCCACCATTATTTCTTGCTACTGGCAAAAGCATCAGAACAAGAACTGGCTGTAATGTAAATGGAATCTCAGTAGTTTAAAGAAAGTGCTGCTTTTTACACAATAAGTAAGGAAGATTGCACTCTGAGAACCAGCAGAAAATTCCCCCTCCTCCCCCCGAACAATACTTTAGTCCTCATGTTTTCTTGCTACTTTCTTTAGTTGCGTACCTTTTCCATGGCTTACTTGAAATTGCAACATCACACCCTATGCTGTTCAACAAAAATGAGATCTTTATAGTCTGATTTCTTTATAGTCTAGATTTCTATAGTCTGTCTAAATATGGAGCAAGAGCATGACAAGCTTGTCAAATCTGTTCTTTCCCTTTTTGCTTAACATCTGAAAAGAATGTCAAAGATGTAAGAAATGTATATGGACCTTTGGCTTGTGTGCTGGGTAATTGCCTTAAATGTCTGGCTTCATTGCACAATGTGAATGAGCATTGGAGGAATCTCTCCTCTGAGTCTAGAGTAAGGGTAACTGAGTTTTTCAGCTTACTTCAATTATTTGCAGCAACTGCAGGTTGTCAGACAGTGGCAAGACTTTACAATCCTTTTCTTCTGTTTGTGTTTTTGTTTTGATGTTTTAATGTGGCTCCTTTTAGAAACAGGCTTGTCTCATCTTCTCTTATCCAAACAGGCTTTTAAAGAGCTCTTAAATTTTCTCTTGCATACAGCAGACAGGGTTTCTTCTCTCCCCCCAAGCAGTGTTAAAAGAGACACAATGGCTATTTGCAGCTTGTACATGAGCATAGATTCTTTCTCTGGTTCAGCTGTCAGGCCGATTTCTTCCAAATTCATATACTGGCACTTCAACACTACTACACTCAATGTGAAACTCACAGGTTATGAACAAAATCAGTTTAACTGCTTAAATACAGACATTCTCCCTACCCACCTTGCTGTGCTTCCACGTTAGATAAAATGCTGGCACTGCTCGTCTGCCTTAACATCAATATTTTTATTTTGACTTCTGTGAGACGAAGTTATTTGTCCTTTTATATCTATAAGAGAATGTCACACCTATTGTTTCAGTCCACAAGGAAAGACGTTCTAAAAAGCAGATTACAGTAAGAAGGAGCCTTAATACACTTTCTTATAGCTAGAAAGCTGCCTACTTTTAAGGGGATTAGTCGTATTGATGCTAAAATAAAGCATTACACAGAACCTGACAAGACAATTAAGCTTAGGCACTTGCTTTCTCTTGCCGGGTCTTCTGATAGAGGCATTTGATTTCATCATTCTCCTTCCAATCAAAACTTTATCATAAGAAAGAAGAGACTCCAGAATTTAAAGATTCTCTCAATAATCTAGGCTTATTGAAAGGCTACTGCTGGCTCCCTGCAAGTTCTTCAGGTCTCTCACCACATACCTGGGGATTAATTAGACGCCAGAAGCTTGTCCAACAAAATGTAAAAGGTCTTTTCAGCAGAAAAGTCTTCTGAAAATAATGAACCCAGAACAAATTTATTAAGGGCCAGATGCTCATTGGATTTGCACCAATTTACAGCAGCTAAGTATCTATCTGTGATGAGGCGCACCCTCACCACTTCTCTGGCACCTCCTTCTGGTCACTCTGGGAATTAGCTCTTGAGGCTGGTCTTTCTTGCACCACCGTTATCTGTATGTTGACACATTTTACGTTCATGTCCTCCTTTTCCATTGCTTGCTAATAATTTCCCTGTACTAAGGGAGTTGTGGAAGAAATGCCTTTTCCTATCCTGATGACACACACATCACTTTGTATTTTGGGGGGAGGTTGCAGGACAGCGCGACCATGTCTTTATCTATAAGGTGGATAGTGAATCTCAGAAAATTTAAGCAGGACTTCCAGCCCTGAATCTATTTGCATTCTTTCTTAGCATTTACAAACTGTTGCCTGAACAATAACGAATTAATCTATACTACACCCTATGAGGTAGGTTGTTTATTCCCTCCATTTTACAGAGGTGAAAACTGTGATTGACCTAAGGCTGCTTACCCAGTCCATGGGAGAGCCCAAGTGAGAATTTAGGATTTCTAGACTTTTCCTTTAGGCTACATGGCCTCGCTAGCAATGATTCATGTATAGCAACTTTAGTGAATAAATACTACCTCTAACAAAGGGGAAACAGTGAAAGCAGTTCCTATCATAATGTGTAGTCTCCTGTTTCTTTTGTAGCTCCTTTAGTTTCATGACATGGAAGCTGAGCTGTTTTCTGAACAAAGCGCCTGTAGCTATGCAAATATGAACCAGACTACCTGCATGTGGAAGGAAGGAGGGTGTTGGGTCAGATATATGAGAAAGAGAGCCTGTGTTAGAGAGAAATTTGAAGACACGCATTTCCAAATTTTCCACTGTATTTGATTGAAAGAATGGCATAAGTAGACTTCTTCTGAAGATAATTAATTTTTTTCAAGCTACCACAAAATAATGATACATAATTTTTTTGCGTAAACAGCCATCAGTGGCCTATGTACATACTACACCAGGCTTACCTTCAGGCTGGGAAGAAAGGAAAGATGCTAAGGGACGTACATATTATGTCAATCATAACAATCGAACCACAACTTGGACTCGGCCCATTATGCAGGTATGCAGTTTGCTGTTGAAATTAAACAATACAACAGAATGCTTAAAATGTGTTGGGCCTAGTTCCATCTGAAAAGCTGATTTAAGGTTCTTAAACAGAAACAATCTATGCAGTGCATTGGCAATTTAGAATAAAGTTATTACATTTAACCAGGAAGATTTACAGTGATGAAGATTATTTTTGCTAAATTTCTGTTAGGGCCAGAATAAAGATATAAATTGAGTTTATAACCACAGTGGTGAGAAATGAGAGAGACAATAAATATATTCAGGGACAAATTTCAGAATCAAATTCAAAATGAGGATTTTAATCTGTGTACTAATAAAGCCATTTATAGTAGTTTGTTCTTGCCTAAGCAGTTGTTCATTATTTAAAGCATGAATCATTTTTAATTCCATTGACCGTGCTTTTTGAAATAATATATCTAAAGCTTATTTAGAAAAAGATTAACAGAGTACTTATGGCTTTTTTTTAAACAGCCTAACTGCAGATAAACATGATCTTGACACTTAGCTAACTTGTTTTTGCCCCTGAAATAGCTTGCAGAAGATGGTGCAGTTGGGTCAGCAGCAAACAGTAACAACCATCTAAGTGAGCCTCAGATAAGACGGCCTCGTAGCCTTAGTTCACCCACAGTAACTTTATCTGCTCCACTTGAGGTAAGAAATCCTGTCTCGTCTAACAAAGATCACTTCTGTCCTGACTTCTCATTCTTTCTGTTGTGTTTGACCTTTTATTTTCATTCCAGTTTTGCAGCCAATGCATTCTTCTCTCCTGATCTGTTAGCTTTGCCTCATGATGATGATATTTTCTTCTGAAGTTTTTTTCACGTGCATCTTCATTTTGTACAGTAACATTGCCTAGTTCGTCTTACTCAACTCTCACGCTCATTGCTGGGTATGGGGAATATTCTTTCTCCTATAGTTACCTTTGCTATCATTGGTTTGTTTCATTTGTGTGAAACTGGACTCAGAGCAGGTGAATCTCCTTGTAGAAGTGGCATCTGAAATATGCAAAAATATTCTTGACTACTGTATAATAGATACTTAACTTTGAAAGTGGAACCAAATTTACCAGAATGGTAGTTTTTAATCCATACCTGTATTATGAATTCTGAAGAAAAACTGATTCATATACTTAATATTGAAATCCAAGATTTATAAGTATCTGAATTATAAATTGTGTAAGATAATAGAGGTAAATGTAAAAATATTTGATTTCAAATCATGCTTCAGTATCTACTTATTTGTGCCATTTACTGAGCTGTAAATATAACATTAAAATATAATCAGTGTTACTCAGCAAGTCAATAAGCAAAGTTAAAACTAAGCAGTTACTGTAATAGGTAAAACTTAAGTGCCCAGGTCCCATTTTCAGAAGTGGCTTGATTTCACTGGGAGTTAAATGTGTATGTGTTAAATGTGTAGATTTTGAAAATCTACTAGGTGCCTATCTCTATCAATAGGTGCCTAAATACCTTTAGAAGTCTGGCTGTTAGGTTTTGTAGTCTCGTTGAAAGTCAATGAAATGGAGGCACTTTTGAAAATTTTATCCACTATCTGTAGTTACACACTGGTCTGAATAGTTTGAACTTCCCTTTTATTTTAGGAACTTGCTTAATGCCTATTTTAAACATTTTGGTTGGTGAAATCAGTTCCTAATTGATGAAAAATGCATTTGAAGTATCTTACACTGCCTTCTATTCAGCTATACTTTTTTGCTTTAAAATGTTTGTCACATACAGTGCCATGCATACAGCAAAGTAATGCTTCTATTTTTCTACATAAAATTGATTTTTGGTATTTATAAAGAGGAAGTAGAGAAAGGCATCTAAGATGTGAGCTACAATAGCCCTATTTTGGGGAGAGGAAAGTGATAAAACACCATGGCCTTCGCAATGAAAGCATATTATGTAACAAGGAGCAGCCAATTTTAAAATAAATTAGTGATTGAGATAGCGATACCCCTTGTTCCTGTAAATTGTATCCCCGTTGAAAATGTGTTCAGCTGATGATACCAAGTGTCATTCATAATATATAATATAAAATGATATTTGTGGAGTCTTAATGTTGCTCATTTTCCACAGGGTGCCAAGGACTCTCCTGTGCGCAGAGCTGTCAAGGACACTCTTTCCAACCCACAGTCTCCACAGCCATCACCCTATACTTCTCCTAAGCCCCAGCACAAAATGACACAGAGCTTCTTGCCACCTGGTTGGGAGATGAGAATAGCTCCAAACGGCAGGCCCTTCTTCATTGATCATAATACTAAGACTACCACATGGGTAAGATGAACTCTGGCTTATAAAATTTTAAATCTGTTGGTGTTTTCTGGATATTTTTACCTTGTTATTTTTGTCTTCCCTTTTGTATACCCTCCTTGCTCTTGTTCTGTGTACTCATAGGCACCGACTCCAGGGATTGCTGGGCTGGAGCACCCATGGGGAAAAATTAGTGGGTACTCTGCACCCACCAGCAACCAAGCTTCCCCACTCCCCCCCCTCCCCTGCCAAGCACACCACGTCCCCGCTGCTCCGCCTACCTCCCAGAGCTTCCCATCACCAAACAGCTGTTTGGCAATGCTTAGGACTTTCCAGGATGGAGGGGGGAGGAGTGGGGACATGGTGCACTCAGGGGAAGAGGCGGGGCAGGGGTGGAGACTTGGGGGCAGGAAGGAAGCAGGGACTTTGGGGAACTTTGGGGAAGGGGTGGATTGGGGGCTGGGCAAGGGCGGTGCAGAGGTGGGGTCAAGTACCCACCGGGAACAGTGGAAGTCAGCGCCTATGTTATGTTTTGTCTTTAGTTAAATTGTAAGTTCATCATGCAGGAACCTTGTCTGCTTAAGAGTTTGTACAGCACTTAGCACAATTGGGCCATGAATGTGACTGCAGCCTGTGGGCACTGCTGTAATACCAAGATTTAACAGATTTAACCTAACAAATTAACATCCTGAAGTGGCTGTTGTAGTACCTGCTGTTAGAGGATTTACACATCTTTTTCTAGTATGTCTTTGCCTTTTATATACTGTACAATACACCGTATATTTGACAAACCGGTGGACATGACCATCATTTTGAACAGATATTTTATTTAGGCTTAAATTTTAAAATCCTGAGGGAGATTTAGAACAACCCAGAGTTTTAACCAAGAGTGTTGTCTTAGCCCAATCTAAAGCTACTGTCCATCTGCAAAATTTGAGTGAGTTCTGGATTTCAAAGGCACACACTCTTCCTAAGTATTTTGGATCCACTGTTTAGGTTTGAGGCTCTCTCATAATTTTAATAAATTTCATTGTGCCTTTCACTGCTCTCATATTAAAATGATTATAATAAATGTTCTTCAGTCATCACGAATCTACTATGTTATCTGCCTTGCATCAGTATTCTGCATTTTTCTTTAATTTTTTATTGTGTACTATGTTAGAAAAAATGAGAAGCTAAATTATTTTTTAAAAAGTTAATGGAGAATCAAGGGACTCAACTGCCTTTTTTTGCTTTGTGAGAATAATGTTCTTGGCAGTTCTCCATCCTTAATTTATCTGGTTATGTGTATACATTGCATACTTGGAACTATGCATGATATATACCAGGGGTGGGCAAACTATTTTGCCTGAGGGCCACATCGGGGTTGCAAAACTGTATGGAGGGCCAGGTAGGGAAGGCTGTGCCTCCCCAAACAGCCTGGCCCCCACCCCCTATCCACCCCCTCCCACTGACTGCTCCCCTCAGAACCCCCGACCCATCCAATCGCTCCTGCTCCTTGTCTCCTGACTGTTCCCTCCCCACCCCTAACCGCCCCCCACAGGGACTCCACCCCAACCAACCCCACCCTGCTCCTGACTGCCCCACCCCCTATCCACACCCCCACCCCCTGACAGGCCCCCTGGGGCTCCCATGCCTATCCAATCTCCCCTGTTCCTCATCCCCTGACCACCCCCTGAGAACCTCCGCTCCATCCAACCGCTCCCTGTCCCCTGACCACATCTCCCCGCAACCTTCACCCCATCCAACGGTCCCCTGCTCCCTGTCCCCTGACTGCCCCCCGAGACCCTCTGCCCCTTATCCAAACCATCCCCCCTGCTCCCCACCCCCTTACCATGCCACTCACAGCAGCAGGAGCTTGCAGCCCCGCTGCCCAACAGGAGCAGCGAGCCAGTGCACTGGTGGCACAGCAAGCTGAGACTGGGGGGGGAGGGGGAACAGCAGGGGAGGGGTCGGGGGCTAGCTTCCCCGGCCGGGAGCTCAAGAGCCGGGCAGGACAGTCCCACGAGCCGGATGTGGCCCACAGGCCGTACTTTGTCCACCTCTGATATATACTGTCTGCTGCAGAATTTAGGCATCCTTAAGGACAGAGTATCAGCCTGGAATTTTAACTTTGAACTTCCTTACCTAATTCTGTTAGCTGGATCCTTGATTTTACTTCCATGTCGGTCTATGTGGTTCATTGTAAATTTTGTTCTTAGAATAATGTTTTCTTTACCCTACAATGACTTTGTGAGTTTTGGATTGGGAGTTAGCTGGCTCCCTTGTAGCCATGTTTCTTAGACTGATGTTTGTTGCTGTCGGAACACATCATTATCACTCTCTACTCTAGAAGCACATTGGATTATACAAAAAGAAAAGGAGTACTTGTGGCACCTTAGAGACTAACAAATTTATTTGAGCATAAGCTTTCGTGAGCTACAGCTCACTTCATCGGATGCATTCCTTTCATGAAGTTGATAGATTTCCACTCCATACGGCTAAATTCAGTGCCTTGCATAATGACAGGTTTCAGAGGTGCAGCCATGTTAGTCTGTATTCGCAAAAAGAAAAGGAGTACATGCATCTGATGAAGTGAGCTGTAGCTCATGAAAGCTTATGCTCAAATAAATTTGTTAGTCTCTAAGGTGCCACAAGTACTCCTTTTCTTTTTGCGAATACAGACTAACACGGCTGCTACTCTGAAACCTTGGATTATACAATCACCCATTTTTATTATAGTGTTATTGTTCAAAATACTTACACTTTAATGATCTATTTTGTTTTCATACTTACAACTTGACCATAAAAATTTACATGACTCATAGTTTTGTGTGTACTGACTCAGCTGGGACACACATATTTTTCCCCTTTAAAAACACTCACTATTTGAATTACATAAAACTGTTTTGAGATACCTGTATTTGTGCGTGTAGAAGTCAAAATCAGTTTAATCTTAAACAATAGAAATTTTGGAATATGTTTGTATCTATATATTAATATCTGGGGGGAGATTTTCAAAGGTTCAAATGACAAGTGCCTAGTTCCCATTCATTTTCAATGGGATTTGGGCACCTAACTCCATTCGTGCTTTTAAAAAATCCTCCATAATCATTATAGAACTGTAATCTCAGATCCAGGAACTGTCTGAACATTGTCCTTGAGCTCTCATTAGCACTTGCACTGAATTCACCAAAGTGCTTAAGGGTGTTTTTAATTCCCATTGACTTCAGTAAAACTTAAGCACAGATTAAAATTAGTCTCTTATTTAAGTGCTTTTCTGAATAAGAATATGATTGATTATTCACATGAATCATAGCCTAATAAATAACAATAATAATAATGTCTAATATCTTATTGTTCTGAGAATTACGTAAATAGCTGAGATGTCATATTGAAGTTTAAAAATAGTTCTAATATGATGCCTGATGTTGAATAGGAAGGTACTTTTAAAAAATTATACCAGTTCTCCATATGTCAGAGTGATTATTGTGGGTATGTCTACATTGCAAAAAAAAAAAAAAAAAACCCAACCCATAAACCTGTGGCAGCAAGTCTCAGACCCCGGTCAACTGACTCAGGCTCAAGCTATTAGGCAAAAATAGCAGTGTGGATGTTCCCACTTGGACTGAGACACCCACACCTCTCACTAGGTTTCAGAGTCTGAGCGCCAGTCTCAGCGGAAACATCCACACTGTTATTGTTAGTGCTGTAGTATGATCCCAAGTTAGTTGACCCAAGCTTTGGGACTCGGTGCCACAGAGTTTTTGCAGTGTAGGCATACCCTGAGTTAACTATCTCTGTTTATAAATATTGTCTAATTATTGGTTGGTCTATAATGTCTTCAGAGGTTCAGTAAATTAATTTTAAATTTAACAATTATGTATTTACAAAATAAATTAGAACATTGTCAATTTATTTTGGCAATCATTTCTTTTTAAATAATTTCCTTTCTAATGGAATTTAACATTCAAAGAAAACTCAGGTAAGACTCAATATGAATTAAGAGTCCATCAGTTTGGATTTTTAGCCTTAGATCTGAATTTGCTAACTTTTGTCGTTTTCATAGAATCATAGAATATCAGGGTTGAAAGGGACTTCAAGAGGTCATCTAGTCCAACCCCCTGCTCAAAGCAGGACCAATCCCCTGCTTTAATTAGTTACACTATATGTCACTGACAAAGAGTCTATGTGATTTAATTCTAACACTTGTACGGTTTCACTGTGACTTCAAATCCTCATATTGAATTTGGAACTCTAGAAATAGAGGGTGAATGTGTAAAAATTGAATGGATTAGCATATGGAGCCACTGTGCCTTGTCAATCCAAGCTATGACTTTAGTAATTTGAGCTAGCTTAGTAATGAAATACTCTAGCTTTTCCACATCATCACTGCAATGTAATTGCTGCTGGTTGGATTTAGTTTTAAATACCGTGCACTTTTATTTGTTATATGTCATGCTGATGCCAAGTAATCACTATCTACATTGGAAGCCTCTAATGATGACTCTTAGTTTAAATGCTGCAGTATTTGGGTAAATCCAGGTAAGCCCAAATATTTTTGTATCTTTGTTTTCCATGGGTTTTTGTTTTATTTAGATTGTTTATTGTATTTTATTTGTACTGTTTGGATCCGGGCAGCCATTAATTTAATGTCTGTACAGTGATATGAACATAAGAAGCTCTTCTTCCTCTTCCTCTTTTTTTTTCCAAAATAAGTGAGAGATATGGCCTTCTCCTGCCTGATCGGTTAGTTTTTCTCTCTAAATTTATAAAAAACCAGAAAGGTGCATATTTTGCTCGAAACCCTCCATTAGTTATTTAAATTATAATTGATTATAGACAGAGAGAATCTAGCAGTCATCCCACGTGATGCAACAATCACTAAATAAACCATACAGTGCAGAAAACAGAAATACTCCACTGTTCCTGAACATCAACTGCCAAGCAGTATCCCCCTCCCTAAAAGCTTGTGTAAAAACGATGAGCCTTTCTTTTTGTTTCCTGAAGGTTAATAGATTCAGTCTGTCTCAAACAATGAAGAGGGTACATTCCAAAGGATGAGGGCCTTCTTGGAGAATGCCCTGCTCCCAGAAGACTTCCTAGACATCCAGAAAATGAAATATCCGGGGGGGAGAGATCCTGCATCATCATGGCTCCCTTTGCCATTAAAAATGCCACTGGAAAAACACAAACCTGAATACAATACTTGAAACCCACACAAATATTAGAAACTATAAATCTTAACATGACCAAACTGCTTTCTCAGCTTGTTGATAATTGGTGAGCGTTCCTGGACTTGGTTAGCTGTGCTGTAAAGTAATGACTATTTTAAAAATTCTGTACCAGGAACTACAAGTTAGTGTGTTTACAAATTCAGTAAATAGGGACCTGTGATACCATTGTGGTCTGCATCTGGAATAAAGAATTGAAACTGGTTTCATCATGAAGTGGCAAATGGTGAAGTTAAGGTTGTATTTTGCCAGGGGAAAAAGAAGGCACTACAGAAAGATATGTTTTTCCTTCTCTTTCCTGCTTTTTAAATAATGCAGAACTGAACAGCTATTATCCTGTTAGCAACTGTAACAAAAAATACTACGATGAGGAAAAAAATGAGATGAAAAGAAAATACACTCCCATACCTGGCCTTTGACATGACTTGCAAATATGTACCAATTCAAAAATAATATGAAAAACTCTTGGCCAAAATTGTCACCTCCTTCTACCAGAAAATGTTCTGATGCCATAGTAATGGGTACAGTGTAAAAGCTGAGACGCATACAGTTTTCTTAGTTTTGAGTTGGCCAAGTGCAAAACTTTTAAAAAGGAATGTACCGTAGGGCTAATCATCTCTTGCCTTCATAATAGTCTTAAAAAAAAAAAACCCTTCTTCCATTTTTATATGAGTATGTGCATTATATGGACTTTGACTTGCTTTCATAAGGAAGTTTCCCATGGTAACTTTCTGTCTAGATTTTTAGTGCAGCAAGGGAGATGACAGTGTGCATAACCCTAGGAGAAAAGAAAGATGCCAGCATGCTATGACAAAATCAAGAATGGACAACAATGACAAACGGACACAAGGTGTAGAATCCCAAACACATTGTGAATCCCAGTCTGATTTATTGTATGTAACTCTCATAGCTGCCTGAAGGTTTGCACTTTAGAAGTGCTTGTGTGGCAACTTGTTATGCTATAAAAGTATTATTGGATCGAATATTGACTTACTAATGGTGACAAAGCATTCATATAAAGTAGTACCATACAATATATAATATCTCTTAATACAATTGAGAGCCCGTTCATTTAAAGCAATTAGGTGCCTCATTTTATTACATGGACTACTAGCTCTGCAGTTTGGTTTGACTGTCTTTTATAAACTGATAGAAATATCTAATAATAGAGAATTTCCACACAACTATTGTTACCTGTTTTACATCCTGAAAACTAATAAATAGTGAACTGGCTCTGATCTAACCGACCATATTATAACTGTAAATAAGAAGCATCTGTGTGGTTTAAATTGTTATAGATTTACAGTGCTGTATTTATGTTACAGGAAGATCCACGGCTGAAATTTCCAGTGCATTTGAGATCAAAAGCTTCTTTGAACCCTAATGATTTGGGCCCTCTTCCTGTGAGTGTCAATTTGACATATTTTATTATATGCATAAAGACCTTTTTTGAGAATGAATGTATACTACTTTCCGCATATACTTTATGTGAATCTGTGTATTGTGTGTATAACATTGTGATCTGAGTAATGTGACAGGAATACACTTTCCAGAGCCCGCTAATAACGTTTTTGGAGTGGTCAACCACTTATTAGCTTAGCTGAAAGTTCAAGGAATGCAGAAGCTTTCTCCATGTCTTTATCATTGGCTGTGTGACACTGGATGGTAGAAAGTTGTTGCTATGAAAACTAAAACATTATACAAGCTTGAATCAGTGGGGTCTAAGGAAGGGCACATCCTATAATCAAAGAACATTTTTGAATTAATTGTGTCAGTTAGCTTGCAGATCTCTTTGCCTGTGTTGTTTTATTGGCATTCACAAATCTAACTTAATATTTTGTTGTGTCTTGGAGAAGGAGTAGGTGGTATACAGTATGGTTTAATTTAGATTTTGAATGACACTTCTACGTTCCACATAGAAAACCACCACTGTGATGCAAATGTTACTTGGGATCATATTAGTAACCAAAGTACACTGTTGCTTTGCTTCATAATCAAAGTAAATTATAGAGCCTTTCTATCTTGATCAAAAGCTTTGCTCTTAAAGGCAGAAAGTAATATCTGAACATTTTGGATTTCTTCGTGTGCTTCTGATTCAGTGCCTGTTGTCAGTAGTGCTCATTGGTCTTGTCGACACTCTGAGGAAGATACTAGCAACACTGGAAACATTAGTGGAGGCAGGCCACTGGTTTCCACCAACACTCTCAGCATCTAATCCAGCTGGGAAGAAGTCTAACTGGCCCTGTCTTGACTACCAGAAAGATGGTTTTGAAATGAAGTTAGGTAATTCATTCGTTACCTTGACTTGAAATACCAATTAGCACCTAGTGTAGGCACAGTTTAACACCTTTACAATAATTTGTTAGCTGGTTACAACACAAGACTAAAGCAGTTTTAAACGAAAAATAGCTGTGCAGGAGGCTGTTTTATTGGCATTTTTCTCATATAAATTGGGCATGCAGTTATGTCCAGAGGGGGCTTGTTTATATGCAGAGTTGCACTGGTTTAACTAAGGTGTGATTTTTATATTGATTCAGTTTAAACCGAGCAAAAGGCTGTCTGGACATTCTTAAATCAATACATTATCATTTAAATCTGCTTATATCATTTAGTGCAAGTTGATCAGAAACAGGTTTAAGGTAAACTGAAACAAGCCATTTTTAAATCAAATGAGTGTGTGTTTGCATAGGTTTTTGCACCAGTTTAACTAAACCTGTTTAAAAGCAGATTGAAATTAAAATAGTTTAATCTTTCTGTTGTAGACAAGGCTGAAGACGATGTAGAAGGTACATCATGGAGTAGGAGTAGGTTTAGGGGTAGTACATGGAGTAGGTGATGGTTTTGAATGGTGCTTGGTGTACTAAAAAACTTCTGCTTCTACTGGTGGGAGGATAGGAACATAAGGATTGTCCTACTGGATCAGACACATGGACCTTCTAGTCCAGGGTCCTGTATCTGATATTGGCCGGCACATTATGATTTAAAGAGGGTTCAAGAAACCCGACATAAAGTAGCTATTGGGGTAGTTCACCCCTTATGAAGATCTCCTACCCTTTATATTTAGCGATTGCCTTAAACCGTGAAGCAACAGATTTCACATCTCTTCCAAAACTTTTTAGTATTTACTGTTATAACTCTGGGCAATCTTGCTATCCATATAAACATCCAATCCTTCTTTGAATCTTGCTAACTTCTTTCCTTTGATGTTAGCCTTCTGTGATTGTTCTGTGCCTTCTAACTTATTTTAAAAAAAGAACTAGCTTAAGTAAATGTAGGTGATGTATTTCTCTGTGCCATGTGCACATTTAATATAGTAATACTATTTTAATTAACATTCTTTTTTTTTATAATTTCAGCCTGGTTGGGAGGAAAGAATCCATTTGGATGGAAGAACATTTTATATAGATCATAGTAAGTAAGCACCTAGGTACTACTGCAGGTAGACAAAGGGAGGTAATAAATATGAAGTGAAAGCTTTATAATTTTACTCTTCATTTAGGAAGCCAGGTGTTGATATGTGGAGACATTGATACCAGAGACTTAGTGCCCTCATACGGTACTGTATATTCACCAAAAGTTTGCTTTTAATTGGCTCATCAAGCTTTGTCCCTCTCTGATCTTGTGAAGCATTAACATTTCTTCTTTGTGGTTTTCTTTGTTTTTGCTGATATTTTGAATTCTTTGTTGTTGTTGATGATCCCATGGCTTATTTGCACTTATTTAATAAATTAAAATACACACTAGGAATAGAAAATAAGATGAGAAAAAATGATGTATCCACAAGTCCATATGTAGGCAGTGGAAGAAATAACACTGATAAGTAATTTTCCCTCCCACTTCCTTAAAAAGGTCTTGTGGCAATGCCAATTCTGACCTTATTTTCTATTTGTAGCATGTTTTATTGCACCAGCCCGTTAATATCTATCCAATTCTGTTATTGAAGTTCCAGTGTAAGTGATGTTTCATTGTAGACTTGTCTTATTACAGCATCTTGGAACAAGTGTGTGGATTTTTGTTGTTTGAATATAAGTGGCAGTCTAATAGAAAATTTTTTACCTTTCAGCCGGGTTTATTTGAAAGGGGTTCCTATTAATGGGAATAATCCTCACATAAAAATATAGAGACAATGAAATATCCTTAGAAAAATTGGAAGTGGGGAGGATAGCTGCACAAAACCTGTAAAAATTAAAATCTTAAACCATTCTACCGGTTTGACAGTATTATGGTTTTTGCTTTATTTTAGTGTCAGTAGTATCAACTGCTATGCTTATTCTCTATATTTAAAAAAACTGTCTGTAAAGCAGATTGTGATTTTTTTTAAATTGCATGCTTAGCTTTTAAGAGAGACCCTGCTTTTAAATAAGGAATTGAACTGATAAATTCTTTCCAGAGAACAAGATTAACCTGTTCCAAATATTACTATGGAATTCTTAGTGCTCTTTGCACTTTTATTAATTATTTTAATTAGCCAACAAATGTATGGAAACTTAGAGTTAAGGTTAGCAATTTATCCTGAACTCCTGTTATCAAGGGGTCCAAGAAAAGAAGAGAGAGCTTGATTTCAGACAGTGTCACATTTACACGTGCTGTAATTCCCTGTCTTTCAGTAGTTTAATTAGCCAGACCCTTAAAATTATTTGAGCATACGTTTGTCTCTAAATATAAGGAAAAAAGGAAAATTGTAATGTATACATTAGTCAGATTTCTAGTGAATTTTTAGTAATTATTAAACATTTTACATTTTTTTTTATTTGAAATTTCTTCCTCAATTCCCTCTCCTGAGATGCAGGGGTTTTTTGGCTTTGCAGATGGCAAACTGCAAAAAGCAGTTTTTTCCTGGTGATACTTGTTTCCAGAAAACACCCTTGTTCTCACATTGTTACATCACTGTGCTTACCAGTGGACCAGCAGCAGGGGTGAAATCAATGGTATCACAATGGACTTGTTCCAGTTTCTTTGCGATAACCTCATGCTCAATATTAAGCAAATGGCTATGCAGAATGTTCAATGACTCGGCTTGCCCAATATTAATAGTAGTGTCTGTCTTCACAGTATTCCTAAGGAATATAATGACATGATATTCATGCAATACACAATTGCAGTAATGTAAGGATATGGTGGTAATATTCCTGTTACATATATATTAATAAATTAATAAATGTATACGTCCCAATTACAAGTTTATGAAACAGTATGTACAATGTACCCCATTAACTAATCACTCAACTGATCATCAGCATCTCCTGTATTCACAGTCCTTTGTCAGTTAAAGTGGCTAGTTATTAAAGAACTATTCTGGCCTTTTATAGGATTGCCAACTCTGACTGAAGCTATTCCAGGAGATTTTTTTTCCCCAACATGATGTAATGTCATTTTCTTAAAATAGCCTATTAAAATCTCCTGGATTGCTTTCAGTGGTCAGCGGGAGCTCGATGCTGATTCCGGGAGACTCCAGGCCAATCCTGTAGGGTTGGCAACCTTAACCTTTTAAGAGAAGAGGGGGCCAGAAGACCCCAGTCAGGGAGTTGGAATGAATAATGGCCCAGGAAATGGTAGTGGAGGAAAGGAGGCTCTCCTGAGGAATTGGGAGTTGAATGGTTGGGAAACCCAGAATTGACCCTTTAAGGGCCAGGAGCCCTTCAGGGCAGGACAATGCTCCCCTTTCTTTCAGCCAATCAGGAGCCATTTCTCTGAAGGACAACAGAGGGAGGCTGCTGCAAAGGGATATCTGGCCATGAGAGTCAGATCAGTAAGCAGCAGCCCTGCTACAAGTACCAAATCATTCTAAAACATTTCTGTGTAAAAGATTGTGATTATTTAAATTAATGGTACACCATCAACTTGAAATCCAGACAATGCTATTAAAGGGCTAATAGATTCAGCTACTTTTGGTGCCCTGGTTCCCCCCCCAATTTTTGTGATTCTCCAGCTCTATAGTCCTATTTTCTTAATGTTTTTCTCTCCCCTATTACAGTGCAAAAGGCTTGTGCAAACAAAGAGCAGAGAAACTGACTCTTGGCGAACAAGACTGAGTGCTATCAAATGCACAGCATAAACTAATAAAGAAAAATTGACTTTCTGTTGTAGAAATCCTGGATGTCACTTGTGGAAATAGTAGATTAAAAAAAATCAAACAGAAATTTCACATTTCAGAAGTGATTATTAATTTTAAAACATTCCTTTTAATAATGATACATAAATATTTTAATTCCCAAGCCCTCCAAGGGGAAATGCATTGGTCATAATATACAGAACTTTTCTTTTCCTAAGACTGGTTCAAGTTCAGCTGGATCAATATTATGACCAAATGTCATTTTCCATCTGAAAGCTGTTCAGTTGCCTGCGTGAAATGACTTAGTAGTCTCTGTCCACCTACACTCGCTATATCTGCCCAGGCTATGTGGAAGACATTGGTCTCCAGCACCTTCCATAAGTATTCCATAATACACTTAAGATGCATAAAGAGAAATACAAAAACAGCATTTTAATATTAAATAATTATTAACAAATAAGAAAATTGCCACAGTTTTCACCTTTTTTATTCTCTCAACACTTTCTTCAGGAACGTTGTTTTAAACTTCAGCTTTCACAATCCGATCTATTTTTTGACCATTTTAAAATCAAATCAATATTAAAAACAAACAGATCTTTCAGGCAAGCAATTTGGGGACTTAAAAAAATGTGTGTGGGGGGGCCTTGATCACAGTTGTTAACATACAAATTATAAAGCATAGCAGTACACATAATACAAAGATTGTTATTCCAGTACTAGGGCAGCAAATTGATGACTTAGACTTTGCCATTGCAGATGGTAAGCTACTTGGTTTTTGGAGCATTGTCTTACTGTTGTGATACCATCGTTCCATTGTGGTTCTACTGTGTTTAGATTTTTATCTGGAATATGCTATGTGCAGGCAGGGTGAATATCTCTATAATACCGTATAACCATTACCCTACCAATGCTCTAAAAATCTGCAAATGAAAACACATTGTGTTGCTATTGTATCATTGGCAGGAGCCATTTTGGTCAAAATTGAACATGCTTCCCTTGTGCCACAACTTCATAAGGGAAGGCAAAAATGTGCACTCTTAACCTGTTTGTAAAATCTGTAGCTAGGGTCTATTGTCTTTCTGGAATGGAGGGAATTTCTTCCCAGATCTATTTCAGGTCCTATTTTAAAATTGTTGTTTCTTTCTTCTTCTAAATTTATAAAAAATAATTTGATCGTATCATAGTGTGAGCTCTTGTCAATTTTTTTTCATTTTAATTGGAAGTAGTTGAAAGTTGCACAAGAAAACACACACAGTTTGAATTTAGTTTGAAACTTAATCTGGCATTTGAAGGGGTTCTTTGCTTGTCTTTACCTTTTGGGCTCAAGACCTTTGTTTGCCTAATCTGAGTTAAGTGGATTTCAAGCTCAAATTATAAATCCCTGAAGTAAAGGGGTTTATAATTTAAATATTGACACTATAAATCTTTAACAGCAGTGTGAGTATACTGGATTATACGGTAGTTTTGCATTTTTGAATGATTGTTCTCAACTAAACAGTGTGATGGGGTTTTAATGGATGGGGTGTTCGCAGTTTTTTTCCTAACCTTGAAGTACTAAATTATGGATGTTGCCGGGAGGTGGGATGCAAGTGAAATTTTTTAAAAGGATGATTTTATGGGGTGGTAGAAGAGAACTAATGGTATGATTTCTTTTGTTAACTTGCAGATAGTAAAATTACTCAGTGGGAAGACCCCAGATTGCAGAACCCTGCTATTACTGGTCCTGTAAGTACTATGTACGCTAATGGTTTTGAATGCTACACATTAAATGCTATGGCTGAAACTCTCTCCTGTGCCAAGATCCACTTGATGCAGGGCAGGAGGGACTGTCACGTAGCTGCTTAAGCTGATTTTCTAAGTCAATCTGAGCTGCTGCAGCACAAGTTAAAACATCCCTATGGTTGCTCTAACTTGTTGGCAGCAGTTCCAAGCAACAGGATGCCAGTTGGGGATTGACAGAGCACACTGCACCCCAGTCCTACCTACTATTCCAGGGCCAGACAAAGTGTGGTATAGATCAGGGGTAGGCAACATATGGCACACGTGCCAAAGGCGGCACACAAGCTGATTTTCAGTGGCACTCATACTGCCTGGGTCCTGGCCACCGGTCGGGGGGGGCTCTGCATTTTAATTTAATTTTAAATGAAGTCTCTTAAACATTTTAAAAACCTTATTTACTTTACATACAACAATAGTTTAGTTATATATTACAGACTTACAGAAAGAGATCTTCTAAAAATGTGAAAATGTATTACTGGCACGCTAAACCTTAAATTAGCGTGAATAAATGAAGACTCTGCACACCACTTCTGAAAGGTTGCCCACCCCTGGTATAGATAGAGGCAATTTCTGTGTCTTCTGAGACCTCCCCATGTCAGATGGCCAGATTTGGAAGCTTGCCAGCCCTCTAATTTCCTTCCTTTCTTCCACCAGTTATCATATAATGTAATTTCTTCCTTAAGGGCCCAGGAAAAATATTTGATCAATGGGTCTCTACCAATTATAACATAATGGAATTTCTTCCTTTAAGTACCTGGGAAAAATATTTGATCAGTGGATTCTCCCAATAAATCCCTGACTACTCCATAATCTTGACTCTGATTTATCTTAGATATCTAATCAGAGTGTATTATTTGGTGCATTATTTCCTCTTATGAAAATCCCATCTGTTCAGATACTGCATGGCTAACAGATGGACACTTGCCCCTTTGACTTGCTAAAACCCCTTCGTTTGTCACTGTTTCCATTCTCCTGCAGCTGCAACAAGAAGCCATCTCCACCAAATTGAAACAATGAAGTTAGTCTCTAAAGGATATTCATTACTAAGATCATCCCTAGGTAGAAAAAGTACTTTTCCAAGGCAGATTTTTCACTGTAAGAAACAGACATTGTGGTGATGAGACTCCAGGATAGAATTGTGCAGAGGCCATATCCAATTTAATACAGCATAAGAAATGCTACTTTCTTGCTCTTGGCATCCAAGAAGGAGGCATTAAAAATATAAATCTGGATATATTTTGTCAGCATGCAGTGAGGACTCCTCCTTTGGCCTCCCTTACTCTTTCCTCACCCATCTTTCCTATGTTAAAATCCTCTTCCTCTACTATGGCTTAGAACAGAACAATCCTCCATTTCCTCAGTGACTCTTCTTTGGCTTCCTAGCCCTTCCTCCATCAAGCTGAAATTGCATATCCTCCCCTTCACACTTCTGCACAGTAATGCCTCTGCCTGCACTGCAGCTCTTACCTTCTACACTTTATGCTCTCACTTCCCAGTTATGACTCACTGCCTGTTTTTCATGCCATTCCCTACACCTTGAACATCCTCCCTCTCCCGTATGGCAGGCTAACTCACTCTCCTAACCCTTCCTCAGACATGTTTCAGATCGTTTTTCAGAACTTGCTCCTCTGGTTCATCTACTCCTGCTCTGGTGCCTCAACATTTATCAAAAATAAACAGAAGACAATTGAAAAAGTAAAATAAAAGAAACAAGATACATGACCAGATTGTTGGCTGGTGTAACTTGGGCTAAAATGGAGTTATGCCAATTTATACTAGCTGAGCATCAGATTAAGAACAAGAATTGAGTTTAAAACTAAGTTTGTATACAGTCTGTTCCCTTGCCAAGCTACGCTCTCCCAACTCACTGTTCACTCTTCCTTTCCTTCCTACTCACCATTGATTGTAGGAAATTATGTATTTTTCTCAAAAATCCTGTCATTGAAATTCAATGCAAAACTTTGACTTCAGTGGCACAGAATCGAGCCCTGGCATCATAATATCCTTTGGCCATCTCGGTTTTTATCTGTGGGGGGATGAGGGGGAAAGCCAATTAATGGTATTTTTTAAATGGTTGGTCCATTTGCATTTGGTACTTATCTGATGTTGCTAAGTCTCCATCATTTAGCCCTTAACAGTAACCAGACAGTATATTGAAAAGCAGATAATATCTACTTTTAACTTACTGGTGGATCATACTGAAAGTTGCAATTTTATTACTGCATTAGAAAAACTCCAACTAATCACTGATGTGAAATGGCCCCTAATGCACTCAATAGGCCGATCTTTTTCAAATTCCGTGTGCGTGGTAACCAAGAATGTCTTTTAAATAAAATCGTTCAGTTCTAAGAATCCTGCAAGAAACTCTGAGAATAAGATGTTGGAGTTTTTTAGTTTAATGCTTATGTGAGCCTAGCAGCCTTGTGTGATGCTGAGGGCTCAGGTCAAATCTGGGTTTTCAGTCCTTGGGTTCTTAGGGACTTGGATTGCTGTGGAAGCACTGTATTGTGCTGAGTCCTTGAGCATGCGGTGATGAAGGATGTGGGGCGGGAAGGTAGAGGAGCTCTTCACATTCATCACTTATCCATGGTGATAATTGCTGACAGAATTCTGGAGCTGCAAAATTAGTGTTCATTTATTTAGATATATAGCTAACCAAATAAAAGCTATATCTAGTCATTATGGAAAAGTGGTGACTGTCTTAGTAGTAGGTGGCATAATCATAGTATCTGGGCGCTATTACAAACATATAAAGTACATACATTCCCTAAAGGGATATTGCATTGTGTGAGTAAGGTATTTAGTCAACAATAAGCATGCCAAAAGATTCCTTCTCTCCTGTAATAAAGTCACATTCTTATCCTCATTCGGGGATAATGATTTTTTTCAACTTTTCACATCTCATCTTCCACAAGGAAGACAACCTAACAGGCATATTTCGACCTCCCAGTTTACACCCACATCCAGCCAATTATAAACCCACTTCAAGACAATCTGAAACATTCTTATCCCCCAGACGCATGTCCTGAACTGACATTTGGCATTTGTGATGCAGCTGGGAAAGGCTGAAGAATATGCAGCTCTAATGACATTTTGGAGTTCAGAGCTATTCTTTTGCCCTCATGGAAATATACTTCAAGTGTTTAGAGCTGCTGCTCATTTGCTTTAACTGTTCTGATAGATCTACTTTTTTGTCCTGTGGAAGCAGCAGGGCAGAGGAAAGTAATGAGGTGACAGGAAAGGATTTTTTGCTTTTATTATGATCTGTCAAGACCAAGTGCCACCTTCTTTCTCTCTCTCTTCCCTGCTCCCAACCCCAAGTAAATTTCCTTTGTGCATGGAAACTGAGGGAGAATGGTGAGTTAAGGAGGCCTGTGCATGCACACGCACGCGCGCGCACACATACACACACCAGTTGATTGGCATGGAACAGATTGCAGCTTTCCATTGCCATTACTCCAGCCTTTTTTTTAATTCAAGGGGTTTTGTACATGACTCTCGTATTTGAGGTCTGACAGTCATAAGGATGGTGAGGAAGAGCTTTGAGTGATATCTTTTAGCTGTACCCCTGTCTTAAGGCTGGTACAAATGAGTGCTTTTGGGTCTGGGGCCACTAGCTAAAAGGGTTGGCTTTAAAGAATTTCATTTACACTTTTGCACCCATGCCAATTTGTGCTGTATTTCCTTCAAGTATATAAGCTAAGCAGAGTCTAGCTGGGTAAGTTCTTGAATGGGAGACTTTCCAGATCCACCTCAGTGTTATGCATGTCGATGGTGATTCAGTAGAGGGTACACTTCTGAGTTAGTATCATAAGAACAGCAACACTAGGTCAGACCAAAGATCCATCTAGCCCAGCATAGTGTCTTCCAACAGTGACTAAACCTAGGTGTCCCAGAGGGAATGAACAGAACAGGTAATCAAGTGATCCATCCCCTGTTGCCCATTCCCAGCTTATGGCAAATAGAGGCTAGGACACCATTCCGTCCCATCCCATCTTATAGTCACTGATGGACCTATCCTCCATGAACTTACCTAGTTCTTTTTTGAATCCTGTTAGTGTCTTGTCCTTCACAACATCCTCTGGCAAGGAGTTCCACCGGTTGTGTGTTGTGTGAAAAAATACTTCCTTTTGTTTTAAACTTGCTGCCCGTTAATTACATTTGGTGACCCCTAGTTCTTGTGTTTAAAGAAGTAAATAACAGTTTCTTATTTACTTTCTCCACACTAGTCATGATTTTATAGATCTCTATCATGTCTCCCCTTAGTTGTCTCTTTTCCAAGCTTTTCCCAGTCATATTGATCTCTCCTCATATGGAAGCCGTTCCCTACCCCTAATCATTTTTGATGCCCTCTTCTGTAACTTTTCCAATTCCAGTATATCTTTTTTGAGATGGGGTGACCACCTCTGCATACAGTATTCAAGATATGGGCATATCATGGATTTATATAGAGCCAATATGATATTTTCTGTCGTATTATCTATTCCTTTCTTAAAGATTCCCAACATTGTTAGCTTTTTTGACTGCCCCTGCACAGAGAGTGGATGTTTTCAAAGAACTGTCCACGACTCCAAGATCTTTTTCTTGAGTGGTAATGTAATTTAGACCCCATCATTTTATATGTATAGTTGGGATTATGTTTTCCAATGTTCATTACTTTGCATTTATCAACATTGAATTTCATCTCCCATTTTGTTGCCCAGTTTTGTGATATCCTTCTGTAGCTCTTCGCAGTCTGCTTGGGACTTAATTATCTTGAGTAGTTCTGTATCATCTGCAAATTTTGCCACTTCACTTTACCCCTTTTCCAGATAATTTATTCATAGGTTGAACAGCACTGATCCTAGTACAGACCCCTGGAGGACACCTCTATTTACCTCTCGATTCTGAAAACTGACTATTTATTCCTACTCTGTTACCTAACTTTTAACCAGATATTGATCCGTGAGAGGACCTCCCCTCTTATCCCATGACAGCTTACTTTGCTTAAGAGCCTTTGGTGAGGGACCTTGTCAAAGGCTTTTTGAAAATCTAAGTACACTATATTCACTGGATCCCCCTTGTCCACCTGCTTGTTGACCCCCTTAAAGACTTCTAGTAGATTGGTTAGGCATGATTTCCCTTTACATCTTCCCCAACAAATTATGTTCATCTATGCATCTGACAGTTTTGTGCTTTACTATAGTTTCGACCAGTTTGCGCGCTACAGAAGTCAGCCTGTAATTGTCGGGATCACCTCTGGAGCCCTTTTTAAAAATTGGCGTCACATTAGCTATCCTCCAGTCATTTGGTACAGAAGCTGATTTAAATGTTAGCTTACAAACTACAGTTAGTAGTTCTGCAATTTCACATTCGAGTTCCTTCAGAACTCTTGAGTGAATTCTATCTGGTCCTGGTGACGTATTACTATTAGTTTATCAATTTGTTCCTCTAGTGACACCAATCTGGGACCATTCCTCAGATTTGTCACCTAAAAAGAATGGCTCAGGTTTGGGAATTTTCCTCACATCCTCAGCCGTGAAGAGTGATGGAAAGAATTAATTTAGTTTCTCCGCAATGGCCTGATCATCCTTGAGTGCTCCTATAGCATCTCAATCGTCCAATGGCCCCCACTGGATGTTTAGCAGGCTTCCTGCTTCTGATATACTTTTTAAAAAAAATTGCTATTACTTTGAGTCTTTGGCTAGCTGTTCTTCAAATTCTTTTTTGTCCTTCCTAATTATATTTTTACACTTCATTTGCCAGAGTTTCTCCTTTCTATTTTCCTCACTAGGATTTAACTTCCACTTTTTAAAGGATGTCTTTTTTTTTCTCACTGGTTCTTTTACTTTGTTGTTTAGCCACGGTGGCACTTTTTGGTTCTATTAGTATGTTTTTTAATTTAAGTTGAGCCTCTATTACAGTGTCTTTAAAAAGTTTCCATGCAGCTTGCAGGGATTTCATTTTTGGCACTGTACCTTTTAATTTCTGTTTAACTAATATCCTCATTTTTGTATAGTCCCCCTTTCTGAAATTAAATGCTACACTGCTGTGGTGTTTTCCCCACCACAGGGATGTTAAATTAAATTATATTATAGTCACTATTACCAAGCAGTCCAGCTATATTCACATCTTGGAATAAAGAATTGCCTCTCCTCTTATGGGTTCTATGACTAGCTGCTCCAAGAAGCAGTCATTTAAGGTGTCGAGAAACTTTACCTCTGCATCCCATCCTCAGGTGACATGTACCCAGTCAATATGGGGATAGTTGAAATCCCCCATTATTATTGAGTTTTTTATTTTTATAGCCTCTCTAATCTCCCTGAGCATTTCACAGTCACTGTCACAATCCTGTTCAGATGGTCAGTAATATATCCCAACTGCTATATTCTTATTATTCAAACATGGAATTACTATCCATAGAGGTTTTATGATACACTTTGGTTCATCTGAGATTTTTACTTCAGTTGATCCTATGCTTTCTTTCACATATAGTGCCACTCCCCCACCAGCACGACCTGTTCTGTCCTTCCTGATATATTTTGTTCCCTGGTATTACTGTGCCCCACTGATTATCCTCATTCCATCAAGTTTCTGTGATGCCTATTATATCAATATCCTCATTTAAGACGAGGCACTCTAGTTCACCCATCTTATTATCCTACCCATATTTTATCATCTTCCATCCTCTCCTCCTTACTAGGACATAGAGTATCTCCATTAATAGATCCTCCTTTAAGAGATCTGTTGCCTCCCAGCATGGAGTTTTGGTGGGAGAGTGGAGAAAGACTGCACTGTGGAGCTAACGTTTTTTTACTGAGCTGTGTCATAGAGGTCATGACTGCCTGCTGTGGAGTTAGCTTCTACTTGATTTCATTTAGCATTGTAATTTTCTGTAGAAAAGTTCCTAGAATTTCAAGAGGGGACTTGTTTAAACATTTATAAACCCAAATAAATAAATTTATTCTCAAAGATCTTCTGTCATTTCCCATAAAGGTGCTCTCAAATTCCAACTCTTAATTATTTTCTTCCAACCTAAATTCCTTCTTATACTTTTAGCTTTTCATTTCTGTTCTAAAATTGTTCCATGGTGTTTCTGCGGACCGTCACATAACAACTGCATTCTTCTCCAGAGGTGTCTGCGCTCTAGTGGTGATTCACGTGAACCCTAGATATTATACAATGTCACTTAATTCCCTCTTAGGGTGTGGGGTGCTAATTTAATTTATAAAATACCTGCAATAAAGGAGTTATAAAGGTACATATTATTTATATTATTATTAACATTATTAGCAATTTTAAATTTTATAACCATTCTTATTGGGGCACATAAAATCCAAAAGTTTGGTTCTTACATATAGGCTATTAAGAGAATTTCAGGCCTGAGAATATCAAAATGGTGGATTTCAATACCCAAACTGCATTTTACTCTATTCCCGTTTCCTACCCTTCTTCTTTCCTTCTAGCCTTTGAAGTTGTAAAAAGTTACCGTACAAAAGTACGTATCTTTCAAAGCTCTGTCCTAGTAGTGAGTTCTGACCAATTTATCATTCTGACCAATTTATCATTTTATAACTCTTCATGCCGATTTCATGCCTCTGCCTATATGGACAAAAAGCCTCATTTACGTTAAGTGCACCATTCTGCACTAGTTGGAGCACAAAGAGCACCCATCACAAATATCAGCTTTGTCAGCACACAATGATGTGCTCTCAGGGCCATTTTAAGGGCTTTTTTTTTAAACGGTATTTAACTTCCGTTTATATTCTGTAAAAGGGAGATAAGAATACTTCCTTTCAAAGTCTGTTGAAGTCTTTACTAAGACGCTCATTAACATCAGTGGGATTTGGATCAGGAATTTCCATGCACTGAAGTGCTTGCAGTCTATTGTCCTGTACTGTTTGTACACCTCAGTTCCTCAATCTCAGTTGGGGCTTCTAGGTGCTATGACAATGCAGATAATTAAAAATAATGTAAAAGACCTTATGAGTACACCTGTGCCTTCCTAATATGACATGTTGGCCCTGAGAATCAATCCTGCTTTTTTCTTTTCTTACCCTTTTTCGGGTGTTCTTTCACCCTTTCTGTTGCTAATACCAGAAAAAAGAGGGTTGTGTAGTAGTTAGAGCAGAAGATTGGGCTCAAATGATATGGTGCTATGAAACACTGGGTCTCAAATTACCCATCTGTAATATGGGGATAATACCTCCTGAGTAGGGGGTTAAGTTTTAATACTCCTAAAGTATTTTCGGGTCCTCAGGTGAAAGTTGTTGTGTTGGTGCAGAGGTTTATTTGCAATATACATATTTAAAGCAAATCACAGTTGACAAAGGAAGCATGTTTTTAAACTGCTGGGTATTTTCAATTAACATTTTAGGGGTTGCAGTACGTCGGATTGCATGTTGTATTCAATTATGCATATTTATAATTTTCTCTCTTTCAGGCTGTTCCCTATTCCAGAGAATTCAAACAGAAATACGATTACTTCAGGAAGAAGTTAAAGAAACCAGTAAGTAATTGCCTGATCTGTGTTGGAGCCAATTGCCTTAGGGTAGGAAAACAACAATTGACTGCCCCAAGAATAGATAAGCAGTCCTGTACTCTATTACTGTACAGTCACCAGTTTTCCCTGCTCGTCCTATCACAGCTAGCTGAATATGAACAAATTGACTGAAGCTTTCCTGTATGGATCAAAAACGCTTTCAATCTCAACCAAAACTGGTAACTTGAGCCTTGAGGCCTGGGTTTCATTTATAAATGGACAATTAAAGCAGTGAGGCAACAAAGAAGCAGCAACAACTTAATATCACCACAGAGTTTACACTAATTGACATGTGTGAGGACAGGTTCAGATGAAAATCCAAGCCTTGAATGGGCATAAGGACTGAGACTTCCCTCTCACCTCAGAGGTGGTCTGTGCAAGAGCATTGTCACAGGAAATTGGCACAGCAGTGGGGAAGTTGGTGTTGCTGCCACTTATGGTATATTGGGTCTGTGAACAAAGAGGACTTCAATCATCAACATCTTTCACCAGCACTAAAAATCACTTCATGAAAATAAGAGACGAGTGCTCAATGCTAACTTGCCTATGGTATTGATTGGCTCAATAATGATTTTAAAGTTTTGGTAGCCATAACCAGATTACAGGGGGTCCTGAGGCATTCTTTTGCTATACATTGATATCTCCTTACCTTTGCATCCAAATCTGTGAGGGCTGCTTCTTTCACTGTATTAAAATGCAGCACTTCACAGGCACCAAATAGCAATTTTAGCAGCCGTGTTAGTCTGTATTTGCAAAAGAAAAGGAGTACTTATGGCACTTTAGAGACTAACAAATTTATTTGAGCATAAGCTTTCGTGAGCTACAGCTGTGGAAAAAATCCAATGAAGTGAGCTGTAGCTCACGAAAGCTTATGCTCAAATAAATTTGTTAGTCTCTAAGGTGCCACAAGTACTCCTTTTCTTTTGCAAATAGCAATTGGCTTTCTGCTGCATTAAACAATATAATTGGCAGTAAAAATGTTTACTTCAAGCCCATCTTAGCAGGAAAACTAGACATTTTTTTCCAATTTCTCTCCTGTCGCTTGTCTGTTCATCCCACCTTATTTTCATTCTGCTTATTCCACACACACATACTTACTTCTCCTTTGCTTTTTTGCTATTTTTCTTTTTCTGTTGACTAATTTTCCTTAATATGCAGAATAGGATGGAAACCTTTGAGCCATTACAATGGAGCTGGCCCAGACTTACAGGGTGCTGGAGAAACCTTTGATTCCTTAGCTGGGTTACTCACTGCTCTATGCTGTCATCTTAATACTGCTAGCAATGACGTGTAGGCTATGCATTCAAACCAACATTTCTCTTTTCGTGTAGGCTGATATACCAAACAGATTTGAGATGAAACTACACAGAAATAATATTTTTGAGGAATCCTATAGAAGAATCATGTCTGTGAAAAGGTCTGATGTACTAAAAGCCAGACTCTGGATTGAATTTGAGTCAGAAAAAGGACTTGACTATGGAGGCGTGGCCAGAGAATGGTTCTTCCTGTTGTCTAAGGAGATGTTTAATCCTTATTATGGACTCTTTGAATATTCAGCAACGTAAGTGTCCATTAAAATATTTCCATTGTAAGTGATCTAGATTAGTATTTGGATATAAAAAAATGTTATGTAGTAGAGCCCTTAGATTTTTCTTGGGATGTACTTTTAAGTTCTTTAACCAAGACCAGTGTAAAATGTCTCTCTCTATACTGTGGTTTGTTACTTATTCCAGGAAACCTTCTGAAATGAAACTGCAGCTGTGATCTATTTGGCAACTTTCATTGTTTTGTAAATATTCCACGTTGTTTTGCAAGGCAACATACTGTATGCATTTGTATGACTAGCTAGCAGTAGTGAAAGGAATGGTGCAAGAGAAGGGGCTCTTTTTATGCCACTCCCAATACAATGCATGGTTGTTGCTTGTTTCAAGTTCTGGGGTTTGAGTTGAAATTCAGCTCTCGTGGGCCAGCTTCTCGTTTACACTAACAACCCTTTACACAACTCTGGCACTATAAATGGGCCTTAAAGTGGGAGTGAATTACATTTACACTCATTGTAAGGCCCGTTTATGTTGCCAGAGCAGTGTAAATGAGAAGCTGTCCCTTGTACTCAAAGTGCCTGTGTAATGTAATGACACTATGTAATGTCATGTTATGTACTTAACTACTAATACAGTGGTTAAAGATTGATTTGTTTATTGCAGGCAGTGCTTTCTGTGTTTGGTGTCAATATCGAGTTCACTACTTTTTTCCAATAAAAGTATTGAGTAGGCTGTAAAGGAGATGAACTATATAAACAAGAAATACCTTATTCTGTGCATCAGCTTCTCTTTTCTTTTCTTTTTAAACAATTGCACAACTTGCAAAGGAGCGTTCTATTTTTGTGTATAAGAAGCACAAGATTGTAAAATATATGACTAGTTCAAAGTGCTGCAGAAATGTTTTTGCCTTTGAAAAGTCCTTTTCATTCATTGGATATATGTAACAATGCATGAATATTTTAAATTAAAACTATTTAAGTTTTAAATTCAATTTGGCAGAAAAAGAGTAACAAGAAATCCCACTGAAGCAAGAATCGTCATTAAAAACAGGAATAAAAAATCATTACAGATGACATTTTAACCTATGCTACTAGGAAGCTTATTTTTTCCCCCTAACATCGTGGTAATAAAATGAATTTAGAATTCATGCTTGGAAATACTCATATTTCCAAAGTATCACTTACCTATTAGTGTAGTCATTCAGTCCCCCATTGCTGTGTGGATCACATTACTGTTTAACTCTTACAAGATATACAGACGCTCCCCGGGTTACGCAAGACCTGACTTACGCAAATCCACACTTACAGAAAAAGTTACGTACGCTAGAAATAGGAGGTGGGGTTTTTTTTGTTTTGTTGGGTTTTTTGCATAATGGTCAGGTATACGTTTCTGACTTACCAAAATTCGAGTTACGCAATGTGTTCCGGAACTGAATGATTGCATAAGTTGGGGAGCATCTGTATTCAGTCTGAAGAATATAAACTAGGTAGAATCTATCCATGGTTTTGTGAGTTTTTTAATAAATCCATTGTCATATTAGTACAATGACTTTATAGCAAATTTGGCAAGTACTGTATTCTTAGCTCTAGTTCTCTCCAGGCTTAATCATAAGAATCTGTATTGTTCAGAGGTGGAATCAGGGCCAGCTCTAGGTTTTTTGCTGCCCCAAGCAAAAAATTTGCCACCCCAAGCTCAGAGAGCGCAACCGCCCCTAGAATTGTGTCACCCCAAGCACATGCTTGGTGCCTAGAGCCGGTCCTGGGTGGAATTCTGGCTATGACTCAGGTGCCAGGGAACTTTGCACCCTGAAGATCTCTTGCATTTCTTGCAAGATCTCCACTTTCTTTTACATTTCCCTCTCCCTTCACTTGTTTTTTTCAAAGGCTTCTCCTCAAGCAACGTTTCCTTCGATGAAGGGGAACTATGCAAGGCTCTTTTCTGAGCCAGTCAGGGTATGTCTACGCTGCAGTGTAAACCCAGGGTTAGTGGGACTCAAATCAGTTGACCCATGATAGGAAACCCTGGGCTTGAGCATCTATGTTGTGTATTAACCCTATTTTAAGACTTTTCTCACCCGTGCTTGAACCTAGGGCTCTGGGACCCACACTGCAGTGCACAGACCTGAGTCAAAGAAACCATATCCCAGAGTCCCCTACTCTTCCCCCATACACACACCAAAATGTGGCTGCCATAGCCCTAGGACTATGGTGCACTGTGGGAAATCTTTACTGCTTGACATGCAGGAAGCAGCTTGCTTTGCAAAAGGCTTGATTGATTTGCAAAACAGGAGGCTCTCTGATAATGTGCTTGCAGATCAGTGATGAGAAGAATTGGCTTCTGTTTTTAATAGTGTGGATTTCAGATTGTTCAGAAAGAGACAACGAAGGAAATTGTCCCATGGAACTGAGATACTTCCAGCTGACTCCTGGAACCCAAGTCAAGCGGGGCTGCATCTACACTGCAAAGCAATAGAGCTCAGACCCAGGTCGTGGCTTAACTTGAGCTCAGACCCTCAGCCCTGCAGGGTCCTGGGACCCTGGGTCCAGGTCCTGGGACCCTGGATCCCAGCCCTGGGTTAGCATAATAATAGTGTAGACACAAGGGGGGTTAGGCTTGAGCCCAGGCTTAAGCCCGGGCTTATATTGTTGGTGTAGTCATACCCTCAGTGCTGTTCAATGTGCCCGCAAGAGGACACTCCTAGAGATAGTCATATTAAGTGCTCTCGGGTGAAAGTCTGGTTCTGTTGAAGTCAGTGGGAGTTTTGCCATTGACTTCAATAGAGCCAGGCTTTCACCCTGTCTTCCACAAGGGCCAGGTGTAATATTTTTTACTTTTGTCAGCCAGAGAGTTCAGGGCTCACATTGTGACCAGCAACATGGCAAAGGTCATGGGATCATTGTGTTTATTGTAGCAATCTATTATTTTTCTGTTCATGCGTCATCATTTTACAGCTCTCCTCTTATTTGTCCTTGTGCCCTTCTTTTCCTCCAGCATACAAACTGGGTGAAAGAATATTCTCACTTCATTCTAGAGCTTGCTGTGGTGCCAATGGCCCATCTCTATGTTAAGATTTTTTTTAAACAATTAGACATTTATATGAATAAGAATAGTATTGGCTGTTAGGTTTAGCGACAGGAATGATAAAATTACAGCAGCAGCAGCAGCCCTTGCGCTTCATGGCATGACCTGATCACTCGCTCAGGTCATGTCTTAGACTGTAAACCCTTCAAAACAAGGACTATGTCCTTTTCTGTGTTTGTACATGTCTCAGTTTGATCATCTAGTGAAGGCTATAGAGGTATTGCATGAGAATAGGGTGTAATGCCTTTCTCACCTAGCCTGCATTCACCACACTTGGAGACAGGTATCACACAAGTGGCAATGTCAGTCACTTCTGGTATGGTGATTCTTATATTCCTAACAATACAGTTTTGACTCCCTCACCCCAGTAAGCAATCTGTAAAATGCAGCAGCTAAGGCACACGAAGACAAATTTAAATACTGAGCTACTTGACTGCAGAAATAGAAAATAGATGGCCCAAAGTCAAATTACTTATTAATGTATCTGAAGTCAACTACTTGATTATTTAAACAGTTTTTTTTTCTCTTTTTTTTTAAAAAAAAAAAAAAAGGGACAACTATACCCTTCAGATTAATCCCAATTCAGGTCTTTGTAATGAAGATCATCTGTCCTATTTCACATTTATTGGACGAGTTGCTGGCCTGGCAGTGTTTCATGGAAAGCTATTAGATGGTGAGTTTAAAAAAAATAATAATAAATGTTGTTATGGCATGTGTAATTTTTACTGACTTTTACTCCTGTGAGCCCTTGCAGAGCCAGCATAGCTAAAGGAGAGTGAGCTGCATTCTGTTCCTGTTAGCACATCACTTACAGAATTGCTTCCTATGTTTAAAACAGCCACAGCTGAAGGCTGTGACGTTGCACAAGTGGCAGTGAGGATATAATTTGATCTGTAGAATCTTTATTACTGGTGTGGTGTGAGTGAGAAATATTCCAGGTTGACCTTGGGATCCTGAAATAAGCAGGCAGTTACGAAGATGACTCTTTCTAAACTGAATCCATTTTATCTGGAGTCACTAAGGCACAATAAACCATGCAACTTCACAATGTCATTTTTATAGTCACTTTGCAGAGCAGAATGGCACCTCGTAAACTGGAAGCTCAACCCTTGGACCTAAATTCTCCAGATTTTACATCTCTTTTACATTGTAGCTCCATTGATAGTTACACTGCCATAAATCTGTTGCCATGGAGTAGAGAACTGGTCCTTCTGTGCTTACAGAAAAGATGAGAAAGTCGTGTTGACTTAAGCAGTTGTATCTGTGTTAATAGAGTGGAATTTCTTTGCCATTGGCAAGCTAAAGCAATATGACGCTGTTTTAAACCGGAACAAATCTATTCTATGCCTTGACCTATGGTGGGTAAAGCAGAATAGTGGAGGTTACACTCTCTTTCCTCCACTGCCTGGATGATTTTATCTTTTAACAAATTAATAATTGGAATTGCCTCAAGCTACACCATAACCTTGAGGCAATATATAATACTAAAATATGGGTTTTCTGTGCAGCTGCTGTAGCTGGAGTACTAGTGCTATTTCAACTCTGTAAGAATGACAGTGGATGTGGATGCTGGGTGGATTGTTGTGGAAGGCTAGGGATAGTGATCAGTTTTAATGACAACAGTAACACAGGACACTTCCTAGGGACTGTTGTAATGAGTGGCTGTGGTTAATGAACCGCCCCCTGGCTTCACTTCAGGATGTCATCTCTTTTAGCAGATTGTTAATCCCCAAGAAATGTCCTATGCTTGTACTGTTACTACTCAAATATATTACACTGCAATGGCTGCTAATTATAATTTTTTGTTTTACGCTTGCTAATCTGATATCAATGTGATATTTTTTTCTTTTCTAATTCTCTCCATATCATTTCCTTGGGACATTGAAAGGTGTGAAAGAGTGCTGGTTTTAGCGGTGTTATTATTTACTGAGTCAATCTATTTACTTGTGCCTCTTGGGGTTGTTTTTTTAGGCTTCTTCATCAGGCCTTTTTATAAGATGATGCTAGGGAAACAAATAACACTGAAAGACATGGAGTCAGTGGTAAGTGAACACTTAAAACTTATTAGTGTTAAGAGCGACATGGTGGGCGAGGTAATATCTGTTATTGGATCAACTTCTGTTGGTGAGAGAGACAAGCTTTTGTACTCCACAGAGCTCTTTTTCAGGTCTGGCTCCTTGAGCTCAAAAGTTTGTCTCTTTCACCAACAGAAACTGGTCTAATAAAATATATTACCTCATCCACCTTCTCGCTCTCATATTCTGGGGCCAAAACGGCTACAACATCACTGCAAATAACTTCTTAGTGTTGTCAATTACATGAGTTTCTTCTCTGGGGAAACTGTAAAAGCTAATACTTCTAATAAACTACACAAGTTAGAGCGGTGAGAACTTGGGGAACATTTCTTATTTTTTAATAGAGGTACTTTTGAGTCTGCCAAGATAGTGATTTTAGGGGGTAATTCATTAAAATTATGGGGGAAAATAGGTCAATTAGAAAAACAACTTGAGGTGCTTTTTTGTTTTCTTATTTATGCTGTAGACTTTCTGCTTCCTCCTTTCCCTTCCCAAACTAAGTAGACCAGTGGGCAGGCAATATAGAATCATAGAAATGTAAGGCTGGAAGGGACCTGGAGAGGCCATCGAGTCCACTCTCCTGTGATGAGGCCAGACCAAATAAAGCTAGACCAGCCCTGACAGGTTTTAGTCCCACCTGTTCTGAGAAACCTCCAGTGATGGGGATTCCACAGTCTCCTTTGGCAGCCTGTTCTACAGCTTAACTACTCTTATAGTTAGAAAGTTTTTCCTAATATCTCATCTACATCTCCTTTGCTTCAGATTAAGTCCATTACTTCTTGACCTAGCTTCAGTGGACATGGAAGGGAATTGGTCACCATCCTCTTAACATATTTGAAGACTGTTATCGGGTTTCTCCTCAGATGTCTTTTTTTCAAAACGAAATGTGCTCAGTTTTTGTTATCCTTTCCTCATAGGTCCTGTTTCCTAAGCCTTTTTATCATTTTTGTTGCTCTTTCTGGGCTCTAGGCAGTTTAAACTCTTTCGTAAAGAGTGGCACTGGGAATTGGACACAATCCTCTAGCTGAGGCCTATCCCCAGGACAGTTACCTCTGTGACTAGAGCAGGACAATTATCTCTGTGACTTACATTTTTACTGAGGGAATTCTGCACCAAAAGAACAAAAATTCTGAAAAATTTTGCATGTCAATAAAGGTGTGGAGGCTCTAACATGGCAATGGGGTGCACAGGCCACAGAGGTGGGAGATCACTCTGCAAGTCCCCCCCACCCCTAGACACAGATTCAGGGGTGAGGCTGCACCTGACCTTGACAAAGCCCAATGGCTGGGCCTGCCCCAGAAACACTCCAGAGCCCTGCCCCACCACAACAGGTGTACCAAGATAGTAAGTGAGAAGGACAAAGTCTCAAATGGATGCCCAGCCCTGACCCCCAATCCAGGTATGGAAAGGCAGGCTCAGCCTGGCAGGATCCAAGTGTGGAGGGGCTTAGTATGGGGGGATCCAGGTGTGGGGTGAGAGGATTCTGTCTGGGGCAATCTGGGTGTGAGCAACTCAGTGGGGGGTCCAGGTGCAGGGGGATCTGGATGCATAGGGGCTCATTGTGGGGTTCCAGGTGCAGGGGTAATGGGAGTCTGCAGGGGTGTCCAGGTGAAAGTGGTTGGGGCTCAGTGAGGAGGTCTGGGAGTTGGGAGAAGTCAGTGTCTGGGGGACTCTGGGGGGCGGGGACCAAGTGCTGGGGGAGAGGCAGCTTGTTGAGGCTCAGTGGGGCGGGGGGTCCAGGTGTGGGGGCCTTATCGGGTGGTCCAGGTGCAGGAGGAGTGAAGCTCAGCGGGGTGGGGGTTTGAGTGCTGGGAGCTCGGCGTGGGTGGTCTGGGTACAGGGATGGGGGTTCGGATGCAGGGGATGAGGCTTGGTGTGGGGTTCTGGGTGCAGAAGGATGCGGCTCGGCAGGGGGCGTCTGGGTATGGGAGGTCCGGATGCCTGGGGGTTGGGCAGATGGGAGAGCAGCTCCCTCTACAATGACCCCACTCTCCATGGCTGAGGAGAAGTGGGGGACAGGAAACTGGGGGGGGGAGGAGAGGTGCAGAGCTTCCTGCAGCCAAGGGAGGTTTCTGGGGTTGTGTCTTGACCCAGCTGCTTCTTGAAGGGGAAGAGTAAGTTCTGTCCTCCCCTGTCCCCAGCCCAGCCAGGACTAGCAGCTGAGCCCAGTGCAGGGTAGGAGCCACCAACCAGGGTGTTCCCAGCCCTGGACACCTCTCCCCACCCCTGCAGTGATTTACGTGCTCTGTCGAGGTTGAAAAATTCCAAATTTAGCTCTGTCTCATAACTAGGTATAAGTGGTTTCTATTAAGCCAATAGAACGGGGTGGGCAAATATTTTGGCCTGATGGCAACATCAGGGTTGCGAAACTGTATGGCAGGCCGTGTAGGGAAGGCTGTGCCTCCTTAAATAGCCTGGCCCCCACCCTCTATCTGCCCTCTCCCACTTCCTGCCCCCTGACTGCCCCCCTCAGAACCCCCAATCCATTCAACCCTCCTTGTCCTCTGACTGTCCCACCCCCGCCCTCTGACAGCCCCCCCGGGACTCCCACGCCTATTCAACCACACCTTACCATGGGATGGGGTTCAAGGTCTTGATAATCACCCGGATCATTTCTGTTATTCGTGCAACCAGATGTAAAACCGATGCCGCCTGATTAGTTCTTAGTTCTACAACAACTCTTCTTGGTCTTCTCGACAGTTTGTTCAGTGGGAGAGGAGCAAGATGCAGTTGATCTTTGTTGGTGCCTAGAGTGTCACGGGTATCTTTCTATCAGTGACACATTACAGTGAACGCACTGCTTTAAAAATGCTGTTCAGCGGCTTGATCTATGCTCCTTCTCCCACTGTCTTTGTCATACTCACTAGAGTTTGCTTATCACTTGTTCAATTAAATGAATAAACTCTATTCTGATCTGATTCTGAGTTAATAACAAACTTTTCACTTACTTTTTTTGCCTCTTGTAATTGGAAACCTTAATTTTTTATCACTTTTGCTGGTGCCGTTTTCACTATTCTTTTTGTTTTGTTTTTTCTCTCCTGTTGGCTCACTCTTTCATTGTAAATCTAATAGAAGTTGAAGATATGAGCCATCCAGGGAAACAGTGGGCATCTAGTAATTGATGGATATTTTCAACTTAATAAAGCAATTGAATAAATTGGTATCAACTTTGCCTTGGAATGAAATGATACTACTGGGCTATTATAGACCATTTTAATTTGATTTATTTTTGTATAATTAACACAGTCAAGAGTGTGAACATAGAAAATATAGTATTCAGGAATAATGTAAATTAATAATGCAAACTATCTGATTTCCACTTTATTATAGCTGTACCAATATGAAAAGGAAGACTGTACATTCAGATAAGAAATGTGAGAGATTGCAGTCCATTTTAATTATTTCTAGAGCTCTAATTTCAGTTTATTGGTTTTTATATTTACAGACTATAGCATGTAATGTCAAGTAAACAATAATGTACGCATTTTCAAAGAGTGCTTAATTGTAACCTGTTCTGTTACTACAGGATAGTGAATATTATAACTCTTTGAAATGGATCCTGGAAAATGACCCTACGGAGCTGGATCTCATGTTTTGCATAGATGAGGAAAACTTTGGACAGGTATGTATCAGTTACTAAAAAAGAAAACAAAGATTTCAAACTTATCTTTCCTTCTTTACTTGTCAGTTACTGCCAAACATTTACTAATGCTGGGCAATATTTGTGGTTTGGGAACTCAATCAGAATTTTCAAGTGTTAATGGTCAGTGCTGCCAACTGCCATGCAGGCTTCCGATCCTGGACTCCTTTCTCCAGGGGTCAGCTGAGACTATGGGAAAGTTCCATAAGTAAGTCCATTCAGGCCGAGTGGCCAGGAGGTCACTACATAGCAATCCTCTCATACCAACTGTATGGGAAGCAGTGGTGTACACAGGCTCTTCCTCAACACTGTGTTAGAAAAGTTCCTCAGCTTTTGTTCTGGAGGGACCACCTCTGGGGTGAGAGAGTAGGTGTCTTGATGCCCTATGCAGACTTTGGGCTCTGTGATCAGACTGCCAATTAAGGTGCCAAGTGAAGATGGGGTTGGTTTGTTTTTACTATATAGACACTATTGAAAATGAACTAGATCAAGAACAACCAACTTATTACTGGGGGAGCTGGTAGCAAATGCTATTTTTACATTGCCTAACATTCTCCATTATAAAAGATTCTTGTGACATTCTTTTTAGAAGCTCTTGCACCACCTATGTTTGCAGCAGACCTTTGATATTCGCAGGGAGACCCACCCTGAGGCTACCAAAGTGCCTTTTCTTTGTCCCATGAAATTCCATTAAGCCTTTGCTGAGAAACTGTTAAAAATCACTATTTTCTGTCTCTCACTTACATTTGTCAGGAAAACTCTGGCAGCCTGCCAAAGTAACTAAACACCACAAATGTTCGAAGGTAGTGGTTCCCAAAGTTTTCAGAAGTGCTCTCTTCCCTCCTGGAGCTGGGGGGAGGGGGGGGGGAGTATGACAGGGGTAATGGGGCCGAGGCTGGGGCCGCAGCTGTGGGAGGTTCTGGGGTTGGGTCCAGGAACGAAGCTACAGCCAGGGGTCAATGACGGCTAGCACTGGGAGTGGAGCCACAGCCAGGGCTGGGAACGGAGCTACGGCTGGGCCACAGAGTGGGCCTGCAGCCGGGTGTGGAGCTGTGGCTGGGGGCAGAGCGGGGCTGGTTGGCGCTCCCTCCCTGCCCCCCATGGCGACTGGCCGAGGCCCTGCCACCCCCCCCTCAAATGTTCCTCCACACCCCACTGTTCTAAGGCCTGGTTTCCACCACTGACAAGGCAGCATGGGCTACTTTGGAGCGCCTGGAAGCTAACAGAATAGTTGTGGCAAGGAAAGGGGAAAGGAACTGGGCTGGATTCCCTTCCCCCACACTCAACACACTGCCTTAGTGGCACAAGATGCCCGCTGGGGGCAGTACATGGAACTGGATCAGGCTTCCACACTCCCTCCACAAGTCTCCCCCCTGCACACTTAGACTAGCATCTGGCCCCAGCAATCCATTCCCTCTTCCCCTTCCACTTGGGGCACCACAAAGGCTAGAGCTCCCCCATTTCCCAGAGGGGTGCAGAGGGCTAGAGAGAGACTCAGGCCACGGTCCTCCCAGCCTCTGGGAGAGCCACATAGGGCAGGAACTTCCTCAACTTCTGGGTGGTGGGGGAAGAGAGATACAGGCCAGGTTGGGCATCCATTTCTTTTCTTTCTCTACTCCCTCCACCTGACTACCCCCAGTCCCACCATCTGGCCAGCAGTCCATCTCTCTTAGGTGCCTCTCCTGGGGCCAGCCAGTATCCATGTCATTTGGGAGTGGTGGAGGGGTGGCATTGCCTGATTTGTCTCTTGTCACCTCCTTTCTGCAATGGTAGAATTGAAAACATTCCCCTTCCTTCTGGTCTACTACTTTCCCTCTCAACTTTGAGACTGGTAGACTCCCCACATTAATGCAGAGAAATCCCCCAAGTAGCAGTGGCACGTACAGGAGTATTTCCAGTCTGACTGCAGTAGACTGGGGTTAGGAATGGTAAACAAGGAATTTTAAAAGGAAGGATACTTCTTGCTTCCCCCAAAAGATATAAATGGAAGCAGGTCATTGGTAAGGGAGTATGGTACCTGTTACAGGACTGAGGAATCACAGCTCAGCCAGAGACTAATGAAACTCACAACTAGACAAAATGCTGACAGCTCCTTTTGCTGCAAAAGCCTTTAGAAGGTAGCATATGTGTTAGATGATACAACAGCCCAAATTTTCTCCAATAGTTGATTTCACTGTATCACACCGAAGTGCTCTGAGGAACTAGCTCCCTGAGAATCTTTTTGTGTAAGTGACTGGATGAAATCCTTAAGGAAGTTGTGTATACCAGAGGGGAGACATCTTTGCTTCCTGAATTTGCTTTGTCCTTGATATTTTTATTGTTTATACATAGACCAAAAATATGCAAGAAGTGAAGAACGGTAATAGAATTTCAAACATCTGTTCTTTCTGCTTTAATGAACAACAGGAGGGATTTTGATAGTTCTTACAAACAAGGCAGGAAATCCATGGGGTGGTATTATAAATATGTGAAGTGCTGGGGAGCCTCCTTTCAAGAACAGAAAATGAAAGGACGCTGTGCTACATTCAGAGCCCATAATGGCTCTGAGATTTTCTTATTGTCTAAATACAGTGTAGCTTCTGGTGTTGGGAACAAAACAAGCAACAAAATCCTGCCTCTTCCTGGATGCCATTATTTGTGTCTGGGATCTGAATATCTTTATCCCCTTTGACCAGGAGACTAAAGTTGTTCTTTTATTTGTGATTTTCTTTTGTTGTCTTCTCTGACCTTCAGGTATTACATAGCTGGGAGTCTCTGTGCTCTGCATGTGTGTCCGTCCCATGTTGGTGATAGTTTTTATAAAATCTCTCTTCTCTCAGCACCATTTTACTAGGTACTTAGTTTATTGTTGTGTCCCCAGTTACTGGGGACTTCTGAAATGAAGATGCTGAGAGCGAAGTACAAGGTTATACCTAACATGGGCTAGATTCACTTCATGGGTTCCACCATAGAACTAGACTTCAGGATTTGGCAGTAGAAATTGCCAGGAGCAGAATAGCAACTTAAAGTCAACCAGTGCCTTTCATCCTTTGTCTCCCTTAAGATGAATCCTAGACCAAATTTCAGAATAGCAACCGTGTTAGTCTGTATTTACAAAAAGAAAAGGAGTAATTGTGGCACCTTAGAGACAAACAAATTTATTTGAGCATAAGCTTTCATGAGCTACAGCTCACTTCATTGGATGAATTCAGTGGAAAATACAGTGGGGAAATTTATGTACATAGAGAACATGAAACAATGGGTGTTACCATACACACTGTAACGAGAGTGATCACTTAAGGTGAGCTATTACTAACAGGAGAGCCGGTTACTGCTTGAAATTACTTCAATTGCTTCAATTACTGCTTGAAATTATTTCTTTCCAACTGGTTTTTGAATGTTACAATTCTTGACGTCTGATTTGTGTCCATTTATTGTTTTACGTAGAGACTGTCCAGGCCAAATGCACATCCTGCACTGCAGGAGCGAATCAAAGCTCATGTTTGCACTGTAGGTGTAGTCACAGATTCCAACTAAATACCTAGAGTCCAATTCCTGCATAATGTGAACTTGGACTAATACTTCAGGGGGTTCTCTCAGGGACTTGTTTGGCTGTTCCCATGTGTTAGTCAGGAATCTGGAGAGACTAGCCTGAAGACATTGTATTTGCTTTCATGACAAATCTACTGTTGTTATTTTTTCCCTTTGCAGCTGCTGCTAAGGGGCATATGTTGTTTGACAGCTCATCTTGTGCTCAATCTGCCATTCCATTCGTTAATTAAAAGATCCCATTTTCTGGCTTATGCAGTGCTCATCCAGAGTCACTTTTGTTGAACTTTTGTTTGTCAGTTTTATTTTCCTCAGATCATTGTTTGCATCTGTTTTAGCTTACTGTAAATTTTGACATTTCTTGTTTTAAAGGATCTACCAATGAGTGAGTGGCAAACAAATACAGTAAATTGCTTTCAGTCTTGCTACTTTTTCCCCCATCTAGGCTACCTCACTTTCTAGCAGAATTATATAATCATCAGAAACGTTCTTTAGAATTCTGTGCTCCTGGTTTTTCTGCTTAACAAAATCTTCTACTCTGCTTTGTGGTGGTGCCCTTTTCCAAATCAAAGTTTCTCTGGTTATTATGCTGTCTGCTAACTTTTAAAATTCTTCAAAATACTTGTCTAGATCTTCGGATAGCTGTTTCACATTTTGCCCAAAACTGTAACATGTTCATTATCCAAATGATTCTTCATACTCTGACCTAGTGTTCTGATAATGTCCCTCCTGCTAAACAATTCAGTATTAATGAACCACTGAAGGAGATTTCATTTGTAGTGCGCGTCTCAGATCTGCATAGGTGCTGGGGCACTCTCTGGCCCTGGCACCACCTCAAATGGGAGGCTCAATAGAAAAGAGCATACAGCCTGGACTCTGTTTTCCTCACTTAAGCTCCACAGGGAATGATGTGTGTCACCCACCAGTCAGACGTCACCCTTTTAGCGACCCCAGCCATGTGAAATAAACCCCCCCCATACAGAATCTGGAGAAGGGGAGATGGAGCCATGGTAGTGAATGATATCCCCTTTTCTGCATGGGAAGAGGGGACATTCATGAATGGAGATGGAAGGAGAATGACCCAGACTCTGGTGTGGTAGTGGCAGTTCAGGAGATGCAGAGGGTAAAAGTGCCACCTTTATAGCCCCCAATCCTGTTTCCTCCACAGACTGGACCAGTCCCTACCATAAGTTAAAGCAACCCATGTCTGTCTTATGTCTAGTTGCCAGGGCCCCAGCACTCATTTTCTTTTACCCCTGGACCATGCTCCCTGTACTACCCAGGGGTTTGCCCATGCTGGAGAAATACTACCCCAGCCAGTTAAGCTGACATTGTAGCAGCTTTGTGTTGCTGGAAGATAGCCACCATAACAGGCTTGCTGTCCCAGGTGTTTTGAGGTGGTAATCCAAAAATTGCTTCACAGTCAATATAGTGCATAATGCAAGCTCATAAATGACCATACAGAAATCTGTCCTAATGATGCTAGCTTTAAATATGAAACATCTTGACACTCAGTAGAAAAGCCTCATTAGCTATTTTAACATATTAGTTACTTTTTAACACACATTGAAATCTATATGGGGTTAATTCATATAGCTTATGAATTAGAAAATAGTTTAACAGATACTTATGTAATAACTGTCTTCTAATGAACTTTTAACACGCTATTCAAAGATAGTAGATCTTAAAGATATATTTCCTAAAATAATTCCATGTTTTGTTTGTTTGTTTTTGTTTTGTCTTTTAAAATACAGACATATCAAGTCGATTTGAAGCCAAATGGGTCAGAAATCATGGTAACAAATGAAAACAAAAGGGAATATATTGAGTACGTATATACTTTATTGTATTAATTTAAAAGTCTAACTAACCATAGTAGCATGCCTTTTGGAACTTAACCTGCTAAGATATTACAGTGTGTAGCATAAACTCTACAGACAACTGATCATTAAGTAGAACAATCCTTTTTACTAACATGGCTTGTCTGAGTATTAGTGTTTTGCTGGTTTGAGTTTTAACATTTTTAATCACTGTAAAAAGTACAACCAAGACTAATCAACCCAATGCATGGAATGTATTAAAAGCCATCTTGATGTTTTGGCAGGTGGTTCTTTCAGTACTGGGTATCTATCCATTCTGGGTTTTGCCATTATTTATACTAATTAGCAAACAGTAAAGTTCTAATTAATGTATTAACAAGCATGCATAAACAAAACTCTTTTTACTTGCGTAGTATTTTATAAATGTTTTGTTCAGTATTCTGGTCACAATTCAGCAAGATGCATGAGAGTTAGGCACATGCTTAAGTAACATACTGAATTGGAATGTAAAAGGAATAGTTGCTACTTTTTTACTTTATATTGTTTGCAGTTTTCCAGTGTACTGACTGACTCTCATGGGGAAAACATTAGAAATTCTAATTTCTTCTCTGTTTTTATGATTTCTTTTCTGTTGCTGCTGTTAACATCTAAAATATACCTACGAGCCTAATTGTTTTTACTTGATTGAAGGCATGTCACTTTTCCTGACTATTGTGTTTGCAGACGCACAAAATTAGGTGCTATAAACATTTATTTTCTCTTTCTTCTTAATACTGAGCAATGAAGAAAAGCTCTGTTAGGGGGCTTATTCCTTCACTCACTTAATTCCCTGGTCCTTCTCGCATGAACAGAGAGCAACAATACCTGAAGTCCAAAGGTGCAAACAATTCGATGTTTATTGGGGTGAACTTCCAGCAAGCATGATTCCAGTTTCCTTCCTTAGTGTCCCCCTTCCCAGCTCTGACACCACAGAGCCTTTACCTGTGTCCCTGTTCCCATTTCCCCCTTTAGCAAAATATGATTCCAATTTCCCCACCCCCATTCCCTGTTCCCATTTCCCCCCCACACCCACTCACACACACTTCCTGATTGACTGCAGACTATATAGTAAAACTTGAGTTCTGCTTAGCTATACCTTAACCAATCATTTTACTGAAATTTAACTAACCAATCCTAACATATTGTAACATGATTATTTAACCAGTTATATCCCACCACCTTAATTAGTTTACACCCAGCAAAATTAATTATACAGCAGACAGAAACAACCACAGAACCAAACAGAGATTATACAGACAAACAATAGGGAAATGGGGACTACAGTGATAGAACAACAAAGAAATGAGGATTTCACATCCCAGCTGTTGATAAGTGAGTTCTTGCCAGACAGGATGCTATCAAACTTAGTTTCCTTTTACATCTTCTAGGCACTTCCCTTTCTCTGGAGGCAATAGGCATTATCAGGACAGGATTGTATACCTAACAGCCCAATAGCACCTTATTTCAATAATGACAGGTTTCAGAGTAGCAGCCGTTTAGTCTGTATTCGCAAAAAGAAAGAAAGAAAGCCGTAGCTCACGAAAGCTTATGCTCAAATAAATTTGTTAGTCTCTAAGGTGCCACAAGTCCTCCTTTTCTTATTTCAATGTGACTAGGTTGGAATGTGAGGATCTAACCATTCGCTTCCCAGCTTATGGCTGCCTCTGCTGCTTAGCCAAAGGCCTTAGCCTAAGAACAGGGCCTCGGACTGTCTCAGGAAGAGAAGGACCTTACGCCAGCAGACAGTGATTTTGATTCTTTCTTTTATACCTCTATAACTAACGAAGGGATAAGAATACACCTCCATTCTTAGAGTCTAGGCCTTTACAGACAGGCCTAAATATCTATATCCTAACAAGCTCCTTGAAAATCTTGGGCTATGTTGTGAAAGTTTGCACAACTGAGTTCTGCTTGCACCTACATATTTCCTGTGTTGACTCACATATTCAAGTTATTCTCAGAGCTGCGGAATGGGTAGTTTTTACTTGTACCCTTCCTTATTTCCACGTTGTACTCTCATTATATGGAAATAAATAGCATATCTTAAAAAATCCTTTCATAAAATTCCACAGGGATTCCTGCCCCCACTCCTCCCAGTACATAGAAATAATTTGTATTCTCCATTACACTAACAGTACTCAAGCTAATATGTATGAAAATAGAAACTACATCTTTGTCTTCCTCACCTTCTCTACCCACCAAAAAATAAAACATACAAACCAATAGCTGCTCACAATCCTGCCTGATAACTAAAATGTACCTCTTAAATGAACCCTATATTAATTATATGTTCACAATAATCAAGAGAGTGTGTTTGTGAATGTAGGGAAGGAATGAGGAAGGAATTGGAATTCTAAAGTGTTATTCAAAAAGACACAAAATGTTAATACAGAAGTGATTTAGTATTGGAAAAGAAGCAGCATAAATGTTTGAGTTTCGGTACACCGTTGGCAGTATAGATTGTTTAAATATAGTAGTCACTATTGTTTTCAGACTATTTAAATAATTTTACAGTCCTTCCTAGGAGATACTGTAGATCAGTATTCTTATTAAATCAAAAAACAAACAAAAAACCCTTCCCAAAAACTGAATTCCTTGTTTTATCCTTGTTTTAGGTGGATGTATCAGTGCTATTGTTTGTAGATATAATTTCTGTATAAATTAACTTAATCTGTAGAAAATTGTTAAAAGTTCCAAACTCTCATTCTTTTGGTCCTAAATCACACTCAGATGAATTCTGTTTTTAATGAATTGTTTGACTTTTCCTAAATAATCCATTAGTACAATGTATACCTTCTCTTGACCACTCGTATAATAAAATGCAGTAGTAATTTTTATAATGGTATGACAGTAAGCATTCATAATAGTGATATAGATTTCAGTCACAAAACAAGTAGTGCTACAAAATTTTAATGGAAATTCAGGCTGTAGGCAAAATTCAGAAGTTTTGCTTTTTAATTGAATTAGTGGAATGACTTACTATCCCAAATTCACTTGATATGTGTAAAACATACAAGCTAAGACTTAAAAATGGGTGCCTGAAGATAGGCCCTTAAGTCCATATTTAAATATCTAAATGAGTCAGTAACTTCCACTGGCTTCACTGGGAACTCCTGTGTGTTTCCGAGCTTTTGAAGGACAGACTATTTCTTTAGGTGCCTAAAAATAAGGATAAATAAGTATCTTAGTCTACCTTGAAGGTCCTATTTTTTAAAAACCTTAGCGTTTTCTAGGCTATTTCAATCAGAGACCAAGTTGTTTCACATGTTCTGCTTAAAATAAATTTAATCTCCATAGGAGAAAAAAAGATTAATTTAATTTAACTTCTGTACTTTTACTGCAAACACCTCCTAATGATGTGGAACAGTCATATCTAAAGATTTTTAAACATATGTTCAAATCCATTTAAATGTAAGCTGTTCATTGGGATTACTATTTTTTATACTCATCTGTGATTTTTTTTCACCACCTCATGTCTTCCCATGGAAATTTGAACAGTTAATGAAGAGATGCACATATTCATATGCTCAGTAGACATCCAAACTCAAGCATAAATTGGAGGCATTTTTCCCTTCGTTTGCTCTGTTTATTTTATATCAGTGTTTGATGAATGATTACTGAAGCTATAAATGAGAAACTGAAAACATTAGAATAGGAGAGATCTTTAAACATTCTGTTTATATCTTCTAATAAAAGTGTTTTTGTTTATCTGCTGTAGCTTAGTCATCCAGTGGAGGTTTGTAAACAGAGTTCAGAAACAAATGAATGCTTTCTTGGAGGTAAGCTTCATTAGTTGTTTTCTGCCAAATAATCTTTTCAATTTATTGTGGTAGAGCAAGATTCATCTTTTTTGCATGGACTTGTCAGGCCTCAAAGTTATGGATGGGAAATCTTGCAGGATCCCAAAATTCTACAGTGTTTAGAAAAAATTAGTAATATCCTGAAAATGCTTTTATGGTTCCTCTCCTGTAATATTCATTCTCTTTCAACTTAATTTTAAAGCCTTGAAAATCTTTTAAGTAACATGAACTTCTAACTGATGATCCTAACATTACCTTTCTATTGTGACCACCAACTATATTCCATTCTCAAAACCCTTCTTTTCCTCCCCAGCCAACAGCGATTACTTCTGTGCCACACTGCCATGCAATCATGGATCCTGGAACCCAGCGATCCCCAGATTCTACCTTTAATTCTCCCTTGTGTGTTTCAAATTTCATTGTAGTTCTATCCATTGCTGCACATTTTTCAGGCTCTGGCTTCTATAAAATTACAAGGATTGCTACTGCAGAGCACCAAAGGCCAAGTGTCTGGCTTCAGTCAGTTCCTCCCTCCCATCATTCACTAACAAGAATAATTTCATGCTTAGTCTTATGGATACCTCATAGTGGTTTGGGTTTTAGAAGCCGACAGAAATTCTGCTCGCCATAGGCCTGTTGAACTGAAAAATCCTTGTCTTAAAAAATAAATAAATAAAATCTCCATGCCACAATAAAATATTCACCATCTGGTATGGAAGTGTATGTTCATGTTGAGGAAGTTTGCTCTAAAATTAAGAAATGTCAGCCAAATGAAAACCAGATACTATAAATCTATTTTTGAGATGACATTAATTTTGTTTTGTTTTTCTTTCAGGGATTCACAGAACTCCTTCCTATAGACTTGATTAAAATTTTTGATGAAAATGAGTTGGAGGTTAGTATCTTTACATGACTTTGTTTTGTAGACAGTAAATCAGTACTGCACATTATTCTTAGAAATACTAGTTTCTGGAGTGAATGGTATGTGAATGGATTTGAGGGAGCGGGTAGATTTTTCTCTCTAATTATTTGGTCTAGTGAATGTGTGTTTTAGATCATCATAACCTAAAGTTGAGAGAGGTGCTTCTCATTAAATCAGGGGGAGGAGGGAAACAAACAAACATATTTTGCACAGATTGAGCTTGGTGCTTAAGCATGTTCAGAACTTGCTGATTCAGCGACGGATGTGGTCCCTGTCCCACTGAGCATACATACTAACTACATTCATCTTAGTGGAGTGCTCTGGTCAACATTCTTCAGGAACTCTACTAGAGATAGTAGCGCTTCCCTTTGTATTTGTATATGCACGGCCTAGCAGTTTAAAAGGAGACAACAGAGGGAGGGGCTAAGACTGTTTTGTGTAGGTATTATGTTTTCCTTTGTGCATCATTTTCTATTAACATCTTAACAATTACATCCATACTTAGTTATTAATGTGTGGCCTTGGAGATGTTGATGTTAACGACTGGAGACAACACACAATCTACAAGAATGGTTACTGCCCAAATCATCCTGTCATCCAGTGGTATTGGAAGGTAATACTATTTACCCCACTCTTCTCATGATCCTTCTATTTCTGAGATGAATGCTGCACTGTATGACACAGTATGTTTTGGTGTGAAGTCTCGGTTTTTTTCTCCATGAAAACACCGAATAGTATCATCTTCACACACTGGATAATAACTACCATTCTTCTTTTGTTGGTTGCCACTTTACTGTTCAGATCCTTTTCCAGATCATTAACGAATATGTTGAACTCTGTCAAAGTTTGCAGATTATACAAAGTTATTCAAGATAGTTAAGTCCAAAGCAGACTGCTTGTACTGTCACTCTGTTTAGCAGGCTACCAGGTCTGTGTGTGTGTGGTTTTTTGTTTTATCCTTTTTGTGCTCTGCCCTTTTCTACTGCTTGAAATTATTTCTTTCCAATGTTGATGTTTAAGCTCTCCACATATTTGTATACTGCATTGTGTCTCCCTGTGATCATTAGCCTAGCTACACATACTTAGTTCTCTTAATATTTCCTTGATAATGAAAAGTACAGTTGCATCATAGACATATAGAGAGGGGTATTTAGTCTTCCCCAGATTTGATGCCTTTGCACATACAACCCAAAGTAACTTTTTTTTTGTTTTTGTTTTGTTTATCACATAGCAAGCTCGGCTCTAATTTGCTATCTGCTGCCACGTCTGTTGCTTTCCATGCTGCTTTCTTTCAGCACTGATTCTTCCTCCCAATTTAAATCATCCTAAGGCTAGCCTTGTTGTAGCACACCCCTCCCCCAAAAGCCCTTTGTATAGACATGAGTGTGACGGGTTTGGTCACAGAGACCCCCTTGGGACTGTCACCTGACGTGCTGGAATTACCTCTGAGTCCGTTTTCTTTGCCAGCTTTGCCTGCCTTGTTGAGCCAGACACGCTAACCTGCTGCAACACAGACCCAGGTCTGATCCATACACTGCAGACTTTAGCCAAAAACTGCTCACCAGTCTCCAGCACTCAGACACCCAGCTCCCAATGGGATGCAAACCCCAAATAAATCAGTTTTACTCTGTATAAAGCTTATACAGGGTAAACTCATAAATTGTTCGCCCTCTGTAACATTGATAGTGAGATGCACAGCTGTTTGCTCCCCCAGGTATTAATCACTTACTCTGGGTTAATTAATAAACAAAAGTGATTTTATTAAGTATAAAGAATAGGATTTAAGTGGTTTCAAGTAATAACAGACTGAAAAAAGTAAGTTACCAAGCAAAATAAAGCAAGTCTAAGCCTAATACATTTAAGAAACTGAATACAGGTAAATCTCACCCTCAGGGATGTTCCAATAAGCTTCTTTCACAGACTAGACTCCTTCTTAACTAGGGGATTTCTCATGACTGGCAGCCCCCTTTGTTCTGTTCCACCCCCTTTTTATAGTTTTGGCACAAGGTGGGACTCTTTTGTCTCTCTGAATCCCCACCTCTCCTTCTAAATAGAAAAGCACCAGGTTTAAGATTTCAGAGTAGCAGCCGTGTTAGTCTGTATTCGCAAAAAGAAAAGGAGTACTTGTGGCACCTTAGAGACTAACAAATTTATTAGAGCATAAGCTTTCGTGAGCTACAGCTCACTTCATTGGATGCATTTGGTGGAAAAAACAGAGGAGAGATTTATATACACACACACAGAGAACATGAAACAATGGGTTTATCATACACACTGTAAGGAGAGTGATCACTTAAGATAAGCCATCACCAACAGCAGGGGGGGGAAGGAGGAAAACCTTTCATGGTGACAAGCAGGTAGGCTAATTCCAGCAGTTAACAAGAATATCAGAGGAACAGTGGGGGGTGGGGTGGGAGGGAGAAATACCATGGGGAAATAGTTTTACTTTGTGTAATGACTCATCCATTCCCAGTCTCTATTCAAGCCTAAGTTAATTGTATCCAGTTTGCAAATTAATTCCAATTCAGCAGTCTCTCGTTGGAGTCTGTTTTTGAAGCTTTTTTGTTGAAGTATAGCCACTCTTAGGTCTGTGATCGAGTGACCAGAGAGATTGAAGTGTTCTCCAACTGGTTTTTGAATGTTATAATTCTTGACGTCTGATTTGTGTCCATTCATTCTTTTACGTAGAGACTGTCCAGTTTGGCCAATGTACATGGCAGAGGGGCATTGCTGGCACATGATGGCATATATCACATTGGTAGATGCACAGGTGAACGAGCCTCTGATGGTGTGGCTGATGTGATTAGGCCCTATGATGGTATCCCCTGAATAGATATGTGGACAGAGTTGGCAACGGGCTTTGTTGCAAGGATAGGTTCCTGGGTTAGTGGTTCTGTTGTGTGGTGTGTGGTTGCTGGTGAGTATTTGCTTCAGATTGGGGGGCTGTCTGTAAGCAAGGACTGGTCTGTCTCCCAAGATCTGAGAGAGCGATGGCTCGTCCTTCAGGATAGGTTGTAGATCCTTGATGATGCGTTGGAGGGGTTTTAGTTGGGGGCTGAAGGTGATGGCTAGTGGCGTTCTGTTGTTTTCTTTGTTGGGCCTGTCCTGTAGTAGGTGACTTCTGGGTACTCTTCTGGCTCTGTCAATCTGTTTCTTCACTTCAGCAGGTGGGTACTGTAGTTGTAGGAATGCATGATAGAGATCTTGTAGGTGTTTGTCTCTGTCTGAGGGGTTGGAGCAAATGCGGTTATATCGTAGCGCTTGGCTGTAGACAATGGATCGAGTGGTATGATCTGGATGAAAGCTAGAGGCATGTAGGTAGGAATAGCGGTCAGTAGGTTTCCGATATAGGGTGGTGTTTAGATGGATTCCAGTACCAGGTGACATGGTCACATGTCCTGTGAGACCCCAAGCCTCCATTCTTTCCGGCCTGACTCACAGGAACAAAGGAAGGCTTACAAGTAAACAGAGCCATTTACAACCAATTGTCCTGGTCAATGGGAGCCATCAAGATTCTAAACCACCCTTAATGGCCCACCCCTTTGCATAATTACAGTAGGACCTCAGAGTAATATTTCATATTTCTAGCTTTAGATAGAAGAATGATACATTCATACAAATAGGATGCACAATCTTAGTAGATCATGAGCTTTGGAATGATACCTTACAAGAGACCTTTTGCATAAAGCATATTCCAGTTACATTATATTTACACTTATAGACATATTTTCACAAAACATATGGAGTGCAATGTCACAATGAGCACTTCAATTTTACTGTTATGCTTTTTGCGCATAATGTTTTAGGAGTGTCTCTTTTTGACCCTCTCCCTCTGCTCTCCCAATCTCGTTTCCCTTTCACGTGTTGCTCTGGTGTTCATAGCAGCATAGGGAGCTAATCCACAATACTGGCTTGATTTTGCATCTTCAGCAGTTTACTCGGTCATTCTCACAGATCTTATTCTTTGCTTTGTTCCTTAATTTTTCACTTCAAGATACACCTGTACTTGCTAAATATGGAGCTGTTTTATCAGGGAGGCAGAAGTGTTAGCTTAAATAAATGTGAGCACTGGTGCTTACTTGGTTAGAACATAAAGCATGAAAAATAAATCTGGAGCTATGTGTTTTGCTGGATAAGGACATTGAGATGTTTTTGCTGTCAGTAAAAGCGGTAGGCTCAAGATATAAAAATGCCATCCTGATCTTTACATACATCCAGTGGCTAAAATAGCCATAATATACAGGTGTATAACTGCCACATCAAAACAATACCTTGGGGAATAATTTGGTGTAATAAATATAGAACTTCTCTGTGATCTGACTATATTGAATTTAGCACATCCAGTTAAGCGAATCTAATCAAATTATATAATAGAAAAAAGGAGCAAGGAATTGCATTATACAGTTTTAAGGAATCTCTGTCATTTGCTTTTCTGTGAATTCTGTTAGGAAGATTCATTTCACACACTCTGCTTGCTGCAGCTGTTTATATATGTCAGTTCTCCATTAAGTGTTTAAGTGCAGGTGCCTATAGTGGGATGTAATTGTGCACAACACATCCTGAAGAACAACAGTTATTGTACTACTCCCGGGGGAATTCTGCACCTCTGCGCAATGCAGAATTTTGCAGAAATTAATGTTGGACGCACAGAATTTCCTTTTTTCCCCATAGAATGGGTTGCGGAAATGTTGGGTGCCACTAGGGGCTGCTGGACCTGGCAGAGCCCAGCTTGCAAATGGAAGACATGGCTAGGTGGGAGGGGGAGGAAACTGGAGATTTCCCAGCAGGTGCAGTTCCCAGCACGCTCTGAAGGAAGGAAGCGGCGCACATGAAACTCTGTGCAAGCCCAGCATCAAGCTGTTTCTCCCTCTGGATCCCTGGGTGGGGGGGGGAAGGGATAGAGGGTGTGAGTGCATGAGCCGGGGGGGCCCCCAGCTGGGCTCTGGGGGGAAGAAGGAGGCAGAAAAGCAAGAACCGGGTTGTCGTAGGGGTTTAACTTTCTGCTCCTGGGGGAAATTTTGTGTGCGTCTCTGTACTGTTACAGACATACTTACTGATAGGTATTTTGAAATAAATTACCAAAATAATTGAAACTGGAGTGATTATATAGTGTTATTTTGACAAATAAAATTTTCAGAATTTTAAAATATTGTGTGCAGAATTTTTAATTTTTTTGGTGCAGAATTCCCCCAGGAGTATTTTACAGGTAAGTAACTATTTTTACTGATTGTACCAAAAGGAAAATTAATTCATCCAAAATACTGAAGTAAAGTGTATTACTCCCAACTGCTGCCAAAGCAGTGGCTGTTTTGGCCTTAATGGCAGCTGAAAGAAGAATCTCTTTATCTAAGGTTAGAAAGGCTGGTATCACGCCAGTAATAGAAAATACTGTAAGTATTTTGAAGTTATCTGTCTAGTTCTTGTGTTACAATACAAATGATGTTTTTAAAATCCTCCTGGTGCCTGCTGACTCTCTCTTTGTTATTAGGCTGTCTTACTGATGGATGCTGAAAAGCGTATCCGGTTATTGCAGTTTGTTACTGGGACATCACGAGTGCCTATGAATGGATTTGCTGAACTTTATGGTGAGTTAAAAATTGAAGGTACTTAAAGATGTTTAGCACTAAAATCTCTTTATTGTTGCTCTTTGAAATGGGTTGGACCAATCCTGAGTAGGATAATGTGCCAACAAGAGAACCTGTGCACAATAGGGGTATTACAAGATGGAAGTTTTCACTCCAATGTCAGTTGAATTGCTACTTCCCGACCCAAAAAACCTATGGAGGCTTTATGACAGCAGCTGTGGAGGGCATGTTCTTGCTCTCTGCAGGAATAACCTTGATAGGGTAAAGAGTGCGTTTGTGGCTGCTGCTGTGCAGATTGGAAGCCCACAAGTACATCACGTTGGCAGTGTTAATGTGTACTTATTTTGTGGTATTATATACATTGCACCTAAAATTAACTGTATGGAATAATGAGTAGACAGTATTTATAAATATAGGGCCAGATACTTAGCTTCTTTAACTTAGACTTCACTGACGTGAAAGTATACCAATTATATAAGCTGAGGATTTAGCCTATAATTTTGCAAACATTTAATTTTGAGTTATAGTATTTAAGTAAAAAGAAAAGGAGTACTTGTGGCACCTTAGAAACTAACAAATTTATCTGAGCATAAGCTTTCATGAGCTACAGCTCTGATGAAGTGAGCTGTAGCTCACGAAAGCTTATGCTCAAATAAATTTGTTAGTCTCTAAGGTGCCACAAGTACTCCGTTTCTTTTTGCGAATACAGACTAACACGGCTGCTACTCTGAAACCTAGCATTTAAGTAGTCTACCTAAAATTCAGTGCTTAAACTATACTTGTGGATTTTTTTTCTCTTTGTCTAGGTTCAAATGGTCCTCAGCTGTTTACAATAGAGCAATGGGGAAGTCCTGAAAAATTGCCCAGAGCTCACACATGGTGAGTAATGAAAACATAAAATTAAGGAGTTTATGGATTGTTACACTGCCAAGAAAGGATGGATCTGGTGACCAAATTTGACAGGAATATACTCTATCTCAGGATCATGTCTTTGTCCTATAGAGACGGTTTTCTATAAAATGGGATAATCTCCAACCTTGTGCATTCACTGCCACAGTTCTAAACATTCAAGGAGTTTAGAATTATCTGCTCTCAAACTGCAGCCAGCATGAAACCGACAAAATTCCAGGAACTAGACAGCTCAACTTCGGTCTGTTCTAACTGCTTGTCTTAGTTTCCAAAAGATTCTTTGTTTAATCCTGTCCTTCAACATATTAAAAGCTGATCTATGTTAGAAAACTAATAGGTGCAAACTCCTAATGTAGATGCACTTAAGCCACTTTAAATCTTTTGTATATTTTTATTTGGGTAAAGAATTTCTGTTCTGTACGACGGTGATCCAGTTGTCCCTTGAAGTTGGGAGACATTTCTCTTGAGCTATAGCTGATCTGTTTTAATGTATCTGTTGCACTGAAAGGATTCTACTTGAAAGCCTTTTCACCTTATTTCAAGCAATTGCTACTCCTATACAAAAAGAAAAAGGAGTACTTGTGGCACTTTAGAGACTAACAAATTTATTAGAGCATAAGCTTTCGTGAACTACAGCTCACTTCATTGGATGCATTTGGTGGAAAAAACAGAGGGGAGATTGATATACACACACAGAGAACATGGAACAATGGGTTTATCATACACACTGTAAGGAGAGTGATCACTTAAGATAAGCCATCACCAGCAGCAGGGGAGGGGAAAGGAGGAAAACTTTTCTTGGTGACAAGCAAGGTAGGCTATTTCCAGCAGTTAACAAGAATATCTGAGGAACACTGGGGGGTGGGGTGAGGTGGGGGGGAGAAATACCATGGGGAAATAGTTTTACTTTGTGTAATGACTCATCCATTCCCAGTCTCTATTCAAGACTAAGTTAATTGTATCCAGTTTGCAAATTAATTCCAATTCAGCAGTCTCTCGTTGGAGTCTGGTTTTGAAGCTTTTTTGTTGAAGGATAGCCACTCTTAGGTCTGTAATCGAGTGACCAGAAAGATTGAAGTGTTCTCCAACTGGTTTTTGAATGTTATAATTCTTGACGTCTGATTTGCGTCCATTCATTCTTTTACGTAGAGACTGTCCAGTTTGAACAATGTACATGGCAGAGGGGCATTGCTGGCACATGATGGCATATATCACATTGGTAGATGCGCAGGTGAACGAGCCTCTGATAGTGTGGCTGATGTGATTAGGCCCTATGATGGTATCCCCTGAATAGATATGTGGACAGAGTTGGCAACGGGCTTTGTTGCAAGGATAGGTTCCTGGGTTGGTGGTTCTGTTGTGTGGTGTGTGGTTGCTGGTGAGTATTTGCTTCAGATTGGGGGGCTGTCTGTAAGCAAGGACTGGTCTGTCTCCCAAGATCTGTGAGAGTAATGGGTCGTCCTTCAGGATAGGTTGTAGATCCTTGATGATGCGTTGGAGAGGTTTTAGTTGGGGGCTGAAGGTGATGGCTAGTGGCATTCTGTTCTTTTCTTTGTTGAGCCTGTCCTGTAGTAGGTGACGTCTGGGTACTCTTCTGGCTCTGTCAATCTGTTTCTTCACTTCAGCAGGTGGGTATTGTAGTTGTAGGAATGCATGATAGAGATCTTGTAGGTGGTTGCCACTGTCTGAGGGGTTGGAGCAAATGCGGTTATATCGTAGAGCTTGGCTTTAGACAATGGATCGTGTGGTATGATCTGGATGAAAGCTACAGGCATGTAGGTAGGAATAGCGGTCAGGAGGTTTCCGATAAAGGGTGGTGGTTATGTGACCATCGCTTATTAGCACCGTAGTGTCCAGGAAGTGGATCTCTTGTGTGGACTGGTCCAGGCTGAGTTTGATGGTGGGATGGAAATTGTTGAAATCATGGTGGAATTCCCCAACTAAAACCTCTCCAACGCATCATCAAGGATCTACAACCTATCCTGAAGGACGAGCCATCGCTCTCTCAGATCTTGGGAGACAGACCAGTCCTTGCTTACAGACAGCCCCCCAATCTGAAGCAAATACTCACCAGCAACCACACACCACACAACAGAACCACTAACCCAGGAACCTATCCTTGCAACAAAGCCCGTTGCCAACTCTGTCCACATATCTATTCAGGGGATACCATCATAGGGCCTAATCACATCAGCCACACTATCAGAGGCTCGTTCACCTGCGCATCTACCAATGTGATATATGCCATCATGTGCCAGCAATGCCCCTCTGCCATGTGCATTGGCCAAACTGGACAGTCTCTACGTAAAAGAATGAATGGACACAAATCAGACGTCAAGAATTATAACATTCAAAAACCAGTTGGAGAACACTTCAATCTCTCTGGTCACTCGATCACAGACCTAAGAGTGGCTATACTTCAACAAAAAAGCTTCAAAAACAGACTCCAACGAGAGACTGCTGAATTGGAATTAATTTGCAAACTGGATACAATTAACTTAGGCTTGAATAGAGACTGGGAATGGATGAGTCATTACACAAAGTAAAACTATTTCCCCATGGTATTTCTCCCCCCCACCTCACCCCACCCCCCAGTGTTCCTCAGATATTCTTGTTAACTGCTGGAAATAGCCTACCTTGCTTGTCACCAAGAAAGGTTTTCCTCCTTTCCCCTCCCCTGCTGCTGGTGATGGCTTATCTTAAGTGATCACTCTCCTTACAGTGTGTATGATAAACCCATTGTTCCATGTTCTCTGTGTGTGTATATCAATCTCCCCTCTGTTTTTTCCACCAAATGCATCCGATGAAGTGAGCAGTAGCTCACAAAAGCTTATGCTCTAATAAATTCGTTAGTCTCTAAGGTGCCACAAGTACTCCTTTTCTTTTTGCGAATACAGACTAACACGGCTGCTACTCTGAAACCTACTCCTATACAGAAGCTGTTAATTTTCTATCAAATTTGAAGGCACTCATTAGTCTGCAAATTGTCTTAAGCACTGGCAATTAAACCAGTGTGCTAATGAGATGGAACTGTTGTCTATAACCATTTTAATCCCTTCTGCTAGAAGACTTTTTTGTGTCTCAAATATAATTTACCTTTTTCAAATGGATAAGGGCTTAATCTTGCAAGGTACAAAGTAGTGGGACCTGATCCACCACATCACTTGAAGCACGTGACTTAAGTGCTTTGCTGTATCGGGGTCAGAGCACTTGTCACCTTTGATGAACAAGCCCCAAGTCCCACATTTTGCCATATCAGTATTATGCTGGGTGAATCTTCTGCCTGGATCGCTTTCCCTCTCACCATAAAAATACTAGTTTTAAATTAATATGACAACACTTGTAGGTGTTAGCATCCTAAAGTTTGCTATGTCACTTGATAGAAATGGTGAGCTTTGAACAATACAGAATAGTGCATGGGACTCTGTTTACAGTGAAAGGTAGACTGTGCTTCTGATTGGCACAAGGGGGGGGGAACAGTGCTTCTGATTGGCACAAGGAAAAGAACAAAAGTGCCTTGCACTAGAAGTACATTACTAGCCTGTCCCTTATTTCGTATGTATTACAGAATTATTACCCCTTTTCTCTTTCTGTCTGAGAAACTAATGAATGGAAACAAATACATGACGTGGGAAAGAGGGACTGGCAACGGTACAGATAGAGGGCTGATATCTTTTTCTTTCAGTGCTAGGATCTACTTCAGAAATCTCTTGTTCCCCTCCTCCCTCTCTCCCCCAACCAGTACTATTTTTGCAGGCAGCTTTTACTCTCATCACCACATGCTTGGATTCAGTTTCAGTGAATGACTTTTATTCTCTTCCTTAAAAAGTGGACAGAATGAGTTCTGTGAAAATCTGTGAGCCAACAAAGCACAACCACAGAAAACCACACTGTGCACAGGAGCAGCTGATTCGAAAAGGCTCCATATGCCCCTGCCATGTCAGACGATTCACTGAAAAGTGGACGCCCTAGCCCAATTGACTTAATTTAAGTTAGTCAGACACATCCATAAAACTCAGATGACAGGAACTGAGAATCTGTGAAGCAAAAAAAGAACCAAAAGATTAATTATTTTGAATGCTTTCCATGTATGGAAGCCCTATAAAATAAATGGGGTTTAAATTCTTTGGTGTGCTATAGAAAATAAATCTTACAGCATTTAATAGTAATCACCTTTCCATAGGTTTTTGAACCATCCTACAGAATTTTATAGCAGGAGGCTGAACTTACTTACAGAACAATTTCTGTTATCTATTAAATTATCAAAGATGTTTTCAAAAAGCCTTCTCTCTGGTTGTGGTTGCTGTTCCCACTCCTCTAGAGGGAAAATGAGCATCTGACCTTTACATTCAGTGTATCTCTGCTGAGTCTTTGGAACTGATGAGGCCTCCAAATTATTTGACCTCCATATACTTTTTTTTTTTTACTTTAAATTGATTATCAAATGATACTTTTTCCCTCTTCAATTTCAGCTTTAATCGCCTTGACTTACCTCCTTATGAATCTTTTGAAGATTTACGAGAGAAGCTTCTCATGGCAGTTGAAAATGCTCAAGGATTTGAAGGAGTGGATTAAAACAGCTACTTTTTTTTTTTTTTTTTTTTTTCCCCCATCGAGCAAGTTCTGCTTGAACTGTTGAATTTGCCTAATGGACATTAACAAGTGACAATGGCAGAACAGTTGCACAATGTTGGTTCATGGAGCAAACTCTTCTACAGTGCAGTTGCCTAAATTCAGAAATTTGAACTACAATCTGTGGATAACATTTCTGATATTTCCACAGTAAATCACCAACTGGTTGACATGTACTCTAATTTCAGCAGGACTTGTTCTATTTATGTTGTGCCTCTGTAGGCAAAGCCCTTAATAAATATTTTACATACTTTCTAATGACAATGAATGGAATTAATCACTTTACAGGTATAGTATTACAACTCATGTTTACTTTTTAAATGATTTAGACATTTTCAGATTTTATTTCATCACAATTAAAAATGTCATCTACTTGGAAAAATGAGCATTTCTTATCTTAATTTCATACCAGACTTGATGCCAGTGGCATTTTTACTTTCAAAATGCATTTTGAGCCTTGTGTCCCCAACCTATCAGAAAAGCTGGAGTAAATGTGAGAAATTTTCTGCAGATGGAATATATTAATGGCAAATCTAAAAGCTTTTCATTGAGCACATTAATATGTTCTGTACCCAGAACAAAAAGGATAGATTGGATGTTACATTTTTGTATAAATCAATAGAATAGTTACAAGCTGAGAGAGGATCATAACATAGCATGCCAAATTTCACGGTCAATAAAAAAATCACCTCATTATTCCTTGGTAATATTTATGTGTACTAGAAAACATTTTGGGATAGGGTTGGCATTATCAATATAGGAAAAAATGCTTAACCCTGTCATTAACTTTGTACAGTGATTCTTTTACTATTCTTTCCTCTTTACTATTTGCAATGGAGGCATTTTGAATGAAACCTGGCACTGCTTGATTTGGAACTGTGGAAACCAGATCTGTTTTGTCTCCTATTTGTATGCATTTGCTAATGATACCTAAATAACAAGGGTTTTTTTTTTTGTTTCTAACTGCACCAACTCTAAAGGCACTTTATGTAACACATGGAGGTCATATCTGTTTTTTATCATAAACATTAATGTGATTATATTCCTTCTCACTGCACTTGTCTTTCGGGTGCAATATCTATCAATTGTGAATTTGGCTGCTGCTGCTGTATAAAAACCAGATGTAGAGCTGGGCCTGCAGACATGTTCTCACCTATTGTTTTTGTGATTTTTTTTATTCAATCACAAAGATTTATTTAATATATACAGTTATCTAATCAATTTTGTTACCTATGACATGTTGCATGCTTAAACTATAATGCCTGAGTTGTATCTGTTGTGTGATAGATTAAAGGCAAAAGAGAAGACTTGCATTTGATCCACTGAAGTTAAATGGTTAACATAGCAGTAGGGTAGGCTTGAGGGTATTCATTCAGCAATTTGATTATGTTCAGCTTTGTGAGTTTTTGTTCACCTACATAACACACTTCATTGTTTTTTCTAAGAACCCGACTAACACTTATTCACAAGCAAGATTACAGGGGGTGCAAAAATAATTGAAACAATTTCACCCCTTATTGCCAAGAACTGAGCTTTTTTTTTATTTTATTTTATTATTTTTTTTAGCACATGCAATCCACTGCCAGCAATGTGTGTGGCAGCAGTTGCAGGCAGGGAGTGTAATAATTATTATCTCTAGTCATAAGAACTAATTTAGCAAAACTCAGCTTTTGTTTGTCAAACTTTGCCTGGCTTGGGATGCAGCCTCAGTTTGCTCACAAAAATTTGAAGAGTCAATAGATGCATGAAGAAGCTTTAAACCTTCTAATTTGAATGTAGATTAAGGTTAATTTCCTTTCTATATTAATTTTATTGTCAGACATTCCTTTTTTCCATCTGGTGAGCTGAAAACCTAGACATGAGAATGAAGTGGGCTGGATATGACTAGATGTAAAATACTATATTGATATCCTCTTATGCTTTTAAAGAGTGTGATCTGATCTTTCTAATATATATCTACATGCCAAACTTCTGTAGCTAGAACATGGAATTGCCTTTAAAAATCTGTCATATTCCATGGTCAGTTTTCTTTTTAAAAACAATGTCTTAATTGGAAGAGTTTTTGTACATTTGGAGGTAACATTTTGCTTCAGTGCCATGTAACAGAACCTTATTCCAAGGACTCCTATGAGTTTTTGCTTTAGACTTGAAATATAAACTAACGCTTATGTAATAAGGGATAATGTAGTCGAGCAGTTAGGCTGGGGGAACTGGGAGTCAGGAGATTTGGATTAAATTCCCAACTCTGCCATCACTCTCACTGTTAGTCCTTGGTTGAGTCATTTAAATTCTGTGCCTGTTTCCCCATCTGCAAAATTGGCTTCAGATCTGTGTAAAGATGAAAGGCTCTATATAACTGCAAAAGATGGAAAATGGAGCATAACACTTTAAGATCAGGCTTTTAGAAAATTAGGCTAACGTCTTTTCAGATCCACTTACACACAAACTAAGAATAGAAACTCCAAAAGACTTCAGTATACATTATTGTATTGAGGTAAATTCCTGTTATTAAGGAGAAAATTTGTATTTTTAATCACTGAAAATACTCATTGTTGGAAAATAAGTACAAGAAATGTTTCTCAAAAAATATCCCCCAGCCCCTTAGAGTCCAGAGAACTTAAACCTTACTGTAGAAGTGAGTCTGTCCCTTTTTGTCAGGGTCTCTAAGAGACCCCGGTATTCCAGCAAGTAATCCTGGCTATTACCAAGGTAAATTTATAATGTGAAAAGTGAATTGTTCAGTCTAACCCCTTTATTGCACAAAGCCTTATGTGTTGCATATTACAAGTCCTTTTTCGTTCGCTCTAGCTAACAGGCAGTTCCTGAGCAGCACAATCCTTGGCCTGTCTACCCTTGGATTTTAGCCACCAGTGAAGCTGTATTGATGTAGCTGCACTGGTGCAAACCTCTAGTGTAAATGCACTGTACCAGTGCAAAGCAGATGTTGCACTAAGGTAACTTACCTTAGTGGCTAAAAACCCTACTGTAGAAATGTCCCTTGTGTCAGCCAAAAGGCTGTTATCACTTGTGGAATCTGTTCTTTAAACCCAGGGAATTGTCTTCAGTTTTGCGAATGATTTGTCTGAGGTCCAGGTACATAGTGCTTCATCAAAACCGCACCTACAAGAGAGTTTGATTCTATTCTTCAGATTACTTTGTAACTAAGAACTGTATATGTTGAAGCTGTTTTTGCATTGACTATTATGATATAAAGTTGACTTCTTGGAGTTTCTGTTCTAATACACTGAACCTCTTACAAATTCTTCTGGAATTCCTGACGTATTTGAAGGACTCTTTCAAGGGAAAGGTGGCTAAATGTCTCTTATTTATTAAACCTTAAGTAATGAGGATATTGCTCCATTTCGACTTGTGCTCTAACTTGGTGCCTTTCTTTACTATTCAAATTCTGTATTCACATTCATTCACCCAGACTATGTATGAATAGTTCACCCCCTTAATCATAAAACAGATACTTTTGTAGAATTTGTATTTTTTAAAAGATTCTATCTGGCCAAATTATTGTAATTTCTTGCTCACATCAAGTCTTTTATATCTCTGGCTCGCTTGTAAGATAGGTCAGTTACATAACATAATTCCAGCATTATTCCTAGTTGATAGAAACTCATTATGACTGGACCTAATGTCTTCCTGAAAATTTATCTTCCTTTTGTCTTGCCACTGAAGTTAATCCAAAAAAAAAAGGCGAATTTGTTATTTCATTCTATTTTATTTTTAAATCTTTCATCCTAGAGGAGACATCCCTATCTCTGAACTTCTTGTGCAGGGAGGGCAAGCTGCGTGCTCTCTTGTAATATTTTCTGACAAACCAGCAGAGGATGCTGCTCTACAGACTAATCAAGTATCTCATCACCCTCTCCCCTCAATCTCCACTACCCCAAAAGAAATCCACTACCTCTGTTATGTGATTAGCCTTTACTGATTGGTGATCGAGACTGCAGAGTTCTGTATCATAGCTGCAAATCTCACTTCTGAGACACAGAATCTGTTCATATACTTTGAGTGAAACCGTGGCCTTGATGAAGTCAATAGCAAAACTCCTAGTGACTTCAGTGGGGCCTGGATTTTGCCCTTTGTGTTCTGGAATTTATAACCGGGAGGAATAAGTGACGCATTTGGACCACTTTTTCATATATATGTACAGTATACCCAACTATATACAAAACTGAATTTTTAATATGTAAGATGAAAAAGGAAAAAAACCCTTTTAATTAGCAGAGTGGATGTTTTACAAGCATGAGGGTGTTTTTAATAGCAAAAGTCTTTTCTTTTGCTTGTATGGAATTTTGGAAAAGACCTCTCTTCCAACATCGGTTAGACGTTGCACTAAAAAGCGATGCATGTTTGAAATGCATGGGGAAATTGTTTTGATAAAACTGGAATGTAACCCATATTAATGTTACATATCCCTCAGGTCTGTCATACTGCACACATAACCTTACATTCATATCACATGACCACCACAAACCATATTTAATCACATGCCTCTATACTTCTAAGCCATCTGGATTTTCCTACATTGCTCTTTCATTTAGAATGTCATGTTTTCCTCTTTCAGTTAATGTCCGTGTAGCTTTTGTTCTTTTTTACCACTATATACCCACGTATAGCAGTACATATATGTAATGCATTTTTATACTTCTTTAATCAATTCTGTGTTCAGGATTGGCTTCTAAAGAGGACTGTGAGCAGTTTGTCTCCAATGCAGCTTTAGGAAAGCCATGCCATAGTGAATACATTATGATTTTCAGAACCCAAATAAAACCACTAGAAGGTGATTTTGCTATGCTCTGTGTTTGTGAACTTATGACCTTTATTCAAATTTAAACCTGAAATGACTACTTCCAAAGGTGAAAAATAGTTTCAAACATTCCAGATGAAATTCACAATCTTTCGTAACTTTTTATTGTAAAAGCGCCTGAGAATGAGGCTATTTAAAATTATATTAAACTACATTAAAATTGATTTAAAAAAACAAACTGAAAACTTCTACTTATAAATAATGCTCATTTTCACAATCAAAATAGCTTTAAAGTATGGTTGGATTTGATACACAGTGGAAAATGTTTTTTGTTTTTGTTTAAGGACAAAATCATTTTTTCCATTTATTTTCTTAAGAGAAGTGAAGGAAATTGTAGTTTGTTTCCTGACAGCAAAAGATCAGTGTAACAAAATGAGATTGTTGTAATGAAATGATGCAACTTGTTAAATATTTAATAAAGAATTATGGAAGCTGGAACATTTTATACTTCAAATACATGGTCTGTCTAATTGGAAGTTTGTTGTATTGTGTTAAAAGGATTGTAACTTCCAGCAAAGTTCGAGGGGGGGGGAGGGGACGCAGGGAAGTAAACAATGGTAACCAGAGCACCTATGTACAATTTATCTGAAGCATTACTACCATCCAGGTACTGCATCTCTTTTCTTGATAATTACTACTTGACAGTTGTTGACTTGCAGAATTAACGCATGGTTAGTATGCACACAATATACTGTTTAATACCATGGCATTCCTTCAAAAGAATGTGTTAAATATGGAACCTCCTTCCCCCCACCCCCACATCTCCCTACCCCAACTCATGCACCAGTGTTAAGCTGTTTTTAATAACAAAGAGTAACTTTTGTTAAAATTATTTCAGCAGATGCAAGAAGTGAGCCCTTTTGATTTTATATTATTCAACTTTTTCTGTAGTTACTTCCAAGCTTTATTTTGTGATTCAACATACCTACAGCAAGTATACATTTTTAATCCTGCATCTGTGAACAATCTTTACAAATCTTTCCACTGTAACTATTCAAATGTAGGTTTTGAACAAGAACACAAAAATATGAACATTAAATGCAATTGTGTGCTGCTTTTATCTCATACATATACTATCAAGTTCCTAAACATCTATAAAAGGAAACTTACTATATGCACTTTAAATAGAGCATGCTAACTTATCTTAGAACATAGATTAAAAAGAGAGATGTCTTAATTTAACAACCAAGCCTATATTAGTGCTATATAGCTCATCCTCTTTTGTACCATGTGTTTCAGTGCCACAATTCAAATTCAAAATACAGCAGTACTAAGTAACTAAATTCTTGGCCACTACCTGTAACATAGATGATGTGCATTACAGTTGCCAAACAGGAAAGGCAGGAAGTTTGGACAGGGATGTTCTTTCTTCTGTGTTTGTACAGTGCTTAGCACAATGGGATCCTAGTCCATGACAAGGGCTCCTAGGTGCTGCGGTAATACAGCAATAAAGAAAGAGTAACAGAGAAATCAGAGCTCTTGGTTCAAGCAAGACACGCTTCTGACTCAGCAGACGACCTTGGAAATACTGTACCTTCCTCGACCACTGTCACACTCTCTGTCCCCAGTACTGACGAGCAAGGTAGGAGGCGTAATAATGAGAAAGGGAGATGTATATGTGCTCAGTAGGAAGTTAGTCTTTAAAACTAAGAATAATGTAGGGTTGGGGCTCCCTTAAACTCTCCTATTGCTGCCCTGAACTTGACTTCAAATAGGTGCAGAGGCCGCTCAAGACAATCTACCACCCAAGGCAAAACTTCAGTATACCAGTCCCTCCCATCACCTAGAACAGAGGCTCTCAACTGGGGAGTGTATGCATTGGGCTCTCTAGGGGAGTATGGCAAGCTTTCTGATGGTTCAGTGGTTATAGTATAAGGGGGTGGGGGGGCATGGTAAGCGCCAGGTCTAGCACCATGAAGGTTTGGTCTGGCAGAATCAGCCACCCTAGGCAGCTGCCTAGTTAGCTTATAGCTAGAGCAGCCCCTGGGCAGACCCCCTCAGCTGAGTCTGGAGGATGAATTTGACTTACATCAACATTGCAATTAGGTGCCCTGTGGCCTTCTACCATACCTTCCAATTAACCACAGCTGAGGGATCGCACAGACAGTGCAATTTCATTGTCGGCTCAGGCTCATGCTGGGTTGTATATCATTATCCAGGAGTTGGAGGAGGATCTTGGGAAAAGATGGACAATGGGCAGAAACATGATACTGCCCCACCATCTTCCAGAAACGCTGCAAGATACCTACAACAAATACCTGATAGTGACTGGAAACCTTTGCTATTAAGTTCCTGTGCGGTGTATCATTGAACATACCAAGTGATCATTTAAAGATACTGAACACCATTTAAGGACTTAACCCTTCAGGATTCTGAATAGATATTTTCCTTGATGATTTGCTTGAACATACCAGTATTCCGATCAGGTCTCATTTCAACAGGGCAACTACTTTCATCTTCCTCCAACCCTCAGTGACAGCCCTTCACTCTCCAGCTATGGAGGCTACAGGTTCCAGAAAGCCAAAGGTTACACCAGAGACAGCTTTTGTTGACAGACTTCCATTGTTTGTTTTTGAAGCACTTTGTTTTCGGCTTAATCACTTCCCAACAATTCTTCTGCTTCTTAGGCTTGGAACATGTTCAAGCTGCTCACTGGTGCTTCTGCCTTCAGCTCCACAGCAGCAATTAGTTTACCTCTGAATATTCTTTTCCTGCGCTTGCCCATTTGCTCCCTTGATGACGAGTTCCCCCTTGCCCTTAACTCATCTCCTGTCCATCCTTGGGAAGCTTTGCTCTTTCTGAGACCTCCTGCTGCCAGGACATCCAGATGACATTTTTCAAAGCTGGTCCTACCAGCCACAACTGAGCCCTTTCACTGGAACTGGCACGGTCTGCATTTTTCTGCTTGCTCCTTTTAAAGAGCAAATATCTTGGTAATACATAGTAACACACTGTATGTAATGTGTAATACTAGTATTCCAGCACACTATTAACCTGGGCTTTTAACCAAATAAATAAAGACTAAATGGCCTTGAAATTCTGCACTTTTCTTCCAACGATGCCTATTTATTTTGTTAATGCTTTGGCAGTTATATTTAGTATATGCTGTTTCCAAAAACTAGTACAGCAATTTCCTTACTATTTCAAATATGAAGTGAAAAGCAAATTGCAATATGGCAGCTTCCCTTTGTGGACACGGTTGGTTCATTACTGGTACGGCATCTGCTACTGCCAAGGATTAAAGTGCATCACACAAGGAAGATTTGCTACCATGTCAACAACATCATACGTTACTCTTCATTCTGATGGATGCCAATGTACCTGACAAATTATGCCCACGACTCACTGCAGTCACCTCCAAGGAACAATGCAGTAGTTATTTAACAATGAGATTTTTCCTATTTCTAGCTGCCTCCTCCTCCTCTCTTAGTGGCAGGACCAGTAGCAGCAGTTCTTCAACCCTGGGGACACCCCCATCTCTGACAGTAAGTCATGAGACTTGAGAGGAAAAAATAGTAAATCATGAGATCTCTATCTAGGTTCTTGCACTGGACCAGCTTAGTGCCTCCATTTGCAAGGTCCTCATAGGAAATAAAACTGCATGGAAAACAAACTCTCACTCAGGGAAGGTGAGGAAGGGCTGAATTGAGGCAACAGCTTTGTAATGGCTGGGAATGGAATTCTGCCCTCTGAAACCATCTGCAAGCTCTCCCTTCCTTTTTCCCCATCCTTATTAACTGTTCCCTTTTGTTACCTTCATCTGGAAAAAACGTTCACCTCCTAGGCATGTGGGGAATAGAAGGGTTCACATGAAGTTCTGTCATCAAGTATAAAATGATGAACAAATTGAAAATGGCATCAGAGACTGGCACTGTTTTGAAAGAAGCATCTGTTTAGAACTGATAAGCCCCAAATAGAATGTTAAACGTAATCAGTAATAAACATGTCAGTCTCTTTATTTATTGAACATCAGAGGGAGGGGGACAGCCTTTACCTTGTATCTGACGTTCAGAATGGAGATCGTCCTAGGGATTATACTGCGTAGACCTCTACGGAGTTTGCCGATTTCAGTCCTTGGCACCTAGGCCTAGCTCCACTAAGGTATTAGGTCTGAACTCCAGACTTGGTCACCTAAATCCAATTTTTTGCCACCAGTGCATCCACAAAACTCCCACTCAGCTACCATTTTACTCTAAACTTACTCAGCACTTATTTTTGCAGTAAAAGTTCCTTTGGCATGCAAGTCTCTGGGAATGCATGCTGATGCCTCGCTTCTCAACGCCCTGAGGCCTATTTCCCTCCTAAGATCAAGTGCAATCCACCAACCAGAGGAAGAGAGACAGTGGAGTGCCTGTTTCACCTGTGGGGCCCAATCCGGTAGGCATACTCCAAGACCACCTCCCAGAACTGGTCCCATTCAAAATCTGGCTGGAGGAGGTGCCTACACAAAACAGTCACTGGGCCAGAGTGAGAGTGACTATAATTTAATAGTTAGGGCACCCCCAAGACAGTCGTCCTGCTCCAATGACTATTTATTTATTCACAGCAGAACAATTTCAACAGGCGAAACTGAGGGAGCCCCACCTATTCCATTGCTCAGAGGTTAAAGCACGATCCTGGGAGCTATAAGACCCCCTACTCGCATCTTCTCTCCCCTCAGATTGAAGGGGGAATTGAACCTAGATTTTCCACATCCCAGGTGAGTGTTCTAACCACTGGGCTAAAAGGAGGTGGGCACCACCTCATAATCCTGTCATTTTGCAGGAGGATGCACTTAACTCATTCTCAAAAGAAAGGATTTAGGCACCTAAGCCAGTGACTCCAAGAGAAGGGTTGGCCAGACCTAGTAGTCTGAGTCACAGTCCAGAATCATGAGACAGGAGTCAAATATCGGCTAGGTCAGGATACAGGAAAGTCAGAAGCAGGAGACAGACTGGAAAACAGACCCACGAGTGAGCTGCCAGGAGTCATGCTAAGTCAGGAGGCCAGGAAATCAAGCCAGGGTGAGCAGGAAGCACAAGGCACACAGTCCAGAACACTGTTCACAGAGCCTCCTGTTCCTGCTGCTGGCTTAAGTAGGGCTGGTGGGCCAACCAGCTGCTCTGATACTCTGCCAATAAGACCTCTGGGCAGAGCATCAAACTGGGGCTGGGCTTCCTGAGTCCCAGGTAAGCAACTGTCAGCAGACTACCAGGTGGAGGGTTGGCATGTGGGCACTCCCATGAATCCTTTGGAGCCAGGTTTGAGACCTGTGGGTCATAACACTTAGAGGAGGAAGAAAGTTGTTGAGGACTTGACAGGGCTACATTTTTAAAGGTATTTAGGCACCTATCTTCCATGAAATCAATGGGAGTTAGGTGCCTATCTGCATCTTTAAGCACTTAAATATCTTAAAAAATCTGGCCCTTATTCCCTCCTAGAGGCTGAGTCTCTCTTACCTCAGCAATCCCTTCTATTTTGAATTAATTAATTCCAATTATCTGGCCTTCTGATTTTCATACTCTACATTAGTCCAAGAGTGAGGCTGCTGTAAACCTACGCCACTTACATTCTTGAGCAATGCTGTCTTGAGAGCGGTACTCCAGGGTGTGCTATGGCAACTTGACAGGTAGAGCTACTGCTCCAAATGGTTCCCAGACTGCATGAAGGGAGCTCAAATGAAGAGAAACAATCCTTTTGATAATTAGTCATTGATTAGTTTTCCCAGTCTTGGTCGGCAGGAGCCTTGTTGTTCTAACTCAATTTATTCTTACTTAGATGCCTTGGCTATTTTTACCCAATTTATTGCTTCTTCAGATTGCCAGTAAAGTCTCTCTAGCCTGAATTTCTGGACTGAATTTGAATCACCTGCCCAATGTTGTATTAATGGATCTTCTGTTTTGCACTAACTTGATATTTATAATTGCAGAGAAGATTCCCCAGCAAATTAAACTTCAAACAGCAGTGAGAATTTGGGGCTGAAACTATGAAATGGCCTTAAATTTAAACAGAGCTAATAAATGCTATGATAGAGTATATTGCTTTGAACAGATACTGTGTGATTTAATAACTCATTAAAATCTTTCAAGGGGTCATAACTTGTTTGCCACAGTTTGTTTTATGGCACAGTGACATTACAGACTTCTAATTTGTTTCTCTGCTGTTTCAATTTAACCCCAACTCCTTGCTCCTCCTCCCCCAATGAAAATGAAATAGGTTTTATACTGTGCAGTGTTTAAAGCAAGTCAAGGTGGGTAAGATACAGTAATATATTTTAGATATTAAAGATAGACCTGCAGCTAGCACTATATGCTCATTTGGATTGTAGGCAATATTTTGCTTCAAGGACTTGAGATAATATTTAGTGACTAGAACTATACAATAATCCGAAGCCTTTTCTTGGGCTGTTGTTTGAGTTCTGCTGGGTCACAGCAATTGGTAGGGAATAAAGCAGACTGTTCCTTCAGAGCTAGCTCCTTCACCTCTATTCTAGGAATACTGAACTAAAATCAAAGGGTGAAATATGAGTCCAACATCTTCAAAGCTGTTTGCCTAAAGTTAAGAAGCTAAAAATCCAATTAGTTACCTAAATAAATGGCTTGATTTTTCAAATGTACTAAGCATCCAGCTGTGCTAATTGAGGGCAGTGGGAGCTGCTGGGTGCTAACTATTTTTAAAAATCAAGGCCAGCTTTACACTAGGAAATTAGGTCAGTATAACTACACTGCTCAGAGGTCTGAAAAATCCACACCCCTGAACGATTCAGTTAAACTGACCAAACCCCTGATGTAGACAGTGCTAGGTCAACCGGAGAATTCTCCCTCCAACCTAGCTATCGCCTCTCAGGGAGGTGGATTAAAAAGGATTTAGGAATCTAAGGCTATATCTACACTACGGACCTTACAATGGCACAGCTGTACTGCTACAGCTGTGCCATTGTAAGGTCTCCCGCGTAGCCGCTCTTTGCCGGCAGGAAAGAGCTCTCCTGCCAGCATAATTAAACCACCCCCAACAAGCGGTGTTAGCTATATCGGCAGGAGAGCCTCTCCTGCCAACATAGCGCTGTCCACACCAGTACTTTTGCTGGTGTAACTTATGTTAGTCAGGGGAGTGGGTTTTTTTCACATCCCTGAGTGACAAAAGTTTGACCGACAAAAGTGGTTGCATAGACAAAGCCTAAATGTAGGCACCTAAGGTGAAATCTGGGTCCCATTAAAGTCAGTGGGAGTTTTGTGATAACCCGGAGGTTATGTCTATACTTACAGCAGCATGTAGAGTACAGGCACTACACGTATAGCTACATGCCCCAGCAAAAGGCAGGCTGTGTCCATACTTGTCACTGTGGTGTGCAGCTACACGCTGCAGTTATAAAGCTCCTGCCGCCAGGAGGTGTAGCAGGACACTACACTGCTACAAAGAGCAATGCAGACGTGGGAAGCTCTGGTTGGCCATGTAGGGTACCTACCCCTTGGGGTTCAGGCATGTAGGGCACTCACCTAAGCCATACATAACCATCTGTAGATTTATATCTATGCTATTTATATCTATGCTAGCTGGGTGTACAGTGTCTGTACTCTACACACAGCTGTAAGTGTAGACTTAACTTGAGTTCTAGGTGTGAGCAGGCAGGGATTCTATAAAATCTCACGAAATTTGGAAGATTGATTTTAACCAAAACCCTAGATACATACAGACCTGTCCAGACATTGGATGATCAGGATCTACAATGTCCTAAACCAGGATCTCATGTGTTTCAAATTATCCTCAAACTTTGGGAAAGTCCAACTTCAAAGTTTGCAGCCCAGCCTCACCTCTTGTAGTAATTCTCTGAGATTTGAGTCAGTGTTCAAGTCAGCATCAGGAGGGCCAGTAAGTACAGCAAAAGAGCTTTCCTAGCCAACAAGGGATATACATTCCAGCCTGCATTAGCCTGAGGTAGGGATGTTGTCTCCCAGATCCAGATTCCCCTCAGCAACCTAATCTCATCTTCTTATCGCACCACAATTTTTCATGTAGCCAGCAGACTGAATTCTAGCAGTCTGTTTGCTCTTCATTCACTCTGGAATCCTTGTGCAGTAATATGCAGACTGTTAAAGCCACTAAGCTTAAAACCAGAACAGGCCTTAGTATTTTAGAGAGGGCCCATGGAACCTCCAACTGTAAACTACTCTTCTCCCCTGGGATCACATTACTATATGCAGGGCAATACTAAAAATTGTAGTGGGGAGGTTTAGCAAGCTGCTCTAACAGCACACTGAACTGTCTAGTTTTGGGTTCAAAGTTTGTATAGAGATACAGGAGAAGAGAGGTCAGCCACTTATGCTGGGGTCAGGGCATAAGGTGGGGCTCTCTGCTTTCAGTATGGCTCTCTCCTTCAGTGTTCTGCTTGGATTTTCTACTTCCAAAAAAATATGCAGACTGTTAAAGCCACTAAGCTTAAAACCAGAACAGGCCTTAGTATTTTAGAGAGGGCCCATGGAACCTCCAACTGTAAACTACTCTTCTCCCCTGGGATCACATTACTATATGCAGGGCAATACTAAAAATTGTAGTGGGGAGGTTTAGCAAGCTGCTCTAACAGCACACTGAACTGTCTAGTTTTGGGTTCAAAGTTTGTATAGAGATACAGGAGAAGAGAGGTCAGCCACTTATGCTGGGGTCAGGGCATAAGGTGGGGCTCTCTGCTTTCAGTATGGCTCTCTCCTTCAGTGTTCTGCTTGGATTTTCTACTTCCAAAAAAACCATCACAGCAGAAAGAGTTACAACTAGTAATATTACTTGCCATTTTCTTGTCCAAATGAGTTTGGAGTTGAATATCTGTTCCCTAATCTTATCTCATTTTGTCTTCAAATCAGTCCTAGGCAATTTATTACCATTCATTTTGGTTTGTTAGATGTGAGTCCTCTTGAACGTCAGGCAGCTGTTCATTCCTTTAATAGCAGGCAAAACAGCACTGAGAACAGTTATGCATCCGAAACCATTTTTTTGTGCTGCCTTGAGTCTAACCTAGTAATGGAATCCTTATACGCCCAAAGTCCTAATGCTCAGAGAACATGTAATGAGTGATGTTTATTCCTTCTGCTTCAAACATGCAAAATTCTTGACAATCATCATTGACCTCTGTCTCAAAGCTCTTTATTTTGGTGGTCTCGTTAAATATCTTTATTGAATCATTCAGAACAAAGAACTGGGCTCTTTCATCTTTAATTAAACTGAAAAACATCCAGGAAATCTTAACAAACAAATCTGACAACAGATGCAACTTAAAAACCACAGCAAAAAAAGTGTAAGCCTCAATTCAAGAAGCACTGACAACCTGTATCTTGGGTAAATCCAGGGGCAGTGAGAAGGAAGCTGGTCTACTGCCATGGAGATGCACTTATTAAAAAGCTATTTATGTAATTACATAATCCTTTGCTGCTCTGCTGAGCATTTGTGCTACTTTTTAAATTTTCTCATCAAATATAAAAACCTTTGAGATGTGCCAATCCATCACACCATATTTTAATTGCTCACTTCAACTCTGATGCTGATAAGAGGTGACTTTACTGGCACCCATTAATATTTCTTAGAATCATAGGACTGAAGGGGACCTCAACAGGTCATCTAGTCCAGTCCCCTGCACTCAAGGCAGGTCTAAGTATTACAGATCATCCCTGACAGGTTTGTCTAACCTGCTCTTAAAAATCTCAAGTAATGGAGATTCCACGACCTCCCTAGGCAATTTTTTCCAATGCTTAACGACCCGGACAGTTAGGAAGTCTTTCCTAATATCCAACCTACACCTCCCTTGCTGCAATTTAATTCCACTGCTTCTTGTCCTGTTCTCAGAGATCTTTCACCAAAAATGTTCACCATTTTCCAACTAGTTCTAGAAGAACGTGAAACTGGAGAAGAGACTAGTTCCTTCTGGAGGGTAATTAAGCATTGGAACAACTTATCTAGAGATGTTTTAAATTCTCCATCATTTTAAATCTTTAAATCAAAACCAGATATCTTTTGAAAAAACATGCTATAGCTCAACCAGAAATTATGGGCTTGAAGCAAAAATTATTGTGTAAGGTTCTTTGGCCTGTGTTTATATAGGAGGTGAGGTTAGATCATCATAATGGTCCCTTCTGACCTTAAAATCTATGAATCCAAGAACTTCTGGTCATACTACAATATCATACTTTTTTTCCATGGTAGATGGATTGATAGAGTAGGTGGCACATATTAGTTTTGTGTTGGGTGACTGCTTTGGGAAATCTAGCTTAATTTTATATAGAGAAGCACAAACTAAGATTGTCCTAGTTTTTAAAATGTGTAAAATATTGTTTTTTAAATTGTGACTTTGGGGACAGTTAGTGATTAGTGTAAATGACTGATCAGAAATATCTGTGTGAGATTACATTGTATTGCTTGAGAAATACCATGTGATCATGTAATTAAAGACTGGCATAAGGTGTATATATACAGGATGTGTGGTCAACCTTAATTTTGTTATTACATGGGTTTTTAACAGTAAAACCTGGTTGACTTTTGATAGTAAAAGGGGACTCGATTTGGCAAGATGCTGAGCAGTCTAGCCCTGATCCAGGGAAGTACAGATTTAGTTTAGCTAAATGAAAACAGAACTAAGGCCTTTGTATATTTCTGAACCAACTGCTCTGTCCATTGGGTTAGCCATGTTTTAGAATCTTTCACAGCCCTAGAAATGTACATACTGTATTGCATATGTGCACACGCAGGCAGCTGTGTGCTAAAAAGTTCTTCCATGTGGGGAAAATGAGTTTCCTGACCGATCTTCAGAATTTTCCTTTAAGTTACGGTAAAATCTCTCATTTTCTCTCCCCATGGACCTCTAGCACCATTAGATGAGCTAGGGGACATGCCCTACAAATGAAATCAGTTTTTAAACAAAAGACAGAACTTTGAACCTTGGGCCAAAGTTAAAAAGTAACAGAGATGGATGCTAGATCAATAGCTGGCAAATATTAGCTGTGTGCAACTGATTAGCATGCAATTAAAAAAAAAGACCCTCACATTTCCAACCTCCAAATATCCCAGGACCTAGATGGAAAAAAAGAAAAACTTTGAAACAGCTAGAAATTTAAACCCTTAAAACTAAAGGGCACCGTGTAACATTTCATGTCCTGCCCGGTAAGGCCCTGACCTTGCAATGAGCTCTCTATGAGGTCTGCCCATTCAGAGCTCATTGCGGGACCAGGGCCTATGGGTTCTTAATACTAATGAATTTCATTTCCCTGTCGCTTGCCATTCCAACCATTTATTTCGCCCCAGTGCTTTATTTTTGTGAACGAAGGCAATAAAGAAAAGTTGCGATTAGTTTTAAGCAGCTGAATTGTCAATCAAGTTTTTAGACAGTTTGTTTAGTTCTATAGGAAGAAACTGGGATGCCTTCTCGTAGTCTCATAAGATTATCACACATACACACACATCTGCACCTCCCCTCTTTCCTATCATGTCCAGAGATAAGGAAACATAACCCTGCTGTCCCTTTCAGCCCTTTGGTCAATAAGAACACAGTTAATTGCTATCCGTGGAAACATAAGTTCATTCTCCTTTAGTGCGTTCTGTTTACTTTCAGTTATATCCAGGCAAACGGCTAGCTCCACCCTAGCTAGTGCAACCAAGCATGACTTCTACCTCCTGGCATGTGCATGACCCCCCGCACTCCACCATATTCACAGGGAATTCACCCGAAAGGAAGGCGAGTGATGTTTCACTATGGGGAAGCAACTCAACCGGCCAAGGTTGTTTGGAGGATGAACTGAATCAATGATGACTCCAGCTACCTAGGCCATGCATTTCCCCACTTAGCTTTTTTATCTCAGTTAAATGGTAGAGGAAAAACTTGAGCTGTTGTCCACTAGCACAACCTCTGCCTTTGTGCCTCCCTCAGGGTCTGCACTGGCTTCTGCTGGCATTGTTCAGGAATTAATCTGGGCCTGAATGTGAACTTTATTGTACAATGCATTCAATATATCCAGGCACATCCAAAAATCTCAGCTAGAGGCACTGAGGGCTTGTCTACACTACCGCGCGGGATTGACCTAAGATACGCAACTTTCGCTACGTGAATATGTGGATCCCATGTGTGGGTGCGAATGTGCGCCATGCACTGGAGCCGGAACCATTCATAGTAGGGTCCACTGACCCACACATGCATCATGCGTCGACTCTGTAGCACATCCGAGGTGTGGAGGCTGTGCAGGTTGACGCCACTCCAGTTCCATCTTACCGCTGCATGGCCAGAGTTGGAACCCTCGATGCTCTTAGTTTGCTAAGAGAACTGCTCTTCGATCCTTTGTACATAGTTTTTCTTCATTCTGTATAGTTGTTCATTAGTTAGTCCATTAGATTCCCGTTGTTCTCCCCTCTCTGGGGCTTCTCCCCGGCCCAAGGACTATACCCCAACAAGCCAGTTTTAAATATTGTGCTTCATGTCCACACTCTTTGTCTGTGAGCGAAGGATGAGCACCAACGTTGCCTTGCTGCCTTGGCAAAGTGCATATCGCTGCCCGCTGCTCCATCTGCCTTTTGTTCCCACTTCAACTCAGGAAGTTAGAGAACTTCACCTCCACAAGTACCTTATGGAGAAGACTACGCACCCACAAGCGCAACTTGGATCCACCGCAGCGCCGCCCAGCACTGGCAGTGAGCGCCTCCCCGGACCCTTTCCACTCGGCACTGATGGTACCACTACAATTGCCCCATGCACACAAGAAGCACAATCATGGGCACAAAGGCAGCTCCCCAATAGGGAGCATCTCGAAAAACAGTGTTGCTTCCCCAAACTGTGCCAGGTCAGGTGAGAAGTTGCACATCGACCTGGACAGTCCTGCTCTGAAGAAGCCCCTCTCGGAGCATAAGTAAAAGCACTGTGCTCCACCAGTGTTGCTGCCAGCAACAGTGACTGGCCCACCGCCCTCATCCTTGGCTCCGTGGATACCACCAGGACCATCTGGACTTGTACGTCAAGTCCCACACATGCATTTGTCACTCCTGACATCGACAGCCGAGCTCATGCTGCTCTCCACACCCAAGGTCTCTGGTCCTCTCCAACCGCCGTCTCCTGCAGACAGGCTTCTCTTGCTTCAGCCTTCCTCTCCACTCTCTCCGCCAATTCCTTCCACAGAATAACAACTTCTCTTCATGGACCATCTGGTCTTGCCCCGTCCTGCCTCCAGTTGTGGCTCCACTCCGTCTACGATCCCCAGTCGGACCACCTTGCAAACCGGTCTTAATTCCCCCCTTCTGTCCTGGACTCCCTCACCTGGTGGTGCAACCCATCCACGCTCTTAGCAGGCATCCTCTTCATTCCCCCCCATGCCAAGCTCCTCGCGATGCCTTGCACCTTGGATGGGGCGACCATTTTGATGGGCACATAGCCCGAGGCCTCTAGTTGCCCAGGGAAGCACGGATGCACATCAACATCCTGGAACTGCAGGCCATCCCTTGCTTGCCGGGCCTGCCTGCCTTTCATTCACTCCTGCCATATCCAGCTGCTGTCCGAAAACGTGATGGCAGTTGTCTATATCAACAAGTAGTGTGGGACCAGGTCCCACTCCCTTGCATGGAGGCCATTCTCCTTTGGAACTACATACCGTTCACTTCTGGGCACCAGCAACTCCTTGGCAGACATGCTCAGCCAGTCCTTCCATGCCAACCACGAATGGGAGTTCCACGACCCCACTCTCTGATCCATCCTTCATCTCTGGGGCAGGCCGTGCTGGGACCTCTTTGTGATGCCATAGAACCACAAGCTCCAGAGGCAACCTGGGGCTGGGATCCCAGGGTGATGCCCTTCTCCTCCTGTGGACCATAGACTTTTACTATGCCTTTCCACCCATACCTCTGCTTCCCAAAGTCCTCCACAAGGTGTGATGCAACCAGGCAATGACTCTTCTCATAGCCCCCTCCTCACTTCACCAGAACTGATACACTGATCTCCTCCACCTCTCTGTTCACCCTCCAGTCCAGCTTCCACCCTTCCCAGATCTCCTCATGCAAGTGCACAGCCATTGGAAACACTCCAACCCGGGCCCTCCCCATCTCACAGCCTAGTACTTGGATGGGGGTCACGTGCACACAAGTCCTGCTCTGCCCCCATCCGCGACATCCTTACACATAGCAGACATCCATCTACTAGGGCATGGTACCAAGCCACATGGCATCATTTCACCGCATGGGCCAACCGTCACCAACGCCCTGTGACCTGTGCCTCCATTCCTGTCCTCCTGGACTACCTCCTTCTCCTCCGCCAATATGGCCTTGCCCACTCTTCCATCCATGTCCACCTGGCAGCGCTCCAGTGCCTTTCTTCCCCCTATGGATGGCTTTTCCGTCTTCACCCACCCACCCACCTTCTGCTTCCTTCATGGCCTGCTCAACGCCTTCTCCACCATGCAGAAACCTACTCCTGCTTGGGACCTTAACTTTGTCTTCTCCTCCCTTACTAAGCCCCCTTTTAAATCCCTCACTACCTGCTCCCTCGCCCAACTTTCCATGAAGGTCCACACAGCAAGTTAGCAAACTGGTGCCATGATGGCGGATCCTCCTTTCACTGTCTTCCACAAGGACACGGTCACTCTGTCTCCATTTCAAATTCCTCCCCAAGATGGCCACCCCATTTCACCTCAACCAGTGCATATACTTCGAGACCTTCTACCCTAAACCACACACGTCCTCCCAGGAACATGCATTCAACACCCTCGATATTCATTGGGCTTTGGCCTTTTATCTTCACCGTACCCGTGCCTTCCGGGTGTCTCCCCAATGCAGAGCGTTGTTAGGGTCCCACACTCTCACCTCAGCCACTCTCTAAATGGATCTCCCGGTGTATCGCACACTGTTATACCCCATCCCGCCCTCTCCGAAAGTCACGGCCCATTCTACGCAGGCATACGCTGCAATGTCAGCCTTCCTTGCAGATGTTCTGTGGCATGAGATTTGTAGGGAGGCCACCTGGGCCTCAGTCCACACCTTTTCTGCCCACTACCTCATAGCCGCTGTCACTGCATTAGATGCGGCAGTCGGTCAGGCTGTCCTGCAAACTGTATCTTCTCAAGATCCCTCGCGCCTGCCTCCATGCTGACCACTATTCTTCCACGTTTGGAATCCACAAAAGGACCATTACTCAAAGAAAAGAAGGTTATTTACTGTAACGAGAGGTTCTTCAAGATGTATGGTCCCTATCTGGATTCCAATCCCACTCTCCATCCCCTCTGCTCTGGGCTCCTCCGCTTTCTGTAAGAGGGAACAGGAGCAGCATTGACTGGCATAGACTCTTAAAAGCCTCAGAGGCGCCATGTGGTCGACACACATGAACTGACACTACTTTGAACAGTTCTGGCTCTAGCGCATGCGCACCCACGTTTGGAATCCAAATAGGGACAACACATCTCGAATAACCTCCAGTTACAGTAAGTAACCTTCTCTTGCTCCTGACTTCAATGGGAGAACCATTGGCGCCTCCTTCATGCCAGGAAGTCAAGTTTTCGTACCACTATCCTGCCACTGTCATTGTGCAATGCCTTCCATATGGCTGGATGAGTGGGAAAGAGAGAGAGAGAGAGAGCAAGGAAAGTCCTTCAAGGCCAATGCTAATTCCATTCCCTAACTTGTCTAGCTATAGGTGCTGCTAATGTGAATAACTCCACTTAACTCCACAGAGCCCTCATTTGGGTCTCAAGCAAATGGGGATTGTTAGATGTGCAGACCCTCCATCACGCCCATTGAAACCAATGTGGGAGATACAGGTCTCAAGATCATAAGCCCTTGGGCCACCCTATCCAGTTATTTTGTCTGTCTCACCGTAAAATATAGCTGAAACTGAAAAGATATAGAGAGGATGGCCAGGGAATTCATAGGAAAAGCAGAGTAAAGAAAGAGTGGGCATGCATACACATAAGAAGGGAGATAGCAAAACTCACTTACTTGGCAGGAAAGGAGCATTAAAAGGAACTGGGCTGAGGTTTTTAAGATTAGGACAAGTAAAGTGACAACTAGAGAGAGATCCAAATCAAAACTCTGGATCTGAATGGCCCCAGATTTGGGGGGGAGGGGAGCAAAGGAGAGAAAGAAAAAAAGAAGCTGGGGTGAGGGAGGAGGAGAGTGCTTAAAATATTAATCTGGATCTGAATATCCATGAGTGATGAGGTTCACATCCATATCTGAATTCTGTATCCTATCTCAAATGAAAACCAAGCAGTCCTCCTTTACTCTGGGCCATGACATAAGAATGAGAATTCACTCCAGAGAATTAGTGGTGAGTATATCTGGAATAAAGGAAAGGAAGTACTTCTGTGTGCAACATGTGGTCAGCGTGGGGAATTTGTTGCCATAGGAGACCATAGAGTCAAAAAGTACAGCTAGATTTTAACAGGGGCTGAATAATTTTGCTAACAATGATGCTTGTATTTATGGCTGTCTGAGATTCAATTACTTTTCTTGCTTCAGGATACAAGTTACCAGGGTAAGTCAGGAACTATTTCTCAGATGGCCAAGTGCATTAGTGGGAGGTGAAGGGTGTCACCTTTTTCTGAAGCATCACATATTGGCCACTGTTAAAGGTAGGTCAATAGAGTAGGTGAACTCAGACCAGGGATCAGAAATCCTATTTTGTTATGTTCCTTATTCACAAAGTTTAAGAAAAGCATAACCCTCCCTTTTTCTGTCTGAGCAACAGAGAACCACTCTCAAAGCTGAGCCCCCAGCACTCATATCCTACAGAGCAGAGAACCACCAATCCAGGTGAGCAGGGAACTCAAAAGGTGCTTCCCAGTGACAGCAACAGCTGCTGTTTATCATAGCCTGTGCCACAGAAATGCATTTGTGTATGATACAGAGTAAACAAAGAACTCACTGTACAGTAGCTCCTACATGCACACTTCTAGGATAGGACCATTAATTTCCTCCTCCCCAAAACAGAAACCAGGCAATGTATAAAGTGCTCTGGTTTGAAAATGAAAACAGCAAATTGTGAAAGGAACCCATTCCAGTGTACTGATATAAGCAGCCATCCATACCAAGCTGCACTTACAGGAATAAAAAAATACAATATTTAAGAGAGGCCAGAGGTCCTTTCCGGCTTACTGCACACATCTGACTTAGTGGTGAAAATTCAATGGCCTTGTTTTAAACCTACGGTTAAAGTTTCTTTTGTGACTATAAAAAGCTTGTAGTTCAGTGACATTTAATGGTGTTGCACTATGCAGATTCTCATGACTATCACAACACATTCCAGTTAGTCTCCAGGTGTGTTACCGAATTTTCACGTCCTCAACCAGACGGCAGCCTGCTATATGCATACTACAGGCTCTTGTGAGCAAAATATCCCATTGTGCCATTAGAGGCCCCAGGAAACGAAGCTCTCAAACTGCAGGCCATTATGGATTTTAGCATCCTTCTCAGCCAGTTGAAAGCTTATGGTAAGGTTGACTAGTCTGAGATAACATAGTACCAAACATCAACGTGCACATACATTTCTGTGCTACTTTTTATCTGCTCTGGTGGTATCTATTTAAATAGTTTTTGTTTGAGCAGATCTGTCCATACACCAAAGGACAGGAGTCTGATGACCGAAAGGTCAGTTTATCTGGTCATCCATTCAGGAAGCTGATATATGCCAGCTACTATCAGTTTCCAGACCAAAAAACAAAGCAAATAAAGGGCTTTCTTCATCTCTGGAAAAACAGAGACTCAGCGGTATTCTGTCTAATTGTGCAATGATATGCTCAAAAATACCATTTCTGGCTCTGAGGTGCTCGCTTGCTTTTTAACATCTAACCATCTCTGGCTGTGAGACCAATGTCCTGGGATCACATCACAATACAACCCCCCAGATACTTTTTGGGGGTCTGATTCTGCAAACTCCTGTTGAATCTGCTAGTTTGGGGTATATAGGGAATGCAAGATTAGGGCCTTTATATGCTATTTGATTCTTTTGTGTAGGAAAGAAGTGGGGCATTATCATATGTTGGAAAAGGTTTGATTTATAATGTACAGCCTGATTCTGCTTTCCTTATTCCAGGTGTTAACCCATTAACCTTGCTGGGTGCAAGATGTCAGAATTTGGTCTATATTTTGCTGAATGGTCTGGTCTGGTGGTTAAGAGCTTAGAGTAACAACATCTGTGTTCTATTCCCAGCCTAGACACAAGATTCCTGTGTGATCTTAGGCAAATCACTTAACCTTTTTGTGCTTCAGTTTCCTCATCTGTGCAATGGGAATATTATTTTTACCAGGTTACTGGGAGACTAAATTACTTAATATTTGTAGAGATCTTTAATAGCCTCAGTTGAAAGGCACCACCACTGTACAAGCTACTATCATTTGTACCACCTACACTGTAATGAAAACAAAGCTAATTTTTAAAAAGTTCACAATTACTCTGTGTTCCAGTTGCATTTCAAGTCCTGCATGCCCAAGAACATCACACATAAGCAAAAGTTTTAGAAATAACAAAAATAACTCTAATATCCTCAAGTCTGCAAAAAGAAACAAACATAAATGCTAAATCTAATCTCCACTATACAAATCCATATTTTTATATATATGTCTTCAGTACAGAGCCTGGGTAGTAATTCAAATCATATAGCAGGCTTGTCCTTTTAGGGGAATCTTAAGTGCCCAATTCCCATTAACTTTCAATGGGAGTTGGCTACTTAAGAAAGGAAGCATAGTCCAATGGTTAGGGACCAGCCTGGGCTATGGGAGCCCTGTGTCCCATTCCCCACTCCACCACAGACTTCCTGAGTGATCTTGGGCAAGTGACTTACTCCCTTTGTGCATCAGTTCCCCATCTGTAGAATGGCAATAATAGCATCTCTCTATCTCGCAGGGGTGGTTATGAGGATAAATATGTTTAAGGTTGCAAGGTATACTTATAGGTACTTAAGATAGATACATACATAGACCGAACCACCTTTGAAAATCTCCCTCTTTCCGGTTGTGCCTTTTCTCCTTGTCTAGCTTTAAAACAGACTGGAAATGAAGAAACAATGGGTGTCACCAGTGGAATAATTATTCAGGGCCCATTTCTGATATCCTTCCTCTTTATATTGAGTAACACCTGACTTCAGTGAGGCTAGTCATGAAATAAGCTGCTATTCAGCATGAGTAAATGTACCAGAATCTGACCCCGAGTTAGATCTCTGGGTGAAAATGGCATTTTGCTCATGGGCTTCCAGGTTCACTGAGAAAACTCTGAAATGGGTTTCACTGTCCAGGATGATTTGAATGCCATTATCTTTTCAAGCAGGCTCAGTCTGGCAAATACAGTTGTTGGATTAATTCACAGTACAAAACCATGTGTGATTTTCAGAAGACCCAAACAATAGTTTCCCCAGCCTGGATTTGAAATAATCACAGAGGTAAAAAAAATGTTCCAGGCATTATAAAAATCACATCTACAGGGGAAAGAATTTTTGAATTCTCAAGGCAAAGCAGTGGCCCCACTTCCCTGGAAATGTGGTGGTTCATAAAAGAGATTCCACAGCATAAGCTACAGACTAAAATATTATTGAAAATAAGTCACCTGAAAAGATGAAAAATGTTTAGTTGTGATTCTACATTCCTGGCATACTAAAAATTGCCACCTCAGTGGGAATGGCCAAAGGGTCCCAATGCTCAGTGCTCATTCCTGCACTTTGGGCCTGGGAAGCTTTGATGGCTTCAAGCCACCTTTGTGTTCCTGATATTCTTGGGGCAGCTGGGGGCTGACTAGGCCCCAGGCATAAGTTAGAGGAGTCACAAGGCTGCTCTAACTTAGGGCATGTCTATACTACAGACTTTATCTAGCACAGACAGTCAGGCATGTGCAAAGTTGTGATCCCTATAGCTATTATACCAGCAAAACTGCACTTTTATGGGTATTTTATGTTTTGCTTGGCTGGAGTAACATAAGCTAAACCAGCAAAAGCACAGCTTTGCCAGTATAACTGCATCCACACTAGAAGCACTTTGCCCGTATAGAATACTGGTATTCGTATACCAGCAAAACACTCCTAGCCTTAATCTACACTACAAAGTTTTTCCAGCATAGCTACATGTGAAAAAAGAATCGCACCCCTAACCAACACAACTATGCCAGCAAAACCCCTGGTGTACACTCAACCATGCTGACAGACAAAGCAGAGGTAATAGGTGGTTTAGCTATCCCAGCAGAACTCCTCTTCTGTTGGCATAGTTGTGTCATACCAGGGGTTTTGCCAGCATAACTATGTCAGCTGAGGGGTGAGATTTTTTCCCACTCCTAGCCAAAATAGCTAGGAATATTAGTACAGTAACTCCTCACTTAACGTTGTAGTTATGTTCCTGAAAAATGCAACTTTACGTGAAATGATGTTAAACTAATCCAATTTTCCCATAAGATTTAATGTAAATGCAGAGGGTTAGGTTCCAAGAAATTTGGGGGGGGCAGACAAAAGGCATTATATACTGTACAGTACTGTATTGTACTGTGGTTGGGAGGTGCCCCAGCTTTCCTCACACAGGCACAGCCCGCTGCAGGCAAGGACACTAGGAAGCACTTTGCACAACAGCGTCAACTCCCCCCACAGAAGAACAGGTGCCGACTTTGCCGGGGGATGCTCCAGACCCACCTCTTCCCACCCCCACTCCACCTCCACCCCGAAGCATGCCACTCCCCACTCCTCCCCCTCCCTCCCAGAAAGTCCTAAGTGCCACCAAACAGCTGTTTGGTGGCAGGGGGAAGCACTGGGAGGGAGTGGGAGGAGGTGGAGAAGAGGAACTTGTACAATGCTCCCTTGTAAAGTCGCTGCTCTTCCACAGAATCTTACAAGCAGTGGACAGAGCAGGCAGCCAAACGACATTATAAGGGAGCATTGCACTACTTTAAACAAGCATGTTCCCTAATGGAGCAGTTATGTAACTTCGAAACAACGTTAAGCAGGAGGACGTTAAGTGAGGAGTTACTGTATACTACTACTCCTGTCAGCTTATGCTACCTCTCAAGTAGGGGGCTCGGCCAGCATAGCTACGCTGGTATAGCTATGCCAGCGAAGCCCCTAGTATGGACATGGCCTTATACTCATGTTTCCATTTACAATCTGCTGAGAATAGCCAGAGTGCAGAGTTACATCTCCTATGCCAGAGACTGTGACACAGGTTGCCATAAAACTGTTCTCGCCACTGAACAGTGGCTGAGGTCTTATCTGCACTTAAAAATTTTGATTACCTTAGATATGTCAGTTAGGGTGATCTTTTCTCTAACAGAGACCAGCATAACCCACACTCGTATGAGCACTTTGTACTGATGCCACTGTGTCCACACATTGCTACTTTCACTGGGAGGTTGGTAATATGATGTCCAGTGGCCAGTTGAAAACACTGGTATGTTAGTGAAGTTGCATAAAGCACAGAGTACGAAAAACACCAGCACTTACCAGAAGCTCCACATGAAGGTTGCCCTACTGAAACCTGGGAAATCCCCAGAGGATGCAGTCAGCTACCGCCTCATCTCTTTCCTCTCAACCACCAGCAAGCTCATAGACTGCTCTGCAGTCTGTCTGATATTATCGAAGACATCCTCCCAGCGGAGCAGCCAGGATTTTGCCCAAAGAGGAACTGCTGTGATCAAGTAGCTTCACTTACCATCCACACTGAAGCAGGATTCCAACGTAAGTTGAATACAGGGATCGCCCTTGCTGATCTGTCCTCAGCATATTACACCTTCTGAAGACAGGACCTCCTCCTCAAGATGATCTGTGTCATTCACTGCCAGCGAACGATCCACCTCTTGGCAGCAATGCCAGGGACCGCTACTTTAAGGTGAGCCTTAATGGCCAGATCAGTAGACCAAGATCTCTTAACTCAGGCATCCCTCAGGGCTCTGTCCTGGCCCTGATACTTTTTAATCTATACACCATGGATATTCCAGAGACAGAGTCAAGGAAATTCATGTATGCAGATGACATTGCCCTAGCTGTTCAACATATAAGCCTTCATACCATCAGCTGCACCCTAACCAGAGATCTTAACACAATTGCTGATTATTTCCAATGCTGGAAACTTAGGCCAAACCTGAAAAAAAAAACAGGTAACCGCTTTCCATCTGAACAATAAAATGGCAAATACCAAACTTGATGTGCAGTTCTGTGGTGAGAGCATCAGCCATGAGGCTAACCCAAAGTATCTTGGTGTTACACTGGACTGGAGTTTGACCTGTCAACAAAACCACAAGAACACCCGCAACAATTGCCTAGGTATATTCTGCAGCTCAATATTGTGTGCCAATGTGGTCTCACAGCTGTCACACTAAACTCCTTGTGGCACCTTAGAGACTAACAAATTTATTAGAGCATAAGCTTTCGGAGCTACAGCTCACTTCATCGGATGCATTTGGTGGAAAATGCATTTGGTGCATCCGATGAAGTGAGCTGTAGCTCACGAAAGCTTATGCTCTAATAAATTTGTTAGTCTCTAAGGTGCCACAAGTACTCCTTTTCTTTTTGCGAATACAGACTAACACGGCTGCTACTCTGAAACTAAACTCCTTGATGCTCAACTCAATAACACTAAGCACATAATGTCGGTGATGCTCAAATTGACTCCAGTTCACTGGCTCCCAGACCTATCACACATCCAGCCTCCACAGATTAGAATATCTTGCTTTCTTACCCATGTCAATGCAAACACGAGGATCCCACTGCACAATGACCTGCAGAACCTGCCAAAGACAAGATTAAAATCCCGCAACCTTCTATGAAACCACATCAAGACCCTTACACCCAACTTCAATGCTGAGATTCAATGGAGAACCACATGGAGTATTTCAACCACTCAAAACAAACAGCTTGTCATTGACCCTGTCAAGGAACCACCAGGTTTTGATAAACTTCAGAAAGACTGGTGCAGATTGAATCACATCAGGACATCTCATGGGAGATGTGGATAAACCCTCTTTATAAGGAAAATGAGGCAAACACCTGTATGTGACTGTGGTCACCAGGCACAAACGATGAAGCACAGCATATCTTCGTTCTTTCGCCAGGGGGCCTGAGGGACATTCACCAGCTCACGGCAATGTGCTGACTATCAAACCTAGATATAAATTTGTAGTCGTTGCTACCTACACAAGCCATACAAAAGAAGACTGTATCTATGCTAGAGGGTTTTGTCAGTTTAACTATACCAGTATAGTATAGTATAGTATAGTATAGTATAGTATAGTATAGTATAGTATAGCTAAGCAACAAAACCGTACCAATTTAGACAATACCTTAGAATCTCCTTTAAACAAAGGATATTGCCCAGCGGCTGTCTTCACACACGTTATGGATCTTTTATGCCATGGAAGGAAAGTAAAGGGGCTGCAGGGCTAGATCGAAGAAAGAAAGAAGGATGAGGCCATTATTGGATAGTGCTGACTCTAGAAGAATAACTTATTTATAATGCATTTTAACTCCATAACAAGCAAGTTATACACTAAGAATGGTAAAGTTGTCATAAGATCAACTGCAAGAAAGGTCAAATTTAAATTGCCTTGCAAGAGTGCTGAGCTTCCATAAAGGCAAACCAATACATTTACATAATTAAACCTAAGTGAGAAATTGTGATATTTGTTTCTGAAAATGATTTAGCAGCAAAGCTCAGGCCTTGGCTAATTGCTTGCTCTACACTGAACGCACGTGATCACTTCATATGAGTCATAAGCTGACAAATAAATTACTAAAAATGTTTGAAAATGACATTTTCATCTTAAGTCTTTGTTTTGTCACACAGCCCATTCGCACAGAGCTGGCAAATTAAGTTGTTAAAGTGGTTACTCAGGGGATTTAGTGTCTTCAGGATTGAAAACTTTGTCCTTAAAATAAATTAAATTCACAGAGAGAGACACACAGACAGAGGATTTTCATGAAGAATTAAAGGCTCAATATAATGGCCATCAAAGTCAGTGAGTATCTTTCCACTGAATTCAGTGGGCATTGGCTCAGACCCAAAGTAAGAAATATACTTGTTATGCTGATATAAGCGTTAATGTAGACATAGTTTACGTTACTCGGGGTGAATAAACCACCCCCCTGAGCAACATAGGTTATGCCGACCTAAGTGCCAGTATGGACCTTCCAACATAGCTTCTGCCACTCATGGGGGCTGGACTAGTTAAACCGATAGGTGACCTCTCTCCCATTGGCTTAGAGTGGCAACACTAGAGAGCTTACAGCAGCGCAGCTGTGCTACTGTAAACTCTAGTGTAGCCATGCCCTCCCTTACTTACCTAGGGCTAGTCTACCCTGGAAACGCTCAAGCGCTGCCCTGGCAGCACTTTAACATGGCTTGTGTGGTCACAGCACAGCGCTGGGAGAGTACTCTCCCAGTGCTCTAAAAAAAACCACCTCCACGAGAGGCGTGGCTCCCAGCGCTGGGGCCCTGTCTCCACTGGCGCTGTACAGCACTGAAACTTGCTGCACTCCGGGGGGTGTTTTTTCAAGCAAGTTGCAGCGCTGTAAATTGCCAGTGTAGACAAGCCCTTAGATTTAGGCTATGTCTACACTATACACACTAGAGTGCTGTAGCATAGACACTGGCTACAGTGATGGATGGGGTTTTTGTATTAAAACCATCCCCTCAAGAGGCAGTAGCTAAGTTGACAGAAGAATTCTTCTACCAACCCAGCAATGTCTACACTGGGGTTTAGGTTAGCATAACTATATCTCTAAGGGGTGTGAATTCTTCATAATCCTAAGTGACATAGCTAAGTCGACCCAAGTTTTAAGTGTAGACTAGGCTTTCAAATCTCCTTTGCCTACGGCCATATAAAGCAACCCATTCTTCCCATTCTGTCTGTCCAGACCAAGACAGTAGCCTTCAAAGGTCTGCGCTCAATTTCCTTCTGTATCCCTCACCTTTTCAATCAGTATGTCCTAGAGCTGGTAAAACATAAAACAAAAAATGTATTTTCATTAAAAAAAAAATTTGCAAGCAAAACATTTGTTCAAAATTTCACAGGAATTTTTTTAATTAATTCAAAAAACTTGTATTTGTTTCCATTCAGATTGAAAAATCCATTCATTTAAAGAACCTAACCCAATTCAAAATGAAATGGAATGTATTTAGTTTAAAAATTCCCTCTGGAAAAAATATTGTCAAATAATGTTTACTGAAAAAATCTAGTTGGACTAAACTCAGTCTTTTTGGAAGAAAAATGTCAGGCAGTTCTAGAACTTCCCTTGTTCTTCATCAGACTCTGCTTCTCAGTTTACATAGTTTGGGGATAATAAGGACTGGCATAAATTGACTGAGAGCAGATGGTAGAAGGGAGCTATAGATATGAATGATGACAATTTTGGAAAATGAGTCACAATTTTAACTATAGAGCTACTGCCTCAGTTCCTTAATTGCTGTTGTAACCAGAGCAGCTGTTTGGATAAAGTGATCCCCACCTTAATCATAGGAGAGTCCCTAAATCTCAAAGACTCCAGTAGTGGGAGGCGCTGAGCACTGTCCACTTCCAGAGTGGAGGGTGCTCAACAGATTATATGCAAATACATCTGACTCTTTGCCAAGCTAGACACGCTTTCAGCCAAAACAAGCACAGGCACTAGCAAAGGATCAAGACACTCATCTTTCACCACTGCATTTCCCTTTCAGCAACAACATCCTTGAGTCATTTTTTGTTGGAGAATTGCGACTTTTAGGTCTGAAATTGAGTGACCTCCCTGGTCACAACAAAAAAACTTCAGAAACAGACTCCAACAAGAAACTTCAGAATTAGAATTAATTTGCAAACTGGACTCCATTAAATTAGGCTTGAATAAAGACTAAGAGTGGATGGATCATTACACAAAGTTAAAACTATTTCCCCATGCTAATTTTTCCCCCCTATTGTTACTCACACCTTCTTGTCAACTGTTTCAAATGGGCCATCCTGGTTATCACTACAAAAGTTGGGTTTTTTTCTCCTGCTGATAATAGCCCACCTTAATTGATTGGTTTGGTCTCGTTACAGTTGGTATGGCAACACCCATTTTTTTATGTTCTCTGTGTATATATATCTTCCTACAGTATTTTCCACTGCAGGCATCTGATGAAGTAGGTTTTAGCCCACGAAAGCTTATGGCCAAATAAATTTGTTAGTCTCTAAGGTACCATAAATACTCCTCAATTTTTGTTGTTGTTTTTTTGCTGATACAGACTAACCCGGCTACCACTCTGAAATCTGTCTCTTCACACTGTGTATACTCTGTTGCAGTGCTTCCAAATCCTCTCTCAGATGCATCAGGACAACTAGTACCTGCCCCTGCCTCTCATTGAGGTCATTTTCAGGCAGACACTCTCTCAGCATGACCACTGCTGCCTGCCTGCCAAGAAGATCTGGAATAACTAATGCCCTGTTAACAGAACATACATGCCCCATCATCCCAAAGAGTATTAATAACTGGCAAATGCAGCAGTATAGACAGGGCTGGACTGGAAGGTCTAGACCAGGTGTTCTCAAACTTCATGGCACCATGATCCCCTTCTGATAATAAAAATTACTACACGATCCCAGGTGCGGGGACTGAAGCCTAAGCCTGCCCAAGCCCTGCTGCCCCAGGTTGGGGGGGCAAAAGCCTGAGCCCCACAGCCTCACGCGGTAGAACCAAAGCCAAAACCCAAACTCAGCCTTGCTGCCCTGGCCCCAGCAAGTCTAAGCCAGCCTTGGAGACCCCATTAAAATGGGGTTGCAACCCACTTTGGGGTCCCAACCCACAGTTTGAGAACTGCTGGTCTAGACAGACTGAGCAGTACTTTTTCAGCAGACTACAAACAACTGAGTAATTTCTGGGGAGTAAGAGTTCTTGTAGCCCTTCTTGGGCTTCAAGGGTATCCTCCTCTAGAATATTTTGCAGTTGTTAGTACACAGGTATGCTGTTGGGGACAGTCTAATGTATTCTAAATTAGAGCTGGTTTTAAAAAAAATCATCCAGGAAGGGAGGAGTTGCACCAAAAAAAGGGAAATCCCCCGCCCCACCACCACCAATGTTGTTAATTCAAAAGCACAATGTATTTAATTGTATTCTTGTTGTCTAACTTTCTACTGAATGAGCATTTCAAACAGTAACTTGCTATATCCATCACTGTTGTTCTTCTGCCTTTTTCCTTTCTTTTTAGTCAGCTTGCTCTTTCAGTTATATAGTTGGTGTGTCTTCCTCTCCTAAAAATGGTGCCATTATTATTTATTTTTTGTACTGTCGCGGGGCCTAGGAGCCACAGACATGAATCAGGACCCCATTGTGACAGGCTCTGCACAAACACAGAGCAAGAAGATAGTCCCTACCTCAAAGAGCTTACAATCTAAGGCTATGGCTACACTACGAGGCTTTTAGTGACACAGCTCTGCCACTAAAAGGCACACAGTGTAGCTGCTGACAGGTTTCAGAGTAGCAGCCGTGTTAGTCTGTATTCGCAAAAAGAAAAGGAGTACTTGTGGCACCTTAGAGACTAACAAATTTATTAGAGCATAAGCTTTCGTGAGCTACAGCGGTTGTTGGCAGGAGAGAGGTCTCCTGCTGACAAAAAGCTTCCAGCCTCCCATGAGCGGCAATGGCTTTGTCAGCAGGAGAGTGCTTCTGCCAATAAAGCGCTGTTCACACCCGCACTTTTCGTTGGTAAAACTTGTCATTGGGAGGGAGGGTGGTTTTTTAACACCCCTGAACAACAAAGGTTTTGCCAACAAAGTGCTAATGTAGACAAACCCTAAGTAAGTTTCTCTGAGGAGTTAGTCTGTTTTCTTGATGCTCCCACTAATGACCCTCTTAATTCACGTTGGTGGGGTATTATGAAAATTATCCACCCCAGCTACAGGCAAAAATAGGCTTAAATTTCTGCTGCTGTGATTATCTGGCCTGTAAAATAATGAGTATATTTTCTATTCAAAGTTGGGACTGGCACAAGGGAAATTTTTATTGGAGGTGAAAAGCAAAACCAACCCTCCTTCTGTTTGTCGACATAAAGTGCTTCTAAACATAGCAGCAGCAGCAAGAGTAAGCAGAGCTGTCCCTCCCAATCTCCTGAGGAATGTTACATAGTACCATCTTGTGGAGATGCCAGGAAGTAGGCTGGAGAAGGGCATGGGAGCCAGAATTTAAGAACTCACTGAGTAAGATATTAAGTAAAAACCATTTCATGAAATGGGAGACTCCTTGATCCCTCAAGAACACTAGTGAGGGACCCAGAGTACTTATTATGGTATTTACAATATACTTGGTGTCTTCCCCCCCACCATGCTCTTGAAACAAACTAGTGAAACTCTCATTTCAAATTTCAGAGTAGCAGCCGTGTTACTCTGTATTTGCAAAAAGAAAAGGAGTACTTGTGGCACCTTAGAGACTAACAAATTTATTTGAGCATAAGCTTTCGTGAGCTACAGTCACACACCTACATTTTTTTTTCCCAATCCCTACATTTTCCATGAAGCCTAGCACTGTTCATCCCACACCTGAAGAACTGCTTAGGCTAATTGTTTTTGTTTTTTTAAGAGCAGCACTCACAGAATACTGGCCCATGATAAGAAGCATCCACTTCCTGTTTACATAGTGTGTTATGTCTGAATTACTGTCTGTTGTTTTGTCTTTTTAGATTGTAAATTCTTTGGAGGCAAGCACAAGAGTTGTCCGTGTGCTGTGCAGAACTGCCACTCAACAAATAATAATCAATCCAGCCAATGAAAAGTATTAACTCTAGTTCAACTGAAACATTTACAGGTCTGAGAAGTAGATGAATCAGTGCACGTTTGTGCATGGTCCTGAAAACAGGCAAATGAGTCCTCGGTGGTTGTGGTTTTCCCAATGAAAGTATTGCACAGGTCCTGTTTACAGTCACGTGCCAGCTGGCTGATCTGGGGCAGACTGCTCAGGATCTATTCGTTTCACACTATTTATCTGATCCAAGACCCAGTGTAGCTAAGGTTTAAATTCTTACCTTTCTCGCCAACTGAATGGCTCCAGGGTATTGGCTCCATTGTTTCATGAGCAGTAAGTGCTGCAGGCAGAGTTGAAGGAAAGAGATCTTTAAGCATGTAGGTACATGCTGAGAGGCCTGAGTTTGTCAGGCTTGCAGAGTACACACATCTTCCATTCAATGGTGCCTGGGCCCTGGTGATGCACCAAATTAGGTCCTTCCTGAAACCTGACCCACTTTCTCTAGTTCTACTCATCAGGCTATGCTCACAGATGCCATACAGTGCCTGGGTGAATTTGTGCATGCGCCCCTTTTATTCTGTGTTGTATTTTTGGTTGAAATACCCAAGCAGCCAGTAGGGCTAAAATGAATTAAAAGCAAATTCCCCAAAATGCAACAGCTTCCACCATATGGACTGTCTCTTGGTCCTTCCCAGATTACCTTGATAAACTTCCCAGTAGTGTTCTCCAGCATGTATTCTATTTGCCAACCCTGCTGGGTTCAGTTAACCTTAGTTACAAACAGCAATCCTTTTCGGTGCTGCCAACTCTCATGATTTTATCATGAGTCGCATGGTGTCCAAATTCATAAGAAGGAGTTGTAGACCAAGCTGGATGAGCAAGCATCTTAGAGAGGTGATTAAGAAGAAGTAGAAAGCATACAGGGAGTGGAAGATGGGACTGATCAGCAAGGAAAGCTACCTTATTGAGGTCAGAATGTGTAGGGATAAAGTGAGACAGGCTAAAAGTCGAGTAGAGTTGGACCTTGCAAAGGGAATTAAAACCAATAGTAAAAGGTTCTATAGCCTTATAAATTAGAAGAAAACTAAGAAAGAAGAAGTGGGGCCACTAAACACTGAGGATGGAGTGGAGGTTAAAGATAATCTAGGCATGGCCCAATATCTAAACAAATATTTTGCCTCAGTTTTTAATAAGGCTAAAGAGGATCTTGGGGATAATGGTAGCATGACAAATGGGAATGAGGATATGGAGGTAGATATTACCATATCTGAGGTAGAAGCGAAACTGAAACAGCTTAATGGGACTAAATCGGGGGGCCCAGATAATCTTCATCCAAGATATTAAAGGAATTGGCACCTGAAATTGCAAGCCCATTAGCAAGAATTTTTAATGAATCTGTAAACTCAGGAGTTGTACCGAATGATTGGAGAATTGCTAATATAGTTCCTATTTTTAAGAAAGGAAAAAAAAGTGATCCGGGTAACTACAGGCCAGTTAGTTTGACATCAGTAGTATGCAAGGCCCTGGAAAAAATTTTGAAGGAGAAATTAGTTAAGGACATTGAAGTCAATGGTAAATGGGACAAAATACAACATGGTTTTACAAAAGGTAGATAGTGCCAAACCAACCTGATCTCATTTTTTGAAAAAGTAACAGATTTTTTAGATAAAGGAAACACAGTGGATCTAATTTACCTAGATTTCAATAAGGCGTTTGATACCGTGCCACATGGGGAATTATTAGTTAAATTGGAGAAGATGGGGATCAATATGAACATCAAAAGGTGGATAAGGAATTGGTTAAAGGGGAGACTGCAACGGGTCTTACTGAAAGGCGAACTGTCAGGCTGGAGGGAGGTTATCAGTGGAGTTCCTCAGGGATCGGTTTGGGGACCAATCTTATTTAAACTTTTTATTACTGACCTTGGCACAAAACGTGGGAGTGTGCTAATAAAGTTTGCAGATGATACAAAGCTGGGAGGTATTGCCAATTCAGAGAAGGATCGGGATATTATACAGGAGGATCTGGATGACCTTGTAAACTGGAGTAATAGTAATAGGATGAAATTTAATAGTGAGAAGTGTAAGGTTATGCATTTAGGGGTTAATAACAAGAATTTTAGTTATAAGTTGGGGACGCATCAATTAGAAGTAACAGAAGAAGAGAAGGACCTTGGAATATTGGTTGATCAGAGGATGACTATGAGCTGCCAGTGTGATATGGCTGTGAAAAAAGCAAATGCAGTTTTGGGATGCATCAGGAGAGCATTTCCAGTAGGGATAAGGAGGTTTTAGTACCATTATACAAGGCACTGGTGAGACCTCACCTAGAATACTGTGCGCAGTTCTGGTCTCCCATGTTTAAAAAGGATGAATTAAAACTGGAGCAGGTACAGAGAAGGGCTACTAGGATGATCCGAGGAATGGAAAACATGTCTTATGAAAGGATACTCAAGGAGCTTGGCTTGTTTAGCCTAACTAAAAGAAGGTTGAGGGGAGATATGATTGCTCTCTATAAATATATCAGAGAGATAAATACAGGAGAGGGAGAGGAATTATTTAAGCTCAGCACCAATGGGGACACAAGAACAAATGGGTATAAACTGGCCACCAGGAAGTTTAGACTTGAAATCAGACGAAGGTTTTTAACCATCAAAGGAGTGAAGTTTTGGAATAGCCTTCCAAGAGAAGCAGTGGGGGCAAAAGATCTATCTGGTTTTAAGATTCTACTCGATAAGTTTATGGAGGAGATGGTATGATAGGATAATGTGATTTTGGTAAGTAATTGATCTTTAAATATTCAGGGTAAATAGGCCTAATCCCCTGAGATGGGATATTAGATGGATGGGATCTGAGTTACCCAGGAAAGAATTTTCTGTAGTATCTGGCTGGTGAATCTTGCCCATATGCTCAGGGTTTAGCTGATTGCCATATTTGGGGTCGGGAAGGAATTTTCCTCCAGGGCAGATTGGAGAGGCCCTGGAGGTTTTTCGCCTTCCTCTGTAGCATGGGGCACAGGTCACTTGAGGGAGGATTCTCTGCTTCTTGAAGTCTTTAAACCACAATTTGAGGACTTCAATAGTTCAGACATAGGTGAGGTTTTTCGTAGGAGTGAGTGGGTGAGATTCTGTGGCCTGCATTGTGCAGGAGGTCGGACTAGATGATCAGAATGGTCCCTTCTGACCTTAGTATCTGTGAATCTATGGTGTTGGCAACTTCAAGAGATCAAAAATCATGAGTCTGATCCCAAAAAATCATGTGGTTTTTTGGTCTGTCTTTTGATTTTTGGACTCCCCCTGCCATCCCGTGTGTGTGTGTGTGAGACAACTGGTGTTGCCTGCTCAACCGCATTTATTTGGTAACCGATTTTGACACACACTCCACAGCTGCAGGAGCTCTCACTCACACATCTGCCTGTCCCCTGCCAAGTAACTAATGCTGCCCCCCAATCTCAAAATTAGTCCACACAACTCTTCCCTATCAGTTCATCCCCCATCAGTTCAGCTCAGACCACAGCCCCACCCTCTGTCAGTTTAGCCCCCTCTAATAATCCTGTCCCCCCCACCCCCCGGTAGGGTTGTCAACTTTCTAATTGCACTAAACCGAACACCCTTGCCCCACACCCTGCCCTGTCCCTTTGCAAGGCCCTGCCCCCATTCACTCCGTTCCCTCCCGCTCTGTTGCGCGCTCTCCCCCACCGTCACTCATTCACTCATTTTCACTGGTCTGGGGCAGGCGGTTGGGGTGGAGGGCTTCGGCTGGGGGTGCAGGCTCTGAGGTGGGGCCAGGGATTAGGGGTATGGCGGGGGGCTCTGGTCTGAGACAGAGGGTTGGGGTATGGGAGGGGATATGGGCTCTAAGATGGGGGTGCAGGCTCGGAGCTGGGGCTGGGGATGAGGGGTTCAGGGTGCAGGAGAGGGATCTGGGCTAGGGCAGGGGGTTGAGGTGTGGGTGGTGAGGGCTCCAGCTGGGGGTGTGGGCTCTTGGGTGGGCCCAGGGATGAGAGATTTGGGGTGCAGGAGAGGCTCGAGGCTGGGGCAGAGGGTTGGGGCACAGGAGACGATGCGGGGAGCGGGCCCCAGGCGGCACTCACCTCAGGTGGCTCCCCACATGCGGTGACATGTCCCTCGGCCTCTAGGCAGAGGCGCGGCCAGGAGATTCTGTGCATTGCCTCTGCCCGCAAGCACTGTCCCCACTTGCAGGCTCCGCCCACACAGCTCCCATTGACCATGGTTCCCGGCCAATGGGAGCTGCAGAGCCGGCACTCAGGGTAGGGGCAGCACACACAGCCCCAGTGGCCATCCTTCTGCCTAGGAGCCGAGGGACAGGTCGCCATTTCTGGGGAACCACGCAGAGCCAGGTAGGGAGCCTACCAGCCCCATGCTAGCCAGACTTTTAAGGTCTGGTCAGTGGTGCTGATCGGAGCCACCAGGGTTCCTTTTCGACTGGGCGTTCCACTCAAAAACCGGACACCTCGCAACCCTACCCTACAGCCTCACCTCTGTTCCTCCTGGGACTCTCCACTCCCTCTCTCCCAGGCCTGGGAGGCTGCAGTGGGGTCCACTCTCTCCCTTCCAGACTGTGGGGGGCAGCTCCAGATGCTCTTCACCCCCTTTATGCCCCTTCCCACGCTAAGTATTGTGGGTGGGGGAGCAGAGACACCATTCCCATTGCACACAGGAGAGGAAGAGCAAGTGGAGGTGCCCTGAGCTGCTGGCTCTTCAGCTCTCCCCTCCTGTTGGGTTTGCTGGGGGGGAGGGGGAGAGAGAGCACCTTCCCACAGCAGCTCTGATTGGTTGGTCTGCCCCAGCATATGGGCAAGTGGGGAAGGCAGCCAATCAGAGGGGGGCCGCCACCCACAATAGGGCTATAATTTTCTGGAGGGCTGGAGCTTCACATAGGGTGACCATATTTCCCAAAGTAAAAATGGGACACTGCATGGGGCTGGCCTGAGCTGCCTGGAATCGCTGCTCGCCTGAGCCCCGCCAGTGCATCCTGCATGGGCTGTCTTGAGTGCCCCTCTCTCCCACATGGAGCTGGCCTGAGCCGCCTGGCATCACCACTCACCTGAGTCCCATGCCATGCGAGCTCCGCACCGCCTGGGGCTGACTGCCCGAGTTCCATACCTCCCAGGACTGGAGCTGGGGCTGATCGCCGGAGTCCTACGCCACCCAGGACTGATCACCTGAACCCTGTACCCACTAAGGACTGGGGCTGACAGCCTGAGCCCCACCACCCAGTACCTCACATCGCCACTCTCCCCCGACAAACATTCCTCCACGCCCTCCTGGGGGGGCGCACCCCACTTGTTTGGCAAAACTGGGCATTTGTTCCATTTGCTCTTGCCAATTGATGATCAGTTTTGCCAAAAAAAAATCAGGACAGCCAGGACAGAGCTTAAAAAGGGAACTGAGCCAGCCAATATCGGGACGTATGGTCATCCTAAACATCTCCAGTCCCCCAGAGACTGGGTACAGTCCAGCCAATATCCTGTCACTTGTGAAAAATCCACTATATTTAGTGTCTTTTTAAATGTCATGGCTCCTGAAGTTATCAGATCATTACTATTATTTATTAATAAGGTGAAGAATTTGTCACACATATGTTTAGTAGAACATGGACAAGTCATGGGCAATAAAGAAAAATTCATGGACACCCATGACCTATCCGGGACTTTTACGAAAAATATACATGACAAAATGGAGAGCTGTAGTGTCTCCATGCCCTGGCTCAGAACTGCGGGATTCTCCCCACCTCCAGTGGCTCTGAACTTAGGGCACTCCCACCAACCTGTGGCAGCTGAGAGCTCCGGAACTGGGAGCTCCCAGAGGCCCCCGCAACCTGCAGCAGCTCTGAGGCACACCCCCCACCCACTGTGGCTGGGCGCTCGGGGCCCTCAGAGTTCCCAGCCACCACAGGTACCCTGCAGCTCCCTCACGCCACTGGCTCAGGTCACGGAGGTCTCTGGACATCACGGATTCCGTGACCTCCATGACAAAATTGTAGCCCTATTAATTTGTTAATTATTTGTATTGTGGCAGGTCCTCAGAGCCCCTCTCATAGATCAGGACCCAGATGTGCTAGGTGCTGTACAAACCAAGACCGGGCTCTCAATTTTCCTTTAAAAATACTACATGTCTATCCTCATGGTTTGGCTTTGGGGGGGGGGGTATGGGGACAACTAGCTTGGGCCCATGTTGGATAACAAAGTAATTCCCAGTACCAGTGTGTTTAATTCTCCATGGACATTAATTCCCTCATGGTATAATTCCACATAGCCATTGTAGGGATTCACACATGACTGCAATTCACATTTGCTTTAAAGAATTTCATGTAAAATACATGGGGTTGTAGCTAAGCAAAAAATTTTAAGCAAGCCTGACCTTGCTGCATTTTCCTGAAGTAAAACAAGGCACTGGCCTATTGCCTGGAGAAGGCTGATAAGAGAGATTAATGTTTAACATTTTCAAGTTCATATATTGTAAATGCCTCTATCCTAAAATGGTTCAAACAAGTTATCCAAATGAATATGGCATTTTAATGCATCCAGCCACACTGGAAATGCATGTGCATTTTTTCATTGGCAAGTGTACAAGTGGGAATATGTATTTTAATGTCCTGAAGTGTCAGTGACTGAACAGGTATTAGTGTACTTCAGATTGGCATACTGTTTATTTGCTCAGTGAGCCTTTGTATCTAGGATGTACAACATATTTCCCTCATCCTGGGGGGGTATGCATATTTGGTGAGAAGGGCATCTTTTGAGGCCTAGCAACCACAAAGTAACTGTAACTGGGTGGCAGGGTTATTCTGTTGACTGAAAATGTTGACACGTATTGGAACTTGACTAGGAGATGCCAGTTGATTTCTGCTGAGTCACTGTGGAATATATATCTTGCAATACCACCCTGCATATAAGCGAGCCCCCTTGGAAAAAGAAAACAACAGTTTGGAGCTGAGAAGTCCTAAAGACATAACCACAATAACAACCAAGCCTGGGGAGAAGGCTTGGTTCTCAGTAAGTTTGTTTCAGATCGAGTAATTGTTAATACAGCAAATCCATGCAAAAGGGTGAGTTTTGAATCCACACAGCAGATAGAGGTTGTATTTCACAGCAGTGTGGTAATGCCACCTGTTTGCAGCACTGTACATACTATGCAATTTCAAAAGCAGCTGCTCAATACAGACTGCAGAATAGTACTGTAGATAAATTGGAAGAACAGCAGAAATAACTCACACAGATTTCTTTTTTAATGGAATTCTAAGCTTTGAGCAGTTTTGTGTGTTTTTGGGGCATGATGAAACTCCTCAGAAGAACACATCCTGTTTTCAAGAGCATTCTGGGAACAGCTGGTGAGTCCTAAACTTCCTTTCTTATAGAGTTTAACCTTCAAGCTTTAAAAATCAATAAGCAGAAAGCACGTAAGTAAATAGTGTTGAAATGCTTGTAAATTTCAGAATTTAAAAGTCTTTGCATTTGGAGGTGAAAATAACTAGATTTTTGCTTGGTGCCTTCAGAAACTCAAGCCTGTCTTCTGTTTTCAAAAACTTCTTCCATTAGGATTAGTAAAACAAAAATTACATTTTTGCTAAATTAGATTCCAACAATAATCATTGGAAATGGTTAGAAAATGTCTGGGGGGGTTTTATCCTGTGAAAAATGAAAAACTTTGGACAAAAGCTGATTTTGGCACCACGACTGTGTGGCCTAATAGGAATTGTACTTTGGGTACCTCAAGCCCCCATTTTCCTATGTGAGCCAGGATCCCCAGCCAGACTACATTTCCCATGATGCACCATATCCAGGTACTCTGAGGATGCCGCACAATGACTCAGCGAGTGGGGAAGCTGTGGTGCATCATGGGAAACCTAATCTGCCTGGGGAACCTTAGCCCACAGATGAGTATATGGGCCTAAGGCAGTTTGAATTACAATTCCAAATACTCCACTGCAGCAGCATTTCAAAATCTTGGTTGGGGTGTGTGTGTGTGTGTGTGTGTGTGTGTGTGTGTTTCAGCTGAAAATTCATCCTCCTTCCTAAAACAGTATCAATGCAGTCACTCAAAAGAGGAACTTCTCCTGGCATACAGAGAGAGGCACCTCCCTGCACCCCAGATTTAGGCACATCTCTCTCAGAGAGAGGTGGGGTTCAGCACATAAGCCTCTGGTTGGTATCTCCCATTGGCTGACTTAGGCAACTACCCACCTAGCCTGCTGGCTTTTGTGAATCACTTTCTAAGGTGCCTGTTTCTCTATTCCCTATTCTACAGGGAGCCTCAATGCCTAACAAGGCTTTTTTTAATCTCAGTGATTTTTCCAGGAGCCTAAAAGTTAGGCGCTGTGACGCTTAGCATCACAATGCCTAAATCCTTTTGAACATTCAGTTCTAAATCATTAGGGTAAAATTCTCAAAAGCACCTATGTTCCTATTTATTAGTCTGAGATCAAACCTGCTGTGTATGTTCATTGTATGTAAAGTTATGCTCTCAAAAATTCTGCATTGCAATGTTGTTAATGGGATTAGGAGATTAGAAATTGTGGAAAGAGAAATGAGGATGGTATGAAATCCCTGATCAGGGAACCATTTACAGTGCTGTTTACTAATTCAGTGTATTTAACAACTGTCAGCTCAGGGAAAAGGGAGAAATTTAATGAACTGACACTTGGTGACCCAACTTCAAGAAAGGACTTTACTTAATGCTTCCTGGAGGGGATTTGCTTTATGTTTACTTCATGCTTCACAGAAGAGAAACATTTGCACAGTCACTTAATCAAACCACCACTTCCCCACAAAATTACTGTAGACAGCAGACAAGCCCATGAGAATGAGGAGTTGCACTGAGCATGCTTAGAACATTCCTGCGTATCCAGGAAGAGGGGTTGCTCTTCCTTGGTTTATTGAAAGTAAAGAGGCCAGGGATTCCTGAATCCGTCCTTGGAAAGAATCTCAGACAGAGAGGGAAAGCTGTGGGTGAAATCTATTACTTGGGCACGCACACACCTACACCCACACTCACACCCAATGAATTGACCATCCCTGGGTAGGGTAAAGGACAAGCAGGCCTCTGACGTGAGCACAAATTCCCCACCACATACTGAATAATGAACAGGAGTTGCCACCTGTAGGTTATGGTGAGAGAGAGAGGACACACATGCCCTGAAAGGGTTGATTAGTTATTTAAAACGGTCCCCAAACCCTCTCCTTTCCCTATCACCAGTAGACAGGAGAGGCAGCCATAGCCTAAGGCTGTAATAATTCCTATATCCAGGATGGAGATGAAAGATCACTGCTGCTGGGGGAAGCTCATTCATGTAAGTTATATAACTCCCATCTTTGGAGGCAGGCCGCTTCACCTTATCCCTGAAGAGACTGATTTAATGAGCATCCAGAATGTGGGTTCACATGCCCAAGGCCACCTACTTTCTAATCTGGATGGGCCCCACTGGTAGTAAAAGTTGGTCTTGGCGGTATTATGCCAGCAAATTAATTTGCACTCTGTTGCCATTGGCAGCAGCAGCAAAATCTGCATCAGGATTTATGTTCAATGAACCTGAATAATGTAAAATTCTGTTGGATAATATACAGTGTTTCCCTGCAGTTATAGTATGTAGGGAGCTAGCTTTTCTCTTTGCCGCTGTGAAGATTTAGGGGGTGATAATGAAAGATACCGTTTATGGACCAGATTTTTAAACAGCAGCTTCCCTTGTGCCTGCAATCATTTCCAAGTGTAATTTAGGTCACTTGGGCATAAGGGTGTGTTTGCTTGAGAGGCAGTGTGGCCTAGTGGCTAGGACAGTGGACTGAGAACTCAGGAGACCAGAGGTTGAGTCCCAGCTCTGCCACTGGTTTGCTGAGTGACCTTAGGGAAGTCATTTAATTGTACTGTGCCTCAGCGTCCCCAGCTGTAAAATGGGGATAATGATGTTGATCTCCTATGAAGGTATATATCCTCATTACTACTCAAGTCTAAGTTACCTACATTCTTCTGACAGCTATTTTGAAGGTGTAAAAGGGAAGTCTGATTAAATCTAGGCTGAAAATCAGGCCCTATATTTTTAATTTTAAGATAACGGTCTCCCTTTGTTTCCTGGGGTTGATGGGTCAGTGTGATGAGTCACTATGGGGAATGCCAGCATGGCGTATAGGAGTTGATGTAATGAGGCTGATCATTGGGAAATTCAAATCAATTTAGTTTACTGAAAGCTCCAGTGGAAAAGATCATGGTTTCTAGGTTAACAACCTTTGATCTGTTTCATCCTTTTTTAAAAAAAAAGTTAATTTTTATCTTCCCACTACTCTGAACTACTGGCCAGTCATAGATAATTTTTAACTCCTAGCCACTGACTCATTCGGGTCACAGGTACTTTCCCCTCTGTGTGTATTTGGGATCTATATCACTATTATGCTTGTACTGCATATGACTTACCTTCGTCTGTTATACTGTGCTAAAAGAATTAGGTGAAACTATGATTTAGTTTTACAGGGTATTCTACAGTCCTTTTATTTTGGTTCATGTGCATTCATGGCTCTTGAATAGCATGATATATTTTGAGTAAAGATCTGAACAAATAAGCAAAATTCAGAAGAAATGATCATGGAGCATACTTTAAGTCATGGAGCTTCTCTACCGATTTCCATGTAAAGCTGTAGGGCCAGATCCTTAGCTGATGTAAATCAGCATAGCTCCATTTAAATCAATGGGCCATAATGATGAGTCAGATTTGATTATTTCAATGGAGCTATGCCTGTTTCACATCATCTGAGGATCTGGCCCATAATTTTGACCAGGTTTTGTGAATATCAGTAACCCAAGCCAGATTTTTGGGTTTGTAACAGGATACAAAGTTTTTTCCATAGGCAAAATATCCAGGTCAGAAATGGTTTAATTAGTCTCAAGTTTATTTTATCATACACCATAGAAGATAGAGCTGGAATAAAACCATAAAGGCACTAGTCATTAATGCAGGATGTTTCCTTACATTATTGCCATTGGCATAATAGTTAAATTCTTAAATCCTTCAGGAAAAATCCCTTTGACTTCAAATATGTGCCTTGCCAAGGACTGCAAAATCAGGCCTTTCTTGAATCCCCCCAGGGCTAGTGCCTCCACTGTCCCCTTTGGCAAACTGCATATCAGTGTCCTATGTTTCAGTGAAGAATATTTGCTCCCCAACTCCTCCTCCTTTTCAGTTTTGAGGGCCCAATCCTCAAATCAGTCCACTCAACAGACTGCTCTTGGCTTCAGCTGGAGTTGTGGCATGCCAGTTACAGTGCATGCAGCTTGCATGTGTTGGGGGGGCGCACTGCCCCTTGAAATGGAGAGCAGCCTCTCTCTCCAGGCAGGAGTGGCAGCTACCATTTTGTGCTCATGTGCAGCCTGCTATCTGTGCTCTCTCTCACCAGTTTATTTGTTCTGTTTATATTTTAAAAAATGATTATTCTGACTGAAAGGATATGAAAAAACAATCCAGGCAAGCCTCATTTAGGTGATTTAAATGGGAGCACTACCCCAAGGTCTCACAATCAAATTGAGTGGTGGAACTAGCTTTTTAAAGTCTGGCATAAACAAATACAGCTGTTTCCCCCAATTGTGTTTTTAAGCTTTCTCCAGGCTGCTCTTGAAATTAGCTTTACTGGGCACATGGTGGCTTTATGCCCACAAAGTCTGAGCCAGCTCAGACGTACTGAGGGCCTTTTCACTTAGCATTTCCCTCCTTCCCCCAAGAGAGTGTTCCCATCCACTACTCCCTTTGAGGTCATATGCCTCTTACACTGGGTGGGTGAATTGCCTAATACATCATTGTTTGCCCCAGCCACTTTATTTTGCATGTGCAGTATGGAGTTGAGGGCTGTACTCAGAAAGACAATGCTTAAACCTCTCCTTGCCAGTTTCTGCGCTGGTTCAATTCTCCCTATTGCAGAACCTAACCTTTAGCTTCTAGATCATAATTTCATGCTTTACCTCTTTTAAAGAAATGTGAAAAGCCCGTATTTCCTGCCTTGGTAGTAGTTTATTAACTCCTTCAATCAGTGCAGTGTTTTTCACGTTCTTCCGTCACCCTTCTGTCTCCCCTTTTCCCCACAGCATATGCCTGAGGTCCATCTATTTCTTCTGTTGTATCTTCCAGCCTTTACATAAGGCAAATAATATTAAAGGATTTTATTGCTTTCACCTGTGGGCCAAATTTAAGCTTCTTATAGAGCAACCAAAGTCAGTGAGATCTGCTTATATGTATCTGAGGGTAGAATTTGTCCCATATATTTATGTATGGTGTACGTATTGCATCATGCTTATCTGCTCTTGGATCACATTTAGTGACCTTTAACCAATCCAATTAGTTTTCTCCAGGAATTTCAAAACAATTTGCCATTTTATTTCAAAAAACTAGAGCAGGAACAGCCAGTCCTCAGTGACAATTGTTGCAATTCTATCTCAAATTATCACCCATTATCTCCATGTGCAGTGGTGAAAGCCTTTACTTTATTAGCTTTAGTGGCTCATTTAAAATTGTAGCACAGAGTTTTTGGGAAAGTAACTTTTACTCGTGAACATACTCCCAGCAGTCATTACCTAGGGACACTTCCCTTCTGAAAAATAACAGCATACTAAAAATCTGTTAGAGTTTAGAGAAATTATAGCTCATAAAATATATTCTAAATAAATTATTACTTTTTGGTTGTCTTCTGTCTCTGCTGTTTTACAGTTAAGTACAAACCTTTCCCATCATACCAGATACTTCCCATAAGCTTCAAAAACAGGTCCAGATTTTCAGGATTGCACACACAATTTGCACATACAGTTATGGTATCTGTACAGGTAAGTCATACACATAGTTTTGCACAAGCCAATTTGGACAGCCTGTTAAACGTACTGCGATCTCCAGTTAGCATGTTAATCATTATTGTTTCTTCTTTGTATTACCTGGCTGGCACCTACAGGTCCCAACCAAGAGTGGCCCCATTATATAGTGGCTATATAAACACAGAGTAAGAGAGAGGCCCTGCTCCCCAAGTGTTTAGAATCTAAATAGACAAAGGGTGGGAAGGGAAATGGAGAGACATTGCCATGCTGTGACTTGTTCGTTGTCAAACATAAGGTTAGTAGCAGAGATTGGATTAGAATGCAAGGCTCCTGATTCACAAGATAGTGCCCCAACTGCTAGACCATGCTGCCCCCCAGAATAGGCAGAAGCAAACAGCTGCAGCTGAAGATACAGGAATATATTTCAACTAGGGCATATTTATCTCACAATAATTGTGATCCCATTATTAGAATAATCTCTTTTCTCTCTCTGCTGTTATTATCTAATCTTTATACTGCAGAATCCAGAGCCCCATTGTGTAAGGTTTTGCAGACACACACATAGAAGAAGACATGGTCTGAACTCTTAGGGTGCAATTCTGATCCTGTTAAAGTCAATGGGTATTTTTGTTTGTCATTTGGTGATCGGCCAGGTTAGGTGAATACAGTTCACACAAATTTCCCAGAATTATGTTTCTCTTAAAGCGCAATAGTGATAAACTGTGGCTGCCCCCTTGCAGCTGCATTGTATAGAGTGAACCCCTCTCTTCATCATGGAGTATCCATGAAGGAGGAAGCCCCGATATAATTGCCATGCATCCTTGAGCACTAGGGTGTTGGCAAAGAACTAGTAGGTGCTTCCCTTCAGAAGGACTTAAGCTGCTTAAGTGCTTTGCTGGTTCAGGACCTAGGTGGCTTCTCTGGCCAATGTGGCTAGTTGTGCTCTTCACCCCCATAGTCCCCAATGGGCACATGGCCAGTTGATTTGGGGGTGTGGCAGGTCCCGCCGCTGGTGGTACAACTGCATTTAGAAGCAGGAGGTAGGGGCAGCTCTCACTTTAAAGGTGACATAGGGAGCTATAGGGCTTGTCATTCATTGATTGCAGTATTCTCTCCCCACTCCCCCTTTCCTGGTGTATCTCTGGATGCATAAGCTAGCACTTAGCCTCTAGACTTTGTTCTCCTTGTCTTATTCCAATCTCGGAATTTCTGCCAAATGTGTTAACGTTATTCGTTTGTGTCAACAAAAACCCCCCAAATCTTCTTTTTTTTAAAAAAATGGAACATGATGCAATGAATTTGCAGAATATTTTCTGTTTTCTCATTTTAATACACAAGGAAAATGAACATTACAAAAAGGCATCATTGGTCTCTCGCATCATTAAAAATGCTAGGGTTTTGAATGGGGAAAAAATTATCCTTAGAACATAGCTGTAATAATTAAAAATAAAAGAATCCTGCGACCCAGCAGTGGCGCTCCTTTCTTCAGATATAATGCAATTAAACACACACTCTTTCCTTCTCTCCCCATTTACAGACATTCTTGGTATTATGTTTTAATAATGCCAAGGAGCCCCATTGTGCTAGGCACTATACAAATACACAGGAAGAGACTGCCCCTGCCCTGAAGAGCTTACTGCCTGAATGATGGAAGGAGAAACACAGACTTGCTCGACATCAAACAGCAGCAGGCCCAGGAGTAGAGGGTGTGTCTCTTGAATGGCTATCATTGTACTACTACATTAAGGGCTTGAGCCTGCAGGGCACTTGACCACTCTTCCAAAGAGAGCACATCATTACCCAGTGGCCACTTTACAGTGCTTTGCGCCTTAATGTGAGCATAACGTACACTGCACCCGCTTTTAGGCCCCTGTACACTTTGAATATGGTGCCCAGTGGTCTTTGTGTAAATGAGCATTCCAGCCCCAAACTGCAGTGACCGCTAAGGGTGTGTAATGCCACATAGGCATGTTCCCTAGCTGCCACACCTCCACATGTGCCATGTGAAGAGGTCCGTTACAGCACTAAGCAGTGTTATCTGTTCACCCATCCGCATGCCAGCAGCTGCATCCCATCTTGTTTTCATATTCTTTTTAGTTGAGAATAAATAATTTTTAAAAACCTTTTCTAATGAAAAAAAAAAGAAAAGAAAAAAAAAAGAATTAAGGACAGTAAAGCGTAGGCTAGCTCAGCACCGGGCAGCTTGTTGAACTCAAAATGTAACTTTGGCTTATAGTGCAGGAGGTCCCAGGTTCAAATCCTATGCTAGTCCTCAGGAAGGTGAAATATATATGGAACCTTTACTTTTGGGATTTGTGTGATGATCTAGTGGTTAAGGCTCTAGACTGTGACTCAGGAAACCTGGGTTCAATTCCTGGTTCTCCCACCCTCTTCTTGTGTGAACAGGCATAAGGCTAGTGTGTGCCTCCGTTTCCCTATCTGTAACATGGGGATGATACTTCCCTACCTTGTAGGAGTCTTGGGAAAATAAAATCCATTAAAGTCTGTACAGTGCTCAGGTTCTTTGGTGATGAGAGTCACATAAATACCTCCACAGAGCAATGAAACAACAAAAGGTTAACACACAGATCTGTGCAGGAAATGGTAACATTAGCATTACACCCCATGCTCACTGGAGGTCAGATTTAAACAATTAATGTAGATATTGAGGCTGAATAAACACTCTTCATCTGAGAAAGAGTTAAGCAAACACAGAGGGCAGTTGAAGAAGAACTTTTCTTTTTTTGATGTGTGGTTGCAATATCACTTTTTAAGAAACACTGTTTCAAGTCAGGGTAATTCAACTATTTCCTCCCACCAATCAACTTTCCCCCCTCTCCATCTACCCACACACACACTACCCCAAGGGAGGAGGAAAAACCGGATTTTCAAGGTTTTTTTCCTCTGGTCTGTTTGACTAAAGGTGACTCCTGCTTAGTGGACAGAGGGCCATCCCCCACTGATCAATATTTTAATGTGACTTATCAGAAAGAGAATGAATTGTTTACTTAAAAACTCAGGATCCCATAAAGGGCAAGGGAAAAGTGTCCACTGGAAACAGAAGTTCTGGACATCTGCCTGCTGCTGTAAATTCATAACAAGGAAGCCTAAAACTCAAAGGATCAGAAGAAAGTGGTGTCCAGCAAAACAATGCGTTAGAACCAAAACTCCAACAAAGGCACAACTAGCAGTTATGTGGGATGGTAAGTACTTTCCTGGGTATATTTCAAATGAGCAAAATGAAACAGGTGGGGGAATGTACTGATAAAAATTGAGTACAACAATGATTTCAAATGCCAATGTTGTTATGCATCTGCTCCACTAAAATCTGTTGCCCCTCAACACAGATGAAATGGATGTTGTATTATAGTCGTATGATCTGTTCCTGCACCTTTTAAGTCAATGGGAGCTTTTCCCATCACTTCAGTGGGTACAGGATGAAGCCTATAGATATCCTAAATGCTTATTGAAAAAATAATGATGCTAATGTGCTTGGTTAGACTTTATTTGTCTTGAGGATTAGATACATCTTGAGAGTTTAGATACATGAAAAGGATATGTCTTGGGATTCTCCTTCTCAAGCACTGCTTTAAAAGTATTCCTTTTCCTTGCAATGGTGTTCTGCATTGAAGAGCTCCATGCTTTAAACCCAAGTCTGAAGAGAGGCTGAAAGCGGAAAGTTTGTGGTGCTACAGCATTTACATTCTGCTTCTACCCTGATCCAACATGTCACCTTCTCCTTGCCTTTGCCCTTTATTCTGTTGCACTATTTTAACAATCTCAACCCTTCAGGAATCAATTATCTTCTCTATTCTGCATCACTACCTATTCCTATTGTTTCCTGAAAGATTTCTGAGAATGCATAGGAACTGCTTTTATTATTATATATTATTATTTATTATTATTATTATTATTATTTTAACTTTTATATTGCAGTAGGGCCTAGAGGCCAGCTATGCTGGGGCCCCACTGTGCTAGGCACTGCACATATATATAATGCATGACAGTCCCTACACTATATATATGTGAATTAGAACACAAATTTCAATATGCAGTGTTTGCATCCCTTTCCACTAATAATGCAAGTGAAGGTTTGTTTGTGAGAATAGAAAATAAAATTCAAGTCCATAGCTGAAAATTTGTATCATGACAAAGTGAAATTTGTTTTGGATGTAACTGGGAATCTAACATCTAAACTAAGACCCCTTCATTAACTTATATAACTGCGTGAAAACAGAAACAGCAGCAGCCTCCTGGTGTTACATACAAGGTATGTTACAACCCCCTCTTTCTCCCAGAGCTTGCTCCTTCTTAGCAGTTAAACTAGGCATATCTGCCACCCTGCCTGACAGCAATGTGCTGGCATTCACCTTCACAGCTGTTTCCAGCTACAGATTGTGCAGGCTCCAGAATAGATAGAAAATAAACTAAGGATGATCAGTGCATTGAAAAAGGAGCCATCCCACCCATCCATTCGCAGATTACATATATACACAAAAACAGAGATGACACAATAGTTATATTATAGTTATAATATGTCTCATATTTTCACCAACTATTTGAAATTCCAGTGAGTGAGTTTGTCCTAAAATTAAATCTAGGCCTCTTTCACTCTTGTACCCCATTGTAGGGCATCAGGTATACTCTGAGATGTTCACCTACTAAATAGATCTGACGCTGCTAATAAAATCCCTATGTCAAGATAGAAAAGCTATTGAGAAAAATCACAGCAATCATCCAAAGGGGGCACTTAGAGCATACTTCACAATATGTATTTCTGGTGCTCATATTTTAGGTGTATTAAAAACATTTAGGCAACTGGAGGGTTCAAAATTTGCTAATATGTTCCTTCCATGTCTGCACTTCATCTCTGATATGGCATGCCATAGTAGGCCCCTGTAATTAACAGAAAATAACCACTGGATCTCTGCTATCATGGTATGGCAATTGTTGCTAAATGCTGACATTTAAAATGGTGACTGTTATGTAGGAACATGTGTGAAATGTGATGGTTTTTCCCTATCCATATTCCATGCCTCTCATGGGGCACACACTTGTGCAGGGTTTGTGTTTTTACAAGCAGCTGCTGATATAGACTTGCAGAGGATGGGAAATCTGGCAGGTGACGATAAGGGACACATAGTATATGTGAGGGTGTGTGCATTGTTGGCTTTGAATGTAAAGCCACTAAAGGAAAATAAATGACTTTAACAAGAATTTAAGGGCAATGTGCACTATGGGAGAGTGATTTCTAAAGCACACTAATATATTGTTCATTAATTGGTCCCTGTAGACCCTGCTGGTGTGCACTAAAGGTTCCCTAGTGTGGTTTAACATAGTGCTCTTTGAAACAGTGCTATATCGAAGTGCATTAGGGAACATAGTAAGCATCAGCTGGATCTTTGTGGACCAACTAAGGGCAGGTCTACCCGACTGCTTAAGTCAATCTAACTTATGTCATTCATGAGTGTGAAAAGACACTCCCTTGAGCGACACAACTTACAGCGACTTAATCGCTGTCCACACTGGCATTATGTCAATGGGAGATGCTCTCCTGCCAATGTAGCTTCCACCTCTAATGGAGGTGGAGTAATTATGTCGACGAGAGAGCACTCTCCTGTTGGCATAGAGTGTCTTCCCCAGATGCACTACAGCAGTGCAGCTGCATTGGTGCAGCCTATGCAGGTGTAGTGCTTAATGTGAGTATGCTTTAAAAATCACATAGTGAGCACTATCACACTGTGTAGACATACCTTCAAGGAAGAGAGAATGTTCCCTGAATTTCCAAAGAACTCCTCTGTCAAACCTTCTCAACTCACTTATCACACCCAGCAATTTCACCTTGGTGCCATAATGATGGGTGAATTAGATAAGAAAGAAGAGAAGAAATGAAATACGCTAGCAGTGGATGCATCAGAAAACTTCTCTTGGTCCATTGGACAGCATCTGAAAGCTGCTGGCTTTCTTAATTATGGGTGGAACACAGTTCAAAATGTATACAAGAGGGATATATTTTAGGGCCTGTCTAACTGGAGATGGGTAAATTAAATCAGTTATAGAGGTGTTCTGTGTCTTATCCTTTCACACAAATAAACAGCTCCCTTCACTTCCATGAATAGATCAGCACCCAATCAACAGAGTTTTTGGAGCCAGACAATTCAAGTTCTCATTAGCCGTAGCAAACTATTAGGGAATCCTATTTCAGCATGCAGCACATATCAAAACCCACTCTGTGCTGTTCAAAATGAGCAATCAATTACACATACTGTCCTGCTCCTGAAAAACTTCCACCATCCCTAGAGGGATAAAGGAATCATATCAAAAGGCGAAAATATACCCTTTTGCTTCCCAGTTCAGATGTCCCTTTTTGAAAAGTGATAGAAAATTATGTTGTTGTTGTTATTTATGAATAATAAATCATGACGTTGCAGTTACATACGGTATCTTTTATCTGAAGAGATCAGTGATTTACAAACATCTAATACCCACAACAATCCTGCATGAAGTGTCTTGTGGGTTGATGGTTTCTGTTTTAATCAGGAAAGAGAGAGGAGGAGTAAGAAGAAAAGATGGAGACTCCGAACCCTAACCTTCCCTTCTCGCTCGCCTCTTTTCATGTTTCCCTTGTTCCCTTGCCTATTCCCCCTTCTTTCTTTTCCAGTGCTCACACAGAGTGTGGCAGTGGCTCTGCCTGGAGGGCGAGTGAGAAGGACACCTCTAGTTTGGTTCAGGAGATGGTGGAGGACACAGTAAGTATCACATGCACTTTAGCACTGAGGTTAAACTGCTCAATGAGCAGCAGTTATTGCTAAGGCTACTGCAAAAACTCCTAGCTTCATCTCCTTTTCAAGGGAATGTTCACTGCTCACAAAAGCTATGTGACATATGGTAACTATGGACTTGGCCTGGAACTTGTTGAGCAAGGTTGAGCCTTGTGGGCCAGATTTACAAAATTATTGTTGCCCCTTTGGCCTGAGTGATCAGCCAATATTCAGGACCTTGCAGGTTTATTTTATATTTGGAAGAGAAATCCATGATACCAGTCAGGTATATTCTTTGATGCTGTCCTGTTAATAGGATATCAGTGTTGGAAGAGACCTCAGGAGGTCATCTAGTCCAATCCCCACTCAAAGCAGGACCAATGTCCAATTTTTGCCCCAGATCCCTAAATGACCCCCTCAAGGATTGAACTCTCAACCCTGGATTTAGCAGGCCAATGCTCAAACCACTGAGCTATCCCTCCCCCCTGTTTATTTACAAAGCATGCACACAAAGGCCTGTTTCCCTCAATGCAGCAGAAACAAACAACAGCAGGCAGTTTCCTTGCTTAGAATTCCCCAAGTCTGCCTCTTCTGTGTTCCATGCCCAAGGAGCTCTGTCAGACTCCCTTTTGGGGCCAGACTCCTGACTGCTTCTCTCACTGTCTGCCTCTCTCCCTCACAGCTTGCCAAACACTGTCCTAGCCTCTGTGTGCTTAGGCCCACTCAGCCCACATGGCTTATGGTCTGATCAGGACATGCCATGTGGCTTGTTGCCTTGGGCGGTGACTTCCATTGCTTCCAGCTACCACTATGTAAACTTAATTGCTCCTTCTATTGAGCCTGAAAGAAAGATGCTTTGCAGCACACCCATTAGCTTTAACCAAGTCTATGACTGTCTGTAGATCAAAGATCCACTTGATGGTAGCCTTCATATACGGATGTTGATAGGTACCTACTGGGATTTTCAGAAGTGCCTAAGCAGGTTAGATGTCTAATTCCCATTGAAATTTAATGAGAGATAGATGCCTAACTCTCTTCTGTAAATCTCATTAGGTGCCTATCTGCATCTTTAGGTATCTAAACACCTCTGTAAATTCGGCCCTTAGAGACTCAGCTAGAATTATGCAAGCTTTACTCATGTTGGTGAGCACTTATGCAAGCAGTCCCACTGATTTCTGTGGGGGTATTCATGTGAGTAAGTGCTCACCACCATGAATAAGGGTTGCACAATCTACCCCTAAGCAAGTGTACACTATAATGACAAATGCTTGGGAATTTCTTCCCTAGGCACCTCTGATGGACAGTGCCATGGGATCTTTTATATTCACACGCAATGTACCTGAGCACTGTTTTTAAATCTCCCATCTGTTAGACCTGCACTTCGTTTGGCTGGGTTCAGCCTTGCAACTTTACTTAAATTGACAGTGGTTTTTGTTTCGTTTTTTTTAATGTCCAAAATGCGAACCAAGTGACCAAATTAGTAGCAAACCCAATCAGCATAATAAAGAAGAGCCCTACTTCATCTGGCAAATCTGACAGGATTAGAATGGCCCTTTAAAAGTATATAAATATCCTTAGGGTACACAGCAAGGCTTTCTGTAGAAAGGGTGCCAATTCCTTTCACCATTAGTGCATGCAAAGTACTTTCCTAGTCTATTTCCCAGGAGCTTTTATTTTAGAGTCTAGTAATAGTTTTGCATATTTTAAGTGTGTATTTCTAGGTTTCTATTATTTAATCTTATAGTTAAATCTTGGAACTACCTGTGTGGGGGACGGAGAGTATTGGGAATATTTACTTCCTTGCAGGTAAGGCTGACGGGCCACTTGGGGGAGCAGCAGTTATGGTCTTCAATGGGAGTTGCATGCACATTGGTATTGCAATGATGCATAGAAGAGAAATGAAAAATACCTTGGTCCTGCTTGATGCTGAGTACCCTTCACTTCCACTCTGAAATCACCTCTGATCGGGCACTTAGGACTTTGCAGAATTTGGCCACAGGAAATACAGGAGAATTTGGCTTATCAAGGACAAATTCTAATATTGAAAGTGCAGTTCCACGCTGAAAAATGTCCCTAAAAGTAGCATTGGGGGATGAGGGGAAAGCTCCAAGTTTTTCTCTCAGTGACTCCATACCGGAAGTGCCCAGTTTAAAAGGAGAAAGACATTTTTCCTTAGGGCCAGCTCTGCAGACTCAATCTGGGATCTGAAACACCAGGGTAAAGCTTGTCTGTGCAGGAGACAGAGCTTTCTAGGGAGCCATGTCTGAGAGCTTGCGATGAATTCCCCTGATGCTAAGGGCCACCACAAATCCCACCATGTTTTGGTGAAAGTGCAAAGCCTTCCCTAGCAGAACTGCCTTTGACCTTGCCTTTCCTAATATAAATAGCAACATGGGTATTGAAAAGCAACCAAACCCCAAAAAATCCATCTTACTCAAACATGATTTCCCTCCCCCTGCCTTTCTGGCACTGAGAGAACAAACACAGGACAGAGGTTAGTCACGTTGCTTAACGAATGATGGGAAGATACTACAGTGATGAATGTGGTGTAAGAACTTACATAGGGTAGAACAGAATAGCTGAGGTCTTTTCTTCTCCTGCATCATCACCATCAATACAGGTCCTGAAGGGCATTCTGTGCTTGCTGTTCTAACTGTGCAGCCCCATTGCCTGTGTGAAGTCGGTTACCATGGTGATGTATGTAGCACGAGAGCCTAGCTCCAGAGGAAGGATGGCCTTGTGGTTAAGGCACAGGGTTGGAGAGCTGGGTGCATTTCCTGGCTTTGCCACAGATTGCTGTGTGACCTTGGGTAAACTGCTTAGTCTCTCTGTGCATCAGTCCTCCATCTGCAAAACCGGGGGGGTAATGACACTTATTTCACACACACCAACACACACACAAACAACATTCCCTTTGTCTGTGTTGTGTATTTAGTTTATAAGCTCTTTGATGCATGGACTGCCTCTTACTATGCATTTGTACAATGGAGCCCTGCCCTCGGCTGGGGACTCTAGGTGCTACTATGATACAAGTAAATCGTCATCATAAAAATCAAATGGGCTTGAGCAGTGGTAGCTAATAGCAACCTAGTGGGCAATGCTTCTGGTGATGGAGGGCTAGAACGCAGTTTAGTCTCCCTTAGCTGTGTTGGATCTATGGAGCTAACAGGAGTAAAAAGAAGAAAGAATATTTTAGTAATTTAAGGGTTTGATCCCACTCCCACTGAAGTAAGAGCTAAAACTTCCACGGGGTTCAGTGGTATAGGACTGTGCCTTTAGGGCCTGATTCAAAGCCCAGTGAAGTCCATGATTGGTTACACTGGGCTTTGAATTGGACACTAAATAAATGCAGGGCACAGCTGTGTGGAGAAAGGAGGTGCCATTTTCACCTAAAGTGTATTCCAGATTATAACCTCGCTTTAGCAGTGTAAGGTGCCCAAACTAACCAGTGTAACATTGTAAGGTGCCCAGACTAACCAGCACTGTAAGTGCACGCTGTAGCTCGTCACTGATTTTTCAAACTTCTTTCCATCATTCATGTTTCAGTTGTGGTCCTTTCTCTGTTTGTTGCAGATCCTCAACGCTGAAGTTTGGGATGTGTCTGTATTTCAGCTCCTACAGACTATTTACTGGCAGAGCTGTGGAGTGTGACAATGGTGTTTGTGTCCAATCTATCAAACGCCATTATCACACTAAATAGCTACTGTTAGATAAGCCATCAGGTCACAGAAGGAAGAGAACTCTGAGCAATAAATTTCCTGGCTGCGATGAGGAATAAAGCAGGTTTGTTCTCATATGTCACGATGACTGTGGGCTCTTTTATAAGCAATACTAAAATAATGTACAATAAACAAATACTCAGCTGTACGTACTTCCAGTTGAAAAACTCCTTTTTAAAGTACACATTGTAATGAACTTAATGCTGTCCATTTGCTCTTACTGAGTCATGCTTATATTCATGGATTGTAATGTTTTGATTCAGCAATGCAAGTGGCTGGGAATTCTTCCCTTATTTAGATTTCTGTTAGGTTACAGCTGGCAACCTGCAGCCTCTATTTAAGCAGTGTTGTCAGTATTTAATGCATTTAATTAACATGTTTTGGCCTTGAACATATTCTTCAATGAGATCCATTGTGGCACTGAAACAAATGTGTTTGGAGGTCAGTTGTACAAATGCAACACACTGGATTCATGATTAAAGATCATGAATCAGGAGTATGCTGCCAAATCATCAAATCGACGTGACACTGTCAGAAAAGAAATCCAGGGCCCAGTCCTGCAACCCTTATGCAAATAGCGTTTGGGCATGGGGCTCTCATGGAAGTCAATGAAAGCTGTGGGTGCTCAATATCTTTAAAAATGTAAGGTCAGATTACGAGCCCCTTGCTCGTGTTGAATAGTCCCTACACATAATCCTGTTGAAGCTAACTTGGGAAAGACTGTGCTACCTCACATGACTAATGGTGTCACAGTCTGCTCCTTATTTAAGCGCCTATTTGTAATTACCCGAGTTTGAAACGTTTGGCTTAGATGCCCAATTTAGCACTTTACGCACCCAAGTTTGAGACTTTGGCCCTGAGTAAAATGAATGCAGGAAAGAGCAGATAACGATAATCACTGCCATAGGCACTGACTTCGCCTCTTTCCCTTGGGTGCTCGGCCCCCCACTGCCCCCAGCCCCGCCCCCACCTCTTCCATGAAGCCCCTGCCCCTTCCCACCCCTGCCCTTCCCCCATTCCAATTCCTTCCCCAAATCCCTGCCCCGCCCCCACCTCTTCCATGCCTCCTCCCCTGAGCACACCACATTCCTGCTCCTCCCCCTCCCTCCCAGAGCATGCTAACACCACCCAACAACTGTCGGGAAGCACTGGGAGGTAGGGGCTGGAACAGGGACGTGGCGTGCTCAGGGCAGGAGGAGGAGGAGGCGGATAAGGAGGGGTGGGGGATGAGGGGAGCTTGGCTGCCAGTGGGTGCAGAGCACTCACTAATTTTTCCCATGGGTGCTCCAGCGCCTATGATCACTGCTTCTGTATTGTAGCATTAGATTAGCAAGTGGTGACCTAAGTAGAGCAATTGCCTTTCATTCATGGCATCTATATAGTTCTCCTTATTAGGTCATGGACAACTTGCATTTATATAAACATGACATATATCTGCCATTGCAGCTGCACTGCATATCCTTGGATGAAGACAGCTTTGTTCCCATGTTGGACAAGTACGAAAAATAAATTGTGATGATGCTAGTTTCTCTCTTGGTGGCTGTGTCCTCCATTTTAGAGAAATGCCAGCAACAAACATTAGGTTAGGCTCATCAGAAACCACAGAATGCCAGTAGTGTTCCATCCCAGATGTGATTGCATGTTGGTCTTTACAGGCTAGATCAGGCTTGGTCTGTAAAGATCCTTGCAAGAAAAGCTCACAGCCCTATACTACCAGTGTGCCATTTCTCCTTGCAGACTTGTCAGCCATTGGTTTTTAGCTGTTTTTTTGCAAAGGTATTCATTCACCCTACTACCAATGCCAAATAACCTCCAATAGCTCAGAGGAGCATGCTGGAACTGTAACACAAAGCAGAAATGGGTCTAGAATGGAAATATTTATTGTTCATGGATACACAACCTGGATGATTAATTGAAAGTGACAAGAACCCAGAAGAGCTTGCAAACAAATACAGCTTGGGTTTTATTTCACAAATGTTCAAAGTTCTGACCATGTTGTGCTAAAGAAGTTTGTCCATTAGATTACCCATAACAAATGACAGTAGCCTACAAATGGTCCATCTAATCTATGGTGCAAAAATTATATTGGATAAACATGCTCAGTGTTTTCAGAAAGAAAGTTAAAAATATTTTTATTTCCTCAAGTTTCTCTCTGCTCTCAGTACACCCCTTCTACCTTCACATCTATCTGTTCCTGTTTCAGTCCAATTGGCTGACGGTCAGGGGTCTGTAAAATCCCCTCTTCCCCTTGTCTTGGTGAGAGAGAATATTACACAGATACACAAAGCTAAAAAAAAATCTGTGCTGGGGCATATTGAGCCTGCTGCCACAGCATTTGGTAAAGTCTGGAATTTCCCTGTTTGAATTCTCCCCTTCTTCATTACTATAACTATAGAGTTGTCCGTTGAGAACTACTGGGCTAGGTTATGAATTAAGTGTTGGGATTTGGAAAGGTACCTAAGGGAGTTAGGCACACATCTCATTGGGTACAACTTTGAAAAGCTCTTAAGTGACTTAGTTGTTGAAGTGCCATTGAAAGTCATTGGAACTTTGGCTCCTAAATCACTTAGGGTATGTCTACACTGCAATTAAACTCCTGTGGCTGGCCTGTGTCAGCTGACTTGGGCTTGTGGGGCATGGTCTGTAGGCTGCAAAATAGCAGTGTAAATGTTTGGGCTTAGGCTGGCGTCTAATTTCTGAGACCTCACGAGGGGGATGGATCCGAGAAACCTGAGCCCGAACATCTTTACAGCAACTTTACAGCCCCACAGTCTGAGCCCCACAAGCCTGAGTCAGCTGACAAGGGCCAGTTATGGGTATTATTTTGCAGTCCAGACATACCCCTAGGGACTTCTGACAATTTTGCTCATTAACTTGCAATGAGAATTGGGCTCCTAATTTCCCTTATGCTCTTTTAAAAATTCCAGCCTTCAATGATTTTTAAAGTCAAGTGATTACATGTCTGTACTGGTAAAAAGAGTGCTTCACGCATTTGTCTTTCACTGAAGTGTAGCATTATCTCTGGAAGAAATTATAGATCAACATTTGTGATTTATCATATAGAAATTACATTGTATTTGCATCTGCAACCATTTGTATTGTTCATCCTCTCTGAACAGAGCATTTTTTGCGAGCTCCTGAAGTTTTTGCATTGAAATTGATTAACCCCAGTCCTTGGCCCCAGGATGTATTCCTATAAATCAGGTTTCAGAGTGGTAGCCGTGTTAGTCTGTATCAGCAAAAGCTATGAGGAGTCCTTGTGGCACCATAAGGACTCCTCCTTATTTTTCATATAAAACAGTTATTAATGACAAAGTATTGGATTGGTTTGTGATGTGAAGAGAGAGAGACAACCTCATATTAACATTCAGTTTTAGTTTAGGCACTTGGTAAAAAGAATTCTCCAGACTTCAAACTAGCTGATAATCCTTCAACCCAGTTAATAGTCTGACCACAGGTTGCTCTCTCAGGGACCTTTTAAAATCAGTACTATCCACTGTTTCATGTTATTCCTCATCAGAACTGCCTGTTCAGAAGCCTTTCCACTTATTGATTTCTTTTGCATTCTGGAAACTTTCAGAGCCACCTGGTGCAGACCATATTAGAGGCAGCAGTTAGAGGCTGATCATTCTGATCAACCGTGATCCAGCTGCTACCTCAAAATGGAAAGAGCTCTTGCAGAGAAGTGCGGAGAAAGCTTACTACCTGTGGGATAAATACAGTCAGTAAAGGTGGCAAAGTGAGCAATTTTAAGAGAGACAAATGCTCTTGAGTTTTATATCACAGAATCATGGGAGTTACAAATGGAAGGGCCCTACAACATTGTTCCCTATAGTACATTCTCTAAGTTCTTTGTCCAGGCCACTTTTAAATGATTTAAAAATTAATGGAGATATGTATTTTGAAAATAAAAAGCGCTATCCAAGCACCTATTTTAAGCTTTCCCTGTAGTTTAAATTAGTTACAATGTCTTAGACATGCGGTCGATGATGGCTCCAAATTTATGGATGTGCAAGGCAGTATAAATGCCTAGCTAAATGCAAATTGTGACCTGAAGAACTCTGTGTAAGCTCGAAAGCTTGTCTCTCTCACCCACAGAGGTCAGTCCAATAAAATATATTGTCTAGCTAGATGCAAAGTCTGTTTATTTAAATGCACCTATATAGCACCTATTGCTGTGGAACTTCATACAAAAATGAAAAACCTGAATTGATAAACTATCCCAGAGTAGTAGTGTTACTCCATTTGACCTGAGCAGTTAGCAAAATTTGGGGTGTTGGGGGTTGTTCCAGTTACAAGGAGAAATCTATGACAGAGCCACGTATTTTCTTTGGTGCGGTCATGTTTATTTACAAATGTTCTAAGATTATCCTGTTTCTATGAACACAGGAAGACTCAAACAGCCTGAGACAGTTTCTTTGGTTGCTGTCCCAAAGCTGCCTTTCCACCTAGCACTCTGTACCCAAAACACTTTCTTTCTTCGCTTTCTCTCAAGACCACATTACAAGCACTACTGTTACTGTCTGACTGCTTGGTTCTCTGGTTGCCTCTGTCTCTGTGTGACTCTCCTCCTGTTCTGTGTCTCTCACACAGATAAGAACAATCTAAACCAGAGCCTCTGATTTTGAAATTCCTTGGGCCAGATGGTTCAGTGTCACTTTCATGTGTCTGTGTTTGGTGCTACTGCTGTTGTTTCAGCCACTTCTTTATAATGGCTTCTTTACATTTCTCTTGAATGAAGGGCATTGGTGATTTCTGGTTCACAGCAAGGTATAACATAACCTGACCCATAACACTATTAGCAAAAAAACAATCCCCTTCCCACCACCCTGCTATTGACAAAACCACTTCAGGCTGCGAATGGCACATGATTTGCTAGAGCGGTAACCAGAGATCATGTCTCTTGGAGGTGTTAAACTGGCATTGTTAGCCCCAGCTTAGGTCTGGCATAACTGAGGCGCATGTGGGGCCAGCACTAGATCCACCCTGCTGAGGCAGTGCTGGATGACTCCAGATGGTTAGGGGATGCACATCACACCTGGAGCTGGCAGACCACACTTCCTCTGGGGCCTGGCACATGATGCAGGCAGGGGCACCCCAGGCCTTTTTCATACAGTATGTACAACTGAACCATGCTCATTTTAGGGCATCGCAGTGTCATTCAGGTTTGACCCCCTCTGTTGTGATGGAGCGGGCACCAGGTCACATTTCAGTGAGTGCATTGTGACCTGGCATGTGGGGTTGCAGGGCCAGTCAGGTCTGGGGGCCCTCTCAGATAGGGAGCCCAGGTCAAACTGCCCCTTCCCTTCCTCCCATAGGTGACACTGCACCTGCCAATGGTATGCACTATGCATAATGTATGTATGGCTGCGGGACCACTGAACACAGAGCAGAAGGGCGGCTGGGGAACATCTGGTGGGGTGTGCGTTATGGCTCCCTACTGCCTGCATAACACCACAGCACATGCCCTGAACGTCCCTGGGGGCCAGGTGACAGTCAGGGCCTCAACCCCTGCCTCTCGGCGCTCCCTTGATGCTCTTAACTGAGTGTCCTAGGGTTCTGAAGTGATGCTCAAATAAATTTGTTAGTCTCTAAGGTGCCACAAGTCCTCCTTTTCCTGCAAATACAGACTAACACGGCTGCTACTCTGAAAGATTTTTCAGTGTGCAGCTTCCTCCCACAGTTCTCTGTGTTTTTAGTTCCATTCTCTGAATCACTCTCAGTAGCATCCAAATCTTGAAATCTATAAATATCTTTAATTCCGCAGTGCTTTTGCTATCTGTCCTCTCTCTCATTGCTGGACCCTTCTTGAAAGTTGCTAATCCACTGCCCTCCAGTTCCCCTCTGAGCTATGCAGCCCACACACATCACCTTCACTTCCTATTGTCTGCTGCTCCTATTGTCTGCTTGACTTCGATGGGCATTTTGTTTGAGCGAGGACTGTGGAATAAGTCTCCTGATTGACCATCAAGAGCCACAGACAGTGATGGATGGATAGATCCTCTGCTGTGACTCCCCTTCTGTTCCAGAGAGCATTTCCTCTGTGCTTGAGAACAGTCATCCTTGTTTCTAACTAACTTTAGCAACATCGCTGATCCACAAGGAACTTGATTCTGTTACATAACCGCAACCTCAGCTCACTTCAAGGGAAATTGCTTGCATGCAGCTGCCGCCATTGCAGAAAGCAAAGATTCTCCTGTCTCCTAAAACTCACTAATCCCAATAATTTCACACCCACAATATTGTACAGCAAAACCTTTAAGCTGAATCATAGTAGCTGCTGCTAATTATGGTTTATTTTTCAAAAAGCCTTTTATGAGAACAAACTGGTGGTGGGGAGGGAAAGATTTCCAGAGGCTAGTCTGAGGACAATCCTGCTCTCTCTCCTTGCCCTTGCTCTGAGTGAGCGTAGTGGTGCCTTCCCTTCTGCAAAGCCCTGTGGGTGATGCCTTCAGCAACAGCTGCTTGGCTTCTCCCCCTTTGATTGAGAAGAAAGTAGAAAAGAGCATCCCATTCCTGCAGTGCTGTCTAGGGAGTTAATGGCAATGTTGCTTGCCCTCACCTCATTATGGATAAGATGATTCTTCTTGTGCAAAGAACATTTTATGCTATTTTTCTCCTTCTGCTCCCTGAACCCAGTGTGATGCCTGCCAGAACATGATAGCCCTACAATGACAACAGTACCAGCAGGAAACTAAAAGCCTGTCATCCTGGAATAGCCCTCGCAGTTACAACATTTGCATAGGTCCTTGCCCACTCCAGTACGGTGGGATGCAAAATAGGAGGCACCAATGCCTATGTTTTGGGAGTGCAAGGGCTGTATTGACTTCCACCTGCAGCCCTAATAAAGGAAAAGCATCACACAGATACGGTTCTCCACCCCCATGGTGCTTTGTGGCAGAATGATACCTGTGTAGATTACATTTTCAGTTTTCAGAGTAGCAGCCGTGTTAATCTGTATTCACAAAAAGAAAAGGAGTACTTGTGGCACCTTAGAGACTAACAAATTTATTTGAGCATAAGCTTTCGTGAGCTACAGCTCACTTCATCGGATGCATTTTCCACCAAATGCATCCGATGAAGTGAGCTGTAGCTCACGAAAGCTTATGCTCAAATAAATTTGTTAGTCTCTAAGGTGCCAGAAGTACTCCTTTTCTATTTTCAGTTTTGTTACTGTAGCGCTCCGAGAACTCCAGATGAAAAGTGATTTATTGAGGCTTTTATTGTAGAGCTGCATGATCTTTGCAACACCCACACAAGTGTTACATTTGCTGAAGTTTCTTGAAGAGTGAAAAAGAATTGAGGAGGATTGGGGCAGGGGGGAGGAATAATAGATCCAGAGCCTTGCAGATCATTCGTAGGTCTAAAAGTTACATGCTAAGAATTATTTTGGGGAAGTTCTATGGCCTCTGTTACACAGGAGGTCAAACTAGATGATCACAATGGTCGCTTCTGGCCTTGGAATCTATGAAGAGGCAAATAGCAAAACGTTACACAACCAGTCAGAGTACGATGATCATTGGGCCTGAGAATGTTGAGGAGTGTAACAATGGGTGACTGCTGTTAGCAGATACAAAGGTGCTTCTGACTGCTTTGCAGATTTGAAGAGTTAATCTTGGGAGTGGTCACTGATGGAGATATCACCTGACCCTAACACCATTCAGAAAAAAGAAAAGGAGTGCTTGTGGCACCTTAGAGACTAACAAATTTATTTGAGCATAAGCTTTCGTGAGCTACAGCTCACTTCATTGGATGCATTTTCTGAAGTGAGCTGTAGCTCACGAAAGCTTATGCTCAAATAAATTTGTTAGTCTCTAAGGTGCCACAAGTACTCCTTTTCTTTTTGTGGGTACAGTCTAACACGGCTGCTACTCTGAAACCATTCAGAAAAAGCATTATTTTGCATGGGATGTATTTGCTGGAATTAGAAAACAGATACATTTGATGCACACATGGATATTTTCGTTTTGCTTCTGTGATGTGAAAGTTGGGGGTGAAACCAAGTAGCCAGTATGTGCTGGGACTTTTCTGGTGACCCTTTCTGTTTCTACAAAATTTAAATTCATATTTAAAACTGACAATGTAAGCAAAATGTTCATTCTGAAGCCTAACAATGAGACCTACAATATCAGTATTGTTAGTGGTTTCACTGCTGATTATTTTAGCATCTGCAGTATCCTGGAATTGTGGGGAAGATGTTAAGTAGAGTGTCACTTCTTCTTTCCCCCTAATGTGACCCTGTTGTGCAAACTATTAGCCCATGTACAGTGTGTTTAGTGGATATTCAATGAATGAACATTTTAATATAAATAAAAACATTACTAACCTTTATAGTCATGAAGGTAACCTTCCACATGGGAAGCAATGCACTGCTGTCTTCTGGAGCATTCAGAAATGGACTAAAACCATAGCTCTAAGAAATACGTACTATTCCTATTCATCTCAATAAGGTGTTGACCCTGAAGCCTATTGATACATTCTTTGACAACTGTTAACTATTTCACTGATGATCATGAAACCTCCAACTATGATACATTGGGAGGGACTATGAGTGGATTTGGGGCAAAGCTGACTATCGTGGGTGCAATACTGGGTCCACTGAATCAATAGCTAAACTCCCATTGACTTCAATGGGACCAAGATTTCACCCCATAGCTGTACTTCCCTCTCACTCTAGGCTGACTCCTTCCACCTCAGCCCAGGCCAGTGAACTAAACTGAGATGAAATGCAATGCACTCTTTCCTCAGATTTTCACATACGCTGGGTTATGTGTACTGGTCCAGACTGGCAAGACATATAGTGCATATTAATGATCTGGAGGATGGCATGGACTGCAATCTCAGCAAGTTTGCAGATGACACTACACTGGGAGGAGTGGTAGATACACTGGAGGGTAGGCATAGGATACAGAGGGACATAGACAAATTAGAGGATTGGGTCAAAAGAAATCTGATGAGGTTCAACAAGGACAAGTGCAGAGTCCTGCACTTACAAAGAAAGAATCCCATGCACCGCTACAGACTAGGGACTGAATGGCTAGGCAGCAGTTCTTCAGAAAAGGACCTAGGGGTTACAGTGGACGAGAAGCTGGATATGAGTGAACAGTGTGCCCTTGTTGCCAAGAAAGCTAATGGCATTTTGGGCTGTATAAGTAGAGACATTGCCAGCACATGGAGAGATGTGATCATTCCCTTCTATTTGACATTGGTGAGGCCTCATCTGGAGTACTGTGTCCAGTTTTGGGCCCCACACTACAAGAAGGAGGGGGAAAAATTGGAAAGAGTCCAATGGAGGGCAACAAAAATGATTAGGGGACTGGAACACATGACTTATGAGGAGAGGCTGAGGGAACTGGGATTGTTTAATCTGCAGAAGAGAAGAATGAGGGGGGATTTGATAGGGGCCTTCAACTACCTGAAAGGGGGTTCCAAAGAGGATCACTGGAGGGGGGGGTGAAGCACTGAAATGTGATACCTAGGGAGGTGGTGGAATCTCCTTCCTTTGAGGTTTTTAAGGTCAGGCTTGACAAAGTCCTGACTGGGATGATTTAGTTGGGGATTGGTCCTGCTTTGAGCAGGGGATGGACTAGATGACCTCCTGAAGTCCCTTCCAACCCTGATATTCTGTGATTCTATGATTCTATGCAGAGTAATCACTTGTCAGCCTATGAAGGAAAGGACTTTAGATCTGTAAAAGATCAGAACAGGATCCTTAGTGATTATTTGAAATTCTCTCTCTCTCTCTCTCATCTGTGAGACCAATGTATTCTCTTGGTCATTCACTCACACTGAATGTCTTTGGTACTCTGTTGGTGGGGGTCATAGGTTTGCTATTTTTAATGTTGCTATTTATATTATGGTAATGCCTAGGAACCCCAAATCAAAGAACAGGGTCCCATTATCCTAGACATTGCACAGACAGACTAGCAACAGAAGACAGAGTTAGTGTGAAGTGCCCCAGAGTAGCTCATAATCTGCATAATAGCAAGCAGGTGGATGAAACAGACAAGCAGGATGGGGGTGGGGTAGGAGGCTCAGATAGTAAGACAGAGTTGAGTTTAGTAGAAAAGCAGAAGTCTCTGCTCACCAGTTGCCTAGCCAATGCCAGATGATAATGATTTATAGGCATCATGGCAGAGTTACCTTTAAGCTAATGTGAATGATTTTCAGCTAAGATAAAGTTAAGAAAATTGATTTTTTTCCCCTGTGGCAAACTGTCAAGGTGTAATTATTTCAGTGTAGTTGCACTTCAAAGTGAATCCAAATGCCACAGATTTTAAAAAATCTTTTAGGAAACAGACATTGATTTTAACTTGTTTTTAGTTCTGTCGCAGGCAGATTATTTTATAAAAACTAGTGTACTTTTGAGTTTTCCTATCCTAAGCAGGAAAAAAAGAACCAATGGGCACACCACAAATATCTTTACGATTTGTTATGTGCATTACATTGTGAATGTATTAGCGGTGTATTGTATCTCTAATATGCTTATTAATTGGGAAGAATGATAAAAATCAATAAAATCTTGGACAATGGAAAAGCAAAATGTGTTCATAGCTATGAAGGGATGTCCACATTCATTTAACCTTAATACAGATAACTGTTATTACACAATGCTTCAATGCACTTTTGTTCTGCAAGATAGTAATAATTAATAATAAATAATTAGCCTTTGAGTAGTGATGTCAGTACTTGGCTGAACAGGCAACTGAAAAATATCAAGCCCATCAAAATACTCACACCCAGCCAGAACTTGTCCTGACTCTTTAAAGTCACTGATTAACCCTTCATCAATGGACTTCGATAACAGCAATCCCCCACAGGAAAGAATATTTTATAAGACTCCCTTATGATGGTTTCTGGTGGGGAGAATGCACTTTTCTTCTTTGGGGAAAAAAATCATCTTTCACAAAGAGCCTTTCAGACGTTCTTGTCAACTGCTGGAAATGGCCCACCTTGATTATCACTACAAAAGGTTTCCCCTCCCTTCATGTTTTTTGAGATGAAGCAACCAGAATTGCCTGCAGTATTCAAGGTGTGGGTGTACCATAGATTTATACAGTGGCATTATGATATTTTCTGTCTTATTATCTATCCCTTTTCTAATGGTTCCTAACATTGTGTTACTTTTTATGACTGCTGTTGCACATTAAGTGGATGTTTTCAGAGAATTGACCACAATGACACCAAAATCTCTTTCTTGAGTGGTAACAGCTAATTCAGACCCCTAACATTTTGGATGTACAGTTGGGATTATCTTTTCTGATATACATTACTCAGCATTGAATTTCATCTGCCATTTTGTTGCCCAGTCACCCAGTTCTGTGAATTCCCTTTGTAACTCTTCACAGTCAGCTTTGGATTTAACTGCCTAGAGTAATTTTCTGCAAACTTTGCAACCTGACTGTTTGTCCCCTTTTCAGATCAGTTATGATATGCTGAACACCACAGGTCCAGTACAGATCCTTGGGAGACCCCACTTTTTACCTCTCTCCATTGTGAAAACTGACAATTTATTCTTACGCTTTGTATTCTATCTTTTAATTAGTTACTGATCCATGAGAGGACCTTCCCTTTACAAAAGCTGTGTTGACTCTTCCCCAACATATCAAGTTCATCTTTGTGTCCGATAATTCTTTTCTTTACTATAGTTTCAAACAATTTGCCTGGTACTGAAGTTAGGCTCACTGGCCTGTATTTGTCAGAATCACCTCTGGAGCCTTTTTTAAAATTGGTATTACAGCTGCTTTCTAGGCATCTGGTACAGAGGCTGATTTAAGCAAAAGGTTACATACCACAGTTAGAAGTTCTGCAATTTCATAGTAGAATTCCTTCAGAACTCTTGGGTGAATACCATCCTGTCCTGTTTAATTTATCAATTTGTTCCAAAACCACCTCTTCTGACACCTCCATCTGTGACAGTTACCCAGATCTGTCACCTAAAAGAAATGGCTCTTATGTGGGAATCTCCCTCACATCCTCTGCAGTGAAGACCTATGAAAAGAATTAATTTAGTTTCCTTCCTGGAGTGCTCATTTAGCACCTCAGTTTTCCAGGGGCCCCACTTATTGTTTGGCAGACTTCCTGCTTCGGATGTACTTAATTATTTTTGCTTAGTTTTTGTATCTTTGGCTAGTTGCTCAAATTCTTTTTCGCCCTGCTGAATTACTCTGTACTACACTTTACTTGCCAGCAATTTTCCCTCGAATTTTTTACATCCATGTGCGGAATGAATTTTGTTATGTGCACCAATATGGAGGTGATGTATGGTGAAGATGGGGCCGAGGGGTTCGGAGTGTGGGAGGGAGCTCGGGGGTGGAGGGGGTGAAGGCTCTGGCTGGGGGTGTGGGCTCTGGGGCGGGGCTGGGGATAGGGGATTGGGGAGTATCAAGGGGCTCAGGGCTGGGGCAGAGGGTTGGGGTGCGGGCTGCATCTGGGGGTGCAGACTCTGGGGTGGGGCTGGGGTTGAGAGGTTTGGGGTGCAGGACTCCCCCCAGCCCTCTCTCCACGCCGCAGCATCCTGGGGCCGGGGGAGTGGCGCCTCTCTAGACCAGGCTCTGTAGCTGCGTGCCTGTGCAGCCCTTGATAGCCTGCTGTGTGGCTACACAGCTTACAGGGAACTTAGGTTGCCAGTGTTTGTGCTCCTTTCTATTATCTTCACTAAGATTTGGCTTCTGATTTTTAAAGGATGCCTTTTACCACCTCTTTTGCGCTGCTGTTTAGCCCTGGTGGCATTTTTTGTCCTCTTACTGTTTTGTTTTTTTAATTATTATTATTTAGGATATACATGTAGTTTGAGCCTTTATTGTGGTGTTTTAAAATAATTTCCATGCAGCTTTCAGGCATTTAATTCTTGTGTCTATTCTTTTAAGTTCTAGTTTACTTCTTCATTTTTGTATAGTTCCCCTTTTTGATATTAAATGCAACCATGGTGGGTTTTGGCATTTCTCCCCTACAAAGATGTTAAATTTAATTATACCATGGTTGCTCTGAGGGTTGCTGGAAAGGGGGGTGGGCATGGCCCCATCACTTTAAAAGTGGTTTTAGGGGGGGAAGAGGTGGCACAGGGGCTGGACCTCAGGGGAAGGGGCAATATGGGGGCAGGGCCTCAGGGAAAGGGGTCAGTGGTCCCCCCACTTTTAGGGAGCTTCTGTCGCTCCTGGTTGCTATTACCAAGCGGTCCAACTATATTCACCTCTTGGACCAGATTCTATGCTACATTTAGGATTAAATCAAGAATTGCCTCTCCTCTTGTGGGTCCCAGGAAACAGTCATTTCATGTGTCTAGAAATTTTATCTCTGCATCCCATCCTGAGGGGACATATACCCAGTTGATATGGGGGGAGTTGAAATCCCCCATTATTAGTGGGTTTTCTGTTTTTTGTAGTCCCTCTGATCTCCCTGAACATTTCACAATCACCATCACCAGCCAGGTCAGTTGGTCGGTAACATATTCTTACTGCTATGCTCTTACTATTCAAGCATGGAATTTCTATCCATAGACATTTTATGGCACTGTTTGATTCATGTACGATTTTTACTATATTCAACTCTATGCTTTCTTTCACATATAGTGCTACTCCCCCACCAGCGTAACCTACTCTGTCATTCCTACATATTTTGTACCTGGTATTACCATATCCCATTGATTATCATTGTTCCACCAAGTTTCTCTGGTACCTATTATAGCAACATCCTCATTTAATAACAGGCACTCAAATCCATCCATCTTAGTATTTAGATTTCTAATATTTGTATACAAACATTTTAAAAATTTGTCAATATTTAATTGTCTGCCTTCACCTGATGTAATTAACTGGGACTCTTCTGTTTGATGGTTTCTCTTCATTTCCTACTTGGATTTTATCAACTTCTATCCTCTTCTCTTTTCTAGGATATTGAGAATCCCCATTAATAAACCCTCAGCTAAGAGATGTCTCTGTTCAAACCCAGTGCTCCTTCGCACCTGTCAGCTTTCCCCCAGCCCTTAGTTTAAAAACTCTGTGACCTTTTTAAATTTACATGGCAGCAATCTGGCCTGTAATCTTCCCCTTCTGTTCTGTTCAGGTTCTTACCCTGGTCCAATCACTGTGGTATCTTAGCACCTGAGAAAGTGGTATTTGATATACAGAGCCAGATTCTCCAGCCTCTTTAGACCACTTTGCACCATATCAGTAGTCTTAAAACAACTGGAGGTAGCTGGTGGAGAATTCCCCTTGGTAGGGGCACTCTTTTCTGGTAGAAAGTGGACAGAAACTCACTTCTAGCTCCTCCTCTCCCCACATAAAGAGAGGAAGGGGGCATGTCAGAGGCAGTCTGGTGTTAGGGGTGGGCATAGGTGCCAACTTCTCCTGGCGCCAGTGGGTGCTCGACCCCTGCCCTGCCCCCATTCCAACCCCTTCCCCAAAGTCCCCGCACCAACTCCTCCCCCCTCCCTGCCCCTATTGGATTCCTTCCCCAAATCCCTGCCCCGGCCCCACCTCTTCCCCTAAGCGTGCCGTATTCCTGCTCCTTCTCCCTCCCTCCCACAGCTTGTTAAACCACAAAACAGCTGTTTTGCGGCTGCAAGTGCTGGGAGGAGAAGCGGGGATGCGGCACACTCAGGGTAGGAGGAGGAGGTGGAAGCGGAGCAGAAGCAGAGGTGAGCTGGGGCAGGGGATGGGGAACTTGGCTGCCAGTGGGTGCAGATCACCCACCAATTTTTCCCCGTGGGTGCTCCAGGGCTGGAGTCGGTGCCTATGGGTGTGGGTACAAGGGGGTATGATGGAGCATAGCTCCTCTACACCTCGTCTTCCACCGAGAAGCTATGGCCCTTATGCCAGTGGCTGGAGTTGAAGCAGGCCCCGTGGGTGGTTGAGATTCAGGGAACCACAGCTGGTTCTCTGTGGTGGCCAGTCTCCACAATATGCACTGCTCATAGGTAGTGGAGAACAGAGTGTTTCCTGTTTTAAGTATCTCAATTATTATTGTCTGGGAATTCTGGGTCAATGTGGACTCTCATGGTGGCTCCCCCTTGCATTAGGCACACTTGGACCCAATGACTCTAAGCTATTCCTTCAGAAACTCAGACTGCCCTGTAAAGACAAAAACTATTGTACCTTTGTTGTCACGGAGTCTATTTACCACATGTGGCGCCTCCTCCTGGTAACTCTGCGGATTAGCTCTTGCTAGACATTGCCCTTCTCTGGTGGAGAAAAGCTACACAGGTGGCAGCTAAATCCTTGAGCTTGTCCAGAGAACAGGTGTGTATAATGATCCAAATACCCATGTGGCTTATGCTTGTTTTAAAAGAAATTTAATTGGCAAAAGTACAAGGAATAAGAGTATAGTAAGGATTAAAACTGTGCAAAGAGTTAGGAAATAAAGCAATTATTCTTGTACATCCTTGACCCCAGTGCCAGTATTGAGCTCTAGTCCAAAACCTTTACTAAGCGGTGGCTTAAGTAGTTTTATTTTTACATAGCTGCTGAATGCCACAGTATTGCTGGCATAGAGCTCTAGGAGTTGCGAATGGAGGACAGAAATGCTCCAGTGACCCATCTCCTGCACAAAGACCAAGACACAGAGTGTGCAAATACACAAATATACACAGATATGACATATGTAAAAATATTTGAAAGTTAATTGAGGCAGATAGCTTTGTTGGTTTTGAAAACTTTCCTTTGCTTTTGAATTGTAGCCTGCTAGGCCACAGTTGCAGCTGGTTTCCTGGTTGCTGTTAGCAAAGAACAGCTTCCAAATGTTGTTATAATGCAGAAGGCTCAGTCTAACTCCACAGTCATGTCCTTCGGTACCTGTCCATTTCTAGAGAGGAGCTTGTGCGAAGTGGTGCAGTGTTCCTGGATGCTTTGAAGACAGGAGGTCTATGTTTGTCTTGGCTGCCTGTGTGCTGGCCACTCTTTTCTGTACTTTTGGTGAGTTTGGAGGGACTTTGCTTTTCTTGGCTGTTGGTTTCCTCTGTTTTTGATGACTGCATTGGAGAGAGTTCAACCCCAACATCTCGCAGTACTTATTGCACTGGTGGAGGGCTTTAAACTGATCAATGAAGGAAATGGCGCAGTTGCCTTTAAACCCTTTGTATCTGTAGCAGTGAAGAAGAACAAAAAAGGAATTTCAACATTTGTTTTTTCAAGCCAGGTCTACGGTATGACTTTGGATTCAGAAGTAACACTACAACATTTAAAAAGCCTCTCATCGCCTCTTTGAAGAAGAGAAGTATTATCCCAATTTTATAGATGGTAAAATGAGGAACAGAGAGATTAAATGACTCACCTAAGGCCAATCAGTGAGTCAGCTGCAGAGCAGAAAACAGCTCAGGAGGCTGGCTCTCAGCCCTGTGTTCCAACTATTCCTCTTCCCTCTATAATTTCAACTTGTGGCTAATACAATTGTTAGTTAACAACCTTCTTAGATAGATAAATTTATAAACAAAGAAAATTCCACAGTATAATCTTTATAAGGTGCTTGGGGCACCTCAGATAGAGCAAGCCTACAGAAGTGGGTAAGTGTGATCATTATTACTTTGAAGGAGTGTCCCTGCTGCTCACACACAGGACTAGTGTGTGTGGGGCCATAGCCTGTCAAGTTGACCAATGTGGTCTTGTTCCCTTGTACTCTCTCCATCTCTCTAAAAAGAACAGGAGTACTTGTGGCACCTTAGAGGCTAACAAATTTATTTGAGCATAAGCTTTTGGTGGCTACAGCCCACTTCATCAGATGCATAGAATGGAACATATAGTAAGAAGATGTATATACATACAGAGAACTTGAAAAGGTGGAGTAAGAGGCTATCTTCTTACTATATGTTCCATTCTATGCATCCGATGAAGTGGGCTGTAGCCCACGAAAGCTTATGCTCAAATAAATTTGTTAGTCTCTAAGGTGTCACAAGCACTCCTGTTCTTTTTGCGGATACAGACTAACATGGCTGCTACTCTGAAACCTCTCCATCTTTCTGTATCTATCTGTTGTTGCTTGGCTTAGATTGTAAGCTCTGGGGGGCAGGGACTGTCTTTTTGTTTTGTTTGTTATCATAGCAGGAGCCTGATCTTTGTCCTGTTGGGAGCTGTGCGTGAACAAGTTTATCGGGTAGCATCAAAATGAAAATATCTGAGCTGCAATATACTATACAGTCCTAATATGTCCTGGGCAATTCATTTCTCTCCCAGGCAGCCTGCCTAGTGCCAATAAAGATGCTGTCTGCTCCAAGAAGAAAAGCCCAATCTCCATATGACGGATGGGCCTTTCGGTACTAGCATGATTTGTAGAATAAAATTCATCAAAGGAGATAAGCAGGTGGCACAGAAACCAAAAGCTATCTTTTAAGGCAGCGTGACAGTATCTTTCTCTGTTTACCTTTAACAGCTTCATTTTGCATCTCTATTGTTCCGTTAAGGTGACGGAATAGGGAGGTTGAAATGTCAGGCTATCTGCTTTCCTAGCATCAGTAATCTCACATGAGATGAAAAGGCCACCCTGGAACTCCCATGTGTCAGATCATGATGGAACACATAGTTCCACCGTAGGGTGGGGAAAAAGTCTTTGATGAAAGCTTATACTCAAATAAATTTGTTAGTCTCTAAGGTGCCACAAGTGTTCCTGTTCTTTTTACAAATCCTACAGTTTCTCAAACATACCCAAAAAGTAAGTCATGCTTTTCTGCATATCCACACATTCATATTGCAGACTCCATTGCTTCCTTACAGACACACTGTCATAAAAATAAAGGGAAGGGTAACCACCTTTCTGTATACAGTGCTATAAAATCCCTCCTGGCCAGAGGCAAAACCCTTTCACCTGTAAAGAGTTAAGAAGCTAAGATAACCTTGCTGGCACCTGCCCAAAATGACCAATGAGGAGACAAGATACTTTCAAATATGGAGGGGGGGGGGGAACAAAGGGTCTGTCTGTCTGTGTGATGCTTTTGCCGGAACAGATCAGGAATGCAGCCTTACAACTGTTAGTTAGTAACTAATCTAGCTAGAAATGCGTTAGATTTCCTTTTGTTTAATGGCTGGTAAAATATGCTGTACTGAATGGAATGTATATTCCTGTTTTTGTATCTTTTTGTAACTTAACGTTTTGCCTAGAGGGATTCTCTGTTTTGAATCTGATTACTCTTTAAGGTATTTACCATCCTGATTTTATAGAGGTGATTCTTTTACCTTGTCTTTAATTAAAATTCTTCTCTTAGGAACCTGATTGCTTTTTCATTGTTCTTAAGATCCAAGGATTTGAGTCTGTGTTCACCTGTACAAATTGGTGAGGATTTTTATCAAGCCTTCCCCAGGAAAGGGGGTATAGGGCTTGGGGAGATATTTTGGGGGAAGACGTCTCCAAGTGGGCTCTTTTCCTGTTCTTTGTTTAACACGCTTGGTGGTGGCAGCATAGGTTCAAGGACAAGGCAAAGTTTGTACCTTGGGGAAGTTTTTAACCTAAGCTGGTAAAAATAAACTTAGGGGGTCTTTCATGCAGGTCCCCACATCTGCATCCTAGAGTTCAGAGTGTGGAAGGAACCTTGACACACACACACACACACACACACACATTTATACATATATAGACTTTGTTGCTTTGTTTAAACACACGTGCACACATACAATCTTGTCTTAAATGATTTTAAACAAATCATTGCAGCCTTGAATGTATGTGGAAAGAAGATCACAAACCCTCATTATCTTATAAGTGAAATTATTTATGTCCTTTATGGAGATCAGCTTCAATAGGAGAGGGAATTTCTGAATTCAGCCTTTTAATTTTTGATATTTTTGGCCATTTTTGTCTCTTCATGGCGACCTTACAATCTCAGCCCCTTCCTTAAAGTTGGAGCTGGTTGAATATTAAAAAAAATAAAAATCTTTTGTGGGAATTTTAGTGAATAAAAGCACTACACCGAGGTTGCTATTATGTGTGGTGTGAACATACCCATGCCAAGCCAGGCAGGGGAGGATTTATCTGCCTGACAAGTGAATCAGGTGGTGGACCTGCCCTGCTCTAGAGACGCTACTCAGCCTGTCTGGTGGAAGTAGAGAAATCTCCCGCTTGACTTGTTTAGGGCCAAGAGTAAGAGTTTATTCCCTTCACTGAGTAGGCAGTGGCATATAGCTGTGCTGCTCCAGGAGGAGCTCCCTAAGGGAAATGCAACTCAGACTCACCCTCTGAGTTGCAATTGCTCCACAACACCTGTTTGCATACTAGGGAGCTACTGCATTTGCCTATGAACGGATCCAGCATATATAATCCACTGGTCTGTGTGTATCTGCACCCAATCCATAGAGGACATGAGTCTATTTCAGTTCTTAGCTACAGCTCATGCTGTAGAGACTCATGGTTCTAGGCTTGGAGGCCTCTAGTTCAATCCAGGTCAAGGTGGTGGACATCATCACATGTACTTCACCCTGCCCTTACCATTGCCAGCCAGCCAGCCCTGTTGGCTTGTGTGTGTGTAGCCCTGGCTCTCCTTGTCCCTTTGCTGGCTCCCAGCGTAATTATCAGGCACAGAATCTGTGCTCTCCCGCTACACTCTGACTCAGGTTTAGAGTAGTTTGCACCTGGTGCACCCACTCCTTTACACTCCCTGGCTCTGCAGGTTGCATTTACAATCTAGCCCTATGGTAGATTATAAATAGAAAGGCAAAATAGCTTGGGACTCTGTGTGGGAATGAGGAATGTTCTCCCACTCCTGGGGGGAGGGAATAGAGCCAGGAGACTCCCAGACCAAGCCCCACTTTAGAAGCATGAAGACCTGGCTTCAATCACATCAGAGGATGGTTCTTCTCACAGGCAAGCCTACCTGACATTGACAAGAGCTTCCTCTTTGGATTAAGCTGAGGATAGCCTTGGGCTTGACTGTGGAAATTGGCCAGGGCAGAGCAGCGGCTCATCAGAAAGGGCATGCCTCAGAGACAATGCTTTGTTTCTCCTTTTGTTGTGTTTTGTTTGTGTCTGAAGGGGTTTAATCATGAATATTCAACTAAGCACTGGGTATTTGTGGAAATAAAGGCCAAATTCACAGTGACTATTAATCAACAACAAATAATTCAATGAGTTCTAGTTAAAACCTCTTCACTCCATAGTGGTTTTGTATTACTCTCCTGCATGCTGCAGCACTGTACATGTCAGAGATTCAGGAGCCAGTGTCTGAGTGGATAATGAGCCTTTCTGATGTAGAGAGCCATTGGAGAGCATCTGCTTGCTTTAATATTTAAAATATCTTGTTTCTGCTGCAGGAATGAAAGAGAGGCCACATTTCTCTTCCACTCTGAGGAGGGCTGTTCTATTGAGCAGGCAGAAATCTAAATGCTTAGAAATCTCCAGGGCCATTAGTATCTGACAGCTTTCACTGCAATGATAGTTGTTTTTCTTTGTGGTTGCTCTTGTAGATGTGTGCAAAATGACCAGTTTCTGAGGCATGAATGTGGTGGGTTTTCTCCTGGCAGGCACTGGCTATTTTTCAAATTGAGATAGGGAAACCATTTCCTTTTTCCAGGAAGCCACATTAATGGAAATTGTGTTCCTGCTGGTGGAAATTTTTCACATGCTCTTTAACGCTCTCTGTAAGAAGTTTATGCACTGATCTATAGTACTGAAACCAATAGTTTAACAGTTTGAGATCATTTTGTCATGAAAAGGTAGAGTTTAAAATCCTATCCTCGTTCCTCATGAAACTAGAAAAATTATACAGTCTATGGGGATAAATTATTAACTCTTATGTCAGTAAGTCTCTGCAGGATCAGTACACATTTCCATTAGCCATTGATCTCAGAGGACATATTGGAAGGAAACAACCATGAAATTATTTGTTTCTTTAGTCCATTAATTTAGGCCCAAATTTTCATCAGTGATGATTGATTCTGAGTTATTTAAACTTCAGGGGCCCAACCTGAGACCTTTTGGGCCTGATTTTCATAGGCACTGAGCTCTCAGAGCTTTCACTGAGTTCAACTGGAGTTCTGGATGCTCAGCACTCATTAAAATTAGGCCCAACATGTCTCAAATTGAGCACCCAGAAACTCAGAGACTGTAGATGAGTGTCCAGTTCTGTGACAGTTGCCTATAGTTAATTAGTCTCTGGCTAATGGGCAAACGAGTTCAAAAGAAAATCCAGATTTATGAATTCAGACTATTTTCCTATTCATATTTTGTTTCTGTCACTCACTATGCTCCTTTTAAAGAGCTGATCATCCAATCAGGGACCAAAAAAAGAATATGATCAATTACATGCAACGAAGAGCAGATGCTTTAAGTGAATAATTTGTGAAAACTTCACAAACAAGCCACAGTCTGAGTTATTCAGCTGAAATATTCAGCACGTACTGAATACATTCTCAGCGAACAGGACTGGGCCTTCAGTTGCTCAGGAATGCAAAACAAGGCCAACATTTTGTAGAGTTTAAAAAGGTGATTAATACTATTCCACCAGCTTTATTCACAAATCAAATCTCACCCATTTTCCTTTTTCAGTCACAATTGGCTTTTGTTTGCTCTTGTAACTAGAGATGGGATGAAATCAACCCTGCCCCTCTGAGCCAAACACCACCACCTTTTGGAGGTTGAGAGGCTTCAAAATCTTGGGCTGGATCTGAATTTTGTGAACGGCCCCTATCTTTACAATGGGTCATCGAAAGCTACCTATTTATCCCTTTACACCACACCCTTCACCACAGCATGTAAGAATTAAATCCTTGTATCTGAGCACCCCCAGCCTTTGGGGATTCAAAAATCCAGATCCAATTTTTGCAGTTTGTAACTCTGTGCTTCTATAGAGCCTTCCATCACTTACACATCTAGAATGTATCAATGGTTCTGCAAAGTCTTAATGACTATAATCTAGCTGCAGTTTGGAAGGACTAGTGAGGCTAATTCAAACATTCTGCTGCTATTATAGCTTGTGGGTACATGTAATAGGGGAGGAGGTCTGTGTCAGCGAATGGGTTCTAAATTGGAAATGTCCTTATGTTGCTTTCATATGTATTGCATTCAAGAGCACTGAGTGACCTTTCCAAGCTCCTGAAAGAATGTTTAATCTATTATTTAACATACCATGTGTTATTAATTAACTAGTTGGATCACTGATGAATGCAGTTTATGACAAAATCCCCTCATGTTTAGGGAGAAGCCCAAACCAAAACTCCTGAAATCTAGAGGAGTTGGGATTTGGATCCAGATTCAAACTTTGCAGTGCCTTCCCTCTCCACAGTAGGCTACCCCAAAGCTCTCCATGCTTGAAAACATGCAGGAATTTTTAGATTCCACATTTGGCAGCTGGAGCCTTTTTTAATCCTAATGGCTATGGGTATACAAAAGCATAGCGTGATCTCATTTCCTTTGTGTTTTTACAAACACACTGGCCACTCCTTGGTACTTAACATCTCGTCTAAAATTTTGGTTAGTTGTCACCAAGCTGCTAGAAATCAGATCATTGTATTTTACTTTTTTTTGTTTTAAATCTAAGAAAGAATTGAGCCAATATCATATTTACAAGGGTTAAGTTGCTGACTTCGGTGCTCCCCAATAGTTAAATGATAAATGTTTTCAAGGTTTGTTTTTTTTATTTCCAGTAAAACTTTGCCCTCTAGTGGTAGAAAATTTATTGCAGACATTTCTATTACACATCAATTAATAAATTTGTGCTTTTGTGCCTTTTTACTCCACTGATAAAACAGGCAGGTAAGGCACGCAAAGCAATTACCAATCGGAAATGTGCTTAAATGTTGTAAGCATCTAGTCTCTTCATAACCACTACCAAAGCGGGGGAGATAGAGCGGAGCGCAGACAAAGAAATAAATTCTGGACAGTGCAATTCATTGTGATTCAGACTCTAACTGCTTGGAATCTCTGGTTTATAAAAAGATTAATGGCACTGGGCAATGCTAGAAATGTTATGCAGAATATTAATCAGGGCTGTCACTTGCTAGGTGTATTGTATGCTTGTTTTAAAAGTAATATTAGGGGAAATTAAATGAACATAAATAATTCCTGACATTTGCCATATCAGCTTTTCTAAATTAATCAGTAACAGTTTACAGCATGACATTACAGTATTTTTCAACTTAATTATATAAGCAGTACAGTGTAGTTTTATTTTTTTGCTAATCATTGTCATAGTGTTGTCAGAGTGAATTTAACTTTTTATTTACTTGCTGAATTGAAGAGAAACTCTATGAATAGTCTCCATTCAGCCATGATTCTGGTAAAATTTCCCCAAGTTCAGTATAGGCTCAAAGGAATTAGATATGACACCTATTCGATCAATGAGTTCATCTCCTCTGCAAAGGCAACTAAGCCAACAACAGAATTTGTGTCAGCTATCACACTGATAGATTAAAAGAAAAGGAGTACTTGTGGCACCTTAGAGACTAACACATTTATTTGAGCATAAGCTTTCGTGATCTACAGCTCACTTCATCAGATGCATCCGATGAAGTGAGCTGTAGCTCACGAAAGCTTATGCTCAAATAAATTTGTTAGTCTCTAAGGTGCCACAAGTACTCCTTTTCTTTTTGCGAATACAGACTAACACGGCTGCTACTTTGAAAACTGATACATTAGTTTCATTTCATCTCTGTCTTACAGAGTCAAAAATATTAGAATCATTATCAGAATTATAACCTAGTATGACTGTGTATGCGCTCACAGACATACTAGATTTACTATCTCATTTGTTTGTTTACAATACTAAGCTGTGATGTGGATGAATTCTACCTATTTATTTGTTTTCCCCGTCCATCCCAATATGTTTTAAAATCAGTCTGGCAAAAATTAACTCAAAGGCATCCTTCTAGGTAAATGATGAACAATGTGGGGAAAATACAGGACCAGCAAAAAATCTGTTGCCTTGTAGAAATAACATGAGTCAAACAAAAGGACAGTAGACATTTAAATTGCTTAAGACAAAGAGTGTCTATTTGGGGTGATCCTTAGTTCAGATATCACTGTACAATCTTTATCTGACCTCATCTTCCTGTCTCTTTGTCTCAGATGGGTTTTCATCCACATAATTTCCCATAGTATGTTGTATAACAACATTCATTAAAGCCTTCCTATAAATCATCAAGTTCCAGAGCACAGCGTAACATAATTAAAACTTTTATGATTTCTTTATTTTCTAGTTGGATGATGAGAGACTAATTCAAATGATTTCACTCTGGAGCCAATGAAAAATAAATCAATTTAAATTTTGAAAAAGTGCCAGGCTAGAAATGTGAGGGGTTTTCCTAGAATATGCTAGGATAGTACGAAGGAGGGTGGAGGGGGGGAAGCATTGTTTTTTTTCTGTGTCACTGGCATATAGAGAATCACATAGCCAATAAAGATATTTCTCTTTGTACATATTGCTGTGATCAGTTCCATTTTTGTACAATTTCTTGAGAAAGAATCTAACATAAAGTGGTTGTCACAACCATATACCCAAGAAAGATGCAAGGGAACAGAACTGTGATAACACAGACAACAAAGTTAGAGAAAAAAATAGTGTGCATTAGTGGAGAAAACAACAGGCTTGTTACATAATATTGGAAAGAGTTTTCCTCTCTCTCTCTCTGGTGCAAAATTTCACAGCAGTTATTGTTGGCATGGTTGGAATTGCTAAACATCTCAGCAGATAAATGACATTTAAAAACTGATAAAAGGAAATTTGTGATTTCCCCAGGTATGGTTAATCTGTGGAACTCACTTCTGCAAAATATTGTGGTGAAGGGCTTAGCAGGTTTTAAATAAAGTTTAGACATTTATGTGAATAATAATAATATCACTTAGTCATATTTTCTAGTGTAAATGTGTATGAGGGATAACGACACCCAAGCTTCCAGAGAGGAGTCAGCAACTAAATGTCTGGGATAGTTGCCTATGTTTTCCAGTATGTGGCTTTTACACTTTCCTGTGAAGCATCTGGTATCTGCCAATGTCTGAGATGGGATACCGGATTTGATGGACCAGGGGTCTGACCTGGTACGACTGCTTCTGTGCTCCATTATATACTCTAGAGAGGACAGAAGGCAAGGTCCTGCACCTCTGGAATGCTCTTCAGCCACTGTCACAGGCTGGCTGGCCCCTTAAGGCAACTCAGGCTCAGCCTTGCCTGTGACCAGACAGCTTTCCCCAGCTGAGGCTGAGGGAGACTTAATTATATAATGACTCACCTCAGATGCCAGGGAGCAGAGAGAGGACTACTTAAACAGAGCTGTGAACTTAGTCTGGGGAGGAGTCCCAGGAGAGGGGAAGGTGGGAAGGGCCTGAGAAAGTGAGGCTGGAAGAGACCCACAGGCAGCAGGTTAGGATCTTGTGGAGGGGCCCTGACGTAGAGCCTCAAATGACCAGAGAGATCTCTGAGCGAAGTTGTGAGACTTCCTGGGGAGGGGACCACAATGGGGGGAAACCTGCTGGGAGGGAACAGCGACAGAGAGGCTCTGCAGGGCCCAGGGATAGGAGTTAAGAAGCCGAGAATGTCAGTGTAGCCTGAGGGGGCAGAAGAATTATTCATCTGGATTTACTGAGATTGACAGTTAGAACTTTTAAATTCTGTCCCTTTCCAGATAACAAAAGTCTTTGAAAGAGACAGGCTATTGTGGGGCTAAGGAAGTGGGCACTAGGGGGCGCTAGAGGTGAAGTCCCCTGCAACATCATGACTTAGCACCAAGGGGTACTAGGGTGGTAAGAGTGACCACTTACAGTCCCAGGGGAGCAAACCTGCTCCATGCCTTCTAGAAGACTTCATAAAAACTCAGTGGGTGAAATCCTGGTCTTATTGAAATCAATGGCAAAACTCCCATTGTATTCAATGGGGCCAAGATTTCATCCAGAGTTCCTACTCCCTGACATGGGTTATCCTCACAGAGGGATTAAAGGGGCCTGTGCTTTTAGCTATTGTCTTATAACCGATTAAAAATTAGTAGTACTTTGGGAGAAGTGGAAAAGAATTATAACATAAATGGGCTAAGCTTTTCATTTCTGATGTGGAATTCTATATATTTGTCTCTTAAGAAGGTCTAAAATAATTGCAGAGCCACTTAGAGACAGGTTGCTTTTAAATGCCTTGTACTGTGTTTGACAGCTCCAAGAAGTTTTTGTTTCTGAGAAATGGGGGACTACTTTGCAATTAAATAAATGCCAGCAAATCGTTAAATGAGTTTTCTTTGTGCATCAAGTTATGAGACTAGATATAGCTGCACTGGACATTCTCCCTCCCTCACCTGCCTTGCATGGCTTGCAAGAGCACCCAGTCAAGCATGAGAAAACAAGAGGCATCTGAGTATGCCGTGGGAGGAATAACTAACACACCAAGTCTGAAGTGTGAGAGAGGGGTGTATATATATATTTTATATTTTATATATATATATAAAAGACAAGGTGCCACTGTTTTCCAGAAGTAGGAGGGATGTTTAGTTTTAGTATCACATAACTAATAATGACAGTATCTGTAGGCTCCTGACCTTTCCACCGAGCCCAGGACTCTCTGCCATGCTCAAATCTCTTCCAGCAAACCATTTTATTCTTCAACATGAAACTTAGGAAAAATGTCAAAACAGAAGGAAGTTCTTCTGTCCCCCACAGGATATAGCTCCCAGAGGCTTCCCCTGGCCCCTCTGAAAGGAGTATTGAAAGGAGAACATGCCCTTTCCTTCACTCCTGCTGCATCAGGGTCTACTGCAGGATCCCATCTCTCATCTGCAGCTCCTCTCCACTGAGCCACTTGCTGATTTTCACAATCACTTGCTCCCTTCCCAGCTGGGTCTGATCACTGAACAGGGCTTACTGGCCCCAGACCCCTGGCACTTAAAGGGGCAGACCACCTTGTTGCAGTATCCATCAATCCATGGCCACTGCCAGCAAGAGCAAGTTGTGGTATGGATGCATCCCGTTCCAGGGACATTGTGTGTTTCATAACTGTTATTCAATAGCCATCAGATAGTAACAACTCTCAGTCACTTCTGGGCTGGGCTGCCCTTGAACAAGCAACCTAGACAGGATAGACTGGGGCTGCCAAACATTTCAAAAAGAGCAAGTGATTTTTAGATGCCACATTTTTTTTAGGTGCTCAAACTGAGGTACCTTAACGGGCCTGATCTTCAGAAGGTGATTCTTCACCACTTCTGAAAATCAAGCCCTTATAAAGTATCTCAAGATGGGTACACAAATCACTTTTGAAAATGTAGGCCTGTATCCCACTACTCATCCCCTGAATCATCACATCTCCCTGATTTTTCAAATAATTTTGCATTGTGGATAAGATAGGAACTGAAGCATTAAATATCACTGTTCTATTGATTTGTATTGCATGGGAGATAAAAAAAAACCAAATAAATAAATAAAAAATAAAAATAAAAAAAGCAAATAAAAAAAGAAAATCTTGGTGATTATTTGTTATTTTACAAGGAAACCAATGACATCTTATTTGTTCCAAGATAAAGTGTTTATGAAAAATTCTGCAAAGCAAAACCTCCAGTTTGTTCGCTTTCCTTCAAAGAGGAAAACAAATGTGTTTTCTTGATAGGAAGGTTCCCATTAATATTTTATGAACGTGAGGAGGTTAACAGAAATTGCATTGGGTTTGTTTCCCCCCCTAAAGTTATGGTGAGAAATAAACCTCCAAACCCCCATCAGGTTTACACTGTGAGGAGTTTGAAGCACAATGCAAATATATTTCATTGAGAAATATGTCTTTCACTCACCCTTTGGCCAATGTTGCTATGCCAACGTCAGTTAACTTCATTCCTACACCTACAAAAACAAAACAAAACAGGGAGCTTGCATTATACGAGGCTTTCTAGGAGTGTCTTCAGATTTATAGCCTTATAGATGCAGTTAGGTATTATTTATTGATTATAGTTTGTTTCAGTCATCTCTGTGTAGTGACAATATTTTAACATTCTCCCCTCAAAAGTAGGGTTTTTGGTCTGTGCGGTTCACAACACTAGCAGCAGTCAGTAGCATTCCAGTGATTCACAAACAGGGTGATAAATTTAGGTTTCAGAGTAGCAGCTGTGTTAGTCTGTATTCGCAAAAAGAAAAGAAGTACTTGTGGATGCATCCGATGAAGTGAGCTGTAGCTCACGAAAGCTTATGCTCAAATAAATGTGTTAGTCTCTAAGGTGCCACCAGTACTCCTTTTCTTTTAGGGTGATAAATGGAGCTCTAAGGCTCTGGAATGTTTCCGATGCTGGAGGGTAACTGAGGAACCTCACTTTAACTGTGGCATCTTAAAGGGACATCTAAATCCAGCATCAGAACATTTATCATCTGCAAAGAGATGCATAAGGGTCATTTATTGTTCCTAAATTTTGCGATTTGCAAGCGGGGGCAGGGTACAGCGTATTCCAATGGGGAAACCACTTGGCATATCAGCACCATGGCCCAACAATCTTTGCTCTCTGTTTAGTTTTTTGGGTGACCAATAGGTACTAAATTAAACTCTTCACTCAGTGTTTCCAAAAAGCTCTTATGCTTCCCACTTTTACCCCACTTTTGTTTTACTAGCCATTGTGGGGACAGCCCTGCCCTGTGTTGTGAGCTTGTGCTGTGGAGAGATGACGATGCAGGGAGCCTCCTTCTCCCTCAGAGCAGGTGTACAGGTGTAGGGTAGGATACAGATCTAGCACTTCCTCAAGTGCACCACAGGAAACAAAGCTAATGTGCCTTGCAACATTCACAGCCAAACCATTCCAAGGGAATGTGGTCAGCAGGTTTGGAGCATTGACAGGTCCAAGTGAGTGGTCCCCCTTTGTTAGGATGCTGCTGTCAACAGCAGATACACCGTGCTCCTTTTTTGGAGCAGCAGTGGTAAGAATCAATACAGAGCATATAACTCCCAGGCTCAGATGCTAAGTCAGCTGCTCTGCTTCCTGATTCTAGCATGCCTCATACTCATAAGGCCAGGAGGAATTTGCCCTATAGGCTTTTCCCTGTTAATTCATTTGCATTTTTGGGGGGCCGGGAAAGGAGTTTCAGCCTTCTAATTTGAAAGGGTAAAGGGTGGAAAGATTCCATGATTCCTTGCAGAACCCCAGCCAGGACTGTTGCTCTATTTATTCCCTCAACAACTTAGTGAATACATAAACTGTACTTTTTAAAAGGCCAAATATTTGCACAATGCGGATGAGCAAGGCACGTAATGGCAGCGTTCTCTAGATATGAGGAGGGCTTTCCTTCAGACATGATCAGGAGCCTGGGTGTGAATTTTTCCGTTGGTTTTAATATATGTTCATCTTCATCTGAGTAGGGAAGGAAATAGACTTCTAGGATCGAGGCTGGCACAACTGATAAAGAGAGCTTTAAACTAGGAATTAGGGGGAGATGGATGGGAGATGTCCAGGAAATCTCCACGCCAGATTTTAGCATTGAGAGGGAAGAAGACGAAGTAAGAAAGGATACAGCCGTGGGTAGGAGAATGTATATAAGGAGCGAGGGCGGTGTGGATGCTAGTCTAATAGGTTATACTGGCTGTAGAATGACTATGCCTAATAGGGTACAAAATGTGAGCGAGGCCAAACAGCAAAAATTAAGATGTTTATACACCAATGCGAGAAACCTAGGTAACAAAATGGAGGAACTAGAGCTACTGGTGCAGGAAGTGAAACCAGATATTATAGGGATAACAGAAACATGGTGGAATAGTGGTCATGACTGGACTACAGGTATTGAAGGGTATGTGCTGTTTAGGAAAGACAGAAACAAAGGTAAAGGTGGTGGAGTAGCATTGTATATCAATGATGAGGTAGAATGTAAAGAAATAAGAAGCGATGCAATGGATAAGACAGAGTCCGTCTGGGCAAAAATTACATTGGGGAAGAAAACTAGTAAAGCCTCTCCTACGATAATGCTTGGAGTGTGCTATAGACTTCCGGGATCTAATTTGGATATGGATAGAGCCCTTTTTAATGTCTTTAATCAAGTAAATACTAATGGAAACTGCGTGATCATGGGAGACTTTAACTTCCCAGATATAGACTGTAGGACCAGTGCTAGTAATAATAATAGGGCTCAGATTTTCCTAGATGCGATAGCTGATGGATCCCTTCATCAAGTAGTTGCTGAACCGACTAGGGGGGATGCCATTTTAGATTTAATTTTGGTGATTAGCGAGGACCTCATAGAAGAAATGGTTGTAGGGGACAATCTTGGCTCAAGTGATCATGAGCTAATTCAGTTCAAACTAAATGGAAGGATTAACAAAAATAAATCTGCAACTAGGGTTTTTGATTTCAAAAGGGCTGACTTTCAAAAATTAAGGAAATTAGTTAGGGAAGTGGATTGGACTGAAGAACTTATGGATCTAAAGGTAGAGGAGGCCTGGGATTACTTTAAATCAAAGCTGCAGAAGGTATCGGAAGCCTGTATCCCAAGAAAGGGGAAAAAATTCATAGGAAGGAGTTGTAGACCAAGCTGGATGAGCAAGCCTCTTAGAGAGGCGATTAAGAAGAAGCAGAAAGCATACAGGGAGTGGAAGATGGGAGGGATCAGCAAGGAAAGCTACCTAATTGAGGTCAGAACATGTAGGGATAAAGTGAGACAGGCTAAAAGTCGAGTAGAGTTGGACCTTGCAAAGGGAATTAAAACCAATAGTAAAAGGTTGTATAGCCATATAAATAAGAAGAAAATTAAGAAAGAAGAAGTGGGGCCGCTTAACACTGAGGATGGAGTGGAGGTTAAAGATAATCTAGGCATGGCCCAATATCTAAACAAATACTTTGCCTCAATAAGGCCTTTAATAAGGCTAAAGAGGATCTTAGGGATAATGGTAGCATGACAAATGGGAATGAGGATCTGGAGGTAGATATTACCATATCTGAGGTAGAAGCGAAACTGAAACAGCTTAATGGGACTAAATTGGGGGGCCCAGATAATCTTCATCCAAGAATATTAAAGGAATTGGCACCTGAAATTGCAAGCCCATTAGCAAGAATTTTTAATGAATCTGTAAACTCAGGAGTAGTACCAAATGATTGGAGAATTGCTAATATAGTTCCTATTTTTAAGAAAGGAAAAAAAAAGTGATCCGGGTAACTACAGGCCAGTTAGTTTGACATCTGTAGTATGCAAGGTCCTGGAAAAAATTTTGAAGGAGAAATTAGTTAAGGACATTGAAGTCAATGGTAAATGGGACAAAATACAACATGGTTTTACAAAAGGTAGATCGTGCCAAACCAACCTAATCTCCTTTTTTGAAAAGGTAACAGATTTTTTAGATAAAGGAAATGCAGTGGATCTAATTTACCTAGATTTCAGTAAGGCATTTGATACCGTGCCACATGGGGAATTATTAGTTAAATTGGAGAAGATGGGGATCAATATGAACATCAAAAGGTGGATAAGGAATTGGTTAAAGGGGAGACTGCAACGGGTCCTACTGAAAGGCGAACTGTCAGGTTGGAGGGAGGTTACCAGTGGAGTTCCTCAGGGATCGGTTTGGGGACCAATCTTATTTAATCTTTTTATTACTGACCTTGGCACAAAACGTGGGAGTGTGCTAATAAAGTTTGCAGATGATACAAAGCTGGGAGGTATTGCCAATTCGGGATATTATACAGGAGGATCTGGATGACCTTGTAAACTGGAGTAATAGTAATAGGATGAAATTTAATAGTGAGAAGTGTAAGGTTATGCATTTAGGGATTAATAACAAGAATTTTAGTTATAAGTTGGGGACGCATCAATTAGAAGTAACAGAAGAGGAGAAGGACCTTGGAGTATTGGTTGATCATAGGATGACTATGAGCTGCCAATGTGATATGGCTGTGAAAAAAGCTAATGCGGTTTTGGGATGCATAGGAGAGGCATTTCCAGTAGGGATAAGGAGGTTTTAGTACTATTATACAAGGCACTGGTGAGACCTCACCTAGAATACTGTGTGCAGTTCTGGTCTCCCATGCTTAAAAAGGATGAATTAAAACTGGAGCAGATACAGAGAAGGGCTACTAGGATGATCCGAGGAATGGAAAACTTGTCTTATGAAAGGAGACTCAAGGAGCTTGGCTTGTTTAACCTAACTAAAAGAAGGTTGAGGGGAGATATGATTGCTCTCTATAAATATATCAGAGGGATAAATACAGGAGAGGGAGAGGAATTATTTCAGCTCAGCACCAATGTGGACACAAGAACAAATGGGTATAAACTGGCCACCAGGAAGTTTAGACTTGAAATCAGACGAAGGTTTTTAACCATCAGAGGAGTGAAGTTTTGGAATAGCCTTCCAAGGGAAGCAGTGGGGGCAAAAGATCTATCTGGTTTTAAGATTCTACTCGATAAGTTTATGGAGGAGATGGTCTGATGGGATAATGGGATTTTGGTAAGTAATTGATCTTTAAATATTCAGGGTAAATAGGCCAAATCCCCTGAGATGGGATATTAGATGGATGGGATCTGAGTTACCCAGGAAAGAATTTTCTGTAGTATCTGGCTGGTGAATCTTGCCTATATGCTCAGGGTTTAGCTGATTGCCATATTTGGGGTCGGGAAGGAATTTTCCTCCAGGGCAGATTGGAGAGGCCCTGGAGGTTTTTCGCCTTCCTCTGTAGCATGGGGCATGGTTGACTTGAGGGAGGCTTCTCTGCTCCTTGAAGTCTTTAAACCATGATTTAAGGACTTCAATAGCTCAGACATGGGTGAGGTTTTTCATAGGAGTGGGTGGGTGAGATTCTGTGGCCTGCGCTGTGCAGGAGGTCGGACTAGATGATCAGAATGGTCCCTTCTGACCTTAGTATCTATGAATCTATGTTAGATGTTTAAATGCAAGGCAAAGTGAGGGCACAAGGTGCTGTTTTTAGAGTCTTTTAATTCACAAAGCAGTTCATAAATCCCAGAGTGGTGGGGTGAAAAGCAGGCTTTAGTCAGCCTTGTAGTGAATGTTCTGATTTACTAAGGTAATTTTGTAGTAAAATTAAATCTCTTAGTAAGAGTGTGAGACTTTTTTCTTTTCTTTCCAAGCTGGTTATTTACAGAGACACAAGCCACGTGAAAACCTCCCCTCCCCTGGATTGGATGCCAATTAACCTTTTTAAAGCACTTGCCACAGCAAGCAGCTAAATCATTTCTTTCCTGTGAGTGTGGATAACACACAGAAAACCAACACAGCACCAGAGCTCATAGGGCCTGTGTTAGGGAGTAGAAAAGAAAATATCAGAAACCTCCCTGTACAGCTTTTATTCTCTCCCATGCGAGATGCCCTATCAAAAGGTGGTATATTATTTTAATTGTCCTCCCCGCATATTTGTATTGTTCTCTAGTCACTTTGCCAAAGGCACTTGTAATTAGTATTGATTTTTTTTAATTACCAGGTGGATCTCAGTGCTTCAATTAGACTAAAAAAGAATATACTTTAGAAAATCCTATGTCCCTATATAGTAATTTGACTGAGATTCCTCTGGCATAATGCTAGTTTGAATTGTTATTTCAGGGAAAAAAGCCTATTACAATAAGTTTTTGATAACAGTAATTTACAGTTATTTTTATACTGACAGGGTATCATCTAATTAGCTAATTCCCATGAACGATGTTATTCTTTATTTGTACTTCAGTAGAGTGTAGGAGTCATGAAACAGGGCCCCATTGTGCTAGGCATTGTACAAACAAGCTCATTGGAAGCTGGAGCCATGGGATTTCCTGGTTTGCATAAGAGGTTCAGGTGTGATTCCTGAATCCAGTCTCACTACCAAGGCCAGAAAGGACCAGGAGCATTGCAAGGGCAGCATGCTTAGCACAGCAGGGGGAGCAAGTCAGGAACGACACAGTTAGACTCAGATGAGAGAACCATATGTCCAGAACGGGCTGGAGAAAGTTGAACAAGCTGAACAGTAGGTGGACTAAGGAGAAGTGCTGCCTAGGGCTCCAGAGAACAAGCTCCCCTCCAAGAGACCCAATTTAAAGCTCCACCTAGGACAAGGAAACTGTTTTAACTTGTTGAGAGCACAGTCATCAAAACACATCGTAGGGCCATTCAGAACTCACTTGTCAAAAGATAGGCTGTTTTGGGAGGCTCAGATCCTGCTGTGTGTTACACTCTGTCAGTCCCACTGACATCAGCGTAACTGAGAGCTGAAAGTGGCCCTTGGTCTGTAGCCTAGGACAAATTATTGAAGGTGAAATTCCTCCTCATGTAGACGACCAGCACAAAGACTATACCATTTAAATCTGACTTTTATCCCTATATTAATGTTTAAGTGATGCAATAGACTTCATGTTATTTCACCCTATGGTTACTAATACCATCATTAATATCTGTATGGGACAGGTTGCCCCTTTTGTCCTCCTGCTATAAGATAATGTACAGCCAACTGAATGGATGAGTTCTGTGTGATCAAAGGGGTTCTCATGCTCTAAATTCCTTCTCTTGCATCCATAGCAAAGCTCCTTTTGACTTCAGTGGGCATGGGTCAGGCTCGAAGGCTGTGTCTAGACTACCACTTATGCCATCAAAACTTACGTCACTCAGGGATGTGAAAAAAATACCCTCCTGAGAGACATAAGTTTCTCTGGCACAAGTACCCATGTGCACAGCATTATGTTGTCAGGAGAGGTTCTCCCACCGACATAGCTCCACCACTCATTTAGGTGATTTTATTATGTCAATGGGAGAGCTCTCTACCATCAGCATAGAGGAGCTACAAGAGTGATCTTACAGCGGCACTGCTGCAGCGATACAGCTGTGCTGCTGTAAGCTCGCTAGTGTAGACATGACCTCAGGCAGCTAAAGCCTTTGAGCTGTTACTGACATGCCACTTGAGATGCTGTATGGAATTGTGACACACTTTATATTATTATTATTATTAATACCAATGTTATAAAATTTAAATGAATCTGCTAGATATGCCATGTAAGGTATCTGTGAAAATATTATGATTTGCCAAGTATGATAATCTTGCTTATATATTTGTATCACCTTTGTATTGTGAGTTATAGATATGTAGGGTATATCTGTATTCCCAAATTTTTGCTATGCATCTGGGTGACACTCCCAAACAGATTGCCATCAGCACCGCCTAGCCTGTTCAATGGCCCATCGAGGGTCATCAACTGTACAATGAACCCATTGAAAGAACCAGAGAATACACCTGATGAGTCAGCAGGGCATGTGGGGGCATGCCTATAGACAGAACTCTAAGGCTTTTCCATGCCATGGGCTGTGAAGCTTGTGTTTGGTACAAAGGAAGTTCAAGCTGCATGGCAAAAGAATATAAAAGGCAGCTGCATCATCTCCATTTTGTCTTCATTCCTGCTGCTTACCTTTGGAGTTTTCTACAAACTGAAGCTCTGAACGACCCATCCATGCTGTGGATGTATTCCAGAGGGACTTTCAAGCCGGCAAATTCACCAGTACTGCTAAGAATCTGATATATGGATGTTGAAGTCTCTATATGTATCTGGGTGCTTTATCATTTAACAACTCTTACTCTTCTTTCTTTATTTTATAATAAATGTTTAGTTTTAGATGCTAAAGGATTAGCTGGTAGTGTGGTATTTTGGGCAAAAACCAAACTAATATTGACCTGGTAATGTAGCTGGCCTTTTGGGGTCTGAAGAACCTTTTGTATAGTGAGAAAAGTTTTTAAATAACTTCTCACTGTACTGGACCTATGAGCTGATTGGGAGCCAGAGAATTGGAATGTAATAAAGGGGGCTGTGTGATCTCTTTTTTCAGCTTCTTGATAACCAGTGTGGGGGATCAGAAGCACAGTTTGTGACTGGTTGGTGAGCTTAACTTCAGTGTAACCACCAGTTTTGTGGGTAATCTCCTCTCCCTTTTGCAGCCTGTACTGACCTTGGCATTTTAAGTGAAGGCTGCTTCCGGCACACTGGTCACACTACTTATGTTGTGTTTCTGAAATAAAGGCTCAAGACAAAATGTTCCAACTTTGGTGCCTGAAGACTGGGATTTAAATCCATATTTAGACACCTACACATGTGGCCTGGTATTCAGAGGTGTGGAACACCTGCAACTCCTAGTCTGGGTTATAATGCCTAGTAATAATACTGTTCTTTACAGGGGACTATGCTTGATGCCATGGAGTGGTTGTATGTTCCAATGATTCTGGGAGGCTGTGACGGCGGGAGTTTTAACTCCTGTTAGGACTATCCAGCTGGCAGGTCAAAGGGTAGGGACCAGACAAAAATAAGCCCACTGGCTGAGCAATAGGCCAACAACCTATCCTTGTAAAAGAGCTGAGTTACAGAAACACAACAGGAGAGCCATTCTGTCAAACAGCACGATAGACAGGGATGGTGGAGCCTTGTGAGTACTGCAAGCGATGTCTGATGGTGTGGGAAGGATTCTGAATGTGGGGATAAGAGGTCAAGAATTAAATACTAGAGCTACAAAATGACAGGTTTCAGAGTAGCAGCCGTGTTAGTCTGTATTCGCAAAAAGAAAAGGAGTACTTATTTGTTAGTCTCTAAGGTGCCACAAGTACTCCTTTTCTTAGAGCTACAAAAGGAATTAAAAAGGCACTTGAGAGAGACAGTAAGTGTGCTAACAGATGTGTGACCAGGACACTGCACATGATCTGTTCAACAGGAATCTCTCTGGTCCTTATCCAGGAGAAGTAGTTTTATGTGATAAGGTTAGTGAGTGAGAGTAACCCATGCCTGCTTGGTGTGGCACTCTGTCCTTTTTTGGGGGGTGGCTAGACCAGCCAAAGCAGGGGCAGGCAAACTTTTTGGCCTGAGGGCTGCATTGGGTTTCCAAAATTGTATGGAGGGCCGGTTAGGGGAGGCTGTGCCCCTGCCCCCTATTTGACCCCCCACTTCTCACCCCCTGACGGCCCCCCCAGGACCCCTGCCCCATCCACATGCCCCCCCCACTCTCTGTCTACTGACCGCCCCCGGACCGCCTGCCGCCCCATCCAACCCCTCCTCTCATTCCTGACTCCCCCCCTCCGGGACCCCTCCCCATCCAACCACCTCTTCTCCCTGACCCCCCCCGGACCTCTCACCCCTAACTGCCACCCGCCGTCCCATCCAACCCCTCTCCGTCCTGACTGCCTCCCCGGGACTCCTGCCCCATGCAACCCCCCCTTCTCTCTGCTCCCTGACCGCCCCCCACTGCCCCATCCAACCCCTCCTCTCCTTCCTGACTGCCCTCCCCGGGACCCCTGCCTCCATTCAACCCCCGTTTCCCACCCTCTGACTGCCCTGACCCCTATCCACACCTCTGGCCCCTGACCACCTCCCCGAATTCCCTTGCCCGCTATCCAAACCCCCCTGTTCCCTGCCCCCTTACTGCGTTGCCTGGAGCACCAGTGGCTGGTGGCGCGGCTGCACCAGGACAGGCAGCCGCACCATCTGGCTGAAGCCAGCCACGCACCACGCAGCACAGAGCACCGGGTCAGGCTGGGCTCTGCAGCTGTGCTGCCCCAGGAGCTCATAGCCCTGCCCCCCAGAGCATTGAGCAGGCGGCGCAGTGAGCAGAGGCTGTGGGGGAAGGGGACAGCGGGGGAGGGGCGAGCCTCCCGGGCCAGGAGCTCAGGGGCCGGGCAGGAGGGTCTCGCGGGCCGGATGTGGTCTACGGGCCCTAGTTTGCCCACCTCTGAGCTAGAGATTGATGAGCCTGCTACAGCCTTGGCTAAGAGATGTGCGTCTTTTAGCTCATGCAGTAGAAGATCATGTGTTAAATGCAAAAGCTACCAGGTTTGATCCTGGCTGCCACCGATTGGGGTCAGTCGGCGTTACATGACCATGCTCAGCAAGTTTAGTATGTTGAAAACAGCAAAGAATAGAATTGTGCTAAGGGCATATGTACACAGCCTGTGGCCATGAGATTCCCAGCCTTGGTTGACAGACGTGGGTTGGCCAGACTTGTGCTAGCACTCTAAAAGTAGCTGTGTAGACAGCACTTTCAAGTGCACTGCCCTCATCCCTAGGCTTCAGAGTCTGAGCTGCTGCCCAAGTTGTAACTTTAGTGCAGATTACGCAGCTATTTTTAGAGCACTAGCACAAACCCCCACCCCAAATCTGTCAGCCCAGGCAGGGAGGCTCACTACCTCTGACTCCATAGACGTACTATGAAAGTCTGTCCAGTCACTGGGAGACTGAGTGATTGGGTGTCAGGGTGATAGCATGGAGGAACTGTCACATACTGTCACAAGGATCAGAACTCTCACCTTGAAAATCTGTAACCAGCAAATTTCCATTGGTTTTCTCGTACAGCCAGTGCTGGAAGGTGCAACACTTCTGACCAGCTTCTGAGTCTTTTCTCATGAAATTTATTTCCTTGCCATCCCGGACAGAATACTTCACAAATTCTCCAATCAGTTCCTCTTCCACGGTTGCATAAGGGATATTATTCTCAGGACGATGAACAAGGAAAATAGGAATGATCCTGAAATCGAACCCAATAACCCTTAATGATCTCAGTCAGGGAAAGCGTAAGAAAGAGACTTTTTGTCCAGGAACATGCAGTTTCAGACAATCAATAGAAAAGATATTAGGGCTGAGTCAAGTTTGATAGTGGGAAACATTTTGATAGGCATTGGATCCTTCTATTGTGCAATGATCTACAAATTATCTAAGTTCTGTTTCATTTATTGGGTCAGACCTAAACCCCTCTGCATTAAGTTTTCAAAGCATAATTGCTAATGCTGTCCTTGTACATTCTGAAAATTAAGGCCTACTAATTTTTGGGTGCATTGTTTTAATGGTGCCTTTTTGACAACGGAAGGCCTGATTTTTAAAGGTGCTGAGCCCTTTTATCTTCCAGTGGCTTCCATGGCAATGTTATCTGTATCAGTGTTGATGCACTTCAGGACTTGGGTTTCTCAATTTGTGCACCTAAAGCAAGAGGCATCCAAAGTTAGTTAGCACTTTTGAAAATTCAGACCAAAATAACTCTCTTGGCAGACAATAAGAGAAAATATAAGAACTTCTTTTTAGAGGGCTTATTAGATTCTTATTACAGACTGGCTCAAGCCAAAGCCTTGGAGCTGAAAATTCCTGAACTTTGGTGAAGTTTGTGTCTAGTTCAAAACTCCTCAGCTGACTCCAGGTGAAATTTCACTTGGAAGTTCAAAACCAGGCAAAACTCACTTGGTTTATCAAACTCAAAACTTAGGCTAATTTTGCCAAAAGCCTTCCATGAATGTAGGCTGGGTTTGCCAGACCCTGGGTTCATTTATGGTTCGGAATGGAATAGATATGAAACTGGTTGCGGTCCAAATCCAGACAAACTGTGGCAGTTTTGCTTTGAGTTATGGGATCTTCTCAAAGACACACTGAACATAAAGTGAAATTGATGAGCTTTGCATGTCCAGCTAGCACATACTTGAATCTGTTGAGGATTCTAGAAACTACTTATCTCACTGCCAACGTGAACCTCTTGGTTACCAGACTTCATTGCTGCTGCATCTTGGCTTCTGAGAAGTGCATTGAAACCTCACAATGAGCCTGATTCTGTTTACACATCTACTGAAGTGACACAGGAGTGCTCCTTTATGGAGCAATAGTCACTGCTTTACCAGAAGATATGGCAAACCTCAGAGAAGTGTAGTCCTCTCCAGTCACATGCCTTCCTGCATTCAACATCATCCCTTAAAGCAATACTGCCAAAATGGTGGTGTATTTGGGTGTATAATACTGGGTGTACACACCCAGAAGTACAACTCTTAAGGACAGTCCAGTACTTCTGGAAATGGCAGTGTCCAAGGGGCCTGATTCCCAGCATAATTTATGTACACACAGCTTATATTGAAATGAATTGGAGTGTTGCCCATATAACTGATGGGATACAGAGGCCTGAGATGGCTTGGAGATAGGGCAGATGGTTACGCACTTGGAGAACTCTTCCTTTTTGCTCTTTCAGGCCTGGTCTACGCTTAATTTTTACTGGTATAACTATTTTGTTTATGGGTGTGGTTTTTATTTTTATTTTAACCAATGTAGGTAAACTGGTAAAAACCCTAGCGTGGAGCAGGAATGCTGGTATAAAGGGGCCTGACACCTATGCAGTTATTCCCTTTGCCATTTGGGAACAGCTGTACCCTTTTATACTGATACAACGGCATCCTCACTAGGAGCCCAGGATGTGAAGATTGCAGTTCTGGAGGAGGAGGATCTTTCTCTTGCTTGGTAAAACCTCTCATTCTCTTTACAGGGGTACTGCCAGGAACGGTATTTGCTTTCAAGGAAAACGTGTGGTACTGAACAGGTTGCTTTAGCAAAGCATTCCAGAGGCTGTATTTTGTGTGGTACCAACAGAGCACATTTGGAAAATTCTTTATAGGCACCAATGTCGTAGTAGTAGCAGCAGCTTGCAGTAAATGCCACAAGACTTACAGCCCTTCCTTACTGCATGGTTTTAAAAGGTCCCACTGAAAAATCCCCTTAAATGCAGTCTCGGGCATGTAGGTTCCTTTACGCTCATGTGAGAACCTCTTTCTTTGCTGTGCTTTCCCCCCTAAAACTCAGTGTTGCAGTGCTGCATGCTTTTATCTCAGATTTATGGAGAAAATAAAAACAGTCATGCTAAGCATGCATACTGCATACAGTGTAACCAAATGGAAGTAGTCCAGCCTTCCTCTTTCCTTCTGGTGTTGTATGAAATAGCTGCCACCATGAATGGCATGTATATAAATTATTCTAATTAGTAAAGATGGAAAGAGGTGGTGTGAATACCAAAACCACGTGCTGTTTTGGATAAAGCAAGGGCTTAGCTTAATGTTCAGCTAACTTTTGGTCAGCATATAGATATGTTTTATTTCACTGTTTTCTGGATTGGGATCCAAATGGAATCATCTTTCACTATATAGAGAGACTACTGGGAAGATAGTTAACTCATCCACTCTAATCTTTTTCAGTGATTCAGATGCAGCTGAAGCAGATATCTTATGACATCTAGAAGGAGATGGAGACTTAGGCTGCTCACAGACATGTGAGATTTATCCTTGAGGTGAGTCATGGACAGGTGGAATTTCAACCATCCTTAGGGCATCTGACTATGTATGGTAGCCATACACAGGAACAGCAAATCCTTTGAAAAAGATCTGAGTTATCTGTTGCAAAATTCACGAGGTGTCACTTCCCAACCTAAGGTGCAGTGATGGGTCTGTACTAAAACTACTCATCTGATCTCCACACATAGACAAACCCTCTCTCTACACTGGGACAATCCTTCGATATGAACATCCCAAACATGGGAAGAGTCCAGAACCAGAGCTAAACTTTGTGGCTTAAGCACAAATGGGCTCAAGTGACTCGTCTAAACAGAAGAGACTTAGTACCAGCTGGATTTTACTCTTTTTCTCTATAATTGGAAGAAAGAATCATTCTTACCATTTCATCATTATCAAGTATGATCTAAGATATGACTGCAGTGGTATCCCATATGTTCTCAGCATGCCTGTTTTTTCTTCCCCAGCAATATTTTCCAGGAGCCAGATGGCCAGTGTAGCTCAGAATTATATATATACTCACTCTGGAACTTCTCCAAAGCCTTCCAAAGATTCTGCTTCTGCTGCATATATCTTGGCGTACTCTCTTGCAGTATTTTGAACATAGCATTCCTATATTACAAACAGGAATGCCAGTGCAGCGTTACTGAAAACATTTAACACAGCCAACTATTTGAAAAATTCAAAGCCAGCTCTTCGCACAATGTTTGTTTACAGAGGAAAATGGAGTTTACCTGCATTGCCAATTTGTAGTTCTTCTGAACAAGTTCATCCTTGGTTTTGGTCCCATATGAAATAGCAGTGTGCACTTTAAGAACACAGGGATGACCGGGGCTGAATATAGGCACTAGGCCTTGCATCACTTTACTTCGAAATGCTTTCCGGTGCACCCCTTCGCCAAAGTGTAACTCTTCTGTTACTATTCTTCCATGCAGGTTGCCACCGAAATAGCTATCACCGAGGAAGTCTTCTCTGAATATGAGCTGAATGAATTCAATCTCTTCGAAACCTAAACCAGAATGAAACTGTGTTCTGTACAGCATCTTTCCATATACACAGTAAATTGCAAAGAAAGAGACTGTTGAGAGTGAAAAGAAAAGAATAGGGGAAAGGTGGAAAGAAGGTTCTGATGGGAAAAGACTGCAGAAGAAAATGCTGAGACACTATGGAGGGACAGAGAGGGAATCATGTTGATGGAGTAGAGAGGGAATTAGAGAGCTACAAGGTCCATGAGGTAGGCTGGAGCAAATCCACAATGGATTTTAAAAACAAGAAGGGCAGTTTTGAACTGGATCCTCAAATGTACATGAAGCCACTACAGTTGCTTGAGAACCTGAAGTCGGTGGTGGGGGTGATTTGCTTCAAATTTTTTGTTCCTGCGAGAAGGCAGAAAAGTTGGGCCATTGAGTCTACAAAATACACACACAGCTAAGGGGTGCTCTATTTGCATGTGTGATTGCACACCTAACCTCCCTGCAAATCAGGCCTAATATTTTTAGAAAAGCTTGAAGACATGAGGTTGTTGTCGATTCTGCTTTAGCTTATTTTACAATTTGAAAAACAATGTTTAAAAATTAACTTTAGCTTTCAGATTTCTTCAGTGCAGAAACCATGTTTACCTGTGTGCTTGTACAGCACCTGGTTCAAGGAGGTCCCGATCTGGACCAGGTACTACCATAATATAAATAATAATTATAGCATCAATAATGTTTTTCAGATCAGTCCCAGAGCTGCAGAATTACATGCTAAATCATAAAAAGAAAAGGAGTACTTGTGGCACCTTAGAGACTAACAAATTTATTAGAGCATAAGCTTTCGTGAGCTACAGCTCACTTCACTGGACTCCTTTTCTTTTTGCGAATACAGACTAACACGGCTGCTACTATGAAACCATGCTAAATCATGTATCTTGAGTAGTTGTGTTTTAAAGCAGTAAGCACTAGGTTAAAGACTGATTAGAAATGAAAGAAGATAATAGGAGGACTTGGAGGGATGGTCTAGGTAATACTTAGTCATGCCTCAGTGCAGGGACTGGACTTGATGACCTATCGAGTCCTTTCCAGTCCTCCATTTCCATGATTCTATGACTTTTATTCCACAGGTGGTTTTGTGTAGACTCAGGTTCTCCATAAAATATTGTATCACATTCATCTGTGGGGTAACTGCATTGATTTCAGTGAGGGTGATACTGGGCATAAATTTGAACCATGATTTCTCAAACTGTTATAGGTAGCACTGAGATGACGAACATCTGCTTAAGTTTGTTAAAACTGAATAAAACTTCAGAATTACTGACTTCAATTTTCCAAATGTGTGGAATAACGTTATCAAGAAAATACAGACAAAATATTGGAGGAAGAAGAAGCAGGGAAATACAAAAAGAGTAAAAGAAAAAACTGAAGTGGGGAAAAGGAAAAGATTATAGAGGAAAATGAACTAAAAATTCTACCTGCGTTTCAGATCTGCAGAGTAGGGTGACTAGATGTCCTGATATTAGGGACTTTGTTTTATATAGACAACTATACTCCCTGTCCCCTGGAAAAAAAAAAGTATCCCAATTTTTGTCACTTGCTATCTGGTCACCCTACTGCAGAGTTACGCAGAGTGAGGACTACTCTCATCTCTCTATGTGCACACAACTTCTCCCGTGTTAATGAAAAGTGAGAGAAGAAAACCTAAAGCCCTAAGTGCGCAGTACAAAGTCTTTCCACTTACTAAAGTGACTATCTCTGATTTAGATGATGTAAACCTCTGACTCCCTTTGAAGCAAACAGTGTATGTATATATGCAGTGCTATAATAAAAGGGCTCCTTATCTCCAGTTATAGTTCTTTTATCAAGTTATACAGCATTGCTAGATGAAAAGCCCTCCATTTGTTTTAAAGAGGAAGTGAATGATTAATTCTACTCCACAAAGAGAAACAAGAAAAAAAATCAACCATCTGAATGAAGTAGTTGACTAGTACAGTATGTTCAGAAATGATCAATCAATTTGCAAAGCATTGTCTATCTTTAGTACATGCATAGCAAGATGTGCCGGTCTGATTAAATAAAAGATAATACATGGGGAAAATATTCCAGATCTCCATCCTTGCCCTTCTCCCTGGGTAAAGTTACACAGCAGACAATTTGCAAATACCATGTGTTCAAATAGCACTAGAAGATTTTATGCCAGAATATTTTATTGCTCCTCTTTTTTTCTCCTTCTTTATTACTGTGACTTCACAGTAGTATTTCACTATTTACTGTGTGTGAAGTGACAGGGCACCAAATGCATCGAAAGTATCTGTCCATTTAACTCAAACTGCTTTATACTACAGGAATTCCATAAAACGCACAATTCTGCAAACTCCCATTAGCTTTAAGAGGAATTTTGCCTTTATTAGGACAGCAAGAGGCAACGCATAATGGGAAAGAACTGTCCAAGAAACATTGCACTGATGACGGATCTAGAAGGTTTAAAGGCATTTCTGGTGGAAGAGGAAAAGATGATTTATCGTGTTTTAATTGTATAATGAAAAAGAATTCAGGGTCAAAGCTAATTTAATCTCTGATGAGTGTTGTGTCTCAGGCTGCAACTTGGAAACACTAACATATCATAGAATCATAGGACTGGAAGGGACCTTGAGAGGTCACCGAGTCCAGTCCCCTGCACTCTCATGGCAGAACTAAGTATTATCTCTACCATCCTTGACAGGTATTTGTTTAACCTGCTCTTAAAAATCTCCAGTGATGGAGATTCCACAATCTCTCTAGGCAATTTATTCCAGTGCTTAACCACCCTGACAGTTAGAAAGTTTTTCCTAATGTCCAATCTAAACCATCCTTGTTGCAATTTAAGCCCATTGCTTCTTGTTCTATCCTCATAGGTTAAGGAGAACAATCAGACCTACAGATACATAACCCTTAGTACCCAAGCCACAACTCTGGAGCTGTACACCTCTGAGGTTTGGAAAAATTCAAAATACCAAACCAGATCTGGCTGTTGTAACTGGCCCCAGCTATAAAATGGGTCAAATGGGCTAAATCCTCTGCTCAGATGCTCCTGAATATCAGAGTGGTTAAACTCAGACCTGAATTTTATTGATAAGTGCATTCATCAAGATATCTGAGATGCATTGTGCATGTTGGATTAGAATATGCACCTATGTGATCCCTCACCACTGTTAATCTGAGTTTTTGAAAATCAAGCTGTGTGATCTTGTCTGTCTATCTATCTATCTATCTATCTATCTAATGATGATTTTGCCGTATGATCAGGTATCATCCAGAATTACTGCCTTAAACTTACTGGTCTAGTGGCTGGGGGAGTCTGGCCCTAGCGCCGCCCCTTCTGGGGGCCTAGAGTGCCCCCCCTCCCTCTGCCTTGCCCAGGACTCAGACGGCTGCCTATTAAACCCATTAAGTTACTTTCACCCCTGTCTGAGGGGGTGATCTGATAACAGTCCTCAAATATGTTAAAGGTTTTTATAAAGAGGATGGGAACAATTGTGTTCCTTGTCCACTGAAGGTAGGACAAGAAGTAATGGGCTTCATTTGCAGGATGAGAGAGTTAGAATAGATATTAGGAAAAATATGGGTGGTTAAACTCTGGAATAGCCTTCCAAAGGAGGTTGTGCAAAACCCATCATTGGAGGTTTTTAAGACAATCATCTATCAGGGATGGTCTAGGTTTATTTGGTCATGCCTCAGTGCAGGGGGCTGTACTCGGTAACTCCTCAAGGTCCTTTCCAGCACTACATTTCTATAATTCTATAAAAATTGTAAATCTGAGAGTTATATCCCAAACAAGCTTTGTATTTTTAAAAATGTTGTTTTTTTCCTACTATGTATCTTTTGACTTGTGTGTGTAAAGGGAGGTGTTTTGGTGTGCAAAAGATGAGTGCAAGCTTTTGTGGATGCACTCATTTCCCCGAGACAATTTAAAAGACATTACTTCCTCACTAAAGATGTGTTGCGAAGAATGATTTGTTCCTAATTCTAGAACAGCCAGCATCACACACACACACCAGTTAATTCCCCTGATCAAGGGAGGGAGAACTGTAAGAATCATGACTGCATGTGCAAACTGGGTGATCTGACATGAATATAGCTGTTCAGGCACCTAATTTACCATTTGCAAATGCAATCTGATTTGCATATGAAACCACTGCAATTGTACACGTAAATATGTACATTTTTGTTCATGTTTTTGTTTGGATCTTGTCTGAAAATTCTTTCCATAAGTTCATCTCTGGGACCATCATTAAAGTGGTAACTTTGCTAATCATCTATTTTCACATTAAGAGAAATGAAATAGGGCCAGATTCACTGAAACAATCAGGCCACTTTGATGATGCAAAGCAGCTCCCAGCTTGGTTTAACTACCTGGTTATCATTATACAGCTGTTTTGCATCACCAGAGCAATGCAAAGAACTAACAAACCTGGTCCTTTACCTTCAGGAGCCTTATAACTTCTATACTTACAAATTTATTGTTGACTTTTATTTATATTTTATTGACAAAAGTGTGCCAAATAGAAAGGGCAGGTATTTGAAACAAACAATGAATGTATTTACCTTCAATATCCTGATAACTTGAAAGATGTTTCAATACTGCAAGGGAACAAAAGGAAAGAGATGCTGTAGTGACATAGAATTCAAATGGCGTCTGTCATTGTTCTTATAACTTAAAAGCCAGTGTGCTGGGATTTACCTTCTGAGGTCAGGTTAAATTCAGCAGTCACCTTTCCATAAACATTCTTCAAGCAGCAATAATACAATCCCTGGTCTTTTATGCTAGTTTGAACTATTGCCAAAGACACTGGCGAATCATCCCCTGCACTGGAATAGAAGTTGTTAACATTTGCAGTTTAGTCTTTTAAAACATTTTTTCTAACCAACTTACTCAGAACCACCCGATTTTTTGGACTAAATAATGCTGCAAAGAGCGTGATTCAGAGGGAATGTGAATAGATTTGATGTGTTTTTTCAACCCCCCACTTGGAAGCATCCAGCCTTTTTTGTATTGCCCAGTAGATTTTTTTCATCATATCCTGAGAGAAAATAATACTTTTACCAAACCTACACAGAACCTGATTATATTACAATATTAGAAACTCTTATCAGTTTCTAATATTCATATTGGTTTCACAGGTAAACCTGCTACAGCAGGCAGGGCATGTGTATTGGGGAACATGACACTAGCAATCATAAGAGAGAATGTTTTCTGTAGTCTCTTAATATAGCATGTAAAGTATATTTTCTTGTAGACTAAGAAACAAATACTGTTGATTGGATATTCAGAACAGCTCTGCATGGAAATAGAGTGTATTGTTCCAAAGAAACATGTATAGGTATTGGATATTGGTAGGGACCACTTTTTGACATGAATGAGAACGAAGGAAATTGTGCTTGCTGACATCAGGGCTGAATTTGACTCTGTGTGTGAGACTAAGTCTGGTGTATTGGCACCTTATATTTTATCTTTGAGCCTATGCTTAACTTTAAGCATGTGCTTAAGGCCAGCCCTACTCAGCAATGCATGTGAGCACCCATTGACTTGATTTCAATCAGAGTTAAGAATGTGTGTAAGTGTTCTACTGAATTGGGGCCCTAGGTCAATAATAATCTTAAGTTTCCTCTTCCCAAGTTGAATACACAATATGGATTCCCCATCTCTTTTCCCTGGGTCCCCCAGATCTTTTCCCTTTTCCCTAGTCACCTCTCATCTCTCCTCCTTTCCCTGGGATCCTTACCTCTTTCTTTCCCTTGATTTCTCCTCCTCTCTTTATTTGACTACCCAACCCTTCCCAATTCTTTTCCTCCACCCTTTTCTAGGGAAGGAAATGTTTTTTCTGGCTATCTGGCCTCATGCAGCTCATGCTTTAGCAATAAACCTCTGGATTGTTGCCTGCACTGCAATTACTCTGTGTCCAAGCACATCTTCCTGGTAAAATGGAGCACCCTAATTAGCCACCTGCAGTATCCAGTTTATACTTAAAGCTGATCTTGTTTAGGACTAGTAATAAGTTGTCCAGCTGTTCTCTCCTTTCCCTCTTAATTCATATTATATATTTGCCACTCTGCAGCATCATTTCCCATGGAGGAGCTAGGAATGGCACATCTGATGCCATCTGAGTATTGTGGACCTGCTTAGTTACTCTACTAGTACATGCCCTCAGCTATGCTAACACCCATTTTCATGTCACTCTTGGATCACTGTTGCTTAGTGCTGTAATGCTATTTTTGGAAGGGCTACTTTCCAAGAACAGTGAAGTTCAAGATGGCAAAACCCACAGGCTCAAATACCAATCTTTTAACCTTTATTATTTACTAATTGTATTACAGTAGTGCCCAGATATGCCCTATCAGCACCGGGGTCCCATTGTATTTGATGATGTATTAGTGTATGGTCTATGACAGGCCGTAAACTGAAAAGCATACTGTCTATATGGTGACAAGACTAGGGGTACAAGGTCTAGGTTTAGTTGCTCCTGCCTCATTGCAGGAGTCTGGGCTAGATGATCTCTCAAGGTCTTTTGCAGTCCTACATTTCTGAGATTTTATGCATACGTCGACACTGCAATTAAAAAAAAAACAGTGGCACCAAGTCTCAGAGGCTGGGTCAAAGGGCCATATTTGTAAACGAATTTAGGTGCCTACACATGCTTAGTGGGATTTTCAAAAGGGTAGGTACTTAACTCTTCTGAATAGATAAAGCTTTCATTTTCTACTTTTCTCAGTACACTGCTGCTCAGCCACCCTGATATAATTTAATTGGCTGGATTAAGGAGTCAGGTAATTTTTGCTCATACCCAACCCTTGTCAGTTTAAAGCAGGGCTTTGGACCAGAGCCTGGAGCTGGAGCACAGAGCAGCTCCGGAACAGTGGAGCTGCAGGTTTTTGCCTGCTGCTGGAGTGGAGCCAGAGCACAGCTCCAAAGCCCTGGTTTAAAGGGCCATTTAAAACAGAATTTAAAGTTCAAAGGATGTGACCTCTCCTGTTCCTCAAAGAAGCTGCTCACTGCCTATTAGCTGCTTTTATTAGGTTTCAGAGATTCTTATCTCCCAGTTTCTCATATCTTAGCCAGATTGTTTATATTGTTTGGCCCAGCTGCTGGAATTTCACCTTAGCATGATCTTGCACAGTAGTTGACAGTCTGATGGGAACAGATATGAAACAGCTAAAGCAAGCAGACTGGAACTACCTTGAAGGAGGGAAACAATGTCTGATATTAATACACTCTGCAAACTCTTTTGTTTTAGTCAGTATATTGTCCCAGTCATATCACTTCAGTTCTCTCACCAAGAGTTTATCATTGCACCATTTAATTTTCCCCCTCAAAAGATAATCTACAAATATTTCAGAAAGTGCCAGTTAGGATCCCTCCTTACCTTCTATTCACTCGAGCTAGTAACTTTGAATCTTTAATCCATGTAATGGTGGAGTCTTCATGAATTTCCCCAAACTGACAACATAATTTAATATTTCCAGAACAATCAGGGAACAGCTCAGCATGGATTTTCTTCAGTAACTTGGGGGCTTGAAATGAAATATCCACAGTTAAGAATCAGAAAATAATACTACTACTTTGCCATTTTAAAGGGAACCTCAAAATGTCAGCTATATAAATTTAAATGGGTAAAAGAATTTAAAATATTTAGGAATAAATATTAAAGCAAATTACCCTCCAATGTGGAATAAAATAATAAAAGGCTTGGAGGAATGGAACAAATATGAAATTTCTTGGCTAGGTAGGGTAGCCTTGGTAAAGATGAATGTCCTCCCAAAGTTATTATTTTTTTCAGTGCATCCCTGTTGGTATCCCTGAAATGACATTAAAAACATGTCAGGATGCACTATTAAAATTCATATGGAAACATAAATGACAAAGGGTGAGTTTTAAAGTTCTGTATAAGTCTACAAAGTGGCATGGACTAGCTTTCCCTAATTTGGCTTATCATTATGCATCACAATAAGAAATGTGATCTGCTGGGTTAACAACTGAACATGTAAACACCGGGTAAAATGAGAATAAGACTGGAGCTATTTATAACGAATGGGTTAAAATGAAATGTAGGTCACCAAAAATAGAATATCACTCATTCATCCAGACTACCTTAGTTGCTTTGGACATATTTTCTAAATTCCTATTGCCAAGGCCCTCCACTTAGCTATTTTCATTTATAATGAGGAAAATATCCCTAGGAAATATCAAAGTGACTGTTCGTTGTTGGTAAGAGGCTGAGATTACTCAATTCAGACAGTTGTTCTTGGGTCCTGATTAGAAATCATACCAAGAGAGATGTAATAATGTAAATAATATAAAGATCCCATATTTTCAATATTGGAAAGTCAAAGATTTTGCTGTGAAATCTGGATATTAGATGGCCCTATTTAGCCCTTTAATCACATTTGAAGAGTTGACGCAGGAGCAAGCAGGAACAAAATATTTAATTTCTAAAATATATACTATTTTGAGTGAAAAGGACATTGATAAGAAAACAATCCAGATGAAAAGATGGGTGATGGATTTGAACAAATAAATTATTCTGGATGAAAAGGAGTACTTGTGGCACCTTAGAGACTAACAAATTTATTAGAGCATAAGCTTTCGTGAGCTACAGCTCACTTCATCGGATGAATCTGAAAAAACAGAGGGGAGATTTATATACACACATAGAGAACATGAAACAATGGGTTTATCATACACACTGTAAGGAGAGTGATCACTTAAAATAAGCCATCACCAGCAGCAGGGAGGGGAAAGGAGGAAAACCTTTCATGGTGACAAGCAAGGTAGGCTAATTCCAGCAGTTAACAAGAATATCTGAGGAACAGTGGGGGGTGGGGTGGGGTGGGGAGGAGAAATAACTTAGGGAAATAGTTTTACTTTGTGTAATGACTCATCCATTTCCAGTCTCTATTCAAGCCTAAGTTAATTGTATCCAGTTTGCAAATTAATTCCAATTCAGCAGTCTCTCGTTGGAGTCTGGTTTTGAAGCTTTTTTGTTGAAGGATAGCCACTCTTAGGTCTGTAATCGAGTGACCAGAGAGATTGAAGTGTTCTCCAACTGGTTTTTTAATGTTATAATTCTTGACGTCTGATTTGTGTCCATTCATTCTTTTACGCAGAGACTGTCCAGTTTGGCCAATGTACATGGCAGAGGGGCATTGCTGGCACATGATGGCATATATCACATTGGTAGATGCGCAGGTGAACGAGCCTCTGATAGTGTGGCTGATGTGATTAGGCCCTATGATGGTATCCCCTGAATAGATATGTGGACAGAGTTGGCAACGGGCTTTGTTGCAAGGATAGGTTCCTGGGTTAGTGGTTCTGTTGTGTGGTGTGTGGTTGCTGGTGAGTATTTGCTTCAGATTGGGGGGCTGTCTGTAAGCAAGGACTAGCCTGTCTCCCAAGATCTGTGAGAGTGATGGGTCGTCCTTCAGGATAGGTTGTAGATCCTTGATGATGCGTTGGCGAGGTTTTAGTTGGGGGCTGAAGGTGATGGCTAGTGGCGTTCTGTTCTTTTCTTTGTTGGGCCTGTCCTGTAGTAGGTGACTTTTAGGTACTCTTCTGGCTCTGTCAATCTGTTTCTTCACTTCAGCAGGTGGGTATTGTAGTTGTAGGAATGCATGATAGAGATCTTGTAGGTGTTTGTCTCTGTCTGAGGGGTTGGAGCAAATGCGGTTATATCGTAGAGCTTGGCTGTTGACAATGGATCGAGTGGTATGATCTGGATGAAAGCTAGAGGCAGGAATAGGTAGGAATAGCGGTCAGTAGGTTTCCGATATAGGGTGGTGTTTATGTGACCATCGCTTATTAGCACCGTAGTGTCCAGGAAGTGGATCTCTTGTGTGGACTGGTCCAGGCTGAGGTTGATGGCACCAAATGCATCCGATGAAGTGAGCTGTAGCTCACGAAAGCCTATGCTCTAATAAATTTGTTAGTCTCTAAGGCGCCACAAGTACTCCTTTTCTTTTTGCGAATACAGACTAACACGGCTGCTACTCTGAAACCTGTCATTCTGGATGAGTGTCTCTCTATGTGGGTAAGGGGATATACATCTACAACTTGTGTAGCCCCTAACTAATTTGTTAAATAAATAATTGTATAGATAGCATTTGACTTCAGTTAAGTAAGTTTCATCCTACTTTTGCTACTAGGGAGGTACTTTGTTGGCAGGGTTATGGGGAAAGGAGAATATACTTGAATATGTGGTGGTTGTGTCCAGGAATTAGAGGGTTTGGGGATGAAATTATTAAAGAGATTCCTCTTATGACAAAGTGCTAGCTTCCTAGAGATCCCCTGACCTGCTCACTTAATATATTTTAAACAGAAGGACAAATTAATTTCTTCTTTTTTCTTAGCAGCTAGACTTTTTATTGTGCATTATTGAAAATGCATAATCCCTCTTATGGAATTGTGGTATAATAAAATATGCAATTGAAAAGCTTTCCCAATAAGTATGTACACTAGAGAAATGGCAACAACAGGATAGGTATTTAGAAATCTGGTCACTCTTTCTAGCATACTGAGAAGGAGGGTTCCTCAGCCAGCAAGGAATCTTTAGCCAGGTTCTTTGAATATTGAATAACTTATAAGTAGTGTACAAAGTAGTATGTTAAAACGTTATTGTAACTTTGCCTTAATACATTTTTTCAAAAAGTCATCACGTAAAAATAGCACATTCTTATTTAACACACCTTCTCCCGGATTAAAGGGCCAGTCAGTTAAACTATAATAAAGCTGCACAGGTATCAATGAGGTGTAATAATGTGAACATAATGTGGTTACCCAACTAGCACTGATTTTGCCTAAACTCCTTTAGTTAGTGAGCAGAATCCTTATTGCTACTGATGATGTGAGAGAGGAAAGATAGCAGATTGACTTTCAGATTCCAAGTGGAGTTTGCTGTTGTTTAAAAACAAAAACAACCATCCTCATCAAAAAAAAAAAAACCCATCCTTTTACTCATAAGTTGAGGGCATTTGAACTGGAAATGACTGAGAAACAATAAACGTGAAATCTCAAATTTTTACAGAGTTGTGTTTCAGAGTAGAATTGCACTCTAAAGCCCTGATTCAATTAGTTACTTAAGTATGTGCTTAACTTTAAGCAAGTGAGTAGCTCTATTGAAGTCAATGGCCAACATTTAAGAGTTTAGTGATAATGGGACCCTCAGCTATTGGATGTTCAACTTGAAATGCCTGAAAGAGGTGTGATTTTCAGAAAGTGCTGAGCAATCAACTTCTGAAAATCAGGCCCCTCTATGGTGCTTCAAGTTGGGTGTTCAATACTGAGACACCCAAAATCACTAGCCACTTAAATCTTGGCCAGTGAGACTACTCACAAGCTTAAAGTTAGGCACATGCTTGAAGTACCTTACTGAAGCATGCGTAAAGTTGTGCAAGAAGTGTGTGACAGAGATAGAAATAGAACTTAGAACTCCTAACTCCCAATCTTAACCACAGGCCATTCCTCTATGGACCGAAAAGAAGAGAATTACCCCACTATCAATACTATACTAAATGTTGACATGTTAGTTCCATGTAGTAACCATAGGTTTAAATCAAAGTGGATCAGATACAGATGTATAAAACCTGCCCAGTCCAGTATGCCTGGACATTTGCAGAACAATCTTTGAATAATATTTCGTTTAAATATTATTCTGAAATATACAGAACCCAAACAGATGTTTTTAGTACCTACATTCTACATGGCCAACATTATTTGAGGATTGGTCATATCCTTCCCTCTTTCTTAATGCACTAGGTCCTCTTGTAACTTCTGGTTTGCCTACATTGTCAATTACAGACACTGACAGGACTGCAGCTATACAACAGACCTCCCTGCACAAAGTTCCCAACCAGAACTAGTCATTTATCATGCCTGCTACAGCACATCTCCCTTAATCCCCTTTTATGGTCATTGCTAGCACAAACATTGTCATGCAAAGAAGACATCTTTTCTATCACCTATAAACACAGGAATGCATTCAATTAAATAAGTGATTAGCGAAAGCAGATCCAGATCTACTGTTGCTGTCCTTTGGGTATGTCTACACTACAGCAGCACAGCTACATCACTACAGCTGTGCCACTGTAGCACTATCGTGTAGTTACTTCCTACATCAACGGAAGGGGTTTTTCCATCAATGCAAATAATCCACCTCTCCGAAAGGCAGTAGCTAGGTTGACAGAAGAATTCCTCCATTGAACTAACTGCATCAGTGAGGGGTAGGTCAACCTAGCTACGTTGCACAGGCTCTGACATTTGTCAAAACCCTGAGTCATGTAGCTAGGTAGACAGACCTATGTCTTAGTTGTAGAGCCTTCAAACAGATTGCTAGCTTGCTTAGAATCTTTGAACAGCTTCTTAGCCTCCTTCCAGTCACTCTCCACCCCTGCTCTCATGCCTTACCTCTTAATGATTTAAATGTAGTTTGTGTTACAACAGGAATGTGAAATCGAATGTTAAAAAATGAAAAGAAAAGCTTGGACCCAGCAAAATCTTATATCGACCATAAATGCTTAATTGTGTTACTTTTACGCTACTACCATTTTGTGTTTTGTCCTTCCAGATTGTAAGCTCTTTGGGACAGAAACTGTGGGCCTGGTTCTCATTTTATTTACACTGGTTTAATGCCACTTTAACTTCATTGACTCAGGAGAGTCACTCAGGATTTATACTAGTGTAAGGAAGCGCAGAATTGGGCCTTTTGTCATCTTACATTTCTGCAAAGTGTTATGCATATCCACAGCATTATATAAATAACAGTAATAGGTTACCAGCAGTATAAACACAGTATAATTTTATTGGGAACCCACAGGGTGCTGGCACAATTGTGAAACCAACCCATTGCAGGAACAGAATAACATGATACTACTGTGTTTGCTATTATATTGCATGGATTCTGTTGGAATAATCATAATGTACTTTATGTTCCTGAGCCTTGACTTGAACAGAGGAAACTACATTATAAAAGGCATAAAAATTAATAAAATATGATACATTTATCAACTAAGGGGAGCCATGGACTGAACAGATTTGCAGCATGGTATAGCAGTGGTTATTACTTCAGAGAATGGACATTTTCATACATTAATGCATGACATCTCTAGCTGATTTAGTTTAGCTGAATGAGTCTTGTGGTGTGTTGGAAATTTCTTTGAAATTTATACTGTAGTCTGAGGGATGTGAAAGAAAAAAAATCAACAATAGAGAGACAGCTCCCTCCTACCTTTGCTGGGTTTTTTAGCAGGTAATTTTCTTTGCTCTTCCCTCTCTTTCCTCTGAATTATGCCTGCATTAGCTTTCAGGGCTTTTTTAATGCAACTGGAGTTCTTGCTGAGGTTTTCCTTTGCTTCTAGTCGGGGTTTCTTAGACAGCACCTTTGACAACATTTTCTTCTTACCCCCGTCAGCCGAATGTCCACTGTTTGCTGTTTTTTGCTGACACTTAATGTCCTCAGACCCAACAAGTAAGGGCTTGCAGGATTTTGACCCTTCTTGTGTTTTTGTCCTCTCTTCTCTTAGTGTGAATGGATCAGCTGTGGTCAATGCTAAAGAGCACTGCTGAGATTTGCTCTGTGGCAGCTCCTCCTGAAAATGTTGGCTGTTCTCTGAGGCATATGTTGGGAGGCTAACTAAACCCCCTGTTACACGGTCTGATGAAATCATGTTTAGACTCCTGCCAGCCGTGAATTGTCTGGTTTTATGATGTTCAGTAGAGTTAGTTGTATTTCCACTCCGGTATGTATTACAGGGTGTTCCAGTTTGCTGAGCGGAAGGAGTCAGGGATGGATTGGACTGTCCAGTACAATAACTTGTAATATGTTCTTCTTCCTCTGGAGTAATCAAGGCACGCATATAAGGCTCCACTTCACCTTCATCTAGACTATATTCTATGGCTTCTTGAATTTGTTCTGTTTTCTTTTCACACAAGATTGTTTCATCCTTGTTTTCTTCAGCTGTTCTAGGGCATTGACACTGCAATAGTTCAGGTGTAGTTCCCAACTTGTTCAAATTTTCATTCCCCTTAATTACCATTTGTGTGGATTCAGACTGCATTAGGCTTTCTACCCTGGAGTATCCTTTTGCCAGTGTGTTGATACTGGATCCTTCTGTTTGGCTCATAGGTTCTAAAGAGACAGATAAAGTTTCTCGTAAGTTCGTATGTTGGGTGCAAAGGATGGAACTATCCACCTTGTCACCAACATCTTTACAGTCTTGACTTGCAATACTACTATTTTCATTCCCAACACATGTTATAGGCTGAAAGAAGCTAAATGGTGCCATCGGCCCAGATTCGTAAGTGGAACCTGCTGAAGAGTCCATTCTTAACTTTCTCCCAATCTTGCAACCATGGGCAAGGATAATTTCATTTCCTTCTGATGCTCTGTGCTGAGAATCTAAAGGCTGAATTTCTGAAATTCTGTCCAATCCTGGGACATCTAAAGTTGCAATATTTTGTACCTCATTTATTCCAAGATCTCTCTTTTCTCTACCCATTTTGTTTTCTTCATCTCTTGGTTTTTCTAATAAAATTTCAGTTAAAAACTGCTCCTCAGACAATGTCTTGAACACCACCTGCTGCACACCTATCTCTGTCTTATTGTTGTCTTGATCTGGATTTTTCAGTCTGTCCTCATACGTTACAGTTTCAGGACTCCTAATTAAATTATGTAGCTGTATAATGTAACTGCAGTCCTGTGCATCAGAAACACTTTGGAAATCTTTACTGTCATTATCTCTTGAGAGATAGTAAGTGCTACAGTTACTGTCATTTTGTGCATTCAGGTCTGATTCATTTCCTTTTTCCTGAAAATTCTCTTCAGAATGTTTATTGACTTCTTTAACGGAAGAGTATTTTTCACCTGTAAATTGGTTGATATTTTCACAGGAGGAATTACTGGATAAATCTTCTTTTTGTACAAGATCAGGGAGATAAACACAATCTTTTATTTCTGGGTAGCTCTGTATAACAGGAGAGTCTTTAGTATCTAGTTCATCTATACATTTAATTATCTGATCATTTATTAAATGTATATTCTGTTCTGTATAAGGTAATTGACGAAGGTAACTATCTGGTATGTAAGTTAGGTGTTCTTGGTCTTGTTCTAAATGATTACTTTGAGCCTTTATTAATCTGGGAGGCGATTCTGCATCATGAGATTGGAAAGAATTATTAGAAGCAAGCCTTCCTTCCTGGGCAGCAGTCATTCGAATAGATCCATTATCATCAGTTAATGTTTTGTTTGGCTTCTCCTCCAACCACTCCTCGATATTTAAGATATCATTTGTTAAAACATGAGTGGATGGTTCTTCTATTTTATTTCCAGTGCTAGAACACAGGCACATACCATCTGTTTCTCCAGTTTGTCTGAGAGAAGTGTTTCTTATGGCTGTGCCGCTACACGCTTCATCTGTTTTTAGTAGGCTATCAGAATCACTGCAACCCTCCATTGCTGTTCTTAGTCCAGTTGCCAGTGCTGTGGCAGGTTCATTGTCTTCTGTTGTATTTACTGCAACAGAATGTTCAGTACTGGTCTCTCCGATAAAGTTCACTACTGTGACTTTTACAACTGCAGGACTGATTTCTAAGCTCTCAAGCTTCCTATTTTCCCATGTGAGGTGATCGTCTGAATCCTCTTCATGAAGAGGTTTCAATAGCTTGTCATGTGCTGACGATGAATCAGAGGCTCTACGCTGCGGTTCCACAGATCCCAGAATTGCACAGCAATTTGCTTTGGGCAGATATTCATTACGTGGTTCATCATAGACGGTATCTATATCACTGTTCTCATGAGCACCACACGTTTTTCCTCTGTTCCCTTGGCCATCACTTAGCTCTGTAGGAGTCAGAACAGCACATAAAAGGTCTTCCATCAATAATCTTGTAGAAAACAGCTAATACATCATAGAATCATAGAGTTTAAGATCAGACTAGACTAGATCATCTAGTCTGACCTTCTGTCAGGGCCCTCCTTAGGATTTATGGGGCCCTACACAGTATTATTAAACTGGGGCCCCTATGCCCAACTTGCTCTTAGCAACACAAACATAAGCTTACAGTATTGGAAAACTTGCCACATGCACTTTATTAAAAACAGTTTAATTGTGCCGCCTTCTCCCCTAACCCCTGCACTTGCCTCCCACCTGCGCCCCCAACCCCAGCACTGCACTGCCAGCATGCCCTGCCACACTGCCATCCTGCCCAGTGCCCCCAACCCCCCTTATGCCCAGCAACCCCATGCCCAGCGGCCCCTCACCCAGAGATCTCCACCACAGATCCCTATGCCGAGCAATCTCCCACCTACAGACCCCTCCGCACTGTCCAGAGCCCCTCTCATACACCCCCCCCACCTACCCAGCACCCCATATTCCTGAGGGAAGTCAGCACCAAAAAATTAAATTCTGTGCACAATATTTTAAAATTCTGCAAATGTCAATAAATAAACGTGGAGGCTCCAGCATGGCAGTGGCAAGCATAGGCCACTGGCTGCATGGAGGTGGGAGATCACCCTGCAGCTTTCCCACTCCCTTCACTTCCTAGGATAGCAACTTGGCAGTGAGATACCTCTGTGTGCATATCAAAAGGCCACAGGGAAGTGTTTTACATGATGGCTGGGATGTCAGCCATGACCCAAAATCCATTTGAATGACAAAAAAGGAAATAGCTGATACCAATGGCTGATTGAATGAACCTCATTCAGGCCCTTGTCTGCCACCGCTCTGGGCCATCAACTGCCAAATGGCATTTCATTATCCCTAAAATAGAGCATTTCCCTCTAATTCTGAAAAGTAAAAAGATGCTTGGGATGTGCAGTTTAATAAGAAAAGGAATTATATTCAGGCACCAGTCCTTTTTTCTGCCCTGATTTACACACCTGGTTGCCACACAGGGCTCAGTGGGATTGTACTGGGTATAACTCAGCATGCAGTACTGGGTATAATTCAGCATGCAGTTTCAACAAAGCTTCACCAGTGGGGCTGGAGCCATAAGCAGCCAAGTCTCATTTGAACAGTGGCTCTTGTTTTGGATTATTTAAGGTGGTTTTAAAGGTTTTTCCCACGGGTGAGGAAGAAAGTGCTGCTTTCTTGAAGGGACCTTTAAAATTCCTTTAAAATTTAAAACTCAACTCTGCACTGTTTAGAACTCCCCGTCCTTCAAAATGCTACCAGCTTGAGAGACAGCCCTGGAGATATTTGGATCCACAAGAAAAAAAATCATGTCCCTTTCTCCTAAATAAAAGTTTTCAGCTACTCCAGCCTTGTCAAGTGCAAGTCCATCTTCCTCCCCAGCTAAAATGTTGTGCCCTCCCTTGCATTCTGCAGCCCTGATTGCTGCTTTTCTGCTCCAGATACGTCCCCCTTCTCCTTTTGTTTTAGTGTCAGTTTCCTACTGTTGACAGGAGAATATTGTGAATGGGCAGGAAAAGCAAACGCCACCTTCTTTTTTTCCTATTTAACTTTCCCTCCTCCCTAGCCTGGTTATGTGTGTGCCTCTCCCTCCTCCGGCCAGCCGTGTCTGCTGCTGATCCCTGCTGGGGAAGGGAGGAGAGGAACAGGTGACCATCCAAAGAGGATCCTTGGCATCTGGGCTTAAACTTAGAGAAGAGGGAGGCGGAGTGAAAAGGAGACTAGGAGAGAGATTGCAGGGAGTTGCCGGCGGGGCAGGGCATGTGGGCAGAAGAGGGGCAGGTACAGTGTGGGCCTGCTCGGAACAGCTGCTCTCCCCTGGGGCCACCAGCCTGCTCCCTAGGAGGCCCTAGCGCGTTTGCTGCTTCCTCACTAAGCCAGGCAAAAAATCACCCCCTACTCTTTTCCCTTCCCAGCCCGGCTCCCCCCAGCCATCCCCAGCCTGGTTCCTTCTCCGCCCCACCACTCCTCAAAGTCCCGTGCCCGGCTCTATCCCCCAAGCTTGACTCCCCGCTCTCTTCCCAGCCTCCGGGTATCCCCCTCACTCTGTTCCCAGCCTGGCCCGCCTCCCCCTGCTCACTCACAGGCAAACTTTTGCTCCTGGCCCCATGAGGCCCCGCCCAACCTGAAGTCCTCTGTCGGCTGGCTGAGTGAGTGAGTGGGCGGAGGGGAAGGGCCAGGAGCTCGGGTCAGGGAGAAGCCTGCTGGCCCAGCACAGGAGATGGGCTGGAGGGGAGAGGAGTCCGCTCTGCAGCCAAATTTTCTGGTATCCAACACAGCGGCGTGCGCTGTGTATGCCTAAGGACAGCCCTGCCTTCTGTATATCACAGGCCACTCCCACCATCCGGCACCCACACACTAAACCCAACAACCAAAATAAGACCAAAGTATTACAGCCCACAGGAGATTAGACTTATGTGCCACAGGCAGAGAATAGGAAGGACTGAGGTGCACCAGAGCGTGAGGCCCCCGCAATGGCAGGAAAATGATTACATGAGATATATCCAGATAATCTTGGCAAGTGACCTGCACTCACAAGCTGCAGAGAAAGGTGACCCTCTCTCCTATCCTCCCCAAAGGTTACTGCCAGTCTGACCTGGGGGAAAATTCCTTCCTGACCCACATATGATGATCAGTTAGACCTTGAACATGGGAGCAAGAACCAGCCAGCTAAGCATCCTGAGAGAGAGTGAGTGCTCGGTGCCACCTCAAAGCCCTGCCCTCCCCGTCCATCCCCGATGCTTCAGAAGGAGATTTAAAAAATATTATTGTTACTTGTAATATTAACTCTTTGTTCCCTGCATGGTTGTTGCTGATCGCTATCTCTCTGATCATGGGGCACATTGTGAGCAATACAGCTTTGTAAAGTCACATGTTCTCTTTGTAATCCATTTTTACCACTGATCATATCCAGTGCTGGAAGGCTGGTTGTTGCGATGTCCCTTACTGGAGAAGTCATGAAAGTGAAACTCTCATTTATTTCAGGGTCCGTACACTGTTTCTTATATCTTTGCATAAAGCTTTCTGTGTTTGTTTCTTGTTCCTGTACCTAGGAAAAATGGGGGAAAGAGAAATACAAAATATTAAGAGAACTGCTAGAGAGACCTGAACCAGAGTCCTGGATCCAAAGGCCCCTGATCTTTGGAGAAATTTTGATCAACATCTCAACTTCCTGGCTTGTACCTATCTCTATCCTGGGCAGAATAAAAATTCTCAATCTAAACAACCCTGAATTCAGGTGAAGTTCAGATCTGGATCCAAACTTTGTAGAATATCAGAATTGTGATATTGGATCAGATCACTGATCAATCTAGTCCAGCACCTTAAAAACAAACCCCAACCTCCTTACCTGTCATACTAACAGACAAATCAATCACACACAATATAACTTTATCCCAAGCAGAACTTTTATAGTCCCAAAAGGGGAAGAGCCAGAGACTCCATGAAATCCACTAGGGACTTTGTTGTTGCCAATCTACTTTACATTTAAAGTTTTCAGATATTACAATGAAGGGGGAAAATATAAAACAGATGGATAGAATACATATGCTTCAGAAGAAGGTACAAGAAACCCTGTAACAGACAATTATGGAGTAACCTGTTTCAGAGTAGCAGCCGTGTTAGTCTGTATTCGCAAAAAGAAAAGGAGTACTTGTGGCACCTTAGAGACTAACAAATTTATTAGAGCATAAGCTTTCGTGAGCTACAGCTCATCTCCCACGGCTCACTCTCCCTCGTGGTAGCTTCGTATGCTCTCTTCAGAGAGAGGTGCTAGTCTCACACTTTGCCTCTGGGTTCAGATTCCAAACTTTCCCAACCATTCGGGGGATTTTAATCTAGGGTTTGGGCTTGGGCCCACCTCTTAGTATAGGTTTCATTTCCCAACCCTCTATTAATTCTCAGCCAGTCCTGAGCACTCCGTCCATCTACAGTTTTATCTCTACCACCTCAATTTTTCTCATCATCTCCTGCAAGCTTAAAGTTTGCTCAATTTCCTATCGCTTACAGCCACTGCAGCTTAAATCACAGCTAACCTTTTGCCAATATCTGCTGAATTCTCGCTAAGTAAGTCTGACATCATATGATCGGTCAGTCCATACCGCCTGCACGTATGAAACTGAAAATAGACAGCTGTTTCCTGGCCACTAGAAGCTTAAAAGCAAACTACAGGTTATTTAGAGAATCCTCCTTTCTGCCTATCTAGTCCATGTGTTTGTGTAGGTGTCTGTCTGTCTTGAGCATTTATAGGTGTACATCATTGTAGTGTCTAGGCACCAAGACAACTCTTGATTGCCAGTATGTAATGTAATAATAATAATTAATAATTAATAATAAAAAGAGCTTGTAACTAAGGGCCTTAGATAAAAGACCTGAAAGTGGAATATTGTTTTCAGTCTTGTGGTGGTCACATTGAGAATTTATTGATTGATTGTGAATGTGATGGTCCCAGTTGTGTATGACTAAGAACCCTGTGTTTTTTATACTGTAGAGTACTTAAATCCAGTCCTTTGTAACAAATGTAGAGTGCAGAGTAGCAGCCGTGTTAGTCTGTATTTGCAAAAAGAAAAGGAGTACTTGTGGCACCTTAGAGACTAACAAATTTATTTGAGCATAAGTTTTCGTGAGCTACAGCTCACTTCATCGGATGCATTTCTTTTTGCAAATGTAGAGTGCATTAGTGTTGTCACTTTTCATATTTTCTATAACAAGTCTTTTCAGATGGCACAGTTCTGAAACTGTGAATCTTGATTTGATTTTTTTCCTCTTCTGGCAGGAGAATATTTCTATGCTTTAGTGCTTCCAGTATATTTTAACAATTGCTTCAATTACTGCATGGTCTGCTTGAGTCTAAGACGACAAAAAAAAGCACTAAAAAACTGCACAATGCTTAATTATGCAAACTCTGCAGCACAAGTTACTTTAATTTGTGTGCATCGCACTGCCTGGTATGAGACGGTAGATAGAAGGTAAAAGACAATTCTGTGTTCTGACTCCCATTGGAAATACACAGTCCTTGTGGTTTAATTATAAAAGCATGGTTACTGACAGCAAATAAGTGATAAAAATCCTGACAAATAGACAAGTCAATGAGATAATAATTACACAAAGGGAGATGGATTCAACCACTCACAAAGCAGCCAAAGTGTCTTCCCTAGACCTGGCTCAGACTAAGTAATTTCAAGATCAGAGGCATGTAAACAGGCATCTAGCTTTGCCATATTATTGACAAAACCCTATCTGTACCAAGACCAGACAGAAACAGTTAAACTTAAATGAAAGTAAGTGTGTGCATATTCTTACTTTCAAATTAGACAAGGTCGGGGCAAGGCCGGTTGTAGGCATGGGTTAGCTGAGTAGTCATTTCCAGGGGGTACTGTACTGCTGGTTTTTTGTTTATCTCTGTTGTGATTGGCCAGCTGTTTTTGCTCTGCTGTGATTGGCTGGCTGCAAGTTTTTTTCTTGCTGGGCGATTGGTGGGGCCATTGAAAATATTTTCTGCCCTAGCCAGCAAAATGGCTAGGGCTGCTCCTGGATAGAGGAGTAAGATGAAGAGAAACAAAGAAAAATATCCTCTATTCCTTGTGTACTCTCTGAGACAAGGAGCATTTCAAGCTCATCAGTTCCTGTGGGGATTTAGAGAGCATGAAAGCTACCAGACCAACAGCCCTTCATGACATAAACAGCATGGGAAGATTTCCCCAGGCTGTCCTACCAATGTGTCTCAGCTGTGACATAAGGGCACCATTGCTGGGGATGAAGGGACAGGTTAATATCCATGGCCCATTAAACCCTTGGCTTGTTGGATGAATCTGCCAAACAGGTGCCAATCAGTGTCAAGTGTGATGGTGATTATTTTTTTTAACTCTGTCTATATCTGTATTAATACCATGCCCATCCACAGGGTATCTGAGCATCTGCACATTGGGAACTGAACGGAGACCCTCACACTCATTTCATATAGGCCACCAAATGGCCAACTGATGGGAATAACATTCTGTCCCTACTAACCTTAGTACTAGAAGTGAAAGGATAAATATGCCATTCCACAGCCATCCAGTTTTGCACTTATCATGCTTTAAAAAGTAGTATCTATTTGACTTTTGTATTGTTGAAGCAAAGCTCTGATAACTGATTATTACCATGGGCTATGCAGCAGGATGGAATGGATCCTCTTTTTCCACTTATCCTTTATTGTCAAGGAGAAAGGTAGCGGAAGGAAGACTGCTTGTTTTATTTTCTCTTTCAATGTATATGCATGCTCAATAGTGCCAATAAGAGGTGCTGATGTTTGTAGACACCAATTTGCTTCTCCACACACACTTAAGCAGTAAGACTCAGATTTTTATCTCCCATGAGGATAACCTATGGAAGAGGTATGGTAGGTTTCCTCCACATTCTTCCATTGGTTGGGGTATTCTTCCCACAGAAGAAGCAGAGGATGCTGTAGGTCTATGTTAAAACATTAATTAATAAGTATATTTCACCTCTATATCCTAAATATATCTGATATATTTTATCCTTGGCTACAGTGCTGCCTTTAGTCCCTACAGCAATTGAGCTAGAATATGATATGCACAATATCATAGGGTAGGTAATTTATACTGGATGGAATTCTTATGCCATATTAATGATTTAAAGAATGTCTCAAAGAACACTGGCATCAGCACTAGTAGTGGGCAAAAGTTTTGAGAGGTTCAATTGGAAAAATATTTTATAGCTTGGAATGGATACTTATTCCAGATGGCCTCTGCACTTATGGGTGCTCCTGCATGTCATTTCTAAGGGATGTCTCTCTTGAACCAGTAAGTCCATCTGTTCCCCACTGACTTCCTCTGCTGGTTGCACCCTCTGCCCTGCTGAACATTCAACCCTCCATGCCATAATTTTGAAAGATCTGCTGCATGGTGGCTATTTGTTTCTCAACTACGCACACTACTACCATGTCAATTCTCACATGCTCTGGCTCTAGATACACCTCACCCTATGTTGCTTCTTAGAACACCTGAGAGCTGGCTACGGCAGGACTCAACAAAGGGTTTAAAGGAGGAATGGAACTTGTCTAAGGGTACTTATCTGCCAACCTTCTAAACATGATAACGCTTCCCCATCTGATACAGTATTCCTGTGTCCTATGAGTTTTCCAAATACAGTAGAACTTCAGAGTTATGAATGGAGATTGTTCATAACTCTGAAATGTTCATAACTGAACAAAATGTTGCTGCTGTTCTTTCAAAAGTTTACAACTGAACCTTGACTTAATACAGCTTTGAAACTTTACTATGCAGAAGAAAAATGCTGCTTTTAACCGTCTTAATTTAAATGAAACAAGTACAGAAACAGTTTCCTTACCTTGTCAAATCCTTTTTTTAAAAAACTTTCCCTTTATTTTTTTAGTAGTTTCGGTTTAACACAGTACTTTACTGTATTTGCTTTTGTTGTTGGTGTCTCTGCTGCCTAATTGTGTACTTCCGGTTCCGAATGAGGTGTGTGGTTGACCGGTCAGTTGGTAACTCAGGTGTTTGTAACTCAGAGGTTCTACTGCAGTCATTTGAATCATGGCCATGCTTATTCATTCGCTTTCCTAAAGCAACTGCACTCATTGTTTTGTCTCAGTGATAATTTGTGAAATTACAATAGGGCACGGTGCTTTGTTACCAGAGGCATAGAGCCAAATGCCAAATCTATCCAAAAGGAAATGAATGGTAACACACTGAATAGCGGGGGTTTTACTCACAGCTGAACTCAGTGTTCATCAAAAGAAGTTTTTAAATGTATCCAAAACAGTCTGCCTGTCTGTGTGCCACAGACATAGGCGCTAACTGAGATCAAACAAAATCTGGATGGGACAGAGCGAGAATACTAACAATCTCCAAAGGCAGCTGGTGCATGTTTGTCGGCTTCTAACTACATCTTAGAGACAGAGCTCTCTGCAACCTGATAGGCAGTGTGGAGGCTGACACAGCAGGTTGTTTTACCCGAGACATTGTGGAGCCTGTTCAGTGTGCTCCACTGCCATGCAGGGCACCAAAGTCCAGCAAAGAAAGCAAGATGTCTGAGAACTCCGACCAGAAATGACTTAGTGCACTGCAGAAGAAATGTGAGTGTTCCCTCCCTCAGGGCAAGTCTGGAAGAAAGGGAAGGATATAGACCATACACTTGTTCATGCCCAGCAGCTGAACTAAGCAGCACGATATGCCCTAGGCCAACGGTCACCAAACTTTTGAGGGTTTCACCCCCCCATTACCCTTGTCCGGGCCCCCCTGCCTCCCCAGAGCGGGGGCCAAGAGCAGAGCCACAGCTCCGTGGAGTGGGGGACACAGAGAGAGATAAGGGGGCCAAGGCTGGGGCCGCAGCTGGAAGTGGCTCTGGGGCCAGGAGCGGGGCTATGGCCCAGGGCCAAGGCTGGGGCAGGAGTGGAGCTGCAGAAGGGCTGTGGTGGGGGCCAGTAGCTGGGCCTGTGGCCAGGTGTGGCTCTGCTCCCAGTCCTACCCCCCAGTCTCGGCCCCGGACTGGGAGTGGAGCTGCAGCCAGCAGCCAAGGCTGAGGACTGGTGCAGGGCTTGGAGCGGAGGTGCGCTGGGGATGGGGATGTGGCCAGACGCGAGGTGGGGAGCCAGGGACGTGGCTGGGGGCAGGACTGGAGCAGTGCTGGGGGCAAGGAATGGCTGGGTGCCACTCCCTCCCTGCCCCCCGTGGAGGTTGTCTTGGGCCCCACCGTGCCCATCCCGGACATTCCTCCATACCCCCTTTGGGGACCTCTGCCGTAGGCCCCGCTCCATGCAAAGTGAAAAAGAAAGGTGTCACTGTATCAGAGGGACAAGATAAAATTTACAAACTAAATCTTTGTTATGAAAAGAGCAAAGAATGGAAGCATGATTCACTGGAGTCCAGCTAGCATCCTCTCCCCCCTCACCCAAATTACCCTTTCTTTGCAAAAGTCTTACACCTTTTAAAATGCCAAAGTTTTAAGGTTTGTAGTGTTGTTGTAGCCATGTTGATCCCAGGATATGAGAAAGACAAAGTGGGCAAGGTAATAAGATTTAAGGGCTTGGTAAGGAATGCAGCCAGTTTTAATCTAATATAATCCTTCCTCACTCATTGTTACCCCATAGTGAAAATTATATATTTGTAGACACAGGTCATCATAATCTGGGTTTGTACCTGAGGGAGTGTAACCCACTGATAACTGTATGTTTTAGATCCTCCTCTGTGCCTGTTTTCCTGCAGATATGAGTTTGTTACAGCCCCACAAGAGACTTTTGGTGCTTCAGCTCAAGCAACTGATGGTTTTAGCTCTGGAGCTCCATGCTTCAGTCCTCATTTTGTCAGCCAAGATGGTGGCCATCACAGGGGAACATTCTATTCTGGTTCTTTTACCATATCATACTGTGGTATCTGAGTGCTGTCTCTGCTCTCACTGGCTCTATAAGACAGAATTTGACCAGGAACAGAGCTTTCTTGATCAAAATCTTTGATTATGGTTATGGGGCTTCTCACTGTCTTATGGCAAGATACAAATCCCATTTAGGTTGATAGGTGGTTTTTGGACCCCTTCTGTGTTTCTGATATTTGCATTTGCTACCCCTTTTTTATCCTTGCTCTTTTTTTGTATTAAAGGGGAATGGATTCTTTTATTTTGATAAGTCACTTGCATGAGTCTATGGTGTTTGCTTTTGTGTCAGAGCTTGTAGTTCTGTTCTTGTAATCGGGTCTTCAGCTTGATTCCTTTGTTGTGTGCTGATTCTTTTGAACCAGGCAATGCCATCTTTTTACTAACTGGTGTTAAATAATAATAAATATACATGCAATTGCAAATACGTATGTATTCCATTTCTTGGTGTGGAAACAGACAATAGCAAAAAACCATATTTGTGGACGCTGATGTTCCTAGCACAGGAAAACCTGTGTAGATGGGCTGTGCTGTAGCAGGTATTAGTGTGTATATCTATATGGAATGAATGCAGGGTCAAAAGCAGGGGTGATTAATAGCGCATGAAGAATGATGCTGACGGGCATGCTGGTTCCAGGCTTGTGCGTACATTAGAATTGCCCAAGAGGAGACTTCAATTACATGTTTTATAAAAGGTTTCAGAGTAGCAGCCGTGTTAGTCTGTATTCGCAAAAAGAAAAGGAGTACTTGTGGCACCTTAGAGACTAACAAATTTATTAGAGCATAAGCTTTCGTGAGCTACAGCTCACTTCATCGGATAGTGGGCTGTAGCTCACGAAAGTTTATGCTCTAATAAATTTGTTAGTCTCTAAGGTGCCACAAGTACTCCTTTTCTTTTTATGTTTTATAAAAGTAAATGTCACTCTGTTGCAGCATGAAGAGTGTTTTTTCTTTTAAATAGCAAATTTTAGTGCTTGTGAAAGATGCTGGATTAATACCTTTGGGCTCTGAAGTCCTCTATTCACAAATCAGGGGAAGCAGTAGTGTTGAGGGATTATCTCTATGGGGCTGGAGGGTAGTTTAGTTAATTACCCATGTCTATCAATGTTTAGTCTCTCTAATGAGAATCCATATAACGATGCACAAAGGAGCTCAGGCAGTATGGTAATGAGGGCAGAATAAGAACCTATACAGAATAGAATAGAACAGAATTAGTGCCAAATCTAGTGGTTTTATGATGTGGATACCTGACCATTAAGGGTTTTCTTCAATATATCAAGTAGGAGGAGGTGACAAGTAGGCTGCTGCAAGGGTCTGGTCTTATTTAACTTCATCACTGATCTGGAAAGAGTAGGCAGCACATTTATGAAAATGACAATGGATACTATATTGGGAACCTCTTTGAGGCCAGAGAAATAATACAAGGGGAATCAAAGAGACTAGAAATATGAGCAGGAAATAAAATGAGACTCAACTTGCAAAAATACAAGCTAATACAATTGGGGAAAAAGTAGTCCTGAGTACACATAAGCAAGAGAGGAAAGTATCTGGAAGGCCACAATACTAAAAGAGACCTACAGATACTAGTGGAAAGCACAATAAACATGAGTGTGCAAGACAGCAAGACAGGCCAATACAATTTGGGAGTATCCTGCCATGGGGCACGGAGGTAATATTGCCTCTCCATATAACTGTGGTGTCACAATCAATCATATGAAGTGGCTGGTGACACTGATTTATTAAGAATGATCAAATAAGCTAAATATATTATTCCAGACAATAACTATGTTAACACAGAGTGAAGGTTGAAACTACATATAAGTAATTTGGGGTGGGGGGAAATTACAGGGATGTTATAATTATCCCCCAAATCAGTATTATAAACTCAGGAAATTCAGAGCTCAGGTGAACTTACAAGAAATCCTGAAATGTTAATTTATACGATTGCACAGTTAAGGCACCCAAACCTTAACTCTACCCTGACCCCATGCAAATAACTATACAGTTATGAATGATGCATTTTTAATTTTTGTGGTATAAAGTTATTTCCCTCTCCCACTTTTACCTTCCAGCCCTGTTGGTATCACTAAGGGCAGTTCAGGTTTCTTGGGTGTCCTACCTGTACATTTCCTTCTTTACACAGCATCATACTCAGTTGTTGTTTATTCCTTGCCGTAGGCCTCACGGGTCCTTTTTGTTGTAACTTTCTGCTGCAGTTCATTTCTTCATGGCGCAGAACAAGTGGCAGCATAGGGTCCCAGGTGGTAATTTTACAATTTAACAGAGATGGTTTTATTGTTTTTAAAATTGCAATTATTTTTACAATGTGGCAAGTATTGCTGATGGCACAGCTGTATTTCATATTTTAATCAGAGAGGGGATTGAGCACAAAGTTCATATTTGGATCCAAACTTCCCCAAGCTCTATTCGAGTTAGAAACTGATCTATTCGTTTGACTTATGGTGTCAGCAGATAAGTTTGTATCTGGAGCTGGATGTCAACAAAGTTTGGAAATGTTCAGACCCATTTGCAATGTCAGTGTTGGAAAGAGTGTAAAACAGCTATAGATTCATATTATTGAAGCATATATACCAAACGGAGCAGATTACAAATAAAATTAGAGAGGGAGATATCTCCTGCCATTGTTGTTGTCAACAGGAGTTTTGTTATTTACTCCAGTGGGGCCAGGATTTTACCCAATATGTTTATCTCAAATCCCAAAATATAGGCCCAAACGTTCAAATTTGGGTGCCTAAAGTTGGACATCTAAAACCACACTTAGGGACCTAAATGCTGGACACTTACTTGAGAGGTTGTGAGCATTCACAACTCCAGGTGAAGTCAATGGGAAGTTGCTGGTGCTTAGCAGCTATGAAAATCAGTCTGATTTCATTTAGCTGCCTAAATATGGATTTAAATGTCTGGCTTTTGAAACTGTTGGCCATAGTGTTTAAAACGGACACTTTGTTATGCAATACAGTCTTTCTGCTTAGCAATGTTGTCTCTAGATAGCTCATCCCAAATCTTTTATTATGCTGAACTGATCAGACGGAGCTGAGCAGAAGTAAGCAACATTTCTAGGTCTTCAGAACCTTAAGGAAAAACAATCTATCCTGTTACAGCTTTTTCCACTCTTGCAACTTGCCCTTTGACCTAACATGTTTGTGGCATGACTTTTTACATCATTGAAAACAAGCTGTTGAGAACACTTAGTTAATCTTAGAGACTGATCTATGAAAAAGGCTGAAGCACTTGCTCCACTTGCTCCTTCTAGCCCATTATAGTAAGGGAGTAATGTGAGAAACCTGTACCAATAACTAGAGCGGCTTCAAAGAACATGTAGCTATGTCAGTCATCCATGGAAGGTTTATCTTACAGATTGTATGTATTCACACATGGCTTTATATAGTCTAATATATTATAAAAGGCATTTGCAATTTTCTGGGCTTGTATGAGTGGTCCAGTGATTGATGTAGATGACTTGGAGCCATGACTCATGGTTTCCAATGGCTACTCTACCATTCATTTACAATGTGAATGTGGGTAAGTAACTTAACCTTTCCATGCCTCATTTTCCTCATCTGTAAAATGGGTGTAATAGTACTTACTTATCTACCTCATAGGAGTGTTCAAAGACTAATTACTGTTAGCAAAGTGCTCTGACTCTTTCAGATGAAATGTGCTGTATTAATGTAAAGTAGTATCAATTTGGAACATTCTATCACAAAGGTATTCCTTTTTCACCTCTGTATCATGAGTGGTGCTGCCTAGCTTGGTGCTTTCAGACAATGAAGGAAACAAAAAAATGCATCCTTTCCCCCATAAACTATGATTCCCCTAGCTACCTTTGTGGCGTTTCCCAAAGCTGCCATACCTGCTGGGTGCAAACACATTTTAGATCAGGTATTTGCCAGTGGAAAGCTTAGTGGCATGTGTTGCAAACAGCTTACAGTGTCCATGAGTCACCTGGTACACATATTCACTGCTACCTGAATTCCCAGCCCGTCAGTCACCACACTATTTTTTGACAGTATCTTAAACCATTACATATAATATCCAAATATAAAGTATCATACTACACTATAGCCCAAATTCAGGGGGTGATGTAAAAAATAGTGTATGTTACATTCTGGTAAGTCGGTGTGAGTTGGGTTGAAGAAGGAAAATTGACCAACAAGGAAGCAGCAAGCAGAACTAACTCCTTATGAAATTTCCACATGGAAATCCATGTGATTAGCAGCGGATGAGGGAGGTTAGCAGGAGGGAGGGATAGCTCAGTGGTTTGAGCATTGGCCTGCTAAACTCAGGGCTGTGAGTTCAATCCTTGAGGGGGCCATTTAGGTATTGGGGATTGGTCCTGTTTTGAGCAGGGGGTTGGACTAGATGACCTCCTGAGGTCCTTTCCAACCCTGATATTCTATGATACTGAAGAGAACAGCTCATACCTACTCCTGCCCCCTCCCACAAAACCCCATGGAGCCAGCTCCCATTTTGCTCCAGTGGAAGAGCTTCTGAGGGTTCTCGTGGATGGGACAAAGACATTGCTCAGATGAGTTTCTTACTTCCCCTCAAAATGTACTGGGCTTTCTCTGAGGAGGAGGAGTGCAGCTATCAGAGCAAGGGCATTCCTACAGGGATGAGCAGGGAATAGCCAGTGGGATGGGAGGCAGACATAGCAATTGCAGTTGACTGGGCATCTCCTGGCTGAGGAGCCATGGAGCAGAAGCTGGCTGGGGGATTGGGCAGTGTGGGGAGTACAATGGCTAGGAGAACCTTTCTGGGGAGGAGAAATGGAAGGATGACAGCAGAGAGGAAGTCTCAGCAGTGAACTAAGGGCAATCGTTAGCTGGAGTAACTGTTAGCTTCAACAGCTCTCAAGGTTGGCAGCTGTCAGATTCAACAGTGCATTGATTATCCAGTGCATATCATGGCTTGTGCATTCTCTAGTAAAGGCAATGCAGTTCTTATCCATGTAAAATTCTGGGTTAAGTTACACTGATGGCTGCTTCCCCCAAAACTGACTGAACCACTTTTGTATGTGAATACAAAGTGCTGTTCAATGGATTGCAGAGGGAACAATCAATGTAACTTCTCTATTAGTCTCAATAAGGACTCAGATTATTAGCTCTTTAGGACACAGCCTGTCATCCTGTTTGTGTGGACAGAGCCTAGCACATTGTTGCTATTAGTAGAGTGCAAATAATAAATACAATAACACTTAGATCTGCATCCGGATCATACCCTAGGGTGACCAGACAGCAAGTGTGAAAAATCAGGATGGGGTGGTCAGTAATAAGAGCTTATATGAGAAAAAGACCCAAAAATTGGGACCATCCCTATAAAATCAGGACATCTGGTCACTCTATTAGACCCTCCTCAAAGCTTAGGGGTGCTTTGGTCTATGCCTTTCTCTAGCAACAGAGATTCTGCATAAAGAGAAAATATTCATTGCTAGAGTTTGGTAAGCCTTCCTCCCTCCCAACTTTGTTCAGTGCCACTTGGGACCACTCACCAAAATTTCTGACACACTGTCAGTCGCTAAGGAGCCATCTCTGCTGCTGCTGCTGCTTCCAGTGTCTTGCCCGCTGAGTCCATGCTATGCTCAGCCCTCACTTTCTAGTCCGGCTTGCCCAGATACATAGTCATTCCTCATCCCTGAGAGGGGACATGGGTTGTTGGAAGTGGGACTAGGCCCAGCTGGTCCCTGGGCGATAGCCCTGGTGGAGGAACTGGCCCCATATCAGCAGCAAGGAGGAGCAATGCTGCCCGCTACACTGCCCATCAGTTTTGGCCCCACAGGCTGAGTTGTTCAAGAGACAAATAATTGAGCTAATTCACACCAACTGGAGATCAGGCCCCTAGTTTTATACTGAAACTAGATGAGATTTTCAGTTTCATCGGGTTTCAAAGTCACATTCAGCTTTTTAAACTGAGTTTCACTTTGAATTGTTTGAAGTCCTAATCTCAAAGCAAAAGTTCTGGGTGGGAAAAGAGGTGATACCAATCTCCAGGGTTTGAAACCAAAGAAAATAGTTACATGAGCCCCATTGCCTCAGACTTCCTGAGTGTGCGCAGATCTAAATGGAAGAGTATATCCATTCCAATCCCTTATTTTATCTCACTCAAAACATCACCTACATTTCCACTTTGTGCTGATATTTCTGAGGCTTTGTCTCTGAATTTTTTTTAAGAAAGATTCAACCAAAGAACCAATTTTGAGGGAAACAAGTTGAGCGGGGAAGGAGTGGGAAATACATGCCCCATTTTAAAAAATAACAGGAAGATTTTCTTGTGCTTGAATAACTCAAAAACTTCACACCAACCAATTGCTATTTGATCCGGTGAGGACGAAAGGCACAGACATATTTTAAGAAAATTTGAATAAAACATAAAATAATTATAAAGTGACTGAAAATGGCATATTGGCTATGCATAGTAATTCTCCCTCATTACTCTTTTTGAACTTCACTCATTTTATCTTCCAAAACAGTAATTAAACTTGTTTCCATCTGACTGCTGTTTGTTGGTCTATGTGAAATCATCTGCTGTTCTCAATCTAATTCAGAGTGGACAGATGTCCCATCTTGACTGGCATTAAATGGCACTCTTGTAAACAGATTCCTTTCTTACTCTCCTTTCCTGTATCACTCAACCTCTTCTTCCTTCATCCTTTCCCACACCTTTCTTCTGTCAGTTTCTCCCCTTCACACTTTTTCTGTGTTTCTTTGCCCAGTGTTAGAGCACTGCCTATATTGATTGTGATGTGCTGGGTAGAATTGGTTAGATTAAACACTGTTTCATAAAAAATGCTGGTTTGTCAAACCTGAAATTTCTTGTGAAAGCAAGTCAGGTTTACAAACTTTCCCCAAATCACAGAGCTTGTCAGTTTCACTCAGCAGCTGTCTGTCCCAGAAAGCAAATCTCAGTTTGGAACCACCATGTACTGGTGTTTCTGAAATTTTTTTGTTTTGTTTTTTTGAATTTTTGGTTTGCAAGAAATTTTGAAATATTTGGTTTCATTGCGATTTAGAACAAAACAAAATTTAAAAATACCAACATTTTTCACAAACTAGAAATCCTGAGTTTCAGCCAGCTGGGTCCATTCCTACTGCCTTTAATTGATACACTTCTGTATTTGCCACAGAACATAGTGTAGATCACTGATCCGAAGATGCAGAGCAACTCTGACAATGTGGCAGCACCGTGGGAATCTAGGCTGCAGTCACACACAGGCTATCCTGCAAAATCTTAGTGGCTGAGAGGCAGGGATTAGAGAGGTGCGACTCAAAATAACTTTTTTCCCATCAGCTATCCCAATTATTTTATTTGTTTCAGTCCCAAGTTTCATTTTGTTTTGACAAATAGAAATGGTGTAAATTCAAATGAAGGAGGTCAAGGCAAGTATCACTGGAGGTGTTCAAAAACAGGATAAGTATAAGACCCTAGTCACAATGGAGTAATGAACACAGCTGAGCAAATAATTTTTTGTTCAGGGGCCTGGAAGCACCAGGGTTCCCAGCCCTGGGGCACTCCAGTTGGCTGGTCTGCCCCAGAGCTGCAGACCTTGGAAGCACTTGGGTCCTTGTCCCTTATAAGGGCTTTCCATATTGTGGGTCTGCCCTGTAGCAGGGATCCTACCAGTCCTGAGAGACCTGGCTCCAGCGGGACTCCCTGGGCCTGGCAGGCTGCCTGCCATGGAGCAGCGAGTCTAGTAGCCCTGAGAGATCCAGCTATAGCCAGGCTTCCTGCTATGGATCCTGGTCTGGAACACCAGCAGGTTTCCAATGGAAACCTGAATGTCTTTGAAACAAGTTTTGATGAATCTGCAATACATGTGGCGAAACATTTGCATCCAGCAAACTGGAATTTTCTGACAAAATTTTGTTTTGTTGGAAAATCTCTGACCAGGTCTAGTAATGAATAGTCCTTGTGAAATGCATGCAGGGCCAGCCTACAACATTTTGGCACCTGAGGCGGGGAGCTCAAATGATGCCCCTATGCCCCCTCGCTTGGGCCAAAACTTTGAAAGATCTCAATTCTGCCTTTTTCCTGTTCTACACCTCTCATGGTACCCCAATAAAGGAGAACTAACAACTTAAAATGCCTTGTTCAAAAATTTTAAGTAACACTTAACTTTCAAATGCCTGAACAGCAAATGTAACTTTTCTTGTATGCATAGTAAACACTGGCATTTATCTGTTTAAATAATCAAAGTGGTGCTTTCCGTGCCTCCTTGGCTGCAAAGATTTGAACTGCTTCCTGCTGAAGGTCCACAGTCTGGGCCAGCTCATACTCTATTGAGATGGTTGCAAGGCCTACCAGCCTCTCCTGTGTCATTGTGGAGCATAGATGTGTTTTTATTAACTTCAGCTTGGAGAAGCTGTGTTCTCCACTGGCAACTGTTACAGGAAGTGTTAGAAGTATGCACAGAGCAACAAAAGCATTTGGAAAGAGGGTGGTCATCTTATTTGTGCACATATATTTCCGAACACTCGTTGGAGTTGATCCTGCTAAAATGTATCTTGAAAGGGCTTTCAGTTCATCACCTAAATCACTCGCATCAATATCACGCATGTCATCATGTGTCAACACCGTCTCTAGTGCCCTGCATTGCTGGTGTAGGTCTTCTTCAGGTATAGTGAGGAGTTTTAGAATATCCTACAACATCCCAAATATACTGCTGTGTTCCTTCAGCTGCATGAAACATTCTTCAACTGACTGTACTGCACAATCTAGCACCTGGTTAAAGAATTCAACTTTGAATTGTTGTTTGGGGTCTCTTATGGGATTATCTCATGCCTCGGAATCAAAATGTCTTCTTCTTTGGTGACTCTTGTATTCTTGAATGGGTGGGAAAATAGCTTCAGTGTGAAGTTCCTCTGCCAACTTCTGTGCACTCTTCAGAACATTTTGAAATCTCTCATCTGACCAGTAAGACTGTACGTATGACTTTGCTTTGTCCAGTTGTTCAATTGCTCCAGATATATCAAGGTCAACACCTTGGAGTCTCTTGCTTACAACATTTATTTCAAACAGTATGTCATGCCACAACACTAAGCCACACAGAAATTTGAAGTTATGTATGTTTCTGATGATTCCATTTCCCTCTGCCACTGTTCTCCCATCAATAGTTCCTGTCATAGCATTATCCTCCATAATGGCAACTATGGCATCATCTATCTTCCCAATTTGATGTTTGATAGGCTTTATTGCCTCCACTCGACTTACCCATCATGTGGCACTCAGTGGTTTCAGTGTCAGAGAGGATGTTCCCAGATGTTGCTTCAAAATTTGCCATTGTTGCAGAGAAAAATACGTAGATGCTTTGATTTGCATTAAAAAAATTCAGCAGCCTCACTAGAAGCTGCTGATGCTGCATCACTGACCATCAAGTTCAATGAATGAAAACTGCATGGGACAAAAAAAGCTCGAGGGTTTAACTCTCGGATCCATATCTCCACTCCTCTGTTCTTTCCTCTCATGTTGGCACCATTTTTGTAGCCGTGACCTCTCATGTCAGCTATCACAATTCCCCTATCTTCCAGCTTTTTAAGAAGCACATTTGTCATACCAGCTCCTATAGTATTATCAATGTCAATACATTCTAGAAAATTTTCTCTGATAGTCACCATTGCAGGGACATTTTCACTAGGTTCTGTTGTTGTTGCAAAATGCACCATTAAAGTCATTTGTTCCATATGGCTGATGTCAGGTATGCAGTCCAGAATAATATCTTGCTGACCTCAGATCTGCCACAATCTTCTGTTTGACTTTTGTTGCCAGTAACTGTATGATCTCATTTTGAATTGTTTTTCCAAGGTAGTGGTGTGTGTACATTTCTTGGGTGGTGACTCTTCTTAGATGCTCCTGGAGTACAGCATCAAACTCAGCCGTCAGCTCCACAATTTTAAGGAAGTTTCCATTATTTGGCACATACAGCTGATCTGATGTGCCACACAGTGCTAGGTTTTGGGTAGCAAGCATTCTCATAATGGCAATGAGCCTTTTCAGAACATTTTGACAGTAAAGAGACTCTGATGCAATCTTCTCTTGATGCTGATCATCTATGGTGGCCTTTAATCTTAGTCTCATCTGAAGCTCTTTCCACCTATGGAATGCTCTCTGGTGAATTGCTGTCTTCTCATGGCATGCCAGATTTCTAGCCAGATTTTTCCAGACCTTTGTTCCTGTAGAACCCAATGTGGCTGGAACATTAGACTGGAAGAGTCTGCAACAAAAACAGTATACAGCATTCTGGGTTTTTGAATTCATAAGCCATGGCCTCTCCACTTTGTCAACATTGGTGATTTCACACCAGTAATGTATTGGATGGAAACTTCTGTTTTCATTGTCTTTGGAGAAAACAAAGTTTTTCACTTGCTGTGGTCCATGCAATACAAGGAAGTCCCTCAGGCTACTGCTCAAGTGGATCCACAGTCCTGGATCATCTAGACTTAAGGAGCTAAACTCAGCAGCAGCTGTTTCTTGTGCCTCCACCACACTCTTCTCTGATCTACACTTTTCTTCAGGAATGTGCATGGTTACATCCATTTGAGATGGAGATATAGATGCTGCAGTAGCTGCCAGGTCACCTGCACTCTGACTAACTGTAAGATCAGGCATCTCCTCACCACTCACATTCTCATGGGGCCGGAAGGCTCACTGTGAACATTTGTGTCTATGTATCTCAGGAGAGCTCCTTCCTGCTTAGATAGAAAAGCTTCCTTTGCTTTCTTTCTTTTTCTGAATGCTGCCCGAGAGGGGCATTTTCTTCTTACACTCATGACTGCTGTTCTGTGCCAGCTATAGTGGCTCTCAAAATTGAATTGAAGGGGACAAATAAGCAGGCTGGTAGCCGGGCCTGAGTGAGGGAAGATATCAGCGTCTTAAGGGCCTAACTGGCTCCTACTACTTCAGTTGACTGCTTGTTCTCCTCAAGTGGGTTCAGGGAAGCAGCAGGAAACAGGAAGCTCCCTGAGAAGCTGGTGTTAATCAGTCCAGGTTCCTGGGGATGCTAGAGAGGTACATAAGAGGCTCCTCCTCCTCTCTCTCCCTGCACCTCCTGTTGCTTTCTGTTATTCCCTCTCACCTTTTCTCCTGCCTGCCTGTCTCTTGCCTCCTGTCTCATATGCCCTCCTTCCTCCAGCACAGCACTCCACCATCTCTATGCTTCTAGAGTAGAGAGAATACATATGCACCAGCAGCAGACACAATTTTCTACACTCTGGGTCCTAGTGGTGCCCCTCCCCACAGTCTGGCACCTGAGGCAGCTACCTCAGTTCGCCTCATGGTAAGGCCAGCCCTGAATGCATGGCCCACAGATGGTATGAATTGTGGATCCTACCAATAAGGAAAATGTTTCAAAGATACACATTGCATTTTCCATGGAATGTTTAATGAGAAAAGAGATTACTAAGTAGAAGTAGGGAAGTGATCTTACTTTGTACACAGCATTGGTAAAACCACTAATAGAATACTGTGTTCAGTTCTGGGGTCCACACTTCAAGAAGGATGTAGAAATACTGGCAAGAGTTCAAAGAGGGGCCCACAAAAATGCTTTCCAGTCCCTGGATCAAGCCGTGTAATGTGAGGCTTATGGAGGTCAGCTTATTCAGCTCACTGGAGAGAAGACTGAGAGGTGATTTGATCACATGTGGAAAAGATAGTCGGGCACGGGTTCAACCTTGCTGACAAAAAATTAACAAGATCCAATGGTTGGAAGGCAAAGTTAGATCATTTCAACCTTGAAATAAGACATAATTTTGTCAGCAAACTGTGGTGGGGGCCGGGTGTGTGTGTGTGATTAAACATTGGAACAGCTTGCCAGGGTGGTGATGGACTCACTCTTGCTTAGTGAGCTGTAGCTCACGAAAGCTTATGCTCTAATAAATTTGTTAGTCTCTAAGGTGCCACAAGTACTGCTTTTCTTTTCACTCTTGCTTAGAGTCTATAAATGAGATTAGATATATTTCAAAGAGATATGCTTAAATCCAGCTTCTGGGAGAAATTTTATGGTATGTGTGTTTGGGGTGAGGGGAGCTGAAATCAAGCTGGATGGTTGTGGTATTCCCTTCTGGCCTTGGAGCCTGTGTATCTGTGAATCCTCTTGTTCATCCCCTTCCTTCCTAGGCCTGGGGAGGACGGGCTCAATTGCATTGCCTTCAGCATACTCATAACACCTGCAGCTTTGCATTAAGATAATGATAATAATCAAATCTCATGCTTCAGGACTTCAGCCAGTTGTCGGTCAGGATCAGGAAGGAACTTTCCCACCCAGTGCACAATTGGTAAGATGTGTATGTTCCCCCCGCCACCTTATTCTGAAGTGTCAGAGATTGGCCATAGCAGGAAATGGGACATCTGTGGACTGGTGCTATAAGGTGGTACACAGAATCCTCTTTCTACATGTCTGGTTGGTGAGTCTTGTTCACATGCTGAGGGTTATATTGATCACCAGATTTGGGGTTGGGAAGCAGGGCCAGCTCTAGGTTTTTTGCCAACCCAAACAAAAAATTTGCTGCTCCAAGCTCCAAGAGTGCAACTGCCCAAGCAGAAAAAAAAAAAAAAAAGGATGACTGGAATGCCGTCCCTGGAATTGTGCCGTCCCAAGCACGTGCTTGCTTTGCAGGTGCCTAAAGCTGGTCCTGTTGGGAAGGAACCTTCTTCAGGTCAGATTGACTGGGGTGTTTGGGATTTTTCACCTTTCTCTGCAGCCTGCTGGGATCATCTGGGCATATCACACTTAATTCCTGGCCATTGCACAGGCATAAAATCATAGAAGTGTAGGACTGGAAGAGACCTCGAAAGGTCATCTAGTCCAGTCCCCTGCATTCAAGGCAGGACTAAATATTATCTAGACCATCCTTGACAGGTGATTGTCTAACCTACTCTTAAAAAACGCCAATGACGGAGATTCCGCAGCCTCCCTAGGCAATTCATTCCAGTGTTTAACCACCCTGACAATGTCCAACCTAAATCTCCCATGCTGTAATTTAAATCCATTGTTTCTTGTCCTATCTTCAGAGGTTAATGAGAACAATTTTTATCCCTCCTCCTTGTAACAACCTTTTATGTACTTGAAAACCGTTATGTTTTCCTTAATGTTCTCTTCTGTAGACTACAAAAACTGAATTTTTTCAGTCTTTCCTCATAGGTCATGTTATCTAGACCTTTAATTATTTGTATTGCTCTCCGCTGGACATTCTTCAGTTTGTCCACATCCTGCCTGAAATGGGGGGCCCAGAACAGACACTATACTCCAGTTGAGGCCATATGAGCACGGAGTAGAGTAGAAGAATTACTTCTCATGTCTTGCTTACAACACTCCTGCTAATAAATCCAAGAATCATGTTTGCTTTTTTTGCAGCAGTGTTACACTGTTCACTTAGATTTAGCTTGTGATCCATTATGACCTGCAGATCCCTTTCTGCAGTATTCCTTCCTAGGCAGTCATTTCCCATTTTGTATGTGTGCAATTGATTATTCCTTCCTATGTGGAGTAATTGTATTTGTCCTTATTGAATTTCATCCTATTTACTTCAGACCATTTCTCCAGTTTGTCCAGATAATTCTGAATTATAATCCTATCCTCCAAAGCACTTGCAACCCCTCCCAGCTAGGTATCAACTGCAAACTTTATAAGTGTACTCTCTGTGCCATTATCTAAATCATTGACGAAGATATTGAACAGAACTGGAACCAGAACTGATCCCTGCGGGACCCCACTCAATATACCTTTCCAGCTTGACTATGAACTGCTGATAACTACTCTCTGGGAACGGTTTTCCAACCAGTTATGTACCCACCTTATAGTAGCTCCATCTAGATTGTATTTCCTTAATTTGTTTTTGAGAAGGTCATGCAAGACAGTATCAAAGGTCTTAATAAAGTCAAAGTATATGACATCTACCGCTTCCCCCTTATCCACAAGCCTTGTTACCCTGTCAAAGAAAGCTATCAGGTTGGTCTGACAGAATTTGTTCTTGATAAATCCATGCTGACTGATGCTTATCACCTTATTTTCTTCTAGGTGTTTGCAAATTGATTGCTTGATGATTTGCTCCATTATCTTTTTGGATACTGAAGTTAAGATGATTGGTCTTTAATTCCCCGGGTTGTCCTTAGTCCCCTTTTTATAGATTGGCTTACTATATTTGCCCTTTTCCAGTCCTCTGGAATCACTCCCGTCTTCTGTGACTTTTCAAAGATAATCACTAATGACTCAGATATCTCCTCAGTAAGCTCCTTGAGTATTCTAGGATGTATTTCATCAGGCCCTGGTGACTTGAAGACATCTCACTTGTCTAAGTAATTTTTAACTTGTTCTTTCCCTATTTTAGCCTCTGATCCTACTTTATTTCCACTGGTGTTCACTATGTTAGATGTCCAATCGCTACTAACCTTCCACATTTTCTGTTATTGTTTTTCCCTCCTCATTGAGTAACAGGCCTATCCTGTCCTTGGTCTTCTCTTGCTTGTAATGTATTTCTAGAATGTTTTCTTGTTACCCTTTATGTCTCTAGCTAGTTTAATCTCCTTTTGTGCCTTGGCCTTTCTAATTTTATGCCTACGTGCTTGTGTGTTTGTTTGTATTCATCCTTTGTAATTTGACCTAGTTTCCACATCATGCATTGATGGCATCTTGACAGAAGAATAACTGTTGATAGTGGGGGCGGAGGTGGGGGGTGTTTCTGGTGTGAGCCCTGGCAGCTGAGGCAACACATGGGAGAGCATGCCACACAGCCTCGTGGGCTACAGCACGGCCTCACAGACACTCGCTGCGCCTTCTTCAGTGCAATGCAGAGCAGCTTTCTAGCACCTCCCAGCTCAGAGCCAGCTCCTGGACTCCCAGCCAGCCCCACCTTTGGCCACAGGCTCCTGGTCCTGTCCGGCCTTTGGCTGCAGGATCCCAGCTCCCACGACTCTATTCCAGGCTCTGTGATGGACTCTGTAAGCTGAACAAGGCAGTTGGGCCCAGTTCTCAGGGCTGCAGGTGCAGCCCCTGCGCACACACATGGCCGCACAGCTGCATGAGGTGAAATGCAAGGCCTTTCCCTCTCTATAATGGGGGATTCCCACCTCACTCCCAGCAGTGCACTGCAGCTTGTAAAGCATTTTGAGACCCTCGAAGAGACGCTACTGGAGCAGAGCAAGTTGATCGCTGCTCTAGGGAGGCATGCCCTATGAGCCAGCCTTGGAGACCATCCACGCTGCAGTCAGACCTCCCAGATTTCTGCCAGGCAGAGGTGACACATAACTGTTGATGGGGGGAGGGCACAATTTAAAGGCTCTGGTTTGAAATGTGCAGAAATTGTGGGGGGGGCGGGGGGGGCTATGACCCCGTATGCCCTCCCATACATCACCTTTGTGCCTTGATCTCTCCAGTTCGTTCCCTGTGGCACACAGTTTAATTTCCTGAGGACTAAAATGCTTTAGTCTAACTAAAGTCTTTGGGCTTGATATAGGAGTATCAGGGTGAAAATTCATGACCTGTGATAGACAAGAGATCAGACTAGATGATCTAATGGTCTCTTCTGTCCTTAACCTCTGTGGAACTATGAAAAGGTAAATGTTGTAGTGCTTATGCCCCCAAAACCCTATGAACTTGCCAGTTGCAACAGAATTTCACTGACTCTGCTGACATTTGGCAGACTCCAGAGACAGGTGCTGTAACTTAGGGCTGATGCCAATGTTACTCCAAGTGGTGGTGCTGATTGGGCACATGACAGCTGCTTCCTCTTGAATGCAAGTATATTGTGAAGTTGAAGTGCCCCAGTTTTCAGTACTGTGTGCAATCTCATGCTGGTGGCCTACCTGGCTTTGATTATCTGTTATTAATAATGTGCATTAAATAAATACACCATTTCATGTGGGGCAAGATTGTGAGGCCATGAGGCTTTGTGGGAGGGAATAAGGAGCCTCTCACCTGGCGTGGCTCATGAAAACAAGGTCCATGCAGAATACCAGCGCCTGCACGGGGGCTGCTACTGAGGTGCTCCACATAGGGGCGTGGAAGAGACAGAGGATAGGTGAAGCCACAGTTATTCTGCCACTATGATCCTGCCAGGGTTGCTGACCTACTGCACAGTGGGGAATACACTGTACCCTTTGAAAGGGGATAGCAAATTACTTTTTAACCAGCTCAACTGGGGAGTGATTCATGGTGCTCTTTCTGTGCCCAATCAGTTTTTCTCTGCCCTAAAAGCAGAACTGAGGCTAATACCACAATGTAGCCCTAAGTAGACTAGGCTGTCTATACAGGGCCAGCCTTATGGGTGTCAACATGGGCGACTGACAAGGGCACTGTGGTCAGGGGAGGTGCCAGGGTCAAGAGGCTGCAGAAGGGCTATGCCTACCCGGGAGGCTGAGGGAGGGGATAAAGGGGACTGGAAGCAGGAGCCAGGCATCCCCTCTCCATCCTCCTGACTGCATGACACCTGCAGCACCGCTGCTGCTCTGCTTGCTGAGCAGCTGCCCGCTGCTTGCTTACTTAAAGGGCCTACAGTACTTAAAGGGCGCTAAAGAAAGTTTGCCCAGGGTGCCATTTTCCCCTAAGACTGGCCCTGTGCGTATAGGGTACAAGGTTGATTCTTACTCTCCTTTTTTATGTTACATTGAGAGACTATGGGAAGGTTTATGGCTCATTATGTACTTTGCAGAGATGGGTCCCAGAGCAAAGTTCCAATCCAAACTTCCCTGAAGTTGCAGTTGGTAGTCTTCAGGTCTGAGGCTGTCATTTGGCCCATTACTAAAATGGCAGTCAGCTGTAATTTTGTATCTGGATCCAACCTTTACCCCAGTTGGAGGGTGTTTGAATCCAAGGCTTTGGTTAATCCTTATTTCTAATATGTCTGTATGTTTTTGTTTTATTTTTACTTTATTTATGTTGTATGAAATGCAATAAAGCCTCAAAACACACCCACCCACCACAGAAGTGCAGATAGCCAGAATATAACTAGCCAATTTGGAATCTGACCATGCCATTCAGATCAACAACCTGCTTTTGAGAAAAGTGGTATGGGAGTTTAGTGACCACAAACTGTCAGTTTAATGTCTTGGGTTTAATGTCTCAGCCAACCATGACTGCGCCTAATGCCATTAAATTCTTAGTAGAGTTTTACTTAATGGGGGTGTTTTACATCACAAGAGTGTGATTCACTTTTAAAATGTCACTGCACCTTTTATATACAATGTGTAACAAAGGAAAACCAGGAATACAGATGGTAAGGTGGGCGCTATAGCTGCTTTTCCAAGTGAAATAATTTGACTATCTTTGATTGTTTAAGAAATCCCGTGACTGAATTCAAAGTTAACTATCACTTTGAGATGGGGGGCCTTTTTTGCTAGAAAGAAATAGGGGAAGAAAAGTATGTTCAGCTAAAAAATACTCCAGGCATAAGTGTGTGTGTGTGGGGGGGGGCACATGCATACATGCCAAAATATAACAGAAAATTAGTAGATTTAAATCAAATGCTATGGGGTGTCTGAGTGAGATGCCAGCAGGTGGCTGGCGAAAGCAAGGGAAGAAGTCTCATGGCAGTTATAGCAGGTAGTTTTGGGGGTGGAGAAGAGAGAGAGAAGGAGAGGGAAAGTGTGGCTGTTTAGGTAGTCAGGAGTTGTATTCTGAGGTCCAAATATACAAATAATGCGACACTTGAATGCCACCCACATTTGAATGATGTTTGGCTAACACTGATGGGTACTACTACTTGTCCCCTCATGCTCAATCTCACCCAAAAGGTCAGGGTGAAGAAGAATCCACCTAAAGAGAGTTTTCCATTTTTCTACCTTCAAGATGCAGAATGTTACATCACTTCAAGAAATTACTCCTTGCTTTATTTATGTTGTTTTTATTTTCAAAAGCCTACTATCAGCACATTAGATTTTGAGGTAAACTCATGCAGTTCCCACTGAAGTCAATAGAAGGCACAATTATGTAACCACAAGTATGCTGATAACAAGTATGTTATCAGTTAAAAATATGCAATTCTCATAAATAAGATTTCCTGTGAATTTTGCTACCCATTTTAAAATCCTTTCCCTTATCAAATGATAAAGGAACAAAATCTGCCCGATCTGTTACATTTTAATGTTTTCCTTAGATCTTTACTACATGAAATAAAAAGTATAGGCCTGTTGGTGAAAATTGGTGTACCGCCATGTAAATCAATGGATCTATGCTGATTTACGCCAACTGAGTATCTGGCGCATTTAATACAGAGGCATTAGGAGACGAATCGGTGTTATACACTTTTCACAGAGAGAAATAAGCCACTTTTTCCTAGAATATTTAAATCTTTAATTCTTTTATTAAGAAAACAATCAAAACTGTCCCTCTTTCTAACGTAAACCCTTTGGATAAAATTGTCATCTTAGTTACACCAGGGTAAATACAGATTAACTCTCAAACGACTTCCGTTGAGCTAATTTAGATTTACATCAGTGTAGCTGAAATGGGAACTTGACACTTACTTTTCAAATTATGCTCATATATTAAGGTATATTCTCCACTTGCAACACTCAATTGAAAAACTTTCTAAGCAGAGAGAGACATTGCTTGGATAAGACACACGCAATAGATTAAATATCAGATTTCCCTATCCAGCTGTCCATTAATGCCTTTTACTATTATCTGTCTCTCTCTATAATTAGGACAGCTTCTGGTTTATCTGGGCTTTTTTCAAAACCAGATTTCCTTCACAGCAGTAGCTGTCATTCACAAGGGTTTGAACGGTATCTTTTCAAGTAATTTACATTTTGCATTATTTTGCAACAAATAGGATAAAGTACATTCAAGTTGCTAGAAAAGCTCTTTATGTTAAATTATAAAATGCTGTACTTACCGTGGGTAAGACACTTTCATTTGGTAGCTGATTTTTGTCAGACAGGCCACTAGTCCATTTCCTTTTCCAATGACTGGTTTTATCTGTCTCTTGTCTATGACATAAGCCAGCCTGGATTAGAAAGCTTTCTGTCACCTGGTGCATTTGTTTTGAAATGGCACCTGCTGGACTATGAAACAGTGCACTGGTATCCATAACATTTGTTCCAGTTTGAACAGATTCTCCTGTGTGTCTTAATGGTTTGCAAAGTTCTTTGGGGTCTAATAGATTTAAAAGGTCTCTTCTCAGCCTCTCTGTCAAATTGACTACAGCATCCTTAGATTTTTCTTCTGCCAGTTTTCTCCTTATCCCATTTAATTGCTGTGAACTCTTATTTGACAGGTCTCTGCCCATACTATTTGCTAACATTGTCTCCGAGGCTTGATTTGTCAGAGAACTATCTAAGCCACAAGAGGAGGACTCCACTTCTGCAAGTACGAAATCCATGTTCTGTGATTTGTCAATAGAGAAATCTGCTGCTGAGTGGTTATTTGTATTGTTTTCTTCAATTCTAGGATAATCATTTTCAATCGCCATAGAAGCGACGGGCAATTTGTACTTCTCCTTGTCTTTCATTGTGGTAGTTTTATCTTGGTGGTGCCCAACAGTAAGAGTCATCCCTGTTTGCAAGGTTGACTGACTGTATGTGGAGAGATCTCTCCTTACAGCTACTTCTTTGGATTTTGAGTGATGACCACAGAAGCCAATGGTGGTATCCATAGGCACAGTGTTATCTGACACTTGAAACCGGCAAGGCATTCCACTGAGGAAATAATCACACCCATCACACACTTTACTCAGCTTTATATCCTCTTCATCATCACTTTCTAATAAAAATTTTAATTTCTTTTCCCATATTTCATTTGCAAAATCTGTCATCACATCAGAACATTCCAGATACTCAAGGGCATCATCAGAAAACTCATCAGCTATGGTTAGAGTTTTACCTGGATAAAGTTCAAAGTTAGTGTCACAGATTTGAGAGGCATCCTCTACAAAGTTATGCTGTGAATATTTGCTTAGTAATTGGACGGTGTATTATCAGTCTGAAGTTTATTGAGGATACTATGTTCAGATGCCTGGGCAGTGTTCTGACTAGAAACTAAGACTTCAGCAGTAGACCAACAGTTGTCTGTATGATTATTGATTAGACTTGTTGGTTTGGAATACACTTGTCTGCTGTAGCATTTGGCTGCTTTTCCAGCAGTGTCACGACAGCGTTTGAGTATACAAAATCATTTGCATTTCCTGACACATACATTGTGCAGCAGTTATTTTCTTGGAGTTTAAATATGTTTTTATCATTCATATTGTCTTCCAAGCGAGGTATGTTTCTGTACTGATTCTCCAATGAAGATGACATCTCTGTCTCTATAGGCTGCTCTACTGACAAACCATTGGTTTTTGTAGAGGCCGGTCAGGTGAAATTAAAGTGGATGCTCATAGGAGCAATTCCTTTTCTCCACTAAAGGTTTCTCAATCTGTCTAGCTTGATCTGAACCTTCCTCCTGAATGCATTGACTTCATTCTTTCTACTCGCTCCTTCATCATCGTTTTGGTTTGAGGATAATTTTTGGTAAATTTTGTGTCTGATTTCACTTCAACAAAATTTGAACAATGGATCATTCAAAAGCAATTTTGAGCGATGATCTGACAAAGTACAGCATCTTGCTCTGTGAATTAAAAAATAGCTGTAGTTTAAAACTTAAATTTGAAAAGGATACACATTTTATTATTTCATAAATGCCACAAGTTTGCTCGTCTGTACTATTTTTTCTTAGATTTTTATGATTTGCACTTTGAGCTGCAAGGATTTTAAAAGGAACAAATCAGGGTTTTAAAAAGACAGCAATTGCTAACCACTACAACATAAAACCACTACTCTATGCTCAGATGTTTAGCGAGAGCACATTAGGAGCAACAAAGGCAATTTGTGCTAGCAAAATAAACCAAGGCAAACAACAGCCCCCACTCACATTTCAGCCCCCCTCAACATATGCATGTTTCCTCGTGTATCTAGCTGCACAAAATGTGTGTTCCTGCATCTAATCTGGATATATCCATGTGTAAATGGGAATCTATAGGTATATGTGTGAGTTTTCCATATGTATACATTTTTGCTATTTTGGCAGTTATTCTATAATAATAATTATTATACAATAATAATTATTTTTTGAAACTGCAAGTCTGAATAAAAATTCCATAGACATCTTACTAGTAACACTTTGGAATAATCAATCTGAATGGATTTTAAATTTTTTTTTTTTTTTTACCATTTTGATTTCTTGTTTGTTTGATGCAGCTGGAGCACAAACAATAAAATGCTTAGTTTCAATTCCCTGTTTACATTACATCTCACTTTTTGGCTGTCATGCACGAAGAGTACAATTGTGTGTAGGTTCACAGCCAGGTGGTTTTAAAAAATAACTAAAAGAAAAACAAACAAAATACCAAAAAGGTTCTAATAATTTAAAACTGAAAAAAAATATGAAATGTATTTATTCTTTTTAGGCTTTTTAAAAAATCTCTAAAATTTTCCACTTAATTGCTGGGGACAATCTCTCTCTAAAATAATACTGTTTGCTTTGCATTACCCATTTCCAGCAGCAAAAATCCTCATGGGTATATTACAAATACAAAATAAAACAAAATTAAAAAAAACATCAAGCTCAACTCCAATCTTTTGTTTTTGTCTTTCTATAAAAATAATAGGCACTCTGAGCAGTACTATATCCCTGAGTTGCCCCTTTGATTTCAGTGGAACTACTACGGGAGTAAGGGTACTTACTACTCAGAGTAAGAAGCAGTGGCAGATTTGAGCACAGGGTGAATTCAGTGCTCAAGAAAGGAGCAAGATTAACAGCCCTGGAAAATAAAGTACTATATTTATTCACAGAACAGGTGTGGTTTGCAGAGCTGAAATGAAATCTTGCTCACACTATTTTCCTAATGTGTCTGAACCCTGATCTAATGAACCCCCAGTGAGTCCTTTTCAGTTAAAATATCTTCCTTCACTCTCCTAACTCCATGCTGTAGATTCCGAAACCTTCCAATCTGTTACTTTCCTAGCATGCAAACTTCCCCACTGCCCTTCCAAGCTCTTTCAATTGCATTTCAGTTGCTGTAATGGGGGCTTAAGTAGAGCAGCAGTAGTGCTGTCAGCTGCTGTCTGTGCCATGTCCCACTAGGAACTGATCAAAGTCAGTCAGCATGAAGACACATGGTGAACTAGATTAATGTCTAATAGTGGGTCAATAGCAGTAGATATGTATGGGCTTGTTTGGAGTTGGACTCTCTTCAGTAAACAGCTCACTGCAGCTCTAGTCAGTTTTCCTTTCTTAGGGGGCAAATCCTCTTCCACAGAGATGCCCTGAGGCAGCGGAACCAGTCCAGTTCTGATGTACTGCTTATGGAAATGGTTTGTAGAATATAATAGAGTGTGATAATTTTTCTATAGGTTCTTTGATAATTTAATAGAGAATTACATCTCTGCTATAGATTTCTGTAGGATAGTTGAAAAACCTATAAATCTCACTCTCTCTGTTAAATTCTATGGGATGATACAGCAACATGTATTAAACTCTATTTCTATAGAATCCTATTAGTTTAATCTATATGACATTGTATAGGAGTTTTCCAGGAAGGGGTGATGCAAGGTTAATTGGGGAGGCCTTGCAGAGGCCCAGCACTGGTCCTGAAGGGCAAAAAATCCTCAGAACACAATAAAGACTCTTGATTCATCTTCCTTTGCTGTCTAATCAGGATGAGGGGGAGGGGATGAAAGACTGAATCACACATTCATATCACTAATCATATCACTGAAAGCACTACTAGAAGTGCTCAGATACCAGGGTGATGGACCTGGAATAAGAACCTGAACAGAAGTGTCCTAACTGATATTTTGCTCCTTCCCATCTAGGGCATCACTCTACTGGCCCAAATCATGAGAATCATGAAGCCTCTCTCTCTGTCACAGCATAATAGCAGAAAGCTCAACTACTCAATTCACATGTCCTTATAGCACTGTCACTCAGTGTTTTTATTATTATTATTATTATTATTATTATCATTATTTATTATTTTAATTATCATAGCACCTAAGAGCTCTAGTCATGGGCCAGGACTCCATTGCGCTAGGTGCAGTACAAAAAGAGCTGACAATTAGGTGACGACAGATGGACAGACAGTCAGATGGGGGAGTACAAGTTAAAAATGAGACAGTATTGGTCAGCTCGCTAGGCAGAGGTCTCAGAATACCAGCTGCCTGCCCATTGCCATGTTTTTTGTAGGCATCATGGCAAAGGAGAGTTTTAAGGAGGGATTTGAAGGAGGATAATGAGCTTTGAAGATGTTAACAGGTAGCTCCTCCCAAGTGTGAGGGGCATCGTTGGAGAAATCACAAAGGTGCTTATTTGAAAAATTAATAAGTGGGCAATGGAGGCTGGCCTAATGGGCTGTTTAGAAGTGGAAGTCAACAGCTTGAAAGTAAATGAGAGATAAGTAAGATGGGGATAGGGCATGAAGGTCCTTGAAAGTAAAGATAAGCAGCTAATGTCTGATGCAATAGAGAAGGGAGAGCCAGGTGAGTGGATGCAGAGAGGGGTGACATGGTCAAAGTGATGGGCTAGGACACTGATCTTTGCAGCAGCATTCTGAATCGATTTGAGCAGGGCAAGCTTGCATTTCACAAGACTAGAGAGTCATAGAAATGTAGGGCCCCCTGTGCAGTGACAGGACCAAGTAAACCTAGGTCATCCAAGATAGGTGTGTATTGCATGATGGGGACTCCACAACTTCCCTTGGACGGCTATTACAGAGCTTAACCACCCTTCTAGTGAGAAAGATTTTCCTTATATCGAACCTAAATCTCCCTTGTTGCAGATTAAGGTCATTACTTCTTGTCCTACCTTCAATGGACATGGAGAATAATTGATCATCATCCTCTTTATAAGTCCTGAACATACTGGGAGACTGTTATAATGTCCCCATTCAGTCTTTTCTACAAACTACACATATCCAGTTTTTTAAATCTTTCCCCTTAGGTCAGGTTTTCTAAACCTTTTATCATTTTTGTTGCTCTCCTCTGGACTCTTTCCAATTTGTCCACATTTTTCCTAAATTGTGCCTAGAATTGGACACAGTACTCCAACTGGGTGTTGAGTAGAGCCGGACAATTGCCTCCTGTGTCTTACATACAATGCTCCTTTAAATACACTTCAGAATCATAATAGCTTTTTTTGCCACTGCGTCACATTAATTACTCAGTTTATGGTCCACTATAACCTCCAGATCCTTTTCAGAAATACTACCACCTAGCCAGTTATTTCCCATTTTGTAGCTGTGTGTTTGATTTTTCCTTTGTAAGTGAAGTACTTTGCACTTGTCTTTATTGAATATCATCTTTTGAATTCAGACCAATTCTTCAGTTTTTCAAGATCACTGGAATTGTTAATCTAGTCTCCAAAAGTGCTTGCACCCCCTCCCAGCTGGTGTCATCTGCAAATTGTATAAGCATACTCTACTGCATTATATAAGTCATTAATGAAAATATAGAATAGTACCAGACCCAGGACAGACCCCCGTGGGATCCCACTAGATACACCCTCCAATTTCATAGCAAACCATTGATAACTACTCTTTGAGTACGTATGGTATTTCAATCAGTTGTGCACCGACATCATAGTAATTTCATCTAGAACACACTTCCCTAGTTTGTTTATGAGAATGTAGTGCAGAATTATGTCAAAAGCCTTACTAAAATCAACATATATCATGTCTACTTCCTCCCCCCCCCCAATCAAGTAAATCAGTAATCCTATCAAAGAAGGAAATTAAGTTGTTTTGGCATGATTTGTTCTTGACAAATCCATGCTGACTATATAACCCTACTATTCTCCAGGTGCTTAGAAATTGATTGTTTAATAATTTACATAAGTATCTTTCCAGGTATAGAAGTTAGGATGACTGGTCTATAATTCCTCGGGTACTCCTTGTTCCCCTTTTTAAAGATAGGTAATATGTTTGCTCTTCTCTACTCTTCTGGGACCTCTCCTGTCCTCCAGGAGTTCTCAAAAATAATTGCTAATGGCTCGAAGATTGCTTCAGTAGTTCCTCAGGCCCTGCTGACTTGAATACATCTAACTTATCTAAATATTCTTTAACCTGTTCTTTCCCTGCTTTGGCTTGCATTCCTTCTCCATGGCCATGGTTGTTAATATTAATTGTGGGCAATTAATATCTGGTCAATAGCCTTTCTAGTGAAGACTGAAGCAAAATAGGAAGTAAGCACCTTCGCTTTATTGATGGCATCAATTATTAGCTCTCCTTCCCTATTAAGTAGAAGACGTACACTTTTCTTCATCTTTCTCTTGATCCTAATGGATTTAAAGAACCTATTTTTATTGCCTTTTATGTCCCTTGCCAGGTGTAACTCATTTTGTGCCTTAGCCTTTCTGATTTTGTCCCTACATACTTGTGCTGTTCTTTTGTACTCCTCCTTATCAATTTGAACGTTTCCACTTTTTGTAGGATTCATTTTTTTTTATTTTCAGGTCATTAAAGAGCTCCTGATAGAGCCATATTGCCCTCTTACTGTTTTTCTGATCTTTCCTTTGAATCAGAATAGTTTGCAGTTGTGCCTTTAAGATTTTCTTTCCATGGGATCTTACGTACCAGTTCTACAATTTGTTAACATCTGCTTTTTTTGAAGTCCATTATCTTTATTCTGCTGCTCTCACTTCCTCCTTTCCTTAGAATAATGAAATCTATCATTTCACAATCACTGTCACCCAGATCGCCTTTCACCTTCAGATTTGCTATCAGTTCCTCCCTGTTGGTCAGAATCAAGTCTGAAATGGCTGTCCTGTTAGCCACTTTCTCCTCTTTCTGTAATAAAAAGTTGTCCCTGTTACATTCCAAGAACTTACTGGAAATTTTGTGTTTTGCCTTATTACATTCCCAACAGATGTCTGTGTAGTTAAAGTCCCCCATTACTACCAGGTCCAATGTTTAGGATATTTGTTATTTGCTTTAGAAATTCCTCACCCACCTCGTCTTCCTGATTTGGTCTATAGTAGACACCATTATGACATCATACTTATTTTTAACCCTTTTATCTTTACCCAGAGACTCTCAGTTGGTCTGCCTCCCACCTCTTTCTGGACCTAGAGCAAGTGTATATATCTGTTATGTATAATGCAACCCCTCCTCCCTTTCCCCCCGCCTGTCCTTTCTGAACACCTATACCCCTCTATAATGAGACTTATCCCACCAAGTTTCTGTGATGCCAACTAAATAATAATTTATGTTATGTACTAATACTTCCAGTTCTTCCTGTTTATTCCCCATACTCCTTGCATTTGTGTACAGACATCTAAAATATTGATCAGATTCCACCACTGATTTCCTTCTTGTTGCTCCTTTGACTCTATTGTAATTTTCCATGTCCCTCCCAACATCTAACCCTCTATTAATGTCATCTTTTTTTATACTTACCTCTGGGCTTTTGTCACCTTCCCCCATTGAACCTAGTTTAAAACTCTCCTCACTAAGTTGGTGAGTCAGCGCATGAAGATGCTCTTCCCTTTCTTGGTCAGGTGGACCCCATCTCTTCTTCCTGGCACTGCATCCCATGGTCAAAGAAGCCAAAGCCTTCCCATCAACACCATCTGCACAGCCATGTATTCGTCTCCAGGATGTGTGTGTCCCTGCCTGGACTCTTACCCTCAACTGGGAGGATGGATGAGAACACAACCTGCACCCTTTACTCCTTCACTCTAGCTTCCAGAGCACTATAGTCACTGCTGATTTGTTCAGGGTCAGATCTCACAGTATCATGAGTACCCACATGGATGAGTAGCATAAGGTAGAGATTAGAGGGATGGATGAGCATCGGCAACCTTTCTGTAATGTTTCAGATGCAGGCTCCATGCAAGCAGCACACCTCCCAGGACATCCTATGAGGTTGGCAGATGGATGCCTCCGTTCCCCTCAGAAGGGAGTCCAGAACGATTTTGCAGTAATCAAGATGTGGGTTACACTATGAACACATGGAATGTTCTAAGACTATTGTATCAATTTTATAAATAGTTTAGGTATCTTTATGGACTGGTTAGTGATTTTTTCCCTGCCTCAATGTGTGAGCTAAATGATGGTACCTGCAGGAACTGAAGTCAATGTGGAATAAGTAATGTAAATCCCCACTGCTGAAACAAGTCAGTGGAAGTTTCATCCAGTGGAAGTAGCATTGACTGGTCTGCCTTGATTCAAGATGCCTTGCAGACAAAGAATTTGAAACTGTATAAAGTGATCACCCTGATCTAAGGAGAGAGGTCACTCACCCCAATCCCAGAACTGACATGAAACTGTGACCAAGAAGCCAACGGGGTGCGGGGGACAAGATTTCAAGAAGAAGAGCATGGTCAATAGTGTCAAAGGCAGCTGACAGTCCAAGGAAGATCAAGATGGAGTACTGGTTCTCAAAATTGGCTGAGAAGAGGTCATTAAAGGTTTTGGCAAGAGCAGCTTCACTGAAGTTCAAGAGGTAGAATTAGATTGGGGAGGGTCTAGGATGGGTTTGAAAGAGTAGAACTTCAGCTGGTGATTGTAGATAATGTGTTCAATCTGCTTAGAAATGGAAGGGAGAAGGTGTGGTAGTTAGAGAGGCAAGTAGGTTCAAGTGTGGGTATCTTTAAGAAGGAAGAGTCTAAAGCATGCTTGTATTGTGAGGGGAAAGAGCCAGAGGAGAGTGTGAGGTTCAGGAGAAGAGTAAAGGAGGGAATGAGAGTGTGTGTGAGAGAGATCAGGAGCGGGATGGGTCCACTAGGGCAAATGGAGGGGTTAGAGCAGGAGAGTGGATGAGAAATTTCTACCTCTGTGATGGGAGAAAGGAGGAGAGAATTATAGGAGGGGAAGAGGGAAGGGAAGGCAAGCTGAGGGAAGGGGGAAGGTCACATTGTATATTACCAATTTTACCTACCTTGATGAGATCCTGGGTAGAGAGAGAAGCAGAGGCAGGTGGAGGGAAGGGTTTGGGGAATGAGTAAAAGGAAGTGAAACAGTAGCTAGGATTGTGGGTATGGGAGTCAATTAAGCTGGAGAAGTAGAATTGTTTAGCTAGGAAGATGGCAGAATTGAAGAACAAAAGAAGAAATTCGTAGTGGAGGACTTCAGCCTGGTTATGGGATTTCCACCAGAGACATTCTGCAGTTCAAAAGGAGAAGGAGCAAACATTTTGAGTATAAAGTATACAATATTTCTGGGAGATGCCAACCTGAAAAATAGAAGCCTTTAATTTATTCATACAATAGCTACAGCCCAGGCAGCTGGGGGTGAAAGGACCGCATCTAATTCTAAGAAGGGAGTTCAGTTCAAAACCCATTCCATTCTTGGGTCCTCTACTGAGTATGAGAGAAAGGTGCTCATTAGTGTATATTGTGGATGGTGGGGTTTAGTGATGTGGACACCCGTCCACTAGTAAGCCGGCCAAGACGTAAACTTACTTCACATAGGCCATTGCACAGTAATGAATTTTAGACATCAGCAACCTGGACCAAGTTTGATTCAATAACCTAGAGATAAAAAAAACTTCATATACTTACCCTGAGCCATATTGTCCCAGGGCTGCATTCTTCTTTCAATTTCATCTTTGAAAAGACTAAAAGACCCAGCAGGTTAAAAATGTTAAGGGAAAGTTGAATACTTTTTTCACACATTTATATCAGTATTCTATCAATATAGATATCCCCACCACATGCACAAACCACATGCACACACTCACCCACCTATATGCTGTGCTAATAACTCTAAAACTCTCTGCAAAATTTTCTTGAATCTGTGTTTTAATTTGCTTTTTAGAAGATCAGCTGCATTGGTTCTCATTGGGTGGATCTAAGTTTTAACACCTAGTAATTTTCCCAGTTGATCAGAGCTCCAGTAACTACTTTTGATGCGGAATAAACTCATGAATATTTTTTACCAAAAGCAGTTTTACCATACAGTTATCATTATCTTAGTTCAGCTGCATCTCACCATCTAGGGGGAAAGCTGTCAGAGTTCTTGATATGAAAATAAGATTGGATTCTGCACATTTTGTCAGATACAACAATGGAATTTTTTTTACAAGAAAAATACGTACGTACCACTCAGAAAACTGCTATAAATTCAGACATCAAGACACAGCTTTTTTTCTTCTTTTTTGTGGAGTAAAATGGAATATATTAGAGATTATCAAAATTTCATTTATTAAATGTAAAGTTATATTGGAAAAAAAGCTTTTAGACAAAAATGTCTGCATTCTTGGCTTCTAAAAGAAAGGTGTGCCTATGTGGAGTAAAGTGGGTAACAGTACAAGAATCTCAGCCGCTGAAGAAAGATTAATCATGGTCATTTATCAGCCACTGACCAATAACGAAACATTTACTAACATCCAACGCTAGGTTCCTAGAAAGCTTAGTATCCTTGTGCTGAGAAATGTTAATTTGCTTTAGACTGGGAAGGAGGAGAAAAATACTAACTCCATTAAAATGTAGAAAGGGTTTTGTCATTTGGGGGTGTTTGGCCTTTGTTGTCTTAAATTCTGGTCTGGAAATCAGTGTGGCTACTTGTGAGTAAAGTACTACCCGTTGTAATTGCGGTAAATCTGACCTGATGTTTCCAGTGGCCGTAACCAGGAGGAATAAACAACATTTGCAATCTGCAAAGGAAAAATAAAATGTGCCCTTTCTTGGTCCTTTGATGCATAAAAAAAAAAAATTCTGCTAGCTAAACTATATTTTCTCATCAGGCTCCTTTTAAAACTATGACTATCCCCTGATGTGCTGCTTAATCTAAGCAGACCCCAATCACTTATAGCAGATTTTTTCTCCCTGCCTACAAACAGCTTTGCTTTTTTTTAATTATTATTATGCAGCACAAAAGATTAAACAAGAAAAAATAATCAGAGACAATAAGGGATCAAGGAAGAAGGCTTATGGTTGTTGATTGCTTAGCTTATATAGCTCTAATGCTTTACCTTCACTGCCAGGCGTGCTGGAACAATGTTTATAGTGGGGGGTGCTAGCACCCCTAGTTCCAGCACCACTGCTCACCGCCAGCTTTGTGTCATATATGATTGCAGTGTTTCTCCTTGTCAGTATCATACTGTTGGCACTGGGTGCTAAAGCTTAATTCCATGGAACTGAGGATATGAGTCTGAAAATGACAAGCTGAGAACAATGATTAGAAGTGATTTGGGTTGGATATGTAGCACTGCAGTGATGGGGAGAGACTTGAAACCATCAAATGAGCCAGGCAGCAATGAACTGGTTAGGAATTTTCTGACAAAACATTTTTTTTGTTGGAAAATGTTGTTTCATCAAAACTGAAACTGTTTGCAGGAAAGGGTTAGTTTCAACTAATTTCTCAATTAAAAAATTCTTTGGAAAAAAGTTTTGAAATTGTCTAAATGTCCCATTTTGACATTTTCAAAGTGAAAATTTAGTTTTCAAGTTCAAAATGACTTTCATTTAAAAATTGTAGGTAATTTATAATTTTTGATAAATAAAGGTTAATCATTTTTTTTTAAAAGTTGAAATTGAAACAAAATGTTTTCAAAACATTGATTGTGAGTGCACCAGAGCAGTTCTTAAGGCTTAATTACATTCAAAACAAAATGAACTGACAGAATTTTTCACTGAACTGCAGATTGTTTTTCAAAATGGAAGATACAATGAGCATATGTTGAGTGCCTATGTTAGCCTGGCTGGAAGAGAGTATCTGAACAGAAACACAGTGAGGTCACCAAGTGTCTGCATTGTAGCCTCTGTGGCAAATATGGATTTAAATGAACAATTTGGTATAAAAACCACAAAAATGAAATCACCTTAGAGAATGAAGAGGCTAAGATTTTATAGGGTGTGGCAATTGTCAAAGACTGAATGGTGCAGGCAAACGCACTGGACATAATTGTTATAGAAAATAAGACAAACAAGACATTGTTAATTGATATTGCCATACCAGCAGACAGAAACATAAAAGAGAAACAAGAAGAGAATATGACAAAATATGAAGAGATCTGTTGTGAAGTGGAACAATTATGGAAAACTAGAACAAAGACAATCCCAGGGATTATTGATGATCTGTAAGGGTATGAATGAACAGTTTAAATACACGTTAGGAGCACAAGATCTCATGATCAGTGACCTCCAGAAGATGTCTCTCTTAGGCACTGTGAGAATATTCAGGAAATTCAAAGGAGAACGAGTGCCTCTGAGCATTTAAATGCAGGAATTCTGTGGAGGGTTTAATAAAACTGCTGATTACTTAAACTTGCAGAGTCAGTTTGTGGTCAAGATATACTGTGACTTCTGGGCATAAATTTTAGTGCCTTTTTGTGCTTAAAGATCTTATATGTTATGAAAGCTATTTGTTAAAAAAAGTGATATAATAGTGAGGGATTATAATAATAATATATTTTAATATGCTTTGATAGCCAAAGGATTGTCAGGCTATATTGTAAACTTCCATACAGCAACACAAATGCCTTTCTTTGGTTGTCCTATAACCACAGAAAACTTAATTTCCTGAATTTCTGACATAAGAACATAAGAATGGCCATACTCGGTCAGACCAAAGGTCCATCTAGCCCATTATCCTGTCTTCTGACAGTGGCCAATGCTAGGTGCCCCAGAGAGAAAGATCAGAACAGGTGATCATCAAGTCATCCATTCCTGGTTACTCATTCCCAACTTCTGGCAAACAGAGTTCTAAAGAAGAAGCTGCATTACACCACACAATGAGTTCTTACCTAAACAAATGTAAAAGATGTGAACCTGATTCTCCTCCAGTACTTTATATTTAGAAATATCCTTCAACCTTCTAATATCTTGGCCATCCTTAAAACAAGTTACTTCTGATTTGGGATTGCCTGGAAATGTGGATATAAAAAAAAGTGAATAAAAATGTTGATAATAATTGAATGGTTTGTAATCATGACAGGAGCTGGACAATGCAAACTGTGTCATCAGTAAATCTACCTGCTGCTATCTATGTTTATGAGTATATGTGAAGCATGTCAAACCGGGGCTTGGCTCCCTTGGCTAAGGATTATATTTTATTACATTTCTACCCACAAACATGCAAATAATAGAACACTCAAACAGCCACATCAGCAATGTAGAAACATCTTTTATTGCCCATTTTCTTGTCAACAACACAAGTGATTAGACCTTTGTGTTCCATACTGATTTCTCTGTTGGGGAATTCATAAACAGTAGGTGATTCCAGCCTACTTTTGTGATTTTATTGCAAGTTTTATTATATTTGTTTTTGGAGGGGGTTTAAATTCCTAGCTTCTGGACTCATGTTCTTACCTGAAAAATATCAGCTTTTATTAAAAAAACAGACACACATACACACATTTCTAGCCTTCATGACGGTGGAGGAAGCTTGAAAATGTGAATCCCAAAGCTGCAAAAATCAGAAAAAAAAATACCCCTTCCCCCAAATTATTTTAAAAATTCTCCTGATTTTTAAGCCAATCTTATGTTTTTTGGATACATGATTTTTGAATGCTTCTGAATGGCAGTACCACTACTAGCTGGCAGGTGGGGGAGCAATTGGTCTGGCTGTCCAGAGGTCCAAGGAGTGCATTCAGAGCAACCCAGGATTTGTGTTATTTTGTGTTCCTACAGCGCTCTATATTGTGCAGCCATTGTAGGTGAAGTGCTGCTAGGCTCACCAACAGATCTCTGGCTGGCATCTTGTTCTCCCCTTGTTTTTTCTTGGCCATATCTCTTTTTCCTAAAGTGTTAAGAGTCTGTACACACTGTGTGAGCAGAGAGGCACTGCTGAATGCAGGGGGATGATGAGACATGAACACTTGTTGAGAAATTTGATTTGTTTTGACTCATGTTAGCTAACACCGTGTCACACTGTCCAGTGAACAAGATGATTAGATGATAATCTAATCATTTTGCAATACAGGACCTGATAATCTACTGCCTTTCAATCTTGTGCAGTCATTTACACGTGCGCAAAATTAGTGTAACGTTGCTAGATCAGAATGATAGTCACTGGGTCCCCTATTATAGGGCTGGAAGTTGAAACTAGACAATTTCAGACTGGAAACAAGGTGAAAATTTTTCACAGTCAGAGTAAGTAACCACTGGAACAATTTACCAAGGGTTGTGGTGGATTTTCCATCACTAGTAATTTTTAAATCCTGCCTGGAGGTTTTTCTAAAAGATAGGCTCTTGTCCTGGAGGCCAGATGAAACCCACCTTTGGGGAGGCTAGCCCCCTGGCTTCACCCTTCCGCCCAAGGCCCCACCCCTACCCTGCCCCTTCCATCTCCCCTTGCCTGCCGGAACCCCAGGCCCCCAAGCTAGTGCTGTAGCAGGTTTGTCAAGGTCTAGAGGGCCTAGCTACCACTAGAGGGGGACAGAGTGCCACACCTAGCAGGCATGGGTTACACTTACCATATTAGATTGGAGATATATTTATTACATTAGTAGACATTGAAGATCAGATATTTCATAGGTAAGTCAGACATTGCCCTTCTCTGGTACAGCTTGGGAAGTCAAAGTGAATAGAGAGTAACGTGAGCTCTTCAGAAACAACTGAACCCATTATAAATTTGTGACACATGAACCTGAATGTAGAAAACCTGAAACTCCTTTGTCTCCTTTACTGTCCACTTTCACTGTAAACCTTTTTACTTTCTCCATAATTCCATGAAATGATAGACATTTAAAAATGACAATGCCAAGTAATTTAGCCTAACATTTAGTTGTTTTGTTCCATCCATGGCTTTCTGCAGGTCAACAATAATGGCTCACTGAAACAGAGAAGTTATACAGCAAATAGACTGTGTTTCCAGCTGTGATGAATAACTTGAAATTATCACCTTAAATATTTCTTTTCAAGAACTACACTTATGTACTCTTCTCAAAATTCAGCCATCTACTAATTGTTGTAGCTATACAATGTTTTTAAAGGTACATTTTTATTATTAGTTGTATTACAGTAGAGCATAGAAGCCCTAACTGAGATCAGGACCTCAGTGTATAAACATATAGTACAGTGGTTCTCAACCTGAGGCCATGGGCCGCATGCGGCCCAATTAGCACACAGCTGCAGCTCAGCTGTGTGCTAAAGGGTGGTGGGTAAAGGGCTTGGGCTGCCACGCAGTGAGGTCCAGGTTCAGGGCTGCCACCTGGCCCTGCACAGCAGGGTCCAGGGTTCGGGCTGCCACCTGGCCCCACACAACAAAGATCAGCTTTGGGGTTGGGCTGCTGCCTAGCCCACACACAGTAGGGTCTGGAATCAGGGCTGCTGCCTGGCCCCACACAGCAAGGTCTGGGGTCGGGGCTGCCACCCTGACCCATACATTGGGGTCAGGTTGGCGGCAAGGTCGGGTTGGGGCTGCTGCCCGGCCCCACACAACAGGGTCTAACTACAGTACCTACTATGCTATTTATCTTTGGTAGTTATAAAACATTATACGTAATTTTCAACATGGCTTGGTCAAAGGGGTCCTCATGATAATAATCATATTACTAGAAAATATGTTCAGGATGTGGGCTTCTTCTTACAAATGTTTGTTTATTATGTTTCAGGAACTAATGTTATTGTTGTGATAGCACCATCAGTGTGCATTGGCAGTTTATGGGCAAAATAAAAAAAGATAAAAGACCTGTTCTGTACCACTGACTCATAGATTCCAAGGCCAAAAGAGACCATTGTAATAATCTAGTCTGACCTCCTGTATAATACAGGCCATAGAGCTTCCTCAACGTAATTCCTACTGCAGATCTTTTAGAAAAACATCCAATCTTCAATTAAAAATTGCCAGTGATGGAGAATCCACCATAGAATCATAGAATATCAGGGTTGGAAGGGACCTCAGGAGGTCATATAGTCCAACCCCCTGCTCAAAGCAGGACCAATCCCCAACTAAATTATCCCAGCCAGGGCTTTGTCAAGCAATGTTGAATAGAGGGGAATGATCATGTCCCTCGATCTGCTGGCAATGCCCCTACTTATAGAGCCCAAAATGTCGTTAGCCTTCTTGGCAACAAGGGCATACTGATGACTCATATCTAGTTTCTCATCCACTGTAACCCCTAGGTCCTGTTCTGTAGAACTGCTGCCTAGCCATTCAGTCCCTAGTCTGTAGCAGTGCATGGGATTCTTCTGTCCTAAGTGCAGGACTCTGCACTTGTCCTTGTTGAACCTCATCAGATTTCTTTTGGTCCAATCCTCTAATTTGTCTCAGTCCCTCTGTATCCTATCCCTATCCTCCAGCGTATCTACCTCTCCTCCCACTTTAGTGTCACCATGATCATTGGTGAATTGTTCCAATGGCTAATTATGCTCATTGTTAAAAATGTACACCTTATTTCTAGTCTGAATTTGTCTAGCTTCAACTTCCAGCCATTGGTTCCTGTTTGTAATACCTTTCTCTACTAGATTGAACAACCCATTTTCAAATATTTGTTCCCCCTGTAGGTACTTAGAGACTATAATCAAATCATCCTTCCATCTTCTCTTTGTAAGACTCAAGGAGCTCAACCTATTTAGCTTATAGTATAAGACGTGTTTGCTAATCCTTTAATCATTCTCATGGCTCTTGTTTTAGCCCTCTCCAATTTATCAACATCCTTATTGAATTGTGGATAACAGAACTGGACACAGTATTTCAGCAGTGGTTGTACCATGACTAAAGTCTCTCTTTGAAGGCTCTTCCAATCCTAAGGCCCTGATCCTAAGCGCATGCTTAACTTAAGCACGTATGTACTTAAGCACATTAGTTGCCCCACTGACTTCAAAGGGCTGACTCGCGTGTAAGTATTTGAAGGATCAGAGCCTAAATGTAGAGCAGAAGATAAAGCAGACAAGTTGAGTGAAGATAGTACTGGGCTTTTAGTGCTGCTGTTTTTCTTGATGAGGTCTGGTAAGAAACCATTCTGCAAGGTACAGGGAATTGAGGGTGTTAGGTACCTTGCAGTAGGCTACAACTCTGTGCCTGATCAGACTCTTGCAGTCAATTATTACTGCATTTTTAATGTTACAATGAAAAAAAATAGAATGGATAGGACTGATGAAAGACGTGAGTTTTAGGACAAGAATCGGATAAAGATAGAGTGGTTACTAGACCTACAATATAAGGAAAGTTTTCAGAGTAGCAGCCGTGTTAGTCTGTATTCGCAAAAAGAAAAGGAGTACTTGTGGCACCTTAGAGACTAACAAATTTATTAGAGCATAAGCTTTCGTGAGCTACAGCTCATCCGATGAAGTGAGCTGTAGCTCACGAAAGCTTATGCTCTAATAAATTTGTTAGTCTCTAAGGTGCCACAAGTACTCCTTTTCTTTTTGCAAATATAAGGAAAGTGTATCCAATGATTTGGGCAGTATGGAAGAAAGTAAATTATACAGAAGAATAAACATGCTATGTTGTTTTAGGTACACAGCACAGTTATTTTATACACAACTAAAGGTGCACATTTGCATTTTTCAAGGCCTGATCCAAACTCCATTAAAATCAATGGGAATCTTTCCATCAACTTTAATGGATCTTGCATCAGGTCCTCAATTTGTTAAATGTCTCTTCTTGTGTTCTTACAATGGGAGAATAGCCAAATGACACCAATGCATTTCCGTTTATATGTTTATATTTTATAAATCTTTCCTTTGAAAAAAATTACATTTACAAAATGTATCATTTTAAGAATAGAACTTTGATTTAAATATATTATATGCCACAGTGCTAGAAGGCAAACTTAGCAGCAACAGAACATGTGTTTCCTTATAGTGGGATAGATGCTGATTGTGCCATTCTGTAAGAATGATTTATAATAAACAATAGCATGCAAATAACCAGCAAAATCAGCTAAGAGAAAACCTTATTATTTATAGCCATATGATAACCTTATTTAAATTATTTATAATTCTCCCCAGCATACTTTTCATAGCTAGGAATAAAGGAATAGGTAATTTAAATGTAAATCTGTTATTCTATTTTACATAAAGAAACATTTTTTACATAATCGCAAAAAAAAATCACCCAACCTAATTTTTGTCTCTTATCCTTCACAATGTACAAAAGGCTAACAGAACCAGTATTCCCATTTAAGGTGTCTTCCTGATTCCTTTTAGAAACATTTGAGTTGTTAGCTAATCTTTTAAAATAACTTACTTATAACTTTGTAAATTACATTGGGGTAGATCTATCAATCTATCTATCTAATTGGTTTTATATCGCTTCCCATCCCATCACTGAATGTCTTATACAAAAAATTCATAGCAATAGCAAAGGTCTTACTGGATTTCATGGAATCTTTGACATGTCTCCCATTTGGGGGTTACAACTCTGCTTTTGTTTTTGGGGTGTTTTAAAATTAATTTCCTCTGCTTTTTTCTCAAGGGTTTGGTGTTAGAAGGGGTGAGGATTTCAGTTTTCAAAGTGTCATTGTCATGGCGAAAGGCTTTGGTCTCTTCCGGTGATTTTGGTGAAAAGGGTGGATGGTGCTTTTAATACACAGCTGTCCAGAAAACCACTTCCCAAAGGGAGGTTGGGAAGAGATTATGTTACTGGGTGGCACAATCCTTCCGCCTGTGTGTCTGAGAGGGAGCGACAGAGAAAGAGAGATAGAGAGAGATACATCTTGCTCCCCCATTGTGCCTGCCCCACTGGCTAAAACCCATTCTCGGGGCAATATAGGTGGGGGCTCTATTGTTTGTCCCTAAATTGAAAGGCTATGATTCCATCTTCCTCAACTCTCTGCATAGTTCCTTTTCACTCCATCCATTTCCTCAGGATGTGCACAGGAAACAAAATTTGGCTATATGAAAATTGGAGGAAACTCTACAGTTTACTACTGGATCCTTGCTTGTAACAACAGATTGTTCTCCAGTCAGCTGGCCATGCTTAGAGGTGTTATGCTGGGAGTTGAAATAAACCTCACTGAAACATAACCACAACTCTTCACTCAGATAAATGTAAAAACAAAACAAAACAATTAAGATCCTTTATGGAATAGGATAGTAGCCACCATCCGAAATACAGGTTATGCAGGGGCAGTCAGCAATGTGAGCTATGCGGGTAGGGGTGGAGGGGTTTTCACCTGGCGCTGGGTATTATTTATAGTGTTGTGAGTAAGAGACAGAAGCAGCAAAAATATGACAGAAGCACACAGAGCACACATTAAGGGAGCCCCAGCAATAACCTGAGAAACATTAGTAGTGTGACTCTAAAAGCTAAGAGGGAATGCTTTTGGGTAGAGTGCTGGCTAGAAAGAGACATGGAACTGTGAGCAAACTAAAATAAAATGTTTCCTGCTGTTTGATCCCTAATGTGTTCAGGGAAGCATGACTTTACATACATTCTTCATAAATAAACAGAGAAATGCCTGACTCCATCATCAATTTCTCCTATCAGAAACAACTCACGCCCCCCCCCCAAATTTCTCTAACCACTTGGGCCAAAAGGGGTAACAAAAGATAAAATAATTTGTTTTTTGCTGCCACCAAATTTACTCTTCTTTTTTATGATTTTGACTCACTATGGCTAATGGTTGTCTCCTTAGCTATCTCTTTGAATATCAAGTAGCATTCTTTAAGGGTGGTAACGTTAGAGTACATCTCCCCTTTATTATATTACTACAGGTGTTTAAAACTAAGCAGTCTTCACTAGGTGTGAGAATAAGAGATGGAAAATAAACTTATTTCCAAGATTAATGTACTCCTGAGATATAAGGTGTCAAAATGGAAGAGACAACTTGAAACCAACTTTTAAACATAAATATCAATAATAAGTGCCAGCAGAATGGTTCTTGGAACACAAGTATGGCTCCACTCTCCTCCTCAGGTGCAGCTTTTAACAGCAGAACTGCATGAGAAATTGATTTTTCGTTTTGTGGGAAATTCATGAACTTTGAACTTTGTTCTCATTCTGAAATGGAGCAAAAGCAAAATGCATTGAAATTTCCCACAAAACAAAATTCTGAAAAAAACATTAGTTTGGGGTCAACCAAAATATTTTGTTTCAATAAACTCAAAAAGTTTCATTCTGATTAGAACTTGTTTTATATAACATAATGTAATAATATATAATTAATACATAATTGAAATGCAAAGTCCTTTTGAAACATTAAAAAGTTCTTTTGAAAAAAGGGTTGGAACAGAATTTTTCAACCTTATCAAAATGCTTTCTGCTGATCAGTGTTTTCCAACAGAAAAATGTTTCATTGGAAAATTTCCTACCAGCTGTACTCATCAGTACAGGAAGATTTTACCCCCAGAATGCAGTAGGGTTCCTACATTCCTCAGAGCTAGCACCTTTTAAATGGTAAATAAGATCTCCCAGGCAACAAAAACTAGACTCTTAAAACTAGACTCTTGGGATCTGTCAGGATTGATCACCTTCAGCTGAACCTGAGGACTAGCCCAGTCAAGTCACCAGGCTGATTAATGAGATCATCTGGATTGGCTGAAGGGAGCCAGCAGGCCTGCTTTTAAGATCAGCGGCAGCAGTGGGTTGCTAGCTCCTTGATACTTCTACCTGAAACTGTAGTTATCTTCTACCCCCACCCCCTGCCTAAGTTTTATTTGGTTCCTGACTCTGGCTCCAACTCTGGGCTTGGCTTCCTGGTTTCTAGCTCCTGGCCCCCCTCAGTCTGGGTTATAAACCACTAAGCCATACTGCTGGCACCCAGACTCTTGGCAGGATGCACTTAAACTTTGTCCTGAATGCTGAATTCAGATAAACACCATGAAAAATACTTGTATTAAAACAAAGATTATATGGCAGTTTGCAAAGTCTGATCTTAGATAGGTTAAATTAAAAGTTTACATAGTTCCTGTCCCTAGGAGTTTACATTCTTATGGTTTTATGTGTGTAGACTGCCTAGCACAATGGGTCCTGGTCTTCAACTGGGGTGCCTAGGCACTATTGTAATACAAATAATAAAATCACAATATTATCTTAATGGGATTGTGATCAAACTAAAAAACAAAGGTAGTATATTTTGAGAATGCTTGATACTCACTATATTAACATTTTATTAAGTCAATGAAATGTGTTCCAGACAGATATTTTTAAATTGTCAACATTTGCACCAAATGTTCTCCTCCATAATCAGGTTAATTTATATATGTATAGCATTTTGCTTCCCAATAGACAATTATTCCTGTATGGTAATTAGTGATGCTTGTGGCATATAAATCATTTTCTAGCAAACCCTTCCTGCAGTGTCTATATTCAACACAACGCCTAGTACAAAGGAATCACCAGAACTAGGATTAATTCCTTAGTTGTGACAAAAAGAAAAGGAGTACTTGTGGCACCTTAGAGACTAACAAATTTATTGGAGCATAAGCTTTCGTGAGCTACAGCTCACTTCAAAGTGAGCTGTAGCTCACGAAAGCTTATGCTCCAATAAATTTGTTAGTTTCTAAGGTGCCACAAGTACTCCTTTTCTTTTTGCGAATACAGACTAATACGACTGCTACTCTGAAACCTGTTAGTTGTTACAGGAATAAATGACTGTCTGTGCTTTAATTAAAGAAGACCTAATGTAAAGTAAGCAATCACAGCAGCAGCCCTTAATGCTGATCCTGTCTTAATCTATTTTTAAATGTTTATCAAGTAACAGTATCTGACACTCTCAACACATGCAATTTCTTGAGTCTAGTTTTATAGATATATGCTAACAAAATGATCATATTATTTTCTGAGTTTTCACGTAGTGAATAGGAAAAACGCAATAGGCAAATAATGCAATATTTACTTAGAAAAGAGGTATTGAATATCTCTGCCCCTCTAGTATAGATAATAAGCTTTTCAGGGCATGAACCTTGCCTTTTTATGCATTTTAGAAATCTCCTTTGTCCCACTGAAATCAAAGGGAATTTATTTGGGTCAGGACTTTGGGAGTTGGCCCAAAATATTGGGAAAAATAAAAAGTGCTAACAAAATTTAGCAAGCTAAACAGAAATTATTAAACATTAGCACAAGCAAACAACAAACAACAGTTCCTGTATTTAAGCAATATAAACTACTGTACAAATGGATTCCACAAAGAATAAATAACTTTTCTGGGTTTTTTTTATGACCACATGCTCTATTTTAGCAACCTCAGGTAAACAACCTAATTTCTGAAACTGTAAATGTGTGTACTTACACTTGTAAATATGTGTACTTACACAGGGCTTGATCCTATGGTATAAGAAAATTTGACAAATAGAGTATCTGTTTGATCCACAGTGCTGAGGTTAGTTGAAAATTTCAGTGTTGGTTGGCTGGGTCTGATCATAATGCAGTGTGTGTTTTTAAGAGAGTCTATTTCATCATACTGCAGCAGGTGCCTCTTCCCAGGGTAATTTTGGAAGGAGAGTAGTGGCAAGGCAAGGAATTTCCCCACGGACTTCAGTGGGATCAGGACTTGATCTAAAGTTTTCATGCTAAGGTACTGGGTTGCTTTTAGAATCGCTTAAACATGTGCTTAAGTGCTTTGCTAAGTATGGATGCTTAAAAGTTAAGCACATACTTAGATGCTTTGCTGAACCATGAAAGTGTCCCTAGTCTGTGATGAATCCATAGAGGTTGTTATGTGATGTAGGTGGCATTGATGTCACTGAGCTCTCTCAGAAACTGTGGTAGATTAAATTGGAAATACTCCCAATTTCTCAATTTTAGTACATTGAGAAAACTCCAGGGACTAGCTGTTTCAAGTTACAAAGGACAAAACAGCTGCTGCAAGTATTCACATTCATATAAAACTGAACATCTGTACATTTACCCGTAACAGGTGGGCTAAAAAAGCAAAGGAGGTCTGGTGAATTTTAACAATCACAAAAAATTCACACCCTTCAAACGATGATTAACGAAATGATTATAACGAGATAACTGGCTCTGGGGATGAGGGAAAACAGTGGACGTGTTATTCCTTGACTTTAGAAAATCTTTTGATATGGTCTCCCACAGTATTCTTGACAGCGAGTTAAAGAAGTATGGGCTGGATGAATGGACTATAAGGTGGATAGAAAGCTGGCTAGAGCATCACTACTCAACAGGTAGTGATCAATGGCTCCATGTCTAGTTGGCAGCCAGTATCAAGTGGAGTGCCCCAAGGGTCGGTCCTGGGGCCGGTTTTGTTCAATATCTTCATTAATGATCTGGAGGATGGCGTGGACGGCACCCTCAGCAAGTTTGCAGCTGACACTAAACTGGGAGGAGTGGTAGATACACTGGAGGGTAGGGATAGGATACAGAGGGACCTAGACAAATTGGAGGATTGGGCCAAAAGAAATCTGATGAGGTTCAACAAGGACAAGTGCAGAGTCCTGTACTTAGGACGGAAGAATCCCATGCACTGCTACAGACTAGGGACTGAATGGCTAGGCAGCAATTCTGCAGAACAGGACCTAGGGGTTACAGTGGACAAGAAGCTGGATATGAGTCATCAGTGTGCACTTGTTGCAAAAAAAGCTAACATTTTGGGCTGTATAAGTAGGGGCATTGCCAGCAGATCGACATGATCATTCCCCTCTATTCAACATTGGTGAGGCCTCATCTGGAGTACTGTGTCCAGTTTTGGGCCCCACACTACAAGAAGGATGTGGAAAAATTGGAAAGAGTCCAGCGGAGGGCAACAAAAATGATTAGGGGGCTGGAGCACGTGACTTATGAGGAGAGGCTGAGGGAACTGGGACTGTTTAGTCTGCGGAAGAGAAGAATGAGGGAGCATTTGATAGCTGCTTTCAACTACCTGAAAGGGGGTTCCAAAGAGGATGGCTGTAGACTGTTCTCAGTGGTACCAGATGACAGACAAGGAGTAATGGTCTCAAGTTGTAGTGGGGGAGGTTTAGGTTGGATGTTGGAAAAAACTTTTTCACTAGGGTGGTAGTTAAGCACTGGAATGGGTTACCTAGGGAGGTGGTGGAATCTTCTTCCTTAGAGGTTTTCAGGGTCAGGCTTGACAAAGCCCTGGCTGGAATGATTTAGTTGGGGATTGGTCCTGCTTTGAGCAGGGGGTTGGACTAGATGACCTCCTAAGATGACCCTTCCAACCCTGATATTCTATGATTCTAACTGATACATTATTTTTTGAATCTGGCCCTAATCCTGCAATGAGTGCCACAAAGGCAGACCCTGTCCCTAGGAGGAGCCCAGTGGAATTTGATGAGGCTCCACATTGCCTTAGGGCTCTGCACAGAGTTGAGAGGCTTGTTTCTATGCCCATTTTATTCTTGACTATTCTGCTGAGACTTCTGCTGTGACTCTGGCTACAGAGTGGTCTCTAAGGCTTTGTCTACACTACAGAGTTTTGTCAACAAAAGGCAGATTTTGTCAACAAAACAGGGAATGCGTACACATTACAATGTGACTTTTGTTGGCAAAAAAGCTTTGTTTTGCCGACAAAATACAACAAGAGACATAAGACTTTCTGCACAAAATTTTTGTTGACAAAGTGCCAGTGTAGACACGCTGCTGGATTTTATCATTCTAAGTGGTCTCCAGGAGGTGTCCCATAATGCCCAATCTGACCACTCTGGTCAGTGGTTTGAACTCCATTTCCCTGCAGCTAGGTAAACAACCATCCGCCCATCCCTATTAGAAGCCCCAGGAATTTTTGAAATTCCATTTCCTCTTGGCTCAGCGTGGAGAGGTCTCATTGAATCTTTCCAAGTGACCATGGCAGGTTATCGCAGCAAACGCTGTCCTGCTTGGACCACTGTGGAGTTGCTGGATCTGATCAGTATATGGAAAGAGGAGGCTGTGAAGTCTCAGCTGTGCTTGAGCCATAGGAATTTTGATACCTACAGGCAGATCTCTCGAGGCGTGTGCGAAAAGGGCTATGATCAGGACACGCTGCAGTGTAGAGTGAAGATAAAGGAGCAGAGGCAGACGTACTATAAAGCGAGGAAGGCAAGCCGTCGCTCCGGTGCTGCACCTAAAAGCTACTGGTTCTATGAGGAGCTGGACACTATCCTTTGTAGCTGTCCCACCTCCACTGCCAGGAGCCCCGTGGATACTTCGGCAGGCCTGGAGGTGGCGGAAAGATGACCTAACCTGGAGGATGAAGTCATTGATGTAGAGGTGGAGTTATACGACAATGTGGAGCTCCGGTGGGGCAGGCAGCCAGGAACTGTTCAGCACGGAGTTGTCCAGCCAGTCTCAGCAGTTGCTCTCTGCCAAGCAAGAAGCAGGAGAGGAGATGCTTGGTAAGTGCAGGGCTGGTGCAAGGATGTTTCGCGCCCTAGGTGGAACTTCCACCTTACGCCCGCCTCCCCCACCCCAGTCCTGCAGCCGCTCCCTGCCTCCCCTCGACCTGAGGCGCCCCCCCGTGGCAGCTCCGTGCCCCCCCTCTGCCCTGAGGCACCCCCTCCACGGCAGCCCCTTACCGCCCCCTCCCTCCATATCTCCCTCCCCTCAGCCCAGGGAGCCAAGCGGCAACTCGCCGCCACTCCCTCCCTCAGCCTGGGGAGCTGTGCGGCAGCTCCCCACTGCCCCATCCCTCAGCCCGGGGAGCCGCATGCGGCAACTCCCTGCCCCAGCTCACCTCTGCCTCCTCCCCGAGCATGCTGCCGCTTATCCCGCCTCCCAGGCTTGCGGCGCCAATCAGCTGTTTGGCACACAAGCCTGGGAGGGAGAGAAGCAGAGCGGGGTGGCATGCTCAGGGGAGGAGACGGAGCAGAGGTGAGCTGGGGTGGGGCGGGGAGCGGTTCTCCTGTGCGCCGCCCTCTCCCTTCCCGTTACTTGGTGCAAGCGGCCCTTCCCGCGCCTCCTGCCCCAGCTTACCTCTGCTTCACCGCCTCCCCAGAGCGCGCTTTTGGCCGCCCCAACCACTTGGTGCCCTAGGCGACTGCCTAGTTCGCCTAGTGGTTGCACCAGCCCTGGGTAAGTGGCTGTGGTTTGTGTAGTTCAGAGGTGGGTTCAGGCTATAGAAATGTACAAGGCCGGCTGTGTTTCTGTGTGCTAGACATTTGCCCATGCAGCTAATCATCACGGAGGAACAGGGTGTTGATGCACATCATGATATCACGGGAATCCTCCTGAGAGATCTCTAGGAAAGTTTCCTGGAAGTACTTGGCAATCCTCTGCTGAAAATTCCTTGGCAGAGCTGCTTTGTGTCTTCCCCCATTGCAGGAACCTTTCCTGTGACATTCGGCAATCACTTGTGCAGGGACCAAAGCGGCACACAGGTGAGCAGCATAGGGACCCGGGTGGAAGCCACAAGCATGTGATGTACCCTTGCTTCTCTGCTTACCCTCAGCGGTGAGATATCTGGTACAATGACGCCGCCTTCATGTCTTCATGACAGTTATCAGTGCATAGGAGAGCAGTGCGGAATCCATCCCTCTCACAAAGATGCTCGGGTGCACAGCAAACAAGGACCATTGAAAAATGTCATGCAAATAAGCCAGAAGCCCATGGAATGCTGGGACAGAAAGCAATGCATCATAGCACATTGAGCCCAGTCCGAAGATGCGCAGCGATCCGCTCCGCCTTCCCACAACACCTAGACGCAGAAGGTGTAGAGCTGGACTGTGGGATAGGTACCCACAGTGCATTGCTCACACGGTCAATGATAGTGCCCCAACTCTGCCAACAGAGGGCGTGAGTGTGAACATGACATGCCAATTATTATTATAGCGATTTTTGAGTGTCAACATCTGTAGTGTAAACAAGGCCTAAATCAGGCAGTTAGGTAGCTAAGTATATAGCTAGTCCTCTCTCAGAATGCCTAGACTTTGTGTAAAACCTAGGCTGGAGTCTCTGATAACAATCTTTTTCTTGGTTGTTATATAAGCATGGTCTAAAGGGAATGTTCACTGGAACTTACAACTACCATCAAGGGTGTCAATTAGTATCAACAAAAAAGAAAAGGAGTACTTGTGGCACCTTAGAGACTAACAAATTTATTTGAGCATAAGCTTTCATGATCTACAGCTCACTTCATCGGATGCATTTGGTGGAAAATACAGTAGGGAGATTTATATACACACACAGAGAACATGAAACAATGGATTTTATCATACAAACTGTAAAGAGAGTGATCACTTAAGATGAGCTATTACCAGCAGGAAGGAGGGGAGGAAGGAGGAAAACCTTTTGTGGTGATAATCAAGGTGAGCCATTTCCAGCAGTTAACAAGAACGTCTGAGGAACAGTAGGGGTGGGGGGTGCGGGGGAGAAATAACATGGGGAAATAGCTTTACTTTATGTAATGACCCATCCACTCCCAGTCTCTATTCAAGCCTAAGTTAATTGTATCCAGTTTGCAAATTAATTCCAATTCAGCACTCTCTCACTGGAGTTTGTTTCTGAAGTTTTTTTTGTTGAAGGATAGCCACTCTCAGGTCTGTAATCGAGTGACCAGAGAGATTGAAGTATTCTCCAACTGGTTTTTGAATGTTATAATTCTTGATGTCTGATTTGTGTCCATTTATTCTTTTATGTAGAGACTGTCCAGTGTGACCAATGTACATGGCAGAGGGGCATTACTGGCACATGATGGCATATATCACATTGGTAGATGCACAGGTGAACGAGCCTCTGATAGTGTGGCTGATGTGCTTAGGCCCTATGATAACGTTCCCTGAATAGATATGTGGACAGAATTGGCAATGGGCTTTGTTGCAAGGATAGGTTCCTGGGTTAGTGGTTCTGTTGTGTGGTGTGTGGTTGCTGGTGAGTATTTGCTTCAGGTTGGGGGGCTGTCTGTAAGCAAGGACTGGCCTGTCTCCCAAGATCTGTGAGAGTGATGCGTCGTTCTTCAGGATAGGTTGTAGATCCTTGATGATGCGTTGGAGAGGTTTTAGTTGGGGGCTGAAGGTGATGGCTAGTGGCGTTCTGTTCTTTTCTTTGTTGGGCCTGTCCTGTAGTAGGTGACTTCTGGGTACTCTTCTGGCTCTGTCAATCTGTTTCTTCACTTCAGCAGGTGGGTATTGTAGTTGTAAGAATGCATGATAGAGATCTTGTAGGTGTTTGTCTCTGTCTGAGGGGTTGGAGCAAATGTGGTTATATCGTAGAGCTTGGCTGCATACAATGGATCGTGTGGTGGGATCTGGATGAAAGCTAGAGGCATGTAGGCAAGCATAGCGGTCAGTAGGTTTCCAATATAGGGTGGTGTTTATGTGACCATCGCTTATTAGCACCATAGTGTCCAGGAAGTGGATCTCTTGTGTGGACTGGTCCAGGCTGAGGTTGATGGTGGGATGGAAATTGTTGAATCATGATGGAATTCCTCAAGGGCTTCTTTTCCATGGGTCCAGATGATGAAGATGTCATCAATGTAGCGCAAGTAGAGTAGGGGCATTAGGGGACGAGAGCTGAGGAAGCGTTGTTCTAAGTCAGCCATAAAAATGTTGGCATACTGTGGGGCCATGCAGGTACCCATCACAGTGCCGCTGATTTGAAGGTATACATTGTCCCCAAATGTGAAATAGTTATGGGTGAGGACAAAGTCACAAAGTTCAGCCACCAGGTTAGCCGTGACATTATCGGGGATACTGTTCCTGATGGCTTGTAGTCCATCTTTGTGTGGAATGTTGGTGTAGAGGGCTTCTACATCCATAGTGGCTAGGATGGTGTTTTTAGGAAGATCACCAATGGATTGTAGCTTCCTCAGGAAGTCAGTGGTGTCTCGAAGATAGCTGGGAGTACTGGTGGCGTAGGGCCTGAGGAGGGAGTCTACATAGCCAGACAATCCTGCTGTCAGGGAGCCAATGCCTGAGATGATGGGGCGTCCGGGATTTCCAGGTTTATGGATCTTGGGTAGCAGATAGAATATCCCAGGTCGGGGGTTCCAGGGATGTGTCTGTGCGGATTTGTTCTTGTGCTTTTTCAGGGAGTTTCTTGAGCAAATGCTGTAGTTTCTTTTGGTAACCCTCAGTGGGATCAGAGGGTAATGGCTTGTAGAAAGTGGTGTTGGAGAGCTGCCTAGTAGCCTCTTGTTCATATTCCGACCTATTCATGATGACGACAGCACCTCCTTTATCAGCCTTTTTGATTATGATGTCAGAGTTGTTTCTGAGGCTGTGGATGGCACTGTGTTCTGGGGTTACGGGGCAAGTGATGCTGCTTTTCCACAATTTCAGCCTGTGCACATCGGCGGAAGCACTCTATGTAGAAGTCCAGTCTATTATTTTGATCTTCAGGAGCAGTTGTTTTTGTTATCAGGTCAATCATTGTTGAGTAGAAACTGGACTGAGACATATCAAACTCACTTCAAGGCCATGAAGGAGCTGTCAGGTAGTAAAGACTTACATACGCTGCCCATTAACTATATTTTACAGCATGGTGTCTGAAGATTGACAATTTAGAAAAAATAACTTTTAGATGAAGTGCCTACTGTAGGGGTAACACAATAAACAACTTTGAAAGCAACCTACTACAAATATTAATCATACGGAATGTAAATAACCACAATGTATAATGAAGTCCTCCTCCTCCTAAGCAGATATTTGCATATGAATGTACCTTAATATCCTGGATGAAATCCAGGCTACATTAACTTTAATAGGGTCAGGATTTCATCCCCTGGTGCCTTTACTAAAACGGGGAAAAAAGGCTCTAAAAACTGGAGGTTCTGCTTAAGCTTCTTTTGCGGGGGAAGAATGCTGGGGGAACAGAAGGCACAGCTGGAAGTGATTAAGCACTGAAACCAACAAAAACCTAACATGCCAGCATTATACATCCTACAACAGCCAGCCACAGGCATGGGCACACTGCCCCTTTTCATGAAAGGTGCTCTATTATAATGCTCACCCTTTCTCAGAGTGGTCATTGCTGCACATGCTACTGCTAAAGAGAACACAAACACCATCAAGTAGGAGAGGAATGCCAATATTCAGTAAAACAACATACAGGAAAAATTCCCACAATCTGACATAAATCTGGAGGTTAACAAAAGGGGTTTAAAAGGGTCAGTTTTAATTATTTATTGATTAAGTATCTGCAGTGATCTTGGCACTGTACAAGACACATAAATGGAGGCATTTGGATATCCAGAGGATAGGGTTAGCTTGGAAATTAAAAAGAAAAATTTTAACTGAGGATACCTTATGCAAAAAATTCCCAGGGTTGGTGCCTGAAGTTTGAAAATCTCCCCTTAGGATGTCTAAGGAACAAATGACCATTAGGGCCTGCTCTCCCATAGACAGTAATTGGGAGTTAGCTACTTAGTTGCCATTTGTGCCTTTGAAAATCTCTGTAAACATATATTTAGGCATCTAAGTAAAAGTGGCTTGGTTTTCAGGGGAGTAAAGGTGCTGGGTATACTCAGCTGTCTCTCTTGGTTACAGCACATCACTGGGAAGGCTCCTGTGTTTCCTGGCTTTACCAGTAGATCATTACATGTCACCAGCAAGTCAAGCCACTTGTCATGTCTTTACCTCAGTTTAACATGTCACATTGGTTTAAAAAAAGGTACAATGAGGCTTATAAACCACATTGCGCTCCTGAGATAGAAAGTAATATTGAAGAACAAAGAATTGTTATTTAACAATTCAGTAATCTTGCTTTCAGATTAGTAGTGTTTCAAGGAAAACAAAATGTGAACAAATGAGAATCAGAGTACATGGCGCTGGCTAAAATCATCCAATTTGAGTGCCTACAGTTAGCGACCTAACTACATATTTAGGCACCTCAATAGGTGGCCTGATTTTCATAGGTGCTGAATACCCATTGAAGTCAATGGGAGCTGCAGGTGCTGCTAGGGATCTTTGAAAATCAGGTCACTTATTTAGGTGACTAACTTTAGGCACCCAAGTTTGAAAACTTGGCGATTGATTGAAATAGATGGTAAAATACAGAGAGTTTATTTTTAAGTGATTGAAACAAATCACTGGCAATCTATATAGATAAGCATCCTCTGGGCAGCCTCTGACAGTGGGTCTCCCCTGGCATACAGAATTCAACTTGAAGTTGGTTAAACTCATGTTTAATTGTTAGTCACCCGTCCTAAAAGTGAGGCCCCAGGAGTGTAAATGATTTATTGTCTGAAATATAAAGCTAATTTTGCCTATTTTAAAGACCAGGTTGACTCTCCCCTTTCTGTTTCGTTTTTCATAAGAAAGCCTTTCCCCATGTCTAGGTACCTTCAGCTTCATCATGACAAAGGGCAGGGCCAGTAGCTGCTTCTATTTGCAGCAGGCCTAAGCAGAGCAGGAATGGGGACATAGATGCATCTGAGCCTCCCACCCTCAAACTTTGCTTCTAGGCTTTTGTTGTTTCCTAATGAGCATAACAAAAACCTTGATGGTTTCGTTATTTCCCTTTCACTTGTTAGAACAGCTGAAGTTTTCATTCACAGATTAAAATTACAGTTTAATGTTTCTAGAATAAAAAAACTTCCAAATCACCGAATCATAGAATATTAGGGTTGGAAAAGACCTCAGGAGGTCATCTAGTTCAATCCCCTGGAGTTTAGCCTGAGGGGATGCCCGTCCTTCCCAACCCTCAGCCTAATGATCCATACTCCATGGGGTGGGTGGGGGGGAACGGGGGTGTCTCTGACTACTACAATAATTTAGCGACTTGGTGGCCTGGGTAGTACTGAGAGGAGTTGGGATATGGGGCGGGGAGGATCAGGCTGAGGTGAACAGGGAGTGGGGAGCCATTCCAGGGTCTGGCTGAACTGAGGTGAGTGGTTGTGGGGGAGCCATAGCAGAGTGAGGCTTTAGCAAGGGACAGGCCAGGCCAGGGTGAAAGAGAGGGGCAGTCATGCCATGGCTAGAGGGAGGGAAGGGCTGTGGGGAGCTGGGAGGCACCGCTGGGTGAGGACCACGATAAGGGGCTTTGGGGGGGCAGGCACAGAGACCAGGTAGTCATGCAGGGCAAGGGAGATGAGGGCTGGCACAGTGAGTGGGGGGAAGAGCAGGGTCAAGCTGAGGTGAGATGAAGCGGGGGGGGACCCCGGTAGGATCGGACTTTCGGAAGGGCTGGCACAGACATGTCTGGGGGGACCAGAGGCCGGGGCACAGAGCCGAAGGGGCTGACAGAGTAAAGAGGAGCCTCAGCCCGCGGAGCTTGAAGTGAGGCGAGGGGCTGGCCCGGGAAACGGGCCGCAGGGCGAGGGGCGAGGACAGACGAGACCCAGCAGCTCCCTGCTCGCCCGGCGGGTTGTTGCTGGGGCGGGAATCTCCGGCTCGCTCCTTCCGGGTGCAGGCGCCGCCTCCGCCCCGTTCCCGGAGCCGGAGGCGCGGGGGAGGTTCAGAAGCGCTCCCGGGGCGGCTCGCTGGGGTCTCTGCTCCCCACGATGTCGGTCTCGCCCGTGGCCCCGCTGGGGTCGCTGCCCATTAACCTGCTCAGGGAGCCGCTGCTCCGGCGGCTCAGTGGCGTGCTGGACCGCGCCGCGCCGGGCAGGGGCTGGAGAGACTTGGCGCAGCGAGCCGGGAGCCACGGCAGGGTCAAGCTCAGGTGAGGGCAGCCCCCGGGGGCGCCGAGGCAGCGGCAGGCGGGGGGCAGGAGCCGCGGGGTGCCTGGCGCGGAGGAGCCCCGGCGGGGAGGGTCTGGCGCCGGGCGGGGGAGAGGCACATGGGGCAGGCTCAGGTGAAACGAGCAGCCGGCGGGAGCCTGGCACAGGGGGCAGGTGAGGGTGCGGCTGGGGGTCCTGGCACAGGGAGGGGAGAGCCCTGGGGGGGGCAGGTGAGGGTGTGGCTGGGGGTCCTTGCACAGGGAGGAGAGAGCCCTGGGGGGGGCAGGTGAGGGTGCGGCTGGGGGTCCTGGCACAGGGAGGGGAGAGCCCGGGGGGGTCAGGTGAGGGTGTGGCTGGGGGTCCTTGCACAGGGAGGAGAGAGCCCTGGGGGGGGCAGGTGAGGGTGCGGCTGGGGGTCTTGGCACAGGCAGTGGGAGAGCCCTGGGGGGCAGGTGAATGTGGCTGTGGGTCCTGGCACAGGCAGTGGGAGAGCCCTGGGGGGGTCAGGTGAAGGTGGCTGGGGGTCCTGGCATAGGGAGGGGAGAACCCGGGGGGGGCAGGTGAAGGTGGCTGGGGGTCCTGACACAGGGAGGGGAGAGCCCTGGGGGGGGCAGGTGAGGGTGTGGCTGGGGGTCCTGGCACAGGGAGGAGAGAGCCCTGGGGGGGGTAGGTGAGGGTGTGGATGGGGGTCCTGGCACAGGGAGGAGAGAGCCCTGGGGGGGGGCAGGTGAGGGTGTGGCTGGGGGTCCTGGCACAGGGAGGAGAGAGCCCGGGGGGGGCAGGTGAGGGTGTGGCTGGGGGTCCTGGCACAGGGAGGAGAGAGCCCTGGGGGGAGTGGTGAGGGTGTGGCTGGGGGTCCTGGCACAGGCAGTGGGAGAGCCCTGGGGGGGCAGGTGAAGGTGGCTGGGGGTCCTGGCACAGGGAGGGGAGAGCCCTGGGAGGAGCAGGTGAGGGTGCGGCTGTGGGTCCTGGCACAGGGAGGGGAGAGCCCTGGGGGGTCAGGTGAGGGTGTGGCTGGGGGCCCTAGTACAAACAGTGGGAGAGTTGCTGCTGGGGCATTGTCACCTTGGGGAAGAGACTTTGGAACATGTAGTGAGGAATCCTCAGCATGCTCTGGTGAATGCTTGGGCAAGGAGTGCCTGGCATGCACACTTGGGGTGCTTCAGCAGTGACACGTGCAAATTCTCAGTAGGTTCCTAGCTGAGTGCAGGGGTGGGCAGCTACTACAGGGAACAACCTAAGGATCCATGCAAGGCTTGACACAGAGACATAAACCACTTGGGGCAAGCGGACCATGTGAGCGACAGATTTGGTGTATGCAACATGGGGTGATGATCTGTTGTGATGAGATGCAGTGTCCTACTGGTTTCATTCTTGTGGCTAAAATGCCCACTATTCTTACTCTGTAAGGTAGGTGAATTATTCTTTTGGCTGGCACCCTTTGTAGTTTGGTGAAGAAATTTAGTGATGTAACTGCTGTGCAGACTAAGTAATCCTACAGTCTTAAAAGGCATATCCCGTGTTCTTACAGAGCAAACAGGAAGCCAAACATGACAATTGTTGCAAGGGAGAAAATATACTGGTGCAAGTGGCTATGTATGATTTGTATACAGTTGTCATGTATTTTGAAATCCTATTCCTGCAGTTGAGATGCTGCATATGTGTCAGATACTTTAAATACTTCCAGGAAATAATATAATATAGAACTGGGAACATACCTCACATTAGTGAAATAATGTCTGCTAGATTCAATATGTAAATCCACTGCTTAATGGGAGTCAGAAGTGTACATCAGGAAGATCTTGTATTTGTAGTAATGAACACCAGATTCCTGTCAGTAATTTCCCCTGCAAAAATGAATATTTACTTTCACATAGACAGGTTTCAGAGTAGCAGCCGTGTTAGTCTGTATTTGCAAAAAGAAAAGGAGTACTTGTGGCACCTTAGAGACTAACAAATTTATTAGAGCATAAGCTTTCGTGAGCTACAGCTCACTTATCCGATGAAGTGAGCTGTAGCTCACGAAAGCTTATGCTCTAATAAATTTTAGTCTCTAAGGTGCCACAAGTACTCCTTTTCTTTTTACTTTCACATATTCAGTTTTATCAGCATTTCCTTACAAGGCAATCTCATCCGGGCAAAATTAGGTACGAGTATTGTACAGAGATCAGGTTTCTCTTTCTCCATTTTAAATTGATCAGCTGGCATACACACAAATGCACTTAACATATTTGTTTTGTTTTAATTTTTGCAGTTCTCTGGAGTTGGAACAATGTTCTCTCAAAGTACTGGAGCCAGACGGAAGCCCCAGTTGGAGTCTCCTGAGACTAATGGGTGAAAGGGGTTGCACTGTGGTGGAACTGATGGAATTCTTACAGGCCCTGGAACACACAGAGGCTCTACAGTGTCTCAATCCTCCAGGTTAATTTTCATTCTTAAATTCACCATTTATATGCATTATGCTGGAAACTCACCGGGGGAAGGGTCCTATAGCGGGTAGAATAATTTATAGGTAAAAGCTAGCAATACTACACTTCCAATTTGGAAACTGAAAAACTTCCATAATCAATGTTTTGTTTTTTTTATTTATACAGAAGTATTGAAGTGTGTGGTGTGTTGTTTTTTATTTTATTTTATTAAGAATTCAGAATAGATGAACTGTTAGGAACAGATGAGCAGAACAGAAGAGTCTGTTATGAAGACAATAGGTATATTTGGGAGGGAAGGTAGATTGTTTGCTTGCTTAATTATTTAAAAAGTAAGGTTTTTGTTTGTTTGTTTTTGTTTTTTCCTACTATAAGCCCTGCAGCCAGGACCACACAGAAGTCTGGAAAAGTGGATTCTTTTCTGTCTCATGAATCAACAGAACTGTCACTGGTCTACACTTAAAATTTGGATTGACCTAACTGGGTTGCTCAATGGTGTGAAAAATTTACACTCCTGAGTGCCTTAGTTAAGCCGACGTAACCCCACCACTGTGGACCTGGCTAGGTCAATAGAAAAATTCTTCAGTCAACCAAACTGCTGCTTGGGAAGGTGGATTACCCATATCAATGGAAAAACTGTTTTGTCGATGTAGGAAACGTCTATGCTATAGCAGCATAGTGCCCATACAGGCCTACTGACAGTGGGGGAGCAAAGGGGGCAATTCCTCACAGACCCAGGCAATTTAAAAAGGCCCAGGGGCCCCCAGCTGCTGCTGCGGTAGCAGCAGCTGGGAGCCCTGGGCCCTTTTAAATTGCCAGAGTGGGCCGCAGGCAGAGGTGAAAGTAAGCCGGAATGCCCGGTACGGTGTACCAGCAAAAGCCGGTATGCCGTACCAGAACCAGCTTTCCCAGATGGCAATTTAAAGCCCTGGGGTAGCGGTGGCGGGGCTCTGGCGGGGATTTAAAGGGTCCCAGGGCTCCAGCCCATGCTACCATCCTGGGGCCCTTTTAAATCCCTGCCTGAGCCCTGCTGCCCGAGCCCTGGGGTAATGATGGCGGGACTCTGGCGGGGATTTAAAGGGCTGGGGCGATAGCGGCGGCTGGAGCCCCGAGCCCTTTAAATCCCTGACGGAGCCCGGCTGCCACTAACCCAGGACTTGGGCAGCAGGACTCAGGGCTCCGGCAGCCACTACCACAGAGGAGCTCCAGGACCTTTAAAGCTCTGCTAGAGCCCAGGGTAGCGGTGGCAGTCGGGAGTCTTCAGGGCTCCTTGGTGATTTAAAGGGCCTGGGGCTCCGTTGCCATAGCAGCAGCTGGAGTCCTGGGCCCTTTAAATCGCCCCCGAGCCCTGGGGCTCCCAGCCGCCTCTGCAGCTGGTAGCTTGAGGGTGATTTAAGGCCATGCCTTTTCCGGTTGAGGCCACGCCCCCTGCTCAGGACTCCGGCATACCAGTAAGTCCTTTAACTTACTTTCACCGCTGGCCAGAGGGCTCCTAGGCGTTTCTAACCACTCTGGGCCCTGTGCTTTGGGGGGTCCCGTGGGCTGGCACGATTGGCCAGCTCGGTCAGTCCCAGAAGTGACAGGCGGTCCCGGAAGTGAGATGTGGTCTCAGAAGTGATGGATTCGTCACTTCCGCCCTGCTCCTCCCCCTTCCCGCCCCCAAGGGACAGCCCTGGCCCTGAGGCCCAGAATTGCTATCGGTGGGCCTGTGCCCATAGTGTAGGCATGTCCTAAGACTTCTCTCGACCTAGCTATTGCCTTTTGGAGAGTTGGATTTTCTGCGCTGATGGAAAAACCCCTTCCGTTGATGTAGGAAGCATCTAAACTACGGCACTACAGCAGCATGGCTGCCATGCGGTAGCTGCGCTGCTGAAATATAGATATAACCTGAGCAAGCTTATTACTGAGGTCAGAACACTTGTTGTTTGCAACTGTCCTTTATTACATGAAATGAGGCTAACAAAATGGGGTGCTGATCCTTAATTTGGATTTCTAGATGCTATGCAAATTATACATTTCAACAGAATTCTTGGGTGTTAAAATAGTAAATCTATGAGGGAGACCACAACTGAGCAGTCATCTTGCTGAATCTAGTCCTACTGCGTTTTGATGCTATCTGGTTTTGAATTCTAGATAATTAATGAGATTTCACAAACAGAAAAAGTTAACGTATGTACAAGAGCAATAGTCAGAATCATAGGTGAGTTTTGTACTCCTTGTCCCTAAATTATGAGAATAAATGTATTTTCATTACTACCTATAATGTATTCTAAAAACACCAGGCCAAATTCTGTTTCGTTATCTAAATTGGCCCCCTAACATTAGCTTTTATAGTTTGAGGCCTTAAATCTGGGAAGAATTCATACAGGAATTGTTGTTTTAGGAGAAATTAATCTAGATAATTAGTTATCCTGTTCTCAGAGTAGCAGCCGTGTTAGTCTGTATTCGCAAAAAGAAAAGGAGTACTTGTGGCACCTTAGAGACTAACAAATTTATTTGAGCATAAACTTTCGTGAGCTACAGCTCACTTCATCGGAGCTGTAGCTCACGAAAGCTTATGCTCATATAAATTTGTTAGTCTCTAAGGTTCCACAAGTACTCCTTTTCTTTATCCTGTTCTGTTTCTTAAATCAGCTATGTGGGAATAGCTATGTGGTGTTTTAGACTCACTGTGCCTACTTTTTACAGTTGAATTATTGCTTTTGCCAATATCAGTATTAGAACTGCAATGTGTTGCTTTGTGTAAAAGGAGGGTAATGTGAAGAATTCAAAGGTATAATGAACTTTTGTGACCGTCTAAATGAAAGTGTATCTGCGTGAACATATTAAGACCAGGTCTACGCTCAAGACTTTTGCAAGTATAGCAATGTCAGGTACGGAAGTGATTTGAGGAGATGGGGCAACATTTCTATACTGGGGAAATCCCTAGTGTAAAAATGTGGGCTCAACAGAAACACCATTAAGTGGGTACATAATTGGTTAAACAACCACAAACTAAGAGTAACTATTAATGGAATGATGTCAGATTGGAGGAAAGTCTCAAGTGGTGTTCCACAGGGATCTATTTTGGGCCCAGTGTTGTTTAACACCCTTATTAATGACCTGGATGGAGGTATAGAGAGCATACTGATCAAGTTTGCAGATGACACAAAGCTGGGGGGCGATCTGCCAATACTTTGGACGATAGAGCTAAAATTCAGAGGGATCTTAATAAATTGGAGAACTGGGCTATAGATGACAAAATGAAATCCAACAAAGACAAATGTAAGGTGCTATACTTAGGGAAGAAAAACCAAATGTACAAATACAGAACGGGGGAAAACTTGGGAGCAGAACTGCTGAGAAGGATCTGGGAGTTGTGGTGGATCACAACCTCAACATGAGTGAGCAACATAATGCTATTGCAAAAAAAGCAAATGCAATTTTAGGTTGCATTAACGGACGCATAGCATGGGAGGTGATAGTACAGCCCTGCTCTGCACTGATTAGGCCTCAGCTGGAGTACGGTGTCCAACGTTGGTCCAGGGGCCGGCGACAAAGATGATTAAAGAGATGAAATGCAAGCCATATGAACAAAGGCTGAAAAGAGGAGATTAAGGGGATATGATAGTGGTCTTCAGATACTTGAAAGGCTGCCATAAAAAAGATGGAGAAAAGTTGTTCTCTTTTGCCACAGAGAGCAGGACAAGAGGTAATTGGTTCAAACTACAGCATAGCAGATTTAGATAAAATCTCAGGAAAAACTTCCTAAGTGTAAGAACAGTAGGACAATGGAACAGACTGACTCGGGAGGTTGTGGAAGCTTCTTCACTGGAAGTTTTCAAAAGGATGTCTTGGATGGTGTAGGTGCAATAAATCCTGCATCTTGGCAAGGGGTTTGACTAGATGACTCTTGCAGTTCCTTCTAACCCTATGATTCTAAAGTGTAGTTATAGCAACATAAAGTGCTTTTGCCAGTATACCTTGTTTTGCTTACTGAATCTGTAAAAGTTATATTGGCAAAACCACATTTTAGCATCTATACTAGGAGGGTTTGCCAGTATAGCTATAGCAGCAAACTTTTTCTAAGGTGTAGACCTGGTCTTAGTGAAGGAAAGTGTAAAGTAATGAAAAGGTGAAAACCTGGGGGCTTTTGCTTTTGTTTTGGGTGCACAAGGAAGGAAGGAGTAGAAATCTCATCCCCTTGGTTATATCGGGAGGTTGTGGAAGCTTCTTCACTGGAGGTTTTCAAAAGGATGTCTTGAATGGTGTAGGTGCAATAAATCCTGCATCTTGGCAAGGGGTTTGAAGGAGTAGAAATCTCATCCCCTTGGTTATATCGGGAGGTTGTAGCATATGCTCAAATAAATTTGTTAGTCTCTAAGGTGCCACAAGTACTCTTTTTCTTTTTGCAGTATCTAGAGAAACAATTCATTGTGTGTGTAAGGAATGAGTATGCCTGAGGAGGAGGATGATAAAGAAAACAAGATGGTCCATACATTCCTTTCTCTAGATTGCTTGCTGTAGGTCATAAAATGTGCAGTCATTTGCAGACAAGAATTGAAATCTTAATGTGCTCTATCTTGTTAGGGATATGCACTTAAGATAACAATCAGACAATTTAGTAAGCTATTTGCTTGTTGGAATTGGACCTTCCTATGGTCTAGGACCAGTACTTCCTTTGATATTGTACATCCTTTGAGCAGGACGCAAAGAAGCTGGGTCTGTCTGTAATGTCCAGGAGATCTCTCTGGGATCTAATTAGACTTGAGGTACATTTGCAGTGCAATAAAAAGACCCACAGCATGGCTGTGGCTGGCCTTGGTCAGCTGGTTCAGGCTGCAGGGCTAAAAATTGCAGTGTTGTAGATGTTTAGGCTTGGATTGGAGCCTGGGCTCTGAAACCCCATGAAGGGGGGCAGTTCTCAGAGCTTGGGTTCCAGCTTGAGCACAAACATCTGCATTGTATATTTTAGCCCCACAGCCTGGCCTCTGAGCCTTAGTGCCACAGGTTTTTTTATTGCTGCGTAGATATTCTAAAAGCATTCCTGGGAAGATAACTTCATTGATAGAAGAGCTTTATAATGGAACAGAAAGCTGCATTTGAATCTGTTGGGTTTCCTATCCCCATGGGAGTGTGGCAAGGCCTTGTTTTGTCATCATCACTGTTCAATATTAGTGTTGATCAATTGATGGATAAGTTTTGAGGAGGCAGTTGGAAGTGAGCTGAATGCCAGTTTGCTTTGAAATCTTGAATACACCAATGACTTTGTCTTGTTGACTAAGTTTGGTAAATTGCCGCAGTTTATGGCCATTCTGGTCAGGCAAGAAGCAGCATGCATTGGTTTGGTTATTAATCCAGATAAAACTAAGTGCCCGGCCATTATCAGGCAGTCTCCTCCATATTACAACCAGCTCAATATTAACCTTTCTGGACAGAACATCGTGCAGGTGGCAGCTGTCAGATATTTGGGCGCAGTGTCATAGATAATGCTGGAGGATGCTTGAAGGATATAGATGCTTGTATAGCAGCAGCTGCTGCTGTATTTCAGGCCCTTCTGTGGCCTCTGTTGAAACATTGTGACGTCAAGCTTCCTGCAAAGCTGTGGGTCTGTAGAACCACAGTTACACCAACTCTGTTTTCTGGCAGTGAAATATGGGTGATGTGGAAAGCTGGAAGAACATCTGACAGATGTTTTTGATTTATGTCTTTGTCCGCTTCTTTATATTGAGTGGCAGGACAAGATTAGAAATGGGGATGTTCCAAGCCAAAGCTAGCAACCACGTCTATCAGCATTAATTTTGTTTCAGTGGCTTTCTTGGTAGGGACATGTTGTTAGAATGGAAGATCAACAAATTCCAAAGTGTGTGTTCCAAGGAATGCTGCTACACAGGTGATGATCGTAGGTGTCAAAAGCTTTGTTGGCATGACAAGATCGCCAGTGGTGGACATGAACTGAATATACAACCACACCACTTTAAATGCTTTGCCAGAGATCAATTTGGGTTGTGCTCAGTTTGCAAAGATGCCATGTCCCTTTGGGATTTCCCCCGATGATGACTGAGATCCTTTTTTGTAGTGGACAAGATCAAGAGGCTATTCCTAGTATTGGGATTAATAAGCAATCATTAGTCTTTCGCAGCCATGTCATCTAGGTGATTCTGATACCCTGACTGAGACCAATGCAGGGCTGGCTGAGAACAGTGTATGTCTTCACTAAAGAGACAACTCAAGTTATGTACGTTAGTGACAGCTCTCGAGTTAACCTAGCTTGAGTGAGAGTGGCTGCTCTGAAAAATAACACTTGAGTTGCTGTGTCCACACTAGCACTGCACTTACTTGTGGGTGACATTAAGACTTCTGGGGACATATCCAATGGGTCTCAGCACTGCAGTAATCTGAGCTGCACTATGAATTGTTCTGCAGTGTAATGTGCGAGAACATGTCTGTTCTTTCTGGGCCCACGGGGGGAATTGTGGGAAGTCACAGGAGGACTAATGGTACTCAAGTGCTGCTAGCCTGTATCCACTCTTCAGAGTGGTCATGTGAGCAGCTCAGGAGCTGTGCTCACTTGAGCTTTCACCTGTCTCTCTTCTTGGGCAAGCCAATTCAGATTAAACTCAACACCACATTCAGATCATTGGTTCTCAACTAGGGGTACACAGAGGCCTTCCAAGGGTACATTAACTCATTTAGCTGTTTGCCTAGTTTTACAAAAGGCTACATTAAAAAGTACTCGCAAAGTCAATACAAACTAAAATTTCATAGAGACCAAATGAGAAAGTAAGCAATTTTTCAGTAATAGTGTGCTGGCACACTTTTTATATGTCTGATTTGGTAAGCAAGTAGTTTTTAGGTGAGGTGAAACTTGGGGTATGCAAGACAAATAAGACTCCTGAAAGGGATACAGTAGTCTGGAAAGGTTGAGAATTACTGGTCCACACTACAGATCCCTTGCTGGTATGACTATGCCGGAACTGCTGTGCTGGCAGACCCCACTAGTGGAAATGTGGCATAAGCTGGAAGGACTTCATCTGCTGACATAGCTACACCTTTGCCCCAATGACGTTAACTGTGTTGTCAGAAGCACTGTTCTGTCAGCATAGTTGCATCTACACTGGGGTTTTGCTGGTGCAGCTGGCTGAAGCGTGTGGGTTGTTGTGTCCCCCCCGTTCCTAGCCCACATCTGTCCTGGCAAAACTTTGTAATGTAGACCAGGCCTTAAAGCAGGGATGTTGGGTGTGTACACAAGTCAAAATGGGCAACACTGGAGTTAAGTATGAGGTGAAGACAAGTTCTCAGAGGCTAGGAAGAGCAATTACAGTTTTAGCAACCTGAACCCTATTGCATCTCATGGCTGTAAATCACATCCTATCAGTGGTGGCATTGGACCTGAGTCAGACAGAGTACATGAAACCAGAGTGAATGCATCCCTATGTTGGTGACTCAGTAGGACACCCAAATTGGTATGGCTTTCCAGGACCCACTCAGAGCTCTGCTAATAGGCCAGCCTATGACAATATGTAGGTTATTCTAGAGTGAGGACACTACAATCCATCAAAAAGGTGTAACCTCATCTATCTTGTTTAACTAAGAGTTATTTGGCTAGATCTGCTGGCTTAGAGTGACCCTGATAATTCAGACCCCAAGGTTTTGATAAAGACCAAGCATGTGTTAAGACTGAATCTAATGAACAGCTTTTATAAATGGTAGAATTTTCCTGGGTTGGGTTATTTTGTTGCGTTTTTCAAGAAAAAATAACTCCTGATGATTATCCAGGTTTTTACTCTTAGAAACTTGGATTGGCCGTGAACTTTAGGGTAAAATGTTTGGGTAGTACCCTCAGTTTGATCTGATGATCCAAGCAAGATTGATTGCACAAATTTACTTGAATGTTGTGTATGTTTCTTTATTTAAAATTGGTGGCTGGGTCATTTAATGTCACAATTGAGTAGCTGTCCTTGTGTTAATTATTATGGGTGTTGCTAGAGACTTTTCTTTCTAAGCTTAGTTTCATCCTAAGCAAATTTTTCCTTAACATACACATCGTCTGAATAACCGGTTAACTATTAATGCTATAGGGTAGTCTCTTTGAGAGTGATGCACCTGTGCAATGAAGGCAATGGAGTTGCACAGGTATAACTGAGGGCAGACTTTTGCTGGCAGAATGTTCTTACTAGTGGTGATGCCCAAGAAGATAGACAGGTTTATCCATCATCTTCACATGTATAGAATATTGCTACATGTGCCTCCAACAATGGCTTACCGGCCTGCTGCCTCAGTTTTCCCCCAGCTAAACTAAAAAAATATGAACCTTCCCCTTTTGGGATAACAAAAATCCAAACAATATCTTCCTTCCCTCTGTCATTCATTTGCCCATTCTGTCTCCTGGAGTTTTGTGGTAAAATCAACAAACCAAATCCAAAGAAGAAATTTCCTTCCCAATCTCCCCTTGATTTACTGGCTCCCTATCCAGGAAGGACAAAGGCTCAACTGGCAGATTGTGTGCAAAAATACTACCCAGCCTTCTGTAACCTCAGTGAGTCATACTGGTTGAAACTCAGGCAGAGGTATTTGCTGCCTCAAGTTCTCTTCGCATGGAAACTTAGGCAAGTCAATCTGAATTTGTACAATGTTGAGGTTGAGTTTATACAGAACTGACACTTAGGGTCAAGTAATCTTTTTACTTGTAAACTATGTAGAAATCAGTGAAGGATGACAAATAGAAATCATGACACAGCAGTTTTAGCCACTTTTCAGGGTAAAACCACACTTTGACTTCTGCATTTCATCTTTCAGAGGAAGTTCACGAAGCAGTAAAACCCATTTGTAATCTCTTACAAAGAAACATGAAAATTTTACATCTTAAAAATTTTCTTTATAATAAGAGGGTAATTGTATTGTGCTAAAATATTTACTTCAAGGTGAAATTATAAACGTTTACAGGAAAACAAACTAAATTCTGAAGAATGTTTAAACCAGTTTTCTCAGAACTTGCTAGTGTTACTGTAATACCTCCACAGAATAGGAGATGCTAGTCTTTCAGAGAATTTGGTTTTCTTAAATATTAAAATGTTAGTGATAACTGGAGCTGATTTAAAAGAAATATTTGAAAATTCAGAACATTTCTTTTTTTTAATGCTTGAGTTTGTTCCAGTTTTTCTGTAGAAGTATTGACTTTTAAAAAAAATATTTTTCAAAATTTACATTTGAAAATTAAATGATTTACTTAAGAAATTATAAGGTTCCCATCACTGCTGTATCTTAGTGTCTCACAAATCTTTCATGTGTCTACCTTGTAATCACCTAGCGCAGAGGTCTGCAACCTTCAGAAGTGGTGTGCTGAGTCTTCATTATTCACTTTAATTTAAGTTTTCACGTGCCAGTAATATATTTTAACCTTTTTCATAAGGTTCCTCTCTATAAGTCTATATATTATATAACTAAACTATTGTCATATGTAAAGGAAACAAGGTTTTCAAAATGATTAAGAAGCTTCATTTAAAATTAAATTAAAATGCTGATCTTACGCCGCCAGCCCACTCAGCCCATTGCTGGCCTGAGGTTCCGTTCACCTAGGCCGGCAGCAGGCTGAGCAGGGCCTGTGGCCAGGACCCTGGCTGGCAAAGGGCCAGCAACCAGAACCCCAGACCGGCAGCGGGCTGAGCGGGGCCGGCGTTAGGGACCCCAGACTGGGGCAGTGGGCTGAGCAGCTCAGCCCGCTGCCGGTCTGGGGTTCCGTCTGCTGGGTCCTGCCAGCCCCACTCAGCCCGCTGCCGGTCTGGGATCCTGGTCATGCCCACATATAGTGAGTACCTATCTTCTCTCTGGTTCTAGCCCATTCTCTCTCTCTCTCTCTCTGAACTGAGCTGAGGGTGGGAGTGCACTGAGCACAGGGCTAGGGATGAAGGAGCAGGCTGGGGTTTGGAGTGTAGGGTCTGGCCAGGAGCTAGAATGAGAGAGGGGGCTCAGGGTTGGGGCAGGAGGTTTGGGGGTGGAGTGCTTATCTGGGCAGCTCCCATTTGGTGTGAGGGGTGCAGGTGGGAATGTGGGGGGTGGGTGCAGGAGCTCCCGTTTGGTGCGAGGGGTGGAGGTGGGAATGTGGGGGGTGCAAGAGTCAGGACATGGGGAGGTGTGGGGGGGGCTGGGGGTATGTGAGGAGGATGCAGGAGTCAGGGCATGGGTCTGGGGGCATGTGAGGGGGTGCAGGAGTAAGGCCAGGGGGCTGGGGATGTGTGAGGAGGGTGTACGGGTCAGAGCAGAGGGCTTGGGGTGTGGGCTGGGGTCATGAGGCTGCTCACAGCAGGGGGCTGGAGGGGATATGCCCTGATTCCACCCCCCTTCCCCAAGGCCCCGTCCCCACCCCTTCTCCGCCTCCTCCACAGAGCAGCTAGCATGCTGCAGCTCTGCTTCTGCCCATCCCTTGCAAGGACCATCAGATGATCGGCAGCAGGGAGGGAGAGGAGGAGGGGCAGGAACCCAGCATGCTGGGGGAAGAGGTGGGGGAGAGGGGAGCTTGCTTGCCCTGCAGCAGGAGCTGGCAGGACCAAGCTTCTTCACCCTGCCCCGACGGGGTGGGACGCGGGGGCGGAGAAGAGCGAGCCGGGGTGGGCAGGATTTTTAATGTCACGCTGCTGCCTGCCGGGATCCCGGCCTTGGTTTGGCAGCAGGCTGAGCGGGGCCGGTGGACACGGCAGGCAGCAGCGTGCCAATAAAAATCTGCTTGTGTGCCCTCTTTGGCACGCATGCCATAGGTTGCCGACCCCTGACCTAGAGAATAATAGAGTTATAAGGAATAGCCAGCATAGATTTGTCAAAAACAAATCATACCAAACAAATTCAAGTTCCTTTTTTGACTGGGTTACTGATTTACTGGATGGGAGGAAGCAGTAAATGTGATTATATCTTGATTTTTAGTAAGGCTTTTGATACAGTCCCACATAACAGTCTCATAACGGAACTAGAAAAATGTGGTCTAGATGAAATTACTATAAAGTGGATGTGCCACTGATTGAAAGACCATGCTTAAAGAGTAGTTATTAAGTTTTCCTGTCAAACTAGGATCCTGCAGGGGTCCATCTGAGGTCCAGTTCTATTGAGCATTTTCATTAATGGCTTGGATAATGGAGTGAAGAGTGTGCTTAGAAAATTTGCTGATGACACCAAGTTGAGAGAGATCACAAGCTCTTTGGAGGAAAGGATTAGAATTCAAAATGACCTTGACAAATTGCAGAATTGGTCGGAAATCAACAAGATGAAATTCAATAAAGACAAGTGCAAAGTATTTAACTTAGGAAGGACAAATCAAGTGCACAGCTACAAAATGGGGAATAACTGCTAGGTGGTAGTACTGCTGAAAAGGATCTGGGGTTATAGTGGATGCAGTTGTGAAAAGGGTAACATAGTGCTGGGGTGTAATAACAAAGGTGGTGTAAGTAAAACATTGCAGGTAATAGTCCTGCTCTACTCAGCACTGGTGAGGCCTCAGCTGGAGTCCTGTGACCAATGCCACACTTTAGGAAAGATGGAGAGAGTCCAGAGGAGAGCAATCAAAATGATAAAAGGGTTAGAAAACCTAACCTATGAGGAAAGATTAAAATAATGGATATATTTAGGCTTTAGAAAACACGGAGTGGGAACCTGATATGTTTTCAAATATGTTAAGGGCTGTTACAAAGAACAGAGGGCTCAACTGTTTTTCAGATCCACTGAAGCTACATCAAGAAGTAATCTGCAGAATCGAGATTTATGTTAGATCTTAGGAAAAAAACTTTCTAACTCTAAGGTTAGTTAAGCTCTGGAATAGGCTTCCAAGGGAAGTTGTGCAATACCCATCATTGGAGGTTTCTTAAAAGCAGGTTAGACATTTGTCAAGGATGATCTAGGTTTACTTGGTCCTGCCATAATGCTGGGGTTGGAGTTGGTGACTTATGGAGATCCCTTTCAGCCTTACATTTCTATGATTCTGTGATTCACAATACTTCTGTAAGGTAGGAAAGTGCTATTATCTCCATTTTTACAGATGGGAAACTGAGGGACAGAGACTGAGGGCTTGTCTACATGGGGAAGTTATTTTAAAATAAGTTAATGTGAATTTAAAGTGTTATAGCTTTTCCACAATAGCCTTCCACTGGACACTTATGTTGGGGTAAGAGTATCCAGATGGGAAGCTATTGCAGAACAGCTTATTCCATACTAACTGTTCTGGTCAATTTTCCCATACAGACAACCCCTGAGTGACTTGCCCAAGATGACAGTAAGTCTGTGGTAGAGCAGGAAACTGAACACTGGTCTCCCAAATCTTAGGCTACTGCCCTAAGCGCTGGACCTTCCTTCAGGTCTACTTTCCTCATCTTGAAAAAATTCCCACCATGTGACTAGACCTATCAATCAAAATAGGAGGAAAAGGCCCTACACACACACTGAAAATCCAACAGGTGAATGAATATATGTACCCTTAAAATTTTTGTCAAAAATGCAAAAACCATTTGGAGAGAAAAGGTCTTCATGAAAATTCAGTTTAGAAATGTCCCTTTTTGACTAAAATAATTTTTGTTTGGATAAATTCAACCATCGATAAAACAAATGAGATATCGGACAGTAACATATTAAGAACAGAACAAAACATTTAAAGGGCCTGATTCTCATTCATACTGAGTCCCCTATACTGCACTGAGGCAGTGTATTGGGGCCTTAAAGTGTAATTTGTGAATTCCTTTGTATTTAATACATATTTTAAAAGAACTTGCCTAATGTACAAAAAGTTAAATCCTTTCTCTGGCAACAGACTCCCAACCTCAAGTTTGTTAAAATTGTGGCAGTAAAAATGTTAAATAAGGTAACAATTTTTAATATTAAACAAACCTTATTTAATCATCAACGTACCACTTACAACTAATCTTCATCACTTCAGACAATTGTAAAGTACATGCAGTAGGTAAACTTCAAAAATACAGCAGCGCAGTTCTAATCGTATAACAATATTTAACTTAAAAAGACAAATGGAAGCAAGTTCATTCTTGTTGCAATGTCTTAACTTCTCCTTTTTTTGTTTTTTTTGTTTAAGGTATAAAGATTGTTGTTCAGCCAGACCCTAAGTCAGTATTATCTGGACAAATGGTCAAACTATGTTGTTGGGCAACTGGATATCCATTTCTGCATTATCAGTGGTTCAAACAGAAAAAAGAGGTAATAACCAAATATAGGAAATCTCAAGGACTCGATGGAAGTATTGGGTAAAGTCAGTCTGCAGAATATAAATCCTTACAAAAAACTGGAGTTCATCTTCCCTATTCCCCAACTGGCTCAAAGATATTTTTAAGAACATTTATGGTGAAACTTTCCAGATTGCCAACCTGAAAGAACAGAACCCTCGTACTCTTGTCATAGAAGTAGTACAGCACAGGTTATGTTAATTAAAGTTTTCCCACATTACCCTTCAGATGTCATGTGCTTCAACTGTCTGTGACAGTGTCTAGAGAATAGTCCAATCTACAGGTCCAGCTTGATCCATGGATTCTGTGATCCTGCAAGAATGGCACCAACTGGAAATGTGAGAGGACATCTGCCCATTGAGAACGGGACTGAGACCACCAACTCATTTACCTCAGTCCATTCAATCTCTGTTGGAATGTAACAACTTCCAGTTGCTATAGCACTAGAACATGTTGGAACTGGTCACCTAGAATTGACGGGCTGAAGGTTTAAAGTGAGCATGTCACAAATATGACCAATAAAATAGATTGTTGAAGTGGGTCTGAGTTGATATTCCCAGGCAGGGCCATCCTTACCCATACGCAAAGTACGCAGCTGCGTAGGGCACCAGGAAACTTGGGGCACCAAATTTCCTGATGCCCTGTGCAGCTGCATGCTGGTCTAGCTCCAGCCCTGCCTCTTTCCCAGGCCCCCTGCCCCAGCCCCCCTTCCCACTTCTGCTCTGCCCCAGCTCTGCCTCTTCCCACTGCTGAGGAGTGCAGCAGGGCCAGGCCTGCACTCACCGGCAGCAGGAAGTGCAGGGACCCAGCCCCAGTCGTGCCGCCAGTGAGTGCTGGGGAGTGATTCTCCCCTCCCCCCAAGACCGCCCCTCCCACCCCCGTGGAGGCCTGTCCCCCCCTGCGGGGGGCTGCGTAGGGCCCCGAATAGCTAGGGACCACCCTATTCCCAGGGGCATGCAAAATGGGGGCAAACGGGCACAAGCCCTTCCAATAATCAGCAGAGTGACAGAGTGAGTTCTTCTGGCCCCAGGACCACTGTGCCTGAAGGAGGTATTCGCTCCCGCTGGAGGAGCTCTGCTCTCCCTGCTGTGTCCGCCCTCTCTTTTGCTATAATGAACCTCTGGCTATAATGGTCAAATGGCTTGGATCCCCAGGGGTTCGTTATAGCGAGGGTGTGCTGTCTTTCCTCATAACATCAATTGCTTAACGTGTCCCTCCAAAAGCAGTCAAATTTAAATTCCTGCACCCGCCCCGTATTCCTATAGCCTGAGTAGCATTCCCCAGTTAAAAAGGAACACAACTTTTCTCTAATGCCTCCCACCCCACCCCTTATCCAGGTGTATCTTCCTGTAAGAGGAATGCCTATTGATGAACTCCTACATTAGCAATGATATTAAAGTCCATTTTAAGATCTAATGTTAGATCACTTTTAGGCCTTCAGCAACATGTTAAATTAGTTTGATCCAGATAGAGATTGTCTCCATGTTACTGAAATGTGTATAATAAATGCACTATTTACTATACAGTTTTGATTCTTATCTGTTAAAGGTAAATTTATTTTCATGTATAGTCTTTTGCTGCACCTCCCAAAAACAATTCTAACAGTTTCCAGTTTAGAGTTGGATATGTCTGCTTATGACAATACTGATATAACATGAATGCTAACTGGGATAATGCTTTGGGAATCCCATCCAGCTATTTGTGGAAGGATAAAGATTCAGAATTGAAGTTCCTGAAATTTGTGCACTTGTTTAATAGCAGCAACACCAATCTGTCCTTGAATTTTGTCTTTAAGATGTTAAAGGCTGAGGACATGATTTGTCTCTTCTGACAGTTTGAAATAGGCTTTAAGAAAATGTGATAGTAGTCAGGAGTACTGTCCTTGCTAGAAACAAATTTTCTAATGTTTACTCCAAACCAGCACCAGTCAGTCTAAGTTAAGTTTTTCTGTGGCTCATATATAACACAGGTTCCACATGGGACTTCCCCAGAGTTGATTTTTAATCCAGTGAGTGTAAACGATTCTGGGTTTTACATCTGTCGAGTGAACAGCGATTCTTCCTTTGTGTTCAGTCGGTGGGCACAACTGGACGTTTGTGATCTCCAGGGAGCGTCTTATGGTGAGTTGAAAATGCCTTTCACAATGGGTCCCCTCTGTTCGGATCTGGGGATGGGGACAAGGAACCAGATCATAATTCAGTAGGCTTAAAGTAAATACGCATCTGACAAATTCAATCTGCTGTGAAAGTGTCTTTGACTTGCTGTAACGACTTAATTAGCTAAAGCCCAGATTATGGCCCAGCACTCATGATTACACAAGTTAGCGAAGCGGGTGTTTTATGCCTCACTGCCTTGTGCTGGCTACCCATATCACGGCATATAGAGACGGAGGGAAAACGGGTTCTGCAGAGCTAGCTATATATTGTTGTCCCCCCCGCCCCGCCCTTCCAAGTAGGTGGGAATGGGAGAAGAATAGGTGTAGTCTTGACTCCATCCCACCCAATGTGCCTGCCAGGCTTCAGCATAGTGTGCTGGCACATCAGCAGACATGTGCTGCACCAAGCATAGATCGAAAACAGTTTCTACGCCCTCTCAAGAGCAGTAGAGAAATTGAGAGGGACATTAACTTGTGAACTAGTCCTAACACACAGCACTTAGAGAATATAAACTGATATGTGTGGAGTGGTAAGTTTAAAAAAAAAAAAAAAAAAAAGTGTGACAATGTAGATGAGTATTTTTTTGCATCCAGTGTTTGTCTATTTTATAAACTGAGTAAAATAAAGTTAGTGTTTTCTGTGTGACTAGAATTCTTGTAAGTTTACAACTTAACAGTTAATTACACTAATGATAGATATTCAGGTAAGTCACAGATATGGTTCATGTTTACCTGTGGTAGGAAAATCATGTATAAAGTATGTAATGTTAATATGGAAAACAAGAATGCAGGAAGAAAGGAATAAATAAAGGGGAAGAGAAAACTAAGATGCAAAGATTAAAATCTGCTCACTTGTATCCATTTAGTTGGTACCAAAGTTGAGGAGAGTGTGCAGGCTCTCTCTTATTTGCAGTCCACTCCATAGGCCTTATTGTACTAACACCATTCATTGCTTCCAGTTTCAGAGGCTGTGTGGTTTTGGTGGTTATTTTGGTAGGGTAATCCGTAGAACTTTTGTAATGAAAGTTGTTCATCTGTAACAAATAGCAACGTTTTTACTGTTTATTAACAGCCTTGGTGAGAAGTTTTGGCATTTCTCCGAGCTACTGATGAGGTGAAATGTGCAAAGTTAAAAAAGCAAGCAAATCGTCTTCAATCTGTAAAGAGAGAATTTATTTTACTTTATTATGCAACTCATAGGCGGTGCTTTGGTGTAGGCTTTTTGAACTACAGGAGTGTTCTGCTTATACTGTTACTCCAGGCAAGAGAAGAGTGTAGGGAACACTGATCAAACTCTTACTAATGTTGCAAGGACTAATGCTAAAACAGAGACTTTTTAACATCCGAAATTAAAGAATTACTCAATTTGATATTTTCTGAACAATTGTCTTCTCCCTCCTCACCAAAAGTGCAGCTATTTTTTAACAGTCTTAAATCATCCTGATTGTAACATTGGCTCCCTTAGACCGTGGATTGGGTCATGGCTATTTAGTAAAAGTGCAGAGAGAAACTAACTGCCCCCCCACCCAAAAAAACCCCAAAAAACAACACAGGTGTTTCACCTAAGAAACACGAGTTCTGACAATTAAAGGGCAATGGATATATATATTGTCAAGGTTCCTTCCTCATTCTGAACTTTAGGGTACAGATGTGGGGACCTGCATGAACAACCCCGTAAGCTTATTTTTACCCGCTTAGGTTAAAATTTCCCCAAGGTACAAACTATTTTACCTTTTGCCCCTGGACTTTATTGCTGCCACCACCAAGCATCTAACAAATATATAACAGGGAAAGAGCCCAGTTGGCAACGTCTTCCCCCCCCAAAATCCTCCCAAACCCTATGCCCCCTTTCCTAGGGAAGGCTTGATAAAAATCCTCACCAATTTGCATAAGTGACCACAGACCCAACCCTTGGATCTTAAGAACAATGAAAAAGCAATCAGGTTCTTAGAAGAAGAATTTTAATTGGAGAAAAAGTAAAAGAATCATCTCTGTAAAATCAGGATGGTAAATACCTTACAGGGTAATCACAATCCCTCTAGGCAAAACTTTAAGTTACAAAAAGACACAAAAACAGGAATATACATTCCATTCAGCACAACTTATTTTATCAGCCATTTAAACAAAACAAAATCTAACACATCTCTAACTAGATTGCTTATTAACTCTTTACAGGATTTCTGACCTGCATTCCTGCTCTGATCCTGGCAAAAGCAACACACAGACAGAGAGAATCCTTTGTCTTCCCCCCTCCATCTTTGAAAGTATCTTGTCTCCTCATTGGTCATTTTGGTCAGGTGCCAGCGAGGCTATCTTTAGCTTCTTAATCCTTTACAGGTGAAAGGATTTTTTCCTATGGCCAGGAGGAATATAAAGCTTAAACTTTTTGAATCTCAACATCTACTGTAATTAAATAATTATCTTACCTCCCCCAATTTCCTGGAACTATGAACATTTAAATTGATGAAAAAATGCTTAAAACCCCATAATTTTTGCAGAACTATGAAAATTAAGGTAGATAAAAATAAAAAAGCTTACAAATAAACATTGATATAGCCATTGAAATTATTAAAAAAAAAACAAACTGAATTCTGCCAAGCCTGGATAGATACAAATAGAAAGCAATACACTGTATCGCATTGGCAACAAAACATTAACATTCTCTTCTCCTCTTTCCCCCTCTCTGACGAAATTAAAATCACAATGAAGTTTTATTTAACAGACATATATGTGTGTAAAGCAAGAAGCCTGTGAGAGGAGGGGGGTGGCTAGCTTTTAGTGCCTTTAGTGTTTTCCAGACATTGTAAGATATAATGAGGCAACAAACTGAGCCTATGAGGCTGGGAAGAAGTCTAAACGCTGTGGTGCTGGAATCCAGTAGGATCTTGATTCAGCTTTCCTTATATAATACCATGTGCTTATATAGTGACTTTACTCAGTATATATGTGGCCTTTATACTTGCCAGCTGGCATTTTCAAAGGCTAATACGAGTTAGGGATGTTAACCAATTAACCGTCTTATCGGTAAGGTATTCCGGTTAACATTTAAACTCTGGCTGCCCCCCATTCCCCGGGTCATGGCTGCTGCCTCTCCCCGTGCCACGGGTCCTGCCCACCACTGGCCCCATGCCTGCCACCGGCCCCGGGGTGGGATCTGGGACCCTGGGACGGCAGCCAGGACTGAAAACATGGGCCCAGCAGTGAGTGGAGTCTCTAGGCACTGGGGTGGCAGCCGAGATCCTTGGCATCTGGGGAGGCAGCAGAGCCTAACAGTTAAACGTTTAAATGGTACAATTTTAATACTTTAAACGTTTACTTTTTTGAAATGTTATTTACATCCCTAATGGGAGTTGGACACCTGATTTCCTTAGGCCTTTTTGAAAACCTCCGCTCGCAACTTTACCTAAGAAGTGTTTTCCATCCATCCCCCTAACCCTGCTTCACTGGAGGGTAGAAAGGACAAACCTTGCACCATTTCTTTATCTTAAGCTAAGCAACTGGGGTGCCATCCATTGGGCTCTGATTAAATTTAAATAAGAAATAATGAACCCAAAGAAGAAGGCAGCAACTCTCAGTGGCCCTGGGTTGGCATGTTTGCTGCACTCCTACTACTTTTATTTGTTGAGCAATCAGGACATAAACACCCAGGAAGGAGGCTTTGAATCCCTCTGTTTACAACTGATGCTAACCCTTACTAATTCTTTGACTAGTTAGAGAAGCAATTTGACTTGGATTTTGTGGGACGTAGGATAAATGGTAATTTCTGCAGCTGCAGAAAATGAACGCTGGTTATGACTCTAGAATTTGAAGCATGTGTGGTACAACTGTTTTGCCTCCCATCATCCACACACGGGGAGACATAGTTTAAATCTGTACCAAGCCAAAGAACTTGGAAACGTACAGATGTCTGTTAGGTCAAGAGGTGACAGAACTCTGCAAGCAAAGTGTCTGAAACAACAAACCACTGCAAGCTGATATAAAGTACTAAATTGTCAGTGTGACTTCCTCACAGAGGTGTGTGTTTCTGCAGTTCAATAACACTAGCAATAGGCTTAGCAAATTTTAAGTTGACCAGTGGTGAAAGCTGAATGTTAAGCCTGCCAGCCTTTACAGTAACTCATTTCCTTCCCCCACAGTGAGCTTTGCATGGGGAGATAATAAAAAGTAATAGAATGTACAGACTAAGGGGAAACCAGTCCTCCTCCACAGCTATTGGGAGTCCCTTGACAATGGTCCTGAATGTTATGGATGGTTTTGGGGTTTTTTTTCCCCTATGCAAAGGGGAGACTGACTGACTGTGAGGGTCCATGTCGGGGTTGCTCACAACCTGTGCAATGGAGAATCCTCAGTGTTAGTCGCTCTGGTCTTCAAAGGTAATCTGAAAAAGAGAAATCCTACTTTGTGTTGTTTTATTTCCTTTTGGCATATAAAGAAAGCCTGAATCCCTGTATGGCTTTTACAGGGGTAAAATGCCCCCCCTTTTTTCCCCCCAATCGAGTTTCAAGAATAGCCAGTCCTACCGTCTCTTTTTACTGGAGTTCTAAGAGCACAAGGGGGAGCTTTCTAAACTGATTGTTTGTCAGGCATCTGAGGAGTTAATAAAAACAATTTGCCTAAAAATTTCTTCTCATCACAATTGTTTGAGTTTCACCTCCTTTCAGAGGTTCTATCCTACAGGAAATTCTGAGATTTTTAAACTTTGGTTTTATCCCCAATCACGACAAAGTCAATATTTGAAATTATTATGGAATTAAATATTACAAAAATATTTCATTTTTACTTTATTAAAAGGAAACTTGTTGATCTTTTGTTTATATTATCTCAAAAGAAAATAGAAAAGGAGTACTTGTGGCACCTTAGAGACTACCATTTATTTGAGCATAAGCTTTTGTTAGTCTCTAAGGTGCCACAAGTACTCCTTTTCTTTTTGCGAATACAGACTAACACGGCCGCTACTCTGAAACCTGTCAAAAGAAAATGTTTTGATAATTTCATCAAAATTTTCACAGGAAGTTAATACATTTCTGTGGAGGTTGGGGATTCCCTGAGTCTAGACCAGATCCCTTATAATGCTCTCCCCCTGATTGTACCACATGAGGGGTTCTCCAAACAAAAGAGAGGTCCATTTCTCTCTTTCCCTTGCGTGAGAAAGGGAAATCATGTGGAAAAGAAAGGCAAAGCTTGCCTGTCTCTAGTCAGGTAGTCTTTCTGGGGTCAGCCCTTTGGGGCTTGGCTTATCCACTGATCTACCTCCAGTACCTCCTCTTGGGGCATCTGGCTTATCTGCTGGCCCACGCAGTTTCAGGGGTGGCTAAGGCCTGCAAGTATCTCTCTCGGCTGATTTGTGTCTGTGGTCAGCAATCTCTGAAGTATAGCAGCCTTCTTGCAACAGGTTTTCCGTTTTTAAGCTCTTCCCCCCACATCCGCCCAATCCATGCAGAACAAGCCTTACAGTTGTGCCTTGTTAAGGATAAACTGGGCTCGTTAGTCTCCTGTCCACCAAAGTGAGTGTGCCTCTTCACAGTTCCCAGAAATGTTTGTTTTGTCAAATTGATACTTTCTGATGGAAAACAGTTGTCAGTAAATTTTCAGCCAGTGCTACCTCCTTTGCACCCAGAAAGCCATAATCTTGTTTGCTTTCTAGCTATTAATCAGCTTCCTGGAAAATCAGGGTAGATGATATCTGACTTTCAAATGCAGAATACTAGGACTTGGGCCTTTCTTTCAATCTTTTTTCAGGGATGCCCATAAGAGATTTCGATGGAGTACTCAACTGCTATTCAAAGAGGGCAATTTTTATTTTCCTTTGCAGATCACCTTAAGGAAAGAAATTGGAGGTTCTGACTTAATTCCTCCAAAAATGTGAAAATTAGTTGAAGCTTCTAGTTAGTCTTTAACTCTCATCTCTGGCTCGAGCATATATGTTGTAGGATCTCTGAAATACAGCGTGCTGTACACACTGTGTTGCTCAGACATTGTAGTATGGGTCAAAGGGAGTCAATGCATACAATACATATTGTTATGAGCCCTTAATCCACAAATGATTGTCAGGTTAGATGCCAACATGTGTCTGCATATTCTGGATTTTTAATCTAAACACATTGATATGACAGGTTTCAGAGTAGCAGCTGGTTAGTCTGTATCCAGGAGTCCTTGTGGCACCTTCGAGACTAACAAATTTATTGGAGCATAAACTTTCGTGGGCTACATCCCACTTCATCGGATGCACTGAATGGAACATATAGTAAGAAGATATATACACATACAGAGAATGTGGAATTTGCCATATAAACTGTAAGAGGCTAATTAATTAAGATGAGCTATTATCAGCATGACATGAGTGACCACAAAAGCTTCATGATGTATTCTTTCTGGGAAAGTCTGCACTTGCTACCATGGGTTTTTTTTTGTTGTGTTTTAATTTTACCAGACATCCCATGCATATTTAAATTCCTCACAGTGAAGTTGCTTCTGTATATACAGTAGAAATGTATTTAATCTCAATATTTTATCAGTTTCTATATTAATATATTTGTGAACACAGTTTTGTTTAGGAAGAAATTTTATCTAGGAGTTAGAACAAAGAGGTGAGTGGTGTTTATAAAGCACTTCTAGTACTATAGAAGAGCCCATTAATTCTGTTGTTGTTAATGGATTCACTGTCAAACTTGACTATTTGAATTAAAGAAATATTGACACGCTAAACTTGGTGACAATATTGCAGTTTCACTGTAACCCCCTAAAATTTTCACTTCTAGCCATCTGCAGCAAAATAAACTGGTGGTGAGAGGAATTTAGTTCATGCATGCACATCCCTGCAGGCAGGTCAGGGGCTGCCATGCAACTCTTCACAATCACCATTCTTAGTAGCTACTGCTGTGTATTGGGTCCCTCTGCAGGAGTTTTGGACCACTTTGAATTTTGTATCTGGCGTAAAGGAAGTGGGCTCCCTCTGTAATTCCAGTGTGGGTATATGACTGATAAACAGAAGGCCTTGAGTGTGCTATCTTCTGGTTAACTTTGGTGTGTATATGCTTGTACACCTTAATTAAACTAGCAAAGGGTTGTTGCACATTTTTATGAGACACTAAGGCATTTAGTTTTCATTAAAAGTTGATGCTAGTGTAATCTGGCAATTCTGGTGAAGTGGTAAAATGATTACCTTGTAGCGTACCAACTATTGGGTTGATTTTTGTTGCAAGTGTGCAGAGCTCCCTGTAACTTGAATGGCAAGCCTACATTGAGAGAGTGAAGGGGGTATAAGTAAATAGTCCAAAAGTGTAACTTCCATTGCTTTATATTTAAACCACTAATCCTGAAATCTACAGAATGGATTTCTTGGGTAGCCACATTGTTAACCATTTAATTTTTAAATCCCTCTCTTCAGTTTTAAATGTCTTTCAGATAATAGCTTTGTGCTAAGAAGCATCTAATATATAAATATGTCAAATAAGTATTGAAGATGAAACAGGAAGACTCGGTTTTGGTTATATAAAACCATGTCAGCTAGGTTTTGGGGTCTTGCAAAAATAAACCCAGAGTTGTTTGAATCTGGATTTCATTTTATCTGAACCACAACAATGTAGGCAAGCAGGCAAGTTGTGTCCTGGATTAGGGTTTTTTTGTTTTTAACTGGCAAAAACAAAATCCTATGTTTGGTTTCCCTGTGATCAAAATATTTTATGTTGGTAATGCTTACTCTTGTTTCATTGAAAGTCAGAACCAGCAAATAAAGCCAGCAGTAGCATATCCTTAAAGCATAATATACTCCACTGCACCGAAAATATACTTTGGGGGCACCAAAAAGGGTCGGAATCTGAACTGCAGCCGGTTTCTGTGGCAAACAGTAACAGCAGCTGTCAAATTTTCAGAATTAAGATGCTAATCCCTGCATGCTGTGGTGGCAGTACATCATGAGCATTTAATTCATAACACTGGAGGAGCTTCCTACAGAAGAGCATTCAGCCTTGAATATTCCGTAGTTGAATTACTGTCCTGAAGTGAGCTGTAGCTCACGAAAGCTTATGCTCAGATAAATTTGTTAGTCTCTAAGGGGCCACAAGTACTCCTTTTCTTTTTGTCCTATAATAGATCACAAAGTGGTACTGGGGCTTATAACATTGTTGGGAGTTGTCAACTAACGCTATTAAATAGAGTGTTATGTGTTCAGGTAAACAGAACTTATAGGAGACATTTCAGTGGTGGTACCCTTCTTTTTAGATGCTGAGCACGTCCTCAGTGAAATCTTCTACCTAAATCTCACTTTAAGAATCCTTTAACAGGTATAGCTGCAGTTGATAAAATATATACATAAAAGCATACAGAAAGTTATATGTTGGCAACATATACTACTGATCCCAATTGTGGGAGATGCAGAGCTGCATCTACAATGTACTAAGTCCCTTAAACCTTCTAGTGACTTCAACAGGAGCTAAGGGTGCTGAGAAGCTTGCAGAAAGTATTTAAAATCAGGTCCTTAACAGTATTATTTCCAATATGAATTGCAAAGAAAAATCTGGATAAAAGGAGGATTGGTTTTCCAATCCTCCAGCAGTGCATGCTGGACCCTAGAGGAGAGAGTGATTATCTGTTGTTTGTAATGTTAACTTTTCTGTCTTTTCTCTGTATATATTAACACAGAAAGAGAGAGTTCAGTTTGGACTACTATGAATAATGGACCAGATCCTCAGCTGGTGTAAAGTGGTGCAGCTTTATTGACTTCGGTGGTGATACCAAGTGAGAATCTGGCCCATAAATTGAATAAATCAATTTTGTTACATATGGAGCCAAAATAATACTTTCCTGCCTCACTTTTGTAGGAACTGATAACTGACGAATATATATCAACCATTTTCCAGTATGAAGATCATTATCACAATTGTATTAAATGAACTCTGTTATGTTACCCCTCTTTTCCCATTTGGATTGTGAGATAATGATTTTATTGCTTTTTTACTTATGTCAGTCTTAATCTTTGTTGCCAAAGGCAATTGGTCTTATGGTGTTGATTGTTCCAACAAGTTCATTTTTCGGGCAATGTCGCTAACCAGTTTGTGTAGTGATATTGTAGTTTTGTCTACTGTTGTTTAGATGAGAGGAACATCAAAAAGTGAGTGAGACGGGAAATATAGTGAAGCTGGAAAATGTGTAATCACTAAGTGCCAAGATTTTAAGAACTGACTAGTAATTTTTGGGTGCCTCAATTTTTGGATGCCTACAACTTTAAATGCCTTAAAGAGGCCTGGTTTTCAGAGAGTGGAGGAATGGAACTTTCTGGAAATCAGATCCTGTCAACCAAATATAAAGGGACCCAAAATCACAAGTCATTTTTTAAAACATTGGTTTAAATTGGATAGTGTATAGACTGGTAACAGTCTTCATTGGTGCTATGTAGACAGAATAGCAGTAAACATACTGTAGTGTAATGGCTCAGTCTTTCAAGTCCTTTGTGCAGAACTCTCACTAAAATCAGTGGAATTTTATTCATGGAAGGCTTGTTGCATTTGGCCCTGTGTGTGATGAACAGCAAGGTATTAAAACTGGCTTTGAAAGTAAGCCTACTTGTGTGTGTTCCCCTTCCACTATCTTATTGATGACTAAATTTAGGAATGTAAAACATGAATGGGAAGAGGAATTAATTTTCTGAACCATGTCTTTCCAAAGACGGAATATTTTCAAATATGCCTTCCATGTTTACTCATTGTTGAAAATGAGGGGATCTCATTTCAGCTGAGGATGGAGTAATATATTTGGGATATAATGTAGTTGGCCAGAAAGATTTTCAAGTTGCCTGAAGGATTGAAAGGTTAAGTCTCATTAAACCCCTATCTACTGTTACACAGTCTTACAGGAGTAGTGTCCAGGATGGCTTTTCATCTTGGTCTGATCTAGAAATGGTGTCCCCTTCACTAGGATGCAGCTCTCACTATTGTTATCCCCACCCCGTCACTTAGATTAGATTACTGCAGCATATGTGTATTACACTTTAAATCTATTTGGAACCAGAAGATGAAACAGAATACAGTGGTTCAGTGCTTTATCTTGTTGAGAGCACATGATAGTGGTGTTCTGGAACCCTCACTGACTGCCTTTGAGTTTTGGGTGGATGTCCAAGTTTTGGTTTTGACTTGCCAAGCCCTAAATATCTAGAGTCCTCCCTACCTGAAAGAGGCACTCTTCCCATGCCATACTGCTGTAGTTGTGATCCACAGAGATTTTAGAGTCCTTAGTTTTATTAGAGAGGCAGAGTCCCTAATTTGCTCTTCCTCCTTTCTCCATTCCAAAATCATCTGAATTTGCTATTATTTAGAGCATGCTGCAAAGCCCTTCTGTTTGAGCAGAAGTCTGGAACAGGCTGAGTTCAGGGTCTGTGTGTAGAATATTTTTGTTGTAGGTGGTTAGGATGATGTGCGAGTGGAGCTGGGGCACGTCTAGTTGTTGATGATCTGATTTGTATGGAAAAGGCTAATGGTTTGTTTTTACTGTATTTTAAGGTCCTTAGGCGCTACTGTAATAAACATTATTAATAATAATAGTTTGTCACAATCTAGAGACTAGGAGAGGTACCTCCTTATATGGTGAAATTGAAGTAAATAAAAGGCAAACTAATCATTCTCTACCTCTCTTTGTCTCAGACTCTCCCCTATTTAAGACAGAACAGTAAAAAAGCTTGGGCTTGGTTCTCTGTGAATTCTTTTTGTACGTGTACTTTTTCTTTCTTTCTTGTTTTTTTAAATTTAAGGAAGCTTGGTTGGTTTGCCTGAAAACAAGATACATATCTGCATTGAGCCCCAATCACAAAACCTGATGGTAGGGGACACATTGGTTCTAGAGTGTGGTGCTGTTGGAAACCCAGTTCCTCATTACCAGTGGTTCAGAAACGGATTTCTGTTGACAAATGGGAACAGAAAGGTATATAAGGTAAGTTATTGAGAGGCTAAACTAATTTAACCACCTTCATCTTAGTTATTTGCCTCAGAGCCTTTAAATTATAAGAATCATTTAGCCATGAGATAGCATAAAAAGTGTTCTTTCAGTTTTCTGGTGTCCCATTGCTAGTATTTCCGTAGTAGTTTTGAGTCCCTTTGGACTTTGGAGAGCAGAGTTCTAAAATAAGTTTTTAATTAGGGGAACCATGTCTCTGGTGGTATTAATTGGTTGGAGGCAATGGAAGATACTTTTGTATACCAGGCTAGAGTAGCTTCAATTTAACAGAAGCTACAAAGAGATGCAGGATGCATTTATTGATTATATTTTGGACTAAATTTTGCAGCACCTTTTCTCTATGCCATACCTGAGAATGTTGTATGTGGCAAATATTTTTCTAAACTCACCTGAGCTATAGTATTCCATGCTTAATTAATCTCAAATCAGCAAGATAGATTTGTAGTAGGGTTGTCAAGCGATTAAACAAATTAATCATGTGATTAAACAATAATAGAATACCATTTATTTAAATATTTGTGGATGTTTTCTAGATTTTCAAATATATTGATTTCAATTACAACACAAAATACAAAGTGTACAGTGCTCACTTTGTTTATTCTTTATTACAAATATTTGCACTGTAAAAACAAAAGAAACAGTATTTTTCAATTTACCTAATACAAGTGCTATAGTGCAATCTCTTTATCATGAAAGTTGAACTTACGAATGTATAATTGTGTACAAAAAATAACTGCATTCAAAAAGAAAACCATGTAAAATTTTAGAGCCTGCAAGTCCTCTCAGTCCTGCTTCTTGTTCAGTCAATCACTCAGACGAACAAGTTTGTTTACATTTGCAGGAGATAATGCTGCCTGCTTCTTGTTTACCAGGTCACCTGGAGCTGAGAACAGGTGTTCTCATGACACTGTTGTAGCCAGATATTTACGTGCCGGATGTGCGAAAGATTCATATGTCCCTTCATGCTTCAACCACCATTCCAGGGGACATGCATCCATGCTGATGATGGGTTCTGCCTGATAACAATCTAAAGCAGTGTGGACCGATGCATGTTCATTTTCATTATCTGAATCAGATGCCACCAGCACAACGTTGATTTTCTTTTTTTATTGGTTCAGGTTCTGTAGTTTCTGCATTGGAGTGTTGCTCTTTTAAGACTTCTGAAAGCATGCTCCACAGCTTATCCCTCTCAGAATTTGGAAGGCTCTTCAGATTCTTAAACCTTGGGTCAAGTACTGTAGCTATCTTTAGAAATCTCACTTGGTACCTTCTTTGCGTTTGTCAAATCTTCAGCAAAAGTGTTCTTAAAATGAACAATATGTGCTGGGTCATCAGCTGAGACTGCTATAACATGAAATATATGGCAGAATGCGGGTAAAACAGAGCACGGAACATACAATCCTTCCCCAAGGAGGTCAGTCACAAATTTAATTAACACATTTTTTTTAACTAGTATCATTAGCATGGAAGCATGTCCTCTGAAATGGTGGCCAAAGCATGAAGGGGCATAGGAATACTTAGCATATCTAGCATGTAAATACCTTGCAATGCTGCTATAAAAGTGCCATGCAAATACCTGTTCTTATTTACAATGTCACTAGAAAGTGAGAAGAGGGCAGCATTATCTCCTGTAAATGTAAACAAACTTGTTTATCTTAGCGATTGGCTGAACAAGAATTAGGTCTGAGTGGACTTTGTAGGCTCTGAAGTTTTACATTGTTTTGTTTTTGAGTGCAGTTATGTAACCAAAAAAAAATCTACATTTGTAAATTGCACTTTCACGACAAAGAGCATGTAGTAAACTAGTTGTATGAGGTGAAATGAAAAATACTATTTCTTTTGTTTATCATTTTACAGTGCAAATATTTGTAATAAAAAATAATATACACTTTGATTTCAATTACAACACAGAATACAATATATATATATATATATATATGTATATGTATATGAAAATGTAGAAAAACATCCAAAATATTTAATAAATTTCAATTGGTATTCTATTGTGTAACAGTGCGATTATAATGGTGATTAATCGCAATTAAGTTTTTTAATCACGATTAATTTTTGTGAGTTAATTGCGTGAGTTAGCTGCGATTAATCAACAGCCCTGATTTGTGGTACAGCTGTTTGTCTCCAATCCTGCAACAAGTTCATGCAGACAGATCCCTATGCTGCAGGATCAGGGCATTTGTATTTGAAATCTTGTGAAGGATGTTTAGTCTTAATTTTTATGAATTTTTCCTTTTTATTGGTTTAACTGAAAATGCGTTTTATATATTTTGAGATGTGTGGTTCTGATGCTTATATAGGTGTCTTATGTGGACACGGAACATCAGGGGACCTATTGGTGTCATGTGTTCAATGACCAAGACAATCAAGAAAGCAAGAAGATAGAAGTCATGATAGGTAATGGTTCTGTTCATTTGACACATAATAAAAGCTGGTAAATAAACCCTGATGACTTGGCATTAGAATTCCTATTTGAAGCTCCTATTGCATGGCCATGGACAAGTCACTTAATCTTTCTGTAACTCCAGTTTGCCCAGCACACAGGGATTTTTAAAAACTTAACATTTTTAAAGTGCTTAAAGATCCTCTGCTAGTATCTCTGTGCAGTTTATCAAGTTTCTGAACATGCTAGTATATAGTGAAAAGGCATTCAGTTCATGTAGTTTGTGAACAAAAGATAGGGCCAGTACTTTGATAAGAGACTGACTATTGAGATTTCAGCTATAGAGTTTTAGTGGTGGTGGTGACTGAGTTACAGTTGCTCACTTTCTTCATAAGCACAAATAGCCAAGTGAAATTACCCACAGTGAAGGCAAATAAATGTGTAATCAAGTTTAGGGTGTGTGTGTGTGTGTGTGTGTGTGTGTGTGTGTGTGTGTGTGTACACCTGCAAAAGGAACCTAGAGAGGGGGAAAAATATATTCTAATAGACTGGTCTTTATAGGCACTAGAATTGTAGATATGAATTTAGACTTATGATAACTATTCATTTTGTATTTTCACTCTAATATTGTATACACCTAAACTGTGGCAACCAAATTTTTTCAGTGCTAATACCAAGAGATGCAGCTGTTTTAAAATATTAATATTTATCCATATTTAGCAGTACAGTTTGGCAGTAACTGCTGTCGTCTTCTAGTAGTATACTAATTGAGAGCATGAATTATACTCAGATTTTTCTCTTAAAATACAAGGAAGAAAAGCTATGGAAGTGGAATGCACTGAAGGTAAAGTAAATCTTTGGTTGTGGGTGGCTTTAAAAATAATCCTGAATGCTAGGAATTATGGAGATTGCTGGATCTATCACTACAATAGTGTGTGAAGTTGAAGGCTTTAATGTGCTCTAGCATATTGATTTGCAACATAATTTGATACTTATGCATGTGCTTCCCATTTCTACTTTGCATCTGGTTCTATCATTTTAAACAAAATTATGAGCTACTTTCTTCATCTGTGCAAAATATTTTGGTTCTGCCCTATTGCCATGTGCAAAGCTTGAAAAATTTACCAAATTCTTATGAAACATGAGGGTGCTGGGATGTCTTCAGCTAGGCAAAGGGGTAACTTCCTGTGGAAAAGCGCAGCTCCCTAAGCACCAGTGGCTGCTGATTCAGACCTAGTGTAAGTTAGAACAGCGGCAGTACTCCCAGAACTTATGTTGGCTGGCAATGACCTGTGCAAGCAGAGACTGCTGGAGTGTGTCCTCTGTGTTGGGGGTGGCATTGGGATGGTTCTGCCAGTTCTACACCAGCTTTACACCTACACAAGGTGTTTCTCCAGCTGTTCTATTAGGGCAGCTTTACTTCCTCTTTGAATTGCTTCATGGTACAGAGGGGATGTACTGAGAGCCAAGGATCAGGACCTGAATGTCCATATCATACCTTGATTACTTAAACTATACATTATTTACAGTATGCTTCTGTACAAAAGGAAATTTACTTAGAGATTTTAGGGAGATTTTATTTAACCTTTTCCAATCAAACCAGGCATAGCATAATTTTTAAAATACGTATATGGAGTAACTAAGGCTGTCAATTAATCACAGTTAAATTTCAGAGTAGCAGCCGTGTTAATCTGTATTCGCAGAAAAGAAAAGGAGTACTTGTGGCACCTTAGAGACTAACAAATTTATTTGAGCATAAGCTTTTGTGAGCTATAGCTCACTTCATCGGATGCATTCAACTCAAGCAATTACTGCTCAACAAATTAATTAGATTAAAAAAAAGTCTCAATCACAGTTATAATCATACTGTTAAACAATAACAGAATACCAATTTAAATGTATTATAAATATTTTTGGATGTTTTCTTACATTTTCAAGTATATTGATTTCAATTACAACAAAGAATACCAAGCGCATAGTGTTCACTTTATATTATTATTTTTTATTACAAATATTTGTGCTGTAAAAAAGATAAACAAATGAAATAGCATTTTTAAGTTCACCTCATACAAATAGTGTAGTGCAATCTCTTTATTGTGAACGTGCAACTTACAAATGTAGATTTTTTTTTATATATAACTGCACTCAAAAACAAAAAATCTAAAACTTTAGAGCCTCCAAGTCCACTCAGTCCTACTTCTTGTTCAGCCAATTGCTAAGACAAACAAGTTTGTTTACATTTATGGGAGATACGCTGCCCGTTTCTTATTTACAATACCACCTGAAAGTGAGAACAGGCATTTGCACGGCACTTTTGTAGCTGGTGTTGCAAGGTATTTACATGCCAGGCATGTGAAACATTTTTATGCCCCTTCATGCTTCGACCGCCATTTCAGAGGACATACTTCCATGCTGAATTTAAATTAGTATGCTGCTATTGTTTAACTGCAATTAAAACTGCAATTAATTGTGACTATTTTTTTTTAAATTGTTTGACAGTCCTAATATTAACAGGTACATTGGAAGAAATAGGGAAGAGTGCAATGTTAAGCTATTATGAAGCATTTTTTCACCAATATACAGAGCTTGGATGAGGCCCTATGAACTAGTTCTGCCTTTGTGAGGGGCCAAGTGCCAAAAGTAAATGGAACATGTAGGTGCTAAATACCTTGAAGTATTGAGCCCTTTACACAGAATACCTTCAACGTCAGATTGGTCTTGTGTGGGCCCTCTGCTTTGGTGTGAGTCTAGAAGACTGTCTAGATTTCTCTGTCTCCGGGCACTTGAAATAAATTTTCCCTTAGCTCCCACTGAAATCCCTTAAATGAAAAATCAGAGAGTCCTGTGAATGTTTGACATTTCTGAAAATCATCCCAGAAATGTCTTAATTTATCTTTTTTAAATAAATACATTCTTGTTTAGTATGTCGCCATTTTAGAATGTTCATAAAAACAGGTATCTTCAAATATGTGATTCCGTCTGTTTTCTCACTTGTCATTAAAGCAGCTTGAATGTCTGTGGATTAATTGGGTGAAGTATATACTATATATTTTTCCCATTAGTGTTTCTGTTGTGTCTATTCCCTGATATAGATACTGTAATGAAATCTGAGTACTGTAGCTAATCATATTTCATATTTTGATGTAAATCAACTTGTAGTTTTTTGTTCTGTGTGTGCGGAGTAGTGGAAGCTTGTGAAGGGATAAATTTACTAAACTACAAAAATGCAGATTTTTATTTTAAATAATTTGTCCAGGTTTTAGAGCTTGATTTTCTAGCCTTCAGCTTCTGTTAAATACAGAATACAATAGTTGATCCTTTTTATGACCAATGTTTATTTTCCTTCTTGTTTGTCAAAACTGTAATTTCATTATTTTTATGTATTTCTCTACAGAAGAGTTTGGTAATCTTGGAAAGCCTGGTAAGTAGCACATGCTTTGAAATAAACAGTTTTAATTTCAGATTTGAAATGTGTATTAAAAACTGAATAGATCAGCGCTGCAAAATTTTAGTTTCATTTGCATAGTCCAGGTGTATTAGATCTGGGGTTTTGATTCAGTCACACTGTCAAGCTGTCCTGCAGTCACTCAAGAGTATGAGTACCAATCTCTGGGCAGACTGATAAGAAGCAGGGCACAAACCCCAAATTGGTTGTGAGTTCTATACTTAAATTTTGCCAATCCATTATCAAGTATAAACTCCTCAAGCATGATAACAGCGTTAACATGGCGTCACGGACAGTCCTCTTGTGGACTCTAATCTATCTTGCCACCTAGGTAAGCTTATCTTTGTGATAGATGATCCCTTACATCAAATATCACAATAATATTTAGGTTACTCCCAGTCCCAAAGGACAAATCACTTATCCAGGTCATTTGCACTTTGGATAAAACACCAAAGATAACACTTGTAGCCAATCCTATAATAAACTATCTAAAGATTTATTAACTGGGAAAAGGAAATAAGCATTATTTACCAGTTTAAAGCAGATAAACGTAGATACCCAAATGAGTTCCTATCTTAAGTTTCAAAAGGTAATAGAAGCGTCTATAATAAACATTATGTCCCTTAAGGCTAACCTCGGCTAAGCAGCTGGGGATGCCATGCTTATGCTTAGAAATCCTGCACCCCTAGAGTCCAAGCAGCAAAGAGATACAGTTTCTCCTTGTTAGGGCTTTTTTATTCTCCCCCCTTCCCCCTTCTGATTCGAGTTGCAAATTTAGCTGGTGAAAGGAATTCACTTGCACCTCTCCTTTTCATGGGGGAAGGGGGGAAGCAATCAACAAAGTATTTTGTCCTATAACGTTCCACAGTAGTTTGTATGGTATTGATGGACCTTCTTTGTCAGATGGGAGATAACATGTCCTATTGGAGACTAGTTTTTCACACTAGTTAATGTTTCTCTACTGTCTGATGACTGACTTATTTACAGTGGCTTACCATGCAAATGCTCAAATATTACCTTACAATATGGGATACAGATGATACTATAAGTAAGATTATTGCATGCAGCAGTTTACAACAATTCAATGAAGCCTAAACACTACTCATATTTTTATAACTCTAATACCTATTTCATGAATACTAACACACAGGTGAACCAGACTGATTCCAGCTATATGTTTGTTAGTATCCAAGTGAGGCATGGGGACCTTGGCATAAAGTGGCACCTGGTTTGCCAGCTTTACACATATATCTATTAAAAATGTTAACTATCATGTTGAGGGCACTAAAATAAATTAGTATAATTTGAAGATAACCCCCCAGCAAATCAGTTTATATAGTTGCAAAACTACAGCAAGCCACTTTAATATTAAAAAATAAATCTGTTTGGGGTTTTTTTGGCTTCCTGTATGTGATCTTTATATTTGAAATGTTTCAATGTGATGCTGTTTTTAGCAGATTATCTGCTGCTAGAATGAAATCTTATTGAGATAAGGTAACTGGCTGCCAAACATAAAAATGCTTATGATGATATAGTGTCAATCAGAGTAGAGATCAAATAATGTAATTTGATACACATTTGTTTGTGCTGGTGATTCAAATATTACTCCAGTAGGAATTATCCCAGACACTGGGTTCCCAAAAATGTCACATCATAAAGGTCATATAATTCCTGTGCTGGACACAGAAGACGTGTTTACTTTTGCCAAGAGTTAATTTACATTCCAAGAGAATCTATTGACAGGGTTGTCATGATATATGCATATTAACAAAAGGGGTAGGCATCTCACCCACCTGTTGTTCAGCATGAATATCATTGTTAGCTCTTCCATACGATGGCAAGTGGTGAAATAAAAATTAAAGACTTTCTAGCAAAGCAAATTTCTAGCAAAGCAAAATTCTCAACCTTGCTAAATATAGAACATACCCCAACTCATGATCTGTTTGATTCCCTGCAATACATCTGATCAGAAAGGATACACTGTACAGTATTTCAGATTTTATTGAAAATACTTACATATAGTTTGTAAGATCAAAATCCACGTTTCCTTGCCATCTCGGGTTCAGAGTATAAAATCCCCCCACCATACATATCCTACTAGAGCAAATGTGCTGGAGGGTGGGAAATTAGGATAACAGCAAATAACTCATATTGCTAGATATTAAGAGTGAAAAGTTGTGCTGCAAAGTTAGAAAGGAAATAAAGACCACACCACGCTATAGAAAAGAACTAGCTGAAATAGGGAGCTGTCTTAAATTAAACAAATGCACAACTTGTTTCTCTAATGTACACAACTACATTTGAAACTACTGATGATTCATGTTTTTCCTCTCTCTTAAATAGACCTTCAAGAGCAATCAGCTGACAGGCCTTCTGGTGAGTAGTTTCATATCCATGATACATAATGTATATTCTGAACAAGAAATTGCTAGGGCAATACATCTGCAGTATACTTAATGGCTGTATAAAAATCTCTGCAGCTTATTGGTTCTTTGGTTAGCAAACTTTAAGTATTTTAAATTAATTGGTATAGAATTGCCTTTCAGGTCTCATAATTTCTAGCTCCTTCTGTCTGTGGTCTCAACATGTATGTTGGTGCAGTATTTGAATGGTTTGACAAACCAGATGGTAGAATTAGAATTGTTTCACACACAAGGTGGTTGTAGTTTGTCCGATAAGTGAAAACTTTTGTCTCTTCCGCTATTTTTTCTTAGCATAGGACACCTGAGTTATAAATCTGTTTATGAGCCAAATAGCTCACTGTATGAATCTCTCTTGTATTCCCTCATGGCTGCCTCTGTGTTAGATGATCATGCCTTCAGATTAAGGTGGAAAGAGAAAGAAAGGGGTTGTTTTTTTTTAATTAAATAAAAATAAACAGCACAGTAATAATAGGTGTTCCTCAGTCAGTACATGAACACCTTGGCTGCAACAAATGCTTTCTGCTGGAAATGTGTGTGCACTGACTGCACATAAGGTTTGAGTGTCATGGTAAGTGTTTCAATACACTTATTAGATGAGTTTTGCCATACTTTACTAAAGATTAGGGTTGCCAACTTTCTAATTGCACAAAACCAAACATCCCTACCCCATCCCTACTCCTTCTCCAAGGCCCCACCCCTGCTCGCTCCATCCCCCACCCTCCGTCAGTCGCTTTCCCTGACCCTCACTCACTTTCATCGAGCTGGGATGGGGGTTGGGGTCTGGGAGGGGGGTGAGGGCTCCGGCTGGTGGTGTGGGCTCTGGGGTGGGCCCCCGGGGATGAGGGGTTTGGTGTGGGAGAGGGGGTGGGGCTGGGACGGGATTGGAGTGCGGCGGGGGTATGGGCTCTGGATTGGCGGTGTGGGCTCCAGGCCCCTGCAGTCCCTAGGCACAATGGATGGCCAGGGAGGTTCAGGGTGTGGGCTCCAAGCCCCTTGCGCCCATAGGCACCACCCCTGTAGCTCCCATTGGTCGTGGTTCCTGGCAGTGGGAGCTGCAGAGCCAGCACTGGAGCAGGGACAATCTGCAGAGCATCCCTCCCTGCCTGCGCATGCGCCTAGGGGCCGTAAGGACCTGGCAGCCCTCTTCTGGGAGCTGTGAGGAGCTAGAGCAGGCATGGAGCCTGCCTTAGCCCGGGGCCCCTGCTGCACCAGCGAATGGATGCCTGGCAACCCTACTAAAGGTATAATATGTTTCCTAACTTTATTGTGTGATTTTAATCTTGTAAGTAGAGATTGTTCTTCAAAGAAAAAAAATAAGTGTGATGGGGAGAGAGAACGTGAAAGGGGGTCTCTACACATTACAAGGGGCCTATCTAATTGAGACATATCTTTTATTTATTTATTAATTATTAACTTGAAACCACCCCGTTAGCACATCTGAACTTCTATCTTCTTGTAAAATCTTTCTTGCTTGACCTTCTTGTGAAATATAACCATACCACTTGGCCTTATTCAGTACTCTATTTTGTGCATGGGTTCATTGCATTTGGGCTGGAAATCTCGGATCATCCTCCCCTTTCCTCCCCCCCCCCCCAAAGGCCAAATTACCTCTTCATTGCAAACATTCTAAGTTGTGTATTTTTGACAGTCTGATTGCCTTAGTAGTCTATCTTTGATTGTTAGGTGTCCGGAATGGCAGATACAAAATATATGCCTATTTTCAACGTGATTTGAACATTTGATTTTCAGAAATCATAAAGTCTGTAAATAGACAATTAAAAGAACCTCATAGCTTACAGGCATAGACACATCATAGCACCTTTGATGCCGTGTTTGTTATAGTCATAGAATTCCTAATGTCTAAGTTAAGCTACAGCTTTGATGCTCAGTTTCTTTTAGACAAGGGGAATTTCTTACTCCATTGTCCATTTAATGGGATTTGGCCTTGAGGTAGCTTGAAAACGTCCCCTGGAATTGGATTCTTTGGCTAAGAACCTTCCTTGTGAAAGGGAATAAACATAGACTGTAACAATAAAAGGTCAAAGCATTTTGTTGAAACAGCTAGATACAAGCTGTGTGCATAATGACAGGCGTCCATGCCATAATAAGTCAGTACAGAGAGAAATTGATTGCTGTTTTTGCCTGAGCCAGTTCAGTTGTGTTTATACAGAAGAATCCACACGGTAGAAATAAAATGGATCTCGTACGTCTTGACACCCAGTACAAGTTGAAACTCAGTACCTCTTTACAAATTTTGTGGTTTTCCCTGTTACCAGTATCACAGTCAGATACTGGGCAGAAGTTATGTGTTGAATCATGCAATTCAATCTCTTAAATTTTCCTTATCAACGGTTTTGAATGATCACTGGCTAGAGTTAATAAGCTTGCTACCAAAGTTTAGCGTGGTGTGATTTCAAATATTAAATTGTGTATAATAGGATTTAATTTTGGTAGCCAGTTTACTAGCAACTAATACACAAATTCTAGGTACAACCTCCTCTTCCATTAAAATCATAGTTGAGAGTTAGTGCTTCCATGAGCTTAACTATGGATTACTCTTTACATGGATTTATTTTAAACATCCTTGCACTAAACCCTTTCTAGAAAAAGCATTGAGTTCATATCCAAGATATTCATAAACTCTACTGGCATAATAGACCAGTACCTTTCAATTTCTTACCATGAGAATAGCACATGGAAATTGAACTTGTGTATGTTTAAGCAATTTAATTAGACTTGATGGCATGTAAATTTTGTTAATTTACTGCTCCTAATTTGTAGTGTTAAGTAAGCATAGTCCAAAAATGCAGTGTTGTCAGCATAAATAGGCAAAAGTTAATAACACAACATTGGACAAAACATCTAAATAGGTGGTTACTGAAGCCTTGAAAGTGTGTAATTTTTTTAAGTGTCTCTCTAAAATGGGTTTCCTCAGATATTCTTGTTAACTGCTGGAAATAGCCTACCTTGCTTGTCACCATGAAAGTTACCCCCCCCCCCCCCGCTGGTGATGGCTTATCTTAAGTGATCACTCTCCTTACAGTGTGTATGATAAACCCATTGTTTCATGTTCTCTGTGTGTGTATATCAATCTCCCCTTTGTATTTTCCACCAAATGCATCCGATGAAGTGAGCTGTAGCTCACGAAATCTTATGCTCTAATAAATTTGTTAGTCTCTAAGGTGCCACAAGTACTCCTTTTCTTTTTGCGAATACAGACTAACACAGCTGCTACTCTGAAACCTTTCATTATACTGTAGCTTAGCTAGTTATAGCACCTCCTATAAATGACCTGTTTCTCTCTTTCACTCAAAAACTATGAACAGACCAAACAGTAAATAGACTTGGAAGCAAATGGCTTAATTTTCTCTGCCATTTGAACAGGTATCCACGGAGTCTTGGCTGGTTTTTTTTATTCACACATCTGAAAACTTGACATTTGTCTTATCAATATGCTGAACAAATGTAGTGAAATGTGGACCCAAACGAACACCTTTCTCTGTTTTGGAGGCCCCAAGGGTATCCTGCTAGGCAGATTGAGTGACTGCACGTCTGTGGCTTTAGAATAGGTCAAGCTTATTCAAGGCCTTGGAGCAGGGGTATGCAAACATTTTGGCCCGAGGACCACATCAGGGTTGTGAAACTGTATGGAGGGCCCGGTAGGGAAGGTTGTGCCTCCCAAAACAGCCTGGCGACTGCCCCCCTCAGAACTCCCGACCCATCCACCCGCTCCCTCCCCACTCCTTGTCCCTTGACCGCCCCCTCCCGGAACCCCATCCAACCATCCCTGCTCCCTGTCCCCCTGACTGCCCTGCCCCCATCCACACCCCTGCCCCTAACTGCCCCCCAGAACCCCATCCCCATCCAACCCCCCCTTCCTGTCCCCTGACTGCCCCCCCATCCAGAATCTCTGCCCCATTCAACCACTCGCTGCTCCTTGTCCCCTGACTGGCCCCCAGAACCCCCTGTCCCTTATCCAACCTCCTCACCCCCTTACCATGTCGCTCAGAGCAGCAGGAGCTCGCAGCCATGCGGTCGTGCTGTCCTGCAGGAGCGGTGGGCCAGAGTGCTCGTGGCGAGCTGAGGCTGCGGGGGAGGGGGAACAGCAGGGGAGGGGCCGGGGGCTAGCCTCCTCGCTGGGAGCTCAAGGTCTGGGCAGGATGGTCCTGTGGCCGGATGTGGCTCGTGAGCTGTAGTTTGCCCACCTCTGCCTTGGACGCTTTTCAGCTGCAAAAAAAGTTTTAAAGATAAAGATGCTGTGAATCTTTTTTGGGGAGGTGAAAAGGTATAGTTTAATAGTCAGACAAAACCAGACAGTTGCTTGCAAAGCAGTTTTGAAGGTGTGCACTTTCCCTTCCCCCAAATACACACATCGAAGTCAACTGGACTCCCCCTGCATGCATGAAAAGTCACTTGCGGGATCAGAGTCTAACTTCCTAACTTAAAGGCCAGTGATTCAGTGTGCATGCTTGCGTAGCTTAGGAATCTGCCATGCACTTCTCAGTGCAGGATCTGGGTTTTAATGAGAAAATCTGCTGTTCATGGTCCACACAAAAATGCTTTAAACTTTTGAAAATACATTAGTTTTGATATTAAATCAGATAAAGGCATCAGTCTTCAATAAGTACTGTCCACTTTTACATAAAACTCTCAAACCTCAGCTATTTTTAATGTAGTTCTGGTCTAAACAATATAGGAAGTTATTAATGGGGAGGAAGTGGTTCTCTTTTCACTTAGAATCTCTCCAGTACTCTAAAAATGCTGTAGCAATTCTTGCTCAGACCTCCAAATTTCACATCTAGCATGGAAGATTTATGGTGCGAATGTTTTGGAAAGTTACCTGCCTATGAATATATGGTTGCATCAGAAACTTGAGTATAGTATTTGCATACTGGCACAGGCATTATAATACTGATTCATATACATTTCAGTTCTGTTATGGAGGGTGAACTACTTTGTTGCACTTCAGGAGAGAAGCTAACTCATTGGGGGAGGAAGGCAGAGAATCATAGGTACAGTAGTGACTGATGTATTGACAGAACAACCAGTTAAGAAGCTTTGGATGCATTAGAACCTAGCTTTGTTCACCTTCAGGACACACAGCAAGACCTATTTGTTTTCCCAGGATTTTTCAGAGCAAGTGATTGGAAATGAATGAAATTTTAAACCAGGCACCTAAGGGAGTCATTTGTTGGCATAGAGCCAATTTTTGATATTGTATATATTTTTAATATACTAAATATCGTACATGCACTTAGATTTGAGAATCGCTTATCTTTTCTTAAAAAAAACAACTTGTATTTGATTTAAGAATGTATAAAAATGTGCTCATTTCTTTACAGCAATTGACAAGGTAGCTCTGTTAATAGGAAACATGAGCTATTGGAATCACCCTCAGCTGAAAGCTCCAATGGTGGATGTCTATGAATTGACCAACTTGCTGAGACAGATGGATTTCAAAGTTGTTTCTCTGCTGGATCTTACTGAATCTGAGATGCGGAATGCAGTGGATGAATTTTTACTTCTTTTGGACAAAGGAGTGTATGGTAAGAAAGTCATGATCTGTCCAACTAATTTAGTAAAACATTTTTTGAGTCAAGAACACTCAGACATTAACTTACACCTCTGCCAGATCACTAAGTCCTACTTGACAGTAAAGCAGACTTCACTGTAAATAGCATGTATATGGGGGGGAAGCGGGAAGTGAGTTAAACACCCGCCAACACATCCTGTGGCTTTGAGTAAAAGGTATTGTTGCTTTTATTAGTGAACAGATAAAATCTTTGAGCCTCTTTTAACCAAACCTAAATGTATAGTATTCTGCTAAATACTGCTATGTACTTTCATATTAAAAAGTGTATTATTTGCTAAAGAGTGCTGCATTTGTGGCGCTTGTTTTGGTAGTGGGACGTGCATAATTGTGATCTAGGGGAAAAAACACTTAAGCAAGAGTCAGCGCTGTGTAGTGTTTCCCAGAATGCGCCTATACAGTGAGGCAGTATAGCAGATGTAAATGCACAAACCTACTTGCAGTGGTGGAAAAGAAGCTGTGAGGAAACTGTTACTTGTAACCAGCTAGTTATCTGCCACTAACTGGTTACAAAATCACAAATGAACCCTTTGAGTCATTGTGCTGCATACATTTGCAACTTTACACTCACTATATTTTGTTAACTTTGTACTCCTACAACTTAAAGATGATATGCAAATGCGGAAAAAGTTGTCTTGCTTCTTCAATACATATAAATAAATTCCTTTTCTGCTTGCTTGTTTACCTTCGGACTGTCAGATTGTCTTTCCTTTTTTTTGCTGAAGGTCTCACTGGAAAACCAGGAAACTGGAGGGGGAGCTTTCTCAGCCTTAAATTACATGGGTGGTAATAATAGTTTATTTGTATTACAGTAATGTCTAGAAGCCTAAACCCAACCTGAAACGCTGTTAAGCCCAGGTGCTTTATGTACATAGACTAAGAAACAATCCCTGCCCTGAAGACCTTGCAATATAAATAAACAAGACTAAGACTGGGAGAAAATAAATGTTATCCACCTTTTTATTTATATTTTATTTATTTTTTATAAATGGAGCAAGGTATTGAACATTTAAGAAAGATCTTTCCTCCCAACTTTTTGTCAAGCTTTTAGATTAAATAGATGCTAATAAAAATTTTCCCTCCCTCCCAAGTTGTGGTGGTTTTCACTTCCTTGGTACTTGTGATGTTGTCCTGCTAGTTCTGCAGTAGTTCTCTATGAGGGGAAGGGTAGAAAACCTGAATTACTAACGTTGAAAAACAAGCTGAGAAAGCTTTTTAAAAAAAGCTAACACCACAATTTTAGGCCTTCTGTATACATAATGAAGAAACAAAAAGGACGCAAAGTAATTTGTCTTTATAAGTCACCGTTAGATTGTAGAAAAAGAAGCTGGGAACTCTAGTGAAAGATATGCCATTAACTTCTGATGCTGTTGCTCGTCTGCAACTTCAAGTGGCCAAGGGTTCATCAAATAGTGTTAAATCCTAAGGTCTCTGTGAAGTTGCACTCCATATGTTTTATGGAAATATGCTTAAGAGTGTGAATATGATGTAACTGGAATATCTTTATGCAAAAGGTCTCTTGTAAGATATCATAACAAAGATTATAACCTACTGAATATATTCCTCATATTTGTATGTATGAATCATTCTTGTATCTGAAGCTAAAAATATGAAGTATAACTCTGAGGTTTTATTGTAATTATGCAAAGTGTGGGCCATTAATGGTGGTTTAGAATCTTGATGGCTCCCATTGACTAGGACAATTGGTTGTGGATGGTTTATTTAGCTGCAAGCCTTCCTGTGTATGTGTGGGCCAGCCCATGGGTAATGAAGAATGAGGCTTGCCCAAGGGGCAATTTAAAGGGCCTGGGGCTCCCAGCAGTGGCTGGAGCCCCAAGCCCTTTAAATTGCTTCCAGAGCCCCGCTGTGGGGCTCCGGTGGCTATTTAAAGGGCCCGGGGCTCCTCTGCTTCTTCCACCCCGGCCCTTTAAATAGCCGCTGGAGCCCCGCCACCACTGCTCCAGGGGCTATTTAAAGGGCCGGGGCTCCAGCTGCCTCTGCTGCCCCGGTCCTTTAAATAACTTCCCCAGGGTTCTGGCGGCTAATTAAAGGACCGGGGCAGTAGAAGCAGGGGAGCCCCGGGCCCTTTAAATAGCCCCCAGAGCCCCAGGCTGGTGCTGCTGCTACCCTGGTGGGGGGAGGGGAGGAGGAGAAGGAGGGGGGGCACTTACTTTACAGGGTGAGCTGGGGTTGGCTCTCAGCCTCGCCCCTTCCACCCTAGGCCCCGCCCCTTCCAGTGGCCTGAGCTGGCCCCAGCGTACTGTAAGTCACTCGACTTACTTTCACCCCTATCTTACAGTGACATGTGACCATGTCACCTGGTAATGAAATCCATCTTAAATCTGGTACTTTTCCATTTAGAAGGAGGGGTGGGGATCCAGAGAGACAAAAGATCCTTTTCTTGTGCCAAAGCTATAAAATGGGGGGGGGTGGAACAAAACAAAGGGGGCTGCCAGTCATGAGAACACCCCTGCTTTCCACCTAAGATGTCTGCTGGAGCTAACAAGGACTGTACCAGGGGAAAGGATTGGGCCCAGACTAGGAAGGAATCTACTCTGTGAAAGAAGCGTATTGGAACATCTCTGGGGGTGAGATTTTATGTGTAATCAGTTTCTTAATGTATTAAGCTTAGACTTGCGTGCGTTTGCTTTATTTTGCTTGGTAACTTCCTTTGTTCTGTCTGTTATTACTTGAAACTTAAATCCTACTTTTTATACTTAATAAAATCACTTCTGTTTATTAATGAACCCAGAGTAAGTGATTAATACCAGGGGGAGCAAACAGCTGTGCATATCTCTCTATCAGTGTTATAGAGGGGAGACAATTTTATAAGCTTTATACAGCGTAAAATGGATTTATTTGGTGTTTAGATCCCATTGGGAGCTGGGTATCTGGGTGCTGGAAGCAAGTAACCTGTTGAGCAGTTTTTGGTTAAAGTCTGCAGCTTTGGGGGTGTGGACCAGACCTGGGTCTGTGATGTAGCAGCCTAGTGTGTCTGGCTCAACAAGGCAGAGTTCTGGAATCCCAAGTTGGCAGGGAAAATGGGCTCAGAGGTAATTTCAGCACATCCTGTGACAGTCCCAAGAGAGTCTCTGTGACCGAACCCGTCACAGTCCCAATTCAGGCAGAACTCAAACAGAACTGTTAGTGAACACCTCTGTGGAACCTCTCCCTGAATAAATACTGCAGGATTTGCCCTTCTTATATCTTCACATATTGTGTAGGGAGCACAATATGTGGACAATGACAGGGAGAAATAAGTTAGAAAATGGCAACCATAAGCTATTTCAGGATTGAGATAAAAGTGTACTTTGCAACACAGGGCTAACTTTAATAAGTTTAAATTTAGTATGATATCCCCTGGATATTGACAAATTATGCATGTGCAAACTTGTTTACAGGATGAATATTGTACATCTGGTGTCACATTGAGCTTAAATTTCCCCTTTCCCCCTGGACAGGTTTGTGATTTAAGTCACAAATTAACTGTATGCTAGTTTTGGTGAAGTTTTTTGTCATTAAAAACTTGCTTTACAAGTGAGTCATTGCCCAGTACTGTGATAGTGGACAAGAGATGAAGATTGAGCTATACTGGTGAAATGTATCAACAATTTTCTCACGAGCATGTGGCATGGAAAATTGATCTGTCTTTCCTAAGTGTCATCTTGAAGGGGGAAGTTGAGTTACTGTCTCTGTTACCTTGGAAGTGGAATAGCTCAATTCAGCCAAAACTTTACTTCTTTTTTAGGGAGCACGCCACCCTGAATTATCTGATGCAGCGTGTGACGAGAGGTCTGCTGTTGACTAGCTAGATTTGATTTTTATTTTAAAGCTGTTTTTATGTAAATTACTTTTAAAATAAGGATTTAACACAGAGGCTAGAATTCTAAACTTAAGTGTCCTATACAAATGGTTCTAGAATTCCCACCCTACCTAAATTCAGCCAAGAAACTGCTTCATCTGGTATTTTACTGAAACAGGTGCCAGGCTCGCATGAAGTTATTTCTTTGTATGGCTTTCACACTCATGTGATACCTGATGCTTGATAGGACTGGCCGACCTGACATTCAAAATATCTTTCACCATTTATATATCAGAGCAAAGACTCACAATCGTATGGACATAGCTGTAAAATTCACTCAACTTTCTGATGGTATGACTTCCATTTGCCTCTCATGTAAAATACTTAAGTTGTTTCTTGTGTGTTTGGGTGAGCTATGGACTCCTATTCTGTTTAAGGCTCTCTGTTTACGTTGGCTGTTAACATAAATTAAAAAAATTAAGTGACCAGAGGCTTTGATGTATTTCATACTGGCTCCATTTGCAAAGTACATTTACACAGTTTAACCTTCATTTTTCCATCTAGCTGATATCTGTGAAAGCCAAGCATGGCATCTCGCAGTAAAGTTTAGCATTAAACCTTTATAAAACTACTTTATCATTTAAATGACCATTCTGGATAGTAACTGAGTGTCTCAGAAGCAATATAAAATATGTTGTCAGGGTATAAATTGCTAGTGATTTATTGCGTTTTAGTGGGCACAGCTCCAAACATAAGAGGCACAGCTGCTACCCCCATTTAGACCTTGTTTCAGATATTCATGATATTTACCATGACACTGTGTAATTACTACTTGCTGCCAGGAATGTGGCATTTCAAATACTGTTCCCTAAAAGTAGAACTGATAAACAAATTGGTGATGGTGGTCTTGGTACTTTAGTTCCTCAATATATTTGTTATTAAATGCAATGCAGAATTATTGTGCTCATCGTATATAAATGACATGAGAGATGTAACAGCATACATTTTAAAGATTGAAAGTAATCTGGCTATTTTCTTAGTAAAAACTCTGGAGATAACTTAAAATGTTGATTTCTGTGATCCTGATGTTAGTACAATAACTGTTTGTGACCATTGCATCTTAAAAACTTTTGCGGCTGCTCATCAGATATCCTTAACCCAGTTACTTGCCCAGTGACAAGAAAGAAATCCAGTTACCATTTTAAAATAAACCTATCTGGGGCAGAGATGATCTGATAAAAGGTGTTCCTGCCCACTTTATTTCATAACCCTATGAAAAACATAGTATGTGATCATGTAATTAAAGGCTACTATATGCATACGTACAGGAGGCTGGATTAAAGTTGCATAGGCATTTCCTAACTTTTGAGTGCTTTTACAGCAAATCCTTCCAACAAGTCGAAGTATCTGAGGCAATAAGTCAGCAGTTACCAAACTGGGTCACTACCCACATGGAGTAGCACCATCAGCAGATGGGGTTGCGGCAATCCCAAGTGTGCAGTGGAAGTGCTCTTGCTCTACATAGCATGACCTTGCATGCATCATACGTCGGAGGTCACAGTGTACAGAGGACACTATTTTGCTCTTCAAATGGTGCCCCCATGAGGCATGACCTCTCACATGCCGTGTGTAGAGGACACCATTTTGCTCTTCAAAATGGCATTCTCCATGCTGTCTTGGGTCGTGGAAGGAAGTATTTCATCAAAATGGAGTCATGATGGCAAAAAGTTTGGGAATCTCTGCAATAAGCCATGTTTCCAGATTACTGAAATATAAATGAGATGGATGTGATGTATTGTATGTATGTTTTATAGAGTGTGAGGCTCATATTGGCTCACAGGTCCCACTTTGCTGCCTGGCAACTTTGGTAACATCTGCAATCATATAGACGGTGGTTTATAGCTCATAATAAGGAGATTAGAGCCAGGCTTCCCTGACAAGTACCCTAATTTACTGTTTCTATATACTCACCCTGGGGAAAAAAGGCTTCATAAATTCCAAAGCTTAGCTGTCATGTTTCTAGCTATTAACGTTCAGCAGACTGTTTTTCTCCATCTTATTTATTTGTCCAGGATTTTTGTAACATTTTTGTTTTTTTGAAACCCAGCATCCTTAATAAAGGCACAGTGAGAATGGAACCGTTGTCAGTTCTTGAAATACCTGTGGCACTGTGCAACAAGAGGAAGGTTTGGATATTTATTATCAAGAATATTCAGAGTTGTCATCATTAGTGACAAGTTTTGGAAGGGATATTAAATCTTCTCCTTCAGAGTTTAAGCCAATCTAACATTAGAAAAAAGGATGAGACCTATTTGGGGGACAGATTATCCCACATCTGCCTACGACAGGGTTCTTGCACCTTCCTGGTATCTGGTGCTGGCCAGTGTCGGAGAAAGTATATTGAACTAGATGGACCTATGGTCTGATCCAGAGTGGCTATTTCTATGTTCTGAAGGGGGGAGAAGGAGGAATTATGACAAAAAGTGGACAACCTAATGAGGATAAAATATGCCACCCATCTTTACTCTGTTTTTAAAAAAAGCATTGGGGGAGAGAGGAATTTTCTTTCTGCAGCTCACCTCAACTCATATAAAGAACATCCATCCTGAGAGAATGGCTGGCTGGCCGGCCTTGCTCTTGTTTAAGGAACTTGTTTTCACTTGTGAAGATTGTGTGACATGATAAAGTAATGACATATAGTCCTCATAGGTGTAAGCAAATAAGTCCAAGGCCAGCCAGCTTTCCTCTCAGGAAGAAAGTCCTTTAGATGAATCAAGATGAGATGCTGTTCTGGCAGATTGGGGGATGAGCAGGCAGAAGAAGATTCCTTCCCAATCACCCTTCACCCTCCAAAAAAGTATTAGAAACAAAAATAGCAAAAGTGGGAGGCACATTTTATTCTCATCATTTTGTCCATCAATTAGGCCTAATATCCAACACTCCAATTTTATTTCATTACATTCTGGCTCCACATCGTCTATTTATAAACAAGCATAATTTCAACAGTCCTTGGATTATGTCAATGTGGCCTTTTTGGTTTAGACTAATCTAGTTTCTCTGTCTAGTTCTCTTGCACCAGTTTATAACATTCAGTGTCATAAACAACTTGACCTATTTTCATGGTTATTGTAACATCTTGAATTTTGTTTACTTTTTACAATTGATTTTAGGGTAATTTTGTCCAATAATCGCAACAAGGCCTGGTGTGAGTAGACATCATATTTTAGTGCAGATGCTGCTTGATCCTGTCACCCTTCCTTTAGTACTGATCGATCCAGTTCTTGGCAGGATTAATCTACATAAAAAGCTCTGTCTGGTTCTGTGTCAGGGTTAGAATACAAGCCTATGCTAATGATGATTTGTACAATATTAAGAAATGGCTGACTGCCTTTAAACAGAATAGGACCTAAATTTGGTCCAGAACTACCAAGGACCAAGATGTTAATACTTATCAGTGGCTGTTGTGAGCACTGACTTCGCTGGAATTATTTACGTGCTGAAAGTTTGGGTAAACATATTTTAATACCATACGGCATCCAGGCCATAGCTAAGTAGTACAAATTAAATTGCTAACTCTTCAGTTATTCAAACCTTTCTACCATGACTGATAGTTGATACCAGCTCTCAAAGTGAAGAAACATAAATCTAGGGACTCATTCTGATCTCACTCACTCACTTCATTTACATCAGTGAAGATACTCTTTATGTACTCTGATGTAAATAAGAACAGAATTTGTCCCCTAATCTTTTTACATTGACCCTGTGATCCTGAAAGCAGGAATATAATTGGACACACAGATGCTGCAACAAGTATCCAGGTGTTCACCTTCATTGTAAAAGCAATGTCAAGCATTCAATTTCCAACATTTCAACTAGTGTATACGTAATAGTGATTTGTTAAAATAAGACCATCCAAAATAAACTGGCAAAGTCTATTGAGCAAACGAACACAATCAAGTGATTTAAGTTCTGCCTTAGAAGCCAGTTTGTAGATAATGCCTACGATTGGTGATCAGTTACTAAATTAGATAGTTTAGCCATAGGGTACCAGCCATATACAGGGAGAGCATTTGCAGAATGATATAACTAGCTAAAACAAGGAAGGCATTAATTTAGACACAAGTTTATTCATATGCCACTCTTACATGAGTAAAATACATCTGTATATTTAAAACAAACACAAAGAGAATTAATTTTATTTAAAAATACACCTATACAACAGTTACTCTCATGTGGTTTTGATATGTACGCACGCACAGCCACAACTGAATTATTCACTCTAGCAAACTCATTTGCATAGTTTAAAAAAATCTTTTAAATACATAAGTTAGTGTGTTGCAGCAGAGATCATTTCATAGTACTGCTGTATTAGTTCAAGTGGAAGATCAAAGGTTGAATGCCAGATGTGGTCTTATACTCCCTAAAACTGATGTGGTTCATTACTCTTCAAGCTAATGAAGGCTGAGACCTCCTGTATCTTCTCTTCCCACCTTCCATATCAGGCTCTGAATTTCTTTTGGATTTGGTGGGGAAGGTGGTACATTTTCAGTTACCAGAGAATGTGAAGTAGACAAGTGCTCACATCTGTAGGGACTGATGCTTGTAATCTAGCTGGTGTCCAGAAAGATCTATTAAAGAATTTTTTATGTTGAATTGAACCTAGATGAGTAGGTGACAAGGATTGTGTTTTATATTGTGCAATAGCTACTTCCATGAGTTGTTCTACAAGGAAATTTTTTCAGCTTTCCATTTGGTCTAGGGTAGGAATGGGTTTAGTATGAAAGGGTGCTTATAAACCTCTGGTAACATTGGCTAGGCAAAGGAGTATAATTATCAGTTCAGGTGGTTAAAAAATGTAACGCCATGATTCAGGAAAATGTCCCTATTCAGGAAAACATCTTAGCATGTGCTTCAGTCCCAGTGAAGTCAATAGGCTAATGAATGGGGATAAGTAAAATTTGAAGGCATCCTGAATTTGTATCTGATTAGGAAGTTGATAGGCTCAGGAGCATGTCTGTATGAAATTAGTACTATTTTCAATATTGAAGTAAAATACGTGTTGACCCCTGGAGGCTATTTAGAGTTGAGGAATAAAATGTATTGTTTCCATCCCTACTTACATATGATATGCTCTTAGTGTTGTTGGGTGACTACCAAAGGTCATTACTAAAGCTGTTTTCTCCTGCTTACAGGCATGGGTTGTATAAGCTGTGGAATGGTTTGGATGAGGCCACTATAACAGTGGTACTAGGTTGACACAATAGGGCAGAAAAATCTGGGGCAACATTTTTTTTTAAGGGGTTTGACTCTGTTCATTAGACACATGGGCTTTTTTAACTAATACTTCAGTGGTTGTTATTTCCTGGTCTGTGGTGAGTGGTTATCTAGGTACATTATTGCATATTTAGACCTGTATAAATAAAAAGTTTTACTAATTTAGGGTTAGATCCAAAACATTTTAAAGGATCCCTTTTGAATACAGTAAGCTTTGAATGAAGTCCTTTAGGATCATGAGCAAAATGCCGATTAAGGGGATGCTTGGCACTCACATTTTCTAACTTCTCAAAACTCACCAATCAGCTGTAACCACAGGAATCTTATAATTGTCTTACTGTTAATTTAGTTTATACTGCAAATTGTTTTAACTAGATGTTATATCAATTGTAAACACTTTAAAATTGTACCTTTTTAATCAAGTGATGCTAATTTAAGTCTCTGAGCTTCTGCCAGGTTTGAAAGGCATCACAATTCAAGTGTCGTTTAAACAATTTTTGGGCTCTCACTTGCCTTGTATTTGCTTTCTGTCCACTTATCTTTACTCTGAATCTAGGTTTACAGTTTTCCATTGGGTTGTGAGCTGTACTCATTACATGTAGCAACTTTAAAGGTCTCTATGTGACTTGGAAGCTTATAAATAATTGAAATTGTTGGTTTAGCTTAGAAGTGCTATGTCAATCTCATGGTATTTCTGAAACAGAAAGGACTGTAATTGAGTTGAAGTTGCTTTTCTTTTATTGCAATAACTAAAATGTAAATCTAGCTTTCTGAATATAAAAGCTGACTTTGATATAGGTGATTTCAGTGTTTTAAATGCACCTACTCTATTTTGAGCACTCAGAATGTGAAATTTTATGATGATGGGTGCTTCATAATTCCATTCATTTATTTTATTTGTATAGAGCCGCAGTCATACGGCCTATGAGGAAGATCCATAGCCGGCATATATTGTCATAACTCCACTGACCTCAATTGACTTATAATAACTTTCACCAACTCAGGATCTGGCTTGGCAACTAGAGTGTATTGCTGACTAACGTTTCTTTTAAAACCAGATCCTGCAATAGATATGTTAAGGAAATATCGGGAAGAGGCAGTGGGAAAATTCCAACATTATATAAGCCTGTGACCATGAGTTATATAAAGAACAACTAATATACCATAAACAACTAATACACCACAAATTTACAAGAGGCAGAAATCATATTCACTGTCATAATTTTTGTTTTTGATACTGAGATTAGATAGTTTTATTTGATTTAACTGGTTGTCTTATCAAGGCAAGATATCAAGTATTTCTGTTCATAATAGGCTAAATCTAAGGTATAGGCTAAAGTTAACCTTTTGCAGTAAGAAAATACTTAACTGTAGTAAAATTTTCTCTGTAAAATGTTTATAGAATATTTTGAAGACTTAAAGTACTATAAGTGAACATTTATTACAGATTTGATTAAAAAAATATTTTAAAGTGTTATCCTAATCAGTCTAGTAAGAATTTAACTTGAAAAAAAAATTTTTTTCTTAATTATCCAGCAGACACACACACATAGCAGTCATGAATTCTGAACCTGTAAACAGACTTAGAGACCAGATCTATTTTAAAAAGAGTTAAAGTAGTTTAATAATAGATACCTAGTCCTGTGTCCTCCCAGTTTTTATGATGTAACAATTGCATTTTTCTAAACTTCAAAACATCTCTCTCTCCTATTGCTGTAAAAAAGCCTCACAAATACAAATGGAGAAGCTGGCTATATGGGGGAAACAATGAAACTGATGATACACAAAGTAATGCCAAATATAAAGAGTAAGCAAGATGGAAAAATAGAAATATATTTTCTCTAATTGTTTAGTTAATTTTGGTTACTCATGATAGTAGTGGGGGAAAGTTTTCAGACAAGTGTATCTTTTTAAGTTGACAGTATCCCTTTAACGTTAAATATGTTTTTAACTTGTAGCTATATAATTCAATATTATTCCTTTCAGTCTAATATGAAATCTGAACTTACTCACAGATATGCAGGTGTGCATGTGCAGGAGCTGATTATACAAGTTAGTACAGCTGCTAACTCATCTATGCACAATTTAACCCTTTGTATAAATCAGTGATTCTCAAACTGTGGTTCGGGACCCTGTTTTAATGGGATCGCCAGGGCTGCTGTTAGACTTGCTGGGGTCTGAGGCTGAAGCCTGAGTCCCACCACCTGGGGCCTAAGCTGAAGCCTGAGAGCTCCAGCCCTGGGTGGAGGGGCTCAGGTTAAAGGGCCCCTGCCAGGGGCTGCAGCCCTTGAGCTTCAGCTTACACATGCGCGCGCACACACACACCCTGTCGCCGGCGGCTCCGGTGGGCTCAGTCTTTGGTCCCTTGTAGTAATTTTTGTTGTCAGCAGGGGGTTGTGGTGCAATGAAGTTTGAGAACCCCTGGTATCGATTATGCACTATACTCCCATAACAGACCATAATTCTAGTTGCTAAATGGATTTTTACAAATATTTATATTCAGACTTCAAGGGCATCTTGTTTATATGACAAAATCATAGAAATATAGCGCTGGAAGGGACCTTTAGAGTCATCAAGTCCAGTCCCCTGCGTTGAGGCAGGACCAAGTAAACCTAGATCATCCCTGAGAGATATTTGTCCAACCTGTTCTCAAAAACCTCTAATATATGTCCTTCCACAGCCTCCTTTGGAAGCCTATTCCAGACCTTAACTAACCTTATAGTTAGAAAGCTTTTCTTGATATATAACCTAAATTTCTCTTGCTGCATATTAAGCCAAGTACTTCTCCTCCAATCTTTCATGGACATGGAGAACAATAGATCATAGTCCTCTTTAAACAAGCCCTTGACATATTTGAAGGCTATCACTTAGTTGTCTTTTCTCAAGACTTAACATGCTCTGTTTTTAATCTTTTCTCATAGATCAGGTTTTTTAAACCTTTTACCATTTCTGTTGCTCTCCTCTAGACACAATTCAATTTGTCTACATCTTTCAAAAGTGTGGCACGCACAATTGGATGCAGTACTCCAGCTGAGGCACCAGTGCCGAGTGGAGCGGGACACTTACCTCCCAGATCTTGTATACAACGATCTGTTAATATTCACACCAGAATGATATGAAGCTTTTTCACAGCTGAATCATATATTGTTCATGCATATTCAATTTGTGAACCATGAGAACCCCTAGATCTTTTTCACCAGTACTGTGAACTAGCCAGTTATTCCCCATTTTGTAGTTGTGTATTTGATTTTTTTTTCCTTTCTACTTGTAGTAATTTACACTTGTCTTTATTGAATTTCATTTTGTTGATTTCAGAGCAGTTCTCTAATTTGTCACGGTCATTTTGAATTCTAATCCTGTCCTCCAAAATGCTTATGACCCCTCCCAGTTTGGTGTCTGCATATTTTCTAAATATATTCTCCACTCCATTGCCCAAATCATTAATGTAAATATTGAATAGTATCTGACACAGGACTGACCCCCTCTGGTACTTTACTAGATATACCCTCCCAGTTTGACAGTGAATCATTGATAACTACAGTAGAACCTCAGTTACAAACTGACCAATCAACCACAAGCCTCACTTGGAACTGGAAGTACACGATCAGGCAGCAGAGACTTTAAAAAAAAAAAAAAGAAGCAAATACTGTATGGTACAGTGCTGTGTTAAACATAAACTATTTAAAAAAATGGGAAAGTTTAAAAAAAAAAAGACTTGATAAGGTAAGGAAACTGTTTCTGTTCTTGTTTCATTTAAATTAAGATGATTAAAAGCAGCATTTTTCTTCTGCAGAGAAGTTTCAAAGCTGTATTAAGCCAATGTTCTGTTGTAAACTTTTGAAAGAACAATCATAATGTTTTGTTCAGAGTTATGAACATTTCAGAGTTAAGAACAACCTTCGTTCCCTAAGTGTTTGTACCTCTGAGGTTCTACTGTACTCTTCAAGTATTGTTTTTAAACCAAACGTACATCCTCTTTATAGTAATTTCATCTAGACCATATTTCCCTAGTACATTGTTAATCTAAAGTACCTACTATCTTGTGTTAAAGCAATTTTACTTACCCAAACTCTTCATGTTATGTTTGCACATAGTAGGGTCAATAATTGTCTATTTTTATTCTGCCCAATCATTGATGATATTAATTGAAAACTCTACCTGGAATAGCAAAAAAGTTTAATTTCTCCCAAACACATCCTGTAGATGTAATGGGTAAAATTCTGGCCCCAGTGCAGTCAGTGGTGGCTTTCCAATGTGTGCATATACCATATAATCATTTCTGCTTTTTCCTTTCAGGTTTATTATATTATGCTGGCCATGGCTATGAAAACTATGGGAACAGTTTCATGGTTCCGATTGATGCCCCAAATCCCTATCGGTCTGCAAACTGTTTGTGCGTGCAGAATATACTCAAACTGATGCAGGAAAAAGAGACTGGGCTCAATGTGTTTTTACTGGATATGTGTAGAAAAAGGTAGGATTTCTAGTCTTGAAATGCTTACTGTAAATTGTAACTGTGGATTAATCAGTTTCCTTTTCATGGGAGGGTGAGGAAGGCGAGGGTGACCACATATCTCATTACTTTCAGACACAAAGTGTGAAATTCTTTTATTTTCTTTAGCTTTCACACAGCAACAGCAAATTACAACTGGAGAAGGGGGAGCATACTTTAAAAAACAAACAAACAAAAACCAGGCAACCAAAAAAAAACAAACCAAAACCAAATAGTCAGCTGCTTCCAGGAAATAGGGAGGAAGCTAGAACCACATGTGGAACTTCATGCTATAAATGTTTTTGTAAGTACTTAGGTGGATGGAGGTTGGAGAGAATTTCTAGCTCCAGTGGGTTCTGAGAGATCTTAGAGACTGCTCCAAAGATGTGAAAACATGAAGATGATAATTCAGCTTATTATGTATTTTTGCATACAAATGCAACCTATCCGCTCAACAGGTTAAAGAGAAATGTACTAAAGCATCAAACTAGCTAGATAAAACTGATAAGAGTTTTAAGTCAGCAGAGATTGCTGCATCTACTGCATCATAAGACTGCTGTGGCTGAAACCTTTGATATGGAACGGTTGCAAAGTCCTTCATTTCTGACATTTTTGAAGACAAATAGATTTTTGTTGACTTCTTGTATACCAGTGATAATGGATGATGCTTTCTCCTGCCTCCTGAAAAATAGTTTTATATATACAAGTTTAAAAAATGGAAAGCTTTAGCAGATTTATTTTAATGTAAAGAAACTTAGTTGACTTTCTCCACATTAAAATAATAATAAACCCTGTACCTAATTCAGCTTCCATTTGAAGTCCTCTCTTCAGTCAGCCCCCAGAGGACTCTTATTAAGGACATAAGAATGGCTGTATGGGGTTAGGCCAGTGGTCCATATAGCCCAGTATCCTCTCTTCCAAAAGTGCCCAGTGCCAGATGCTTCAGAAAAAATGTACAGAATAGGGCAAATTTTCAATGATGCATTGCCTGTCGTCAGGTCCCAGCTTCTGGCAGTCAAAGATTTAGGGACACCCAGAACATGGGATTGTATCCGTGACCATCTTGGCTAGTAGCTATTGATGAACCTATCCTCCATGAACTTATCTAATATTTTTTTCAACCCAGTTATACTTTTGTCCTTCACAACATCCCCTGGCAGTGACTAGGATGGTTGCCTCTGCATTGCATGATGAAGTAGTTCATTATGTTAGATTTAAACCTGTTGCCTGTTGTTGTCATTGAGTAACCACTGTTCTTGTGTTACATGAAGGGGTAAATAACATTTCCTTATTCAATTTCTCCATACCATTCATGATTTTATAGACCTCTAACATATTCCATTCCTTAGTCATCTCTTTTCTACTCTGAACAGTTCAATTCTTTTTAATATCTCCTCATATGGAAGCTGTTTCATACCCCGATAATTTTTGTTGCCTTACTCTGTACCTCTTTCAGTTCTATTATCTCTTTGTTGAGATGGGATGACCAGAAGCGCACACGGTATTCAAGGTGTGGGTGTACCATGTATTTACACAGTGGCAAGATATTTTCTGTCTCATCGATCCCTTTCCTAATAGTTCCTAACATTCTGTTAGCTGCTTTTTTTTTTTTTTTTGGATTGACAATGCACATTGAGCTGATGTTTTCAGAGATCTATCCATGAAGACTTGGAGATCTTTTTTGAGTGGTAACAGCTCATTTAGATCGCATCATTTCATATGTATAGTTGGGATTATGTTTTCCAATATACATTACTGTTTATCAACATTGAATTTCATCTGCCTCTTTGCTGCCCAGTCACCCAATTTTGTGAAACAGTTAGGTGACAAAGTTTGCTTTGGACTTAACTATCTTGAGTAATTTTGTATCATCTGCAAACTTTTCCACATCACTATTTACCCCCATTTCCAGTTCATTTATGAATATGGTGAACAGCAACAGTCCCAGTATGTATCCTGGGTGGACCTGGCTATTTACCTTTCTCCGTTGTGAAAAGTGACTCTTTATTTCCACTGTGGGTTAAAAGATAGGAAACAAGTTACCTTTTATCCCATTACTGCACAGTTTGCTTAAGAGCCTTTGGTGAGGAACCTTGTCAAAGGCTTTCAGAAAAAGTCCTACACCACAGCCACTGGATCACTCTCGTCCACACTTTTGCTGACACCCTCAAAGAATTCTAATAGGTTGGTAAGGCATGATTTCTCTTTACAAAGGCTATGTTGATTCTTCCCCAACATATTGGATTTATCTGTGTGTTTGATGATTCTGTTCTTTAATTTCAACCAATTTGTCGGGTACTAAAGTTAGGTTTACTGGCCTGTAACTGCCAGGATCACCTCTGGAGCCTTTTTCAAAAATTGGTGTTACTTAGCTGTCCTCTAGTCATCTGGTTACATACCATGGTTAGTAGATCTGCAGTTTCACATTTGAGTGCCTTCAGAACTCTTGAGCGAACAATATCATCTAGTCCTGGTGACTTATTACCAGAGAGATTATTCCTCAAGACCACTACAGTGTTTCCAGAGCCTGTGAACTTCATTGCTAATGCAACATTAATAACCCAATTAAACATCACATTCTACTGGCCGAAACAAAAATGTCTATAAGAAATATGGCAGATTTTCACATTTCAACCTTGCTCATGTTGCATTTTGAAAGGAAAACCCATCAAGTTTCCATTAGCCTAAAATGACTGGCAGGTTTCAGTGGTTTCAAAGACTTCTGGCTAGGACTGTGGCCAAATTCAACAGCAGTTAATATGAGGTGCCCTCATCTAGTCAATGAATAATATTTGGCTCTCTCTCTATTGTTTTCATGAAAATGTTGATGCAGCTAATTCTGTTTACCATCAGTGGATTCATTCCTGATTTAAGAAAGAAAGAAAAATTATCTGTTTTCTATGACATACACTGTAACACTTGCATGATTGGGTTGTCAGATTCACGTTCTAAACTTTCGTTTCCGTTTGTTATAGAAATGAATATGATGATACCATTCTGATCTTGGATGCCCTGAAGGTTACAGCTAATATCGTTTTTGGATATGCAACGTAAGGAAACTTCCTCCAACCCCATCAGATTTCAAGGCCAGAAGGGACCACTGTGGTCATTTAGTTGACTTTTTAAAAAAATAGTCCATTCAGTAGTGTAAGAGCACCAGTAACTCATCTCTAATATATGTTCCTATGCTATCCCTGGGCTATTTACATGAATGATTAAAATTGCCCTTAATTCTGTCTTGATATTTTAGAGATGTACTGGCTATGGTCAGATTGACCCAAGTGCATCGCTCAGGGGGGTGAAAAATCCACACCCCCGGAGTGACTGTTGTTAAGCCAACCTAACCTACGGTTAGACGTTGATAGGTCAAAGGACAAATTCTTCTGTCAGTCTAGCTAATGTCTCTTGGGGAGGTGGATTAACTCCAGAAATGGGAGAACCCCTCCTGTTGCTATAGTGTGTATCTACACTGAAGTGCTATAGCAGCTCAGGTGCAGCAATAGCATTTTAAGTGTAGACATATCAAATGTACATTTGAATAGGTTTATTTGCTGTTCCCCATTCAAATGTGAGCTACTGCCCTCAAAAGCAGTAGATGCTACAGCTTATCTCCCTAACCTGCTGAATGACTTACCTGCAATTATTTTAATAGTCAATTTCAGGGATGCTCCAGCTCATTTTGAATAAACATTAGTTTGGTATTAAAAACTATGGAGAAACAGAACATTTTACTCCATATGCCCATAATAATTGAAATATGTTTTATGACAGATAACAGTTTCCTACAGTATCCTGAATATGAATTTTATTTAATTAGGTTTAATGCCTGTGGAGTCATTGTGTTAAAAATGCGATTGTTTGAGTTGTAGGATTTTATGTAATTTTTCTAGGGACATGACACATTTAAATGCTAGGAACTTCAAAGAACTATTTGGGACAACACATGAGAAGTGGGTTTTCTAGGAAATACAGGGTGACCTTTTGGAGCCACGCCCTAGGGGAAAAACCCACTGTCTACTGTTTGCCTGTTCCTGGAAACTCTAGCTCAAAGACCCCCTCAACTATATGAGGGATGGAATAAACTTTTCATGAGGGTGCTAGGTTTGAGCTAAGGCTGTTATGAACTTGTAACCACAAAAGATGCATGTCTCCACCCAAGAGAGGAGACAGCCAGGGGAGCCTGAAGCTGGGAATGAGGGCCCTTGCTGGACTATAGAAGGTAATATAGATGTAGTTGCCCGGAACTATGACATATGTGTCATTTCTTACTGTAGCCATTTTGGTACCAGGACATATGAGAGACACAGTGGGCGAGATAATATCTTTTATTGGACCAACTTCTGCTGATCTCTGTAGAGCTCAAAAGCTTGTTTCAGTTAGAGATATTACTAGGGATCTACCAAATTCATGGTCCATTTTGGTCAATTTCACGGTCATAAAATTTTTAAAAATTGTAAATTTCATTATTTCAGGTAATTAAATCTGAAATTTCACTGTGTTGTAATTTTAGGGGTCATGACCCATAAAGAAGTTGGGGAGGTCGCAAGGTCATTGTAGGGGGGGTGTTGCAGTACTGCTACCCTTACTTTTGCACTGCCGCGGGCGGTAGCACTGTCTTCAGAGCTGGGCAGCTGAAGAGTGGTGGCTGCTGGCTGGGAGCCCAGCTCTGAAGGCAAAGCCACTGCCAGCAGTAGCAGCACAGAAGCAAGGATGGCATTGTATGGTATTGCCACCCTTACTTCTGCGCTGCTGCTGGTGGGGCACTGCCTTCAGAGCTGGCCTGCCTGTTTAACAGCCACCACTCTCCAGCTGTCCGGACCTGAAGGCAGCACAGAAGTAAGGGTGGCAATATTGCTACCGCCCCTTAAAATAACCTTGGTGTCTACTGTGAAATCTGTGTAGTATAGGGTAAAAGCACACAAAAGACCAGATTTCACAGGCGTAGGGGGGAGACCAGATTTCACAGTCTGTAATGCCTTTTTCATGGCTGTGAGTTGGTAGGGCCCAAGATATTACATTACCCAATCTGTTCCTCACATGGATTCAGAACTTTTTTGTATTGTATAAACTTACTTTATGAAGATGTACATTTCAAGGTAGGTTTCAGAGTAGCAGCTGTGTTAGTCTGTATCCGTAAAAAGAAAAGGAGTACTTGTGGCACCTTAGAGACTAACAAATTTATTAGAGCATAAGCTTTCGTGAGCTACAGCTCACTTCATAAAGCTTATGCTCTAATAAATTTGTTAGTCTCTAAGATGCCACAAGTACTCCTTTTTTTTTATTTCAAGATAGTGGAGCAACAGAAACCCAAAGGAATTGGTGGCTTTACCCATATCACTGCCATCTTAATACAAAGACTACAACTCCAGTGTCTGAGGGGTCAGTGAAGTACAAACTGTGCAGTTTAACTTTTACTGAGTGTCAGAACAAATTTAAATTTACATATATGTTTTACAATAAAATAAATGGGTTTCGTTATCTGAGCTACAGCACTTAGAATGGTTGCAAGCTCTTCTTCCTGTGGGTTGCAAAGAACAAAGCTAATTCTGAAATTGCAGTATTTTGAAGTGGTTGTATAAAGTTTAGATTAGCAGTTTCAGGACAGCACCCTACTATTGTGGATTTAATATGGCAAATGCAAAAGCATTCAGCTGGTAAGTGGTCAAGAGTTTTACCAAACTAGAAGGTATTAATGGAATTTGTACCGGCTCATTTTTCAGGCACTGCAATTTGTTCAAGGAGTAATAATACTTGCCTCATTTCTGTGATTTGGTAGTAAATATGAACGCTCCACAAATGAATTGTTTGTAAAGGTATATTGCATTTCTGTGAAGACCAGATTGACTAGGTTCTAAATACAACTTAGTCTTCATACAGCAGTTCCTTATTCATGCAGCATTCTTCTCACATTCATACATCTTGTCAAATATTACTAATTATCATTATCTCTCTCTTTTTTGCTCGTATATTTATTATTTATTACACTTTAAAGATGCCAAGGAGCAGAAGCTTTTGAAATTCAGCACTCTGGGTTAGCCAATGGGATTTTCATGAAGTTCTTGAAGGAACGCATGTTAGAGGACAAGAAGATTACTGTGCTACTTGATGAAGTTGCAGAAGGTGAAAGCAACCTACATTTTAACTTCCCTTAGCTCCCAGCTTACAAAAAAAAGAATCCTTTATTTTCTTATCTAAAACTCCTCTTCTACACAGAGTGTTCTTCACTTCCTTCTCTAAATTCTTATTACTGCACTGTGTAAATCCACAATCAAAATGCAGCTACCTCTTGTGTAAAAACTGAAACATCTTAATAAAGACCCCTTTCTGTAAACTGATATGAGCTCCTGTAGGATGCAGGGTGCTATACACTCAAATGTACTTTGTTGTATGATAGGTTTCAGAGTAGCAGCCATGTTAGTTGGTATTCGCAAAAAGAAAAGGAGTACTTGTGGCACCTTAGAGACTAACAAATTTATTTGAGCATAAGCTTTCATCTGATGAAGTGAGCTGTAGCTCACGAAAGCTTATGCTCAAATAAATTTGTTAGTCTCTAAGGTGCCACAAGTACTCCTTTTCTTTTTGTTGTATGATGGGATTTGTATTTCATTTGTTGCTTCAAAAACTTGGTATTGAAGCATGATTAAGGCTTTCCATATGGGAAAATCTTCAGTGCATGAAGGAAAAAGTATGTTTAATATCTAATATTTCTGAACATGGCTAGGGTTTAATATGCAAGAAAAAGTGCTTTCATTTTCATTTACTATTTCAAGTGAGACAGAATTGGCATATATATATATATATATGTATGTTTATCTTGGAAGCATTTCAGAAGCACCCCTTACTATAATAGCCCTGCTATTGATGAGCCACTATAATATGATGTTCATACTTCTTATTCGAAATTTCTGTGAGTATGCAACTCTCATGAGAGTTTACAGATGATTATATGGTCACGAAAATCACTCTCCTTTGTCATGTGATCTCTGGATGTGACTACTAGCCCAATTGACTCGTCTGGAGACAGATTAATTAGGCTTGAATTCTGTGGAAGTATTAATACCACATTCTGTGCAGTATTAATACCACATCTGTTGAGATAACCATTATTTACTGACTAGACTTCAATGGAGGACCCTTTTAATCATTTGTCACTCAGGCAGAACTCCCTGTGTTGTTGATGGGAGTATTGCCTGGCTGAAGAGTGCTGAAGAAAATGTCTTAGTTGAGAGATTTTGTCATTTTGCTCTCAATTATACCTGTGTATTCCACTCAGTCAGGATACAGGGTTGTAAGTGAAGACAGAATTTGGCTCAGTGTGCGTATCTGATACGGATTCATAAATCAGAAAAGTCCAAACCAGATATCAAATATGCAACCAAATTGGTTTGCTGTTGACAAGACAGACTGTAGAAAATGTGTTACAAAAGTTAAAACAATTCAGTTTTAACATGCCAGTGCTGTAGGGAGAAAAAGGAAAATATGATGATTGTGGGACTAGCTGCAGCAGAAAAACATACAGTGCACATGTGCTGCATGATTAACAATTTTGCCACCACCAATTGAGGTATGACTTACCCATTTGACTAGAGTTTGGATCCATGGATGACAGTTACTTTTCAGGTTTCAGAGTAGCAGCCGTGTTAGTCTGTATTCGCAAAAAGAAAAGGAGTACTTGTGGCACCTTAGAGACTAACAAATTTATTAGAGCATAAGCTTTCGTGAGCTACAGCTCACTTCATCGGATGCATTTGGTGGAAAAAACAGAGGAGAGCTTTATACACACACACACACACACACACACACACACACACACACACACACACACACACACACACACACACACACACACACACACACACACACACACACACACACACAGAGAGAGAGAGAGAACATGAAACAATGGGTTTATCATACACACTGTAAGGAGAGTGATCGCTTAAGATAAGCCATCACCAGCAGCAGGGGGGGGAAAGGAGGAAAACCTTTCATGGTGACAAGCAAGGTAGGCTAATTCCAGCAGTTAACAAGAATATCAGATTTCAGAGTAGCAGCCGTGTTAGTCTGTATTCGCAAAAAGAAAAGGAGTACTTGTGGCACCTTAGAGACTAACAAATTTATTAGAGCATAAGCTTTCGTGAGCTACAGCTCACTTCATCGGATGCTGTAGCTCACGAAAGCTTATGCTCTAATAAATTTGTTAGTCTCTAAGGTGCCACAAGTACTCCTTTTCTTTTTAAGAATATCAGAGGAACAGTGGGGGGTGGGGTGGGAGGGAGAAATACCATGGGGAAATAGTTTTACTTTGTGTAATGACTCATCCATTCCCAGTCTCTATTCAAGCCTAAGTTAATTGTATCCAGTTTGCAAATTAATTCCAATTCAGCAGTCTCTCGTTGGAGTCTGTTTTTGAAGCTTTTTTGTTGAAGGATAGCCATTCTTAGGTCTGTGATCGAGTGACCAGAGAGATTGAAGTGTTCTCCAACTGGTTTTTGAATGTTATAATTCTTGACGTCTGATTTGTGTCCATTCATTCTTTTATGTAGAGACTGTCCAGTTTGGCCAATGTACATGGCAGAGGGGCATTGCTGGCACATGATGGCATATATCGCATTGGTAGATGCGCAGGTGAACGAGCCTCTGATAGTGTGGCTGATGTGATTAGGCCCTATGATGGTATCCCCTGAATAGATATGTGGACAGAGTTGGCAACGGGCTTTGTTGCAAGGATAGGTTCCTGGGTTAGTGGTTCTGTTGTGTGGTGTGTGGTTGCTGGTGAGTATTTGCTTCAGATTGGGGGGCTGTCTGTAAGCAAGGACTGGTCTGTCTCCCAATACCCACCTGCTGAAGTGAAGAAACAGATTGACAGAGCCAGAAGAGTACCCAGAAGTCACCTACTACAGGACAGGCCCAACAAAGAAAACAACAGAACGCCACTAGCCATCACCTTCAGCCCCCAACTAAAACCTCTCCAACGCATCATCAAGGATCTACAACCTATCCTGAAGGACGACCCATCACTCTCACAGATCTTGGGAGACAGACCAGTCATTACACAAAGTAAAACTATTTCCCCATGGTATTTCTCCCTCCCACCCCACCCCCCACTGTTCCTCTGATATTCTTGTTAACTGCTGGAATTAGCCTACCTTGCTTGTCACCATGAAAGGTTTTCCTCCTTTCCCCCCCCTGCTGCTGGTGATGGCTTATCTTAAGTGATCACTCTCCTTACAGTGTGTATGATAAACCCATTGTTTCATGTTCTCTGTGTGTGTGTGTGTGTGTATAAATCTCTCCTCTGTTTTTTCCACCAAATGCATCCGATGAAGTGAGCTGTAGCTCACGAAAGCTTATGCTCTAATAAATTTGTTAGTCTCTAAGGTGCCACAAGTACTCCTTTTCTAGTTACTTTTCAGTTGCTACTTCCTTGCCTCTCTTGCATTTTTCCCCCACCTGGCTTATCTTCTGTTTTAACTAGATATGAAAATGTAGAATGATAGGTCATTGTATTAATATTTTTATTAAGTTTCATGACAAGCTTTGTACAGGACTATTATAAGAAAATCTTGACTACTATTCAAGAAAAATAAGAGTTTTAGCCATTAAATCTTAAAATAATCACAAACTTCAGGATTTCAGCTGTGTGTGAGTTTGTGTGAGGGAATATGAAGGAATCTTTTCTTAATGTACAGCATTTCACAACTGACTAGGCACTATCATAGAGTGTCTTTCCCTGACATCAGAAATTTTATTACTACAGCTTACTATTTTAACACTTACATAGCTACAAAGGTGGACACAGTGCACAGAATGAAGATACAGGGTCAGTTTCTTTTCTCATGCTCGTTGGAATTTTAAAATAACTATACTGACGTTAATGGGTTCACACCCATGTAAGTGAGAAGAGAATGAGGCACATCTTTTCTCCTTGATGATGTTAAAGTCCAGGTTATGTGTGGGTCACGACCCTGTGAAGGGTGGGATCAGGTAACATGATAGAGCTATTAATTATTGTCGGAAACAGCATATTGGACTAGATCAGTGGTTCTCAAACTATTATACTGGTGACCCCTTTTACATAGCAAGCCTCTGATCAGGTATGGCAAAAGTTACATTCCAAAGGAAAATACATCGACCACTGTTCAGTAATGTGTATATATAATGTTTAATCCCAAACTTGAATAATCCAGATATATGAATTCATGATTTATAAACCTTGATTTTAATTCAAATCACTCTTTAGCTATTGGTCTTAATCTTGTGCACAGCAAAAAACCATCTGGAGGAAAAAAAGTGAGCTTAGAGTTTGTTTCATTTAAATGTATAGGCCTTCATTCAGCAAAGCACTGAAGAATGTGACTGAATAAGCTTAATGTTAGTCGTGTTCTTCAGTACCTTGCTGCATCAGGGTCATACTGAAGATTTTTTTTTAAATGTGGAGGCATGTTGAAAATAGATGCAGAAAAAATTGTTCTCCTGAGACATCTTGCATGCTGCGTTTCAGCTTTGAGTGAATTTGAATAGCCAATCACTAAACCTCCCTGAAAGTGAGTTCATCATAGGAATGCGGTCATAACCATAATGCCAATGATGTAACTGCTTTAATTATAATTTCAGCAGCTTTGATTCCTGCAAAACTATTTGCATCTTATCTTTAGATATGGGTAAGTGTCACCTTACCAAAGGCAAGCAGGCTTTGGAGATTCGCAGCAGTTTATCTGAGAAGAGAGCATTAACTGATCCCATTCAGCAAACAGGATCATCTGCAGAGTCCCTGGCACGGAACTTACAGTGGGCCAAAGCTCATGGTACAGTAAACTCTCTTCCAAAAGATCACCCTTTCAAGATGTTAATTTCATTATTAATTCTTTTTCACTTGATATGCATAAATAATTCAATTGAAAATATATGTGGGCTTAGTGTCTAGTCCTTACTGTAGCTTTTTTCACTGGCTATAATATACCGAGTAGAAATGTGCCCAAGGAACAGAGTTCAGAGGACTGTTCAGATCTTGGAGGTTTTTGCTTGGGTTTATCTCTGGATGAAATTGTTATGAAAAATATGGGATGCTAAATTCACTTCATAGGAAGTAACTTCAAGAGCAGCATACCAGACATTATCCCTGACTTACTTTTTTTAAGCAAGAATATTCTTTTTTTTTTCCTGATAGGTTTGAATGTGGTACTGAATTGTCTATAATGTATTTGAGCAGAAAATTAGTAGTCTGATAAGCTTTTCTTTCCTCTCTAATCACTTTGTCACTTCAACAAATTTACAGATTGAATAGGTTTCAGAGTAGCAGCCGTGTTAGTCTGTATTCGCAAAAAGAAAAGGAGTACTTGTGGCACCTTAGAAGGTGCCACAAGTACTCCTTTTCTTTTTACAGATTGAATAGGTGCTCAAATAAAACTGGGCGCTTAACTCCTATTTGTGTCTTTACAATTTTCTCCCTTATATATCATCCCTGGGCCTTTTTTTTTAAAAAAAAAAATAAATCACTGAAGAGGATAGAGAAATGTGCTGGTTCTGATATCGGAACCAGGGATTTCAGGGTTTTTCATAGTCACTGTGCAGATTCCTCATCAGTGCACTGCATTTTTTCCTTTTTATTTCTGGCCTTGTTCCATGCATAGGAAAATATCCACAAAGCCTTGTGGGCCACCAAAGACTTAGGCCTGGTCTAAACAGGCTTCCCCCGCCCTTCCCTCCTCCCCTTCCCCCCCCCCGGTACTGACATAACTATTTCAGTTAGGGTTGTTCATTTGTTTGTTTGTTTTAACTGATAGATAAATAAAGTTTATTCCCCTTCCTGTATGCCAGTATAACTATGTAAATACTAAGGGGGTTGTATTGCTTTAACTATAATGGTGTAGTTGAAGTGATACGACGTTACTTGTAGACAAGCTAACTTGACTGGATCAAGCACTTTCAGTATAGAGACTAAATCGGCATCACTGTGTCACTCAGGTGTGTGACTGATGTAGCTATGCCAACAGCCCCTCCAGTGTAGACACAGTTATATCAATAGAAGACACTTTCATCAACATGATTTGGGGAGGTAGCATTCCTACACTGACAGAAAAAACCCTTCTGTCAGCATAAGCTGTATCTGTACTACAAGACTCTGCCAATCTAGCTCCACCAGTATTGTGTAATCATATCCTTACTCATGTAAAATGTTCTAGTTGCACCCCATTTGGAAAGGAGCCTGTAAGGTGGGGGTTGAAGAGGTAGCTCATTGGCACAGGGTCTGCCAATTACTGTTTTCTTCCTACAGCACCTAGCAAATGAGGTCCCTATCAGATTTCTTCTAGTCACTACCACAATATAAATGTTTAATGATAGTAATAGGAAGGGAGGAGAATGTCGTTTTAGATCGCTAAAACAATGGCAGACACATGTTAGGCTTTCATGAAAATATTTTAAACCTGTTTATCCAAAATATTTATTTGCAGAACTTCCAGAAAGTATGTATCTTGACTTTAAGTGTGGCATTCAGATTCAGCTGGGGTTCGCAGCTGAATTTTCCAACGTCATGATCATCTACACAAGGATAGTAAAGAAACCTGCTGAAATACTAGTTTGCAAAGCGTATGTAACAGACTTCCCACTTGTAAGTGTTTCTTTTTGTGTTTCATGATTGCTCTGTATTTAAGTTAATGGTTGTCTGCCTCTGCTCTTGTGCCAGACTACACCTTTGGGGAAAAAAATTCAAATTTGAATTCTGAACCAAGCAGGATGCATATATAAAACAAATCTTATGATCTTGTTGAAACTCTCTTCTTCCCCTTCCCTTCCCATCCTGATTTCTGTTACTTGTTAGATCTAAATTAGGCCTGATCCTGCAAGGTGCTAAATGCCTGCAGTTCTTATTTAAAGGATCAGTCACTTAGGCCACGGTCCTATGAGTCACCTCATACAGGTGCACTACTACTCTCATGGATCCCCACTGAAGTCACCATAGCTAGAGAGCAGTGAATTGCAGGATTGGAACCTTAAATTATAAACTCCTTAGGGAAGGAGTCTTGTTTTCTTATTCCTTCAAAGTGCTTAGCAGGGTGCTGTCTAAATAGTGTTTGAAAAGAGAATTATGTATATGTGAATTAACATATTAAATAAATGTCTTTCTCTCCTGCAGTGCTGTTACTATAGTAGCACCATATACTATATTGTGAAGTGTTCAGCCCACTTGGTATTACAAGAGTATGAAGACAATACACTCTAAGGCCTTAATCTTTCAATAAGAAGTGCATGATCAGAGCTCCATTGAGATCAATGGCTCTGCATGGGCATTGGGTATCTGCCTGTATCGATCCAAAGACAGATCAGGGCCTTAGCAGGCAAAGTACAGCAGAAAGTGAGGGAGTGGGATGCAGTTGAAAGCCAAGATTCTAAGTAATAAAGTTTAGTGTGCATCTTATTGGGTTCCACATTTTTTGTTTTGACTTGTTTATTTCATTATTTTTACTTCCCTGAGAGAGGCACAAGGGCACCCTGGCATCTTGGAAGAAATAGTGTTTTAATTTGAATTTATCAAAACGTACGAATTGTATAGCAGCTTTAGAACAATTGTACTCTGAAAATGACACATTTAAGGGAAACTAATCAATTGTTCTAATGCTACCTTAGTATACTCAAATCTAGAAGAGGAAAGCTCTATTTATTTATACTATTAGCTGTGGTAATGCATAGCAGTCCAGCTGCTTGTGACAGCACCCTGAGTTTTGACTCTTGGTTTGGAGTGGAACAATTATGACTAGGGAGAGGAGGAGATGAAAAGGGAGGGAAATGAAACTTGCACATTGTTTTTAGTTGTAAGAAATGGGGAAGGAGTCCCCCTTGAGTTGCATTTTAGGAAGGCAAGAGATGAAACACAAATAACTACTCCAACTTGTGACTGATGATGAATTAGGCAGCCTAGGTGACTCTCTCTAATAATATTCATTGAATCTTGTATGCAGAATCTTTTAGTTAAGAAAAGGAAAAATACTATTTTTTTTGTTTTAAATTTTAATAAATTGTGTAGAAACAAGTTGTACATTGAACTCAAATCCTAAGCTACTTCACATAAAATCCAAATATTCCTTTTTATTTTCCTTTTCACATTGTTCTACTCGTTTTTTATACCTACAACTTAATTCTCACTTTTTTTTTTTTTTTTTTTTTTTGCAACAGGACTTGGATATAGATCCTAAAGAGGCAAATAAAGGGACTCCTGAGGAAACTGGCAGCTATTTAGTATCAAAGGATCTTCCGAAACACTGTCTTTACACGAGACTAAGTTCACTGCAGAAACTAAAGGTGGTTAATACATTATTTGTTTATACAGTACAGGTTAATCATGCTGCTTCACAACTCCAGTAAAAGAGCTGGATTCTATATGTATATGTATATTTTCAGCAATTGCCCAAAGCATGCTCGCTCATTTAAACATTTATTCTAGCTGCTTAGAGAGCGAATGGCTAAGAGCACACTTCAGTGACTTGGCTCTGTAGCTGGCACACTGAAAATATGTTCCAAAGAGACAGCCAAAGAATATGAAATCATATTATTCCACAAGTCCCTTTTAAACACAGCTCTGGAAAATGTGCCCTATAGGTTGAGAAGATTGATTGACTTCTCTGGAGGAATCACCTCACCTTGTACATATCATGTTTCCATGTCTATTTGCTCACTAAGCGTGATGCTTTAAAGCAGAGCCATAAGTTGAGGTCATTAGTAAAAAGTGGAAATGTTATAAATAACCTCTTTACAATCCAACTTGTGCCCTTGAACCCATCGTGTTTTAAAGCACGCTCACTTTGCATAGTTAAATGTTGCTGTTAAAGGATCAGAAGTGGACTATAGCATTTTCAGGACTTTAGCATCTCTGCTGTATATGATCTACTGTATCTACTTTCCAATACATTGTGCCAGAGGGTAACACGAACACTTCTAGAAATTGCAAAAAAAATTGGAGTGTTTTTGGAGGTGGGTGGGATGAAGAGTGCCATGCTGACGAGTGCCTTCTTTTCTTATCCTGCTGCCAGCAGGTTTATAAATCAGGATCACCCATGAGTTAGTCTTGCCCTAAAACCCTATCTTCATTCAAGCAAGCTGGAAATGGCACCTTCATACTCTTATTTCTTTTGTGGCGGAAAGATGTTGCTGATTTGGGTTACTTAAAATTCAAATGAAATTTGGAGGGGAAGAGAGAAGTCATCCCATGACTATACCTGCAGTACTCCTCCCAGTGCTTTTGTAGTTGTTTCATTAACAGAATTTCACCCACAGAGTGACAGGGAAAGTGTTTCCTGATAAGGAAACAGCTAGTGCTCTAATACATGGTTGAGGGGAAAGGATTTGGGGACAAGAGGTCTCTGGATGTTAAGTTTAGCTATATTTAAACACAGTATGAAGTTAGTGTGCAAAATTTTGCAATGAGTTTACATCTTTTGCAGCCTCTTTGATTTCAGTGAGAGTGTACTGAATGTAAATCAGTGCAGAATTTGGCCCTGTGTGTGTAGTATACATTTAACTGCAAGGCTTATAGCACTTCAGCAATTATGCTTATTATATGTCTATTTGTTACTGTACTTAAAATGTGTTAATTGCTACCTCAGACAAATAATCACCTTTTAATATTTTTATTTTACTCTGTTTTTGAGGGGAGAAATAACTTTGTCTGTCATTCACAGGAGCACTTGATCTTCACAGTTTGTCTCCATTATGAATATCCAGGAATAGATGATTCCTTGGATGAAAGGAAGGAAGTTAATGTTGGGAAGCCCCTTATTGCTAAATTAGGCATTCATCATGGATTTAAGAAAAATTGTTGCATGTCTAACAGACCTTTCCATACCCAAACATCCACTCCTGTGGCAGCTGAATACTACCTCTCTCCTAATCACTGTCAACCAAATTCCTACCCAGGTGTTCACCATCCAAACTCTGCTCATTCTGATAATTTCAGGCAGCCAGAAGCATGCCATTGCAATGGGACTTTGAATGTGCTAACTTCAAGACAAGAAGCATGGACTTACTCATCCCACATAAGAAAGAATAATATACCAGTAGAGACGACTGATGACACTGTTGACCTGGGATTCAGCTTCTCCAACAGCCTCAGATTATCTAAAAAGCAGTAACTACCATCTCTGCAGAATGTGCAGGAGCATCAATCCTGGGCTAAAGCACTCCAGCGCTGATTGTACATTCTCTGCAGTATGTTCATGTTTTGAGAGAAGGCGTACTGGGAATTGTGGGTTGGGTATGGGTTAGTATATTTTCTCCTTGGAAACTTCTCAGATCCAAAGAGACAAGAATAGAATATAAACTAATTTTTCACTCCTGAATTTTTTTCAGCAGTGAAGACTTGTGTGGGGTAATCATGGGGAGCCGGCGGCAGGAGAGGTGGGGCGGAGAGAAGCGGGAGCTGGGTACAAGGGAACCGCACAGGAGCTAATCAGCAGGCACGCTGTTATTGTCTGCCACTGTGCCAGCCAGAAAAAGAACAGAGCAGCGGGCATGTAGCATTGAGAGGAAGTTGCATGTTTGTGGTGGGGAGGAGATGTACAGCAGAGGCCTTGTTCTTGTATCACAGGCTCTCTAGGAATACTGAAGCCTTGATCTCCTCAGCTGTTGCTGACATGTCTCTATAATGACACATCCATCTTAAAAGGCTTGCATAATGGACCTGTCTCTAATCTTGATTTTTAGTTTACAAAGGGATTAGTTTTCCTCTGCAAAAACAAAATGGAAAAAATAGCAGTTAGAGGAGAAGAGAGGGAGAGGAAAAGCAGTAAAAGGAATGTCCACATTAATGAAACTAAGCTATATGTGTACTTTATAAATGTAATTAAAATAGTATAGTGATCACTAAATGATAAATAGATTTTTAGACTTTCCTGTTCTAACCTGCACCATCAGTTGAGTTTAACATTCTAATTTCCCATTTATTTAAAAAATGGGAACTTCCATTTCTTTAAAATGTTTGTGTGCAAGGAGGACATGAAATATCATTCATAAATTCCAAGAGTAGTAGGTACCATTGTGATCATCTAGTCTGACCTCCTTCATTACAGACATAGAAATTTCCCAAAATAATTCTTGTTTGAACTAGAATACGTCTTAAAAAAAAATTCATTTGTGATCTTAAATTTGTCTGTGATGGAGAATCTACCTTAACCTTTGATAAATTGTTTCAGTGGTTAATTGCCCTCACAGTGTAAAATTTTGCACCTTATTTCCAGTCTGAATTTGTCTAGCTTTAACTTCCAAATGTTAGATCTTGTTATAACTGCTAGACTGAAGAGCCCATTATCAAATATCTGTTCCCCAGGTAGATACTTATAGACTGTGATGAAGTAATCCCTTGACCTTCTTTTTGTTAAACAAAACAGATTGAGCTCCTTGAGTCTATTACTGTAAGGCTTGTTTTGTAGTGCTTTAATCATTCTCATGTTCTACAGGTTGTTAGTGGTGAGAAACTTCTTCTTGTACCTTTGGATCAAATATTTGGAAGCTCTTCCAAAGTGTTACTGCTTTGTTGCTAACTGACTTCTGAAGAGATGACAATTTTTAAAATAAGCGTTACCCCATTTGTTGTTTTGGAGTAGAGATATGAGGCTAACTTTAAGCCCTAAGTTTGTTTAGCATGAATATAAGCGCACATATAACATAGAGGCCTATATTCAGCCTGGCAAGACCTGGTAAAAGCAGGAGAAATTTGTGCCTGATGTATGATGGCTGGGTGAGGATTTGAGCTAAAATATGTGAATGATGCTCCTGGACACCAGACTGTGCTCTGGAATCATACACATTCCTGCCATGGTGTTACAAAAATAGCCCTGCACATTCCCCTCCAGGCCAAAATTAGTTCCTCTTATTTTCCAAATAAAAACCTTACCCACAAATATGAAATCCCCAGCCTCCTAATGCAAACTCATCCAAGTGATATGAAGGATAAGAATCTCATCCAAGTCAGGTTGCAAAAGGTGTGAGATACATATGCAGAGGCGCTGTTAGGCACCAATCTTGAAATTTACCAGTGCCCCCATATGTAGTTTTGTTGATAGAAACAAGATTTTGTCCTGCTTCAGTGAATTGTAGGATCAGGGCCATAGGTTTTGTGCTCATTACTAGAATTAAAGCTGCAGGGATTTACCCTTAATTTGATGTGTGGCTGGAAACTAATTTCAAAGCAATAGGAGATAGGTTTCTAAAGACGTCACAAAATATCTTGGTGCTCTGAAAGTATATTAAAGTATGATATCACTGTTCAAGAGGGTTCTTATCTATGGTCATAGATAATTAGCCTCATTCCTCTCTAGTAATGTTGCTAACAGGTTGAGTTGCTGTGCATTTCATTTTTCCTTTATACAGTAGATGCAATTATGAAATTTCTGCGTTAGTAAAATTTTTGCAGAACTTCACAATAAATGAAAAGCCAGGAAAAAATAAAGGATGAACCGTTGCTTAAGAATAAATGCTTATTGGTCTTGAGAAGTTACATTAAAGATTCAATTTAAAATGCTGCACAGGTTTAAGTGGAACACATCCAAGCTTTTCAGATAGGTGGTCATTGAACAAAGATATAGTTTAGAGGGGAGAAGTTAGTCTTGTAATTCTGTGGTCCTATTATAAAACAAATTCTGTTATCTGATATTTTAGCTGGAATTTTGAGTAGACTACATATAGTAATTCTACATGGTGATGGAAATAATGAATGCCTCTAATCCCACTTGGAAATGGTTAATAGCATTATGGTGTGTAGGTGTTTAATGAAAATCTATAAATTCATCTGTGTTGAAAGATGGCTATTCTCTAGTGTCAGTTATCTCTGTTAATGTATTATTTATTTACTAAATGACAGACAACTTTAACATAAACGCAAATGGACTGTAGCTTTTTAGTCTTCTCTGGAAGAGTATAAAATAGTGAAACATTTTCTGATTTTTGAAATATACCTGTGCATTTATTATTGTATAAACTGATTTTTACATGAAAATTATACCTTGAGATACAATCTAGTATAATAGGATACTTAGCTAAAAGTTTGTCATAGTTTTATTATTAGTTTTTAATTGTTTTCTACTGTTGCAATAAAATAATTCACAAAAAGATTTATACAGTAGCTTGTGTCCCTTTTCTCTTCCTTTCAAACTTCAGTTAAAGACAATGCAAATCTTAGAAATAGAAACTGAAAAAGGGAACTTAAGGTCAAGAATGGCACCTATATTTTCTGGTGATTGTCACAGAAATAGGAAGAATTCTATTACTGCATGGCACAGCTCATTGCATGGTCAATTCTGCAAAATTGGCAAGATGTTTTTGGATGTCTGGTTTTGGCCAACTTTAGAGACAAGTTGAGCCTGACTCTCTGAATGAAATTCCCCTTCGCTTCAGCTGGAGTTGTATGTGATCAGTACCTCCTGAAAATCAGGCCCCTGTAGGTATCTCAAGTTGGACACCCAAAACTGGAGGCCCTGTTTTCATACTTGGACTTTATCATCTTTGTACCTCAGTTTCCCCATCTACAATGAGGATGGATAGTTCTTGACCACCTTTCGGGGTGTCCAGGCTTGCTTCATTGATACATGTAAAGCTTTTTGACATATTTGAATAAAAGGTGTGAGAGAAGTTCAAATTATTACTTAATAAGACTTATGAAATTGGCGAGAGCCAGACAAGACCGTGTGTGTGTGTGCACACGCACGCACCTGCTCGCTCACACACATTTACAGGGTATGATAGTTCATTGAACAGGAAGGGTTTCCAGAGGCAGATTTTAAACTTGTCTGTGATGGAATATCTACCATAACCTTTGATAAATTATTTCAATAGTTAATTACCCTCACTGTTTAAAAATGTACACCTTTTTTGTCTAGCTTTAACTTCTAAATGTTGGACCTTGTAATACCTTATGTGAATTTTGGATTTGCTACTTGCACTTTAGAGGGTGTACCAGTTAGTGGTTAAAAGGTAGTATGACATTATTGACTAAGTAATAATTACAACTGTGTACACACTTGAGGAACGCCCACCAGACACTATGCAATCAGCCTGGATGGGCCATTAGGAAGGACAATAAAACTTTGAAGATACTAATCTCCCTCCTTCCTGAGAAGTTTCCTGAGATGCTATTTTGACACTGCAGGTCAGGTGATCACCTGGTACTACACCCTATCTTGGACTTCGTTTTTCTGTTAAGAGGAGTTGGGGGTCAAAATGGGAAACAAAGGATTCCCACCATATGCAAATCCTATTTAAGGCTGGGGAGTGAGTTAATCTTGTTTCTTCTCCATTGGCTCCCTCCCCAAGAAGGTAGACTGCTGAAAACAGCTGGAGAAACAAAGGAACTAAGCTGGGGGAGGGCAGGGGCTGAACCCAGGAGCAAAAGATCTATCCTGTAAAAGGAATACCTGAAGATTTAAGCTGCAAGCAGTGCAATTTACCTTCCAGAAATTGTGCAACCTGCATAAAACAACATTTAGAATTTAGTGTAATAAGCTTAGTTTGTGTGTTTTGTTTTAGTTGCTCAGTGATCTGCTTTGTTCTATTTGCTGTCCCTTATAGTCACTTAATCTACCTTTTGTAGTTAATAAACTTGTTTTTCTTTATTCTAAAACCCAGTTTGTGCAATTCATAACTGGGGAGGAGGCAAAAAGCTGTGCATATCTTCCTCCACAGTGAGGGAGGGAGCAAATTTCATGAGCTTACGCTGTATAGATCTCTATACAGTGCAAGACAATATAATTTTGGGTTTACAGTCCAGAGGGTGTGTGCACTTGAATGATGAGCAATCCCTGAGCTGAGTCTTCTGACAGAGTTGATTGCAGACTGTGTATGATTTTACAGATGGGTGCATCCCTATCTGTTTGTGTGTGCATGCCTGGCACAGCAGGACAAGGTGAGGGAGCCCAGGCTGGTGGAATGGGTGGGCTCGGTGGGACCCCAGTATATCAGGTGGCACTCCAGAAGTTGGTCAAACCCATCCCAGGTAGAACTAGTAGTCAAGTTCTGGGTTCTATTCCCAGCTGTCCCTGGGCATTGTATGACTTTGGACAGGTGAGTTAACCTCCCTGAGCTTCAATTTCCAGATCTGTAAAACAAGGGTCAAAACTAGGGGAGGTGAACAGAAACCTGGAATTTTGACTCAATGAAAACATTGGCAGAAAGTGAGCTGTAGCTCACGAAAGCTTATGCTCTAATAAATTTGTTAGTCTCTAAGGTGCCACAAGTACTCCTTTTCTTTTTGAGAATACAGACTAACACGGCTGCTACTCTGAAAATTGGCAGAAAATGTCAGTTTTCCATGGAAATTGGATTTTTTCATTCAAAAAACCTGAAAGGTTGTTTTTCAGGTTTTCAACAAAAAGTCTAAATTCTCCACGGGAAATGCCTCATTTTCTAACACTTAACTACATCACGGAAATGTGGTGAGGAAAAGCTGTGTATTAGAGCTGGCTGGGAAACTGAATTTTACTTCTGTTTTAAAAAACCCCCTGTGATGTTTTGGAAAGCATTTTGTCCTAAATCAGGACAAAGAGTAAAAACCTCAGGGGGGGAGGGGAGTGATAATTCAGAAGTGAAATTCTTCAATATTTTGTTTTAAATATTGAAATGCTCCTACAGGGGGGATGCTTTCTGTTGTGTCTGAAATAAAATATGCTAGTCCAAGCACCCTGGACCCCTCCCAAGCTCTCCCAGCAGAAGAGCTGCTCTGGGTGTTGGGGAGGGCAGTGGGCAGGTGGGTGAGCTCGATGGAAACCTGCCAGGAATTCTTCAGAAGGTTAATTTAATTTGACATGTTCCCACAGAATGATTTGACTTCAAATGGGCATTATCCAAAGGAAAAATGTTCCGTTAGGAAACCTCCGACCAGGTCAAGTGTATATTACCATTTATTACATGAGTACACGTTCAGGGACTCTGTTCAGCCCTTGTTCTTCAGGCAAAACTCCTGCTGACTTAAATCAGCATTTTGCCTGAATGAAACATGCTATATGTGTCCTTTAATGACACTAAATTACCAGCAGTAGAATATATATTTTTTCAACTTAAGACTGAAACCCACCTACTAGGATTTCTGTAAGTATGTATTTTATATGCGGAAAGAAGGCAAACTTTTTTTTAAAAAAAAATATCATGATGTTTTCTGTTTAGGATAATCAGCTAAAGAACAAATGAGTTTCTTATATTAATACAGTGGTGCAATGTGACTGTAGAATGTTATGTCACGAGATGGCAGAAATGTTATAAACACAAACTAAAAATACAGTCTGTAAAGTAGGAAAGTTGCTCTAGTGCTGCTTGGACACACTGGTGAGGAAAGGCAGTTCCATTGTTTGAATTTCCTCTCCAGCCCTCCCACGCTGGAGTGGACTGAGACTACAGGTAAAATTGTGGCCCTATTAACACCACTGGCAAACCTCCCATTGATTTTAATTGAGCCAGGATTTCACCCTGTGTATTTTAAGTGGTATGGCTTAGAGAAATGATCATGCAACAGGGTGTGACCTTATCTGATTAAACTATGACTATTTTCAGAGTAGCAGCTGTGTTAGTCTGTATTCGCAAAAAGAAAAGGAGTACTTGTGGCACCTTAGAGACTAACATTTATTAGAGCATAAGCTTTCGTGAGCTACAGCTCACTTCATCGGATGCATTTGGTGGAAAAAACAGAGGAGAGATTTATATACACACACACACAGAGAACATGGAACAATGGGTTTATCATACACACTGTAAGGAGAGTGATCACTTAAGATAAGCCATCACCAGCAGCAGGGGGGGAAAAGGAGGATGGTTCTGTTAGTGGTTCTGTTGTGTGGTGTGTGGTTGCTGGTGAGTATTTGCTTCAGGTTGGGGGGCTGTCTGTAAGCAAGGACTGGCCTGTCTCCCAAGATCTGTGAGAGTGATGGGTCGTTCTTCAGGATAGGTTGTAGATCCTTGATGATGCGTTGGAGAGGTTTTAGTTGGGGGCTGAAGGTGATGGCTAGTGGCGTTCTGTTCTTTTCTTTGTTGGGCCTGTCCTGTAGTAGGTGACTTCTGGGTACTCTTCTGGCTCTGTCAATCTGTTTCTTCACTTCAGCAGGAGGGTATTGTAGTTGTAGAAATGCATGATAGAGATCTTGTAGGTGTTTGTCTCTGTCTGAGGGGTTGGAGCAAATGCGGTTATATCGTAGAGCTTGGCTGTAGACAATGGATCGAGTGGTATGATCTGGATGAAAGCTAGAGGCATGTAGGTAGGAATAGCGGTCAGTAGGTTTCCGATATAGGGTGGTGTTTATGTGACCATCGCTTATTAGCACCATAGTGTCCAGGAAGTGGATCTCTTGTGTGGACTGGTGCAGGCTGAGGTTGATGGTGGGATGGAAATTGTTGAAATCATGGTGGAATTCCTCAAGAGCTTCTTTTCCATGGGTCCAGATGATGAAGATGTCATCAATGTAGCGCAAGTAGAGTAGGGGCATTAGGGGACGAGAGCTGAGGAAGCGTTGTTCTAAGTCAGCCATAAAAATGTTGGCATACTGTGGGGCCATGCGGGTACCCATCGCAGTGTCGTTGATTTGAAGGTTTACATTGTCACCAAATGTGAAATAGTTATGGGTGAGGACAAAGTCACAAAGTTCAGCCACCAGGTTAGCCGTGACAGTATCGGGGATACTGTTCCTGACGGCTTGTAGTCCATCTTTGTGTGGAATGTTGGTGTAGAGGGCTTCTACATCCATAGTGGCTAGGATGGTGTTTTTAGGAAGATCACCAATGGACTGTAGGTTTCAGAGTAGCAGCCGTGTTAGTCTGTATTCGCAAAAAGAAAAGGAGTACTTGTGGCACCTTAGAGACTAACAAATTTATTAGAGCATAAGCTTTCGTGAGCTACAGCTCACTTCTCAGGAAGTCAGTGGTGTCTCGAAGATAGCTGGGAGTGCTGGTAACGAAGGGCCTGAGGAGGGAGTCTACATACCAGACAATCCTGCTGTCAGGGTGCCAATGCCTGAGATGACGGGGCGTCCAGGATTTCCAGGTTTATGGATCTTGGGTAGCAGATAGAATACCCCAGGTCGGGGTTCTAGGGGTGTGTCTGTGCGGATTTGTTCTTGTGCTTTTTCAGGGAGTTTCTTGAGCAAATGCTGTAGTTTCTTTTGGTAACTCTCAGTGGGATCAGAGGGTAATGGCTTGTAGAAAGTGGTGTTGGAGAGCTGCCTAGTAGCCTCTTGTTCATACTCCAACCTATTCATGATGATGACAGCACCTCCTTTGTCAGCCTTTTTGATTATGATGTCAGAGTTGTTTCTGAGGCTGTGGATGGCATTGTGTTCTGCATGGCTGAGGTTATGGGGTAAGCGATGCTGCTTTTCCACAATTTCAGCTCATGCACGTCGGCGGAAGCACTCTATGTAGAAATCCAGGCTGCTGTTTCGACCTTCAGGAGGAGTCCACCCAGAATCCTTCTCTTTGTAGTGTTGGCAGGAAGGTCTCTGTGGGTTAATATGTTGGTCAGAGGTGTGTTGGAAATATTCCTTGAGTCTGAGACGTCGAAAATAGGATTCTAGGTCACCACAGAACTGTATCATGTTCGTGGGGGTGGAGGGGCAAAAGGAGAGGCCCCGAGATAGGACAGAAGTGAGCTGTAGCTCACGAAAGCTTATGCTCTAATAAATTTGTTAGTCTCTAAGGTGCCACAAGTACTCCTTTTCTTTTAACTATGACTATATAGATCATGGTTTCAACCATTATAATATATTTGCAGCAAACCTTGTACAAAGGTTGTCAAGTGAGGTGTTTATGGAAAGGTTATGATTTGCTGGTTATGATTGTGCTATCTGTGTGCATGTACCATTTTTGTATGTGAAGTTATAAATATTGGCTCTGTACCTGGATTTCAAATGTTTGCTCCTGGGGTACTGCCCGCAAGGTAGCTAGCCAGCACATCTTCGAGGGATTCTTCACATTGAGTGGCCCATCAAAAGAACATTTAACTGACAATGGAGCATGGGAGATGCCCATCTACACTTGATGGAATTTCCTGCTGTAACTAGCTGAAATGCATGGACATAGGAATTGCCCATGTGACTCCAAATGCCATCTTGTTGCTGTAATTTTCCACAGTAAGAAAAAATCGGTTGCCCTCCACATGGCAAAAGCTATAAAAGGCCCTAGAAATCCCTCCATTTTGTCTTCAGTCCTGCTTCTTGCCTCTGGAAGAACTTTGCTACAAACTGAAGCTGTGAACAAAGGACTGAATGACCCATCCAAGCTGCGGATATATTCCAGAGACTTGACTTAAACCAGCAGTTTATTCCATCATTGCTACAAGCCTAAACCAAGAACTTTGCAATTACTATATGTATTTGATTTTTTTAACCAATTTTAACTCTCCTTTCTTTCTTTCTTTTTATGTATATACTAGGGCTGTCAAGCAATTAAGAACGTTAATCACGATTAATCATGCTTCTTGTTTACAATGTCACCTGAAAGTGAGAACAGGCCTTCTCCTGGCACTGTTGTAGCTGGAATCACAAGATATTTATGTGCCAGATGTACTAAAGATTCATATGTCCTTTCATGCTTCAACCACCATTCCAGGGGACATGTGTCCATGCTGATGATGGGTTCTGCTCGATAAGAATCCCAAACAGTGTGGACTGATATGTTCATTTTCATTATCTGAGTCAGATGCCACCAGCATGAGGTTGATTTTCTTTTTTGGTGGTTTGGGTTCTGCAGTTTCCGCAATGGAATTTTGCTCTTTTAAGACTTCTGAAAGCACGCACTGCACCTCATCCCTCTCAGATTTTGGAAGGCCCTTCAGATTCTTAAGCCTTGGGTCGAGTGCTGTAGCTATCTTTAGAAATCTCACATTGGTACCTTCTTTGCGTTTTGTCAAATCTGCATTGAAGGTGTTCTTAAAATGAACAACATGCTGGGTCACCATTCAAGACTGCTATAACATGAAATCTATGACAGAATGTGGGTTAAACAGCAGGGACATATAATTCTCCCCCAAGGAGTTCAGCCACAAATTTAATGAGCGCATTATTTTTTTAACGAGCATCATCAGCATGGAAGCATGTCCTCTTGAAATGGTGGCCGAAGCATGAAGGGACATGTGAATGTTTAGCATATCTGGCACGTAAATATATCTTGCAATGTTGATTAAAAAAGTGCCATGCAAATGCCTGTTTTCACTTTCCGGTGACGTAAATAAGAAGAGGGCAGCATTGTCTCCTTTAAAGGTAAACAAACTTTTTTGTCTTAGTGATTGGCTGAACAAGAAGTAGGACTGAGTGGACTTCTAGGCTCTGAAGTTTTACATTATTTTGTTTTTGAATGCAGTTATGTAACACAAATCTACATTTGTAAGTTGCACTTTCATGACAAAGAGAGTGCACTAGTACTTATGAGGTGAATTGAAAAATACTATTTCTTTTATCATTTTTACAGTGCAAATATTTGTAATCAAAAATAATATACATTTTGATTTCAATTACAACACAGAATACAATATATATAAAAATGTAGAAAAACATCCGAAATATTTAATAAATTTTAATTGGTATTGTTTAACAGCACAATTAAAACTGTGATTAATAGTGATTAATTTTTTTAGTTAATCGCCTGCGATTAATCAACAGCCCTAGTATAAACTTTTAGATTTTAGATACTAAAGAATTGGCATCAGTGTGATTTTTGGCTAAGATCTAAGTTATACATTGACCTGAGTATGTGGCTGGTCCTTTGGGATTAAAATAACCTTTCATTTGATGAGACTGGTTGTAAAGAACCACTCATCTCTGCATCCAGTGGTTTTAGTGGTGATATAAGAACTGGAATGCCCAAGGAAACTGCTTTTATGACGTCTTGTTAGCCAGTGTGGTGAAACAGGAGTTAACCTTTGTGGCTGGTTTGGAATATCTTCTAAAAGAATAACCACCGCTTTTGGGGTGTGTTTGCCCTATTTCTCAGCAGTTTGTCTTGAATTTGGCACCCTCAGTTCTGACCCACTGTAAAGCAGAGAATCTTATTTGTTTCACAGGCTGTTCTAAAGACTGCTGAAGGTTTGTTCAGGTGTAAAGCACTATTTGGATACTAAGAAATATAATATCATAATGCCATCTATAAATCCATAGTACACCCACACGCTGAATATTGTGCGCACTTCTGGTCATTTCATCTCAAAAGAGTCATAGAAGATTTGGGTTGGAAGAGACCTCACAAGATCATCTAATCCAACCCCCTGCTTAAAGCAGGACCAACAACAACTAAATCATCCCAGCCAGGGTTTTGTAATGCCGGGCCTTAAAAACCTCTAAGGATGGAGATTCCACCACCTCCCTAGGTAACCCATTCCAGTGCTTCACCATCTTCCTAGTGAAATAGTTTTTCCTAATATCCAACCTAGATTAGACCTCCTGCACTGCAACTTGAGACCATTGCTCCTTGTTCTGTCATCTGACACCACTGAAAACGAGCTCCATCCTCTTTGGAACCCCCCATCAGGTAATTCAAGTCTATCAAATCCTGCCTCACTCTTCTCTTCTGCACTAAATAAGCCCGGTTCCCTTAGCCTCTCCTCATAAGTCATGTGCCCCAGCCCCCTGATCATTTTCATTGCCCTCTGCTGTACTCTCTCCAATATGTCCACATCCTTTCTGTAGTGGGGGGGGGGACTGAATACAATTCTCCAGATGTGGCCTCACCAGTGCCAAATAGAGAGGAATAATCACTTCCCTCAATCTACTGGCAATGCTCCTAATGCAGCCCAATATGACATTAGCCTTCTTGGCAACAAAGGCACACTGTTGACTTGTATCCAGCTTCTCATCCACTGTAAGCCCCAGGTCCTTTTCTGCAGAACTGCCGCTTAGCCAGTCAGTCCCCAGCCTGTAGCAGTGCATGGGATTCTTCCGTCCTAAGTGCAGGACTCTGCACTTGTCCTTGTTGAACCTCATCACGTTTCTTTTAGCCAAATCCTCCAATTTGTCTAGATCACTCTGGACCCTATCCTTACCCTCCAGCGTATCTACCTCTCCCCCCCTCAGTTCAGTGTCACCTGCAAACTTGCTGATGGTGCAATCCATCCCACCATACAGACCATTAATGAAGATGTTGAACAAACCTGGCCCCAGGACAGAGCCCTGGGGGACTCCGCTTGATACTGGCTGCCAACTAGATATTGAGCCATTGGTCACTACCCATTGAGCCTGATGATCTAGCCAGCTTTCTATCCACCTTATAGTCCATTCATCCAATCCATACTTTTTTAACTTGCTGGCAAGAATACTGTGGGAGACTATATCATAAAGCTTTACTAAAGGCAAGGTATATAATGTCCACCGCTTTCCCTATATCCATAGAGCCAGTTATCTCATCAATCAGGTTGGTCAGGCCTTGGTGAATCCATGTTGACTATTCCTGATCAACTTTCTCTCCTCCAAGTGCTTCAAAGTGGATTCCTTGAGGACCTGCTTAGTGATTTTTCCAGGGAATGAGGTGAGGCTGACCAGTCTGTAGTTCCCCAGATTCTCCTCCTTCCCTTTTTAAATGATGGGCACTATATTTGCCTTTTTGCAATTCTCTGGGACCTCCCCCGATCGCCACGAGTTTTCAAAGATAATGGCCAATGGCTCTGCAATCACATCAGCCAACTCCCTCAGCACCGTCGGATGCATTAGATCCGGCCCCATGGACTTGTGCAAATATAGTAGATTGGAAAAAGTACAGAGACAGGCAACAAAAATTATTAGAGCTATGGAACAGCTTCTATATGAAGAAAGATTAAAAAGATGGACTGTTAAGATTAGAAAAGATGACAGAGCAGATATGATAGAGGTCTATAAAATCATGAATGGTGTGCAGAAAGGGAATAGGAAGTGTTGTTTATCCCTTCACATAACAAATGAACAAATTAAGGTCAGGTTTGACTAAGCCCTGTCTGGGATTATTTCGTTGGGAATTAGGTCCTGCTTTGAGCAGGGGGTTGGACTAGATGACGTCCTGAGGTCCCTTCCAATCCTGATATTCTATGAACAAAGGAAATTAATAGACATCAGGTTTAAATCCAACATAAGGAAGTACTTCTTCACTCACTGCAGTCAGCCTGTGGAAATGATGGCCAGGGGATGTTGTGAAGGCCAAAAGTATAACCGGGTTGAAAAAAAAATTAGATAAATTCATGGAGGTTAGGCTAATCAATGGCTATTAGCCAAGATGATCAGGAATGCAATCTCATACTCTGGGTGTTCTTAAACCTCTGACTGCTAAAAGCTAGGACTGGATGACAGGGGATGGATCATTTGATAAGTTCCCTGTTCTGTTTGTTTCCTCTGAAGCATCTGGTGCTGGCCACTGTCAGAAGACAGGATACTGCGTTAGATGGACCATTGGTTTGGCCATTCTCATGAAAGATAGTGGGCACGGGAAGTGCCCATATTTACAATCCTATATTCCATTCTCCCTTTATTCAGTTGCTCAAGCTAATTCATTTTGAGCTGAAATTGTCAAATCTTTTGGCCGAAAGGTACAGTTTGGTATGTGGGTATTTTTGTCTCTGAGTGTGTGGAAAGTTTGAGCAAATCAGTTTGGTTACTTTTGAGTTATGTGGAGAATAGAGGAGCAGGGCAGACAACCCTTTCCCCATGTTTTCTGATGAGAAATATTACATATTGGATGAATTGTCCTCAATTAGCACTGCTTAGTAGAGCTCATTGACCCTTAAATCAAGTCAAGTTACAGAAAGTCAGTTCATTAGTCCTAGTTATGAACATTTAAAGTTGACAAATTTAAGCAGAGCGTGGGATGAGGGAGGGGCTTTGAAGCACAAGTTTAAAAGCACCAAATCCCCTAGACTTCCAATAGAACTTGAGCTCCAAAGTCACTTATGCCAGATTTTAAAGGTATTTATCCATTGCTGTATTCAATGTTGCAACACCCAACTGATTTAGGAACCTAAATACAATTTCCAAAAGGGGTTTAGGCACTTAGGAGCCACAATCCCATTGGAAGTTGATGGAATTGTGGCCCAACTACCTAAATCCTTTTAGAAAATGATATTTGGGTATCAGTTAGGCACTGCAGTGCTGAGCACAACAATGACTAAATACCTTTAAAAATCTGGTCCTTAGCACTTTCCAAAATGTCACCCATTAGTTTGGCATCCATCTAAACTGGAGCTGCTGATAACTCACTCTAGTGCCCAAGAAGTGTAAAACCCACTAATTGTGGCACTCCACTGGGTTATGGAGACTGGGGTTAGGGTCAGCTGGGTTCAATATGCATCAGGACAAATGCCTCCAGATCAAAGAACTTACAAGCCCTAGCTGGTTTAGGACCTCCTACCTGGTAGACCACCACTTCACCCATGTGATATGCTGCAGTTAGGATTAATAGGAGTATTCTGTCCTACTCACCCTGAGTTGAGAATGGTGGCTTGTGTCAGGGCATTTTCTCAGTGGGTCCTTCATTCTGAGACTCTCTCTAACCCTTCACTGACCTATTTAGTCCCCCAGAGACAGACTATTTGACTTGCAAGGGGCATTTTGCAAGTCAAAATAAGTAGTTCAACTGTAGAGGAATGGTTAAAAAAATAGAGGAGGTGGTAGTTATGGAAAAATTAATGCATTAATTACATATCCAGCAAAACAGACAGAAGACTCCTAGATATATAGTTTTGTCTATTAGTTCAGTCATTTAGTCAATATTATGACTGGAGTTAAACATGTGCTCTGATCTTTAGGGGACAGACAAGCTCCAGTCTGTCCTATAAGTCTCAGAAATACAGCACTAAATCCATTAGCCAGTTGTACTTGTGGAAATCCTGACTCAATTCTCATGACCTTCCCAGGAAATATAAACTAAGGATGTCAGGATTTTGATGTTGGAATTCTCAATAGGTAGATTTTATCACATGATATCTGAAGAATGCTGAAAGTGCTCTTTATTACTCAGAGTAGAGCAGAACTCAGGAGAAAAGATCCATTAACTGACATAAAAAGACTAACCATGAAGGAGAGAGGCAGCCGCATTTTGCAGTAACTGGAATCTTTACATTGTTTAGGCATTGGTGCATGTTATCACCAATCTTCTTGTGCATTAGCAATAGACAGGGTGATGAAGCAGGCAACAAAAAGCACTGTGGCTGGTTAACAGCGACAAAATGGGTTAACAGTGACAAGTTTCTCAATTTTGACTTTGCCAAGGACATTGCTTTACTACAACATGGATCCGAATGATTGCCCTTGCTTCCTATTCTACTTCTGGTGTAACAAAAATTGGATTGAAAGTAAATGCAGAGAAAACCAAGATTATGAAGGTCAGAAACGGGAGAACAGATGACAAGGTATATGTGGATAGATGACAACTTGAACAGACAGAGGAGTTCTGCTGTCTGAGGAATGTGATGACATTTGAAGATGGTTATGATAAAGATGACTAGACTAGGAAAAGCAAAACACCACAGTTGGAAGGATGAACATCTGGTCAAGCAGACGTCTCCATCCCAAACTAAAAGTCAGATTATACCGTGTGATTGTACAGTAGAATGCTCAATACAGAATAGAGACTTGCCCGATGACTGTGACTAACAAAAGAGATTGAAGACTGCCCATCACAGATGGCTGATGAAGACATTACACAGTTCATGGAAAGACAAAATAACCAGTGCAAGAGTAGGGGGGCTGACGGAACAGGACATGTTAGAAAATATCCCAGAAAGAAGTCTCAAGTGGTTGGGACATGTACACTACATGGAAGATGGGAGACATGCAAGGAAGAACTAGCAGTTGACAGTGATAGAGATACTGGCACTACCTGGGAAGTACCACAATGAACAAGTGACTAATCACTGAAGGAACTGGAGTGTTCTGTGTGTCAGTAGCACAAGAGGAACTAAAGTCTAACGTAAGGGCTATTCAGAACTCTAAGTACATTCACCTGAAAGTGGCAAAAAAAAGAAGAAAAAAATCACATCTGTTGGATTTAATATTTGAAGTTATTCATATTAATATGGGAAATCACCGAACACCAATTTAACCATAAATCCTTTTATTAACTCCAAAGGCCAAATGGTACTTTATGCAGTTGCTCTAAACATTCCTAAAAAGTCCCAATAATAAGCAATTTACTACATCAAAACAATAACAAAACATTTATAAGCATTTGATCAAGATACCTACAAATGGGCTAAACCCCAGGGTGCTTAGTTGCATATTGGTTGGCTCCAACATGGTCAGGCAGGTATTAACAATGATTCCTTTAAGAACTGACTTTTTATACCTTTTAACAAATAAGTGATGTCATTGGCAATTACTGACTTCAGCTAAAAACCAGTTGGAGACTGTTCATCCTTATTTCCAGTCTTAATCCAGATAAGATTTACAACCGCCTTTCTTCCCAAGGCCTTTCCTCCTCTCTTTCTTGCTGTCCAACGGTTTTCCCATTGCACCTAGGCTCACATAGGCTTTAACAACGGTGTGTGGGCTGGGGAAGGGCCATGTTGGCTCATTTAAAGAGAGATTTTCTTTGTTTGATTTAAAGTCACCCCTCTTGGTCAGAGGCCTTCTTTTTAGAAACTTCCCCTTCTTTCATTAGTTATTCTTTGAACCAGACATCCTCCCTCCTTTATTCTTCCGGCCTTATCACTTATTATTTTCCAGACCTTCCTTCTATTTGCTAGTCAGGGCCTTTCTTTACAACACACATATATTTCCTTAAACAATAAGCTAACTTTAATTTTATATTTATCCTACAACATCTAATTTTTTTCAATATATTAACATTTGATACACGTGCCTTGTGTGTTAAATGTATGTAATCCAGTTTCATTAAGAAAATCACTAGAAGCAACTTATCATAGGTGTTGTAATGACACGCTGTAATATATCACCCTGTTAAAGAGAGATCTGTTGACCGTATAGTGTCTTTAAATCACTGTTGCAATGATTGTTTTGTATCTCATATTTACATACGAAAGATTTGTAATCCTGATAATACTTCCTAAATAAATAGTTTAAAAAAACAAACAAACAACAACAAAAAACCATGTAAATCCATGCTTAAGTCTTATTGACTTAATTGGGAGTGAAATATACATGTATAAATTAAGAATGTGTTTAAACCCCCTTCCTGAATAGGAATGTTTTCCTGAATCAGGGTTTCTGGTTTTTGGGTGGTTTTTGTGTTTGTTTGTTTTCTTTCTGAAATGAGGGGAGAGGAGAGTTATTTTTGTCTTGAAGTATTTGGTTGTTGGAGCTGATTCATATGAGTGCTTTGTCATAGTATTTGTTTTTTTATTTTAAAAAAGTATCTTTGTGAAAGCACTTAAAGTTTTAGAATAAGGGCTTTAATAAATCAATCCAAGCAAAGCTGACAGAGTTCGTAAACTCTGTAAATCCAATCTCTCAGAATATTGTTTTCCTTCCTTTCCTTTCTGGAAGTGGATGGCTAGGGGCTCATGGAGTTTGGGCTTTTATCTTTAGGTACCCTCAGTCTTTGCTCATGGCTGGCCATCTCCCTGTCTAATTCACAGATGGCAGTGCTAGTGCTTAGTCCTGCCTCTGCTTTTATAGGTACTGTTCTCCTCCTGTATATCTTAGGGTTACCATACGTCCATATTTTCCCGGACATGTCCGGCTTTTGGGTTTTTAAATCGCTGTCCAGGAGGAATTTTTAAATATCTAAAAATGTCCGGGATTTTGCCATTATTATTTTTCCCCAAAGAAGAGTTGATCATTCAAGAAACAGTGAATGTTGATCACTCGATAGAGTGCCCGCTTTTTCCCCCTAGCTCCCACCGCTTGCACTGCGAAACAGCTGTTTTGCGCGGCTGGGAGGGAGGTTGGGAGGAGGGGGAACGCGAGGCGCTCAGAGGAGGAGGCAAGGCCAGGGCGGGGATTCAGGTAAGGGGTCCAATGGAGCAGGGAGGGGGAGGAATTGGGGCGGGGACTTTGGGGAAGGGGTGGAGTTGGGCCAAGGGCGGGAGCAAATTGCCCCCCCCCCCATGGAGTGTCCTCTTTTTTCAATGTTCAAATATGGTAACCCTAGTATATCTTAATATGGGGCCCATAACTTAGAACACAAGCAATGAATTAGCCAGTCAGCTAGTCCTATATACGTTGTTTTCTCAGTCACTCTGTCACTTAATGCTCTCTGTTCCTCTAATTTAGACAAGTGTTCTGGGAGAGGGGTAGGGGATGTGTCTCTTCGAAACCTCCATAGAGTGGCATCTAAGGTTATGGTGCTATGGGAAGATTTAACAGGAAGGATTCTTTCTGCCCTTCACAAATCTCTTGTACCATGCTTTTAACCATTTAACGTGCAGTAGAGATGGCAAAACAATTGTCACACAGCAAATCCCTCGAATGTTCACAATGTTTGATTGGAACTCAAAACAAGTGGAGTCTGGTTGCAGGGACTGATTTAAGGAACTGCTTTAATCTCACCTTTGGCCTAGTTCAGACCAGGAAGCTTCTTACATAAGACTTTCAGCCTCAGGCACCACTTAGTGCTGGAGTGTAGGACACAGCCACAGAGCTATTAAGTATTAATTAATTTTAGAGTTACTGGAATACAGAAAATAGCAACATATATTGGGCCAACTTCTGTTCTCAGTTAAGCCCGTGTAACTCATTGACCTTGTAAGTTTTTAACGGCTTCAGGTGATCAGATGTCAATTTTATGTCTCATTCAAAAGATGACACTTCCAGCAGCGTGGGGCATTGGTCCTCTGCCCTCTGACTCAGTGCAGTACCACCTTCTGAATCATTGATACAATTTCCTGCAGCACCCAGGTGTTATCACGCAATCAAAGTGTTCTCCCTACTTAACTTGAGATGCATCTGATGCATACAAAAAGTGGTTCAGCTGCATGTACATTTCATATTTATTCTATGCATATTTCTGCAAGTGACACTACTATTAATCAACTGCCTTCCTTTAGAGACTGCCCCTAAATATCCTCAGACATGAGCACAATTTTGTCTTATCTTTTAGTAGGCTGTCTCCATTAAGCAATCCCTCAGTGGTTGCTTGAGCCAAGTTCCACTGTATTGCTGATGCTGTTTTTGTTCATCTTGTGGCAGCCAATTAACAGTTGTAGTAATTTCCGTGCATTAAGCATCAGAACTACTTTTATATCATCATCAATTACTGAACACTATGGGCATATTGTCTTTCAGTGTAAACCCCCCAGTTTTAAACAGTACAAAGTAAAATCTATCCAATTCCTAAAATACATTATGAAGATGTTCCAGATTGAGGTGTCATTAGAGGAGGTTTTGGAACAAATTGATAAACTAAACAGTAATAAGTCACCAGGACCAGATGGTATTCACCCAAGAGTTCTGAAGGAACTCAAATGTGAAATTTGCAGAACTACTAACTGTAGTCTGTAACGTATCATTTAAATCAGTGTCCGTACCAAATGACTGGAGGATAGCTAATGTGAAGCCAATTTTTAGAAAGGGCTCCAGAGGTGATCCCGGCAATTACAGGCCAGTAAGCCTGACTTCAGTACCGGGCAAACTGGTTGAAACGATAGTAAAGAACAAAATTGTCAGATACAGAGATGAACATGATTTGTTGGGGAAGAGTCAACATGGTTTTTGTAAAGGGAAATTATGCCTCACCGGTGGCACAGTGAGCTGAGGCTGTTGGGGAGGGGGAACAGTAGGGGAGGGGCCTCCCTGGCCAGGAGCTCAGGGGCCAGGCAGGAGGGTCCTGCGGGCCAGAGTTTGCCCACCTCTGGTTTGGGATATGATCATGTTTAGCACAATACTTGATTATTTTTACACCCTTTAAAGTCTATAATTGGTTGTATATGGGTACAATAAAATACATTGAAGCAGGCAAGTGTTGCTTCTGACTTTCCACCTTTAATTGGCCCTTATGGTGCCAGCACGTTGCAGCTTCATTTTATTCCAGCAACAAATTCTTGAATTGTAGGACCAGTAATAATCAACAATGGATAAAAAAGTTACCCAGAGAAAAAGAAGAAAAGAGTCATTCATCAAGTGACAGCCTGAATTCGACACCCAGCTTTCAAACTGAAAGTTATAGAAGAGAAAGATGTGGCAAATCTACAAGATAAGAAAAGGAGTTTTCAGCAATCTTGGCTATCAAGATTTATGTGGTTGAAGTACAATAGCGAATTAGACAGAGCTTTTTGCTCACTCTGCAAAAACTGTTCCGAAAAGAAGACCTTAAGATTTTCTACGAAGGTCAAACCAATGTTTATTTCATCCGGATGCCAAGATTGGAGACATGCATTGCGTGGTTTTACATCACACGAAAAATCCTCCTGTCACAAGGAAGCGGTAATAAAGTATGGTGCTCTGCCATCGCAGGTCCAGGGTTCTGCACTAATGTCGGCCAGTTACAGAAAAGAATCACCATCAGCTAGGAATGCATGGCATAACATTTTTAGCAGTGTTCAGTACGTAGGTCAACAAGGAATAGCACTACATGGACATAAAGAGAGTGATTCAAATTTGATGCAGCTCTTGTTGCTACCTGGTATGGATTCAGAGGAACTGAGACAGTGGCTTAGTTGCACAAAATACAAGTGGCTGTCACATGAGGTTATTAGCGAGATAATTGAAAGGATGGCAATGATGGTGCTAAGACTAATTGTGCAAAAGATAAAGGCTTCAAAGTTTTACACCATTGTAATGGATGAGACTACCGATTTGTCAAAAGAACAAGTAAGTTTTTCTTTAAGGTTCTTTTCTAGCAAAGACTGGGAGATTTATGAGGAGTTTATTCAGTTTTACCAAACTGACGCAATGGACACTGCTTCTCTTTTCAAAATTGTGAAAGATACACTTCTCAGATGTGATACGGCCTTTTCTGATTGCTGGAGACAGTGTTATGATGGAGCCATAATGTGTAATGTGTCTGGTAAATTTACTGGGGTCCAAGCCAGAGTGAAGGATCAAGAGCCGAGAGCGGAATTTGTGTATTGTGCTGCACATTTCCCTTAACCTTGCCACACAGGATGCCCTGCATAATATTCCAGAATGTCATGATATGTTTTCGATGGTGAAAGATCTCATCTATGCCTTCAAGGAGTCATCAAAGCATATGGCAGCATTAAGAGAGTTTCAGAGTGAAGGGGAGCCTTCTTTATGACCATTGTGCCCAACAAGATGGACACTAAGGATCAATAGCAGTAAATCACTGCTCCATAACTACAAGACCATGATGAACTGCCTAGATGAATTGAGTTACTCTTCCAATGAATTTGACTCAAAATGTAGTGGATTCTCAAAGCAACTTCAATCTTTTTCAACGTACTTTACATAAACAGTTCTTGTGAAAGCCATGGGTCCTGTAGAAGAAGCTAATGCAAAAATTCCAAACCCAAGCGTGTCATTGGCAAGCATTATGAAGAAAGTTGGCCTGTCACAAGATGTGTTGAGCAGGATATGCACAGACTCATCATACAATCACTTCTGGGAAACAACGGTAGAGAAGGTAAGAAATCTTTATTTAGATGATCCTACACTCCCAAGAAAATGCAAGCCACCGAGATGGCTCGACCATGGAAGCCTTCCTCACACCATCAGTGACCCCAAAGAATATTTTCATCAAATATATGTCGGGATCATTGATGCTTGCAAAGTTGCCATTGAACAGAGGTTTTCAACAGAAAGCTTTTACATTCACAGTAAAATTGGAGAAGCATATAACGGATGCAGCAAATGGCTCAAAACAGGATGTTGTCCCAAGAAGTGAAGCTTTTCATGTTGACATTAACATGGAGAGGCTCTCTCTTCATTTAGAAATGTTGAGTCATATTTGCAGAACAAGAAATTAGCAGCTTAATTTGGTGAGCGAAGTGAAGCAATTTCTGAAACAAAAGGAAAGCTTGAGTGACATGTCAGAAGTTACAATTCTTCAGAAATTATTCTACACGATTCTGACTACAACCTGCACCGCTGAGCGATCATTCAGTTGCCTGCACAGACTCAAAAATTATTTGCGAACAACAATGGCCCAAGAATGTCTAAATTACTTGGTATTTCTGCACATTCATAAGAACTCTACCTCTGAATTGGACATTGCAAGTCTCCTGGATGACTTCATTTCAAGAACTGACCGACAGAAAGTGTTTGCTGTCTCCTGAAGAACGTCGCAAATGAAGGGGCTATATTTGTTTTAATTTTAGAAAGTACTTGCTTTTGAGGGATCTTGATCCAAGAGTGCTTGGTTGTTTCCATATTCAGAGTATTAATAAAGTTGATATTCTTAGTTAAATAAGTTTTTTTTAAGATAGTGATATTGTGCAATATAGGGAAACTGTTAAATGTTTACTGTTTCCGGTCCATTTTTACATTATTTTAAAATATATATATTGGCTTACAAGGTGCGGGGGGCAGGACTTAGACCCATTCTAGGCACCACCAAAAATTATACAAACCTGCCACCCCTGTCAACAAGCATGTGAACAAGGGGGATCCTGTGAATATAGTGTACTTAGATTTTCAGAAAGCCTTTGACAAGGTCCCTCACCTTAAGCAAACTAAGCTGTCATGGGATAAGAGGGAAGGTCCTCTCATGGATTGGTACCTGATTAAAAGATAGAAAACAAAGGGTAGGAATAAATGGTAAGTTTTCAGAATGGACAGAGGTAAATAGTGGTGTCCCCCAGGAGTCTATACTGGGGCCTATTCAACATATTCATAAATGGTCTGGAAAAAGGGATAAACAGTAAGGTGGCAAAATTTGCAGAAAATCCAAAACTAGTCAAGATAGTTAAGTCCCAGGCAGACTGTGAAGAGCTACAAAAGGATCTCACAAAACTGGGTGACTGGGCAACAAAATGGCAGATGAAATTCAGTGTTGATAAATGCAAAGTAATGCACATTTGAAAGCATAATCCCAACTATACATATAAAATGATGGGGTCTGAATTAGCTGTTACCGCTCAAGAAAAAGATCTTGGATAGTTCTCTGAAAACATCCACTCAATGTGCAGGTGCAGTAAAAAAAAAAAAAAAAAAAAAAGGGGGGGGGGGAACAGAATGTTGGGCATCATTAAGACAGGGATAGATAAGACAGAAAATATCATGATGCCTGTATATAAATCCATGGTACACCCACATCTTGAATACTGCGTGCAGATGTGGCCACCCCATCTCGAAAAAGATACATTGGACTTGGTAAAGGTTCAGAAAAGGGCAACAAAAATGATTAGGGGTATGGAACGGCTTCCATATGAGGAGAGATTAATAAGACTGGGACTATTCAGCTAGGAAAAGAGATGACTAAGGGGGGGATATGAGAGAGGTCTATAAAATCATGACTGGTGTGGGGAAAGAAAATAAGGAAGTGTTATTTACTCCTTATAACACAAGAACTAGGGGTCCCCAAATGAAATTAATAGGCAGCAAGTTTAAAACAAACAAAAGGAAGTATTTCTTCACAGAATGCGCAGTCAACCTGTGGAACACTTTGACACAGGATGTTGTGAAGGCCAAGACTATAAGGGGATTCAAAAAAAGAACTAGATAAATTCATGGAGGATAGGTTCATCAATAGCTATTAGCCAGGATGGGTAGGGATGGTATCCCTAGCCTCTGTTTGCCAGAGGATGGATCACTGATGATTACCTGTTTTGTTCATTCCCTCTAAGGCACCCGGCATTGCCCATTGTTGGAAGACAGAATACTGGGCTAGATGAACCTTTGGTCAGGTCCAGTATGGCCGTTCTTATGTTCTTAATGGTGGTAGGTTTATTTATTTATTTTTGGTGTTCTGTTTTTTACTTAATTTACTAGCTATTTTAGTTTAAGTGCAGTTGACTATGGATACAGTAAGCATGTTTCTACATTAGTTGTATTAAATGGCTTTTATTTATATTGTATCACTGTCGCAATTTATCTGTACCAGGTTTATTTTAAAAGCCATTTTAAAAAAAAAACCCACAATCCTTTCCCCTCATTTCTGTTTTCATGCACAGCCAACACAAGAGACCGCAATTACTCTGAGGATTGTGTTACCACAGCAACCAACCGCTCTCCACACATATTTTTGTCACTCGGAGGAGTTACAACACGGGAGGAAATGACTATGACTTCCTCCTCTGATCTTACTTAGAAATAATTGTAGTCATCATGTTCGCAACTTTGTGATTTTTCTCATCAATTGAAACAAGTATGACAAGTCACAAATCCGGTATGTAATGTACTATACTGTACATACCACATGATATTAAGCTGGCTTATAAAATGTGCCTCCAGATGCTAAGTATTTAAATACTCTAAATGTACTATTACTATTTAATATGTGTATTAATGAAGCACCAACAACAGTGATATAGTTTTGAGATCCAGTGTCAAAACCCTTTTTGACTTGACTGTGAAAGTCACCATTGTATCTTAACTGCATATGGTTTGTGGAAGAAGAAGCATGTTATGATCCAGTGATCATTTCTGGTTCAGCGTGTGTCATGATTCCTGGGTTCTGTCCCCTGCTATGGCACTGATTTCATTCCCAGGGGCAAGTCACTTACTCCCTCTCCCACAGAGTATCTATAAATATTTCTCTCCTCCACAGGATTGTGTGAAGTGCCAGAGATGCTCAGATGAAAGATGCTGTAATAGATCAAATTATCATTAGTATTGCTTATTATTATGCAGAATTATAACAGAGCTATGCCCACTGCACTGAGGGGGAGATCCTCAGCTGGTAAAAATGATCATTGTTCAAATGAACAGATTTTGCTCTAGTCAGTCCACTCTTGAATGGATTGATTTTGTACTTCTATTCTTGATGCTGGGAAATGGGCCAAAACATAAATGTAGATGGGAAAGACGTGCATGAAATGCAAAGCCGGGTGGAGTTTCCTGTAAGCTCTATGCTGATCCCTGATGAGAAGTGGCACCCTTTATAGAAGATTGCCCTCATTCTTGTCCCTTCCTTCAAGGTCCTGAATCTCAGTGGACTTTACTCTAGCCAAGCAGCACCTATATTAATTTTGAGGCCAGAAACATTTGCCAGCACAGTTATGTTGGTTGGGGTGTGATTTTTTGGAGATGTTTCTATACTGCCTAAAGCCCCAATGTAGATGCAGTTATATCAGCATAAGTTTTTTTGCTGGTACAGCTTATTTTGCTTGGGGAACAGGTATAAGTTATACTCACCTAAGCACCTTATTGTTAGGGGAGAAAGTAACTTAAGGGACTTACCGATACACAGGGCTGGGGTCCTGAGCAGGGTGGGGCTCGGGTGGAAGAGGCGGGGCCTCGGGCGGAAAGGGCAGGACCTTTAAATTCCCAGGCCCTTTAAATCACTGCCACTACCTCAGGGTTCTGGGAGCTGGGCTCTGGTGGCGATTTAAAAGGCAAGGGGCTCCGGCTGCTGCTGGGAACCTAGGGCCCTTTTAAATTTCCTGGGGAAGCTGCCCCCTGCCAGTATGGTCAGCTGTGTATTGGCTCATACTGTACTGGCTTACTCTCATCTCTGCTCTTCTCTAGCTTTTCCCCATCACAGTACAAGCATGCTTCAGTCACTCCCATCTCACAAAATCCACCCTCAACCCTACTTGCCTTCCCAACTACCATCCCATATGTTTTCTCTTTTCCATCTCTAAGCTCATTGAACGCTGTCTAGTGTGCCTCTCCTCCAGTTAATTTTAGAGTTTCTCCAATACAGCTTCTGCCCCTTGCTTTCCACTGAAACCATTCTCAGTAAACCTTTCTAGACAAATCTCAGAACCAACGTTCCATCCTCCTCCTCCTTCAGCTAGCCGCCACCTTTGACACCATCAGCTATGCACTTAATCTTATCCTCCACTGGCTTCCAGGACTCTGGCCCCTTCTAGTACTCTCCTGCCCTCTAGCTGATCCTTCAGTGTGTCCCTCAGAGGATCCTCTTCATTCCTCCTCCCCCCAGCTTTCTGTGAGGGTTCTATAGGGTATTGTCCTTTGTTCCCTTCACTTCTCCCTCTATAAATTAGCTCTTGATAATCTCATTCATAAACACAAATTTAACAGCCATCTGTCGGTCGCTCTATGGATATTAGCCAAGGTGGTCAGAGATGCAACCCCATTAGCATTATTTCATTATCAGATTTTCTATTTGAAGGGCTTCATTCTGAGTTGTCCACTGCAGCTGCACATCCTGACCAGAAAGCTGAAGTGCTGTGAAAAAGATTACCATCACTGCCACAAGCTGGGTGCATGGTAAGTAGTTTATTTTTCCAGTGCCAATCTCTGCTGCTCAGTATAATGAAAGCCTGCATGGTGATAATGGCAGTGATAAGGATGATCCAATGGCTAGTACGTATTGAACCTGGGTCTCCCACAGGCTTCCTTTGTGATCTTGCAGTGTGTTTACACTGGAAATGCTAGAGTGACACAGCTGCAGCACTGCAGTGTGGCTGGAAGGGGTTCTTCCGTCACAGTAGTAAATCCACCCCTCAGAGGCAGTAGCTAGCATTCTTCTATTGACCTAGCACTGTCTACACTGGGGCATAACTACAGCTCTCAAGGGTGTGAATTTTTCACACCTGAGTGACATAGGTAAGTAGATCTAACTTTCTGGTGTAGACCAGCCCTTAGTCAAGTCATTTAATCTCTCTGTCCCTGGGCTCCCTATCTGTAAAATAGGGATAATAGAATTTGCCCACCTCAAAGGTTTAATTATTAAATAAACCTGAGAGTTTGATTATTAAATTAAAGATTGTGAGGCGCTCAAATACTAGGGTGACAGGGACCATATAAGTACCTAAGATACCTAGAGAAACTGTGCCTTGGAGATGCAAAATTGAACATCTCCATGGAGAAATTTCTATAGGGAATGTATTCCCAAATTGCAAAGCAGACTTTCTAAGGGCTGGTCTACACTTTAAAATTAGATCGGCCAAGCTATGTTGCTCTGGAGTGTAAAATATCTACATTCCTGAGCAATGTTGTTATGGCAACCTAAGTCCCCAGGTAGACAGCACTAGGTTGACAGAAAAATTCTTCCATCAGACTAGCTACTGTTCCTTGGGGAGGTGGATTAACTACATTGACAAGAGAACCCCTCCTGTCGGCATAGGTAGTGTCTCCATCTGAGAGTTACGCTGGCATGATGGCAGAATTTCAGGTTTAAACAAGCCCTAAGATACAAAACAAGATCATCATCAGGCAGAATAGGATGAAGGGGAAATAATTACTTTACAAATAAAGAACAATTAAAAAAAAAAGAATATTTATCTTCAAGACATTTAACTCCAGCCGAGTTCAAGATGGCATCTGAATGATACAATCTTCTTTCATTTTTTTCCTTATCTATATTTGATGATTATATTGGTGTTTGAACCTAACTTCTTTGAACTGTTTTCTTAGCTGAGTTTTGATGAACTGCATATTATCTGCATTCACCATGGGGATTTGCTAATGTTTCAGCAGAGTATTATTCTTGAAACAACAAATAGTTCAATAGGTGGAAGGACTGCATTATTTCAGTGGAGTTAAACCATCATAAAATAATGTAACAGAAGTGAATTAGGCCCAGTATCTCATGGTGTTGACCAAGTCTTGCCCAGCTATATTTCCCAGAATCCTAATTCCTGTTTGGGGGTGGTGTGTGTAACTATGTCACTATGATATAGTTGCTTTTCTGTGCACTGCACCTTTTAATTTCCACTAGATTGCTGTCTGCAAGTCAGCTTCCACTTTGTGTGTGGTCTGGATGCAGCCTCATACAGAGGAGATGTGCATAAAGGACTCCCTCATGAGACTTTGAATTTCTCGTTTGTTGTTGTTCTCCCTTAGTATAAAATAATTTGTTTAGACTGAAACTATATGGCTGCTATTTGAGTGTGTAAAATGTGACACTGGGCCTATTGGGACCAGGTCCCTTGTTAACCAATGAAAGTGCTGTCTGAAGTTATGGCGTCTTTCAAGATTGCCCTGAGATATAGTGTTTGCTTTTGAGCCCAAAGGGGAGGGAAGCCTGCCAAAGGGAGGAAGAGTCTCTTAAGCAGTATGCACTTCTACTTGGTTTCATTGAGTAATCCAAGGAGTTCTGCACTTATTCCAGGTATGTGGTCAGTCTGTATTTAACTGGGTGCAGGGAACATCCAATAGAGTTGATTGAGTTTCAAGAGACATTCTTCCCTTCCCCCTATGTAGTTAATAATGTTCTTAGATTATGTATTATTGTTTTATTAAAATGGAACAATATATATAGCTGTGCTGCATGGAAGAACCCACATTGCAAGCAGGGCTGGATTTAAGGACAGGTCACCCTGGCCTGAGGTGCCAGGCTTGGTGGGCGCAAGGTGATGTTTTTGTTGTTAGCGACAACAGGGAAAATAGAATGTTTGAAGTAAACTGTTTCAGGTGCTCTGTATATGGATTCATTTTATCAATTGAAAATGCCATTGGCCAGTGTTTGGATCTCTCTGATGCTGTGCTTCAGTTCGTGAGGGCAAAGGTGAGAAAAGTGAGCTGTTGAACTAAAGGACTAGGCTTAACATTCTCAGGCTGTCACCTACTGTAATAAGAAAAGGCCTACTTGTGGCACCTTAGAGACTAACAAATTTATTTGAGCATACGTTTTCATGAGCTACCGCTACAGTTCACGAAAGCTTATGCTCAAATAAATTTGTTAGTCTCTAAGGTGCCACAAGTCCTCCTTTTCTTTTTGCGGATACAGACTAACACGCCTGCTACTCTGAAACCTACTGTAATGTTATTTAATACTGGTGCACCCAATGCTGGTGCACAGTTCAATTCCTTGATGTTAGTATATTTCAGTTATTCTTAAAAATTAAAACGCTTCTAAAGGCTTAGAAGAAATGAATTTTTGTATCAGCTTCTATATGGCATGAATAAATACAGATGTACAGATCCTAGCATAAAAATTTATCATCCTATATGACAGGGATAAATCATGCATCAAAGTTGTGAAATGGGCTACAAATTCAATAAAAAATAAGGTATTCAAAAGCTTAATAAATGGCGGGGGGGGACACCGAAGACACTCCTTGCCTGGGGTGCCACTTGGTCTAGGGCCACCTCTGATTGCAAGAGCAGTTTAAGTATTCTGTAGTACTTTTTAGTGCTTCTTTTCAAACATTAATGCTTCTGTTTCTGGAACACATTCTGCACGGCCTTGAACTTCATGCAGCCCCACTGAATTACCCAGGGTGTTACTAAGTGAAATTGGGTGCAGAATTTGACCTCATCTTGGCATGGGTAATTTTTTAGCCTCACTCAAGTGACTGTGCCTTTACGTGAGCTAAGTGTTGGAAGGTACTGTCCAGGCTCCTCTCAATGATCCAGATTAATCTCTGTTGGAAAACTCCTGTCTTCAGTTGTGATGCATCAGGAACGAATTTGGACCCAGTAACTTCAGTGCTCAGGCCCACTACAAGGATGGCAGAAGAAATTAAGATAAAATTATGGATTCCTGATGACACACTATTGGAGTCTGCCAGACACTATCTTGTTATTTTAGCAACAGTTCTGAATAAAAAAATCAACATGATCTGTCTGGAGTATAGACTCACTCATCAATTAGGGAACTCTCAGATTCTGTATTTGCACCATTTGTAATGATGAGAATGCTAGTTGTCATTTGGCTTATGTTCTTACACAATGTGTTATGTTTCTAAGGTGCTAGAAGCCTCTGCTTATCAGAGGCACAACAACATCTCGGAGAAACATCTTGGGAATAGGAGCCAGGAGCTTTGTTATTAAGTTAATGTGTGACCTTGGGCACATCACTTAGGGCAAAATCTTCAAAAGTGGCCACAGTTTTTGGATGCTCAACTTGAGACATCCAGGGATGGATTTTCAGAAGTGCTGAACCACCTCTATTCCCAGCTGAAGTCAGTGGCAGCTGTGAGTTCTTCGCACCTCTGAAAATCAGCCCTCCAAAGTCTAAAGTTGGCACCAAGACATCAAGACATGCAAAATCAGAAGCCACTTGGGAAAACATTGACCTTCGTTTCTCATGCTTTGGTTTCCTCTCTGTAAAATGTGAGAAACACCCACAATAGCTACCTCACTGGACTTAGTCCGGTAATGTTTGGAGAGTGCTTTGAGATGATCAGCAAGTGCTAAATCTGTTTTAGAAGGACTGTTAATTACAGCCCTTTCAACAGTACACTTAGCCTATTAAATATGGACTTGCTGACCTCAGAGCCTGGTGGATTTTGCTTTATACCTATCTGTGAGATATATGGAGGACCATTGTACGCTATGCTTCAACACTGCATCTACAAAGAAAACATATTTGCTTGAAAGAGCTCTTTGATTATCAGACTTGGTCTGAGTGGAAATAATGGGATTGTTTTGATTAAAAAATAGCAGTGCTTCATGCCAAGCCATTTGTCTGTGCCAGCAGGTAGAGTACAGCAGGTGACTGATCCACTGAGTTGTAATCATAGCAGAGGTTTTGTTGATTAAGGGGGTGAGGGGCAGGGGAAAGAGACTTTTATAACACACAAAAATCAATTATAGGGCTTCTATTGTACATTAGAGAGAAATCTCTCTGCTGTGCTCAAAGGGCTGCCTTCACCACTGTGTCCTGGTTACAACATGGTGGTGTTCTGACATGTTAACAAAGTCTGGTCTGATGGTGTAAACAGGTGCAAACCACATGGTAACTGTTTCTGAATCGCTAACATTAGCTTTTAGCAAGTCTATAGCATGATTGAGGAACATGATTAAAACACTATTTGATCCCCCACTATGCCCCAAGATGGGACTGTCTGAAATATTGTGGGGTGACAGCGAGGTAAATGTGTCCCTAAGGACGGTGTTAATTTCAGCATAATTATGTCCAGAGATACTGCTGTCATTGCTGCCATAGAATCCTAAGTGCAGATGGGATCTTAGTTATTAAAGCTTATGAGGTGGGGTAAGGGGAGGAATATAACCTATCATAAGACACCCATCATGTATTCAGTGACTCTCAACCAAAATACAGTGAGTGCTCCCTAGTGCATGCTGTGTAATGGGAAACCTTTAAGTTGAGTTGTGTTATAGCCCCCCTATTGGTCTAAGAGCAAATTGTTGTATATGCTACACTTTCTATTCTCAAAGTGTACACATTCTTCCTCTGCTTTACAAGAGAAAGCCCAAGAGATAGCAATGTTGGCTTCTTATTTTCAAGGACACTGTGCTGCCCTAATGAGTGTGACATTGGCTTTGCCAGTGGACTGAGGCGATAGACAGTTGTCAGAACTTCCAGGGGTGCAAATCTAAAAAGATCTTTCAAATTAAGGTTATTTGCTGTTCTCTGAGCTATTGCTTGCCCTGCCATTCCAGCTTTTGAAGTTGCATCAACATATATATGTTGGAGTGTCAAATAAAAACCATCCCAAGATTTCACCTTCAAATCTTCTGAAAATGTGTTGCTTAACTTTCTATATTGGAATGAGCTAGGCAGTGTGTATGGATAGAATCGGCCCTGCTAATCTGTGTCTCATAGTCCCCACGCTGCTAATGGGAGATTCTCCTTTAGCTTGTCGTAAGGGCCTGTGTTCTTGGAACAGGAGGATGTGAGTTCCAGCCTCACTGCTGCTGTGAGTTACCTGGTGTGCAGCAAGATGGCAAGGATGAAGTCCGAGGTTAGCCCCACATTTATCACAATATGATACTGCTATTGCTTAGGATCTTTGGAAGCTTGTGAGTTTTCATTTAGAAGTGAATATAAATGATCCACCTGTAAGGGTTTAAAAAAATTAAGATGTGATGCTTTCATGAGGTTGACAAAAATTAGTAAGAGGAAAAGCATGCAGCAGTAATGTGCAGAGTGTATGTACCCAGCAACTTGCTCTCTCAAAGGATGCGTCATGGTCTGAGGTTCACACTATGTGTTTAAAATTATATTTCAAACTCAACAGGAACAACTGCCAGCTAACTAGTCTTGATCCAGGATCACAACTGCTGGAGGATGTCAGCAACATGATATTCAATTACATGGGCAGGACATTTTAACCTTTTATATCCTGGCTACAATCTTATGTTTGCAATGAACAACATCCATCACTTCTGTGTTTGTTCTTAGTGTGCTTCATTTCTGAACTGCCAAGAGGGTCGTTTCTTATCTCCAAGGGATCTGCTGTGGATTAAATTCATCCCTTTGTTCTCTACGTAACAGAGTTGTTGGCAGTCCATTTTCTTTCCTCAGTGGATGATAACGGAAGGGAACTTAAATCCTTAACAACATGAGGTATCTATAGTCCTCCTCTGCTCTATTAAATTTGTTGACTAATTTATACAATTATAAATATATATATATATATTGCTGTTTGCCCTTTATTTGATGAGCAGTTTCTTCTTGTGTGTTCAGGTAAGTTACAGGTGATATTCACCTCTTGCTACTGCATGCAGTTCTGCAGGCTTCTTCCAGCTGCTGGCACCCCCTTTAAGTTGTCAGCCTTGCTTGGCAGGCCTTCAGTGATTCAGCCCTCCAGCCAGGTCACACAATCAAAAAGAACTCCTTCTGGGGTAGCAAAGAGTCCAACAAAACTGTCTGTCTGGCCTCACTAGGGTCTACATCTCCAGCTCTGGGCCCTTAAATTCAGCCCTTGACTTGGGCTTCCAAATTAGCCTTGTCCCCATCTTGAGTTTTACACCACTTTGCTGAGGGGAGCGGGGGAGAGGGACACAGGCCTGCCCACTTCTCCAGGTTCCAACCCAGGAACCCTATAAGCAGCAGCCATGTACTGCTTGCTCAAATTCATTACTACTTCCATGGGCCTCTTCCCACCTTGCCCCTTTATCTTCATCCCTTACCTTAGGGTTAAAGTTCTCAGGTACTCTATCTCCCAGCTTCAGCAAATGCAGCCAGAACCAATCTCTGGTTGTCCCTCAAGCCCCTTTGCCAGACAGGCGCACCATTCCTCATTCTTCTGGTCTCGGACAGAAACTGACCTGTTATAGCCCTGCAGCTCCTTTTATCTGAGCATACTGGGCTCTGATTGGCTGCTTCTGTGCAGCCTCTCTGGGCAGGCCTGGAGGACTCATCTTCACTGTGCCTTTCCTGGAGCAGTGTATAGTTTGACTGTGGGTCCTCCAGCAGCGGGCCACAAAGGGCCTCGTACATCCTGTTACAAGGTAGCTCAGTGGTGAGGTCAACATAGGTATTTTTTAAATGCCATTGAAATGTTTATTAAAATTCACTGTGAATATTCATCATAATCCATTGTGACAGATGGATTTATATCCTCCAATGTATAAGAGAGAGAGAGAGGGAGAGGAATCCACTACATCTCTGTAGTGCTCCAGAAGTAATGGAAACAAATGGGATGGGAAGGAGAGAGGTTAGAGTATAAAACCCTGATAAATTCTAAGCATAAATCTGATGGCCGTGGAGCGGACTTAAGAAAACCCAGTGGTGCTTATCAAAGCTCTCCCCACATGAACTGCACTGGATTGGACACACAAAAGATTACGCAGATATCAAAAATAGGATCACACCGGTTCTGTTGGGCTCTTTGGCATTGGCTTCCACTCAGTGGGACTTATATATGCACCCTAGGCTCCAGTAGTCAACTGGGACTCTATTCCCCCATGGTGAGGCTGGAATGCTTCCCTGACTTGGCTGGGCTCTTTGAGCTCAACTATCCTGTAGTGTAGTGAGTTTGGCCTCCAGGAGCTCTATTCCTCTCCTCAGACTTGCTGCGTCTACTGGTCAGTTTGGGGGTGAGAGGGCAAGAGGTTGTGGTGCTCTCACAAGGGCTCTATTCATAACAAAAGCTCTACCCACTTGTGGCACCAAAGTGAGATACAGTGCTCAGTAAATTAGGCAGATCTTCATAATATGATCTTGTTTCCTCTTGTTTTTTGCACTCTAGTCAGCACTGAAATAGTTAACAATGTTGCGGTTTAAATGATTGTTATTGGCCTTTACTGGGACCCTAGTGAGATGATGCTACAAATTGTTACTGCATCAGTTACACACAGAGTAGGTCTGTTTGCAACTCTATAGGCTAAAGGCTTAGGGCTGGATTTTCCAGTCTGCTATGGGCGCTTGCATAGTACAGACGGTGCTAAGTAGTTCTATTGTGGCCAGCAGAGAATTCTCCTTGTGGAGGAAACTCTCAGCTGGAGTAAAACCGGCAGAGGACCTATCATCCCCTTCCTGCACCAGCTGCATTTCCTCTATGTCTGGCATAGGAGAACTCTACTGTGTCTGTCTTCCAATGATTTCTCTGACTTACCAGAGAAAGCCAGTGCAGGATTGGTGAGTCACAACTAGCTCCTTGCAGTCCCCTTGTGCTCTAACAGAGCTTGGGCATGGTGGAGAACCGAGTACTTAACATTTGCCCCCCTCCCCAATGAATGCTGAGATTCTGGAGAACAAGTTGGCAGCTTCCCAAAAAAGTACTGACTCCCCAAGCTACTGAGAGGTAGCCTGTGGTTGCTGAAGAAAAACACATGTAATGATTCTATCAATCTGAAATACAAAGGTGCATAGGTAATATAACAACTTGGGTAAACCATACACTGTCAGAGTGCACTAAGCTACTTAGGTTGTAAATGCTATAAGGCAAGGATCAGGTCTTCCTGAGTGTCTGTACAGCATAATGCATAATGAGACATTGATGCTGACGGGGGCCTGTGAGCATAATGCACTGTAAGGAATAGAAAGAACTTGAGAAATTACCATGCCTGAATCCTCTAAATTTTCTGAGGACTGGCACTCATGCATATACACAGAGCTTTTTGCCTCTGGTTCATGTTGTTAGCCATCAGAAGTTATCATCTGACAGCTCTAATGGTGGGTTGTTTGAAATGTCAGTGACCTCTCTTCAGTTCCTAATTGACTGGCTTCTACATCACAGATTCCACAACTGGCACTCCAGAAAAGAGGAAAAGAATTGAATGGAAGTGGAGACCAGGGCTATCCAGGTCAGAGTTCAGGGCAAATAAGCATGGGGGAGCTCATGCTGCTCTCTAATCTGCAGAGAGTTTACACGGAGAACCTTCTTTTCCTTCTGCCAATCGGACACACTTCACAAGCACTAAAAAACTCCCTATGAAGGATTTGTTTTGTTCCATCTAATCTATAATTTGTAATCCCTTTCTTTGGCATTTGTCGTCTAAAAAACCAAATTTTCACTTACTGCTATTGCTTTTAATGTCAGTGAAAGCTGCATATTTTATATGCATATATGCAAATCACAAGGAAATTAGATGCAAATAGTGTAGACATTATACACAGCAAATTTAGATACATATTAACTTTGATTTCACTATTCCACCTCACTGTGTTGCAAGCCACCAAAGCATAATTTTGGTACAACACTGCCTCCCATTGTCATTTGCCCAATTATTCCAACATCAAGATTGTAGATTAAAAGGTAGGCTTTTCTAGCCTCATTGTTTAAGGCAGATCTTCAGCAAAAGAGCTCTATTAAGTCCAAAATTAAATTTCAGAATTTAAACACCCAGCCCAAGACTAGGAAAAGAATAATCATGCAAAAAGAAAAGGAGTACTTGTGGCACCTTAGAGACTAACAAATTTTTATTTGAGCATAAGCTTTCATGAGCTACAGCTCACTTCATCAGATGCATTCAGTGGAAAATACAGTGGGGAGATATACATAGAGAACATGAAACAATGGGTGTTACCATACACACTGTAATGAGAGTGATCACTTAAGGTGAGCTATTACCAGCAGGAGAGCGGGGTGGGGTGGGAAAACCTTTTGTAGTGATAATCAATGTGGGCCATTTCCAGCAGTTGACAAGAACGTCTGAGGTACAGTGGGGGTGGGTGGGAGGGGAATAAACATGGGGAAATAGTTTTACTTACAAGTTTTACTATTTACTTATAAGTAAAACTATTTCCCCATGTTTATTCCCCTCCCACCCCCCACTGTTCCTCAGACCTTCTTGTCAACTGCTGGAAATGGCCCACCTTGATTATCACCACAAAAGGTCTCCCCCCCTGCCCTCCCGCTCTCCTGCTGGTAATAGCTCACCTTAAGTGATCACTCTCGTTACAGTGTTTATGGTAACACCCATTGTTTCATGTTCTCTATGTATATAAATCTCCTCACTGTATTTTCCACTGAATGCATCCGATGAAGTGAGCTGTAGCTCACGAAAGCTTATGCTCAAATAAATTTGTTAGTCTCTAAGGTGCCACAAGTACTCCTTTTCTTTTTGCAAATACAGATTAACACGGCTGCTATTCTGAAAATAATCATGCAGTTAAAACACAGCTGGGAGTCAAGTGGCCTGAAGACTGTTCTTATTTCTAACACAGATTTCCTGTGTAACTTTGAACAAATCTGTAAACACCCTGTAAAATAATAGCCACTTTTCGTTTGTGTGTGTAGGACAGAGACTAAAACAGTTTTGTGCATTCATGCTCCCTCTAGTGGCTAAACAGGAGCAGTTTTACTAACAAAGGGCTTGATCCTGTAAGATGCCCCTACAAAGATGTCAACTCTAGTTGATAAGGACATTCAGCATCTCACAAGAGGTGCTTGGTACTTTTCAGGGTTGGGCTATGACCCAGACTGGACTATTGACATCACTGATGATTTCAAGCTTCCAAGGATGGGGGGGGGGGAGTACTGATAGAAAATACCTAAATGGAAACCAGGAAAATGACAAAAATGATAGACTATGAACAATAGAAATGCTGAATCTGAGTATGCCTTCATCTGCCCCATAGAACTCAATAGTTACATCGGTGTGAGCACACAGCTGGGTTCTCTACCTGAAAAACAATGGCGAGAAAACAGCAGTATTGAAAGCTGTCTAAAAATCACAGTAGGTGGCTATTCACTCCAGCAGCACATGCATTTTGACACCACAGGCTGAGTTGTCAACTTGGCAGAAGCTTGAGGGTTGTGTCTAATTTCCATATAAATTTACATATACTTTGGGACCAACTTAGCTGCATATAAACGTAACACTGGGTTTGTGCCTGACTCTTCCTTGACAGATGAATGAAAATTACTTGGTACAGGAGTTCACTGCCTCAAAATCCCTGCAGTTCATGAGTTTTCTTCTTTCTTTGATAGTTAAAGGGATGAGAACCAAAGGCTAAAAAGTGGGAGCAGTCCAGGCTTCTAGGTTGACCCTCTGAGATCCACAGAGCTCCTCAAAGGTCCATTACCCACCATTAATTATGGAAAGAAATGTGCCTCACTATCCATTTTATAAGCTCTATTAAACAAGCAAAGATGAAAAGCACATCACCAAAGCCAAGCTGCTGTTAATAGTATTAAATTAAACTAAGAATAAAGCAATGCAACTATCAAATCAGAATCAAATCAATAAATCAGCAAGATTGTTTCAGCACCGGATTGGAAGTAAATAATCAATTTGTTAAATCTTCAGATTAATTTAAAAAACAAACAATCCTTAGAATTTAAAAGAAGGGATCTAAGGAAATGGTTGTCCATTTAGCTATAAACCCTATTAAAGAATTTTAGTAAAGTCAATCAAGTCTATAAAATGGAAGTGGTTAAAATACCGAAGCCAAATTTTTGTCTGTCTGAATCATACCCTCAGAGCCAATTATAAACTTCCTCTTTTGATTTCAATTCTTGTGTGGTAAGTAACCTTTCCCCCTCCTCCCAGAACAGAGATGTTCAAATCCAGACTTCAAAAAAATGCATTTAATAAGCAGAAGTTTGACAACTTTTGTGAATTTTAAACATAGGATGCTGAACATACCTTAATGAATATCTTGATGAGGCAAAGTTTGGGGCTAATTAAACATGGGAAACTTTCTTTCTGGAACCTTCCCTGTGTGGACTTTATGGATGCTCCTACACACATGGATAGACACAGCCACAATTTCACACCCTAAAGTTAAAGAATATAAAAAGTCTGGGACATCTCTTAGCTAATGAAGACAAAAATAGGAGGCGGGGAAAGGGAAAATAAGATACTTAAGATGATGGGGTGGGGTTTGCAAACTCTTCAGCTCTCACAGTCTTCTGGACTTGTAGAGCAGGAGCAGGGACCGTGGTCATGAAGCCAGATGATGATCTGCTGTCACAGCTCTTCTCACTAGTGGACCTCCTTCAGGTGCAGGGAGACTGGTCAAAGGAAGATGTAGCCTGTTTCTTGATGTCTTGACTTTCCCTCCTCAAGGCCCAGCTGGCCTTGGAGATTCTGGAACATTATTCTTCGCTCAGGAAACTTGTTTACCCATAAGGTGAGGCCTTCAAACAAATGAGGTGTAAGGCCTAACCTGCAGCCCTGCAATTTGGTCCCATCAGATTTGAATGGGATCATCCTTAGCTCGCTAATCTTTAATTCCTGGAGACTCCAGGACAATCCTGGAGGGTTGGCAACCCTACCTCTTATCCCTCCCGCCATACTAACTAACTAACCAGCTAAATAAATAAATAAAAAAATCTAGTGCCAGAGACAATTTCTGAGGAAGCTGTCACAAGTCCTATCTGGGTGTAAAGTTCGTGAGATGACGTTATGTCACCAGTTTCTGGAGAGTTTCACACACAAATCCTATAAAAATAGCTGATTGCTACGGTTCTTTTCAACAACTAGTCACTCAACACTCATCAGTCAGGAGCATTAAAAATCATTTGGATAATTTATGTCGAGTGTTCTTATTTTCACAAACAAGACAATTTACAATAATCTTTCTAATTTGAAACGAGGCTGTAAATCAAACATCTTATCTTTGGTAATCTTCACCTTGATAGAGAAAAGTTACTCTTAAGATTAAACCCATTTAAGAAAAAAAATTTAAAGTTTATATAAGGTCTGTATTCCTACATATACTATTTTCTCATGTAGGGCTGCTGAGGAAAGATTTGAGCTAAGGTTTTAAAAGCTGGATACCTAAAGTTAGGCTCCTAAATAAGTGGTCTGATTTTACAAAAGTGCTGACTATACAAGCTCCCATTCAATTCAAAGAACGTTTGAAAATCAGACCAGGTGTCTGAATATAGACTAAGGAACCTAACATTAGATATTCATTGGTGCAACCAGTCTTAGTGGTTAGAATAATGAATTTCCTTTTCTCAAAACCAAAGAGACAAAATAACAACCCATGTAGACAGTGTGGTCTAATGTTTAGAGCATGGGAGTGGGAGATTTGGGTTCTATTTCTTGGCTCTGACACTGAGTTGCTGCATGTTCCCAATCAGTGTGTGATCCATGCCTCATTATCAAAGGACTATTGTAGAGAAAGCTAAAACCCACTTTGAGTATTAAAGGGAATCTAATTTTCTTTCAAAACTTTTTGCCAAAACTTAGAATTTTAAACTTGTAACTTCTTTGAAGTATTTGATATATGTTGTCACCCCACATACCTGAGGGAAGACTGGTGTTCCAGAATCTTCAAGGCCAGCTAGGCCTTGAAGAAGGAAAGTCAAGCAAATATCCAGTAGTTTATTTAATGCTGCAGACTATTTTGGGATACAGCATGTATGGAAGATGCTGCACAAAACATAACTGTTAAACTGTATTTCCTAGTTGCTCACAAGAGGGCAGTGCATTCATATAATTTGCTTAGCTGGGCTGAGAAGCTCTTTCAGTGTGTTTCTCTAAAGTCTGTATGTCCTCTGAAAACCCCAGCTATCATACAAGTGTTATATTTTTGCATGCCACTTGGCTGCTTGCAATTAAGTGTTACAGCTGTAGTTAATGTCTAATATTAAGCAGCTTCCCCCGAAACGTGTTGAAGATGATTATTGTTAACTAAGAGGATTCCTGAGAAAGGAAATTGCTCTAAACTCATAAGCCCCAGTTTTCTACTACATCTGCGATGTGCTCAGCTGGATGGAGTGGAGAGTGGTGACTCCAGAGAGCCAGTGGCAGCTCATTGATCCTCAGACACCTGGCCTTGGGGGATGTTACAGCAGCAGGGGGGCCTGCTCTAACTTCCACCACTGGTGGCATTTACACCCATGGATAGGGTGACCAAATGTCCTATTCTTAAAGGGACAGTCCTGGTTTTTGGGACTTTTTCTTATATGGGTGCCTATTACCCCCCCCCCCACCCACTGTCCCTTTTTTTCACAGTTGCTCTCTGGTCACCCTACCCATGAAGGATCAGGCATAATAGCACTTTGCTCTACCATATCTCTTCTTGCTCCCAGCAGGCCCTCTATTCCTTCCATCTAAGGGTGAAGGGGGTGGTGGACTGGCATGTGAGGTAGCTATGCCAGTGGACATTTCTCCTGCACAGGATTGTGACAGAACAGACTCCAGCTGCTATGAAGGGGAAACAGTGAAGTGTGTGTGTGCAAGTGTACGTACTGAGGCTGGGGAGGGGGAAGAAGGGATAGCTTTTTAGAAAACTAATTATGTGTTTAGACCCTGAAACAAAGGATCAGTGCAACTTGATCCCGAGAGCATGGTGTGGGGTGAGAGTCTAATATATATATTCAGTTTATATTTTTAAACAAAAGAAACCTTGATAGATTTTGGCTTGTCTTGTTTATTTAGTGCAGTGAATCTTGTTTTTCCTTTTGAACCATAGATTTCCCCCAGCTGGAGAGTGGTAGCTTAATGGTCTAAGCCTCAGGTTTGAAATACCTAACGTCCCACCACTCACTGCAGGGTCAGCTCAACTCCTCTTCTTTCTCAAGTCATGTATAAAACTAAGTTCCAAGCTGTTTAATGTGTGGTGTGAATGATAACCTTCTGATTGAGGTTCTCTGCAGTGTGTGGCCTTAACGATCCCATGCCACTTTTCTGATAGGTCTTTTGCCCTGTGTCCTTGGTCATAGTCTCCATTCCCTCCACCACCCCCCACACCCTGAGTAGCGTGCTGGGCACCAGTTCTTGGCTCTCTTCTATCTGGATTTTAGTGGTTCGGTTATCCTGATTGTAAGCCAGTTTACAGGAAAATTAAAAGTCCCCACTATGGATCACTCCCCATCCCATTCTTCAAGGCTTGTTTTATTTCCAAAAACAAAGCCCTGAATCACTACAAATCAACCTGAACTATGGAGTAAGACACACCTGAGGCCTTTCCAGCTTCAGCCAGCTGTAAGGAGAGCCCTTCCCCTAAGGTAACCTCCTTTCCTTTTCTAACCACACTTGAGATCAGCCATGGGATAAACAGGAACTTGGTAACCTTTGAAATGCCAGAGTGCCTTTACCCCTTCCCCTGTGACTTTATCATTTTATTGATATAGTGCCATAACTGTGCATAGCAGTTTCCAAACCTACAGGGACAAGGTCAGTGGTCTGATGACCTTATGTTTTGTGACCCAGATCTTGAAGTCCTTACTCAGATTTTAAGCAGTCCTTCCTCCACCAATCTCCCATTGAAAGTTGACTGTTTTTTTCTGGGGCTGTGCAGTGGCATCACTTGAGAGACCTGGGTTCTATTCTCCGCTAAACCACAGACTTCCTGTTTAACCTTGGGCAAATCATTTAGTCTCTCTGTGCCTCAGTTCCTTGTCTGTATAATGGGGATAATAGCACTGCCCTACCTTCCAGGGGTGTTGTGAAGACAGATATGTTAAAGGTTGTGAGATGCTCAGATACTAGGGTGATGGGGGGCCTTATAAGTACCTTAAATAATGAGGTATTCACTTCCAAGGCACAGCCTTCCTACTGCTTTCAAGTTAAAAACAAACCGGCCACCTAAATATTTAGACTAGTTTCCCTGAGTGCTCTTTATAGAATCTCAGTGACAACAGCCTTGGAAAGTTCTCCTTGGAAGACATGTACCTATTATTTATTTATTATATAGAGAGATGGGTAGGAAATAGTTTTTCCATCCTGTGAAAATTTTGAAAGAGAGACTCCCCTCCTTCCCACTGGCCAACCATAGTCTGCTCGTTAGGCACTCACCTGGGATGTAGGAGCTCAGGTTCAAGTCCCTGAATTACCCACATCCCAGGTGAATGCCCTAACCACTGGGCCATGGAATCAGTTTCTCTCTCTCACCCACTGGATATTTAATTATTCACACAAGTGGAACAGTGACAACAGGAGAGATGGGGGGTATGTCTGTACAGCCCATGGCAGTGAGCCTTCCAGCCAGAGTCAACAGACTCAGGCTTGTGGGGCTCACTAGTGCTCTAAGAATAGCTGTGTGGGCAGTGCCTGGACATTCTGCTCAGGCTCTAAAGCCTGGGACTTCAAAGCCTGAGCCCCAGCCCAAGCTGTAATGTCAGAGCACAATCTACACAGTTATTTTTAGAGTGCTAGTGCAAGCCCCGCTACCCTGAGTCTGTTGACTTGGGCTGGGAGTCTCATTTCGGTGGGCTGCATTGATATACCCTAAGAGAGACCCCCCACCCACTTCCACCCCAGAATAGCCAATAGCCTCTAGGTTAGGACAGTCACTTGGTCTGTGGGGAGACCCAGGTTCAAGTTCTTGGTCCAAATCAGGGGTCTCCCACATCCACCAGGTTATTCTGGGTGTGGTCTCTCCCTCCCTCCCTCTCTTTCAGTTTTAGCCAATTGGCATTTTCGGATGGAAAAATTCCTGACCAGCTCTAACTCCACACAACTTGCACCATTTCTTTTTCAGGCCACAATCTCTTCTTTAAAAACTAAAATGCTCTTCTCTTGCACCACAGTTAGTGTGGAAAGCAACAAGGCTGACTTCTGAGACTGGGGAAAATGCATTTTGAATCTGAATGGCAAGTGTGTGCCCTGCAGTGTTCGATAATATCACGCCGTTAGTCCCTGGAAATGTCATTTGTGTTCGATTAACTTCTCTGGTGCATTGCCCCAGGGACAGCTCACTTTTGCATGGGATATGGCACTCACTCTGTTGTTTTTCACCGGGCTGGAGATTTATCAGCCCATACTCACAGGAAATAAACAGCCATTAGTTCTGTTCAATGACAGCCCTCTTCATTTGCTGTATGTATCATCACTCTATGACCGCCATAGAACATGGAACCCACGGTTGCAGTTTCTGGCTATTGATTCATCTTCACTGCTTTTTAATGTGCCCTCTATAATTTCTTGTACTGTTTGTTTCTTCTCATAATATAAATGTTGTGTAAATACTTTTTAATGAGCTTGATCATTTGCACAGGGACAAGCAATTTAAATTCACAGATTAAAACATTGACTTTTAAACGCACTATTCCAGTGGGTACAGATCTAACATACAGCACTCTGACTCATGTCCAGACAAATAGCAGAATGCAAGAACCTGTCACTACCAGGGTTAGTGAATCTGTCCATGGCTTTCAATAATTAAAAGGCACATTTATCATTATGGGGACAGAAACTAAACTGGCATTAGCTGACACCATCTACATTTTCTAGCCAGGTTTTCCAATGAACTGCTTATCTTTCCTGCTTTTTAATGATTTGCAAGTGTACCCACAAAGCGATAACATGGAGGAGAATTGGTGACATAACAACAAATATTTGAAAGTGTAACCTTCAAGAGTGAAGATTATGCTATTCGGGGTGGTAGAACTAGGAGTAATGGGATGAAATTTAGAAAAGAGGAGTCAGAATCTGAGCTGCTTTACCCTTAGTTTGTAGTTTGTGGCCATGTTAGCCCTAAACATCTGCAAAGTCATGTCTTTTGAGCTTCTCAGTTGGTCCTGGTTCTGTTGCAAGTCTTCTGTCATGTCTCACTGCCTGTGTTGTACCTTTACTGTCATTAGTCTTTTTGTAGAGCTTTGTTCTTCTGCTTACAGGTGTGTTTTCCTTGCACTGTTGACACACCAGTTCCTTACACTAACATGCAGCTTCTGAATGACCCATTGTGCCATATCAAACGTATCCTCAACTATCTAAGGTTTTTCTTGCAAGTCTCATTGTTAGGAGGGAAGATGTAGGCAGTCTTTAGCTAGCAATCAAGTCCCGGAGTGTCACCTAGAAGCACATACAAAGCCAGGTTTCAGAGTAGCAGCCGTGTTAGTCTGTATTCGCAAAAAGAAAAGGAGTACTTGTGGCACCTTAGAGACTAACAAATTTATTAGAGCATAAGCTTTCGTGAGCTACAGCTCACTTCATCATCAATCTCTCTGGTCACTCGATCTGGTGACTCTTAGGTCTGTGATCGAGTGACCAGAGAGATTGATGATGAAGTGAGCTGTAGCTCACGAAAGCTTATGCTCTAATAAATTTGTTAGTCTCTAAGGTGCCACAAGTATACAAAGCCAGGGCAGTCTGTGAAAACTTCCAAGAGTCCTGGGATTGGGATGGAATTTGGGGAATGTGATCCCTGCTGGAATCTACTTGCCAGTTGGGTGTCGCTCGCTTTGTTGCTTCTGTAGGCCAAGTTTACTGCAAACACCAGGGGCTCTATGTGCATTCCTCCATACCCACCCCCCGGTGTGTCAGCCTCTCACCCCACTTTAGCTCAGGGACTCACTGCAATGCCCCCATTCTATCCCTCATGCCAGAGGTTCTGGGCATCCCCCATTCCCTCTCCCATGCCAGGGCTTCCCCATTCCCTCTCATACCAGGGTGTCTCATTCTCCCTCCATTCTTCCCTTTCTGCTCCCCTCTTCCTACATGGAATGCGCTGATCTGTGACTTGTGCAGGAGGTCAGACTAGATGATCATAATGGTCCCTTCTGACCTTAATATCTATGAATCTATGATTTCTGCTGTCAACCATTTCTTTGCTCTATAACGAATTACAGAGATGGTTGAAGCTGCTGGCTCTGCTAACCAGATGCCATGGCTCCATTTCCCCTTTTTGGTTTTTCCAGCATTCACAAAAATCAGCAGGGTTTTGCCCATTGAGGCCTAGAAGATTCCCTGAAATTTGGGAATTGATAGATGCAGTGTTCAAAACTTATCATGTTACATCCAACCAGAGAAATGCCATCAAGATGAGTATAGGGGCCTCACAAGCCTGACCAATTACAGTAAAATTATTATTTACTGAGCTGAGACTATTGTCCTACAGACACAGGAGAAGGCCCCGTGTGAAATCCTGTCCCCAGTGAAGTCCATGGGAGTTTTGCCATTGATTTCAGAGGCGCCAGGATTTCACCCCAGTCTTGGTCCCAATTTTTGATTTGAAACACTGGTGTCCACCATAATATTTTTAGGAACTTCTAGTGGATTTTACAAAACTAGAAAATTGAGATTATTCACCTATCATTTTAATCTGCTGATAGTTGAAAAATGGATTTTTTTTAAAATAAATTATGCAAATAAACATATATAACTTAAGACGATAAACAGAACTTGTTGAAACTTTTTCATTAAAACTTTTTTGGGGGGGGGGCAAAAAATGGCTTTTCAACTAAAACCAAAATTTTTATTTGATCCAGATTATTTTTTAATTAAAAAACCAAACAAACTGAAAATGAAACATTTGAAGGAGCGAGGGAATTTTCAGTGAAAAAATTTGTTTTCAAAAACTGAAAACACAAATTTCTAAACCAAAAATCAAACTTTTTGTTTGTTTGTTTTCAAAAAAACAACTTTTGGTGAAAATTTTGAAACAATTTTTTTAACTGGCTCTGGTTGAAAAATAGCAATTATTCTCCATGGGAAATTTTGAAAACAATTTTTTTCAAAATTTCCCTGAAAAATAATTGCTATGTTTCAACCAGTGATAGTTAAAATGTGTTTTATTTTAAAAACTGTTAGGAAATGTTTAAAACATTTGCATCTATCTTCTTGATGATCATTCGATTCCAGTATTTATACAAAGATATATTAAGAATATTTGTCAATTGTATTTTTACCTATCTAAATGATACTGAGGCATCAATGAGTTATTCCTCACATTAGCAGATAGTGGCTCAGTAAAAACATCTGTTTTCATGCCCTCACAATTTATTCCCAGACTAAAAAAGCCACTTAGGTAACAGGGCTAATTTATTTTAATCTATGTTAATATATTTCTTATCAAACTCCATCAGCCTACTACATCTGAAGATGTCTAGACTCTGGATAAGAGTCTTCTTTATGATATATGAAAAGCATCATTCGAATTTCAATACAACACATAGCAATGTTTGTGTTAATTAGGTAAAACCATTTAGAGTGCTAAAGTAATGTTAAGCAGTTGTTGCAAGAAGCACCATAAAAATATGGTGATCAGAAATGGGGCACGGGGCAATTATAAAGACACACAATTGTTTTGTTTTGTTATAGACATTATTGCTTGCACACAGGTGAGATAAAAGGGGCTGTAAAATTTGCATCATCTGAAAGCAAGCTCTTTTTTGTATTCTGTGTCTTTGTCTTAATTTTTATTGCCTGTTTTGAAAGGTGTTAGAGGAAGTTGATTTTATAAAGGGTCAATCCAATTTTTCTGCCAGTAAATGCTTATATTATGGCATTTAAATGTGTTTCTGCAAGTATGATAAGCTAAAGAGGATTTAGGTCAGTCCTCTGCATTTTACCATTTTATTGTTTATAGCTGAATAACTCACTAATTCAATAATTCACCTATGTTTAATGGACAAAGATGGCAAAATTAAGGTTTTTTAAAATAAATAAATAAAAGGTTTCTAAACATAGATTCATGCTTTTTAAATGTAATTGACATTTTTAAATTTTGGCAAACAAATGCTATCTGTACCAAATGACAAGGTAATCACTCTCCCATTACACAGTGCCAGTTCTACACAGCTCCTTCCAGATTTTTTTTTATATGACTTTACTATGAATCCTTAAATGTTACATGTCAATAAGCAATTTGACCTTTAGAGGTGAAGATGACCGTTCATTTTATATTATATATTTATATATTCAAAGGAAACTGATTAATATGAATTTAGAGAGACCAGGGTTAGGTAATATCTTTTATTGGAGGTAATAAATGAGGCTTCAACCAAGGGTGCTGGAACAATTTGTATCGTGGGGGTGCTGAGAGCCATTGAACCAAACTGTAAACCCTGTTTATGATTGAAACCACTTCAAGCCAGGGGGTGTGGCAGTACCCCCCGCATCCCTAGTTCCAGCACCTATGGCTTCAACATTTCCTAATGGAATCAAACTCTTGGAGGGTTAATTTGTGCTTAATAGTGTGGGAACATAGAGAGAGATAGTGGCATTTGCCTGTCTGTTTCCTCGTTGCCTCAGCCAGGTAATAAAATTGTAGGGGGGCCTGCAAGCGAAAAAGAAGGAGCGAGGAAAGTAGTGGGATTTTTTAGGATTCAATGAAAACCAGGTAACTGAGCAGTGAAGTTTACTGAGGAGATTGGGTAGTCAGGAAGCAATGGCTGAGAAGGGGAAAGAGCTTCTGATAGAGAGGTTCTTGGGAGCAGAAAGGGGCAAGGAGACAAGGGACCTGTTGTGAGGAACAGGGGACTAGCTACCAACATGAAGTGTGTACACGTGCTGGAAGAACCAATCTCCACAGTATGCCAATAGTTTTCCCAAGGAAGCCTGACATTACACACAATCTAATCACTAACACAGCAGACCTTCAGCTACAAGCTTTGTCTTCACTGACAATAATGGATAACATGATAGGATAACTAATGCACGTTAGCTATCCCTTTGTAAAAATACAGTGAAGGTAAGGCATGGTAGTTTTACTGTGAGATCAATCAAGGGTGGGGTTTATAGTGCTGACCTTGCCTAGCTACCTCATGGTAAATGCTACCAGTGCCTTGTCTCCACTAGGATTTTACAGCAAGGTAACTAGCCCATATTTGTTATCTCCTTGTTTAAAAAAAATCCCAACACCTTTGTGTCAGTGAAGACAAAAAGCCACCGAGTTCTAACACTGGGCTGATAAAAGACTAAAAGAACTGTAAGAAATGTGTTGTCTCTGGAAATTTTAAATTGTTCTAGGCCTGATTCTCCACTGGGCCCCACCTTGTGCTCTTATTCACATTCCCTGCCCTTTCTTGTTTGTTCCCCACATCCTGACACACCACCCCCCTCCTCTCATGCTGACTGTGGGGGAAGAGATACCAGTGCCAGAGACAGAGTAGTTGGTATAAGAGGTGAAGTAGCCACCTCACACCTATGGAAAGTCCCACTACATACGAGGAATTCTCAAATGCAAATCTTCATCTGCTTTAGGCTCTCATTGTGCGACATAAGCAGCATAAAGTGAACGTGGCGAACTGGGGAATCCAATCTATTGCATTGTGTATGTAGAACAGACTTCACTATAGTGATGGCATAAAGAGAGAGTAGATGGTGGAAATGACCAGTATACATTTTCTTCATATGTATTCATATGGGATTGGAAAATTTAGGCACATTTTTGGTACAGAATGATTCCCTTCCTTCCCAACACACCAATATTGGCAAAGTTATTGACGTCACTTAGAACATGATTGAGCTCTTAGTCACAGTAGCTCACTTTAAACTCCTTTCCAGACAAGGAAAGGCTTGTATCAAAAGCAGTAATGATAGGGCTAACCAATAACATTTATTGAAATAAATATCTGAGAAGAGAACAGGCAGAGGGACTTAATAATCAAAGCTCAGTAATGAGAGGGGCTCATTGGGGAGGAGAGTAGATGCAGTTTGAAATTAATGGGCCATTTATAGAAGCCAGTTGAAACTTTGTCTTTAAGATAGAGGCTCAGTGATATATTAATTCATTATCAATTAATTCAATGAGGCTTCCTTTGCTTTCCCCTACTAAATAGCCAAGCTGTGTAGGTAGCTGAGTTACACCTTCAGGCGCTTGCTCTTATCCAAAGCTTTTATGGTGAGATTTTCAAAGGCATGTAAAATTAGGTGCCCAGCTCCCATTTATGTTCTGTGGCTTTTGGGCATCAAACTCCCATAAGAACTTTTGAAACTCCCATTTTGAATGTGTTTTGGATGGAACATAGGAATTGCCGACTTGGTTAGAGACATAGATAAGCTACTCCAGTGTCGTGTCTCCAATAGTGATCAACACCAGATGCTTCAGAGGAAGAGATAAAAACTCCACAGCGGGCAGATGTGGGATAATCTTATCCTCTCTCCCAAAAGAGTTAGAGATTGGTTTAAAACATGAGGTTTTATTTCCCTTCCAAAAATTTTTATTTGGCATTTACCCTTATAAATCTGGCAATTCTTGTTATCCATATAAAAGTCCAGTCTCTCTTTGAATCTTGCTAAGAATGAAATTACAGCTGGAAGAGTATTTATGTTACTGCACTAAGAATCTGATGCGGACCTTGAACGCAGCTGCTTTTTGGAGCTTTTTGGTGCTAAATCTAACACCTCAGCACCGTATTGGGTCCATCTTGCACCTTTGAACAACTGTCAATCCTGCTTCCAAAGGCATACTGGCTTCTTAAGCTAGTGCCTCCCTACGTGATATTTGAACGTTCTCAGAAAAGTTGCAAAACTGACTATCTTCTTTGTAATTTGTGCAGTGGCTTTGTGGATGATGTTGGCACAGCTGTGGTGCTAAACTGCCAGTTTAGTGGGCAGTCTGATGAAGATGAATGTCAGCTGTATATACATACCCCAACTGTTAAATTGCTCATCACTTTCAGAGCCATGGCAACACACCAAATATTAATGGAGTGATTATGCATCCACATAGGAAATTCAAAAAGACCTAATCAGTTTAAAATCAATTTGAAAAAAAATTGGATTAGTTTGGTCAGGGAAAATAACCCACTTCTTCCCCTGACGCACCCCACCCATGTACCTATTCGCTACAACAACACTGATTCTAAATACATTCTCTGGGTGGCGTACCTGAGATCACTTATTCACTGACCTTTAAAAACTCCCCCACCCCAGTCTGGGTCTATGCTGGTTATGTGCTATGTATGTATCTTGTGAACCTTGTAACCAATAATTATAACTTCTCATAATTCAAGCCTGACCCCAGATGTACAGTACCTTCCCTCTTAACTTATGTAATTTTGATTTTAAATATTAGCTTTAATAAAAATTTTAAATTTGCTTTAGAGATATTTTGGGTTGGTTTGTTTTGCTTAGCTCTCCTTTGAAATGTAATGATGTGTGTTGGTGTGGCACCAGCAGAGGGAGTACAACCCATTGCATGCTGGATTCTGCCCCTGGCTTCAGCCACTACACACTGCTCTGGTGATATATAGGGGCTGTAAGGGAACCTCAATGATAGAATTCCCCTATCAAAGGAAACAGCATAGGGCCCATTTAACCAGTCCAATCCTGTTCATCCTCACAGGACCTGTTGAGCTGGGAGGCATGGCCAGGTGGAGGTGGGTGAATCAGGGGTAGAAGAAAGTGTGCATGTAGCACTCATTGTTACAGGGAGTCTGGGCTGCCCATCAGCCTAGGTACCATAAACTGAGTGTAAAATTCATCTCCTTTGGCCAGCTGATATAAGACAATGCCCTTGAGCTCAAAATAGGGTATCTGCCCAACCAAGTTGAATCACTTCACTCTCTATGAGGGATATTCCTTCTTTGTACACCCTGCAGAGGAAGGCTTCGCTTTGTTGCTCCATGCTCAGATTAGAGCAATTTCCCTACATCTATGGGATCCTGTTCCCCACCTATCAATACAGCCTGAATGTCCGGGTGGGGTCAGGCCAGGTTGTCTTCCATCTATGTTGGACTAGCACTTTCTCCTACCCAAGAGCCACTGTTTGCCCACTGCTGGTCCCTGTCTTCATGCCTGGTGACTCTTCTTTCCCACTTGGCTTTATGGGATTTTATCTGAGATATGAACAAGTCTTCATTTGTAAATGTAGAATGTTCTCACAGGGTCTCCTCCACCTTGGAGGGAGTTTCCCTGATTTCTTTCATCAGTATTTGTACCAGGTGTCAGAAATCCAGCCAGTCTCGACCTGTCAGACCCAAGTATGGTCCTTCTTGGCTAGAGAATATAAGAACACAAGAATATCCATACTGGGCCACACCAATGATCCATCTAGCCCAGTATCCTGTCTTCCAACAGTGGCAAATGCCAGATGCTTCCAAGAGAATGAACAGAACAGGGCAATCATCGAGTTATCCATCCCCTGTCATCCAGTCCCAGCATCTAACAGAGCATAGGGTTGTATCCCTGACCATCTTGGCTAATAGCGATTGATGGACTTATCCTACATGAACTTATCTAATTCTTTTTTGAACCCAATTGTATTTTTGGCCTTCACAACATCCCATGGCAATTAGTTCCACAGGTTGACTGTGCATTGTGTGAAGAAGTACTTCCTTTTGTTTATTTTAAACTGCTGCCTATTAATTTCATTGGATGACCCCTGTTTTTTGTGTTGTTTGAAGGGGTAAATAACACTTCCTTATTCACTATCTCCACACCAATCATGATTTTATAGACCTCTCTCATATCCCCCCTCCCTAGTCTTTTCTAAGATGAACAGTCCCAGTCTTTTTAATCTCTCATCATACGGAAACTGTTCCATACCCTTTAATCCTTTTTGTTGCCCTTCTCTGTACCTTTTTCAATTCTAATGCATCTTTTTTGAGATGGGGAGACCAGAACTGCATGCAATATTCAAGGTGTGGGCAAACCCTGCATTTATTTAGTGGCATTATATTTACTCTCTTATTATCCACCCCTTTCCTAATGGCTCCTGACATTCTGTTAGCTTTTTTGACTGCTGCTGCACATTGAGTGGATGTTTTCAGAGAACTATTCATGGTGACTCCAAGATCTCTTTCTTGAGTGGTAACAGCTAATTTAGACTCCATATTTTTGTATGTATACTTGGGATTATATTTTCCAATATGCATGATTGTTGTAATCACATCACTATTGTGATGGTGACAGGATTAATTTGTCCTCCCGCTGCTAACTGAACTTCCATGTATGTGTCAAGGTTCCTTCCCCACTCTGAACTCTAGGGTACAGATGTGGGGACCTGCATGAAAGACCCCCTAAGCTTATTCTTACCAGTTTAGGTTAAACACTTCCTCAAGGTACAAACTTTCAAGGACATGTCCTTGAACCCTATGCTGCCACCACCAAGCATGTTAAACAAAGAACAGGGAAAGAGCCCACTTGGAGACGTCTTCCCCCCAAAATATCCCCCCCAAGCCCTTTCCTGGGGAAGGTTTGATAGGTAATTTGCATAGGTAAACACAGACCCAAACCCTTGGATCTTAAGAACAATGAAAAAACAATCAGGATCTTAAAAGAAGAATTTTAATTAAAGAAAAAGTAAAAGAATCACCTCTGTAAAATCAGGATGGTAAATACCTTACAGGGTAATCAGATTCAAAACATAGAGAATCCCTCTAGGCAAGACCTTAAGTTACAAAAAGATACAAAAACAGGAATATACGTTCCATTCAGCACAGCTTATTTACCAGCCATTTAAACAAAAAGAAATCTAACGCATTTCTAGCTAGATTACTTACTAACTTAACAGAAGTTCTGAAGAGCATTCCTGACCTGGTCCAGGCAAAAGCATCACACAGACAGACAGACCCTTTGTTCCCCTCCCCCCACCTCGAGCTTTGAAAGTAACTTGTCTCCTCATTGGTCATTTTGGTCAGGTGCCAGCGAGGTTATCCTAGCTTCTTAACTCTTTACAGGTGAAGGTTTTGCCTCTGGCCAGGAAGAATTTTATAGTTCTGTATACAGAAAGGTGGCTACCCTTCTCTTTATTTTTATGACACATGGGTATTCCACTACGTCCCTGTGGAGACGGGCCAGTGACAGTAATCAACTGGGTTGCTGGGTGCTAGGATCCCAACACATATTATTGTCTGTTCACAACCGGCATCCACTGGGACCTGGACTGGGGTCCCATTGAGGTTCCTGGTCATCTTCATTTTGGGGAGCCTGCGTGGATGGATTACATCAGTCCTAACTTAGTGAGTAGCATAATAGGATGTCACCTCTGGGAAGTCTTGCCTGATATGGCCTCCTTGCCGCCATGAAACAGACTACCTTTTCTGAGTCTGTCCTAGTTGACAAGGTGGTTTGTGTCTCAGCTCTGGGGATTATCCAGGGTTTGTGGGGTGACGGATGGTTTGTGCTGTTTAAAGATGACTGCACTGAACGTTTGTTCCCTTTGGGGAAGGATGGTGACCGATGGCCAGTCATGAACTTCCTATGTGGGTTCCTTCGATAGGGTTTGGGGTGAGAGTCTCCCCTTGTAAGTGTCAGAGTTGTGTCATTTCCACATCTGTGGGGGTTTCCAGCCTCTCCAGAAGCTGCCCTACTTTCTCTGGGTTGCAGCTTTTGATCCCAGCTGTTGCTAACCAGCCATTCAGCCACAGCTGCAGGAGTGATTGCTCACTTCATTAACCCTTTAGCTCCTGCTGCTGTGTGGGGTCTATACACCCCATCACAAGACCCTATGGTACATAATCCTGTGGTATCAGCAATTCTCATGACCAATACACATGTTACTGAAACAGTTGGGTCTCAATTAATTCCCAGTTTGAAGCTTACACTTGTCCAGGCCTACCTTCTCAGTGAATGCAAATCCTGAAATCACTTCAGAAGTCAGTTTTAAATTCTGAAAAGATCAAGAAAAGAAACACCAATGACAATGGCAGTGTTTTGATTTTTTAAAAAAGAAATGTAAATGTTGATTTGCTGAAATACTAGTATTAGCCTTTGCTAGGGAGAGAGAGATCAGGTTTTATGCCTAGTAGAGCATGCAATGGGTTAGATGGAGCTCTCATTAGTTATTACAGCATTGAAACAATTTAGATGTCTTTTAGCCCACTTTAAAAATTACATTTGTTTTTTAAAAAAATCGTTAGGAAAAACTTGGTGCTTGCAATATCAAAGCTTTTAAGTTTTTCAGCTGATTTACATAAAAGTGAATTTATAAGTATTTAAAATATTTTGGATTAATCTTGTTTAAATCAATATACATTGAGTAATATATAAATAATACATATAAATTTAACACTTTATCTTATGAAATTTATCGCTACCTTTATTTGGCTGAATCATAGAACTTTATTGGAAAGGTCTATTATGTCTCTTAGCTCAGGAGTTCTCTAACTTTTCTGCAGTGTGGACCACATGCTTAGATTCAGTGGTGATAGGCACTATGTAAAAATCTAAGAAACATTTTAATAGAGAGAGTGTCTATGGACCACTTCATCTCACACTCATAATCTCATTGTAACACTTTTGTGGCAACTGAAGCAACTGCTTGTGTAGTGACATCCCTGGAAGTATTCGTCACTGAACCAGGCACTAGAGCTCTTTGAAATTTTTTGAAAACTTTTCATAAAAAAAGGGACAAACGTTGCACTAAAATTTTCAGGAACAAATTTCCCAGTGTGTTGTTTAAACCAGCTCTACCTTGGTCCTCTGAACCTAAAGATCTGTGCCGCTATTGTTTGAGCTAAAGAGGAGGGGTGAGAGCCTCATGCCTGCTCTGGCCCCTTTATTCTGGATGAAAGAGCCAGGGTGGCTTAAGAGGGCTCTAAAAGCCCCGGATCTAGTTTATGGAGGATAGCCCTGGCACAGGAACTGAGGAACACAGCCATAAGGTGTCTTCCAAGCCCCCTCCACCCCCGTCACAAGTCCGATGTTAGGGGTGGTGCCGCAGCATGTACCCCTGTAGCAACACTCTGCCACAGTGCTAGGCGGGGCAATGACTCTAGCCCCAACACCTGGGCACCTGACTGAGTGACATAGGCCCAGTTCTTGAGCTTGAGTTGAAAGAGAGAAGGGGAGTCAGAGCTCTGCTAGTGACACCAGACTCTCCAAAAGCTGCAGGAAGGGGTGAGGGAGGCTCCCTCCTTTGGCACTGGCTTTCAGAATAAACTGTCTTTGTGAGGAAGCACACACTGCACTTCCATAGAGGCAGCCTATGAGCCATTCCAAGCATGATCCTGGAGGCATTTTGCCTGCCTCAGCACTGCACCAGCAGCCAAAATGCAGATGGAATCTGTCTCTGATGCGCAGCCTCTTCTGTCCCCATAACGCAGCTAAGCTATGGATTTGAAAGCTACCAGAGTCCAAATTTTATAAGGCACTTGAGATCCTCTGGGGCAAAAGGCTTTGTTTAATACATGTAAGGGATCATAATTATTAGCACTTTGGATTTATTTCCATTGCTTTACGTGACAAAATGGATGCTTTTTGAAGAACAGTATTGTATATGTTCTACCACACAAAAAGATTATATATTTCAAGGTTTCAGGTACTATACAGAACAGAACACAAGTGCCATCAATATACTTTGCACTTCACTTATCCAAACTATGGAATTCTATCTTTGAGAGGAAGAGAAGTTCAGACTAACAGAGAAGAGAATTCAAAGAAATGCATCTCCTAATGTTTGTTGCCAGAAGAATCATCACATATACAAAGTGGTGGAGGCTTGACAGTGAGTAGACAGGTGACACAATGGCCCCAGGACTTTCTAAATTATGCTAGGGTCTATAGAATAACCCAGGATTGGGAAAATGCAAAGGAGACTTAACCCCCTCCCCTTCCTCTTCGGCTGTTAGTTCTGTGCTGTGTCTCCAAGTGGTGCAGCACAGAACCTCACCCCAGGTATGTTGGCTCCGAAGCAGGAGCAGACTTCTAAACCTCTATATGGGGTCTAGATGCTGGCAAAGAGCCATATGGTGTTGGCATGGGTTACACTTTCATGGAAAAGTAATATTTATGGATTTTGACAAAAGGAGGACAAGCCAGCATCATTTGACCAACAAGCTTTCTGTGGATCAGTAGTGGCCCACACACTTCAAGTTGAGAACTTCTGATCTAATCCTTTCTTTCCCTCCCCCCACCCCTCCCAGAGAAGGACTGTACCCTGCAGCATCTTGATTCCCCAGTGCTTTGTTCCATCTAGCTTAAACTGTTACAAGTGCAAGGTTGTCTACTACTTCCCTCAGAAGGCACTTCTGCATCCTAATAGATCTCACTGCCAGGAAGTCTTTCCTGATATTCTGATCACATTTTCCGTTCCTTAATATCATTCTTTTTTTTTTTCTAGCTGCATCCCCCTCCTTTTCCACCCTTTCTTGGTGTTTAAACTCTTCAGATGCTTATCATTTTCTTCCTACCCCTTTTTAGCGGGTATTTAGCCAAACTATGTAATTAGGTTTTGGTTTAGTAGAGGAACAGGCAGTGTCCTCTTGGCATCAGAAAAGGAAGTCCTCAAATACAGAACTCATGTATTTCTACACAAATCCCATTTAGCTTAGATGATTCATCCTTTATAACCTTTGGTGGCGATGAATCAGGTGACCTTCCTCTAGCAGCATACGCTAGATAATGCTGGTTAAAGAAAGTTTCTGATAGCTCAGAAGTTCTGGCTGTAAATCAATGCCCCTGTTTTTTCAAATCCACTTAAATGTAGAAAGAACATAACATGCAGCCTTAAATTAGCGACCGCAGACAGCCTCGACTGCTAATGGCAACTTCATCTGTGAGGAAAGTGTTTCCTGAGGCAAATGCATTAGAAAGGAGGTTAAAGTAATGTCACTCTTTGAATGACCTATCGAAAAGGATGTTGAGAATGAATGAGCTGGGCCTTTCCCAGGCTTTAAGGGAAACCTAGATCACCTTTACTTCAAGATTATAAATTTAGTTTTCTTTCTGCAGGGTAAGCTCATGTTAGTCATGGCTATACTCGATGCTCCCATACTGACAAAGGGTCTATGTAACCTACATGACCTCTGTGTTTCGAGTTGTCATCTTATCCTGACAATTTCTGTGCCAGGCAGCAGAGGCACCAACTTCCGGAGTGGTGCTTGACCCCCGCTCTGCCCCAGGCCCTGCCCCCACTCCATCCCTTCCCCCAAGTCCCCACCTTTCCTCTTTCCTGCCCCACCCCTTCCCACACCCTGCCCCTTGCTTCTTCTTGCCCCCACCCTTTGCCTTCCCTCTCCCCTTCCAGCACCTTCTGTATGCCACTGAACAGATGATCGCGGCAGACAGGAGGCACTGGAAGGGAAGGGGAGGAGCTGATCCGCAGGGCTGAGTTTTTTGGGGCATCAAAACTATTCAAGAATTCAGGTCAAATTCAGAAAATAGTTTCAGATGAAAAAATTTGAATTTCTTTTGAAAAAGTTGATACACTTTGTTTTGACCATTTTGAAACAAAAACATTTAGACTTTTTGTTTTGAAACAATGTTGCATGTAAAAATTTAGCTATAATTCACTTTTTTGAAAAAAGGATGAAAACCAAAATGACACCCTTCTCCTCCTCTCCCCCCATGTTTTGTTTCATGTATTTCCATTTCATTTCAATCGTTCCTCAATTTTAAAAAAGCATATATATTTTTGATTCAGCCTTGTGATAGGTGGCTTGGAGGACCAGGCTGCCTAGTGGTTAGTGCACAGGACCTCCAACCCCTTGTCTCTCTGTCAGGGAGGAGGTAGCAGTACCTGGTTCCTGACCTCAATTTGGGAGTGTTTGGGCCTCCCCCCTCCATCTGGGCCTTTGCCCTAAAGTAGCGTGTGATAGGTGAACCCTGACCCTCCCTCTCCGCTGGGTGGCAAACCCAGGGCCTTGTGGGAAGTAACATTAGCAAGGTCCTCCCTGCAGTGAGTCTAAGTCTGCTGTCTTGAGCTACTTCCTATCTATGTGCTCCTTCAATCTGGGGCATTGACCCTATATTCCAAACAGTCAATAGCTTCTAAGTCTAAATGAGCAGGGCCCTGCAAGACCTGCTGGTTGTTGAAGTGGTGGTTGGAGTAGGCTGCCTGTGGTTCCCTCTCAGGGTCCACCTTCTGACTGGCTTCCTGGAGAAGAATTCCTCTCTCCTGCAGCTTGTCCACCACCCTTTGCTTGGGCTTCTGAGCTCCTTTTAACCCACTCCTCCAGCTGGAGCCCGCTAGGCGGGGCTACCTGGACCCAGCTAGAGTGACCAGATAGCAAGTGTGAAAAATCAGGACAGGGGGTGGAAGGTTATAGGCACCTATATAAGACAAAGCCCCAAATATCGGGACTGTCCTTATAAAATTGGGACATCTAGTCACCCTAGTTGCCCAGCATTGCCTTGTAACCCCTTCTGGCCAAGTGTAGGGTTTGTATATGCCATCACAGGCCCCCAAACAAAAAAAAATCAATTATTAGCTCAGCTCTACACCTATTATAAGGCCTTCTCTTCCATCTCTCTCCTTTTTCCCAGGACAAGAAATTGAGAAAGTACTGAGCTCTGCATAATCAGTGCTCACTCTGTCCATGTCTCCAGACTCAGGCCATCACACATTCCATACTGATCAGCAGGTTTGGGGAATGGTGGAGAACTTGGATTTGAGAACTAATTGCACCATTTGTTACTCAAAAGATAAGGCAGGTGCAATTAGACCAAATTGTTGGTCCATTTTGCTTGTTTGCCAGTTCCTAATTGGATTATTTCCCGACTTTGAGACTTGTGCCATAAAAAGTACTTGGGAAATACAAGTGTATTCTTTGTGTCTGTTGGTGGCTGATGTTGTCAGGAGCCGTATGTTGGTAGTGCACACTGAGGATTAGAGTGTGTGAAGCCCCTGCATGGTATCAAGGGGCAAGAGAAGCTTTCCCCTGCACCATTGCTCACTGGCTACTTCTTGCTGGGAGAAGCTAGACTCCAATAAATGGTGGGAAGAAAATGGGGTCATGGCTTCAACCTTCTTTTTTCCACTCACTCACATAAGCAAAGGGAGCAGGTCTGGCATGCAGGAGAGAACAATCTGCAATATCCTAATAGCTCTGTGCTGCTTCCTATGCAGGTCTTAAAAGCCAGGGGCCAGCCCTACGTTTGATGAATCTCCAGTTTGCTGCACATTTGTTTGAAAGAGTCTCCTAGCAAAAATGTTATTAATTCTGATTAAGGGCAACTCTCTACATGGCCAGAAGATTTTGGTTTGCTTGGTTTCATTTCTAGGATTAATTTTACTTTGACACCAGGCCATGCTGTACTCTTGTTCCATTTCCGGCTCTGCCTCAGAGGAAGTGTTCATCACTTTGTTGCAATAAGCAGCAGTACAGCAGGCTGGCTTCCAAGATGCAATAGATTAATTTGACACTTTTGTTACAGCACACTGGTCTGATTATTGCCAAATTAGCTTTAAGGCAGCTATAGAATTGGCTCTGGTACTTCAAGTTTTCATGTAGGCTGGTAGAGGGACTGCTAGAATTTGTTTTTAGGATGAGATATCCTGATCACGTGTAGCTGTTTAAGATTCCATGGAATGTTTTGCAAGAACAGGAGGAGTTAACTGTGGATTCCTGGCCAAATACAATTAGGGTGATAATAGTTGTGAAATCTAAACTACACCTGCAGTTTCAATTAATTGCAGCACTGCCACACCTGCCTACGGTGGGCAACTGAAAAGCCTGAGGTTTTCATCTTGACTGTTCCTGCACACCTGTCCCAAAGGTTTTTCTTTGCCCTTAGATATACACACAGAAATATTGGCATAAAAGAAATGAATTTTTTCTAATCAGGAAAATAATATATTTAATGTACCTTGAGTGACTCAGGACAACAGCATGTTTCATGAGCTCAAATGGTGTCTTCTTTGCAGCCTGTTTCAGTTACACCTATTTCCATATCCTACAGCTACAGCTCTGAAAGTCTTCAGATTATGGAGGAAATCCTACAGACCCCGAGGTTTGGCAAGTATGAACATTTTTCACTCCCTATCATTGAGGACTGATTTTCAAAACTGCTTAGCCCCCATAATTCCCACTGAAGTCTACAGAAGCCACAGGTGCTCAGCACGTAAAAAAGTTACTCCATTAGTGTGCAATGCTACTAGAGACACCAAATTACACTGCAAAGGTGTCTGCCCTTTTTCAGTTGTGAGTGAAGTGACCAGGACATGCCAGGCCCAATTGCAGTCCTTGAACTTGAGTTGAAGGGAAGGGGAATCATAGCTCTGCCAGTGATATTAGACTCTCCAAAAGCTGCAGGAAGGGGTGAGGAAGGCACTGGTTTTCAGAATAAACCATGTATTTGTGGGGAAGCACACACTGCACTTCCAAAGAAGCACTCTAGGAGCCATTCCAAGCATGTTTCTGGAGGCATTTTGCCTGCCTTAGCACTACAGCAGCAGCTGCCAAAATGCAGATGGAATCTGCTTCTGATGTGTGAGCTCTTCTGTCCCCATCATGCAGCTAAGCTATGGCTTTGGAAGCCACAAATGAAACCAAATTTTAGTGAGACACTTTAGGTCCTTTGGGATGGAAGGTTTTGTATGATACTTGCAAGGGACCATAATAATTAGCACTTTTGATCTATTTTATTGCTTGAGGTGAAGTATTAGTTGCTTTGAAGAATAGTATTGCACATGTTCTACCACACAAAATGATTGCATATTTCAGTGAAAAGGTATTGGGTACTGAATAAAACAGAAGACAAGTGCCGTCGATATAGAGCAAACTGTAGAATTCTACCTTTTGAGAGGAAAAGAAGTTCAGACTAGCAGAAAGAAAAGGAGTACTTGTGGCACCTTAGAGACTAACAAATTTATTTGAGCATAAGCTTTCGTGAGCTACAGCTCACTTCATCGGACTAGCAGAGAAGAGGGATTCAGAGAAATTTATCTCCTAGTGTTTGTGGCCAGGAGAATCACCACACACACAATGCAGTGGAGGCTTTACAGTGAGTCAGCCACCAGTAGATAGATGACATGATGGCTCAGTTGACATTGAAGTAAATAATCCGTTAATCCTGTATACAAAGTTAAACTCCAGCCTTCTTTTTACACGTCTGTGTAAATGCAGGTGAACGTGTACCATTCAAATAGCTGATGATAGCACCATCTGCAAAAGGCTAATGGCTCAGTCATTAAGCAGTGTGAGCCACAGTCTAATCAGATATTGTATGATGAATAATTTAGCAATAATCCAAGTGCCTTTGAATAAATATTAAGTGAAGCAAAAACATACATATGGCACATTACGGGAACGAAAACGGAATTTTTCAATTTCCCAGGCTGACAAGTTTGGTTATATTAGACATTAATCATGTGCATGCCTAATACCCACGGAGAGGTTTGGGTGAGGTGCTTGTGACTCAGCATTTGCAGGCATTAGGAAGTAGAAGGAACTACAGAACCCATGAGAAGATCCTTTAGCTCTGTACTTTGTGGTTAGAGCCATGTAATCTGCATGTGATACTACTAGAGGAAGGATGAACTAGTGCATAGGGCAGTAGCCTGAGATTTGGGAGATCCAGATTTGATTTCCTGCTCTACCATAGACTCCCTGTGTGATGATGGGCAAATAACTTGGAGTTTGTCATCACCAATTGTTAGACCAAGATATAACTCAGGTGTTGCCCCTAACCTGACTCCCGTCCACACACAAAAATCTCTATCTTGAGCTAACTGGCCTGGTAGGGAATGGGGGTTGAAGCTCGAGTATTGCAGATGATTGAGCTAATGCAGTGGGGTCTCAGCTACTATGTGCTGCTAATCCAATCACTCTATGCAGCTCCAGTGTTGTTTTGTGGTTTGTCCACTCTCACTCAAGCTAGGTTAACCTGAGTGAAGATAACTCACATCAACAGTGCACTGAGTGAAGACAAGCCCTTAGTCCCTCTCAGCCTCAGTTCCCAATCTGTAAAATGGGGAAAATAGTAATTCCCTGCTTCACAGCGGTGTTGTGAGGGTAAATACAGATTGCACAATGTGCAGGTACTATGGGCCTAAAGGGTAAAAGGGGCCATATAATTGCAGGAGAGAAGATAGATAGAACACAGACATCTCTGTGATGCTCCTATCAGGTGGCTGGTCCAGCCATCCTGCAAATCTTTATAATACCTGTAATGTTGTAATAAAATCTAAATGTTCTATTCCAAGTCAGATTAAATTCCTATTTAAGTGTAGATAAATCACAAAATTCATCCCTTTCCTTTCCATGTCCAGAAATGCCGGGGATTAAGCAAATGGCATCCTCCTGCTGACATAGGTAAAGCTATGGTACATTTCCAATCGAACAGCATCATCAGCATGACTTTAATACCAGACACACAGTACGGCTCTATATACCATTATTATCACCTAAACTGTCTAAATGTGTTTATGGTCAGAAGTAGAGCTGGGTGGGAAATAGTTTTCCCATCCTGAGAATAATTTCAAGAGTTCCAGAGTCTTGTTCAGGACAAAAAGTTGAAATCTTGGAAATATTTATACACAGAAAAAATATTTTTTTTTCATTTCAGGCAATCAAAACATTTCATTTTGATGATTTAAATTTATTTATTTTAGATATTGACCTTTTTTCTTTAACTTTTTTTCAGCATAATAGTATAAATTTCTAAACAAAAAGTTGTTTTGAAATAGAAAACCAGAATTTTTTATTTTGAAAATGTCTAAATGAAGTGTTTTGAAACTTTTTTTTTTCTTGACATTTTTTCAGTTAGGGAAATTCATTGAACCTGACTCTGTTTTGTGAACAGTTTCAACAATTTGGCTTTGTTTTTTGTTTTTAAAAAAAAAATTGTTGCAAAATTCCTAATTAGCTCTAGTCAGAGGGACTCCATAAATGGCCTTGTGGTGACTTGTATTTATGCATACTCCAGGGTATGCCCTCCCACTGACTTCAGAAATATGCCGGAGGCCACAAAATAGGCAGAATGATATGTGCAGTTGTTTGAGTGACTTATCTCGGTGGGCTCACTGCCTCTAATAGGCAGAAAACAGTGCTACTACCTGCCCCAATAAAAGCCTTGCCTCTGACCCCCAGCAGAATAAAAGGATATTCTGTGTTGGAAACCTGATTGGAGATAGATCTGATGGCAATCAGAGCATAGATCCATACGCTGAAGCCACCCAGCGAATACATAGAGACAACATTGAATCAAATGGTTTTATTTAAAAGATCACTGTGAAGACATTAGTGCTACCAAGTGTAATACTCTGGCAATCCAGTCAGTGCTGCTGGAGTGACTCAGTGTAAATCTGGCACTCCCAAACTCCTGAGATTGAAAAATATCATTTGTTTCAAATTATACATCTTCCCCAGTGAAAAATGCCTGTCCTTTCTTTTACTTTCTTTTTTGGTGAGAGTTAAGAGTCTTTAAAAGTCTTCAGTGTTCTTCCCTTGTCAGAGCAAAGGTGGCTCTCCTTGTCTGGATTTTGCATGGCCATCACTAGTGTTTAAAATGCCTTTCCTACACTGTGGTCTTGCTCCCTTCTTGGGGTGGCGGTAGCAGGGCCCATTCACACAGGGATGTGACTACTGGGTTGTTGGACTTAAGACCCTGAGGGGAAAAGGATACTGCCAAACTTACCTGGGGGTGGGTCTTTTGCTCATGGTTGGTGTTATGAATCCTGTTAGTAGTGTTTCCCCAACATAATGCCACATTGTTTCCTCCTTTATTAAAAGGCTTTTGCTACACTCAGACTCTGAGCTTGTGAGAGGGGAAGTATTGCCTCTTAGAGGCACCCTGGGGGGTGGTATGTAATTGTCCCAGGTCACTGGGTGGGAGCTTGAGCCGGTTTTGCATTGTGTTATTGAAACGGAACCCCTAGATAATGAACCCGGCCCTTGTTGCTACCAATTTTGATGGGCAGAAGGGTTACACAAAGAATGTACACAAAGGCCTGTTTCCTTGAGTGCGATAGAAACAAACAACAGCAGGCAAATTGCTCAGAATTTTCCATGCCTGCCTTTCTAGCACATTCTGTGCCCAAAGAACTTTGTCTCTCTGTTCCCTGTCAGGGCCATGCTCATGACTGATTCTCTTGTTGTCTGCTGGCTTTCTGCCTCTCTTATACACGCAGCTTGCCAAACAATCCCCCAGCTCCTGTGTTTCAATCAGGAAACCCCTGAGCCCACATGTTATAGCCTCTGATCAGGCCTTGTCATGCAGTGCTTTGCCTTGGGCAGTGGCTCCTCTTATTTGTAGTTAACTCATTATGTAAAGTAGCTTAATTTTTCCTTCTATTTAGTCTGAAAAAAGGGTGCTTAGCACATTTGTTGGCTTTAACCAATACTGTGATTGTCTATGAACAAAAGACTTGCTTGATGCCAGTCATTAACACCTTCCAGCATAATAGTGTGCTAATATGTCTGGTAACTATTATCACAGTTCAGGGCAACTGCACCCGTTTCCCCCCAGGGCAACTGCACCCGTTTCCCCCCTCTGTGGTCCCTCGAGGGCATCACCACTTGAGGCTTCCGGTCACCTCTCTTGGGTACGTCTAAACTACCCACCGGATCGGCGGGCAGCGATCGATCCAGCAGGGGTTCATTTATCATGTCTAGTCTAGATGGAGGCGATAAATCAACCCCTGAGCACTCTCCCATCAACTCCTGTACTCCACTGGAGCAAGAGGCTCAGGCGGAGTCGACGGGGGAGCGTCAGCAGTCGACTCACTGCAGCGAAGACACCGTGGTGAGTAGATCTAAGTATGTCGACTTCAGCTACATTATTCGTGTATTCAGTGTAGACCAGGCCTTGGATGGAGATCCACATCTCTCTTTTTCCCAGCTGGGGTTTTTTCCAGGCTGCACAGTTCCCTGCCTACACTGTGATGTCCCTGTCAAGCCAGATTGCTTTAACAGGCCAGTGTCTATGCTTTGCTGTAATTGCCAACAGTTACGTTACCACATAGTCCTTTGCAAGCAAGAACATTTATATTTAAGGTGAAAGCATTACAGAAAGCATTGAAAAAACAATGAAATTATGCATGCTAATAAGCTACCCAGAGATCACTCCCTAACTCCAACAAGGGATCTGAAAGAGTCAGTCCTTCAAACCCCACAAAGGATATTTCTTGTGGTTATAAGTTCATAACAGCCTTAGATCAGAACTGGCACCCCCATGAATACGTTAGTCTTTCTTTTATACAGCTTAAGCCTTTGATGTTCAGATTTCAGGAACAGATAATCAGCAGGCAGTGGTCCTCTCCTCAGGATGTAGCTTCAAAAGGCTGGGGTTTTGCATAACTGGAGATGAGGAATTTGCCTTCCCCATTCCCTAGAAATTCCCAGGAAAATCACGTAACCCTGTTTGTCTCAAAAATCCATTTGTCAAGTTGTCTGGCACAGGGCCAGCTCTAGATTTTTTGACGTCCCCAAGCCAAAAATTTGCCACCCCAAGCTCAGAGAGCGCAACTGCCCAAGCAAAAAAGAAAAGAAAAGAAAAGAAAAGAAAAGAAAAAAGGGTGGCCGGAATGCCGCCTCTGGAATTGTGCCGCCCCAAGTCCTGGTCTGGCACATTGTTTAACATAGTCCTCTGAAGTTTATAACACTGTCCATATTTACATCACAACTCTCTGTCCCCCCCCCCATCCATCCCCCCTCTCGGAGAGATTACCTTTGATCCTGGCTCACAATAATACATAAACTTTGCATTTAATACAATGGACTCCAAAGATACTTAAACTTAATTCAATCAGGTTTTCCAGGGATATTGTAGAAAATTGCCATATTTGTCACAAATATGCTATGAAAAGAAGAGTTGTTATTGCTTAGGATTCCTTGTAAAGCTGTTTTAGTCCTCCATTCTTCATTAACGAAGCAGTCTCTCAGTGTAATGGCTAGTTTGCACATTCTTTTTAGCAACTAGAACAGAAACATTATTAAGTACGGTCATAGCTTACCTGTTTGTACTGTACTTGAACTCAGAATATCTTCTACAAGTGCTTCAAAAAACTTCTCCAGAGCCCTCTTGCTCAGGAATTTTCCTTGTTTTGATGTTTCCAGACTATAATGCTTGAAAATTGTTTGGGGTTCTCATTTCTCAATAGGACAGTTTTCAGGTTACTTTAGATATTGTGGAGTTAGTGATTCTTCTGCAGATGGGAATACTGATTTCTTTTTAGCCACCAGCCTTTAAGGGAACAAAAAACCCCCAAAGGTTTCTGGAGTTTGCTTGTGACAGTCTTGGGCATGTAAGTCCTATAGCTACAGGCAGTGCTGCTTAGATATAGCTTAGGCAGTGCCTGCACTTCCAGCTATTCACCACTGCTATATCAAGTTTCAGAGTGGCAGCCGTGTTAGTCCATATCCGCAAAAAGAACAGGAGTACTTGTGGCACGTTAGAGACTAACAAATTTATTTGAGCATAAGCTTTTGTGGGCTACAGCTCACTTCATTGGATGCATAGAATGAAACATATAGTACGAAGAGATATATATAGATATAGATACACACACACACATATAGAGAAGGTGGCAACTTCCACCTTCTCTGTATGTATTGTAACAAAGTTCCTGGTCTATCTTGGTGGGTCTTGTGCTTATTGGCGGATTTGCTCGCCTTGGAGCTTCACAGCAACCCTCAGCTTGGCCGTTTTTCTGAATTCACAGTCCAGGTTGACTCCTGTGTCTGACCAGGAGTTGGGACTTTGGGGGGAACCCGGGCCCGCCCTCTACTCCGGGTTCCAGCCCAGGGGCCTGTGGATTGCAGCTGTCTAGAGTGCCTCCTGGAACAGCTACACCTCCCTGCACTACTTCCCCATGGACTCCTCCCAACACCTTCTTTATCCTCACCGTAGAACCTTCCTCCTGGTGTCTGATAATGCTTGTACATCTCAGTCCTCCAACAGTCCACATTCTCACTCTCAGCTCCTAATGCCTCTTGCTCCCAACTCCTCACATGCACACGGCAAACTGAAGTGAGCTCCTTTTTAAAAACCTAGGTGCCTGATTAGCCTGCCTTAATTGATTCTAGCAGCTTCTTGATTGGCTGCAGGTGTTCTAATCAGCCTGTCTTAATTGTCTCCAGAAGGTTCCTGATTGTTCTGGAACCTTCCCTGTTCCCTTACCTTGGGACCAACATCTCTCCCTTCTATTTCACTCCTGCATCCCTCTGGCCGTCACCCCCCCAAGCCTCTAGCTCCACTGCCGCTGCCAAACCATCTGCCACCACTCCCGCTGGGGTGCCAGCAGCGACGGGCACCGGGATGACCTCTAGTGCGGCCACGTCCCTTCCCCCCCTCAGATTTGGGGGAGCCCCCCCAGCCGGCAGGAGGGGCCAGGGTAAGAAGAAGGGAAAGGGCCCACTAAAAAGACCAGGCCCTCCATGGCAGGAGCTGCCACGACTGCCCCGGCCCCACCACCAGCTGGGGCGTCCCTCCCCGCTGTTCCCTGCACCAGCTCTGCGGGTGTCCCTCCCCGGGCCCCCAAGGCTTATGCCCAGGTGGCGACAGCCCCCCCACCTGCCACTACGTCATCTCTCCCGCCCACCACCTCTACTACCATCTATAGCGGCCGGGGCCCCTTTCCCACCATGACCAGGAAGCATGGTGTCCGTTGCCTCCTGGTGCCCGCCTCGCCCCATGTGGAGACTATGTGTGGGCGTTGGCGAGGGTGGTGGGGCCCACGGCCATTGTGGTGGCCTCCAAAATGTATGGAAAGGTCGTCTTCTTCTTAGCATCGGAGGCCGCCGCCCAGGAGGCGGTGGAGAAGGGCCTGGCAGTAGGGGGCGTGTTTGTCCCCCTGGAGCCGCTAGAGGACCTGGGCGTCCACCTGGTCCTGACCTCCGTCCCTCCCTTCCTTCCCAATGCCGCCCTGTTACCTGCCCTCTCTACCCTGGGGAAGCCCATCTCTGTCATCAGCCCTCTCCCGTTGGGCTGCAAAGACCCCGCCCTCCGTCACGTCCTCTCGTTCCGCCGGCAAGTGCAGCTTCAACTGCCGCCGGCAGCGCGTGACGGAGAGGCGCTCCAGGGGTCCTTCCTAGTCCCCTACCAGGGGGCCCATTACCGGGTGCATTACTCCACGGGGGAGGCCCGGTGCTACCTCTACCAGGCGATGGGACACGTCCGGAGGGACTGCCCCTTGGCCCAGCAAGGAGAGGCATCCGGGAGCCCCGGCAGGGCACCGGCCCCGTCATTGCCAGCGCCCCTGGCTACCCAGCACCCGAAACCACCCCTTCTCCTTCCCAGTCCACCATTGCTCCCGCTCGGGTCCAAGGGGCACCTCCCCAACTATGCCCAGATGAGTGGGAGAGCCCCGCCCCCACTGTTTGCAATCTGGCGGGGCCTGTGGAGGAGGGTGCGGCAGGGACACCGCCGGGCATGGGAGAGGGCCCGCCCCAAGGGGAATCTTCCCTCCCTTGAGCTGCCCCACCGTTATCCCCTCGAGTCCCTGAGCCATCGCCTCTGCCCCCTGACACAACCCCTGCTAGCCAGCCCCCGGATGATGCCATGGAGGGCTGGGCACTAGTCCAGGAGAAGCGGGGCAAGTGGAAGGCTCGAGCTACGCTCCTTCCATCTGATGCAGAGGCCCCCTGGAAGACCAGGAAGGGGGGCACCGATGCCGAGCCTTCCGTTTTACCCACGGGTGTGTTCCATCCACCGGTGCCAGCTGGCGAAAACGTGGCAGCACTGGAAGGCAGTATCTCCCCTCCGTGGGAGTCCCTCCCCTCTGAGGCACCCAAGGGAGCCCCCCTGTCCTGGTGCCATCTGAAATCTCAGTGTGCCCTGAGGCAACCGTCGCGTCAGGTGCCGGCGGGGAGAATCCCGGGGTGGCGGAAAATTATTTCCCGTCCATATATGAGGAGATCGAGGCCCTGGGTCTGATCCCGGTCACCCAGGAGGAGGACGACCCTATGCCAGCGGGCCTTGATCTGGGCGACTTCTCTCCAGTCCCCCTTTCCCTATGCTCCCCTCCCCCTAACCGTTGCTTCTGCTCCCACCTCCGAGGAGCCCCTGGACTCCTCCATCAACCTGGCTGCAGATGGCACCCCGCTGAGGGCCGCCGAGCCTGTTGAGGCGACAGCCAGTGCCACGCGGCCGGGACCCGAGCCACCAGGGGCACCCCTCATTGGTGAGGAGAATTCGACCTCCTTCCCGGGAGGGGGCCCTACAGAAGAGAGTCCACCTCCTGATGCAGTGGCTGCCAAATCCACCATAAAGCCTGTGCCTGGCATCACTGAGAGCCCTCTACCCGCCCAGAATCTCACCTCTAACCTTGCCCCTGCCCCTGTCCCTATCCCATCCACCTCCCGAGATGTTATTGCCGCCCCTGGGGCTGTCTCCTTCCCTTTTCCAATAGATGACCCCCAGGGAGCGGCATTTGTGTTTACCCATCCCAATCCACCAGGGGCTGCTATCCTCCCTCCGCCACCCCCTATCGGCCTAGGGTTCGAGGTGGGCCTAATGGCACCAACCCATCAGGAGCCCCGTTGGGGGTCCGCACCCTGTCTGCCCGTCTCGGTGGGCCACGGGGCTGTACCAAGGGTCCCGTCGGGGAGTAACCAGGAGACCGTAACCCCACCCCCCCATGCGCTGTGAGAGGAGTTGCGGGAGTTTTTAGAAGACGTCCGTGGCTCCCGCAACAAAGTACAACTTGCTCTCCAATGATGGGGGGATGTTCATCAAATCCTCTGGGCGGAAGGGCCCTCATGGGGGAGGGTAAAAGGACCGGGAAGCAGGGCGCCGCAGCCTACCAGTGGGTCCGCCTCTTCCGTGACTTCTTACTCATCTACGGGGTAGGTCACAGACTGCTGCACGGCCCGTCGGGAGCCGCGAGCGTCCCTGCCGGTGAGGATCCCCCCGAGTCCTCCTCATGGCACCTCTTATCATCACAACATTGAACACCCGCGACTGTAGGATGGGTCTCCGCAGGTCCCAGGTGCTCTCCTTCCTTTGGGAGGGGGGGTACTCTGTGGTTTTCCTGCAGGAGATCCATACGGATCCGACCGCTGAAGACAGCTGGCGGCTGGATTGGGGGGACAGGGTCTACTTTAGCCATCTCACAGTTCGTACGGCTGGAGTGGCGACCCTGTTCTCCCCCGACCTATGGCCCGAGGTGCTGGGGGTCGCCGAGGCTGTGCCAGGCCGCTTGCTGCCCTTCCAAGTCCACATGGAGGGGCTCGTAGTCAACCTCGTTAACATCTATGCCCTGGCAGCGAGCCCGGAGCGGCTGCATTTCTATCAGCAGGCGTCTGCCTTCCTCGGCACCTTGGATCCTCATGAGTGCCTGGTTCTGAGAGGGGACTTTAACATCACCGTCGAGGAGCGGGACCGTTCGGGACTGGGCAGAGCCCGGCCGCCACCGCCGTCCTCCAGGAGATAGTCGAACAGCACTCCCTGGTGGACATATGGCGCGACCACAACCTGGATGACGCTTCCACATTCATTTTTGTCCGGGTGGAGGCCCTTCGGTTGAGCCACTCCCGGTTGGACTGCATTTATTTATCACGCTTCCATCTTTCACGAGTCCACTCCTCCAGCATCTGGCTGGCCCCATTTTCTGACCATCATTTAGCCACCATGACGGCCTCCCTGTGCGCAGACAGGCCGGGGCCGGCCTATTGGCATTTCAACAACAGCTTGCTGGAGGATGCTGGCTTTGTGGCGTCCTTCCGGGAGTTCTGGCTGGCCTGGCGAGGGCAGTGGCGTGCTTTTCCCTCGGCGTGGTGGTGTGGGACCTAGGGAAGGTGCGCGCCCAGCTCTTCTGCCGTGACTACACCCAGGGCGCCAGCCGATGGAGGGATGCAGTGATAGAGCAGTTGGAGTGGGAGGTCTTAGAGCTGGAGAGGCATCTGGCCGCCAGCCCCGATGATCTGCCCCTCTGCGGAGCATGCCGGGAGAAGCGGGAGGAGCTCCAGGCCCTCAAGGACCATCAGGCCTGGGATGCCTTTGTTCGATCCCGCATCCGTCTCCTTCGGGAGATGGATCGCGGCTCCCGCTTCTTCTATGCCCTGGACAAAAGGAGGGGGCCAAGAAACATGTCACCTGTCTTCTGGCAGAAGACAGCACCCCCCTCACGGATCTGGTGGAGATGTGTGGGAGGGCGAGAGCCTTCTACGCAAGCCTTTTCTCCCCGGATCCGACCGATCCTAACGCTTGCAGAGTGCTCTGGGAGGAGTTCCCTATGGTCAGCGTGGGCGACCAAGACCGGCTAGGGCTGCCTCTCACTCTGGCCGAGTTCTCAGAAGCCCTCCGTCGCATGCCCACCAACAAATCTCCAGGCATGGACGGGCTGACCGCAGAGTTCTACCGCGTGTTCTGGGACATCCTCGATGTCTGGGCTGAGTCTTTGCAGAGCGGGGTCCTCCCTCTTTCGTGCAGGTGAGCCGTGTTCGCCTTATTGCCGAAGAAGGGGGACCTCTGCGATTTACGAAATTGGCGTCCCGTCTCACTCCTCAGCACAGACTACAAAGTCGTGGCAAAAGCAATCTCGCTGTGACTAGGGTCCGTGCTGGCGGACGTGGTCCACCCAGACCAGACCTACACCATCCCAGGCCGCAGCATTTTCGACAACCTATATCTGGTCCAGGACCTTTTGGAACTCGGGTGTAGGGATGATCTGTCGTTCAGCCTCCTGTCCTTAGATCAAAAGAAGGCGTTCGACAGGGTGGATCATGGGTATCTCCTGAGCACTCTGCAAGCGTTTGGCTTCAGACCCTAGTTTGTGGGTTTTCTCCGGGCGCTATATGTCTCCGCAGAGTGTCTGGTTAGGCTCAACTGGACCCTGATAGAACTGGTCAGCTTTGGGCAAGGAGTACGGCAGGGGTGCCCCTTCTCAGGCCAGCTGTACGCTCTGGCAATCGAGCCCTTCCTCTGTCTCCTCCGAAGGAGGTTGACAGGGTTGGTGCTGCGGGAACCAGAGCTGCAGCTGGTCCTGTCGGCGTAGGCTGATGACGTGCTCCTTGTGATCCAGGACCCGGGCAACCTGATGCGGGTGGAGGCTTGCCAGGCCATCTATTCGGCAGCCTCCTCCGCATGGGTCAACTGGGTCAAGAGCTCTGGTTTAGTGGTAGGGGACTGGTGGCAGGCGAGCTCCCTCTCACCTGCGCTTCAGGCCATCCGGTGGAGCGCGGGTCCTCTGCTCTATCTCGGCGTTTACCTTTCTGCCACGTATCCCTCTCCGCCAGAGAACTGGCAGAATTTAGAGGGCGGGGTGATAGAGCGGCTCCGGAAATGGACAGGACTACTCCGGTGCCTCTCCCTTCGAGGGAAAGCGATGGTGCTTAATCAACTAGTCCTGTCCATGCTCTGGTACCGGCTCAACACCCTGGTCCCGGCCCCGGGTTTCCTGGCCAACCTCCGGACATCGATTCTGGAGTTCTTTTGGTCAGGTCTGCACTGGGTCCCTGTAGGGGTTCTTCATCTACTCCTGAAGGAGGGAGGGCAGGGCCTGAAATGTCCGCTTACTCAGGTCCATGTCTTCCGCCTCCAAGCCCTGCAGAGGCTCCTTTATGGTGCAGGTAGTCCGGCGTGGAGCATACTGGCGCACGCTTTCCTGTGCCGCTTCCGAGGGCTCCGATACAACCGGCAGCTCCTTTATCTCCATCCGAGAGGTCTTCCGCGAGACATCTCCAGGCTGCTGGTCTTCTACCAGGACCTCCTCCAGACCTGGAAACTCTTTTCAACGACCAGGTCCGTGGTGGCCACCGAGGGGGTAGATCTCCTCGCGGAGCCCCTGCTACACAACCCCCAGCTCCGTGTGCAGGTGGCGGAGTCCCGTTTGGTGCACCAGAGGTTGGTCTTGGCAGAAGTCACAAGAGTCGGAGACCTCCTGGACTATGACCGGGGAGACTGGCTGGATCCCCATACGCTCGCTCAGCGCATGGGACTCTCCAGACCTTGTACTCCCCGGCGCATGCTTCAGGAGGTGAAGGCCGGGTCCTGCACGGGGGCATGCCCCGCCCACCCTCTACCCCAGGCCCGCTGGACCTTTTAATTGGACCCCTGCTCCGTGGATCCAACCGACCCCCTCACCCCTTCACTGTAAGCCAGCTGCACGAGATGCAGCCAGTCTGCTTTCAAACCGCGCCAAGAAAACATCTATACACACTCGTGCTCCACACCCTTCACGCCCTCACCCTCGTGTCCTGCCCCGATACAAAATGGCGGGACCTCCAGCCACCTTTGGAGGGTGAGGAGCCCTGTGGGCCAGCCTATATTCCACATTAGTCCCGAGGCCCGCCGGGGATGTCAGTTGGCGGCTCCTTCACGGAGCTGTGAGCATGGGCGTGTTCTTGGCGCGGTTCACCTTAATCCCAGACACCTGACCCTTTTGCGGCGTTAGGGAAACCCTGGCACACACATACCTGGAAGGTGCCAGGCTGCAGCCCCTATTCCGGCTCCTCAACAATATTTTATTACGTTTTTGGTTGCACTTTTCCCCTCATCTTCTTATTTATGCACTCCCTATCTGTGGCCCCACAAAATCACGGGATTTCCTGGTCAACCTCCCTAGCTAAAATGGCCATCTATAAAACCAGAATGAGGAGGTTGGCCGATGGAATCTCCTGTGACTGTGGGGCCTATTTCCGATCCTCGGTCCGTTCATGTGTCTGGGGAGCGCTGTCCGGGGTTCTCTGCTCGGTGTCCCCATCTGGTTCCCTTCATTTGATCCTTTGACCACACTCCTGTCCCTGTTATTTCATTAGTTGTCCCCCGGAATTATTTCGTATCTAGGTACTGTGGATCCCCCTTTTAGGCTAGGGGGATCATTTAGCAGTGGACGGTTTGCCCGCCCACTTCCTGGATCCCAATAGGATTACTCTTCTATAACCATCTGGCCTGACCCTGTCACAGTGTGTATATATCTAATCTTCTTACTATATGTTTCATTCTATGCATCCGATCAAGTGGGTTGTAGCCCACGAAAGCTTATGCTCTAATAAATTTGTTAGCTTCTAAGGTGCCACAAGTCCTCCTGTTCTTTTTGCTATATCAAGGTAACTTGAAGAAGAATCCTCTAAGGGATAGAAAGTATTTCTCAACTATCTATAGTTTGATCACCATGGTATTTAAGTATCAGACAACAAATTAATGAAGCAATGAGTGTGCCCTAATGGCTGTATGCAGCAGTGTGTGTTGTAATTTTTATTTATTTATTTATTGTGTTTAATTCCTTTTTTTTTGCCTTCTGTGTCTTCCACTCCCATCTCCTACTAGAGAGATGGCCTAGGGAAGCGGCTATTACTAGAGAAGGCCTTGTCAAAACCAGATCCTCTACTAGCAGAAGTACCTGTTGCTGACAATAGGTTTCAACAACAGGTTCAGCAATGCACAGCATTAACTGCAAATCCATTTATCATCATTTCAGAAAACTGTGGTTCAGATATTCTCGGTGTTGGTTTTAACTGCAGTTTGTCACCATCTTCACTTACATTTAAACTGTATGCATCCCTTAAATGGTGCTGAGCCTGTTGCTGATACCTTTTGTCAGGAACTGGCCCATCAGAAATGATGGACATGTAAGGCTGGGTGTCATCTGCAAACTGAAGACACTACAATGAGACAACACTTTCCCACTAAGGTCTTGTTTATATCGCTAAAATGGTGTGTTTTGAACCTCAGGGTAACTCTCACATGTGAGCTATCCCAATTTAAGACTATAGCAAGACACTTTAGGTTTACTATGAGGTACACTTGCTTAAGTCAGCCCTATACCTCAGGCTAGGGTTTACCTCGCTTTGTTTACTTTGTAGTAAAACTAAAGTGCCTTTTCTTCACTGTGTTTTTACTTTGGGATAGCTCATGAATGTGAAGTAAAAAGCTCACCTTTTTTAGCAGGGAAGCCAAAGCCTATGCCGTCTAATGGCTCAATATACTCACGGAACAGGAGAGGTGACAGAATGGAACCTTGAATGAGCGAAGCGTCAGGGCAGACAAGCAACTGCCCAGTACTACTTTCAGAGATCTCTCAGAAAGAAAGAAATAAAGAAACTCAAGCAACTTTACGTACCTTTACTGTCCACAGATGAGTTAACGGTACCTCAACGGTAATGAAGGAAGCTTACAGATAGTTAATTACCAGGAAGTGGTTGTGAACCAACACAATCGGGGTAGTTTCCATGCTATGACCGGGCCTAAAACCAAACTCACTGGTTCTGAAGAGACCAACAATGGCTCCAGCAACTCTAACTGCTTGGTGACTTGATGTCACCAACAAACAGAGACATGGTTCTGACTCAGGCCTGGTTTACATTAAAAGTTAGGTACACATAATTACGAAGCTCAGGGGTGTGAAAAATACCTAACCTGTAAATGCAGCTAGGTCAATGGAAGAATGTTGATCTAGCTGTTGTCGCTCAGGAAGGGTGGAGTTCCGCCAGTGACAGAAAAACCCCTTTCATTGCTGTAGGAAACTTCCACACTATGGTGCTACAGTGGCATAACTACAGCACTGTAATATCTGTAATGTAGACATGGTCTCACAGGTAGCCTGCAACTCTCCATGAACTGGGTACATACAAGGCCAATTTACAGGTGAGGAATAATGTTGCTGAAATGAGCTGCTATTTGCACTGTAAAAAACAAAAGAAATAGTATTTCAATTCACATAATATAAGTACGGTAGTGCAACCTCTTACAAATGTAGAATTATGTATAAAAAAGTAACTGCATTCAAAAATAAAACAATGTAAAACTTTAGAGCCTACAAGTATACTCAGTCCTACTTCATCCAATCACTCAAACAAATGAGTTTGGTTACAATTTGCAGGAGATAATGACAGGTTTCAGAGTAGCAGCCATGTTATGCCTCTAGCTTTCATCCAGATCATACCACATGATCCATTGTCTACAGCCAAGCTCTACGATATAACCGCATTTGCTCCAACCCCTCAGACAGAGACAAACACCTACAAGATCTCTATCATGCATTCTTACACCTGCTGAAGTGAAGAAACAGATTGACGGAGCCAGAAGAGTACCCAGAAGTCACCTACTACAGGACAGGCCCAACAAAGAAAAGAACAGACCACCACTAGCCATCACCTTCAGCCCCCAACTAAAACCTCTCCAACGCATCATCAAGGATCTACAACCTATCCTGAAGGACGACCCATCACTCTCACAGATCTTGGGAGACAGGCCAGTCCTTGCTTACAGACAGGCCCCCAACCTGAAGCAAATACTCACCAGCAACCACACACCACACAACAGAACCACTAACCCAGGAACCTATCCTTGCAACAAAGCCCGTTGCCAACTCTGTCCACATATCTATTCTGGGGACACCATCATAGGGCCTAATCACATCAGCCACACTATCAGAGGCTTGTTCACCTGCACATCTACCAATGTGATATATGCCATCATGTGCCAGCAATGCCCCTCTGCCATGTACATTGGTCAAACTGGACAGTCTCTACGTAAAAGAATAAATGGACACAAATCAGACGTCAAGAATTATAACATTCAAAAACCAGTTGGAGAACACTTCAATCTCTCCGGTCACTCCATTACAGACCTGATCTTCAACAAAAAAAACTTCAAAAACAGATTCCAACGAGAGACTGCTGAATTAGAATTAATTTGCAAACTGGATACAATTAACTTAGGCTTGAATAGAGACTGGGAATGGATGAGTCATTACACAAAGTAAAACTATTTCCCCATGTTATTTCTCCCCCCCACCCCACCCCCACTGTTCCTCAGATGTTCTTGTTAACTGCTGGAAGTGGCCTACCTTGCTTGTCACCATGAAAGGTTTTCCTCCTTTCCCCCCCCCCGCTGCTGGTGATGGCTCATCTTAAGTGATCACTCTCTTTACAGTGTGTATGATAAAACCCATTGTTTCATGTTCTCTGTGTGTGTATATAAATCTCCTCACTGTATTTTCCACCAAATGCATCCAATGAAGTGAGCTGTAGCTCACGAAAGCTTATGCTCAAATAAATTTGTTAGTCTCTAAGGTGCCACAAGTACTCCTTTTCTTTTCAGGAGATAATGCTGCCTGCTTCTTGTTTACAATGTCACCTGAAAGTGAGAACAGGCGTTCGCATGGCATTATTGTAGCTGGCATTGCAAGATATTTACGTGCCAGATGCGCTAAAGATTCGTATGTCCCTTCATGCTTCAAACACCATTCCAGAGGGCATGCATCCATGTTGATAATGGGTTCTGCTTGACAATGATCCAAAGCAGAGTGGACTGACGCATGTTCATTTTCATTATGTGAGTCAGACGCCACCAGCAGAAGGTTGATTTTCTTTTTTGGTGGTTCGGGTTCTGTAATGTCCAGATCTGAGTATTGCTTTTTTAAGACTTCTGAGAGCATGCTCCACACTTCGTCTCTCTCAGATTTTGGAAGGCACTTCAGATTCTTAAACCTTGGGTCAAGTGCTATAGCTATCTTTAGAAATCTTACATTGGTACCTTCTTTGCATTTTGTCAAATCTGCAGTGAAAGTGTTCTTAAAATGAACATGTGCTGGGTCATCATTTGAGACTGCTAATCATGAAATATATGGTGGAATGCAGGTAAAACGGAACAGGAGACATACAATTCTCCCCCAAGGAGTTCAGTCACAAATTTAATTAACACATTTTTTTTTTAACAAGCATCATCAGCATGGAAGCATGTCCTCTGGAATGGTGGCCAAAGCATGAAGGGGCATATGAATGTTTAGCATATCTGGCATGTAAAATACCTTGCAACGCCAGCTACAAAAGTGCAATATGAATGCCTGTTCTCATTTTCAGGTGACATTTGTAAATAAGAAGCAGGCAGCAGTATCTCCCGTAAATGTAAACAAACCTGTTTTTCTTAGCGATTGGCTGAACAAGAAGTAGGACTGAGTGGACTTTGTAGGCTCTAAAGTTTTGCATTGTTCTGTTTTTGAGTGCAGTTATATAACACAAAAAAATCTACATTTGTAAGTTACACTTTCACGATAAAGAGATTGCAGTACAGTACTTGTATGAGGTGAATGGAAAAATACTATTTATTATTTTTACAGTGCAAATATTTGTAATAAAAATAATGACATAAAGTGAGCACTGTACACTTTGTATTAGGTGTTGAAATAGAAATCAATATATTTGAAAATGTAGGAAAACATCCAAAAATATTTAATAAATTTCAATTGGTATTCTATTATTTAAAAGTGAGATTAATCACAATTAATTTTTTAAAGTTAATTGCATGAGTTAACTGCAATTAATCAACAGCCCTAGTTTATTCTTACTACTGTTTGCCAAATTCATTCAAATACTTGCTCTAAAAAGTGCCAGACTCACATTGGATCAATATTGTGCTTGTAATTAATTGATTGCACTAATCACTTATTATTTTGATTTAAGATTATAAGCAAGTTAAGGTCTTGATCCTGCAAACTCACCTATGTGGGTGGATAATCTGTCCCAAGTGAATGAATCTGAAGAACTAGGGCCTTTGTAAACAAATCTTCTAATAAGAGCATCCTTCCATAAGATGGTACTTTAATGTAAATTTGGTATCGCTTGTTGCATCTATGCTGTTTTTGGCAGACTTACGTGGAATGTTACTGTAGCATTCATGATTATCAAGTGTGTATATGACAAATTTCTATATACTTGCAAAAAATGCCAGAAGTTCATGCCGAAGTAGAGTAAAATAGTAATGCCTATTTCGAAATGTAATAATGCTATTATTGTGATGTTATAATTAGTCATTCATATACAAAGCTTCAAAGACGAATACTGTACACTTGTACACTATGCTGTCTCATTATCAGAGAAAAAGGATCAAACAATGAAATTAATGGCAGGCAGCTTTACAATGATCAAAAAGCTATTTCTACATGCAGCCTGTAGTCAGTTCATAGAACTCATGCCACAAGAGATCAGTCATACTACAGAGTAATTTTTTGAAAGAGGCTGGATAATTTTATGATCAATAATATTTGTAGTTAGGGAACACTGAAGTCAATATAGGATAACATTATATGTTTTGTTAAAAAAAAAAAAAAAAAAAGAAGTCAAAAAGCCAAGGGGTATATAACAGCTAAGATTCAAAACTCTATTGAAGATTGTAAGCACCAGCTTCTATAAGCCAGTCCTTAACGTTGGATTTAAACATTCTCCTATAACGCAGAAAGTGAAACTGCCAAGAAACAAAAGTGAAACTGTTTTCATTGTCCACTGTACTCAGTAAGTGAAATGCAAATGATTTGCAATAATGTTAAAAAGCATGTGCAGATATTTTAAGTTTCCTGCTAGTGTATTAATCTACAATAATACTGATAAAAAAGGTAACATTTTATTTTAAAATATGTAATTTCAACCTGCCCACATCCCTTTATGCATGGCAAAATAAGTCCAATCAAATCTCATGTTTAGGGTGTAAATTAATTACTGCAGGAGTCAAATTTCTTTCACCTTACAGCAAATAATTATAATTCTTTATTCTTTCATAGCATCTTCCATCCAGGGACGTCAAATAACTTCACAAAGCTGTACAGCATCCCTGTGAGGAAAGGAAATATTGTCCCCATTTTACAGGTGGTGATGAAACTGGTTCAAACAAGTTTTTGCTTTGTTTGTGGTTATAGCAAGTCAGTAGAAGAGTTGAAAACAAAACCCAGATCTGATTCCTGTCCTGTAACAACTAGAGGACCCCTCTCTGACAGTAGAGGCTTTTTAACATAGGTAATGATAGAAGAAAACAGATTGTGAAAGGAGGAAACATACTCCCCACCCCAATTGCCTAGTGACGTCCGTGGGATTTTTCTGTTCTGAATGTCAAACGTAGAGTTCTCAGTTTCCAGCAGTAAAAACCTCTGTGATCATTAAGGAAAAAATCAGATACTCATTTTAAAAATAAATCAGTGAGACAAGCAGTATCTGTGTAATTGACATTTTAGCCAACACCATTTTCAGTCTTCAGTTTGGAAAAACAAAAAACACGAATCGCAGCTGGTAACCTATATATATAAACTCTTTGTCTGGGCCTGCTCAATCTGGTTCCTAAAGAACAAGTTTTATTTATTTATTTTTTTAAAGCCCCGAAATTGCAGATCCCCCGTTAAGCCAGCAGTGCACGGGAGCTCCCCTTGTCTGCGATTTAGACATGTATGGTTGACTTTTAACTCCTTCGCCCTCTCTCTGTCTCTCCGCCGTCCCCCAAGGAGTCCCTGACCGTCAAAGGAAATGCTCCAAACACACCTATAAAAGCCCCTATCCGCCTTCCCAGCAAGGGAGAAGCTTAAAATCGGATCACACGGGAGATCTCTCCCATCTCTCGACAAGCCACAGAGGCACCCCCCCCACCCCCACCTTTTCCTCCAGTCCCAGCCAGAGTGTCTCTCTCTCTCTCTCTCTGCCATTATGTTCAACCATCTTTTAACCAGGCCTCTCTGCAGGCTGCAGTGTCCGTGAGAGAGCCCTGAGCCCTGTCTGCCCGAGGCCCCCCGTGCAGGAGCTGCCCCCCACGGGTGCGGGTCGCTGACCCCGCAGGGCAGCAGCAGGTCTGTTTGCATGGGGGTGCGGCATGTGCATGCAGCGGGTTCGCTTTCTCCCCCGCGGCCTGGCTGCTGCTGCTGCTGCTGCTGCTCCCACGCGCGCTAGGCCCCGCTGGGCTGTGGCAGAGCGGCCTGGAGTGCGGCAGCCGCGGCTCGCCCGCCGGCCGCCGCCGCCGCCGCCGCCCAGGGGGCTCCGAGGCCGCCGGGGGGGGGGGGAAGGGGGAAGGGTGTCCCCGCCGGCGGGACCCCTCCGACATGGGGAGACAGCCGGCGCCAGCGCGCAGGGCCGAGGTCACCCGAGCGCTACAGCTGCCAGGGCTTGAAGGCTGCAAAGTCCAGCACGGCAGGGGGGCGGCTAGCGGCTCCCAGCCGCGGGAGGGGTTAGGTGTAGGCACCTCGGCCTCCCAGGGGAGCGCCCTCGCCTCCAGGCAAGGCCCCTGCGGCCCCCAGCACCCTCTGGGGTGGGGTCCCCCCACCCAGGCCTCAGCTACCCTCTGAACAGGAAGGGGCTTTAGTTTGGGGCTGGAGACCATGTAGGGATTCTAGTTTGGAAACGGCCCCCCACCAGTGCCGAGGGGGATGGGGACCAGGAGTGCAAAGGAGACTGTGGTTGGGAGCCCCCCAATGCAGGGAGGGGATGGGGACCAGGAGGGTGAAGGAGACTGTAGTTGGGAGCCCCCCAGTGCAGGGAGGGCATGGGGACCAGGAGGGTGAAGGAGACTGTAGTTGGGAGCCCCCCAGTGCAGGGAGGGCATGGGGACCAGGAGGGTGAAGGAGACTGTAGTTGGGAGCCCCCCAGTGCAGGGAGGGGATGGGGACCAGGAGTGCGGAGGAGACTGTGGTTGGGAGCCCCCCAGTGCAGGGACCAGGAGTGCGGAGGAGGCTGTGGTTGGGAGCCCCCCAGTGCAGGGACCAGGAGTGCGGAGGAGGCTGTGGTTGGGAGCCCCCCAGTGCAGGGACCAGGAGTGCGGAGGAGGCTGTGGTTGGGAGCCCCCCAGTGCAGGGACCAGGAGTGCGGAGGAGGCTGTGGTTGGGAGCCCCCCAGTGCAGGGACCAGGAGTGCGGAGGAGGCTGTGGTTGGGAGCCCCCCAGTGCAGGGAGGGGATGGGGACCAGGAGTGCGGAGGAGACTGTGGTTGGGAGCCCCCCAGTGCAGGGAGGGGATGGGGACCAGGAGTGCGGAGGAGACTGTGGTTGGGAGCCCCCCAGTGCAGGGACGAGGAGACTGTGGTTGGGAGACCCCCAGTGCAGGGAGGGGATGGGGATCAGGAGTGCGAAGGAGACTGTAGTTGGGAGCCCCCCAATGCAGGGAGGGGATGGGGACCAGGAGTGCGGAGGAGACTGTTTGGGTGCCTGCATTGCAGGGAGAAGATGAGGGTCACGGACACAGAAGAAACCATGAGTAGAAGCCCCCCAGTGAAGGGTGGGGATGGGGGTGAAGGGTGTGGAGGAGACCATGGTTAGGAGCCCCCCACTGTGGGAAGGGGTGAATGTGAGGGATGTGGAGGAGACTGTGACCATGGTTAGGAGCCCCCCAGTGCAGGCAATGGATGAGGATGACTGGTGTGGAGGAGACTGGGGTTAGGAGCTGCCACAGTGCATTGAGGGGATGGGGCGAGGGGCACAGAGAAGATTGTGGCTAGGAGCTGCCCCAGAGTTGGGAGGAGATAAGCGTGAGGCATGTGGAGAAGACTGTGGCTATGAACCACTTCTGTGTGGGGAGAAGGTCGCATGAGGATCAGAGACAGAAAAGACTTTTGTCAGGAGCTGCTTCTTTAAGAGGAAGTGTTGGAGGGAAGAAACCGCCATTAGTTATACCACTGGAGGGATTGGTTGGGGTGGTGCAGAGAAAATCATGTTGAGGAGCCACCTCACTGAGGGCATGGGAAAGGGCACAGAAAAGATCAATGGCGGACAAGGCAGCAATGGGGTATAGATGATCTTGATTTGGAGCCACCCTCAAGTGTGTGTTGAGGAAGCAAGGCCCTGGATTGGAGGATGGTGGAGGAAGAGGGGAACTTTGTTAGGAACTATCCCGGTGCTGAGAGGTGTGGGTGCAGAAAAGACCTTGATGAGGAGCCATTCTAGACCTTTGGGGGGTTGAGAAGACCTTGACCAGGACCGAGTCACATTTGAGGATGGGGGTTGTGGGAGATGAGAAGACTTTGGTTAGCAGCACCCTCTTCCTGCCCCCTGTGCTTTGTGAAGGTGTGGGAGATGATCAGACCTTGGTTAACAACTCTTTTCCACCAGAGCCCTAAAGAGGATTGAGAGGCAAAAGAAGCCACCACAGTGCTGTTGGGAGAGGGGAGAAGTGATTTCTTGTGGAAGTGGATTGTGGGGTGGGGAGAAAAATCATGTGTGGAGAGGAGAAAACACTTGTTAGCATTGCCCCAAATACTGTGAAAAGATGGGAGGATGGGAAGGAGAAGACCTTGGTTAGCTGCCACCCCAGAGCTGCCGGCATGAGGGGGCAGGTATGACGTTAATCGGCAGCCACCCTGTACTGTAGGGAGTGGAGGCAGAGAAGACCTTGGTTAGCAGTCACCCCAGTGCTGCGGCCGAGTCTGCCTTGTGCAGCAAGAGAGATCCTATGAGGATTTTTATTGCAGTCTCTTTGTTAGCTACAGACACACACGCTCACAGCTTTCAGCCAGGTTGTGGGAGGTAAGTGGGGGAGGAGAGGAAGGGAATGTTTATGGGGTGGAATTGGGGTGTAAGGATGTTTGTATGCAGTGGGGATATGATTGAAATAGGGGGACATGATTGAAATCACCCCCATATCCAAAGAAGAAAAGAGCCCCTGCAATTTTCAGGGACTTGTTGGCAACTCAGCGAGGGTTGCCATAGCTTTTTATGTAGGGTGACCAGAACCGGCTGAAACTGGTTTGAGGCAGATCAGCTCCTGAACACAATGCAGTCACTGAGCTACTACAGTGGGATAGCTTCCTCCCTTCATGGCAGCCAAAAGCAGAGGAGCTTGCAGAAAGATACCATCCCAAAACAGTATGTGAATGCACACTTTAGACACACTGCACTGGTATGTGGCTAATATAGTCATAAAGGATTCTTTATATAAATTTACATATTTGCAGTAACTGAGATTACTTTAGCTTTTCATTCCTTTTTATGTTTAAAGAATGGGCAAGAGCTGAGATTTATGACCCTTATTCAAATATTTTTGCTTTGCAAGGGTGGGACACTGGTTAAACTAAATAAAAATGGATTGAATGATTTGTAATTGTCGTTATGCTTGTGACTGAAGAATGCTGCTTTGCATGCTGTTTTATTTACAGGGTGTTGTCTTACTGTTTTTTTCGTTATAAGATGTGAAGGGGGGTGCTGTGTCTTTCTTAAAGGCCAAAGGAAACAGTATTGTTGTAGGATTGTGCATAAAAGCATTGCAAAGATGCTGTAAGGCATACTCTTTTTTTTTTTTTTTCTTGTAGGCCTATTGATTGGGGCTGCCTTTAACCCTTTCATATTTGCAGAGGTAATGCATCTCTGACAATAACTGAGCATTGGCTAAAAAATCTTTCAAAGGTCAAGGTTCACAAGGTGAGATATGGTATTTTGAGTGTGGCTATAACAACAGTATGAAGCTACATGTATACAAAAACTAAATCTGATTCCTGATTGCACACCTGACACATTAGTGAAGAAACAATGGTTTCAATGTAGGTGAAGAAATACTATTAACCTCATCCAAGTTTAATGGGATTAAAGCTATTGTTTGTAAAGACTTACTGATACCCAGGCTAAATACAATATCTTCAATTATATATCTCATAGATGAGGATTTTTTCACTATTCAGTCATACAGAATAGGCCTCTGAGTGACAATCATAAATTGTGGACCACATGGCAGTGAACTATTCTGCATTGCAGTACAGCATTATACATTTTGAATTTTCCATCTAATTATTTATAAATTGATTGCATGGCCAAATCTAGGTAGCCTACTTATGATTTCTGAATTAACAACTTTAATGTAATACTGGTATTTTATATATGTTTTATGTATAGGTGTATAATATATATAAAATATACTAAGTTGATTGTGCTTCTTAAACTGTATTACACCGAAAGGATTTTGCAGCCAAGTGGAAGGATATATTTTAGAGCTTTGATAGCGTTCTAGTGGATTATTAGTGACATAAATTATAATATTGAGCAGTTATGAAATTAGAATAGGAAACCGAATGGGCAGTGCATCAGCTGCTAAGGGATGACTGCTTTTAACCAAAGCTTCACAGCAATGGATAATGGACAGGATTTTTTTGTCATCTAAAAAATAAATGTGTACTTAGATTTGAGCTGGCATTTGCATCTTATACTGAAAACTGGAGGCTTCAGAGAGAGGGAGAGGGGGAGAGAGAAGAAAGCAGTAATGATTATAGCAAAGGGAAGAACAAAGGCTGTTAGAGCTTACACACTGGAACACTAAACATGTTGCCTTGGGGATTCTTTTGCTAGAACTGTTACTTCCTAAAACAGGAAATCAGCAACTCTCGAATCTTATCCAGTATGATTTTCACAAACCTAAACAGTCCTGGCTGTAAACTGGTTTTATAAATCTACAGTCAAGAAAAATATGGAGGAAAAATATTGAAATATTCTAGTGTGAAATGAGGTTTTTTTCTTTGTGTTCAGCAGAGTAAAGTAGACAGTCTTAAAAGCCTTGAGAATTTTTGGATTGGGTAAGTTGTATGGTGGCTGTTGATAGGCAGGGTGTCTATATCAAAGAGTGACAAATATAAAGGAACCTTTTTATTTCTGATTGCAGTAGATGACATAAGGTATTTGGAAGTGAATTGTGATACAATGAAAGTGGCATGTTAAATGTTTAGCCAGAAAATATTTTATATAGTTTTATATGTAGGTATAATATATTGTGTTTCTCAAATTTGATAGGGTAATGAATAGCTTGCATGGTGGAGTAAAATGCCTAACAAATCACTGTGCTATGATTTCTTTTAATAGTTTACATAATTTCTGAGTGCAGAGGTTCTATATTTGACTATAGACATCTGTAGCAGAATTATGCTTGCAAACACGAATCCATGTTGCATAATAGTATTTATTGCTGATGATGATGCATGCTCTTTTCCAAGTGTCAGCTAAAATTCATTTCATTTTTTCCCACCAGAATAGTAAACTATTTTAAAACTGTAGGTACTTGAATTGAACAAAACTCAGTGTATCTGTTTTATTTGTTTTTTGGCACTAGTTCTGCATTATCCATTTTTTATTTTTTGCAACGGATGTCTTATTTACATTTTACATTTGCAAGGAAGTTTATACTGTAACATGAGAAACCGGAATAGATGCTGGTTTATATGGTACATCTGGTGGCTTTGTTTTTTCCACATAGGCCAGCCTTTTCAGTTGAAAATGCTGCTTAATGTTAGAAGGTTGGTCCTCTGTATCAGTAATCATGAGCTCATCTTGGATTGAGGATTATCTTGGGTATTTGATCTTGAACAGAGGGATAATGATTTATCAGGTTCCAGGTCTCCTTTGAATGAAACAGCTAGGTTTCTGTTTCTTGGAAGTATGACTGTAAGGTAGAACATACATATATACTGATTCCTGAAACGGAATGTGAAAATATTGACCCTTATGTTTTCAGGGCCTGTTCTCTTTGCTGGTGTTGCGCAGACAGGCCTTGCCTGATTTGGAGTGCTCTCACTGAGATTCCCTGTAGCTGCTTCATGTTGCTTTTGAGCAAGAATTGCCATCCACTTTGCAGAAGACTGTATTAGTCTGAGTGGAGGAAATAAATGGAAGAAAGAGTAATTAGAATATTATGCGTTTTTTTCATTAGATTCAGGATATCCAGAGCTGTTAAGTTACCATTATAAATTCTTATGTTCAGGTGTCTGTAACTTAATGTTCCAGCCCATTTTACATACAAAAGATATCAGAGTAGGAGAAAGCTATTTTTGTAATAATCTTTCAAAACAGCATGCAAAAAAGAGAAGTTTTTGGGATTTAGATGGTTTTGGGGCTTGTCTTCAGTTTAAGGAGAAACTATGGCGGCTGATAGACCCAAAACTTGATGTACCGTATTTAATCAAATTTGTTAGCAAAATGTAGGCAATTTTATATCTGTCATCTTCCTCCACTGTTTTACTGTGGAGGTGGTCTGCTCAGCTTCAGAGGGTGAACGGGAAAGCAGTGCTTTGTCATGGCCTAAACTAGAGCACCACTGCCCAAACTGTAGGGCAGGGGGTGCAGAGGACCGTTCGTGGGAGGGCATGGCGGGTCAAGGCTAGCCCTCATTGGGGGGCAGGGAGGGAGTGCAACCCAGCCCTGCCCCACCTCTGCTTCCTCTGCTCCCAGCCCTGTGCCTGCCCCCAGCCTCAGCCCCCTGCAGCAGCTCCAGCCCTGTCCCCAGCCTTGGCCCTCAGCCAGGCTCCATTCCCAGCCCCAGCCCTGCCCCCAGCTGCAGCCCCATTCTCAGCCCCCTTACTCCTGTTCATGTCCTCCCCCTCCCCCTGGGATCCATGGCCCTGCTCCCAGCCCCATCTCCTGGGGATGGTGGTGCAGACAGGGGTACCTCCCCCCAAAATTAGACCACTGGCCTAGAGAATAGATCACTGGACGAGGAGTTAGGAGACCTGAGTTCTGTTCCTGGCTTTGCTGCAGACCTGCTGCGTCACTTTGAGCAAGTCACTTCCTGTCTCAGTTCCACTATCTGTAAAATGGGGATAATGATACTGACTTTCTTTGTAAAGTGCTTTGAGATCTACTGGTAAATGCTGTTTATTATTATCATGTTAGTGAAAAATCTGCTCTCTTGCTGCCAACCAAAGATTGGCAATAACAAAGTTTGAAAAAACGCATTTGGTTCTTTTTGACTAGAAGAATGGGACATGGGCACACAAAGCATATACAGAAGAGAAGAACCAAAAGGAGGGATAGGTATTTAGAAATGTGGCACCCTTCCTAGTATACTCAGAGGAGGAGGGCTCACCAGCTGGGAAGCCAGTTGGCTAGGTTCTTTGAATATTAACCTGATCCTGAGTAAGTAATGTACAATGTACTGTCACTGTTCTGTTGTAACTTTGCCTTAATAAACAGTACAAAAGACAATCCCAACAACAAAAACACAACCAAGAAGTAGGCCATTAGGAATAAGATCTCCAGATAAAATTCCAGAGAATTCCCCTTTTTCTCCTTTCACTTTCTTCCCCCTCTGTCTCCACCAAGAAGTTAATTCTACATTAACAGCCAACTTTGTAGACAATTGATGATTGGAGGTGGAAGAAGATTTTCAAGCTTCCAAAGAGTCATAAACCACCAGTGAGATTTTTTTAAAGTAGAAAATATCAGTGTGTGATTTGATTTTTTTTTTTTTAAAATATGGAGGCTTTGTTAGCATAATTATAACAATTGTGAAAACAAAAACTAATCTTTCAACAAATCAGACATTAAAAAATTCCAATATATAGTACCCATCATTTAAAAACAAAACAGCAATTGCCAACAGTTAGCTATTATAAGCACAGGAAATTGTTGGCAAATGGCAAACTACTGAAGTTCTCTTAGAGATCAAAACAAAACATCATTTTGTGATAGTGGACCATTGTTGGCTTGCCAGTGCTTGGTAGTCCATAGCTGTAAAACTCAGCTAAGGTGTATATGCAAATAGTAGTCTTGCCGTACCTTATAGTAAAGATTTCACAGCCGAATTCTGTACAAAACTTTTGTATTTTTAAGGCCCCAAACTTGAACCCATGAGCAAAGACTGATTGAAAGAGCTTTGTCTCTAGGAACTACAGAAAACTAGGGGAACATAATGCTGATTTCCAGCAGTCTGCTCAGCCTGTCTGGAGCTGCTGTTGCACCCTATGTGAAGAAATGAATGCAGACCAATGCCTTCTGAGGCATCCAAATTAGTTGTGTGTCCCGGTGGACGCTATTATGCATAGACCTACATCCTTGGCTGTTCTCTCTGTTAAATTATAGAAATATGCTATGGATATATTCTGTCTGGCATGGATACCTGTATGTATCTGTGGTCTCCATAGCTTCACTGTCCCAACTATAGACTTCCGATGCTTTCATTCCTAAAATGTTTTCTTAAAATGGCACATTACTTGAGCTCAAGTCTTCATTATTTTTACAAAATATATCACAGTACACTATGAAGTATTATAAATAAATAAAACCAAACTACAATTGTCAAAATCAACAAAGTACATTTTGTGATGCATTGTCTTTGTTAGTTGTTGGCTTACCATACTTGCTAATTCACAAAATGTCAGTAATTGACAATCAGTCTCCCAGGTATTAGTGTGGATTAGCAAGGTTCTGCTGTACTTCAGAAATAGGATAATACAGATATGCGTTAAAAAGAGAGAATATTAAATTTTTGTTAAAGCCATTTTTATCCCATCATATATATTTGATAGTTTGCTTTTAGTGTTGCCTTTAGTTTACAATGCCACATAATAATAATCTGGGAGTATAATGTAGTCAAATCTCATTCCATGGGCAGATTAGTGACAGAAAGGTAAGAGAGATGTCATGTGATTTGTAAACTCTACAGAAGCATAATTTCAGTGGTGTCACCCTCCGCAGCATGGCAGGAGGGATTTGCTGCCTCCCCTGGCTCTCAGCTCCATGTCTCTGGTTGGTGGAAGTTTTGATAATACAATGTCGTGAGAAGCGGGTCGAGTTTGATGTTATTCGAAAGCCATTTCTCCAGTGCAGTGGTTTTCAAGTGGGGGTCTGGGGCTCCCTGGGGGGTCACGAGCAGGTTTCAGGGGCATGGGCAGCATGTGACTCCTCTATTTGGGGAAACTGTGGCCAGCCACTCACGCGCCTCTTTGCCCCCTCACTCAGAGCCCTCCCCCAGCCTGGCCACTCACATGCCTGTGTGTGCCTCTTTGCCCCGTCTCCCCACCTGCCGGCCAGCCAGCTAGCTGGCCACTCATGTGCGTGCGCCTCTTCTCCCCCGGTGCCCTCCAGTCAGCTGTCCGCTCACGCACTTCTTCGCCCCTGCTGCCCAGCTGAGCCAGCCAGCCTCTTCACCCCCTCCCGCAAGGCTCCCATGCAGATGGAGCTGAGATGGGAAGAGGACAAGTGGGACTGGGGCCTTGGGGGGAAGCCCATGAGGGACTGCAGGCAGGGCGCCCACCCTTTTGGTAGCGGTGTGCTCCAAAGGTGGTGGGCAGGCTGTTTGGGGAGGCTTAGCCTCACTTGGCCTTTTATATCTGCTGCCTATGTTCAGGGGTCCACCAAGCAAGACTTACGTTAGACTTGCTAGGGCCCAGGGCAGACAGCCGAAGCCTTACTGAATGGGACTGCAGCCTGGGGCACCGAGCTCCACCAACAGGGATTGAAGCCAAAGCCTGAGCAATGTAGCATCACAGTGCCCCCTGTGGTGTGGGGCTCTGGGCAGTTCCCCTGCTTGCTACCCTCTAAAGCCGGCCTTGTCTTTTATATGCAGAAAAAAAGTTGATGGAGAGTGGTGAAACACTGGAATGCATTACCTAGGGAGGTGGTGGAATCTCCTTCCTTAGAAGTTTTTAAGGTCAGGCTTGACAAAGCCCTGGCTGGGATGATTTAGTTGGGGATTGGTCCTGCTTTGAGCAGGAGGTTGGACTAGATGACCTCCTGAGGTCCCTTCCAACCCTGATATTCTGTGATTCTATGTGGCACAGGTGGGCCGTGAAGTTTTTATAACATGTTGGGGAGGGTCTCTGAAAGGAAGAGGTTGAGAACCCCTGCTCCAGGGAACACAGTGGTACCAAACATGACAAACCAAGAACAATGATGTATCTATATATTTGAGAAAATGTTATGTTATACTTTAACACAGGGATGCATTGCTTACATAAAAAAGACACTTTTCTTTGGGGATCCTAGGGAAGTTAGCCTTGACATGTAGGACTGAACACATTTATTCATTAAAGTCAACTTTGGTGTTGTCTCCATATAGGGCAGCACTGCTAGACATGTTGTCACACTGATACTCGTCCGAGCCCCACTTGTATATCTCTGTACAAGGTAGGCTGCTGACCAAACGTTAGCAGGCGTGGTGAGCACCTGGTATTTGCGCACACATGCTTGATTAGCTTAAGGATTGATTCGGAAGCACGTGATATTTTGCACATAACTGGTGTGATCAGTCCATCCTCCAAGACACATCTATGTCCAGTAGGGCAGGGTAGTTTTGGATGCGCTTGATTATCCTGGAGCTATTCCATTATTTGATGATTTGCTTCCCCTTGTTGATGGCAATTTTTCTCTTTTTGTCTGCTTCTTGGAAAACATCCACCAATGTAGCTCCGCAAGTGTCATAATATTAGTCTTCAAATGGTAAACTCAGCAGATGAACATCTCCGTAGCATTTATGACCCCATCAATGACTGTCGTAGCCATTCCGAGGATGTTCAGAGTGAAGAGAGAATCTCTGGAGGCTGAATCAAATGCTTTCCAGTAAGATAATTCAGTCTTTCTGATAGCACTTCTAGTCGTAGATTACGCACCTATGGAACCCAGTTGTCGTGGAAACCTCTCTTTCACTCAAGCACTCGTACATGATGTTCTGTGATAAAATGAGAGCCTTGGCTCCATTTGCTTACTGTCGTACTTGGTGGTGCTAGAGTCACTGCAACTACTGATGCACCACCTAAAGAAGAACTACAAGTCATGCAATATTATTTTTTTGAGGTTTGGCATCAGCTGTGGATCCCTAAAACTCATACGTACTGCAGGACAAAATGCTTTTCCGTAAAAATTTAGCAGCTGCAAACAGAGTCTGCATATAACTGTTGACATCAGCACTTTCTTCCGTTTTTCATAGCATCATGTCTTTTGCGGCTTTTAAGGATAGGCGCTGTGATTCATTTCTGTGGATAAGGTTGCTAAAAGCTATATCCATATCCCATAGTTCATCTTCAATAAGTGCTTTAAGAGCCTTTCTGCTAAGCATCTGTTCCTCTTCAATCCAGCTCAAACCACATATTTCTCTGTAGTAGCCTCTGCATCAGCTATTGCCACCACTTTTCCATCCATTAGAGACTCTGTGAGGCAATTTATGAACTCCAGCTGAGTTGCACAGTTTGCAGTAGTAAAATCAGCAATTGTTTCTATTGAATTTTATCTTTTCACACATCACATTACATACATTCTTGATATTGTACTCAATGTGATACGCACTGTCCTAGGCGTGGACACCTTTTGGGTCAGTGCACTCACTTTACTTTCCATGCAACATTCTCCCTAAGAGTGATTGATTCATTCAGTTTCTCACCAGTGTCACATGTTGAAACCGTGTTTAATGGATGTCTTTGGGCTTTTGGCTTACTGCAAAAGAAACAGGTGTTCTTCTCAAAACACGTGCCCTGGGACGTAGTATAAGATGAGTCTCGCCCATAGCAGGCACTTTCTATGGCATCTTCAACTTTTTCCTGAAGCTCGATATACTGCCTCTCCAACCATACCAAATTCAATTTGTGTGCGCTGCTTGTAGCATGTAAGGTGCCACCAAACGATGTGTTTAACCTGGTCTGCTGCAATGGTATTCTCCAAAGATTCAGCTACTAGTCAATATTCTCCAGCTCCCCATTGACTCTTAAAAAATAGTCAAGGCCAAAGTAAAAACAAGAATTTTGTAATCAATTACTTTGGGATTGTAATTAATTATGTCAGATATGTTATGTAACTATGTGCATGCTATTTGTGGATGGATTCCCATAATTTATGGCTGGCTGCTGATGTCTTAACCAGTGCCCCATTACAACTCGTTTGGCATAATAAACAAAGCTGATAATCAGTACCACTGAACCATTTCTGTTTTGCCCATGATGGCTGTGACCTGGTGTGCCTGGGGCTGCCTTCACTGAAAATGTCAAGGTCAGGGCAGGCTGCAATAAGTAGAGCAGATTCTCTTAAAACTTGTGATTAATATTGCAGTTAAACTCACCAACTAGTCACAAACTGTACTCCTGATCCCCGACACGGGTTATCAAGAAGCTGAAAAAAATCACACAGCCCCCTTTATTGCATTCCAGTTCTCTGGCTCCCAGTCAGCACAAAGGTCCAGTACATTGAGAAGTTATTTAAAAACTTTGCTTACTATACAAAATGTTTGTCTGACCGCAAAAGGTCAGCCGCGTTACCAGGCCAATATTAGTTCGGATCTTACCCAAAATACTACGCTGCCAGCCAATCCTTTAGTGTTTAGAACTAAAGAAGAAAAGAAAGAACAAAAAGAGAGTTAAGTAGTAAATCAATCAAAATACATACATAAGACTTAAAAGTCCATATATTAGGTTCTTAGCAGTATTGGTGAGTTTGCAGGCTTGAAAGTCCCTCTGAAATACATCCACAGCGTGGATGTCCTCTGTCCAGAGCTTCAGTTTGTAGAAAAGTTACTCCAGAGGTAAGAAGCAGGAATGAAGACAAAATGGAGACGATCGAGGTGCCTTTTATAGTCCTTTGCCATGCAGCTTATATGTCTTTTGTCCCAAACACAAGCTGCCCAGCAAATGACATGGAAAAGCCTTAAACTTCTCTGTCCACAGGCATACCATATGAGCCTTGCTGACTCATAAGGTGTATTCCCTGGTTTCTTTCAATGGGTTCACTGTAGAATTGATGACCCTTACTGGGCCATCGAACAGGGTAGGTAGGCAATGCTGATGGCAATCTGTCTGGGGGTGTCGCCCAGATGTACAGCACAAGTTTGAAATACATATATATCCTACATATCTATAAATCACGATACAAAGGTGATACAAACATATAAACAAAATTATCATACTTGGCAAATCATAACATTTTCACAGATACCTTACATAGCATATCTGGTCAGATTCCTTGCAATTTTATAATCCTGATATTAACAATAACATAAAATGTCTCCCAGATTCCATACAACATCACAATGACAGATCAATTTGAAGCTCTCCTTCAATTATAGTAATCTGTAACATTAAAAAAACACAAGTATCATATTCTGAGTATTCACTGATAACACACCACTGTTAGTTGAGAGCCATAGTGTAACTTTTTGTGAGGGTTGCATGTTTGACATGCCTTTGTTATAGTATAATTTTTAAAAGTTGATTTAAAAAAAAACATTTTCTTGAATATATATCAGCGGTTTTCAAACTGGGTCGGGACTCCCTTTGAATAGGGTCACCAGGGCTGGCTTAGACTTGCTGGGGCCTGGGGCTGAAGCCAGAGACCCACTGCCCAGGGCTGAAGCCAAAGCCCGAGGGCCTCAGTCCTGGGTGGCTGGGCTCATGTTGCAGGCCCCCCGGCCTGGGGCTGAAGCCCTTGAGCTTCAACTTTGGCTCCCCTGCCTGGGAGTTTGGGTTTTGACTCCCCCACCTGGGGTTTGGGCGGGCTCAGGCTTCGTTCACATCTCCTGGGGTCATGAAGTAATTTTTGTTGTCAAAAGGGGGGTTGCAGTGCAGTGAAGTTTAAGAACCCCTGATATATACGTACGTAATTATTCTAGGTTTGTCATGTTTGGTACCATTGTGTTTGTGGGAGAAAGGACTTTGAAATGATACCCAACTTCCTACCCATTTCCAACGACATTTTATTATCAACATTTTCACCAACCAGAGGACTTGAAGCTATGAGGGGGAGGGCACAAAGTCCCCCCTGCCATACCTTAGAGGGTGACGCAACTGAAATTGAAACCTGTGATACTGTAGGTTTTTATGAATCCAATGATGTCTTCTTTACCTTTCTATCATTAACTTGCCCACATGCTCCAAGATTATAATACGTTATATTGTTAATGGGTGGTAAAGTTTGAAATTTCATTTTTTTTCTTCTATTATCATCCTAATTTGCTTTCAGTATCCTGAATCATGAAACTAGCATAAAAAACATTTAACTAACGCAAAAGTGTACCACCATTGTCACAGCAATGTGGTTTTTAAATAGCATTACAGAAATTCATTTATACTCTTCTCGTACCTCCCTCTCCAGGATTTCTCTGAATGAAATTTCTGAACATACAGCCATGTAGTTTTTCCTTAAGTAGATTTTTAAAAAAGGTGGCTGAAATTTGTACTCGTTTTGAGAAAAAATATAGAATTAGCTTGGTCTAGCTTAGCATGGTAGGAGGTGCCCAAGCTTCCCTATTACTGCACTTCAGCCATAACTCTTATAGCCAGTCTTAGCCTTGCTTCAGCAGAGCTTTCCAGGTGTACACTGCTTTTGTGATAGAAACAAACAAGGCTATGGAATATCCCCAAAGATATGTTTGTTTGGGACCTGAGCTCATATTGGCTTCTTGTCTAAAGAGGGGAAAAGCTGCTGGAATACACCTAGTTGTGCTGTCTACTCCCAGATACAAGTTTTTGTGTATAGTGTAGTCGTGTCTGCAATATGTTGGCCCAGGAAGAATGAGTGGGAGAGGGGTACAAGAATAGTTATGAATGTCCTTTTTTTTTTTTTTAATAAGTTTGGACAGGAGGATGGGGAAACAGTGAAGGGATTCACAGAGGAGAATGAGAAGATGATGACCTTTGACTGCAACCTTTTGGATGGACTGGTTGGGGGTGACAGGGTGAGAGACAGTAAGGCCACAGAGGAGGCAGCTGCATCACTGTGTAAAGAAATTACTAAGGCATGGATGGGGTTTGTAGCAGCAAGAATGAAGTAACATTAATACTGCCATTCATAGTTGTGAATTCATGTGAGATGATTGTATGGGTAACATTTAAGGAATAATGTCTTTATACTGAAAGTATGTTTTATGGACTCGGAGTAGAAATTAGTCACCAGGAGATGTGTCTTGATGGTGGCCCATACTGGCAAGGGAGAGGTGTCGCCCCCTTCTATCTGGCCAGTGATCCAGTGCCAGATTCAATTGTTTAGCCTTACAAAATACTAAGATTTTGAATAGGGAACCATCAGAGGAAACGACAAACAATCAAAATCACTTAAAGGTATAAGAGAAAACTTACAAGAAGACAGAGGTTCACCCTGTTTGTGAATAGAAACAAAAGGCTGTTTTCAGTATAACAGGAGAAACACATTGTATCCATTCACTGAGGAAACCCCTTGCGAGTGAGGGTTCTTTAATAAACATTTGGATCCTGATTCTTGAGAAACCAGACAGCTCTGCAACAGATTGAACTTTGAGGGGGGAAATATTCTTTATCAGATATCAATAGTTTCCTTTCCTAAGCCTAGCCCCTAGTTCCCATATTATGATTTTGTTTTGTATTGTAACAATTTGTTTCCACCATTCTTCTCTTGTTTCTCATTAAATCTTTACTTTTTCTTAGATAAACCTACTTTTGTTTCATCATAAATGTTCACAAGTGCTGTATGGTTTTCAAAAGCAGTGGTTTAAAGTAAACTTGGTAAACACTGCCCCTTTGGGTGCACAGAATCTGGAATGTATATGCATAGCCAGTGTCAAGGGCTGAATATCACAGGGGAATGACTGAAAGGGACTCAGGGATTTGGGTGTACCTATTCTTAATCTGCAAGGCGAAATTAGGGCTGGCATAGCCTAGAGGAGATGGTTTAAGAGGTTGAAAGGCAGATGGTGTCAGGGAGCTGACATCAAGCTATTCCAAGAAAGACTCCCTCCAGCTAGAGAAAGGGCATAACAAGGCAGTAGGTAACAAGGTGACACACACTCCTGAGTGCCCCAAGAACCATCATACCTCTTTCCCCATGAATCTAACCGCAGGATGGATAAAAATCAATGTTTTTTATTTTTTTTATTTAAATCGGATTTTTTTGATAAAATACTTTGAGGAAAAAACGTATCTAAAGATAGTTTAATTAAGATACATTATAGCTCAAAGATATCTCATCATGGAATGAAAAGGAGTACTTGTGGCACCTTAGAGACTAACAAATTTATTTGAGCATAAGCTTTCGTGAACTACAGCTCACTTCATTGGATGCATCCGATGAAGTGAGCTGTAGCTCATGAAAGCTTATGCTCAAATAAATTTGTTAGTCTCTAAGGTGCCACAAGTACTCCTTTTCTTTTTGTGAATACAGACTAACACAGCTGCTACTCTGAAACCTGTCATCATGGAATAGGGATTACAAATTCTAATTCTATAATATGAGACAATATATTCATGTAATGTTTAAGAAAAGTTTTGTAAATGAATTCTAATAGTTCATGGTTTAGCAACCCAATCTTATGGGGTTCCACAGGTTTCTGTATAGATTATTTAGGTTAATCTTTCTATCTATCCAATGGAACTTAGTGCTCAGTCTAGAAGATACCATCAGAGATGCTTAGTTTTGTAGTTCTCAAACTGTGGATCTGTGTCTCCAGAGGTAACATGCTTGTTAACAGCAAAAATGTTTTTAAATAAATTATATAGAGAGAGCTGAGAAATAACATACCTCAACTCTATTGTCCCTCTGCAAATCTGTGTAGATAGAGTCAATCCCTTACCTCTCTCTAAAAGTGCAAAGTTTCAGAAAGTTCAATGAATAGAAGATTGTTGGGGGTGGAATAAATTTGGACAAGGAGAAGAAGTCTGGAGGTAAATGTGAGAAGCGAGGGACATATGCTTGTTTTGTTAAAATATTATATGTTTACTGTTGAAGAAAAAAATCCAGAATATTTAACGTTGTTGTTTTAGTTAAATAAAACAATTTAAATGTCTGTCTGGTGATGTTCTCCTCCTAATACAGCATGGCAAGAAAATCCTTCAAATATTAATGATTAACCTGTTGAATTGGAGATATTTATGAAGTCATTGGGAGGTGAACTATCTGCTTCAATTACCTTTCGTAAATGAAATAAACCAAACAATCATTCATTTTCTGATATTGCTGTAAAACTAATCTGAAAAGTTTTCAAAATAAATCACTGTTTAAAAAGTTATAGTGTGCACCTTCTAAAAATTAAACCTACATCTATCTCTGAGTTGTGAAGAATATGTATTAAGGTTATAACAAACAACAAGAATGCACTTTTATATAGAAAACCAAGATTAAATCGAGTCTTCCTGACTAGTGATTTAAATCATGATTTAAATCAAATCCTCCCTGTTACACAGTCTCTCAATCCTTCTTCTGGCTCCCTCTTTTCTGCTCCATGAAATATATCTTGTCTTCACCTTCCATGCCCTGCATAGCTCTGCCAATACCTATATTGTAATCCCATCTCCTTATTCAAATATCTCTTCAATCTGCACATCTTTTGCAATTCCCACAAGAAGTGAGTCTACAATTATTATGGTAGAGAAAGGGGCTTGAGACATTCAAAATATGCATATGCCTACACCAATTTTTTTTTTCAGATTTGTAACTCTTATCTTTAGCCCCTTCCTCACCCGTTTCTCTCCTTAACAGTTGTTGTCCAAATTCATATTATGTCTAGAACTAGGCTGCTAATTATTTAGGGCAGAAACCATGTTTTTCTATTTGATCTGTAAAGCAACTCAGCACCAGTTTGAGTATTGTAAAAATAATAAATAGTAGTAGTGTGCAGAGAGTTTCAGTGGCTAGCTTGAAGCGTTGTCAAATTGGGAAATTTCCCAGCATAGCTATGCCAAATTAGTTATTTCAGGGTAAGTATACAAGTATAAGTACCCATGTGGACATTCTACTCTGGAATAAATTCACTTTTATCAAGTGTCCCCACAAAGAGCTAGAACAATGTACCTACAACAGAATAACTATTCCCATGTAACTGTGTCGGGAAATTTCCCCACATAGACGTGCCCTATCTCCCAGTTAGATCATCAATAATGCATATCACTTCTTAACACCAGCCTAAACAAAAGCAAATATGTTACCAGTGACAGCTGATCAATAGTTCTGATGATTTGCTGTGAAAGCCAAGTACGTTAAGGCAAACAAAAGCAGTACACTAGTTTTCATGAGCTATCAGCTAGCATAATTTTTCCAGGAAATAGGAGTAACCACAACTCAAACTGTGATTCAGCGTGGTTTGGAATACTCAGAAGGCAAGTAGGATATGGTAGAGGTGACTTTAACCTCAATCAGTAATGCCCCTCATCCCCGCATAACATGCATGCCCCTTCTGGCTTCACAATTTGACACCATGGGACAGCCAGAAGAAATACTGCTTCAGATATGCAACTATTACAATAAGCAGGATTTTTGCTCTCTATCCTAATAAAAGTTATTTACCCTACCCATAGTACCAATAAAGTGATGAAGTCTGTTTCCTTAATATCTTTGCTGAAGTGCTAGTACGTCTCAGCTTCAAACAAATTTGCACCAAGCAACAGTACCTAATATAATTCAACATAATAAACAATTATTAAACTTAAAAAACAAAAAATCAAGTTTGTCTGTATGCATAAATTGCAATGAGTAGAAGAAACTTTAAAACCAATTTGCACATGTTTTTCAAAAACTTCTGTTTTTGTTTAGAAAACAGAAATCTCAGCAAGGATACTACTGGCAAAATCTTCCCAATATTAAAACTTTTAAATTAATGCTCACTGCAAAGAAAATCATGAATTACATTTATGAACTATAACTACCTAATAGTTGATTATTGCCTAAAACAGTTTAAAAATGTATCATGCTACTCAAAAAAATGTGTTAAGGATATTCAGCTATATTTCCTGAATCACTAAAAATCAAAAAATCACCAGTTGTTTATAAATGTATTCTCTATGCCATTATCTAAATCATTGATGAAGATATTGGACAGAACTGGATCCAGAACTGATCCCTGCGGGACTCCACTTGATATGCCCTTCCGGTTTGACTGTGAACCACTGATAACTATGCTCTGGGAATGGTTTTGTAACCAGTTATGCACCCACCTTATAGTAGCTCCATCTAGGTTGTATTTCCCTAGTTTGTTAATGAGAAGGTCATGTGAGACAGTATCAAAAGCCCTATTAAAGTCAAGATATACCACATCTACTGCTTTTCCCCAGTCACAAAACTTGTTACCCTGTCAAAGAAAGCTGTTAGGTTGGCTTGGCACAATATGTTCTTGATAAATCCGTGCTGTTACTTATCACCTTATTATCTTCTACATAGTCACAAATTGATTGCTTAATTATTTGTTGCATTATCTTTCCAGGTACTGAAGTTAAAATGACTGGTCTGTAATTCCCGGGTTGTCCTTATTCCCCTTTTTGTAGATTGGCACTATATTTGCCCTTTTCCAGTCCTCTGAAATCTCTCCCGTCTTCTGTGACTTTTCAAAGATAATCGCTATTGGCTCAGATATCTCCTCAGTCAGCTCCTTGAGTATTCTAGGATGTATTTAATCAGGCCCTGGTGACTTGAAGATGTCTAACTTGTCTAAGTAATTTTTAACGTGTTCTTTCCATATTTTAGCCTCTGATCCTATCTCATTTTCACTGGCATTCACTATGTTAGACATCCAATCGCTACTAACCTTTTTGGTGAAAACTAAACCAAGGGTCATTTAGCGCTTCTGCCGTTTCCACATTTTCTGTTATTGCCTCCCTCCACCTCCATTGAGTTACAGGGCTACCCTGTCATTGGTCTTCCTCTTGCTTCTAATGTATTTGTAAAATGTTTTCTTGTTCCCCTTTATATCTTTAGCTAGTTTAATTTCGTTCTGTGCCTTGGCCTTTCTAATTTTGCCCCTACATCTTGTGTTGTTTGTTTATATACATCCTTTGTAATTTGACCTAGATTCCACTTTCTGAAATGTGTTTGATCTTGTGGGTTTGTCACGTCTGAGATGAGAGACATTTGCAAAGAATAGGGGACCCTTTGCCAACGGTTTTTATGTCACGGGGGCTAGTTTTAGCAACTGTTTTAGATGGACAGGAGAGAGAGAAGATGATGTGTGTATGAAGGAGACTGGAGAGGAGGAAGTTGCAGTAGTTTAGATGGGAGCAGATCAGGGAATAAAGGTAATTTTAGTTGTTGGGATAGAGAGAAATCTTCAAAATGTGGAGGGGGAAATGCAAACTTTGTACACAGTTTGGATGAGAGGACAGAATGAAGGGTAGGAGATGAAGATCACACAGAGATTTCAAGTCAAAGTGACAGGGAGGATGGTGGTGATAATAAGGAAGGAAAATGGGGTAAGTGAAGAGGGTTTAGGAGAAAATAAGCTTTATTTTTGACCATGTTACACTTAAGTGGTTAGGAAAATATCTTGAACGGAAGTTGCTGAGGCAGCCTAAAATTCGAAGTGGAAACACAACACAAGTCAGGAGTGGAAAAGGTAAATTTGCAAGTCATCTTCATAGAAATGGTAACTGAAATTGGGAGAGCAAATAATGTTGCTCAACTATAAGGTTTAGAGGGAGAAGAAGGGGCCCTGAACCCATGTAGCTCCCACAAAGTGGAGAGGGGCGGAGGCATTGAAAGAGCAGTTAGTGGTAAGAAGAAAACTAAAGAAAGGAGAGTTTTACAAATGCTAGATAAAAGGACAGGATATCAAGGAGGGAAGAAGATGATCAGCTATATCAACAATAGTGGAGGAATGAAGGAGAATAGGGACTGAGCATATAAGGCCCAAGATGTAATCAAGAAGTGATTCTGCTTGTAACTGAGAGGGCAGAACCAGACCTCCTAGCTACAAATATAGAGCTAAACCCATCCACTGAGGAGGCTGCTAGGTTATTCTGTTTCCATACATTCGGCTGACAGATCTCCTACAAAGCATCAGGCTGTTTTATACCGATTGTTTCAGTTTTCCTCTTTACAGATCAAAACAAAACCAAAAATACCTTTTCAGTTTCAACATTAATTTATAGTAGCTTGGCCTCATTCCTGGAATTCTGTTTTTCCCCAATCTCCTGTCTGAGGCACTGCATCAGTACTATTGCTCCAGCTCTAAGTGAAATCGCAGACAAATAAAAAAGCTAGGACTCAACAGTGCTTTTCTTGTTCCTTTCCCCTGCTAGAGTGTTTGAAAGGATAGTTTTGTTTGTTTTGCTCTTAGGACTAGAGTCTCTCCAAGTCAAACCAGTCCAGCCACAGAGTTTAGGGAGGAGTGACGGAGAATCCCTTTAGTAAATCCAAAGTACCTTCATTAACCCCTCAGCATGGAACCCAACACCAGGGAAAGAGCTACCGCTACTAAACCGCCTGAGGGTGTTTCAACATGGCATATGTGAACTTCCTCCATTTCAGATCCACAACAGCTGTGATAAATCAACATTTCAACACAGGTTCTAGGAAGCCAGGGCAGTAGTGGTAAGGACCCCCAGTCATAGATTTCCTGCTGCAGCAACTTTCTTCCCATACCAAGAGTCAGCCTGGTTTTCTGCCTTTCTGTCTCAGCAGCCACGTAGGGGGGGCCCCCAGAGGATCCAAGGAAATGGAGTGTTTCCAGTGGCAAACCACTGAATTCTTGCCTGGGTTCCCACATTCCTTTTCTATAGATAACTCACTGGTATCATTACTATCTTCTTTTGTTGCTACACTCATACCAGTGATTTGCTTCAATGGAACTTGTGTGATGAACTGAGTTAAAATGATAAACAGGAAGAAAATAAAGAGGCAATGAAACAGTATTTTCCCTTCAGCTCAGAAATTGACCCTTTTCATGCTGTTCTCTGGATGTAATTACTTCGGATCAGGCACTTCCAAAGAAACAATGTGAACAGTCATAAACATTTACTACATACATAGAAGCAAAGGAGATTTCCTTTTTCTCCCAGAACTTGATGCTGAAGATTAAACATTGGTAAAAGATATGAAGGCCCACAAAAGGGACTTTCTACCAAAGAGCCTATTGATAGGAGAGTGGACTCTTCCCTGAAAATAAAGAAGCAGTGAGAGGCAAAAAGGCATCCTTTAAAAAATGGAAGTTAAATCCTAATGAGGAAAATAGAAAGGAGCATAAACAATGGCAAATGAAGTGTAAAAATATAATTAGGAACGCCAAAAAAGAATTTGAAGACAGCTAGCCAAAGACTCAAAAAGTAATAGCAAAAAAATATTTAAGTACATCAAACTGGCCACCAGGAAGTTTAGACTTGAAATTAGACGAAGGTTTCTATCCATCAGAGGAGTGAAGTTTTGGAATAGCCTTCCAAGGGAAGCAGTGGGGGCAAAAGATCTGTCTGGCTTATCTACTCGATAAGTTTATGGAGGAGATGGTATGATGGGATAATGTGATTTTGGTAAGTAATTGATCTTTAAATATTCAGGGTAAATAGGCCTAATCCCCTGAGATGGGATATTAGATGGATGGGATCTAAGTTACCCAGGAAAGAATTTTCTGTAATATCTAGCTGGTGAATCTTGCCTATATGCTCAGGGTTTAGCTGATCACCATATTTGGGGTCGGGAAGGAATTTTCCTCCAGGGCAGATTGGAGAGGCCCTGGAGGTTTTTCGCCTTCCTCTGTAGCATGGGGCATGGTTGACTTGAGGGAGGCTTCTCTGCTCCTTGAAGTCTTTAAACCACGATTTGAGGACTTCAATAGCTCAGACATAGGTGAGGTTTTTCGTAGGAGTGGGTGGGTGAGATTCTGTGGCCTGCGTTGTGCAGGAGGTCGGACTATATGATCAGAATGGTCCCTTCTGACCTTAGTATCTAGGAATCTATGAATCAGAAGCAGGAAGCCTGCTAAACAACCAGTGGGGCCACTGGACGATCAAGATGATAAAGGAGCACTCAAGGATGATAAGGTCTTTGCGGAGAAACTAAATGAATTCTTTGCATTGGTCTTCACAGTTAAGGATGTGAGGGAGATTCCCAAACCTGAGCCATTCTTTTTAGGTGACAAATCGGAGGAACTGTCCCAGATTAAGGGTCATTAGAGGAGGTTTTGGAACAAATTGATAAATTAACAGTAATAAGTCAACAGGACCAGATGGTATTCACCCAAGAGTTCTGAAGAAACTCAAATGTAAAATTGCAGGACTACTAACTGTCGTCTGTAACCTATCATTTAAATCAGCTTCTCCCAAATGACTGGAGGATAGCTAATGTGATGCCAATTTTTCAATAGGGCTCCAGAGGTGACCCCAGCAATTCAGGCCAGTAAGCCTGACTTTAGTATCAGGCAAACTGGTTGAAACTATAGCAAAGAACAAAATTGTCAGACACATAGATGAACATAATTTGTTGGGGAATAGTCAACATGGTTTTTGTAAAGGGAATCATGCCTTATCAATCGACTGAAATTGTTTGAGGGGGATCAACAAGCATGTGGACAAAGGGGATCCACTGGATATAGTGTATTTAGATTTTCAGAACTTTTGACAAGGTCCCTTAGCAAAGACTCTTAAGAAAAGTAAGCAGTCATGGCATAAGAGGAAGTTGGTTACATGGATTGATAACTGGTTAAAAGATAGGAAACAAAGGGTAGGAATAAATGGTCAGTTTTCAGAATGGAGAGAGTTAAATAGTGGTGTCCCCTATGGGTATGTACTGGGCCCAATCCTTTTCAACATATTCATAAATGATCTGGAAAATGGGGTAAACGGTGAGGTGGCAAAATTTGCAGAAGATCCAAAACTACTCAAGATAGTTAATTCCCAGGCAGACTGCGAAGAGCTACAAAAGGATCTCGTAAAACTGGTGAGTGGGCAACAAAGTGACAGATGCAATTCAGTGTTGATAAATGCAAAGTAATGCACCTTGGAAAACATAATCCCAACTATACATATAAAATGATGGGGTCTAAATTAGCTGTTACCACTCAAGAAAGAGATCTTGGAGTCATTGTGGATAGTTCTCTGAAAACATCCACTTGATGTTCAGCGGCAGTCAACAAAGCGAACAGAATGTTGGGAATCATTAAGAAAGGGATAGATAATAAGACAGAAAATATCATATTGCCTCTCTATAAATCCATGGCATGCCCACATCTTGACTACTGCATGCAGATGTGGTCGCCCCATCTCAAAAAAGATATATTGGACTTGGAAAAGGTTCAGAAAAGGGCAACAAAAATGATTAGGGGTATAGATCGGCTGTCATATGTGGAGAGATTAATAAGACTGGGACTTTTCAGCTTGGAAAAGAGACAACTAAGGGGGGATATGTTAGAGGTCTATAAAATTTACTGGTGTGAAGAAAGTAAATAAGGAAGTGTTATTTACTCCTTCTTATAACACAAGAACTAAGGGCCACCAAATGAAATTAATAGGCAGCAGGTTTAAAACAAGCAAAAGGAAGTATTTTTTCACATAATGCACTCAAACTGTGGAACTCCTTGCCAGAGGTTATTGTGAAGGCATAGACTATAACAGGGTTCAAAAAAGAACTACATAAATTCATTGAGAAATAGGCCCATTAATGGCTAATTATCCAGGATGAGCAGGGGTGTTGTCCATACCCTCTGTTTGCCAGAAGCTGGGAATGGTCGACAGGAGATGGATCACTGGATGATTATCTGTCCTGTTCATTCCCTCTGGGGCACCTGGCATTGGCCACTGTCGGAAGACAGGATACTGGGCTAGATGGACCTTTGGTCTGACCCAGTATGGCTGTTCTTATGTTCTTATATCCCGGGGCCTACGGCGTCTCTACCTTTTTTTTTGAGATCCTAGGATGGGGAGATTTCCTGTGAGAGGTCTCACCCACATCATCAGAAAAGCAAGCTTAATTCATATTATCCACTTCACTGGTGTTACTCTCTGTTATGCAATGGTCTCTTGAAAGCATGCTGGCACTCTACTAGAAGATCAGTATCCAGGCTTAAAGAACTCCTCCATTCTTTGGAAAACTTCTGAGGGAAAATATTTGAGTGATCACTAGACAAAGTAGTGGCTGAATTTTGAGAAGGTGAGAAAATGCTTCTCATAATTCAAGTAGTATGAAAGGGACTAAGTCCTTTTACAAAAGCAGGAAGTCCTTTGCTGGGTAGTCAGAATAGACAACCAGTACAAAAGAGGGAAATCAAACAGGCCTAGAGGAGGTAGGACTAGGAGAGATCTCATTCTGTATCACCCCCTCTGAAGTGAGAGAGTCCCTGATCTGAATACTAAATGGCCCGTCATCACTTTGGACAGGTGGGTTCAATAAATAAACAAGAATGGATATGCTATAAAATTAAATCAGTATCTCCAAACATATGTTGTATTTATGTACTGCACCCCAAAATCTGTGGAGAGCAGACATGAAGGAAGTTGCATTTCAGGGGAATAGTCCTCCATTCTAAGACTGGGCAGAAATGAGTGATCTTGAACTTCAAACTTTTTCTCTTCTGTTAATCTGAGATACATATCAGTGTTTGCACACCTCACAGAATATATTGCAGATTTAAATATTTTTAAATATATTTTACATTCTAAGTGCTTCCACTTGCTCTCTCAGGTGCACTACAAGTCTTTACCAAAGCACTTGTAGCCTTAGTGGCAGCCCTCAGACAGAAGGATTTTCACTTTTACCTGCCTCCTAATTTGGGTTCCATTCATGGAGAAAGTGAAGGCAGATATTCTGTGAATAATCCAGTTCTTGGGAGATCATGGTTTCCTGATGAATCAGGAAGTCACCTCATCCCTGTTGTAATGGACATTGCAAACGGCACATTAGGCCAGGGCAGGAGTAGAAGTCAGTGGTCTGACCTGTAGGCAGATTGTTGATTTTATCCTAGAACACCTACCAGAAATCATGCTTGGAGGTAGAGCTCTCCAGGATGAAGGAATCAGGAAGGGACCTTGAGATAAAAGGGAGGAATCAGGATTCAAATGCCTGGCTGCTGTGATAAAGGCAAGATGTAATTTAAGCTGGGAAGGTATTGGTCCCAGATGCCTGAGAACGACAGTTTGCCTAAGAGAGGGAAGAGCAGAAGCAGTGTTTTTTTCCTGAGGTGAAAGGAAGCTCTGACTACAAACTTTTCATCCACTCAGCAAGTGAGAATACTGGCCACTTGCATGTATGTGGGTTTTTCCCATCTGAGTTGAGTTCACAGATTGTTTGACAGTCCAGTGAATGGGAAAGACCCATAGTAGGAAAGGGTGAGCCTGGATGTGAGATACAAAGTAAACTTTGTTTTACCTCACTTAGGCTCACCATTCCTTCCCACCTATCCCGGGAATTGATCTACCTTCTTTTGATAGACATGTAGAACTATGCATTATGTACTCTTTTGGTGAAGTTTAAACAGTTAACCTTAACCACGCCTAATGTTACAGCATGCAAGTTCTTTTGAGCTATTTTTCAGCTTCGGAAACAAACTTAACTGAATTCTTAGTGAGGGAAGAACAAAATTCCTGTTTTGACCTGGACAGTTTCAGTCTTACACAGTATTTTATCTGAGAACTTTTCAATGGCCTTTACTTATTACGCTGCTATTGTCATATATAAAAAGTTCAAAACATATAATTAAAAGAAAATCATAAACTAAGCATTTTTACTTTTAACTTTTTAACTTTGTAGTTTCTTTGAAATGCATAAAAATAAAAATCTGACTTGGATATATTTACAAATACAGTGTAATTTACAGTAAATTGAGTTATAGAAAACTCAAAGGTAAGGTTGATTTTTTTTTTTCTGATGCTGTATATGGGTGTTGTTATACACTAATTTCTGTAGCCTTTTATGTTAAATCTTTAAAAACAATGTTCTTAGTAAACTGATATTTTTCTACTGCACCTTGGATAACTAAATTCCCAAGGATATTAATAACATGCCTTTACTCCATTGGACAGTATGTCTGCGTGGTATCTCAGAAGTACAGTATTTAGTTTTAATCCAGCTGGGCTGTACTTCTAATACATCATTCATTTTCTTTATCCTAAAATAAATCACTATATATTGTGATAGAGTTCCTCCTCTACGTTGGTGGGATCTTGCGCTTATTGGCGGATTTGCTCACCTTGGAGCTTCACGGCAGCCCTCAGTTTGGCCGTTTTTGTGAACCCACAGTCCCGGTCAACTCCTCCTGTGTCTGACCAGGAGTTGGGAGGTTTGGGGGGAACACGGGCCCGCCCTCTACTCCGGGTTCCAGCCCAGGGTCCTGTGGAATGCAGCTGTCTAGAGTGCCTCCTGGAACAGCTGTGCAACAGCTACAACTCCCTGGGCTACTTCCCCATGGCTTCCTCCCAACCCCTTCTTTATTCTCACCAGAGGACCTTCCTCCTGGTGTCTGATAATGCTTGTACTCCTCAGTCCTCCAACAGTCCGCGTTCTCACTCTGAGCTCCTAGTGCCTCTTTCTCCCAACTCCTTACATGCATGCCACAAACTGAAGTGAGCTCCTTTTTAAACCCAGGTGCCCTGATTAGCCTGCCTTAATTGATTCTAGCAGCTTCTTGATTAGAACACCTGCATCCAATCAGCCTGTCTGTCTTAATTGTCTCCAGAAGGTTCCTGATTATTCTGGAACCTTCCCTGTTACCTTACCCAGGGAAAAGGGACCTACTTAACCTGGGGCTAATATATCTGCCTTCTATTACTCTCCTGTAGCCATCCGGCCTGACCCTGTCACAATATTTTAACACTGAATTTTTATCCAAAACATTTTAAATGGTTCTCTTTTTGTAGAAGCAAAAAGGTCTGTGTTTGTGAAATTGTGCACAAGATATTTTGTGCCTATAGTCTTCTTACCAGTGGTTTTGATAATCTGCATCATAAAATCAAAAACACGGGAGATGGAAAAAGAACTGCTGGATACTTAGCAGTGAAATTTTGTTGCCTATGATGTAGTCAATAGTGCTTTCTTCATTTAAACCACATCTTCTGTTCCTAAAGTGGATTCTGTGTCTGGGGGTCAAAACCAGAGCAGTCACTCTTTTTAGTTTGGGGTGAGTATTACAGTCTGGCAAGGGAATCAAGGATGTATCTCCAAAGCCAGAATCTTGTTGGTTCCTGACTTTTCATACTGCTTAACATTTTTACCTACCCCCTCTCCCTCCAACGCTCCCCAAATCAGTTAAATGGATATTTTCTTAAATTTCTAAAATTTTGAGGGGTTAGCTAGTAATTGGTGTCTCTCCTTACATATTCTCTTTGAGGAACATCAGTATTGTCCTTCTGTTAAGGCAAGTTTGAATCATGACTGACAATACATAGCACAAAGTTAAGGGGCCTAAGCAGCATGACAATTTCCTTCTAATCATGTACTAAAAGCGAGTTCTCCATTAACATGTTGTCCCTCCCTTTGGTGGTACCAACCAGGGCAGACTCCATGCTAATTGGCAGTTCGGTAAAAACCTTGCAGAACAGAAATGTAACTGAATGCCGGTCTACGAAAGGAGTTCACTGAGTTGAAGTGCACTAACAGATCCACTGTACATAAGTGGAAGTAATAGCTTGCAAATATCTTTAGTTCTCGAAGTCTCAAGGATCTGCTATAGTGGATGTTTTAGTAGCTTTTTTGTCCCCTGCCTCCTTTACGGATGATGAAGAGAAGGTCTGTAGTTAGCATTAAGGAAAGGAAGCAGTGTAGCTGTTTGGGGCAGGGACTGTCTTTTTATTCTGTGTGTACAGCACCTTGCACAATGGGATCCTGATCCTTGACAGGGATTCCAAGGCACTATGATTATACTATTAATAAGTTACTCAAGGCTTCAGTTGCTTTCCTTTTGCTTTTATAGTGCTGAAGCTTTTGCTGATGTATAGTAAATGATTATTCTAATTTATTATTTTCATCCATGGACATTTTACTTATGGCTTTGTGTTCCATAATTGTTAAACTGGCTATGTTTGCCTAGGAAGAAGTAGATTTTTAAGGCCAGGTGGGACTGTTTAACTATTCTGTTAATCTAGGCTGAACTCCTGCATGATGCTGGCCAAAGAACCTCACCCAATAATTACTATTTCAATCCAATAACTTCTGTTTGAGCTCTAGCATATCTTTAAAAAAAAATCCAGTCTTGATTTAAATAGGTAGGATTTATGCTAATGAAGATTTCATTCCTCCCCTTCCCCTAATTCCTCCTCTCTAATCTCTGCGGTCCATTCTGCAATAGCTTTCATGACCAAGCCTATACAGATATCAACTGCTGCCTCAAAGGTAGAATTGCTGCAGATGCAAATCTCTAACCCCCATCTCTGATTCTTAAGGAAACAGTATAAGGCCAAGAAAACAAAAGACCAGATGAAAAACAAAAATGTCTTAAGTGATTTGGATGAACTTTTAAAATTGTCTATTTTCATTTATAATTTTAAGAGCCTGTCCTTGGCTCTAGGCACTTTTAACTTTTAAATAGAACAATATATAAAATTCACATTATCACATTCGACACAGTCAGTGCCAATGAACCTATAATAACTCCCACATACATTGTGACTTCATTCTCTCCCTCAACTAGCTCCCTTCCCAAATGTCATTTATGGACATTTTCAGCCTGGATAATCAACAATGTTGGGATTTGAGAGACCGAGTGGAGCAAGTTCTTGAGTCTAGATGCTTCAGGCACTCCATACATTTTCTGAAACCCGATGTGGCCCTCAGGCCAAAAAGTTTGCTCGCCCCTGTTCTAGATGGTCTCAAAATGTATCTCTCTGTAGAGCACAGCCTGTTAATATAGTCTTGAGGCGGCAAAGGCATGTATTGCGGTAGCAAGGTCCTCAAATGAAAGAAAGTCTGTCATCTTACCATAACAGATGGAAAATATGGCTACAGCTCCTATCTGAATAGCCTAGCATCTAGCAAGATCCTTACATTGCAAATGTTCATGTAATCTTCAGGTTTTTATGGCTGCGTCTTGCATTTACCAGAGTTAGGTTTATCTGGATTGAACATCAGTCCGTTAGCTCTCCTCTAAGCCCCAATTTTATTCAAGCAGTAGGAAATGTATACAGAAAATTCTCTCTGGAACATCAATTGCTAGGAGTGAGAGACATGGTTAAGGTAGAGAAAAATTATTTTGGTGTCCATGATTGTTGATCTTGGCCCAACTCTGCATTTCTGTTTGCAGTATTTTCATGATACTGTCTAAGCTGTTATTCTTTCTGACTGTCATCATTTTTGTTCTGTGAACTTTTTTTATATCTTCCTGGTAATGAGGGTCCAGTACTGAATTAATATTCTAGACATTGCTGTATCAAAGCAATATTGAGACTACTAACCTTCTTGGTTTTTTACATGAAGCCTTTACGTCTATATCTGCAAGATAAGGGTGTGATTCCGCTGCTCGTGTACACATACTCACATTAGCTCTTACGATGCTAGTACATGTATAAATAGCAGTGTAGCTGCAGTAGGACTGGTAGCAGCCGTGGAGGCATGGTTGAGCCATGCTGAATACATACCCACCTGAGTGGGTGTATACTTGGTACCGCTTAGCTGTGCCTCCGCTGTTGCTGCCAGTGCTACCGTGGCTACACTGCTATTTGTACTTGCGCTAGCTCAATGAGAGGCAGGGTAAGTATGTGTACACCAGCAGGGAAATTACACTCCTATATTCCAATGTAGACATAGCCTTCAACATAAAGATGCATTGTCCTCTTTTGCTACCAAATCACATTGCAAAACCAAGATTAATTTGCAGTCCAGTGTTGACCCTCAGAGTACGTCTACACTGCAATGTAAACCCAGGGTTAGTCTATGAACCTTGGGTTTGCAAGCCCAGGCCTTGAGCATCCACACTACGTATTGATTCTAGGTTTAGAATTTCTGGAGCTGGGCCTCAAACCTAGGGCTCCAGCTTCCAAAGTGCAGTACTAAGTCAGACCTGAGTTAAAACAGTCTATCCCGGGCTTCCTAGCACCCTCTCCAGATGTGGCTGCTTTAGGCTTTGGTTTATTGCTCAGCATGGGAAAACCTGGCTGTCCATCATGCATGTACAAGAAATTACCAATAGATCCTGCCAAGTTGTCTTTTGGGTCTGCATTCCCTGGCAACAGAAGCCAGTAACATTGGGAGGAGCCACCATTTGAAGAGCTTCTCTTGCTTACGCTTTCACTCCTGTTTCAGCAAATGGGCAGAGCATCCATTAGATGCCATTGGACGTTCTGGCAGCAGATTATGGTGGAGGAGGAGGATGACAGACATGGAAAAATGGAACTGACTGATGCTGCTTGTGGCTCTTGGCTCTTGATGTTGATGTCTGTGTAGATAAGCTTTCCTGGAGCCCAGCCACAAGCACAGATTAATGGGATCACATCATCATGCAGACCTGGAATGACCGACAATGGGTCCAGAACTTCCTCATGAAGAAAGTTACATTTCTGGAGCTTTGTGAGCAGCTTGCTCTCCAGCATCACAACACATGTATGATGGCGGTCATACCAGTCAAGAAGCGGGTTTCTGTAATAGTCTGAAAGCTGGCTTATACCTCAGACTACTACAGGTCCATCACTAACAAGTTTGGCGTTGGAAAGTCATCTATGGGTAAAGTGTTCATGGAGGTTTCAGAGCGAATCAGGTGTGTGATTTATGCAAACAGGCCAAAACAATATTCCTGGTGGACTGATGGTTTTGAGAGAATGGGGTTTCCAAACTGCACCAGGGCCATTGACTGGACTTGTGTGCTCATTGTTTGCCCTATTCAAGGAACACGTGAGTACATAAACTGCAGAGGGTTCTACATTATTAACCAGGCCCTTGTGGACCACAGGCCAACTTATGGATGCCAGTGTGGGCTGCCCTGGAAAAGTTCATGATGCCATTGTTTTCCGATGGTCAGGAGTCTACCTTAATGGACAGACTGGGATACTGTTCCCACCAAATGGCATTGTCATAAATGGAGTCACTGTTATCGTGGGGGACCCCACATATCCCGTTTTGCCTTGGCTATGAAACCATATCCTGATCTCAGAGAGTCCAGCAAAGGAACATTCAGTTACATTCTTAGCAGATGCAGAATGGTGGTTAAATGTGCATTTGGAAGACTGAAATCCCACTGGCACTGTTTACAGACACATTTGGAAGCCTTTGTCATGAATACTGTCCATATTATTGTGGCTTGCTGTGCTCTTCAGAATACTTGTGAAGCCAAACGTGAGCCATGTGCCCATCAATGGAGCTATTACAGTAATGGATTGCTGAACTGGTACACTCAACCAGAAAGTTCACCTATCAAAGCTAGGACAGGATGCATCTAGGCACACACATCAGGGATGTTCGGTGCTCCCACATCATGGACTCATGGGCTAATGGAAGAGGGAGTATAATACGTTTATGTATGTGCTTGTACAGTCTTTACATCTTGCAATGAAATGTATGTGGGAGGTTGATTGCCGTGCATTGTAGTTATGAATATCATGACAGCTTATGAAGTGGCAAGAACTGGATTTTAGATTATGGCTTGATGTAGAGAAATGTATTGAGAAATAATGATTGCATACAACTTCCCAGTTGTCCCTTTTCATGTGATAAGCTTTTATTTGAAGTACACATTACATGATACAATGCAGTGATGCCAATAACATTTCTTAATATAATAAACTTTTTATTCTTTGAAGATGTATTAGAAACACACAATATTAAACCATTGCCAGACATACCGGTTGATATTAAGACACCAAAATACCAGCAATAAATCAACAGCAAAACCTTAAACATCAATAGTGCACATTTTTTGGAACTGGTTCCACTATCAACTCTTAGTGTTGAGTGTTCCTGTTCTCCTTTGCCTTTCTTCCACGTTCAGTGTGCACTTGGCGCCACAGCAGGTGGTGGAGCTGTTCACAGGGGCAGAGGTCAGCAAGTGGTTGTATGTATGCAAGGAGGAGGGGGCCAGCATGGGCTGGAGAGCTGCATGGGCCAGCCAACCACAGAAATGTCCAAAGTGTTCCTGGTCTGCAGCACATGGAACCGCGGAGGAGGACTCTGGCCATGGTGCAGGTGCAGCAGGAGACTGAATTCTGATGGCTATAAGCATAAGCAGCCTCTCGAACAGATCTTTCAGCTAAGCTCTATCTTTCTTCCTCAGCTGATATTCCTGCTCCAGAAATGCTGCAAACCTCCCATATGTGCAGAAACTCTGTCCTCTGCTCTACAGTCTGTCTGTGCCTTTCCATTTGCCGCACATCTTTCTCCCTCCGGTATTGCATCTGCTTGTTGGCCCTGTCCAGAATGTCCACCATAAGTTGATCACAGAAACACTTCTGCTTGGACCGGTCTGTGACAGTTCTGCATCCCAAGGGCCTGCTAGAATAGGCAGGACCATCAGAAATTGAAGGACCATCAGACCTTGAAGGGTCTAAAAGCAGATATCAGACTGTGCATTATTGTTTGTGCTTCCTAGAGAGGTTCCGTGCCTCGTGAAACACCAAGCTAATACTTTTGTAAACTGAGCTTGTAAGGATTCTGAAAGGAATGCCTCAGCTCCCAGAAGCTTCTTAAACAAAGTTCAATTAATCACAGTGAAAAGACTGCGCAGACAATGGTAAGTTACAATTTACTATAATTTTGTTTTAAAATTACAGACCTGCTTGGCCTTTTGGGGATTGTTGAAGGGCTGGTGCAGCTTTCTACATAAACCTTCTCTATGCTTTCAGGCATTCCACATTCCTGAGGACATCAACAATCCTAGAGGTCCCAGAATGGCGAAGCGGGACTTTATTCCAAGCTGCTGGTGGCAAGACAGCTGTGTATAAGACAGAGGTGTTCCTTGACAGAGCAGCCTGTGGATGAGTGGAGTGGGCTGATGACCTACAGAGGAGGGCCTAGGAAGTATACCCTTCCCTGGAATTTGTCTGGCTATCTGGAGTCCCTACTACGGAGAAAAAATGCTGCTTCAGTGCCCAGGATTGGATCAGAATTCATCGAGGGAATCAATAGGGTGCTACGCAAGTGTCCACATGGATGATTGGCTCCCTACAGCTTTACAGCACTCGTAGGCTGCTCTGAATGCATCTACTCAGGAACTACATGCAAACACACCGATAATATGGATTCTCAAAGAACTACACAGTCATTCCCTGCTCCCCCATCTTCTTGGCACATTTCAGGACTACATACAACCTCCTGTTTGTACTCCAGACATTGATTTTTGTCACCCATGGACTACACTTAACCTCACTCACAGCGGACAATTTTCTGTTTACAGGCGGCTTGTTATAATGTGGCATGCCTGCTTTGCACAGTGTGGTGTATTAAAAGGGAAAGCAATATACGGTTCTTATTTTACACACTGCGTCACATCTCTGTAAGCATGTGCGATTTTCTAGTAAACATTTAGTTTTAAGTGCTTGTTTCACTGTTCTTTGCGCTTCCTTGAATTCCACATGGTATGTGTGTAGATGGGCTTATGCTGCTGCCTACGGCTTGCAATACATTTTGTACTGGGTTATAAAAGGGAAATTCCTCCCATCCCTATGTTAATAACAACAAACATGGAGCCAGAAATTTAACAGGCTCAGGGCTATTTCTCCCTTTTGCATTTCTGATGCTGGTTCCATGGCAGGCAGCTCCTCCAGGGGAGCATCAAAAAGCTTCTCCACATAGGGACCCAGAATGTGCTGCAGCTACTCCGGCTGCAGAGCCTCCTTGGCGACCATTTTGCACACAAATTACTTTGGCAGCCTCATCTGGCACTTGCTGGCTCCCCTCTGGTCCTCTACTGGAGTTAGGGATTAGAAGATTGCTCTCCTGGCTGACCAGGCTGTCTGAAGTGTTCATGTCTCAGTGCAGTACCCACCACCTGGTCAAACTCCTTTTAAAAGGGGAAGGATGACAGTGGGTTCCCAGATATGATTCTCATCCTTGGCTTTCCAGTAGTTGGTTTTAGCATCTTAATCCGCTCCCTGCACTAGTCACCGGTCCAGTGAATCTCCAAGGCTGCAACTTATTTGCTATTAGTTGGTACGTATGATCATTCTTGGTACTATTATTAACGTCGAACTGTTTGCTCACCTTGTGCCAGGGATTAATCAAAATTTGGCTGTGCAACATGCTTGGCAAATTTCAGAGTAGTAGCCGTGTTAGTCTGTATTCGCAAAAAGAAAAGGAGTACTTGTGGCACCTTAGAGACTAACAAATTTATTAGAGCATAAGCTTTCGTGAGCTACAGCCAAATGCATCTGATGAAGTGAGCTGTAGCTCACGAAAGCTTATGCTCTAATAAATTTGTTAGTCTCTAAGGTGCCACACGTACTCCTTTTCTTTATGCTTGGCAAAGGACTTCTTTGTGCCGGTGACCATTACCATCACGGGGAAAAGATTCACTCTGCTTGCATCTCAATGGTCAGAACAAAATGGAAGGGTTAAACACTAAGCAAAACAAAGGACATTGTCCCATGGAATTGTGGGATAGAGATGGCCCGGAATCTGGTGGTCCGGGCCCAAGCCCAAGCCGTGTCCACAGTACAAAATGATGGAGTTTGGGCCCGGATCCCTATGGGCCTCATGTTCGAACCCTTCACCCCTGTAGGGTCCAAGAGCCCAGGTCCAAGCTAGACAGAATGGAGGTTTGATCTTGAGCTTGAGTCTGAACCAGTGCTTTCATTGCAGTATCGACATATCCTAAGTCTCTTAAAGCGTTAGATTTCTTACTCTTTTTAGATAACTGTTTCATGTTTCCTTAGGTACATTAGCTTGAATTTTTCAAAATGGAATTTTATCATGGTGTTTTTCTTGCCCAGAGTTCCAGTGTTTGTATGTCTATTGGTATTATTTCTCTGGCCTGACTAGTGTTTGGAACACATCCCAATTTAATATTATCCATATATTTTGTTAGCAAGCTGTTTACTCCCTCTTTTTACTCCTTCATTGAGGTAACTGATGAGGATAAAATATGAGGCAAAATGTACAACAACAGTTATGGGTCACACCACTCCACACCTTCCTCAAACATGATAAGTTGCCATTTTGTTATTATCCTGTTTATAGTCCAGTTTGGTTTACAGTCAGCTAGGTTTCAATCTGGTACTATATTTATTTGTAACCAAGCCAATCTGAACTAATTTAAGCTATATCATCTCTTTTATTAAAATCCAGATATTACACCTGCTGCATTCTCTTTAGTAACTTTGTAATTCTGTTTTAAAAAAAGAAAAAGCAGAAAAAAAAACATGTTTCTTTGATGCTGCTTACTGCTCCTAAAGAGGTTAATTCACATTATTTATTAACCGTTAAAACATTTTGATTGAGAACTAAATGTCGCCTTCATATTAAATTTGATCGCTCTTTTTGCTAGCCAGGAGGATACACTATCTACACATAGTAATTAAGCTATTACATAAAGCATAAGTTATATTTATTCAAATTCTTAATTTTTACATGTTGTGTATGTTAGAAATGGTGAATAATGCATTTCTTATTTACTAGATGGTTACTTTTTTAACATGTGATCTGTGTCAAGCTCTAGTTGAATAGAAATTCAGAGCAATTACAAATGCAGAACACCAGTACTTTAAGTATTTTTGTTAAACAAAACTACCTTAAATATGCTGCATACATAACAAAAAAAATTTATGAAAAATGTCTTTGCATTGTAAGGTAACTGATTTATTAAACAAAGGAGGTAGTGTCTGTAGTTAATAAATTGAACTGATTGTTTCTGGTCATCATGTCCTTCAAGATTTTAAAAAGAGTAGATCTCATCCTCTCTCACACATTTTTTTTTCTTCCATAGATTGGAAGAGGAAAATAAATCCTAATTGGTTTCTTCACTTTGAATGAAGTAATCATTGAATTGAACTATTTGAATAAACAAATAAATTATTTCCTGTGCTCCTGCAGAAGAGGCTACGACTGTCAAAAGTTGATTTTAGCACTTCAACAATCTGATTCCAGGAGGTGCTTAGCCAGTGACTTCCTCCAGTTCAGTGTTGAATGCTGATTTTTTGTATTTAATTTACACAATTTTAATATAAGAAGCTTAGGCCATAATATAGGTTGTCGGTTGCAAATTAATTTTAAATAAGTTTAAATTTAAAAAACATTTCATTTAAATAGAAATCCAGAACTGATTTTTTTTAAAAGCTTGATTTTTATCCACCCTGTTTTCACTCTAATTCCTGCTTTTTATTCATAGTAGACCTGTCAAGTGATTAAAAAAATCAATTGTGATTAATCGTGCAATTAAAAAATTAATTGTGTGATTAATCGCACTGTTAATAATAGAATACTATTTATTTAAATATTTTTGGATGTTTTGTACATTTTCAAATATATTGATTTCAATTATAACAGAATACAAAGTGCACAGTGCTCACTTTATATTTATTTAAATATATTTAGTTTTGATTACAAGTATGTTAAGCATATCTGGCATGTAAATACCTTGCAAGGCCGACTACAAATGTCCCACGCGAATGCCTGTTCTCACTGTCTAGTGACATTGTAAATAAGTGGGCAGCATTATCTCCCGTAAATGTAAACAAACTTGTTTGTCTTAGCGAATGGCTGAACGGGAAGTAGGACTGAGTGGACTTTTAGGCTCTAAAGTATTGCATTGTTTTGTTTCTGAGTGCAGCTATGTAGTAAAAGAAAATAAATTTGTAATTTGTACTTTCACAATAAAGAAATTGCACTACTATACTTGTAAGAGGTAAATTGAAAAATACTGTTTCTTTTGTTTATCATGTTTACAGTGCAAATATTTGTAATAAAAAGTAATATAAACTGAGCACTATACACTTTGTATTCTGTGTTGTAACTGAAATCAATATATTTGAAAATGTAGAAAAACATCCAAAAATATTTAATACATTTCAATTGGCAGTCTATTGTTTAAAAATGCAATTAAAACTGCGATTAATCGCAATTAATTTTTTTTTAGTTAATCGCATGAGTTAACTGTGATTAATTGACAGCTCTAATTCATAGGTATTTTTACAACCTTTTTATTATTCCCTAATTGTCCAAACTTTCTTTCTTGTTAAGGCAGATGTTAAAACTGATTTCACATGCCTTGCCATTTTTAGTCGTCGTCATTGCATATGTTTTTTTTTCCTCATTAGAGGTATTCTCCCTCCTCTGCTATATTTGTGAAAACCCTTTTAATTCTTATCTCCTGTAGCTATTGGCAACTTGTTCTTCTTTCTCTGGTGCCACTGCCCTCATCACATGACATCTGTCCTACAAAGAGAACCATTTCTTCTCTCTACCCAGTTTTCTCTATCGTCACCTCTGTCATTCCCCATTCCTTTTTTTGAGGACACTGTTAATTCTGAAAATTAGAGCCATCATACCACTCCTGGCCTCCACCCATCCCCAAGTTAACAATGTGTAACTTACTCTTTCTCAGGTTTCAGAGTAGCAGCCGTGTTAGTCTGTATTCGCAAAAAGAAAAGGAGTACTTTTGGTACCTTAGAGACTAACAAATTTATTTGAGCATAAGCTTTCGTGAGCTACAGCTCACTTCATCGGATGCATCCGATGAAGTGAGCTGTAGCTCACGAAAGCTTATGCTCAAATAAATTTGTTAGTCTCTAAGGTGCCACAAGTACTCCTTTTCTTTTTACTCTTTCTCAATACAGGACAGGAAATAGTGATCTTACCTCTTTTATGATGTCATTTCCTACCACCTCCTCAATCCATTTCAATATCTCCTGCCTCTTCCTTAGTACTGAAACTACACTCCTTATTGTGGTCAGCCACTCCCCTCCACTGTTCTGATCTTGGCTCCCTTACACTTCATTATTTTCCTCTTTGACCTCAGTGCAGTATTTGACATTATTGGTACATCCTCCTATGTTTTAAACATGATGCTGGTATCCGATATTCTTTTGTCTTTCTAATAGCTATTGGAACATGGATTATAGGTCCTCTAAAGGCTGTCCTTTAAAGTTCTAGCTATGTTCACTTCTTTGTATACTGTTTCCAACATAGATGTCCAGAGTCTCTTCTGTCAGAGCACAAAGGATTTTTGAAATCCTATGCTGCGACTATGAAGAAAAGATTATTTACTTAGAATCATAGAATCATAGAATATCAGGGTTGGAAGGGACCCCAGAAGGTCATCTAGTCCAACCCCCTGCTCAAAGCAGGACCAAGTCCCAGTTAAATCATCCTAGCCAGGGCTTTGTCAAGCCTGACCTTAAAAACCTCTAAGGAAGGAGATTCTACCACCTCCCTAGGTAACGCATTCCAGTGTTTCACCACCCTCTTAGTGAAAAAGTTTTTCCTAATATCCAATCTAAACCTCCCCCATTGCAACTTGAGACCATTACTCCTCGTTCTGTCATCTGCTACCATTGAGAACAGTCTAGAGCCATCCTCTTTGAAACCCCCTTTCAGGTAGTTGAAAGCAGCTATCAAATCCCCCCTCATTCTTCTCTTCTGCAGACTAAACAATCCCAGCTCCCTCAGCCTCTCCTCGTAAGTCATGTGCTCTAGACCCCTAATCATTTTTGTTGCCCTTCGCTGTACTCTTTCCAATTTATCCACATCCTTCTTGTAGTGTGGGGCCCAAAACTGGACACAGTACTCCAGATGAGGCCTCACCAGTGTCGAATAGAGGGGAACGATCACATCCCTCGATCTGCTCGCTATGCCCCTACTTATACATCCCAAAATGCCATTGGCCTTCTTGGCAACAAGGGCACACTGCTGACTCATATCCAGCTTCTCGTCCACTGTCACCCCTAGGTCCTTTTCCGCAGAACTGCTGCCGAGCCATTCGGTCCCTAGTCTGTAGCGGTGCATTGGATTCTTCCATCCTAAGTGCAGGACCCTGCACTTATCCTTATTGAACCTCATTAGATTTCTTTTGGCCCAATCTTCCAATTTGTCTAGGTCCTTCTGTATCCTATCCCTCCCCTCCAGCGTATCTACCACTCCTCCCAGTTTAGTATCATCCGCAAATTTGCTGAGAGTGCAATCCACACCATCCTCCAGATCATTTATGAAGATATTGAACAAAACGGGCCCCAGGACCGACCCCTGGGGCACTCCACTTGACACCGGCTGCCAACTAGACATGGAGCCATTGATCACTACCCGTTGAGCCCGACAATCTAGCCAGCTTTCTACCCACCTTAGAGTGCATTCATCCAGCCCATACTTCCTTAACTTGCTGACAAGAATGCTGTGGGAGACCGTGTCAAAAGCTTTGCTAAAGTCAAGAAACAATACATCCACTGCTTTCCCTTCATCCACAGAACCAGTAATCTCATCATAAAAGGCGATTAGATTAGTCAGGCATGACCTTCCCTTGGTGAATCCATGCTGACTGTTCCTGATCACTTTCCTCTCCTCTAAGTGCTTCAGGATTGATTCTTGGAGGACCTGCTCCATGATTTTTCCAGGGACTGAGGTGAGGCTGACCGGCCTGTAGTTCCCAGGATCCTCCTTCTTCCCTTTTTTAAAGATGGGCACTACATTAGCCTTTTTCCAGTCATCCGGGACTTCCCCCGTTCGCCACGAGTTTTCAAAGATAATGGCCAAGGGCTCTGCAATCACAGCCGCCAATTCCCTCAGCACTCTCGGATGCAATTCGTCCGGCCCCATGGACTTGTGCACGTCCAGCTTTTCTAAATAGTCCCTAACCACCTCTATTTCTACAGAGGGCTGGCCATCTCTTCCCCATTTTGTGATGCCCAGCACAGCAGTCTGGGAGCTGACCTTGTTAGTGAAAACAGAGGCAAAAAAAGCATTGAGTACATTAGCTTTTTCCACATCCTCTGTCACTAGCTTGCCTCCCTCATTCAGTAAGGGGCCCACACTTTCCTTGGCTTTCTTCTTGTTGCCAACATACCTGAAGAAACCCTTCTTGTTACTCTTGACATCTCTTGCTAGCTGCAGCTCCAGGTGCTATTTGGCCCTCCTGATATCTTTCCTACATGCCCGAGCAATATTTTTATACTCTTCCCTGGTCATATGTCCAACCTTCCACTTCTTGTAAGCTTCTTTTTTTATGTTTAAGATCCGCTAAGATTTCACCATTAAGCCAAGCTGGTCGCCTGCCATATTTACTATTCTTTCGACTCATCGGGATGGTTTGTCCCTGTAACCTCAACAGGGATTCCTTGAAATACAGCCAGCTCTCCTGGACTCCCTTCCCTTTCATGTTAGTCCCCCAGGGGATCCTGGCCATCTGTTCCCTGAGGGAGTCAAAGTCTGCTTTCCTGAAGTCCAGGGTCCGTATCCTGCTGCTTACCTTTCTTCCCTGCGTCAGGATCCTGAACTCAACCATCTCATGGTCACTGCCTCCCAGATTCCCATCCACTTTTGCTTCCCCCACTAATTCTACCCGGTTTGTGAGCAGCAGGTCAAGAAAAGCGCTCCCCCTAGTTGGCTCCCCTAGCACTTGCACCAGGAAATTGTCCCCTACGCTTTCCAAAAACTTCCTGGATTGTCTATGCACCGCTGTATTGCTCTCCCAGCAGATATCAGGAAAATTAAAGTCACCCATGAGAATCAGGGCATGCGATCTAGTAGCTTCCGTGAGTTGCCGGAAGAAAGCCTCATCCACCTCATCCCCCTGGTCCGGTGGTCTATAGCAGACTCCCACCATGACATCACTCTTGTTGCACACACTTCTAAACTTAATCCAGAGACACTCAGGTTTTTCCACAGTTTCGTACCGGAGCTCTGAGCAGTCATACTGCTCCCTTACATACAGTGCTACTCCCCCACCTTTTCTGCCCTGCCTGTCCTTCCTGAACAGTTTATAACCATCCATGACTGTACTCCAGTCATGTGAGTTATCCCACCAAGTCTCTGTTATTCCAATCACGTCATAATTCCTTGACATCACCAGGACCTCCAGTTCTCCCTGCTTGTTTCCAAGGCTTTGTGCATTTGTATATAAGCACTTGAGATAACCTGTTGATCGCCCCTCATTCCCAGTATGAGGCAGGAGCCCTCCCCTCACAGACATTCCTGCCTGTGCTTCCTCCCGGTATCCCGCTTTCCCACTTACCTCAGGGCTTTGGTCTCCTTCCCCCGGTGAACCTAGTTTAAAGCCCTCCTCACTAGGTTAGCCAGCCTGCTGGCAAAGATGTTCTTCCCTCTCTTCGTAAGATGGAGCCCGTCTCTGCCCAGCACTCCTCCTTCATGGAACACCATCCCATGGTCAAAGAATCCAAAGCCTTCTCTCCGACACCACCTGCGTAGCCATTCGTTGACCTCCACGATTCGACGGTCCCTACCCAGGCCTTTTCCTTCCACGGGGAGGATGGACGAGAACACCACTTGCGCCTCCAACTCCTTTATCCTTCTTCCCAGAGCCACGTAGTCCGCAGTGATCCGCTCAAGGTCATTCTTGGCAGTATCATTGGTGCCCACGTGGAGAAGCAGGAAGGGGTAGCGATCCGAGGGCTTGATGAGTCTCGGCAGTCTCTCCGTCACATCACGAATCTTAGCCCCTGGCAAGCAGCAGACTTCTCGGTTTTCCCGGTCAGGGCGGCAGATAGATGACTCAGTCCCCCGGAGGAGAGAGTCCCCGACCACCACCACCCGCCTTCTCCTCTTGGGAGTGGTGGTCGTGGAACCCCCAACCTCAGGACATCGCATCTCATGCCTCCCAACCAGCGGAGTCTCCTTCCGCTTTCTCCCCCCAGACATATCATCTGGTCCACTCTCCGCATTGGTACCTGTGGAGAGAACATGAAAGCGGTTAGTTACCTGTGTCTGTGTTACTGGAACCCGGACATTCCGCTTACCTCTTCTGGAGGTCACATGTTGCCAAGCTTCTTCACTGGCCTCTTGGCTCCTCTGTGCAACCTGCTCTATATCTTTAGAGCTTTGTGCCCCTAGAAGGCTATCCTGAGTTTGGTCCAGAAAATCCTCAGTCTCTCGTATACAACGCAGGGTCGTTACCTGTTGCTCCAGACCTTCAATCTTCTCTTCCAATATGGAGACCAGCTTGCACTTTGTACAGACAAAGTCGCTTCTGTCCTGTGGAAGAAAGACAAACATGGCACATCCAGTGCAGGTCACAGCAGCTGAACCCCCCCCTTCCATATCACCTACCTACTATGAGCTTCCTCAGAGACGTTGGCAAGATGTAAGCCTCACTGGGCTCACTCCAGGCGAACTCCCAGGCAAACTCCTGCTGTGAGCTGCTCTGCTGTCCCCGCTGCTCCGCTGCCGCTCAGCTGGTTCGCGAGGCTCTGGCTATTTTTAAACAGCCAGGCTTCCCTGACGCAAACACACAGACACCCTAATGCCCGCCCCCTGCAGGCTAGCAGCCAATCAGACACTCACTCAGGCTCTCTCCCTGCCCTCCCAGCAAACACACGCTCGGATACTTCCTCAGCAAGCAAACACACACACTCGGATACTTACCAGTCCCAGGCAAACTCCTGCTGTGAGCTGCTCTGCTGTCCCCGCTGCTCCGCTGGTTCGCTGCCGCTCAGCTGGTTCGCGAGGCTCTGGCTATTTTTAAACAGCCAGGCTTCCCTGACGCAAACACACAGACACCCTAATGCCCGCCCCCTGCAGGCTAGCAGCCAATCAGACACTCACTCAGGCTCTCTCCCTGCCCTCCCAGTAAACACACGCTCGGATACTTCCTCAGCAAGCAAACACACACACTCGGATACTTACCAGTCCCAGGCAAACTCCTGCTGTGAGCTGCTCTGCTGTCCCCGCTGCTCCGCTGGTTCGCTGCCGCTACCACAGTAGCACTTGCAAAGTCCATGGCAACTGAACTGATCTGAGGTGGCAGGCTAGTAAACGTAACTTGGTGATGGCTGAGCTTATTTAGTAGTGAGGAGTTTCACTGTTACTCTTTTTTAAAAAGAATTTTGTCAGGGTTTGTGTACAAAATAAAAATTATTGCTTAGATTAAATAATTGCAACATTTAACATGAAAATTCTACTTTATATTAAAACTTTCCTTTAAACCCCTTGGAAAGTCTCCTGCCTCTCTCATTTGTCTGCTGAGCAACCAATTCCACTGTCAGAAATATCAGCCATTTCTTGCCATGGAATGGCCAATTGTTGGCTCACCAAGAGTGATGTACAGTGGAAGTGCTGATGCTCCCAGGCTACCCAAACCCTTACAGAGCCCTATTACAAGTAGACTTGCAAATGTGTTTCTCAGATGACTGCCTGCCACATGAGAGCTAAATTCCTGGGCTGCACAAGGTTGTCTCCTGATTTTCATAGCACATAGGGTTTTCTATGTTAGATCAAACCAAAGATACCTCAGACCCAGTAGTATCCTGTCTCCAGAAATGGCCTATGCTTGCTGTTTCAGAGGAATGTAAATACCCAAGCATCAGTAAGATATCTGGGCATAGGTGCAGTCCTGGATGCAGTGTGGGTGGACTGATGGGTAGAAAGTGCCTTCCTGATACTTGTAGCTATCAGCTGAATGGTAGAAATGTGGGTTTCCAAAAGTGGCAGGATTGGACCCTCAAGTCACTGTACAGTCAAGATGGCAATTTTCCTGGTCTTTAGACTTTTATATTATCTGCCTGCCTTTTGAAGGTGTCCTTCACTAGTGTATCGGGGCACCAAACCCAGCAATTAGATATGCATTATTTTGTTCCCAGACACTTGTACTTACTATAACAAGACCGTAGCCCATCTCAGGATGGATGGTCAGTTCGTCTGTAAAAATCACATCTCAACTCATCTTAAAAACTTTTAAGGGAGCCCAGTCATCTGATGACATTACAGAGTTACAGAAACTGAACACACATTTTTAAATGTCACAAGCAAATAATTCTGTTGCAACTCGGTCTTGATTATCTGAAATGTAGTCCTGTCCCCCACCCCCATCATCTTTTCTAACTGTGGTCTGGGGAGCCTTCTGTGTGATCCATGGAACGTAATCTGTCATATTAGGGAAGCCTCTGTCATTCTTCAAAATAGTGATGATTTCTTCCAGATGTGGCCCAAGACAAGACTTGTAGGGCTTTTCTACATGGGGAACATTTTTCTAAAATTCTACTCTCTGTTTCTAAAACTAGTTAAGCCAAACAGATTTTAATGGCGGCTGAAGCCTTAGTATAGATTCATTTTTAAATCCTGAACCATTTTTACTGAACTGGTGTCAAAAAGCAGATTTTGAATTAAGTGTCAAATTTAAGGTGAAGAGCAGAATTCTCAGCTTTTGCAGTTAAATAGCTCAAGAGAACTGTATAGCAGTGAGTAGCATCAGTACATCTGAAACAAGTATGGGGCCTAAGGTCTCTGTTACAAACTTTTAAAAGTCTTGTCCTGTTTTATGTTTTTATTGCTGTGTATATATATACCTAAGCTCTCTCTTGTGGTAAGTTGGAGAAAGATAGTGGAGGGTTGACTTCATTGGAGCTGCACTGATTTACATCACCTAAGGCTCAGACCTTTGAATCTTCCTTGTATACCAGTAATGGAAGATATAGGCATGGGCTAGCTCAACTGGCTGATTATGTGGAGAAAAAAGTACTGAGGATAAAGGTGTGAAACAACATGTTTTGCATATTTCAGTACAGATGGAAGCACCAGAGAGGCAGGAAGGCTATTGAATAGTCACAGAGTTGCATGCTGTAGTTCCTGTATGCAGAATTATTGTATTAAAATAAGAAAAAAAAACCCAGTCAAGCAGTCCTATCCCATTTTTCTCCTTCAAAAACAAACAAACAAAACAGTCCCCCAAACAAAAAAGGAAAACCCAACCACCACCACCACAATAACCTGGTAAATTTGTTTATTTTATTTTTGTTTAATAACTCACTTATTTTACTTGTATCATGTCCTGAGTTGTGCTTCAATAAACCTAATCTGAGCAGCTTGCTAGTGATATCTCTCCAAGAGGGGATTAAGATATTTTAAATTCCACTGGAAACCAAAATTGGTGTATGTGGTCTGTAGGAGATCCTATGAATTTGTGGCCCAACATCCTGTTTTTCTCTGGTTGGGTTGTCAGTGGAATAGTTGAGAACTACTGTGTCCTTCCAACAGAAACATCTTCCAGTTGGATTTTAGCCATCTGTGTTGTACTATTTTGTTCAGGGTTAACGCTAACAAAGCTGGAGCCCCTGCAAAGCCATTTTATTGTTCTCCTTGCATACAAGGCCCAGAATTTAATAAGCAAGCTCTTTCTTCTTTCCACCCCATGCTGTGACCATGGCCTGATATGGGGTGGGGGAAGGGAAGTCTAGGTATTATGTTTAGACTAGGTATATGTATTTGTGGGAGGAGTTAAGTGAGTAGTGAGTGAAGATTTCTGGTTCATAGAAATAAAGAGGAATGTGTGATTTCCCCTAGTGATAAAGGGATGATACTCGCTAATAGTGCCCTCGTTCAATAAGTAGCAGCTTGTTCTCCATACCATGTACCCATCAAAGCACTGACGCACAAGCAATAAACATGTCACTAGTACTTCATTCTGTCTCAGGTGGGAACCCATGCCCTGACCCCTCCTGCAGATGTGGCAGCATTGTCTGAACCATCCCTGGTCTTGTTAACTATATGTGACAGGACCGAGTGCTCCCTTTTAATTGTGTCCTGTCAAACAGCTGGTTTAATGGTAGCAAGCAGAGCCCTCTGCGTATCTTGCACAGGAAGTAAGCATGCCATTAAATTCAAGCTCCTGACCCTTTCTTATCAGGTTTTCAGAGAGTTAGGACTTGTGTATATGGGGAAATTGACAGGCAGCTATAATGGAAAATCCCTGCATAGACTCACTGTTCTGAATTAAATATGACTTTATTCTGAAATAACTGCTCTGCTTTGGAAACAGAGTAGTTATTCCAGGCTAAAATCACTTTTATTCTGGAATAGAGTGTCTACATGGATGAGTTATTCTAGAATAGTTAAATTATACTGGAGTAGCAGTAGCAGAATAACTATTTCAGAATAGCTGTGCTGGTAATTTCTCCTGGATAGACAAGGCCTTTGCAAAGATTCTTCCCAGATGCTTATGAATTTGCACAAGGCAGATCTCTTATCTCAAGCACTAGGCAGTAGTTGAACTTTTGTCCATCTGAAGCTCCCAGGACAAACCCTGAGATTAGTTTTTGCTGCTTTGTTACAATCTGAGGGTCTGCTTCCTTATAGCCAAAAATGTTCCATTTTCATTAAAGAAAACTGGCTTGTCTGCCCAGTGTAGATCAGATATCATTACTTTACAAATGAGGTCAATACGGTATTTTTGTCTAGGGTGTGTTTATTTAAAGACCATCTGAAAAATGTTTCTGCATTACATTCACTGGTCAGGCAAATAGTGTTGGTATGCTATGTGTTTAAAAGCAGTTCAATTAACAGGATTTTAACCCTAGAGTATAGGGGGCCAAAAGGACCTTTACAGGTACTCCTCATACTCTAACCTTGTGAAAATGTTCTGGGGGCAGTTAATTAATAATCCACCCTTTTGTAAACTCAAAGGAATTTCAATCTGCCTAGTTTTTGCAGAGAAAAAGGAAAGATTGCAGGGCAGTGTCACAATTAACAAAGGGCAACAACCACAACAAAAGTACTTAAGTCAATGAGACTACTCACAGTACATAAATATAAGCATGTGTGTAAATCTTTGCAGGATCGGGGCCATAGTGGGTGACTGAAAATAGTCTGGAAAATAGCTTACTGAGGTAAACTCTTGAGAAGACAGTTCAAATGTCCAGTACTGCAAAGACCTCATGACCTTAATTGATTCAGTCACTAGATACGCTCAGTTGCTGTAGCCATGTTGGTCCCAAGGTATTAGAGAAACAAGGTGGGTGAGGTAATATCTTTTATTGGACCAGCTTCTGTTGGTGACAGAGACTAGCTTTCGAGCTACACAGAGCTCTTCCTCAGGTCTGGGAAAGGTACTCAAGAGGGTCACCGATAGTTTGATCTTGTATTTAGCTGAGACACAGTTGAGTACCATTCCCAGACCTGAAGAAGAGCGCTGTGTAGCTCAAAAGCTTGTCTCTCATTAATAGAAGTTGGTCCAGTAAAAGATATGACATCACCCATCTTGTCTCAGTCAGTAGATGTCAAATAATGGGCAACACTCCTCACTCTCTATTCCTTTGCCTATTTAATTGGAGTTGAACTTATCAACCTAAATATACTAAATTGGAATGAATCCTGATGGAACCTCTTTCATAGCTGTACTGAAAAGTGAATATTCTGGACATTCAAGTCATATAGAGGATAGTGTGATGGAAAAATGCCATTTTTTAAGAGTGCATTTGATTTATAGTCTTTGGGTATGTTCAGTGGTTTGACTAACAGTGAAAAGTACAAATGTGCAAGAGATCTAGGTTTTTAAGTTCCATGATGTAGAGGTGTCTGGCTGTAAGCACAGGAGTAGGGTGCTTTTGAAAGGAAAGTGTAAATCTAAAATAAAAGGGAAAATTATAATCCTCAAAAGCTTCTTTTGTGCTGGTCTCACAGTGTAATCATTCGGCGTGTTCACTTCGACCTGGACAGCTACTGGATAATTTCTAACCTCTGAAAAGAAATTGTGATTTATAACATTTCTATAGAATCATGGGTGAAATAAGTGTGGTAACACTTCGCAAAAACATTTGCAAACTATGTATAGGGGCATTATTTTTTTTTATTTTTTTATTTTTATATATATATATATATATATATATATATATATATATATATAGTATTAAAATATGGTTTTGATGTTTAAGGTACTGATATAAAGATTCTCTGCTCTTTTTACAGATTTGCTTCCAGACAAATACATGACCATGGGGGATATGAAGACCCCCGACTTCGACGACCTTCTTGCAGCCTTTGACATCCCAGACATGGTCGATCCTAAAGCAGCTATTGAGTCTGGACATGATGATCATGAAAACCACATAAAACAGAATGCTCATACAGATGAAGATTCTCATGTGCCATCATCATCAGATGTTGGTGTGAGCGTCATTGTGAAAAATGTACGTAATATTGAGTCTTCTGAAGGAGTGGATAAGGATGGCCACCATTCCACAGGCAATGGCTTACATAATGGTTTTCTAACAGCATCTGCTCTTGAAAGTTATGGTAAAGATGAAGGGAAGTGTCTGAAAGAGGAGGGGTCAGCTTCTGAGGCTACTCTGAAAGACTCAGCTTTCAACCAGTTTAGCCCAATTTCAAGTGCTGAAGAATTTGATGATGATGAAAAAATAGAGGTGGATGATCCTCCAGATAAAGAAGAGATGCGTGCAAATTTCAGAGCAAATGTGTTAACAGGATCGGTTTCTCAGCAGGAATATGACAAACTAAAGATGCTTGGAGGGGAAAACTTGATTAAACCTGGAATTCCAGCTTCAAGTAATGTAGATAAAAACAAAGGTGTTAAAAGAGAAACAGAAACAAACTCTGTGAATTTAAGTGTCTATGAACCATTCAAAGCCCGAAAAATAGAGGACAAATTGATGAAAGACAATTCTGAAAAGCTGCTTGAAAACAGGGTACTTGATGGAAAACTAGGTACTGAAAAAGGTGAAACAAATCTTGCCAGCATTTCACAGTCCAAAGCAAAGTCATCAGCAAAACTTTCTTCATGCATTGCTGCAATTGCAGCACTGAGTGCTAAAAAGGCAGCTACAGATACCAGTAACGAATTACAGTCTACTTCAAGAGAATCTTCTCCATTACCAAAAGACATGAATGAAAGTCCCCGGGCTATTGAGAAATCACCTGAATCTCAGAGTCTTATTGATGGTGCTAAAAAACCATCTATAAAACAACCCGATAGTCCCAGAAGTGTATCAAGTGAAAACAGTAGCAAAGGGTCTCCATCTTCTCCTGCAGGGTCAACGCCAGCCATTCCAAAAGTTCGCATAAAAACCATCAAGACTTCTTCTGGGGAAATCAAGAGAACAGTTACAAGGGTGTTGCCAGAAGTTGATTTGGACTCTGGTAAAAAGCCAGAGCAGACTGCTTCCATGGTAGCTTCCATGACATCTCTCCTATCCTCTCCAACTTCTGCTGCTGTTCTTTCTTCTCCTCCTAGGACACCTCTCCAGTCAGCAGTTGTCACCAATGCTGTTGCATCTGCAGAACTTGCACCAAAACAGGTCACTATTAAACCTGTGGCTACTGCCTTTCTCCCAGTTTCAGCAGTTAAAACAGCAGGATCACAAGTTATTAATCTGAAGCTTGCTAACAATACTACGGTGAAAGCCACTGTAATATCTGCTGCTTCTGTGCAAAGTGCCAGTAGTGCCATTATTAAAGCTGCAAATGCTATACAGCAGCAGACTGTTGTGGTGCCAGCATCAAGCCTTGCCAGTGCTAAACTTGTGCCAAAGACAGTCCATCTTGCCAACCTTAATCTTCTGCCTCAAGGTGCTCAAACCACCTCAGAACTCCGCCAAGTGCTAACAAAACCTCAGCAACAAATAAAGCAGGCAATAATTTCTGCAGCAGCCTCACAGCCTTCTAAAAAAGTGTCACGAGTCCAGGTGGTATCATCTCTGCAGAGTTCTGTAGTGGAAGCATTCAATAAGGTGCTGAGTAGTGTTAATCCTGTCCCAGTTTACGTCCCAAACCTCAGTCCTCCTGCCAATGCAGGTATAACATTACCAACACGTGGTTACAAGTGTTTGGAATGTGGTGATTCGTTTGCTCTCGAAAAGAGTCTGACACAGCATTATGATAGGAGGAGTGTGCGAATTGAAGTGACATGTAACCATTGTACAAAAAATTTAGTTTTCTACAATAAATGCAGTCTTCTTTCCCATGCGCGTGGACATAAGGAAAAAGGAGTTGTAATGCAGTGCTCCCATTTGATTTTAAAACCAGTCCCAGCAGATCAAATGATAGCGTCTCCTTCAAGCAATACTGCTGCATCTTCTACTCTTCAAAGCCCAATAGGAGTTGGCACACATACTGTAACCAAGATACAGTCTGGCATAACTGGAACAGTAATATCAGCCCCAGCAAGTACACCTATCATTCCAGCTATGCCTCTAGATGAAGACCCATCAAAACTCTGTAGACATAGTCTAAAGTGTTTGGAGTGCAATGAAGTTTTCCAAGATGAGACATCTCTTGCTACACATTTCCAGCAGGCTGCAGACACAAGTGGACAAGTAGAGTATCTTATGTTTAAATTCCAGTGTTTCAGCAATAAGAATAGGAGATTTGAATGTGTTTTTTTCTTTCACTTAAACATTCATACCTCATTTGAGAGAAATAATAAATGCTTGAAAAAATATTTTAAAAATAGAAAAAAAAACCTGCAAGCACAAAATAGTGAATGTCATTGTTTTCAGAATTAAGAGTATACTTTGTTGGAAAAATTTGATTTGATCCAGGTCTTAAAGTTTACATCTGTAAGGGTGATGGAGGTTTTTAAAATTAAGATTTAGCGAAGTTTCCAGGGCTTTGGAGTGGAGCCCGTGAAGCATCTCCGGAGCAGTGGAGCTGCAGGTTTTTGCCTGGAGCTGGAGTGGAGCCGAAGCACAGCTCCAAAGCCCTGGAAGTTTCTTAGAACTGTACCCTGAGATACTGAAATTGGTAATGATATTCACTGAGAATTTGTAGTGATCCTTTTTTATGCTTTGGAATTTAAATATACAATGGAATCCACTTAATTGGCACCCTCCTTAACAGTACACACACTTAATGGGAACGATTGTCTTATGGTTGATTGTGTCTTTGATTTGATTTCGATTTCGATTACTTATAGTGCCGTAAGTGTGCTAGGCGCTTATTTGGGTGCTACGGTGACTCTAGGCAATGAATAAATGGCACACTAACTCTATTTAAATGATGTGCCTGCTGTGCAGGCCTTCTGAAAAGAGGAGTGAAAAGTTGTGTTTGCTAGCATATATTTCCAGCTGTGTGCCCATTTGTTTTCTTGTGACTGCTTTCTTTCTCTCTTATGATTGCTAAAATGAGTCAAATTTATCTTAATATAGTATTTTAAAAATGTTGTGTACATTGCATAATTTACCTAAACTTATTAAATAAAAGTGAAATAAACCAATGCACAATGTAGTCTATAAGCCTCTGATAATTGAGACCATTGCTTAATTGGCATATTTGGATTTTCCTTGGGGTGTGCCAATTAAAAAGGATTCTACTGTATTTCAAAGCATGTGGCTGGCTTTCGTGTTGCAGCTTCCTGTTATGTGTGAATGGAAAGCCAGTAAATACACTCAGATCGACAGAGACGGAATAACATTCTTCCTCCTATGGGCAACGGCAGGGATAGACTTGCTGAGATTTTGCACTTAGTAAGAAATCCTCTGATAGTACAGACGCAGATGGCTTCTGCAAGGGCCTCCATATTACGTAAGACACATTGTGTGGGACTGTGCTGGTGGGATGTCTGTGAAACAACACTTTGTACTCATCACCTGAAGTAGCCCTGCATATTAAGGTAGATGAGTGTGGAAACACTGAATCCAGGATTGCTTGGATTATGTGACACAGTAGCAGATGCTATTCCAGCTATTAGCTGGGATAATAGTTACAAAGGGCCTGCAGTGAAATCTCATGGCCTTACTGTGGGTTGATGTGTGGATTCCCACCCTTGGAATGCTGTAGAGATCCCTGCATAAAGTCTGATTATTTAGGCTTTGGGCGAAGAAGATGGAATGATGAATTTTCACCCTTAGGTCCCACTATAATTTTGAACGAAGTGTTTAACCAGTTATTGGCATGGTTGACTCTAAATATATTTTGTGCCCATGCGCAACATAACTAAAACTCCGTAACTGGTCAGCTAACCCTGTCAGAGGCCTAGGCTGGCATACAGTTGGCTTTTTTGTAACTAATCCATTACTATTATTTATATTATGGTAGTGCCTAGGAACCCCAACCAAGGCCCCATTGGGCTTGGCACTGTAAAAGCAAGTAAGAAAGAAGACATTCCCTGCCCCAGAGAGCTCAGAAGCTACATATCAGACAGGACCTGTGGAGTGCGGGTGGGCTGGGAGGATGAGGTAAGGATAAAATGAACAGAGTTGAGCAGAAAAGCATGAAAAAAAGCATGATCCATCATGCCGGATTTTTGTTGATGGTTTTTGCCAGGGTGGGCAAAGCAACCTAATCATGTTTGTATAATCGACGTGGCTTGTGCTGTTTCCTCCCAGTTGTCCCTAAACTAGGATGTTCTTGCCTAATGTGCTACTATTCTGTGCTGTGTGCATATCTTTTGGACACATTTTCCTCTGCTGAGGCCTATGGGACAGCTGCCCAGATTTCCCCAGAATGTATTAATATAAACATGAGTAGGCAGAGGTGTGGACATTCAAATACAGTTGTGAAGGCAGAAAAGCTGCTATGGGGACACAAACTAGACTGTATTGCATATAACCTGTGAACAACTTGGCTGTCTCTAACCGGTAACAAAACCTCTAAAAGTTTAAGTGTTGACAAGGCCTTAGTGTCTGGCCATGTGATATTCTGTTTTCAAAGAAAAAAAATCCAAGCATTTTAGCTACATCAGTCTCTATTATTTCAGTGAGCCACTGCAAGGGCAGAAAGTTTTAATTTTAATTCTTTTTTTTTTAAAGGGCACTGATAATAAATAGGGTTTAAATATTATAAATCTCTGTTGTTTGCAAAATCCTCTTTTAAAAAAATGAATTATTTTTCCTATTTATTGTGGTCTTTTTCCTTTGTCAGACATGGTTTCAACCTCTCTGACCACTTTTTTATATTTGTGCATTATTACATTCAGTAGTATTACAACTGAGATGGAATGCCCAACATGAAAGCAGCTTAAATGAATACCACCACTTCAGTAACAACAGTTTTCAGAGTAGCAGCTGTGTTAGTCTGTATTCGCAAAAAGAAAAGGAGTACTTGTGGCACCTTAGAGACTAACAAATTTATTAGAGCATAAGCTTTCGTGAGCTACAGTATATCACATTTTTCTGACGAGATATGTTTTTGTGCGCTATCATCAATCAGTGTAAGCACTGTTGTGGGAATAGTGTTTGTTGCAGAAGGACATTGTCCAAAAATTAATAATTTTTGAATTTTTCTCTCTGATTATAATATCTCTTTAGAAACTTGAAAGAGGAATATTATTTCATTGACTTTTGATCTTCCTTTTACCTCGCACTGGCTTGTTATTGTAAAGTTGCTCAAGAATGTGGGTTGCTAGACTGATTTGTTTCTTGGGGCCGTGGGGGGTAGAGAGGAAGTCGGAAAAGGTGGATTGATTGGGGAGGAGCTGGTAAGATCATGTGGAATTATTTGGATTTTGCAAACAAATAGAAAGCACAGTAACTCTTATATGGGGGTTACCAATCTTCACAGTGTCCTTTTAACTGTTCTTGCAGTGCAGTTAGCACAAATGTTGTGTTTTGGTTTAGTCTAGATAACAATTTTTTCTTTTTAAAAATATTTCTCAGAAAGAGATTAGAAGGTTTCTTTTAAAAACTATCCAAAAAAATCCACCAGTCTAACGGTTTGAATATGGAGGTCCTTCTCCACATATTACTGGAACGCTTCCTTATTATTTTATGAAAGATCCACACAAACCACCACAGAAACGGACTATGTGTCTAATACTGTAGATGAATACGTGAATAAGGGCTTATCTACATGGCAGTATAGGACTATGTCAGTTTGAAGTAGGTACCGTTTAGAGCATGCCAGCAGGGCGTACGTGGAGCATTTAGAGTGCTTCACAAATTACACCCGCTTAGAGGTATTTGCCACAGTGTGTAGACAAGCCCTAACTTTACTCACGTAAGTAGTCCCATTGAACTCAATGGGCCCACTCATGTGTAAGTGCGGGATTGAGTCAGTGGGCTATATAGAGAAGATAGTGAACCTGAAGTAATAAAATGTTCAGGTAAGATAGGCTTAGAGGTATAACTGCATAGCGCTCATGGAAGCTGTGTAGCCAGTACCCCTTAATATGACTTAACTGGTCTTGTGGGTTTTTATTTCTCCTCACCACCATTTTCCCCCAAGCTTCTTCCTCCTTACTCCTAGATCCTAATGCTTGTAATGCTTGTCACACTGAGAAAAACATGGTTTGCTCTTATGTGGGTTGGAATGATAGAAGTGAAAATTCAGGCTCACCTTAAGCCCAACGTAAAGTGTTAAGCAGAAGTGTTGGCTTTTAGAATTCCCTGGTAGTGTCTTCTTGTAAGCAGCTACAATTACACATATTTTCTACACTTGTTAAAGTAGCAAACTGCCTACTTTGACAACTAGTATTGCTGGAGTTTTGTGACATTCCGGAGTGTTAGTGTTGTAGACTAATTATGCAAACTGCTTGCTGGCACTTCTGAAATTGAGGAATACTTAGTGGGATTGGTAATGGTGTTTGGCTTTTCTGTGGCGTAACATCCAGGTTTTCTTTTGTAGTGCTGCAAACAAAGATACTTTGGAAGGAATATGAAAAATCCATATATTTCTATTATTGGAATAAGAAGTTTTGTTTTGCCATTTTCTTATGTAATCAAAGAATACTCCAGATTCTCCACTATTGTATTACTGCTTGTTAATACGTAGATGGCAAAAGATAAATTGTGGCAGTGGTACTGAAGCTCAATAAATGTGGTAAGAATATTTTAAATAGAGTTATGGTTAGTCAGGCTTTTGCCCTTAAGCCTGTGATGAACACAAAATTAAAACCCCACGTTAGTTCTATTAGTAATGGAAGTCATAATTCAGTGTTTCAGGAATTATTTACTGGGACAATTAATTACAAATATTTGGCTTTTTAAAGTGTGTGTGTGTGTGTGTGTGTGTGTGTGTGTGTGTGTGTGTGTGTAAAATGAGGACATTTTGTGGCACATGCTTAGAACAAGCCCATGTTCCAACATATAGGGCCATCAGGATTATAAAGTAAAGTTTAAGAGTGAGCTGCATAAAATTAAACTCCCTAATTCAGTGTAGCATTCAAGATACTTCATGTTAACATTCTTCTTTAAAATAAAACTATATATAATTTTTTCTGGGTTTGCATAGGTCCTCAAAAGCATTTAGACTGAGATCCTGCATTATGAAAGAAATAAAAATGAACTTACTTTGTCTCTTGTCAGGTTTCTAAAATTAGAGAGTGTACAAAATAGCATCTTTAAAAAATAATTCCTTTACAGGTGAAATACTGGCCTCATTGAAGTCAAAGGCAAAATTCCCATTAGCGTCAATGAAGCCAGGATTTCATCTTAAATATTTAGGGTCTGATCCTGCAATCCTACTCAGATAAGCAATCCTTATTGGAATATGCCTGTGACCGTGGTGGAGAATCACCATAATATTAATAAAAAGTATATTCCATGTTAGAATAAGCATAACATTCTCAAACTGTTAAATTGTTTGAGGGTTTACTTTGGTTCATGGTATTTACTAATATTCTTTCAAAAAAACAAATAAACCCCTTAATGTTATCTTTCACAGTAACTATTAAGGGCCTGTTCTTGTAGTTAGTATCAAAACTCTGACTTAAGTGGGAGCAGGTTTAGGCCCTAACTTTACATGGGTGCATAGATTCAATTGCCAATAATGATGAGTCAGCACCACATTTAAGCTACTTATAACTAGGGCCCTACCAAATTCACGGTCCATTTTGGTCAACTTCACGGTCATAGGATTTTAAAAATTGTAAATTTCATGATTTCACATATTTAAATCTGAAATTTCACAGTGTTTTAATTGTAGGGGGTCCTGACCCAAAAAGAAATTGTTGGAGGGTCGCAAGGTTATTGTAGAGGGGGGTTGTGGTACTGCTATCGTTACTTCTGCGCTGCTGCTGGCGGCAGCACTGCCTTCAGAGTTGGGCACCCTGCCAACAACTGCCACTCTCTGGCCGCCCAGCTCTGAAGGGAGCACAGAAGTAAGGGTGGCAATACCTCAACCCCCCTAAAATAACCTTGCAACCCCCCCACAACTCCCTTTTGGGTCAGGAACCCCAGTTTAAAAACGCTGGTCTTCCCCTGTGAAAGCTGTACACAAAAGACCCTGATGTGTTTTTCATGGCTGTGAATTTGGTAGTGTCCTACTTATAACATTCTACTTTTGTGCTTACAATTGCAATTTTGATTCTGCTGTTATGACTATAATTGCAACATACTGTGAGGGAGCAGCTTTGGACTTTACTATGAAATACAAAATTATTCAAAGGAAAATGGTCCAGAATTGGAGGAGATGGTCGTTTTCATATTATGCCTCCCATTTGCAGGGGACAGACTCTTTTACAGCAAGAATAAACACACTGTGTTGTATTATTTCATAATTACAATTTTGTTTAATCAGTAGTTCAATAAGTCTGTTTGTAATACAAATTGATAGAGGATTTTTTGTTTTGCGTTTTAGCAAAACATGCACATCATTATTCCAAGGGTGAAGTTTTCAAAAGTCTTATTTTCAAAAGCGCCTACATCACTTAGGAGACTCGATTTTATTTTCAAAAGTGCCTAAGTCCCTCGAGTATAAGTCCCACTGAAAGTCAAGGGGCACTTTTGACAATTTGACCCTAAAATCCATTAGAGTAGAAACTGAACATTTTAAAAGTTGTACTTTCTCACAGACGATGACCTGCTTACTCTAATTTTTTTCGCGAAGAAAAAATAGAAATACCAAAAAGCACCAGAAGCCCTGTACGTTAGCTATCCATTATTTATGTATATCATAGCTTGGTTTAAAGTGTAGGACCTAAGAGATTTCCTGATTTTGGTTTTTAGTTTAATTTCAGGCTTCAGCTTGGGGCTTGTAGCTTTCTGCCTTGGGTCAATCACTTATTATTAATTACTTTTTATTATTTTATTATAACTAGCTTGTTATTAAAAACAAACAAAGTATTAAAAAGAAGAATTAGGGATCCTGTTCTGCAAAGACTTAACATCCAATACTTAATTTTAAGCATGTGAATAGTTGAAGTCATTGGAACCATTCATGTGCTTAAAGTCAAGCACAGACCATAAATCTGTCCAGGATTGTAGCCTAGCTATTTAGAGATGCTTTTTTGCATTTATGTAACTAAAACCTATATGGGCCAGATTCACAGGTACTCTTCAGCCTCTTTGTGCCTCTCCAGTGATGGAAAGGAGCTGTAAACCCAATTTAAATCTGTGTTTACATCTGATTTACATCGTTTGCATTCCATCACTGGAATGGCACAAAGTAGCCAAAAAGTGCTAGTGATTCTGACTTGACAAGTAATCAGCATGTACTAAAGGATTTTAGTTAGTGAGTTAGTTTGAAAACCAAAAATAATTGGTTGAGATTGGGAAAGTGGCTACTGCACTTACAGAGACTCCTTTTCAAAAAAAAAAAGCTTTAGAAATGTTTTACATAAATTTAATTCTTATTTACATGTGCAATATTTACAATGCATACACAATACTCTGGTCTTGTGGGTAAATATATTTAAAACCACCTTTAAAAAAAAATTAACCTCCCCCCCAATAAGTGGTACTCTGAATGTTAAATTAAAAAACAACGTAAGCAAGGAGATATAAAAGTAAAGATAACACACCATATTTAAGTTTATTTTGGTGGCGAAGATTTTTCTGTTGTGCTCTGAGTTAAGAACATAAATATAGTTGACATGGACCTTTCGGCACCTTCACAGTGCCAGAGTGGTGTGTAAAGGTTTATATCAGGCCCAGAATGTCCAATTTAGAGGCCTCTGTTTTACAAAGGGATCCAGGACTAGGGCCTATATCTGAATTTGCCTGCTCTTGTTTGTTTATATCACAACCATAACACGGGTTTTTTTAAATGTGCTGTAATGTTTGACAGAAGAAAGCATATCGTTGAACCAAACCATTTGTTTTATCTATTTTGCTTTATCATTTAGAAGACTTGCAATATCTGCCAGATGCTGCTTCCTAACCAGTGCAGTTTTGCATCACACCAGAGAATTCATCAGCATAAATCTCCATATACGTGTCCTGAATGTGGCGCAATCTGCAGATCGGTCCACTTCCAGACCCACGTCACTAAGAACTGCCTACATTACACACGAAGAGTTGGTTTTCGGTCAGTATGATTACACGTGTAACTAAAATAGTTTGTCAGTTTATATATATATATATATATATATATATATATATATATATATATATATATATAAAGTTTTTCAAACTTAAACTGAAATAGTTTCTCTTTATTGTGACAGTTGCTTGCAAGATGCTGCTTTATTATTTTAAAGTTGTCATGGCTACAGTACTATTTGTATTACACATTTTGGGATAAAAATTTTTGCTGGATGTCAGCTATGCATTTGGGCATGTGCTTATGTATGGTACTCAATCAGAATACCACTAATTTCATGCAGCCATGAGATGTCATATTAAGGCATACAGTTTCAAGCTAATGAATTCAGACGTTTTACTAATTTAGTTTCTTTAAAAAAAAAACATAAGCTGACTTTTAGGTAGTCTTGGTAAAATAATGATAATCTTTTTTGTATTTACTGCTATACTGTATCTTTAAAGCACTGATGGGTGTATTCCACCTGTCTATCAGATACAGAAGGAAACTTTATTTTTCTCCCTCTCTTGTTCTCACTCTTTTTCCCCAGTTGGGGAAGTCCAGGTTCCCACTGCTGGATTTACCATTACATTATACTTTAAACCAGTTCACATTGTCCATCAGAGAGTGCAACAGTCTGCTACTTTGGCTCTTCGTTGAGAGTCTTTAATTCCAGTTTCAGAGTGGTAGTCGTGTTAGTCTGTATCAGCAAAAAGAACAAGGAGTACTTGTCTCTAAGGTGTCACAAGTACTCCTCGTTCTTTTTAATTCCTGTGTTTCCCCTAAATTTTCTGCTGGGAAGCAACTGTCAGTGGAGTAACAAGGATTGGAGGAGTATCAAGGAAACCTCTAGCCTTGCACTGAGCAGCCTTGAAACTCTGTCAGTCCCTAGATTTCCACCAACACTCAGACCAGCACCAAGACAACAGCTCAGAATAGCCTCTCTTTTCCGAGCTCCTACAGCAGACCTCTGCATAGCACTTCAATATAGTCTTGCAGTCAGTCTTAACTGGCTTCCTAAAGATAGAGTGGTGTGATATAGAATCCCACCAGCCGATAGTATGTCTTCCCCTCAAGGAAACACAGTTCAGTTATCAGGATGGCTGAGAAGTTTTCTGTTAAGGTTACTCTGAGGGGAGGATGAAGTCTTTTTACTGCATCTAGGCAGATGTTGTGGCAGGATCTTTCTGGTTTTGGTGACCTGGGTAGGTGAGGCCAAAGATTCATCTCTCATCTGCCCTAAAGTCTCTTTGGATTATTCTCTCTCTCCTTCTTCCCCTTCTCCTGAATAATCAGGGGTGTTCGGAAGAAGGGGGAGGTTTCTGATGTGTCTTCCATCCCCAGCCAATTCCCTTCCTATACTTCAGTCACCTGTGGGACTCAGATGCAACATCTTCCTCAGAGACACCTGGCCTCTACCTATATGGCCGTTGCAATCAGAAGACCCCCTCATAGTCAGAATCTACTTTCCACAATGAATCAGGACAATGATGCTAGATTATCTAGGATTTCTCTTCAAAACCCTATGAGAAACTGTCTGAACCCCTCACCACAATCTGTGTCAAAGTTCCTTTTCTCCTCTCCATCCAATGATCCTAAAACAAAAATATCCAAGACAATCAAGAATCTATCTTCTTCCTCATTAGAACCCTCATAATCAACACCAAACTTTCTCTTGAGGAAGGATGTATTTCCTCCTGCCTTTCTGAACAGTGTCTGATAATTTAAGGAAGCTGTTTGATGCCAGTGATCTAGACTAGCTGATTGAGCTAATTAAATTGAGGAAATTCAGCTCACTTGACTCAAGCTGGATTCTCTCAAACTGAGGGGAAAAAAGCTGCTGCAACAGTGAGTCCAGGAGGGGGGACCTGGACCTGGACCTGAGGGGGACCCAGATCTTCAGCAGAGCTACTTCTGTATTCAGGCAGACATGCAGACTATAGTCAGCAGTGGATGCTTATATTTGTGGATTATTTTATTTATAAGGAAAAAAACTCATGGCAAGAAAAAAAATCCTCTTGAATGTGATATCACTAGCACATTAGAAGTAGAACTAATATGAGTTAAATATAAAAAGATGATGATACTTAAGACTTAGTGTTGTGGAGAGTTGTGTGTCTGTAGTTAAGATGGAAGGTCGTTTTTATTTATAAGTTTCATTTGAGCTCCTCCCATCTTTAACAGATTTAAGCCAAATCACCTGAAATTTCACATGTATGCTGTTATGCTGAAGTAGAGGTTTTTTAGAAATCTGGAGGTATCTCAGAGATGATGCGTTTGTGAGATAAGAGGGCTCAAAAATTGTGCTTTCACTTTTCAAAAAGTTTCCTAATTCTTTTGGCTTGCCATATCTGAAATATGGCATATTGTTTCCTATATCATCATGCTATCTCTCTTCCATAAGATCACCGTATCTCTAAAAGGATATAACAGACATAGAAGGAGTTCAGAGATGGGTAACGAAAATAATTAGAGGCATGGAAAATCTTCCATAAGAAGAGAGATTTAAAAGGTAGGAACTGTTTAGCTTAGAGAAGATACGAACAGGTAGATACATGATAGATACAAAATAATAAATGATATAGTGAAGGTAAATTGAGTGAATTTACCCTTTCTCTCTTAATATGAAAAGAAGGGGACAGTTAATGAAATTGGAAGCGAATTTAAAACCAATAAAAGGATTTTTTTTTAAATGCAATGCATAATTGGTCTGTGGAACTCATTGCCAACATGGAGGCCAACAGATTAGTGGGTGTCAAAAGGATTGGTCATTTATATGGCTAACGAGAAGTTCCATAATTATATTAGATAGAAATAAAGTTTGGAAGGGATATAAACCTTCATTCTTCAAGTGAACTTCCAAAAGATTGGGGTTAGTAAGAAACTTTCCCTGTAAGCAAGTTATTCCATAATTGTCCACTACCGGGTTATTTTTGGAACTTCTTTGAAGCAGCTAATACTGGAGAGAGAACACTGGACTAAATGGGCCACTGACTTGATCTAGTATGGAAATTCCTGTGTTTTTATATTAACTCAATTTATGTTACTTCCTTTGCTGTAGATTGAATTGTGGGAAGGTGTCAGAGACACTAAGAATTCAAAGGCATATTTTAGAAAAATATTTTCAGAATTCCAACCTGATATTTAGAAAAGATTGTAAAGCTCCTGTGTAGTCACCCTGAATTTAAGTTTACTCTTCTCTGTCCAAATATTGATTTAACTATGTACAGAGAAAAATCACTCGTTAAGAAAACATTTTCATTAAAATTAAACCTGAATACATATAATAAAGTTGTTATTCTTTTTGTATTTCATTTTTGGTAGCTTCTAGATTGCAATATGGTTCTTCATACAATCCCCTACTCCTGATAAAAATGTATTTTCTAAGGCCTATAGTGTCTAAAAAGTTCTTGTTTATAATCAACAGAAGGAGTAGATTCTATTGGCCATTCTGTCTATTGTTGGCATAACGCTATTATCAAATCTTGTCCTCTGGCTTTAGATCTTGCAAATTAATTATTGTTATCTTTTTTTCTTTTTTAGGTCTATAACCACTTTGTTTCTGTTGGATCTTAATGTGTGATTTGTACTTTCCAGTATTATTGTAGCCGTGTCAGTCCCAGGATATTAGAGAGACAAGGTGACTGAGGTAACATCTTTTATTGGAACAGTTGTCTCTCTCACCAACAGAAGTTGGTCCAGTAAAAGCTATTACCTCACCCACCTTGTCTCTCTGATTTGTACTTTGTTAACCAATCAAATCATGTGATTGTATCCGATTGAATACATAATCCTCCCTCCTCCACCTGCCTAAAACCCAGTTTTGATTCCACTTATTTTAGTACACTTTTGTGTTATGTTAGATTGACTTTTCCTCTTCCCTTACAGCTGTGTACATTGCAATGTTGTGTACTCTGATGTTGCTGCACTCAAGTCTCACATTCAAGGTTCTCACTGTGAAGTCTTCTACAAGTGTCCTATCTGTCCCATGGCATTTAAATCTGCACCCAGCACACATTCCCATGCCTATACACAACACCCTGGTATCAAGATAGGAGAACCAAAGTAAGCAATATTAATCTTTTGCTCTTACTCTAATGCTATATTTTAATAACCAGTACAATTACATTCTCTATTGTATTTATAATGTTAAAAGTCACATACTGCATAACCAGCAATTTATCATCCTGTTGATAATGTGTGGAGTACGCCACATTTTCTAGTCATTTATTTGGCAAAGATAAGATTTCCATGCACATAACAATAAGATTTTTTTAACCAGAGCACAGAAAACTTGATACACTGCTGCCAAGAAACTACCTGTATTCAGTCTTGCTCAGTGTTTTTTTTTCATTGTTAAACTAAATGATTTTAAATCAGCTGCATTTTTTATCATGAACTAGAGTAACAGTAGTGACAGTCGAAATGATTAACATATTTGCTGTTTTTGAAGTGTGTTGAGACATGTATAATTCTAACAGAGTACTGTTTCTGTCTAATGTTCTATTTGCAGGCATAAAACTACAATCTGGGGAAAACATGATGGTCACTGACATTTATTTCACAGCATGACACAAGAACTAGGGATCACCAAATTAAATTAATAGGCAGCAGGTTTAAAACAAATAAAAGGAAGTATTTCTTCACACAACGCACAGTCAACATGTGAAACTCCTTGCCAGAGGATGTTGTGAAGGCCAAGATCATAATAGGGTTCAAAAAAGAACTAGATAAATTCATGGAGGATAGGTCCATCAATGGCTATTAGCAAGGATGGTCAGGAATGGTGTCCCTAGCCTCTGTTTGCCAGAAGCTGGGAAGGAGCAACAAGGGATGGATCACTTGATGATTACCTGTTCTGTCTATTCCCTCTGAGGCACCTGGCGCTGGCCATTGTCAGAAGACAGGATACCGGGCTAGATGGAACTTTGGTCTGACCCAGTAGGGCCATTCTTATGTTCTTATACTATTATTCATTAATTAGTAAAATAATTGCAGGTTTATGCTCTGATTTAATAAAGGTATTTTCATAACTTTTTACAGTGCAATAATATTATTGATAAATTGACATAACAATCATCAGTGTCTGACTTGATTCTGATGTAAAACTTAGAATACAATGTACAGGTGAATCAGCAAGTATTTTGCTTACAGTGATAAGTCATGCATATTATAATTGCTCTGCAGGACAAAAGTGTAATATTATGGTTTTGTGGAAATGGTCTCTAATTTAGGATGCAAACACCACAAGACTTAAAGAAATTAGAAACTAGTATAATGTCTCTCTGATTATGTTAAATTTGGTCCACACTTTCTCGACTGTCACCCATGTCAACCAGCATTCAGAGGTACTAGAGAAATTGGAGTAATTTTTTACATACATCTAGTCCCTCAGTTCTTCTCTCCCAAGCTTCTCTATAGCTCTGCCTTTCAAACTGAACAGAAAGAGCCCTTGCTTTCCACACCTTCTAGAATGTGCTTTAGTTAATATAGCTTTTCCATTTAGTGTAGCTTAATAATCATTAATATTCCTCAGCACTGTTATTGCACTTTTCTCCTTCATAATGCTTGCCTGACAAACCAGAAAAGATAAGGATAGTGTTTGGTAAATGCTTAAGTATTGCAGAGCAGTTGACTCCAGAGAGCTTGTTTCTTTCAGTCACTTTTGCTCGCAGGGCTGTAAATAGTCACTTTTGGCAGTCTCAGAAATACTAGGTAGTCTCAGTTCATTGGTCTCATGCTGTTCTGTCAGGGAAGAATTGTCTATGGCCTAAAGTTCTCCCAGGTAGGCCATTTCATGACAAGATGTGTTTTTTCTCCAGGAGATGTTGTCCCCCATCAGTCTTTTCTACCTGGCTTGTCTTCACTACTAGCCACAACCTTTGGGAGTGCTGAGCTAGGCTTGCACCTTCACAAGACCCACATGTCATCAAGAAAAAGAGAATTCCAACTGCAGTTAAGTGAGAGAGGCCCACCATTAAACATTCTCCAACCTGGCCTGCCAAGGTCAAGGCAGATGCACCTTGGTCTGTCTCTGCATGTGCCTTTTTTGATGTATAACAACTCCTCTGTTAAATGGGGAAGCATTATTTCCAGTTTACTACAGAGGGACTTAGAGAGAGATTAAGTGATTTACCCAAGGTCTGTGGGAGAGTTAGGATTTGAGCCTCAGGATCCTGTTTTTAGAAATATGAGGGTAAACTCCAGCTGAACTCAGTGGAATCTATATACCTCCTAAATCCCAACCCAGTGCCTTTGCCACAAAGCTGTCATTCCTCTCCCTGCTTTCTCAATTGTTAGGTACAGGTAGGGTATTAAAATATTGAAGAATTCTGCTCTATCTTGCCGCTCTGAAATGCAGAGAGCATGACTCTATATTTCAATATCTTGCATGCTCAAAAAAATCTCAAGGCAGCAGAGTAAAAGAACAGTGTAGCATCCATCATTATGTCTAATTTTAAGCCTTTTAAACTTGACACTGTCCTGTTTAATATTCCAAAGTATATTTTTATTCTTCAGATTGTTCAAACCCATATTGAAGCAGAATTGAAACTAATGTATGGGCTCTGACCCTGAATTCCCATGTTTCCGTTGTCGCAAATTATGTTCCTTTTTAGCAAGATGGCATCTCTGACAGTAGGCTCAGAAATGCCAGCATGTAATTCAGAAACTTTTAGATTGCTGTGCTGAACACTAAGGAAACAGTTTTTAGTTATGTGATTTTTTTTTTTGTATTAGTAGTAGTAGCAAAAGCCAGTGTGACAGAGTGCTAAGCAAGAACAGCTGATCCCTCACTCTGGTCATAGCAGCTCCAATCAAATAATGCAGAATGGGGCTGGTTAAACAGAGCTGTGCCTAATTTGTGGTGGAGGAGAGCTGGAAGGCTAATTAATCTATTAGGCACAGGAAGGAAGTACGGGGGGAAAGCAGGTAATAGGGAGAAGAGAGAGATTGCCCTTCCCTGCTTGGTATAGGAGTTGGGGGCTCCATAGGACTGTTGAAGCAGAGCTGTATATAGTATGAAGGTATTGGGAACCCACATTGTAAATAAACTACACAGGATGTTTGACTAGCACAAGGGTCTCTGAGCAGTTTGTAAGCCTGAGTAGAGGCTGGAGCCAGAGGGCCCTCTCACAGTCAGCAAAAAAACCCTAAGATCAGAAATTACAAATGAATGTTTCACATTGAAAGAATTCAAAAGATATCTTGAATTAATCTTGACCGTATTGACCTGTATCAGGTCATGTTCACAGGTTAATTCTTTTGAGCTGGCTCCCCTATTTGTGGATATGAAATGACATGCTTTTTCTGAGTATGAACTAGTGTATCATTAGAGCCATATGCAGAAGGAGGAACATGCATTTTTGTGGAATATATTTGTAGAGCCCTGTGCAGATACAAAATTTGTATCTGCATTCGATATCCGATCTGCAAACATGGTTCGCGGATATAAAGTGGGTCTCACAGATTTGCAGAGCTCTAGATATAAAATTTGGATCCATGTCTATCTGTGATCCATAAATACAGTTTGTGGATATAAAGCAGATATCCGCAGATTTGCAGGGCTCTATACATTTGTATTATAGCAAATTATTTTAAGAATTAACAGTTGGATTTTCTTAAAGTTCTAAGCTTTTTTTCCCCTAAACGGACCCTTCACAAACACCTGCAGATACGTTATCACTAAGGCTGTTTTAATCACGGGTATTTTTAGCAAAAGTCATGGATGGGTCATGGGCAGTAAACAAAAATTCACCGCCTGTGACCTGTCCATGACTAGTACTAAACACCCCGAACTAAATCTTGGGGGGAGGGGTCTGCCCAGGGCTGCCATGGGTGCTGGAGGGGGGCAGCCTGGGGGCACGCAGCCTGGAAGCTCTGCTGGTGCTGGGGTAGGGAGGGAATTGGCAAGGCTAGCAGGCTCCCTACCTGGCTCCGCACCTCCCCGGAAGTGGCGACATCCCCTTCCCTCAGTTCCTAGGTGGAAGCGCGGCCAACCGGCTTTGCCGCTACCGTTGTTCGGGAACTGTGGCCTGCAATTCCTCTGGGAGTTGTGTGTGCTCAGCACCGCAGAAAATAAGGTGTGATGGATGGACTGGGTCAGGAAGGATTTATAGGTCTGTCCTGAAGACAAGGGCTGGAGCCACCCCTGAAACACCTGTCCCGGAATGAATGAAGGACCCTCCTCTGGCTCAGGGGAAACAGGCTTCAGGCCTGGGCTCTCCTGACACAGGGTTTTTGTGTGTCAGAGGGAAAGTTTGATAGGCAAGGGCCTGTCCAAACTGAAATAGGAACACTGGGAGCAGCCCAGCCTGGACAGAAGGCTTGAAGTGGACTTACAGATAGTTGCCTTATTGTTCCTCTGCTTGTTACAAAAGTGAAATCTTAGGATGGAGGTGAGTTTAGAACCTATGCAGGGATGTGCACCATGTTTGCAGCTGTGGCAGTCACCTGCTCATACAGTCTGTTTTCTTTGCAGGAACTAATGGAGATAGAGCATTAAGTAAGACACTGTATGCCCTTGGCATTTAGTGGAATTGCATGATTTATAATTGTATTACTAATGTCTGTTTATCAGAACAGATGCAGCAAATAAGATATGATTTCACTTCTTAAATTTAATTTTAACCTGTTTTATGAAAAACCACATTAGGTAGAATGGCTTTCAATAGGTACAAATGAGATTATTTTAATATGGGGAGAAGGAAGGCTTTTTCAATTTTAATTCTACACACATACACACACACCAGTCTCATCAGGGATAGTTTAATTTATTTTATGGGCTAAAGAAGCTCCTCTGTGACGTTTTCTTTGTAGCTAGTCTGAGCTCTTAGGAGTAGCAGTAAGATTTTTTTTATTGGTAATCTCCTTTTAAAGCTTGGAGAAATTAATATGTATGGAACCAATTTATTAATAACATTAGACTGTTGGTACACAATATAGGACATTATTGCACAATTATCATGTATATAGACATATAAATTATTGGAAGGAGAAATGCCATGTCCTAGTAGAGACACCTTTAAAATTACTAATTGTCTTTTAATGTGATATTAAGGTACCTATAGATTCCATGTTTACGTGTTCTAAGGAAAATTTTAAATTTTCTATTGGCCAGATTTTCACAGATTGAAATAAGTGCATTTCTCACATACAGTTGTTGGTGCATAATATTTGTAAGGAAATAGTTAGCATGTGCATGCATATTCACTGACCTCAACTAGATTACTCATGAGCTTTAACTAAGGCATGTGTTTCAGTATTTTGTTGAACTGGGGCTACAGTAATTTAAGTCCTGATTGAGCATAGCCCTTAAACACATGCTTTAGTACTTTGTTTGATCAGGGCCTTAACTAGACACTTTTGGTATTGACTCACATTATTTGTTTGATTCACAAATGTATATGCTCAGTTGTATATACCTAACTTTGAAAATGCGTCTGAAAGAAATATTTTGTAATGAATTGGATCCATGTGTCTACCATGATACAGCATACCATACAGAATATCTGTATCAATTTAAATTAGTAGAGTTTATTCTGAAAATAGATGACTTGGGAATTTGGACACCTATCAAGAAGATTTTGAACTTCTGCGAAAGCAGAGCATCTTTAACTGAACTTAAATGTTTATTTAAAATGTGAATATTAAGAATCTGATATTTTTAAAGAGGTGTAATATTCTCAGTAGCAGATTTATTTTCTCCTATCAATATTAGCTGGTTTTGCTAATGAGCACTGTGTTGCTCCATTACACATGAAGTGATTACTCAAAGATTAATTTACTTTAAATACAATGAAAAGATCAGAAAGCAAAGCAAATTAAAAAGTACTAACATAATATTCCACCATTTGACAATATATATAATCCTGTAGTCGCAAATTTATAGATTGGGGCCTGAAACAGCTTCCACTCAAGTCACTGGCTATGGAACTGTTCAGGGAAAGCCCCTGGCGGGCCGGACCGGTTTGTTTACCTGCCGCGTCCGCAGGTTCAGCCAATCGCGGCTCCCACTGGCCGCAGTTCGCTGCTCCAGGCCAATGGGGGCTGCGGGAAGCGGTGCCGGCCAAGCGACGTGCTGGCTGCCCTTCCCGCAGCCCCCATTGGCCTGGAGCGGCGAACCACGGCCAGCGGGAGCCACGATCGGCCGAACCTGCAGACATGGCAGGTAAACAAACTGGTCCAGCCCGCCAGGGGCTTTCCCTGAACAAGCAGCGGACCGGCTTTGAGAACTACTACCCTAGATGACCTAATAGATTTTTCTGATTTATAATGTACACGATTTTATTTGAAATACATGTTTATAGTCGGAGTAAGGATATTAACTCTGAGTTCTTGCCACTTCTGCCATTTTCTCACTCAAAATGTATGGAATCAGAATGATGTCATTTTATTCCCTTCTTAGTTTCTAGCAGTGTAATCAAGTAGTTAGTGATGGGTATCAGGAGTCAGGATTCTAATGTTCTGTCTAGTGTGCTGCCATGGGTGACAATCGTTTGGAGGCTCAGTGCCGTGGTGTATAACCTTGTTCAAGTCTCTTAACCTTCCTGTGCCTCAGTTTCAAAACCTGGTTATAATTATTAATTAGCTTTGTAAAACCACTTTATCAGAGATGGGTCACATCACAAAATATGGATATCTGATACATGCCATCTATTATTGATGGAAATACACGTCTTCTTTACAAAATGTATGAATAAATGAAAATTACAAATACTCTTGCTAGTGAGTTGCTCTTTATATTCTCACATTAAAATGAAGAATGCTGTGAATAAAATATTACAATTTTAAACTGCTTTTCGCTATTGCATTTCTGCTGAGCTAGGCCATCACCTATAAAGTATAGAGCTACACAGCAGCTCCCGGTGTGCCAAACGGTGGAGGGTGAACACATTGCCATGTGAATCCTTGGGTTCTCCCCATTCCCTATGGATGCATTATGGGCACAGGTGCTACTGCATCCTTAAGACTTAAGTGATGCGCATGGAACATGTCCAAAAGAGCTCCGTGGCCGGGGAAAGATTCCTTTGCTCTGCATCTCTCCAGTATTCTGCTCAGGTGCTCTGACTGGGCAGTGAGTTGAGATTTCCCTTTAACAGAGTTAGCTCTTCCAGTAGTTTAGGGACAAAATACAACCAGTACCAGTAAGATTCAACTGAATATTAACATTGGAAAATTATTATTAACATTTTAAAAGTAAATTTTAGAAGCGTTGATGATGAAAAAATGTCAGGGGACTCTAGATACTTACACTTTTCTATAAAGTGGCTGCTACTGCCACTGTCAGTGGATACTAGATTAGTTCTGATTAAATATGGCAATTCCTACGCTGCTTTGTTATTTTTCCCTTTCAAATGCCATTTTCTTTCTATCCTTTTTCTAAAGAAAAATTACAACAGTTCTGAAGAAATAAATGGAATTACATGGGATTTATAAACAGATGAAAAAGAGGATAAATTTTGGACCTACCAATCTTGACAGTCCTTTTTTATGTAAAAATTAAAATAATTTCTTATAGAGCCAAACATGTAAAACAAACAAACAAAAAAATCATGAAAAGAAAACAGTGCATAACATTCCATGTTGTTTGCAGAATCACTGGCAAAATGCAACCAACCTCAAACCATTATTATGTAGTATTCGTTCTTTCACTTAGACCAAAGGGTTACCCTCTCTGTGAACTGACTTGATCTCTCCATTTCATTAGCACATCCTAGTTTCATTTTGGTTTATTACTTATTGGTAGGGAGCTTGACAGAGTTAGAAATTCTGCTGAAATGATACCCATTTCAAGATTAATTCATAATTTTTCCTTAATTTTAAGAAGCATTTTTATGCTGTCATTTTAACTCACTTTCAGAGACTGCTGTTACAATGTCCTTTACTAATTCAGCCTGTTTTGGTCCTTATTAATTACTATTTTAGATTCTTCACTATTCTTCTTATAAAGTCTGGATGAATTTATGCAATAGTTAATTATTATAACACGCTTTTGTTGCTAGTTAACATCTTTATGAGAATATTGTAATACAGGAAGGAAGCTGATTCACTTGCTATTAAAATTACACAATTGGCTTTTGCTTTTCCAGGAGTCCTGCATCAGCAGTACTAGAAGCTGTACTTTGGTCATTTCTGTACAATGCTTTGAAATAGGTAGCTGATGAAAAATTTAAATTGCCAAATAGAAAGGTTGCCTTCCAGTGAAATTTTAGCTTCAGAGAGACTGAAGGGATTGGACTAATAGTTTAAGAAATTGAGAAGAGTCATCTAAGCCAAAAGTGAACCCTACTTTAAACATGTTAACATTTTTGATCAAATCCCCTTCAAATTTGTGCCTTTGCATTCCAAAGTCAGGTAGATCAACAGCCCTTTTGTTATAAATGTGAATTAGAGATCTAAAGATATATACGTTGGGAAAACCTTGTCAGAAGCATTTACTGTTTTTATATATAACAGTTATAAATAGGTGTAAATGTGCCATTGATTTTGGATTTTAATACTGTTTTTCTTGAGTGCTGCTTTACTTTCCATTTTGAGGATTATTCTTGAATTAGTTGTATCATTTTCATTTTTGATTTTCCACAACAGACCAATATGTTCATATATACATACATTTGATCTCACCTGTGATGAGAAGAAATTTAACAGTGATTCCTGCTGATAAATGATCAGGATGACTGACTTTTATTTAATGAACTTCTTCTGTTTTTAGAATAATATATAAATGTTCCATGTGTGACACTGTGTTTACTCTGCAACCCTTGCTGTATCGCCACTTTGATCAACACATTGAAAACCAGAAGGTGTCTGTTTTCAAGTGTCCGGACTGTTCTCTTTTATATGCACAGAAGCAACTTATGATGGATCATATCAAGGTGTGTGGGCATCTCCTTTCATTTAAATTCTTGTACAGCATTTGTCACATTTAAAGCATTACACGAAATCATCTCAGAAAAGCACAAAATTATGAGAAAACTATAGAAACTAATAGGTGGTAGTTATTCCTAAAGAGTAATTTGCAGTTAATATCTCTGCGCAGTTACAATATAGATTCTATATGTTCTAGGCACTAACTAGATTTCTCTGTCTGAATGTTAGTATTTTATATATGCCAGTAAGTGTGTGGTACTGCATGTAAGATGATACATTATAAAAATACTGGTTACAATGAGATTTATGGACCCAATCCTGCTAAGTGTTGGCATCTCCTACAGTGTGAGCTAAATATCATCAGCTCTTGTTGAAGTCCGTTGGGAGTTGATGGTGCTCAGCTCATTACAGAATCAAGCTTTCTGTACTCAGAACTCACTGATAAGAGAAGCATTGTGCTACTTGTATGGATGCAGAAATATATATACCCTTAGAAGGTAAAATAAAACAAAATATCTCATAACTGTATTTTCATAATAAGATGATTTATTGGAGAACTCTGGCTATTATCCTTCCAACCTGTGTTATTAAGAGACAATAACTCCCCCGCACACACACACCCAGCTGCAACTTGTTAGCCATTTATTTTAAATATATTGCTTTACCTTATTTTTAAAGTACTGGAGGCCTTAGCAACTGTTAGATTCCTTAAACCACAAGGGTGTGATTCATCATTGTCCTGTACCTTGTGTCATCATTTATGCCATTGTAAAGTGGTGTGAACCAGAATAGTGGCATTTGACATCCACTTTGCATTTTCTTTACACTGACATAAATGACTTAACATGGTGCAGGGCAATGGAGAATCAGACTCATAGTCTTTGCTGAAATCAGCAAGTTGAATTTCAGCTTGAGCTATGGCTCTTACTACCTGAGAAGTAGTTGAAATTTGTGCTGAAGGCAAGAACAGCAATTCTGAGAAACCAACTCTTTTAAAAACACACAATATACCCTAAAGTTCTTTCTCATCTACACCCAGTAGGGGAGGAGACTAGAAATTATTTTTTCTTTAAATTCCTGTTTTTTCTGCTGAGAATATGGTGCCATAAGCAACTGGATCCCATTATGGCAATTGTATTCCAGAAAAACTGGTTTCAAATATTGTACCAGACCGGGCCTTCTGCTGCATTGTCTGCCTTCTGTCTTCGAGTTATGTATCTGCTCTTAGTTCAGAGTGACTTTATCCTATAGTTGAAAATGAGGGAAAATAGCATGTTTGTCAAATGTATGGGATGACAAAAGATGTTCTGAGAAGTGAGGACAAGGTATTTTCAGTGTTCTTAACCTCTGTTAGCTCCCATTGTAAGTCCTGTGACATATTTTCTGTGAGGATTTATTTCATAATCTTGTTGCATTTTGCCAGATACTTTAATTATTATTATCCCGCCGTGATGTTAGTCCTTTACTTGCCTTCTTATCTAACTCTTGCATCATTTTCTTGCTCCACCATCAAGCAAGGGAATATACTTCCCGTAGCAACTTACTGAGAGCATCCCCTTTGTGATGTGTACAGCTTCTTCAGTTCTAAACAGGAATAAATAGTGGCATATACACACATATACATATATAGTTATATATGTATTGTTGCTATAATATATATGTATTGTTTCAGTATTTGAAACCAGTATTTAAAAACAATTGATTTTAAAGCAAAGGTGGAGTTGACAGCTACACCTATAGTTAAGATTGCCTAACTCTTTCCATTATAAGGCCCTGTTTTTAGTTGCTTATCACTTTGCTATGTTTTTACTGTTTGGGCTGAAATTTGTCTGCTTCAGGCTGATTTTTAATTTAATTGAAAACGATTTAGCCATTCTTGAGAACAACATTGGGGAATAATATGTTGTTTTGTTCACATAAAAAATTCTTACAGCCATTTCATTGAGGGTGGGGTTCTCTGGAAAAAATAATGTGTGATCATGTAATTAAAGACTGTATCATAATGGATACAAACAAGAGGGCTGAATTAAGGTTGCCTGGCAGCCTTTTAAGTGCTTGACTTTGCAATTTTAATGTTCTTTTAATGTAGTTTTTTTTGGTACGTAAAGAATATGGTATGTAACGAATAAAACATTTGACTCTGAAAGCTAACATTGTCTTAAGTTAAAAATGTGCAGAATACTTCAAAATGAGCAACCATTTTTACACCTTCCCTCCACACCCCAGAAATTCTTTTTTTTTTCCCCATCATCTTTCATAGAGTTTTTGTCAACTTGTAGTGGGAATAGATTTCATTATATTAGCTAGTGGTTTATTTAGACATGCTAAAAAAAGAGTTAACCTTTCTTCTTTTTGGATGTCAAATGGGTGAAGTGAAAGCACCTTATCTTTTTAGTCACAGTTTTTTAATGAAACGTTTTGGTTTTGAAAGTAAATGGCATTAATTTCTGTAGAGACCACTTAAACAGAAAGATAGTTCTGTTCCACAGCATAGCTGAAAGAAAAGGAGTACTTGTGGCACCTTAGAGACTAACAAATTTATTAGAGCATAAGCTTTCGTGAACTACAGCTCACTTCATCGGATGCATTTGGTGGAAAAAACAGAGGAGAGATTTATATACACACACAGAGAACATGAAACAATGGGTTTATCATACACACTGTAAGGAGAGTGATCACTTAAGATAAGCCATCACCAGCAGCAGGGGGGGGGGAAGGAGGAAAACCTTTCATGGTGACAAGCAAGGTAGGCTAATTCCAGCAGTTAACAAGAATATCAGAGGAACGGTGGGGGGGGGGGGAGAAATACCATGGGGAAATAGTTTTACTTTGTGTAATGACTCATCCATTCCCAGTCTCTATTCAAGCCTAAGTTAATTGTATCCAGTTTGCAAATTAATTCCAATTCAGCAGTCTCTCGTTGGAGTCTGTTTTTGAAGCTTTTTTGTTGAAGGATAGCCACTCTTAGGTCTGTAATCGAGTGACCAGAGAGATTGAAGTGTTCTCCAACTGGTTTTTGAATGTTATAATTCTTGACGTCTGATTTGTGTCCATTCATTCTTTTACGTAGAGACTGTCCAGTTTGGCCAATGTACATGGCAGAGGGGCATTGCTGGCACATGATGGCATATATCACATTGGTAGATGCGCAGGTGAACGAGCCTCTGATAGTGTGGCTGATGTGATTAGGCCCTATGATGGTATCCCCTGAATAGATATGTGGACAGAGTTGGCAACGGGCTTTGTTGCAAGGATAGGTTCCTGGGTTAGTGGTTCTGTTGTGTGGTGTGTGGTTGCTGGTGAGTATTTGCTTCAGATTGGGGGGCTGTCTGTAAGCAAGGACTGGCCTGTCTCCCAAGATCTGTGAGAGTGATGGGTCGTCCTTCAGGATAGGTTGTAGATCCTTGATGATGCTTTGGAGAGGTTTTAGTTGGGGGCTGAAGGTGATGGCTAGTGGCGTTCTGTTCTTTTCTTTGTTGGGCCTGTCCTGTAGTAGGTTACAGACTTAAGAGTGGCTATCCTTCAACAAAAAAGCTTCAAAAACAGACTCCAACGAGAGACTGCTGAATTGGAATTAATTTGCAAACTGGATACAATTAACTTAGGCTTGAATAGAGACTGGGAATGGATGAGTCATTACACAAAGTAAAACTATTTCCCCATGGTATTTCTCCCCCCCACCCCACCCCCCACTGTTCCTCTGATATTCTTGTTAATGCTGGAATTAGCCTACCTTGCTTGTCACCATGAAAGGTTTTCCTCCTTTCCCCCCCCCCCCCCCCCCGCTGCTGGTGATGGCTTATCTTAAGTGATCACTCTCCTTACAGTGTGTATGATAAACCCATTGTTTCATGTTCTCTGTGTGTGTATATAAATCTCTCCTCTGTTTTTTCCACCAAATGCATCCGATGAAGTGAGCTGTAGTTCACGAAAGCTTATGCTCTAATAAATTTGTTAGTCTCTAAGGTGCCACAAGTACTCCTTTTCTTTTTGCGAATACAGACTAACACGGCTGCTACTCTGAAACAGCATAGCTGAGTATGACATTTGCGAAGTACCTGGCAAATAGTCCATGGGAATCATCTGTTTATCCTACAAAGAAGAGCCTGATACTGAGATAGTTTGACTTTGCTTTATATCCCAGTATCAGATCATTTTTTACATTTTAGCCACACCAACAGCAAACTTGTGTAACATTTTTATTTTTTATATTTTAGTCTATGCATGGAACATTGAAAAGTGTCGAGGGGCCACCAAACTTGGGTATAAATTTGCTCCTGAGCACTAAACCCACAACTCAAAACTCAGCCAGTCACAACAAAGAGGATTCAAAATCCATCAATGGAACAGAAAAGCTGGAGAAGAAATCTCCTTCTCCTGTAAAGAAAGCAGAGCCCAAAAAAGTAACCAACCCTGGATGGACGTGCTGGGAATGCGATCGACTCTTCACTCAGAGAGATGTGTACATATCCCACATGAGGAAAGAGCATGGAAAGGTAAATTACTGTAGCTTCCAAATTAAATGAATTAATGCTAAAATAGCAACAGGTTTTTTTTTTCAAATTCAATAGACCTTTATAAATAGAGGGATAATGTTTCTGATTATTTCATTTTTGTGCTCTTATTTTTTTCTTCCCTGTTCTCATATCCATTTCCTTTCATGTTGCTTAGCTTTTTAAATTGCTACTGAAAGACTCTCATCGCCCTCAGTTAATTGTAGGGTTATTTAGTCAATACCAAAGGTTGTTCAAGAACAGATGGAATGACTGAAAAAAGTTCCTATGAAATTTTTCTGAGTCAGCTAAACTAATTTCTGATTCTCTTTCCATTCCCCTCACAATTCTTTAACAGTTTGGTTCCAGAGGACATAATTTTTTTTTGTTTTTGTTTGTCCAGATGACTGTGGTTGTTGTAAATTACAGACTTATGTTACATGTTGCATTCATCATGCTTCTTTGACTGCCTTGTCTAGATCTAATAACCTTTAGAGCTAGTCAAAAAAATAGGAAAAAATCCACCAAAAAAAAACCATTTTTCTTCTTCGAGTAGCATCTCTATGGGTGCTCCTCTTCAGGTGCCCATGCACCTCTTGAGCCTTTGATCAGAGATTTTCCGTTAGCAGTGTCCATTTGGCCTGAACATTCTCCGAATACTTCCTCATGCCAGACACCGAAAATATACAGGGATGTGTGGTTGAACCCCTGTCAGTTATTTCTCAACCACCTTGGCCTGAGATAGAGCCTCAGAGGGTCCGCCTTGAACACGCCTCTGTTATCTTGTATGCAGTTTTTTCCTATCATTGTTTGTTTAGTTAATATAGGTTAGTTATTAGTGATAGTTTTAGTTAGAGATATGTAATGGGAGGATTGTTCCTCTCCTTCCCCTCTGGGAGCCTTATTCTCCAGGCAGGGCATGCCTGGCTCACCAAGTTTTATACTCTGCCAAAAGGCTCTACCTGTTAGTGACAGCCACTCTAAGTGTGTCCATTGCTTGGGTGAGTGCCATATCTCCCAGAAGTGAAGCTTCTGCCTGGCTTTCAAATCCAGGTTAAGGAAGGAAAAGGAAATCAAACTCAGACTGTTGTGGATGGAACGCTCCCTTTGACAGCTTTTGAATCAGGCTAGAAAAACCTTCCATACATCTGTCTCTGGACAGATCCAGCTCTCCTTCAATCTCCGCAAACACTTCCCCTTAGAAAAGGGAAGATTTTGGAGGCTTCAGCTAAGGTTTCTAAAAAGAGGAGTGCAGACTCTCATCTTAAAAAGCCAGCTCCAAAAAAGACCAGGTCTCCTTCAAGATCTACGGTCTCCAAAGCCTCAACCTCTTGGCTTAGTACTGTTGAGTTGAAGGACTCCTCCTCTAGTACTGGTGGAGCTGGAAAGTCCCAGAGCTTGAAGGAGAAACATGGCTCTGACCGGGCCACAGCACAAGGAGAGTATGCATAAGCATTCCAAACTGACACCATTGGGCTCAGCCCTCCATCAGTACCTACCCATTCAGCACCCTCGGAACCAAGCAAGCAATGGCTCCAAACACCATTGATGCCTACATTGTTAGGGCCCTCCTCCACCATAAGCTTTGGCTACTGCATCCTCAGTACCGTGTCGGTACCATTCCCCTACTTGGTACCACAAGAGTCCAGAGTCCCCGCTTTCTACAACCCTAAATTAATCTCTAAATCTACTGCTTTATGTAATCCCATTATGGAAATTAACTAATACTAAGTGTAAACAAAGCAGTTTTTAAAAAAGAAAATCTCACAAAGTGGTACTAACTGGTTTTTCCAGGGGCAATAAAAAACATGATTTACCTGGTAAAAACTACCTCTGGTAAATACCATGCCATTCCTTCCACCCCAACCTGAGACCTCAACCTGGTACTCAGTTAACTTATGAGACCTCCATTTGAACCAATAGCAACCTGTTCACTGCTCCATTTATCTGTGAAGGAAGCCTTTTTAATAGCCATCTTGTCAGCCTGTATGATCAGAGAGATTGGAGCCTTGATGGCAGATCACCCCTTTATGGTGTTCAAGCATAAAGTATATTTATGTCCACACCCTAAATTTTTACCTATGGGTACTGTTGGAATTCCACCTTAACTAATCCGTTCATCTACCAGTGTTTATTCCAAAACTGCATAGCTCTTTGCAGATGACCTGTTCTCATGTATTGGATGTTAGGAGGGGGTTGGGTTTGTATTTAGATAGGACCAAACAATTTAGAAATGTCATCTAGATTGTTCATCTCCTTCACAGATAGTCTCTGTGCACAGATCATGGATCTATCAAGATGAATATCTGGGTGTATTATCACTAGTTTTGGTACTGCGGACATTCACCCCCTGGAAAGGGTGATAACGCATTCTACCAGATCACAAGCAACATCCACAACATTACTTAAGAATGTGTCAGTATCTGCGGTATGAGGGCTGCAACATAGGCTTCATTATATACATTTTCTGAACATTACATTTTGATCCATGCTGCTAGATCTGACGTGGCACTTGGTAATGAAGTACTGTCTTCAGTTCTGGACTCAATTCCAAAACTTCCTCTTCCCTCTGGGAGTACTGCTCGGAAGTCACTTGAAGTAAAGCACCCCTAGGGGCACTGCTTAAGGAAAAAAAAAGATTACTCATCTTGTGTGGTAACTACTGTTTTTCAAGATGTATCCTCCATGGGTGCTCCACTACCCGCCCTCCTTCCCCTCTGCTTTGGACTGTTCTCTATGGAACATGTGGGTGGAGAAGGAACTGAGGGCAGTTTGCCTGCACGTCCCTATATAGCCTCAGTGTCCAACACAATGAGATATAGGGAGCATGTGCGGGCTGAACAGACACAGTTAATGGAAAATCTCTGATCAAGGGCTCAAGAGATGCATACACACATGAAGTGGATCATCCATAGGGACGTACTTTTCGAAGATCCACAATTACTGCACAAGTGCACAATCTCTTCTTCTTCAAAGTTACCAACATTTTCTGACTTGTTCTACTGACATTTCAAACACTGGAACAGTTTGTAACAGACATTTACAAAAGAAACAAAATATGCTAGACAAATGTTTCCTTTTTCCCCCGTTGTGGAAATTCCTGAAAAGTATAATGGCCTGCAGTGCAGGTGGACATTACTCTATGTTGCACTAGTCTCAGGTTCATATCTCATGACCAAAGAGGGCTAGATATAAGACCTTTTTTATGGAAATATATATATGGAATTTTCCATCTGTGTATTTGGAAAAGGAAAGAATTCTAGCTTCGCAACGAGACATGTCCCTTCCTTCTAAGTCTAGCAGTCCTAAGATATAAAATGATGATAATATTATGTATAGAAAACTATTTTAGGTAGTTTTTACAGATTTCTAAAATCTGTAGGACTTGTTGAAAAATTCCAAAATACAAAATTTTAATGACTTTTTTTTTCAAAATGTCAGCACAGAAAAAAGACTAAATTTTTGTGAAACAATGAAAATGAATTTCCCATTTTTCAAAAATTTATTTGTTGTTTTTCTCTCCCAGGGAGGCCTGGGATTCATGGATACTAATGAAGCCTGGCTTTACAGGTGTAGGGTATGAAAAATGTACCAATAAAAACAATTAAATTCTCCAAAAAAAAGCTTTTTTTCCTCTGAAATAAGCTGAGTAAAGAGAATACTTGGGGGTGTAATGTGGTATAACGTTTTTGGATGGCCCCTATAACACACTTGTGGCTTCATCATGAGAAGTGGTCATCCATAGTTCTTGCCAAAGTTTAAAGTATACCACCAGGCATTTATATATTCTAAAAATGTGGTTTCAGACTGTCTTCAGCTCATGTCCCTCCAAATGTCTTTTCTTTTAGAAACATGTACAAAGGATTTATACCCTGAAGAAGCATGGTACTTAAGAAACATACGAACGGCCATGCTGGTCTGACCAATGGTCCATCTAGCCTAGTATCCTGTCTTCCAGCAATGGCCAGTGCCAGCTTCTTCAGGCAGAATGAACAGAACAGGGCAATTATGGAGTGCTTAACTGTAAGCTTGTGAGTAGTCCCATAAGCTTCAGTGGGGCTCCTTACATGCTTACTTGGTTTAATTTTTTTTTCAACTGGCCTAAGGAGTCACTATTTTAAAGATTAAATATAAAATGGAAGTTGGGGTCAGAAAGGACTGTGTCTGTAAAATCTTCTAATTATGATTAACCCCATTTGATATATTTTCCCCATTATCTGTCAGAGGTCCTGCAGTCATTCCTAAGCAGTGTAACCATTAGGGAGGATGTGTACATCAACTAACAATCTGGCATTCAAAACTATTGAGATGAAATAACTGTCCCTAAAATCGTCTTCAGTTCTTCTTAATTCTGTCAGCACGATCAATCTGGAAACATTCCCTTTTGTCTTCAGCCTGTTGTATCGTTAGGTTGGGCAGATCTGGAGAGGTGCTCTGCATTCAAGACATGTATCTCCTGTGATATTGAAATGCCCATCTGAGATCAACATATGGGCTTAAGAGTTGTTTAAAAATTGGCATTTATGTAGGGGCTATTTGGCTTCAAGGGATAGGAATGAGTGAAGCAAAAAACTGAATGTCATCCTCCTGGAAAAGTCCTTGCTGCTCATTCCTTTGAATCTGTTGGATAGGAATAGATGGATTCACTTCTGGAGTCCCATTCCCAAGCATTGATCCAAGAACTCGGCTCAGAAGTCCCAAATGGAATACTGGGAGACTCTGATTTACCTGGCCAGTGCCCATGAAAAAAAGAGGAAGGAGATGAAGTTTGAGTCACTTTGGAGGAAAGGCGTGTTCTCTATCAGAAAAGGAAGACATGATCCTAGATATCAGATATTTCTTCTTCTAGGCACCAGGCAGACTCTGGATCAGACTACATCTCTTTGCCATCCTCTCACTTGAACCTGAATGGCAAGTATAAGCCATCCTCAAATCAAAGCACTTCAGCTCAGTGTCTGAGTGATCTGGATTTCCTTCTATGGGCACAGCGCTCCTAGCTAGGGTCCAACCCAGTTCTTTCAGATCTGTTGCATATTCAGACCCAAAGAGTCCTTGGATCTGACAGTCTCCTAGTTGGGAGGGGATACTTTGAGTGAACCTGGAGCCTGGTTCTAATTAACTCAGTTGAAGGATCATCTAAGTCAAAGTGATCTACATTAGATCTGTCAGCTTTCTTTTGTCTTTTTCTTTCAATCCTCTGTTCCAGGTCTTTGATCGAACTGGTCTAGGGAGTCACTGTTTTGAAGCAGAAAGATGTAGTTCAGGGTTTAGAAAATCCACTTGCCTGGAAGCAAGAAAACTTTCACTGGTGACTGTGGGGGACTGACTTATCAATTTCTGAAGTGTTTAAGCTGTCAATACGATTAAATTATGGCTGCGACGATAAACTTCTAATTGTAAACCTTCTAGTCTCCTGAATGTGCAATGAGTGTGCAGTGTCTTTGCTGCAAGCTCAAGGTGTTAGACCTGCTGTTTAAGGGACTGACTTGCTGAGTTCTTGGGTTGGTTATATGCTAAATCAGTTATAGGGGACATTAACAATGGCTTGTTCTTTGAGCTTTTGCAGCTTGGAAGAAGTGGGAAGAAGTGCTCTTCAGATACTAGAGACCCTCTGGCCACTCTCATTAGGAGTACCATCACTAGAGATGATTCCATTAATCTTTCTCTTTTAGAGAAACTCAACACAGTTGAGGGCTTCTATGCTGGCACCTGCAGCTGCATCTATTTCAAGCAAGTACAATTTTGAAAAAAATCTCCTGAGAGCTCAGAATGAACTGACATAAATTGTTCTGCTTCTTTCCTTCCTTTTTGGGATTGTTTTTCCCACCTCCTTCCACATGGTCATCTATAATATAAAACCATTAGATCCTCGAAATTATGAAGAAGGCTTATGTCCTACAATGGAGTGCCATGCTATACCCCAACTTTCCGCATGCCTTTTCAGGAATCTTTCCTATGAGTCGAAGTTGTGAGATGAAATCACCATCCTTCAAATTTGGCAAAGCAGTGCTTCAGTCTATTTTCAATTAGGTATCCCTCACCTTTCCTCCTGCAGTTGTCTGCTCCTTGCTAATCTACCAGAGTGACGATCTGAAGAGGCAATTTGGCAATGGAGAAAGGGTTATTTAATAGTAACTGGAGTTATCTGAAAACATTGCCTATGTAAATTCAAACTGATCCTCCCTTTTCCCCCCTCCATCTTTGGTGGCAGAGAAGAACTGAAAAGAGGGCAAGGGCAGCTCTTTTTTTTCACAACAATTTACAATGCTGGTAGGTGTGTGCATGCCTCTTAATGGTCACACAGTTTAGAAACTGTTCTGGGACCAGTGACTCCTACAATGTTGTCCTAGAGAGGTAGTGTCCTCGAAGAATAAAAGATCTTGGTAAGTAACCTTACTTTGTTATTTTTAAAAGATTGAAAATATATACTGCCTTTGATTACCTTGCTAGTTAATATTTTCTTCTTTTTCCCTTCTTTAAAGCAAATGAAGAAACATCCTTGTCGACAATGTGACAAATCTTTCAGTTCATCCCATAGTCTATGTCGCCACAATCGTATCAAACACAAAGGCATTAGGAAAGTTTATACCTGCTCGTAAGTTCTACTTTTAATGTTCTTTAAGATCAATGGAGACAAAGGTAAAGAGAAAAGTAGAGGCTGTTGTCAGTTTATCTGCACTTCTTGTTTATGCAAAACCAAACATCTGATTAATTCAGTTAGATCAGTTAATTTATGATATGAATGCATGGATCAACTCTGAATTTGAATGACAACCAGAGTATTTGGGCTGTCCCACTTATGTATAATACAGCACAGTGGTTCTCAACCAGAGGTCTTCCAGGGGGTACATCAACTTATCTAGATATTTGCCTAGTTTTATCACAGGCTACATAAAAACCACTAGCGAAGTCAGGTACAAACTAAAATTTCATACAGACAATGACTTGTTTATACTGCTCTATATACTATACACAGAAATGTAAGTACAATATTTATATTCCAATTGATTTATTTTATAATTATATGGTAAAAATGAGAAAGTAAGCAATTTTTCAGTAATAGTGTGTTGTGACACTTTTGTATTTTTTATGTCAGATTTTGTAAGCAAGTTGTTTTTAAGTGAGGTGAAATTTGAGACATGCAAGACAAATCAGACTTCTGAAAGGGGTACAGTAGTCTGGAAAGGTTGAGAACCACTGATCTAGCATATTGCTTTATGGACTTAAAATAATGAGCATAGTAATGGGTATGTCACATCTTTGCTTATTGGGCAGGATCTGCCATACTCTAAACCCATTTCAGGCTGATTTCAACTGATCTGTTAAGTAGTATCCAGTTGCATTAGTCACTCATTATGTAATCTGGTTGGCCACTGTTCCATTTGTTCCATTCATCATCTGATGAGCATCAAGAGCTCCTATTTTGACTTGCATTGCCTTTAAAAGAAAACATACACTTCTGGAGCGATCAATCCAGCGGGGGTCAATTTATTGCATCTAGTGAAGTTGCGATAAATCAACCGCTGAGCACTCTCCCATCAACTCCAGTACTTCACCAGAGCAAGAAGCGTAGGCGGAGTTGATGGGGGAGCGTCAGCAGTCGACCTATCACAGTGAAGACACCGCGGTAAGTAGCTCTAAGTACGTCGACTTCAGCTATGCTATTTTCGTAGCTGAAGTTCCGTAATTTAGACAGACTTCACTCACTCCCCCTCCTTCCCCAGTGTAGACCAGGCCTAAGTGTATATGTTCATTTTAATGTCAGAATCATCTCTTTGTATCATAAAAAATATTGTCCTTTTTGAATTAGCAATGTAATTATCATAGAAAATGTTAGTTCCCGAAAAGAGAGATATTTTGAAAGAGAATATTGGTGTATATCTCTTTCCCCTGTTCTCTTCTGGGCACACCCCTTCCAGGAACCATTGAAAACATCCCCATCCCCAACCCAGACATCAGTTGGGATATGTTATATAATATCCAAGGTCACCTGGGAGGCCTTCAAAGCCTCACAATCACCTCCAGCTGAGGGTGCAAGCCAGATGGGGAGATAAAGACTGCTCTCTTGACCAACCTGGATGCATGCCAAGTGAAGTGGAAAGGGAGCTAAGAAGGGATGCTTGATTCAAAGTGGGAGGTGAATCAGGCCCAGAGACTTAGAAGAATCCAGGGGTGAGGTCAGATTGAGAAGTTTCTGCAGTGCCTAGCTCAATAGGTCTATAAATAAGACTCCTAGGCACTAGCAAAACAAATAATAATAATAATGATATTTGGAATCCAAATTCAGACTGTAGGGGAGATGTTTGCTGCCCAGGTAAAGCTTTGTTTGGGGAGGGGAGATATAGAATGGGTGTGTCTAATTTTACCCATTGGTGATGTGAACAAAAGAGTAGAGGGGGAAGGAGCTCAGATACTTCAGTTTTCACTTTGTCTCCCAGTATGTCAGCTTCTAGGATGTTACAACCAAGATATCCACAGCGAGAGAGAGAGGGAGAGGTTAATTTGCTCAAATATTTTTAACTAATAGTGTATTTGGTAATTTTGTTTACTTTTTAATACTTATGTATACAAACTTTGTTAGAAAAATATTGTTTTCTTTAACAAATTGCATTGGTGCCTGGATATAATGCATTACTTCATATCTGTCTTTTTTATTTTTTAAAGATTGTTTATAAAAAAAGGTAAATATTTGACCATATGTATGTCTGCTTTGCACTTATACAGGCACTGCCCGGATTCAAGACGCACTTTTACTAAACGGCTGATGTTAGAAAAACATATTCAGTTGATGCATGGCATTAAAGACCCTGATGTGAAAGAAATGACAGAATCAACCAATATAGAAGAAAGTGAAGTAAAAGAAGACACAAAGGTAAACACTTCAGTTGTACCTCTTTCAACAATGAATGTTTTGGTCCCTTCTTGTTTGTGTGAAGTTAGACCTTTTTATAGATACATAGATTTTAGCGCCAAAAGGGACCATGATGATTGTCTAATCTGATCTCCTGTAAAACATAGGCCTGCATCAGGTCGGTAGCTTGTGATTGAACTAAGACATGTTTATTAGAAAGACATCTAGCCTTGACCTAAAGACTTCAAGTGAGAGAATTCAGCCTCTCTCTTGATGAGTTGTTTCAATAGCACCTTTTTAAAGGTGCTCTGTTGGAAGTTTTGCAAACCAAAATCCTTTATCAACTAAACAGCTACAGCTTAGATAGAAGCTATGTTTGTTGGCAAACTGGCACCACCAAACTCATATCACATAGTAATACTACCAATTTAGGCTTAGTTTAAAGTTGTAACTTAAAGGAATCCATAGAATAAGGCAGTCCTCCTGCAGTGCCGGATGAGTGAGTGGTGTTGACTAACACTGAACAATCCTCCTTGGCCAGAGGAATACTGATCCAAAAACAGAGCTTGGAATGTTCATGGTATATATTAAGTATCTTGGTTTTATTGAGACAGGCCTCGTTTTCCATTTGATGCCTGGGAATTTCTTTCAGGACACCTGGACTATTCCCATTTTTTTTCCATTACATCAATCAAATATTTGAATTTTTTTATCAACATTTATTTCCATATTAAGTAAAATGTTGTCTGGGTTTACCAGAAATAAATGGTAGAGTGGAATTAGTGTTCAGTGTGATGAAGAATGGTAGGAGTGAAGAGAAAACTAAATGGCTAGAGGGTGCTATCAGAGTTGTTGAGTTGCCCATGGTGAATGTTAATGACACTTGTTCAGTGTTTTATGATCAACTCATTCTGTACACTAAGAAATATACACGTCTTTGAGTCAGAGGCTGATAGTGGTGACACCAGCACACATTTTTTAAAAAGGGAATTTATGTGTGACTGTTTCATTACCCTAAAAAATGGCACGTTTCAAAGTAGCAGCCGTGTTAGTCTGTATTCGCAAAAAGAAAAGGAGGACTTGTGGCACTTTAGAGACTAACAAATTTATTTGAGCATAAGCTTTTGTGAGCTACAGCTCACTTCATTGGACGCGATGAAGTGAGCTGTGCTCACGAAATCATATGCTCAAATAAATTTGTTAGTCTCTAAGGTGCCACAAGTACTCCTTTTCTTTTTACCCTAAAAAATGTTGCCATGAAATTGTCCCCGCTTTCTAAAAACATTTTTGAAAATAGGGTCATGTTAGGTATATAGTCTTGAAATATAACGTGGATTCTCTGAGCCAAACAGGTAAATGAAGGATTTTTGAAAAATATGCCTCTTGAGCAATAAAATGAAGAAACAGATTGGTAGTAGATTAGTAATCAAAAATTGTACTCAGTGATTCATCTTTCTCCAGTATCTCCTTTTGGCCACAAACAATCAGGAGGTGATCTACAGTCGTCATCGTCATGCATGGAATAAAATCAAATCCAGTTAAGATTGAGATTTCTGAGTAAGCACTAAAGTGCTGATAGAAAGATATCCTAAATATGTCCATCATTACTGTATCATTGAATATTATATTTTAAAACAGTAATACTGGAAAACATTTATTAATGTTCGTACAATGCACCAAATGCTGTTACTTAGCTAGCAAAATCAATCTCTTGTACAATATTAAGGAACTGATTCTTGTTAACATAGATGGTTGTTTCTATTATTTCAGAGATTGGATTTAGCAGGGGGTTATTTGAACATGCCCATGGAAGGTTTTTAAGTCCACAAGTGGTGAATATTCATGAGAAGAACTGTGTATTTATAACACAGTCTTGTTTTTTAGGTTCCCAGTCCAAAGCGTAAGTTGGAAGAACCTGTACTGGAATTCAGGCCTCCCAGAGGAGCAATCACGCAGCCATTGAAGAAGTTGAAGATAAATGTTTTTAAAGTCCACAAATGTGCTGTGTGTGGCTTTACAACAGAAAATCTTCTTCAATTTCATGAACATATCCCGCAGCACAAATCTGATGGCTCTTCGTATCAGTGCAGGGAATGTGGCCTCTGCTATACCTCTCATGTATCTCTCTCCAGGCATCTCTTCATTGTACATAAGCTGAAGGAGCCTCAGCCAGTATCGAAACAGAACGGGTCTGGGGAGGATAATCAACAAGAAAATAAACCCAATCATGAAGATGAATCATCTGACAACATGGTATCAGACCGAAAATGCAAAGTATGTGCAAAAACATTTGAAACTGAAGCGGCCTTAAATACTCATATGAGAACACATGGCATGGCCTTCATTAAATCTAAAAGACTGAGTTCAGCTGAAAAGTGATCAGATATTTGAGAAGCAAAAATCTGTCTCCACATTGGAATATAAATGACATTTTTGTTACAGAAAGTTCTCCGTATAATAGTGTTAACAGTACAGTTTAGGCTGTTGCAATATATTCTACATAAATGTATCCTCTTCACCTCATTGTCTATATGCTCAATAAGCATTAAAACAGTATTTGAGTTGAAAAGAGTTTGTATATATTTAAACTAACAATTTTTATACTCTTTGTTACGTGTTTGTATTGCTATTTAGTGGAAAATCAGTTTTTTGTTTTGTTTGTTTTGTAGTAAGTTTCTTTAAAACAGAGTTCTTAATACAGGGTCAGTTCCTTCGGTTCTGTTAAACTGTTTTATATATGAAATGCTTCTGAAAGAAAGTTTAGTTAATGAAACTGCACCAGAAAGCAGTGCTTTTATGTATAGGGAAGATTTTGAAAATCAATGGGACTTGTGCTTCTAAATCTTTCAGGTTTTGAAAATCTTTCCCTAAGGAATAGTCACTGCATCTATAAAGAATACAGTGTTTAGGCAGGTTTCAGAGTAGCAGCCGTGTTAGTCTGTATTCGCAAAAAGAAAAGGAGTACTTGTGGCACCTTAGAGACTAACAAATTTATTAGAGCATAAGCTTTCATGAGCTACAGCTCACCGATGAAGTGAGCTGTAGCTCACGAAAGCTTATGCTCTAATAAATTTGTTAGTCTCTAAGGTGCCACAAGTACTCCTTTTCTTTTAGTGTTTAGGCAGTAACACCAGAAATACCAGGTGTTTACTATTCAGGGTGCATACTCCTTAGAACGTCATTGCACTTTTGAAAAAATGTTACTGCACAACTGGGCATCGCTACATAATTTGTTTAGGCCCTGCAAGGAGATCTTTAAGGTCACACAAAGTTAAAATTGTTACAGAAAGGCTGGGCTGCTGTGGATTAAACAAATAAGATGTAATTAGATAAATACATTTTATAATTATGGTGGGGTTTGTCATATAATTTATTTAACATTATATAGAAACGAGTACACAGCATTGTGTATTTTCCTTTCTTCTGGCTCTTGAAAGAAAATAGTTTAATTTCTTGGCTGTGTGAGTTGGTATTTCCCAGCTCAGTATGCTAATGCCAAATGTTCTGGTGCTCAGTGTTCTGTCCAACCACAACTGTCAAGAAGGTAATACACCAGCCTATTTAAATAAAAGTTGGCCTTTCAACATTAGCACAGACCATCTGAAACTAGTTCAGTCATTTCAGAAAGTATACCTAATATTACTGGTTACGCATTCTTGAAGTACAGAAAAGGTACCATACTGTCCCTTTCATATATAGTTCTCTGTGAGAGTTATATTTTTGTTTGTTTGCTTTTGCATTTTATACCTTGTATGTATCCCTAAACAAATTTTGTACCTTTTTTAAAAAAAATTGTGTATATATAGATATCCGCATGATATACTGTAGTAATTGTTCGGTTCCTTAAAAGTCTTGCTGCTGTCAAATGTTACTATACACTATGTCCATTATAACTGTATTAAGTACATTTCATATGTAAATAAATGTGGCACATTTTGCCCCTAAAGATTTGTGAGATTCTGTTATTTATCATTAAATTCTAACAACATTAGAAACCTGAGCTTCTATGTAAAAATTCCTCTTGCCACTCTGTGTTGTATATCAGAAACTTTAACTCTACCTTTTCTCTCCATCCATGTTCTTAATTTGGTTGATTAGTAGATGCTTGTTATCCCCTTTATACACTACTCAAGTATTAGGTGGTTATGCAGTACTTCTGTATGCTAAAGCTTATAGCTGAAGTTGCAGGTTCCTGGTATGTTTTTGTCAGTTATGTGCACTGGCTATCATTTCCCTTTTGTTAAGTGTATACCTCTTTAACACTTGTTTGTTGATGAGCACTGTCAACTGTACAGCAAATAAGTTATCACTATGCAGCAATGGTGTTTTGTATACAGTGAACAGATAATAAAGGTTAAATTTGCACAGGTATTATTAATACTTTTTGTTGTCTGTTCCCTTTCCATTATTGTACACCTACAAAGGAGAAACCCTGAACTAATGGTTTTATGTCACTACATACAGGGCAAAAAACTGCCAAGTTAGTAGTGACTCCAAGTTTTTAGGTAGGCTATGTGAAATGAATTTGGTGGTCACAGTCCAGTTTCCAAGTGTGCGTGTGTCAAAGAATCTGCCACAAATTGTCCCATTAGGGATTTCATTTGCCAATCTATTAAGTGGGTGGAACTCAGATATTTGGTAATGGGCATTAGTCAAAACCCCAGGTTGGCAGAACTGTCATTCCTTGGTAGTAAGTTCAGCAGAGGTTTAATGGGAGACAGGGATTGAACAAGCTCCTAATTCCTAGAAGCATTTCTTCTAGATTTGGGTTTATAGACATTGGTAGGACAGCATATGGAAATACAACCTGTCACTGTCAATAACATACCTGCTATTTAAATAAATAGGACGATTTTCGATTTTCCATAAGCCCTGAATAATTGTGTGTGTGTGTGTGTGTATATATATATATACACACACACACACACACATACCTCTTTTAAGAAGAGAGAGAATGAATACCATAATAGCTGCCCCACCATCCCATCTCTATGTATCATCCTACTCCTCAAAACAGTTCTCCAGCTCTTTCTCTTTTTTTTCTTTTCCCTTCCATCGCCAAGAAGAAGGAAGAAGGCTAGAAAAGTGGCCAGCCTTTTTCAGGTGGAAATATGCTAGATGACATTCTATTAAGAGCATTCTTAGCACAAGCTAAGTGTGTTTGTGTGGGGGTGGTGGGGCGGCTCCTTACTGACAGGAAAATACCTCCATCTCAGGATGGTTACCTACACCAAAGCAGAGAAAGCTTTCATAGGACATACAGTCCCCGTGGGTAGACCTCCAGGATGTTCTGTTCCTCAAGTGCAGTTTCATGGAGGTGTTTCCTGTGGTGATCATGGCCACCTTCTGCAGTCTTGATCCACCAAGCCAGGCTATTCTTAAGTCTTCTAGTCACTTATCCTGAGAAAATGGCATCATCTCTCTTCTCCATCAGATATATTTCCTTCCCCAGTCAAACATGCAATCCTACAATAGGCCCATGATGCAAAAGCACTCCCTGGCACATTGGAAAGTTGGCACCTGTAGCTCCAGCCCTGGAGTCGGTGCCTATACAAGGAGCCCCATATTAACCTCTGAAGAGCCACAGGTTGGCCACCCCAGTCTAATGCATAAATGTGCTAGAGAGAAATATCCAGAACGCTTCCATTACTGTTGTTAGTACTATTAGCTATACCACATATAAGCATGGTCTGAATGAACTCTCCCTTGACATCTAGAGATGAGCTGGGGGACAAGACTTCAGGAACCAATCGGGGTGGGGAGGACACCGGGTCAGGGTGGGGGGCTCCAGGGACTGCTCAGGGGAAGGGGGCATGAGGCCAGGGTGAGGGAGAAATTGGGACCACTCGGTGGGGGGCATGAGGCTGGTGTGTGGTGGTTGGGGGCAGGGAGGGGGAAGGGCTGTGCCACACTCACTGCCCCGGCACAAGGGGATGCTGCAGGACTCCATCAGGCACTTACCAGCCGGGTTGCCTGGTCCCCACAAGTCACAACTCCATGGCCCAGCTGTCTCCACGGCAAGTGGAAAAAAATTTGAATTAGGGCCCCTACAGCGCTGCCCTCTTATTGGTCTGCAGAGTGAGCATATGACACATCATCACTCCCTGATTGGAGGGGCAGGTTGTAGTGGAGACACATTAGGCTCCCCGAGGGGTGGAGACGTCCCCCTCAAACATCGCCGCTACCACCCCCCATCCCTGCCAGTGGGGCTGCAGCTGCACAAGCCACTGCCCGGGAACATGACATGGCATTGGCAGTGGGGCCAAGAAAGAGATTCTTTAAATAGGCCATATGGACATTGGGTACGGAAAACTGCCATTCCTGATAGTGTTTTAGTCTTGTTTGTCACCAGTGTCTGAATGCACTTCTTCTGTGTGATGTCACATCCATGGTGATTATATGCATATTTGTTTTGTATTTGTGATTATATGCATATTTGTTAAAATATAAGCTGCTAAAAAAATTTGCCTCGCTACACTCCACAACTTACATTTTTCAGTCTTGGCTACTTTGCTGTGGTCCCATCCCTTTTGCGCCCCTGGATTTGGTTCCCAAAATATGGTCACCTTACTGTAAACATACATTTTAAAAGAGTCCAAAGGCCCTGGATCCTCGGGGCTTTTGTCTCCGTTTACCTCCCTTGTCCCTCCAAGGGGGGGTTAATAGTCTTTCAGAGGCAATCTGCTGCTAATTCTGCTGGCTGGGAGAAAGTTACTGCTTCTTAGCAGTCCCAAGCTCTTTCCTGTTCCTTCCCCTACATAGCTGGGCTTTTCCCCATTAGTCACGACAGCTGTGAGTGTGGATCCATAATTTGCCTTTCTAACAGTTGAGCTGGGGCATGGCTAGTTTCGGTGTCTGCAGACAGGTAGGGTTCTTAACTGCCTGTATTTGGGGGGGGGGGTTGTAGCCCTCATCACATACACCTACTGGAGCTCAGAGATATTCAATCAGCATTTGCGGGGTTGAAAGCCTCCCTGAGATGCCATCGTGTCCTGGCAGATTCTTAGATTCCAATCACAGGGGACCATTGTCATCATCCAGGCTAACCTCATGTATAACACAGACCATATAGAATTTCCCCAAAATAATTTCTAGAGCGCATCTTAAAATAGCCAATCTTGATTTTAAAATTGCCAGTGGTGGATAATCCATCCATTCCAATGGTTAATTACCCTCATTGTTAAAAATTTACAGCTTATTTCCAGTCTGAATTTCTCTAATTTCACTTCCAGCTATTGGATTGCATTGTATTCTTCTAGATTGAAGAGCCCATTATCAAATAATTGTTCTCCATGTAGGTATGTATAGACTGTAACCAAGTCACCCTTTAACCTTATTCTTCTTAGGCTAAATAGCTTGAGCTCCGGATTGGGCCATAGCCCCTCTTTAACCCAGAGGAGGAAACAAGAAGTTGCCTGTACAAGTGGGCTTCACCTTGCCATGAATCGCATTTATCTGTTCCTGTCTTCTGAGCCTGACCTGGTATCCTGGACTCTTGGTAACTGCCTCCTGGTTCCTGCCCTCTGGTTCCATCATCTGAACCTGATCACCTGGTATCCTGATTTGGCCTGACTCTTGGTAACCCACTCCTGATCCCTGCCCTTTAGTTCATTCCATCGCAGCCTGATTCCTGGTAATTGGCTCCTGGAGCCTTGGCCTGTGCCTGATACTAACCCCTAGGCCAGACCACACATGCCCCGGCCATGAGACCGCCTGCCACAACTTACCAACCAGTGCTGCTGCTGCACTCTCTCATAAAAACTCCATCACTGATGCTGACTCGACCACTAGTACAGTAAGTGATACCCTTAGCCCCTTCACTGAACGTATGATGACACATCCTCGGAATCAGACATCTCCACCCAAAATTGCACCACCTTCCCATTCCAACCTCCCTCCCCAGTGATGTACCCAGAGGACAAGTTTCCAGGAATTAGTTGATGCCAAACTTGTAAACCATGTCTGGAACTCCGTTGGGGTCCTTCTTTTCCCAATGCCTCACCTCACTGGGCTTTCTGGGACCCTTGGGTCCCCTACTGTGACCAATTTTATAGCGTGCCCTCAAGTAAGAGGACCAGCCACTGGTTCCATGTAGCCTCCTCCTCAGGAAGTCCCTGTTCCTCACAGATATCTTTCAGAGGATCAAGCACTAAGAGATGAGGAGAAAGCACCTGCTTCCAATAAATCTTCTTTCTCTCCAGACAAGGCAGTTATTCCCTTTTCCCCATTCTATGCAGATGATTTCAAAGTCTTTCAAGAACTGATGAGGAAGGGTGTCTGAGAGTTTGCAAATTCCTCTAGAGAAGATACAGGAGCTTCAGCTCTTTCTGGTGGATATCCTGCATACTACGTCTCAAGGAATGATAGCCTGCCTATTAATGATGCCCTCGTCATCAGTCCATACTACATGGCAGACATCTGCTACCATCCCCCACATACAAGAGGGCTGACAAAAAGTAGCGTGTGTTAGCCAAAGGCTCAGAATATCTTTTTTCCCACCCCATAACTCCCTGGTGGTCAACGTAGTTAATGAAAGAAATGGACAACAATATCTATTCCGCAATATCAATATCTATTCCGCATCATAAAGAGCTCAAGTGCCCAGCCCTTCTGAGCCACAAGAGCTACACTTTGGCTGAGCTACAATTCAGGGTCACCAACTATCATGCCTTGCTGGTGAAGTATAACTTATGCCAGTAACATCAAGTTCTCCCAATTTATTGACCACCCCCACAGGACCACAAGGACAATGTTCAAGCCCTCATTTTATACATCAGGCGATTGCCAAAGCGCCTTTGCAAGCTGTGATGCTTCCCGGGTGTGCCTGGGTTTGTGAGGTGTTAGGAAATAGATAGAAAGAAAGAATCAAAATCACTGTCTGCCGGTGTAAGGGCCTTCTCTTCCTGTGACAGTCCGAGGCCCTGGTCTTAGGCTAAGACCTTTGGCTAAGCAGCAGAGGCAGCCATAAGCTGGGAAGTGACCGGTCACATCCTCACATTCCACCCTAGTCACATTGAAATAAGGGGCTATTGGGCTGTTAGGATACAATCCTGTCCTGATAGTGCCCACCACCTCCAGAGAAAGGGAAGTGCCTAGAAAATATAAAAGGAAACTTAGTTTGATAGCATCCTGTCTGGCAAGAACTCACGTATCAATAGCTGGGATGTGAAATCCTCATTTCTTTGTTGTTCTATCACTGTAGTCCCCATTTCCCTATTGTTTATCTGTATAATCTCTGTCTGGTTCTGTGATTGTTTCTGTCTGCTGTATAATTAATTTTGCTGGGTGTAAACTAATTAAGGTGGTGGGATATAATTGGTTAAATAATCATGTTACAATATGTTAGGATTGGTTAGTTAAATTTCAGGAAAATGATTGGTTAAGGTATAGCTAAGCAGAACTCAAGTTTTACTATATAGTCTGCAGTCAAGGGGGGGAATTGGAATCATGTTTTGCTAAAGGGGGAAATGGGAACAGGGACACAGGTAAAGGCTCTGTGGTGTCAGAGGTGGGAAGGGGGATGCTAAGGAAGGAAACTGGAATCATGCTTCCTGGAAGTTCACCCCAATAAACATTGAATGGTTTGCACCTTTGGACTTCAGGTATTGTTGCTCTCTGTTCATGCAAGAAGGATGAGGGAAGTAAGTGGGTGAAGGAATAAGCCCCCTAACATCTTGGTGCTGTGACTTGGATGCATTGCATCGGATAGGTGAGTAGCAGCCTGTAAGTCCCCCTCCCCAACAGTCCACGTAGCTGCTTGGAGGGAGTATTGTGAACTCTCGTGATGGTAGTTGCGGTTCTGGCAAGCGAGGGTAAAGGATTTTTTTTGGATAAATGGATAAGGAAGAACCAGGGCCTATACCAGGTGCAGGGGTCAACCTGAGATTAGATTAAAAAGGAAATGGAGGAAGTGTTAGGAGACCCAGAGGGATGAAGGGGGTGGCTGAGGAGCCCACCCTCCTTGGTATATGGGTAGTGGAAGAAGGTCCCTGCCCCTGGGGACTGAATACCTTCCAGGGAAAGGAGGCACTTCAGTCTGCTTGCGAGAGGTTTGAAATAAGGGCAGCATTATGGGAAGCTGCCAGTAATCTTTCAAGTTTGGTGCTGCTTCAGCAAGGGCTGCTGAAGGGTTGTAAATTAGTTAGGGGTGGTTAAAGATGATTTGGCACAACAGGGTTTAGAGTCAAAAGTAGAGTTAAGACTACCTTTACAGACTGGAGCTGGGAGTTGATCCTGTGGGAGTGGAGAGGGGAAAAAAATGGTTTCAAAATACAAAATGGCAGGGTTTGCAGGAGCAGGTAACAACCCCCACTCTTCTCCCAGAGCCAGAATGAGAACCTGGGGATAAGGGTTCCCAACTGTTCCAACCCAGGGAGCCTACTCTTAGCTCAGAGCTAGATATGTCCTTTTCTTCTCTTCCTCCTTCTTTTTCTCGGTTTACTTAATTTGCTGCTGGTAGCCTATACTTTAAACTGACCTGACAGGTTTAATTGGTTTCTTTCCACTTCTTTCCCCCTGCCTTTCTACACTCTTTTGTTTTTCTGAAGTTTTAATGGAGGATATTTTGGAAACTTATGTGAAATGTTTTTGGGTTTTTTTTGGACAAAGTATGAGGGAGGTCTGCTGTATTCCACTGGAATTTTTTTTGGAGTAAAAGATCCCTGGAGACAAATGTTTTACTGCCTCTTTGAACAGTCTCAAGGTAAAGACAGCATGGGTTAAGGCAGCTGTGTGGCAATAATTGTACTTGGTGGCAAAGTTGTTACAGATAAATTGCACTACCTTAAAGAACTAACTGTAGGAGTAAGTGATTTAAAGGAGTGACAGCTTTTGCAAAAATTGATAATACAGGGTTTGGAGAAAAGTAAACATTTGGGAGTTGTGGAAATGGTAAAAAGTAACTGTTGTGAAGATAAGAGTAACAGTTGTGGTGTTACAAGAAGGAAGTTTTTGTTAAATGATAAAACCCAGTTACATAAATGTAACTGGATGTGCAACTCTATGCAGTCATATTGTATGGAAGCTTGAAAATAAGGGGAGCAGGTTAACCCTAAGGGGGGGGGGGGTGTGTGTACAGTGCTAAAATCTGAAGCTGTGTCTCAGCTATTACCTGAAAATAAAATTAATTATACAACAGACAGAAACAATCACAGAACCAGACAGAGATTATACAGATAAACAATAGGGAAATGGGGACTACAGTGATAGAACAACAAAGAAATGAGGATTTCACATCCCAGCTATTGATAAGTGAGTTCTTGCCAGCTATCAAACTAAGTTTCCTTTTACATTTTCTAGGCACTTCCCTTTCTCTGGAGGCAACAGGCACGATCAGGACAGGATTGTATTCCTAACAGCCCAATAGCACCTGATTTCAATGTGACTAGGTTGGAATGTGAGGATGTGACCAGTCGCTTCCCAGCTTATGGCTGCCTCTGCTGCTTAGCCAAAGGCCTTAGCCTAAGCACAGGGCCTCGGACTATCACAGGAAGAGAAGGCCCTTACACCGGCAGACAGTGATCTTTCTTTTATACCTCTGTAACTAGCTAAGTGATAAGAATACACCTAAATTAGAATATAACCTTTACAGACAGGCCTGAATATCTATATCCTAACATGAGGTATCACACAACAACCTGCCCTTAGCATGAGGGTGCCTTGTCTGTCCCGTACGCAACTTTTGTTGCTCCATGAGCAAACCTCTCAATTCCTCAATGCTTTTCCCTTCAATATCTAATTCCTGAGCAATGCACGGCTGCTCCAACTGCTGCTTATCTAGTGTGGAGTATGTTTCTTGTTTACACACTCTAATTCCTTTACCCGAAATAAACAAGCTGAAAATAACAAACCATAAGCTTTTTCTTTTTCTGTTTCCAACCTCCTCACTTTTGAATCTCTTAGTATCTGGTATATAAGTGCCTGGAGAGAGACCTTTAGTTAACCAGCAGCTGTGACACTTCCTGGTAATACCCAGGGTTGTGAGGGCCCCATCCCCCTGAGCATGCGGGAGCCTTATCTGTGCCTATCGGGGGTCAGTTCCCTGATTCCACTAGTCATGAGCAACACACGCATGCTCCTCAATCAACACAGGCTGTAGATTAGCTACAGGAAAGCTCCAACCCCAAGTCCTCTGGGCATTTCCCTGATGTGCTCAACCCCTGCCACTAGAAATTCACTGTATTTACAGATGCTCTGTTCCCAAAGGAACACTACACCCAGCTTACTAGTTTCAACTCAGGATTACCACTCTGCTTAACTTACAACACTTAGATTTGTTGAAAGTGAAAATAAGTATATATGTATTTAACAAAGAACAGAGCCTTCTAGAGCCTAGACATAATGAACAAGACGCTCTCCTGTTCCATAAAGGTGATCTTACCCAATGTGTTTCTCCCAGTGATTAACAACCAGGTCAGCTTGTCCCCTAGCTGAAGCACTGGCAGCTAGTCCCTAGCTGAAGGATACTGGGTGTGTCTCTGCAGTCTCCTGATATACCAGAGTAATTCTTTGAGCTTAGTCAGAATCAGGATGCCCTCCCCACCCTTACTGTGTGCTCCTTCCTACAGAGTTTGTGATCTTTTGTCGACTTCACAATCTTGATTAGCTGGTGGCTCCATATACAAATAGACTTACCTTGTAAGACTCAATGGTCAGCTCGAGAGCAATAAGTGTCTCCTACAGCCTGTCTGAACAGAACATGTTTATCTCCTTCAGGTGACGCATCTTAACTTAAGACCATAGTTTTCATTATAGAGACATTACTCCTTAAATGTCATCTGTACATACATCTCACAATGATTAGGACAACCCGTACATTACTGGCTGTTGGTAGTGACCTCACATGCCACCCTTTGGCACACTATTATGTAGCATAAACTCCTATGCACCGCCCCCTTATGCCCTCTGCCAAATGGGACCAAGGGGTCTCTGGGTCACCCAAGCCTCCCCTGATGCTGCTGACACAGTCTCTTGCTCTATGGCTACAGCCATACTTATATGCTGAGCTTCCTGGCTGGAGTTCTCTGGTCTCCTTAGAGAAGTGCAGAATATTGTGGAAGATCTTCCCTTCAAAGATCCCAAGCTTTTCAATGATGCAGGGGATAAGTCCCTGCACTATTTCAAGGACTCCAGGGCAACCCTGAAATCCTTGAATATTTACATCCCTGCAACAAAAAGGAAATTTAGCAAGTCCTAGAAAGCCCATCGTCTTGCACAGTACAGTACTTCACCTCCCACGGAGTGACCAAATCACCCAAGAGCAGATCTAGATTTCACAGGAAGGAATGATCTTCTACTGTTACCTCCTAGTCAGCGACCTCTTCCCAGTGGCCATTTTGACCTGTTGGGCAAGGGTCACAAATCACCCACCCCACTGTGTGAATCCTATGATGGACCATACTGTCGTCCATCCATCACATGGGGACCATCGCTCCCATTTTCTACCCTCCTCGGAGCTCATTATGTCAGACAGATGGATACCGTAAATAGTTTTATCAGGCTGTACCACACCTTTCAACTCCATCCCCCCACTGACCCTCCTCCCCACCTTTCTTCAGGGCCACTTCACATGAGGGCTGCTTAAGGCAGGAGGTTCAATCTCTCTGGCTAGTGGTGGTGATCAAATGTCCAGAATTCACTGCAAGGGGTGTTTCCTGGCTCCCAGGAAGAAAAAGGAATGGAAACCAATCCTGGACCTCAGGGCTCTGAACGCTTTCAGAGATTTAGGATGATAACCCTAGCAGTAATAGTACTATCATAAGCTCTAGGGGACTGGTGTGTGTCCCTCAACCTCCAAGATGCATACTGCCATATATTCCATGCACAGATGTTTCCTACAGTTTATTGTTGGTGACAACCACTACCAGTTCCAGGTTCTTCCCTTGCTATTTCAATTGCCCCGAGAGACTTCACGAAGTTCCTCTCAGTGGTCACCGTCATCTCTGATAGATGGAAATAGTTGTCTTCCCCTACCTGTGTGACTGGCTCCTCAAGGGTTGTTCCATTCTCTGCGGTTCAGTCTGCCACCAACCAGGCCTAGCTCTCTTCCACCCCTTGGGCCTTCAGCTCAGTATAGAGGACTCCACTTTAACATCTATCCAACACACCGACTTCATTGGAGCCATCCTGGATTCCACAATCAGCAGGGCATACCTACCTACAGCCAGGTTTGTCACAATGTCCAGTCTCATTTCTAATCTACAGCAGAGAACTCAGACCACACCAAGATCTTGTCTGCAACTTCTAGGTCATATGGCAGCCCCACACCAGGCTTCACTCTCAACGTCTCCAAGCCTGGTTCTGAATCATCTATATTCCCAACAAGCACAGCCTGTCCAAACATGTGGCTGGTTCCCGGAGTCCTTGACTGCCTCAAGTGATGTAAGGACCCCCACAGCTGGAGAGAGAGAGAGAGAGAGAGAGAGATTTACTCAGTTACCCCATGGTTATGGTACTCACCTGGGATGTGGGACAATTTGGGTCAAGTCCCTGCTCTGAATTTGACAAAGAAGGGGTTTGAACTTGGGTCTTTGACATACAAGGTGAGTGCCCTGACCACCAAGCTATAAACTATTCTGGGATGGGTTTTTTGTGAATTTTTTTGAAAGATCTCACTGTCATGCTGTATCAGAACAAAAACAAATGTTGAAATCTTCATATTTTTGCAAAATGGAATTGTTTTCCAACCAGCCCTACTTCTCTCCCTTCCAGAAGCTGTGGGCATGAAGTGGGAGGCTTCAAACATCAGAGGCATCTGCTACCAGAGGCTGGTGTGAAAGATGGAGCGTTCCCCCGCAGGGTCTAGAGAAGTCACCCTGATAGGAATCCAATACATGCTAGAACATGTGGGAAATTTTTGGTATATTTTCCCAGTGTACACAAGTCCCAAGGGTCTGTCCCTGTATGCTCACTTACTACTGCATTGTGCTTCATAAGAAACAGAATTGTGAGGGGTGAGGGACTCATTTTGTCCAAATGGAAAATTAAACTGGTAGAAAAGAGTGTATTTTCAAGATCTTAATATGATATTATAAATGGTAGCAATTTTAAACAGGATTTTGACAGTGTCCCTTCTCTTTGCTATGCTCTTCTCCACCACTCATGATTGGCATGCAAATTGTATCATTTTACCCTGTTTCTAAAGAAAATCTGCAGGCGTCAAAATACTGTCATCCCTAATTTTCCAATGACAGCTACAAACAAAAGGGTACAATCCAGCAGACAAGTTTCCCTTCCTGCTTTGGGCAGTTTCCCCTCTATTTTTTCAATTGCATGTGCGAAGCATGTTCATACTGCTATAAGGAACACAGTAGGATTAAAGTATATTGTACCTACCCACCACCCTTCTATTTCGTCCTGGAAATTAAAACACAATCACTAAAATCCTTTGGCTTATCCTCATTGTATAGTTTGAGGACATGATGACCAGACAAGCAACTAAATTCAGATGATCTGAATTTTCTTTTTAGTCTCCTTAAAGGCCAGTTCCTGCACCCATTGCAATCAATGGCAAAACACTCAGAGACTCCAGGAGGATCAGGATCAAAACTGAAGGGTTTTTACTTGGCGCTACTGCTGTATAGTACATATAGACAGACTCAATAAAACGTGTTATCCACAGAACTAGTACTGTATGTGTAGTGACCACGTAAGTAATCAAACACTGCCTGGACAACGTTCTCTGACCTGCAGGGAGCACCCTTAGGATTGAAGGAAAATTTCAGTCTTCGTGTCCATTCAGACCCTGGCATCTCTGGGTATGTCTACATTGCATACTAAGGCCAGGTTCTGACTCAGGTTTAAGTCCAACACCCCTTCTATCCACACACAAATCAGTCTGAATCAGGTCAGCAAGCGCTCAGGACCCGGGTCCTAGGACCCTGCTAGGCTGGTGGGTCAGAGCCCCAGTTCTGCTGACTTGGGTCTAATCCTCATCATTTTGCAGTGGGGCTGCAGCTCAAGTGGCAGACCTGAGACACACGGTCTGAGTAGTGCAGTGTGGATGTGTTAGCATGGCTGGGCGATCCAGGCCCAGCAATTGGATGCCAATGTTTACAGCGCAGTTGGATGTCCAAAAGCAGGCTTGGAAACACCAAGTCAGCAGGCCCACAATGCAGCATAGACATACCCTCTGAAGCTGCATTAAGGTTGTCAATCAATGTTAGTTTGTTGTGGTGGTTCTGTGATGTAGACACTTGTCCACTAGGAATTAGGCTGGGATTCCCAAACACATTATCTACATTGTACTCCATCCAGCAACAACTTTAGCTCACTACATCTTGGGTCCAGTTTAAGCCAGTGAAAAAAGCTTTATTTGTAAGACCCCCCACAGCTCTGGAAACCAGGCCTGCAAAGTCGCCAGGCTGCTGACAGCACCATATTGCCACCTAGTGACAGCTATAACTACCTTGTGTTCCATGGCCCGCTCTGGACACAGACTATGGGAAGTCCCACCTCAAGAGGTCTGACTAGGGTTACCATACGTCTGTATTTTCCCAGACATGTCCGGCTTTTGGATTCTTAAATCGCCGTCAGGGAGGAATTTTTAAATATCTAAAAATGTCTGGGATTTTGCCATTACTATTTTTCCCCAAAGAAAAGTTGATCATTCAAGAAAGAGAGTAAATGTTGATCACTCAAGAGCGTGCCAGCTTTTTCCCCCTAGCTCCCAGCGCTAGCGCCGTGAAATAGCTGTTTTGCGTGGCTGGGAGGGAGGGAGTAGAAGGGGGAACGCAGCGTGCTCAGGGGAGGAGGCGGGGTCGGGGCAGGGATTTGGGGAAGGGGTCCAATAGGGCAGGAGGGGGGTGGAGTCTTTGAGGAAGGGGTTGGAATGGGGGCAGGGAAGGGACGGGGGGCACGAGCAAATCCACCCCATGGAGTGTCCTCTTTTTTGAATATTCACATATGGTAACCCTAGGTCTGACAGGCAGCAGCCTCATGTCTTTTCATTGGCTCCCCACCTTGTATAACCCCCTGGGGCATTCTGGGAAGTGTCTAGGCAACAGTGTGGGTCTTCTGTAGCTGCTATGACCATCTTTGTTCCTGAACTCCTGGCTTTGACCTTGGCTTGACTTGGACTTTACCTCCTGATTGGGATCCTGAAATCTGACTCAGACTATGAACTGTGGTATTGACCCTGGCCTGACTATGAACTCCTCCACTACTCCCAGCCTCAGGTTTGCCCCTGCTCTGACTTTTGGTCCTGACTGGCCTTGTTGCGATCTTGATAGTATGTCCAATTATCAAGCTTCTAATCAATCCAATCCCTTATGCTTTCCTCACTATAGATTTTATGATGTACCTAACACAGTTTTACTGGTAATATTTATTCTGTGCTTACGTGACAACAATAACTCTAACCATAAAAGGTAAAAAAGAGAATAAAGAGATCCTCAATGAGTAGTTGTGGATTTTATATTTCATGAGGAAATACTTTGGAGTTCATCATGCCTGTCACTGTGACACTTTTTATTATGGCCATGATGCATGGACTTTATAATCTTTGGGAGCAATATGTTCTGAAATTAAGGTTCCTTTTTGGGAGCAATATGTTCTGAAATTAACACTTATTTATACACAATAGATATAATATGAAAATGCTCTGTAGATATCAAAACATTTTTCAAGCTTTCTTCTGCTATATAGGTCCCTGGACCATTGCCCCCATGGATTGGGGAAGCAGGAACTGTGGGATTTAATGAAATCTCAGAGCTGTACTAGCAGTAATGGAGATGTAGTACCATTGCTGCTTTCTGGCCTGGTTGGAGATTTCCCCCACAGAAACCCATACATCAAGACCACTATATACTGTGGTTAAGAACATAAGAATGGCCATAGAGGGTCAGACCAATGGTCCATCTACCCCAGTATCCTGTTTTCTGGCAGTTAGAGTCTTAGGGACACCCAGAGCAATGAGTGGCATCCCTGACCATTCTGGCTAATAGCCATTGATGGATCTATTCTCTATGAATTTATCTAATTCTATTTTGAACCCAGAAATTATTTTGGCCTTCACAACAACCCCTGGCCATCAATTCCACAGATTGACTGTGCTTTGTGTGAAGAAGTACTTTCTTACATTGATTTTAAACCTTGTGCCTATTAATTTCATTGGATGTACCATGGTTCTTGTGTTATGTGAAGGGGTAAATAATATTTCCTTATTCACTTTCTTCACATCATTCATGATTTTATAGACCTCTGTTATCCCCCTCCTCAGTCATCTCTTTTTCTAAAATGAACAGTCTGTCTTTTTAATTTCTCCCCATTTGGAAGTTGTTCCATACCATTATTAATTTATTTTTTTGCCCTTCTCTGTACTTTTTTCAAGTCTGATGTGTCTTTTTTTTTTTTTAAGAGAGGATGACCAGAACTGCATGTAGTATCCCAGGAGTGGGTTTACCATGGATTTATATAGAGGCATTATGATATTTACTGTATTATCTATCCCTTTCCTTATGGTTCCTAAAATTCTGTTAACATTTTTGATTGCCACTAAACATTTAGCAGACGTTTTCAGATAACTATCCATCATGACTCCAAGATCTCTTTCTTACATAGTAATAGCTACTTTAGATCACATCATTTTGTGTATGGTTGGCATTATGTTTTCCAATGTGCACTAATTTGCACTTATCAACACTGAATTTCATCTGCCATTTTCTTGCCCAGTCACCCAGCTTTGTGAGATCCCATTGTAACTCTTCACAGTCTGCTTGGGTCTTGACTATCTTGAGTAATTTTGTATCATCTCCAAACTTTGCGACTTAACTATTTACCCCCTTTTCCAGATTGTGAGAATGAAACTGACTAGTTAATTTACATTGCATTCATTTTGCATTTCACTTATTGAACAAAGAATATAAGCAGTTGAAAGCAAATTCAATTTGAAACATAATTTTTCAGTTTCAGTGAGTTAATCTATGTTGTGAGTAACCAAGGTAAGAACATTTTGTTTGGTTTCTAAATGTGTCTGTTATAAAAAATGACTAGAGATGATATGTAGCATCTTGAAGGAGCTTGATTTTTCAAAAAGTGCTCACCCACCCTCTGAAAATCAGATCTTTCTAAGGAGTTAGAAGTGGGGCACCCACAAATTGAACCACCCAAAAATCACAGCAAGCAAGGGACTTTTGAATTCCAGTCCCACCTGACACCAGCTCCCTCTCTAGCTTTACTCAAGTCACTTACCCATCTTATGCTCATTTGGTTCCCCCATCTGTAAAATGGGGCTAATATTGCTTACCTACCACAACAGAGTTGTTGAAACTATTAAGTAAAGTTTGTAAAGATTTATGTAAGTGCTAATGCACACAACTCTCCAGAAACTGGGGAGAGCCTCAGATGCTCTATCTGATTTGCACAATGGCCTGTTGCAAAACTTTTTTATTTCATGTATTTATTTAGATTTAAACTACCATAAATGCCTGTACATAAAGCTTTAGCTGCTCTAACAATTAAACTTACAGCTGCAGAATGATAACCCCACCTAGTAGGACTAACTAATCACGAGATAACATGCTAACTCAGCCAGCAACATTAAATCTTCATATGCAAGTAGCACAGTTTTGGATGTTTTAATTATGTATGGTCCCCTGTGTATAGATGCAGGTTTCTACTTGTTCTTTAGCAGCAGATTCAGGGTACTGTGTGTCAGTACTTCTACAAACTCACCTGGCCAACACATTTCGCACAAATTGCTGATGTGAAGCCTGACTCCTAAAATGATGTTGAAATGCTAATTTCAGTTAATTAGCCACATCTTTTGGGTTATGAAATGAGAGCATTGCAATCTGATCATCACTCATGCAAAGCATTAAAACCAAGCTAAATACAAAGATGAAGAATGGTTTATTAGGGCACTAGCCTGAAATTTGGATTCAAGTCCTTGCTCTGTCACAGGTTTCTTGTGTGACTTGGGCAAGTCACTTAGTCTCTCTCTATGCTTTAGTCCTTCATCTGTAAATGTGGGGATATTTCCCTACCTCAAATGGAGATGTGAGGATAAATACATTACAGACTGTGAGGAGCTCAGATACTATGGTAATGGGGGACATATAAATTCTCTAGATAGAGACAGGCCCAGATTCTCACAGGTATGTAGGCATCTAACTCCTATCTTGAGGATCTGGGCCAAATTCTCTAGCACTGTCACTTCAGCACAATGTAAGCACAGTCTGAATGAGCTCTCCCCTGACATCTAGTGGCACACTGGAGAAAACGACCATGTTTGCATAGACACTGCCTGGGTGTGCAGTATGATGGAGCTGCTTTGCCAAAATGATAAATTCTGGCTGGTTTTGAGTTACAAATCACTCTAGTATTTGAATGCAGGGGTAATAAATGTTGTTATCCTTACTGTACAAGTAAAGGGTAGCAGAACAGTGCTTAGCAAGTCCTGATTGAGGGGGTCAGCCTCAACTCAACCTCTCTTGCTAAGCAGACGGTACGGATGCCAAATATCAGGGAAGAGGAGAGTGGGTGAGAATAGGTGTTTCTACCTGGTAGTGTGGCTGCCTGAAGAGTCACTTTAGATTTTAGTCACTATTTGATCTGTCCCTTTCCAACATTTAATGACAGCGCTGATTAGGCGTAATTAAGAGTTCTTGTTTCTAGTTAGTGGTTCCTAGCACTGTTCTCACTGCTGAACAAGTCTAGGGGCTAAGCCTTTGACCTTCTGTGAGATCAAAGAAGAACAACACAAACTGCACTGGCAGTGAGGTTTCCACTATCTGCTTAAATCACCAAGAGCTGGGTTATGTGGTGGTACCTCAGAATGTGATTTCACAGCAGCAGCTAGCGATGGCAGCAGAGAGAAGGCAGCAGCAGAGAGAGGTGCCACCGAGGCAGCAGCTAGCAGTGGCAGAGAGAGGGCGGTGGCAGGGAGGCAGCGGCCGCTACAAGTCTGTTGCACAAGCAGCAGCAGCAACAGAGCATTGCTCAATGCCACTTCCTTCTCCCCCCAGGCTGGGAGGTGAACCCCGTGAATGCATCTCTGGACTCTGGGTTTTCACTAACTAAGGACCACCTGCGGCAAGTGGGGTGCAGCAGAGGGAGAGGGGAGTGATGGTATTAAAGGGACATTTGTTCATTGGACTTTCCCACTGCCAAATGGGAAACTGAGGCAAAGGATGCTGATCAATGCACTAAGAGGTTGGGTTTGCTTATGGTCACATGCTTTCAAATGGGGTTGTGGTTTTTGCCCAAATTAATGCTGGGTTCCCTTTTAATAAAAGCTCTTTTTTGTTATACACTAGTCTCAGTGAGTGTGAGTGGGGAAGTATGGCCTTTTAGAGGCACCCAAAGGTGGTGATGGTAAATTTTCCCAGATTACCGGATGGGGGCTTGAGCTGCTTCTGTTTCTTATTGTTAAGAGGAACCGCTAGATATTGAACCCAGCACTTTTTGCTGCCAACCCTACCGCATAGGAGGGTTACATTAGTGAACACTAAATTGGCACCATTAATGCGCGCGTGTGTGTAAAAAAAAAAAAAACACACATACAAAGAACATGATTAAAAGCAGTATCCAGGCTGAACATCAGTTTTGATCTGCATAGCTAATGGATGGCAGGTGGCTGGAAGGTCACAGGAAACTGGAGAGTTGTTTTATTCAACAAAAAGTAGGTGCGTAAATAGTTTTTCACGCTTGTACATTTCTGTCGCTATGCAGCTGTTTTGGAAAGCATGTCGTGTCTATGCATATTAAGAAGAAGGAAGTATTATATTTTCCTCTGACCTATGTGAAATTACTAGTGTCCCTTACACATACCGTGTGAAATATTTAAGGGACACAAGTGAAGAGCCTAGGGAAAACAGAGGTAGAGAAATGTCAGTCTCCTTGTTAATGCTCCTTCTGATGCCTCTAATACCTTACGCTTCTCCTGTAAGAAATTTTTCTCTAAGGTGTTTGGAAGACACAAATCAATTTCTTTCTGATCTGAATGCAGTGGAACCAAAAGCGTATGCAATAATGAGTAAGTATATTTTTCTACCTCTTTCTATGTTTATAAGGGTAAATTGGGCTATGCCACCTAGTGACCACACTACAAAACTTAGGAGCAGAGGTGGAAAGGCTGATCTTTTTCTGTATTTAGAACCCACAGATGCAATTTTGGTCTCAGATATAAATGGTGAGGGATATAGAATCCAAGAATTTAACTGTGATCTGTCTATCTATGGTAATTATATGGCCCCTATTACCATACTATTTGAGCATCTCACAACCATAAAGGTACCTATCCTCACAACACTCCTGTGAGGTAGAAATGTATCTCCCATTTTCTCAAAGCTATTCCCATTTTACAGACTGGGGCAGTGAAGAACAGAGAGACTAAGTCACACAGGAACACTGTGGTGGAGCAGGGAATTCGGTTCTCCTAAGTCTCAGGCTAGTGCCCCTACGGTTGGACCATCCTTCCACTAGGACCATCCTTTCCTCAGGGATTACTAGTACTATAGCAAGGAATGTCTTTAATGGGAAACTCTGCTTTCAACGTACCTTTAAACAGTTCAGTTTAGGATCAAATCTTGTTTGCCATCCTCAGATGGGCATCCTAGTGAGGTCAACTGTCTCGCTAAAGCTTTAATCCTGCAGTTCGATGTATTAGCACAGACTTCTAACATTCAGTTTCACAGAGCTCCGGGGCGGGGGGGGAGTCTGTACTAGCATATTCACTTATAGGAGCGAGCTCTAAGAAGGTAACATGATAGCAGATGAAATACATTATTTTGCAGTTGTCTATGATGTATGTTAGAAGCACCTTGCAAACTTGCAGAGGGCATTTCTCCTCATTTCAATGGGTTAATCCTAGCTTCTCAGTGGTGGAGATGCACAGAAATTTCTTTTAGCCCTGAAATGTTCTGTGATATTGGGCTTTAAAGATGTAATTTTATTTAAGCTATTTTAGGTTGGGCTTCTGCTAACTGACCCCCCTGGCTTTATGGACAGATACAACAGTTCAGACTGGGGCGTGAACATAATTTTTTTTCCCCTGATAACGTTGTTTGAGGAACAAAATTCTGGTTGCCACAGAGTTTATTTCATAACTAATGAAACTGGGTCAAAACTAAATTTTAATTCAAGTGCAAGACACTGGTCAGGTTGGTACTATACTTTGTATTATCAAAGAGTTCTCTGATTGGACAACCTGACTTTTAAAGAAGTGTCAATTTCCTATGGGATGCATGGCAGGCAACATACCTCTTAACCTGGCTTGAGCTTCCAGCTTTGTCTAAGGACCTTTATTTACTCAGTATATTTGTTTTGAAATTTCAGTGTATGATTCTTTGGGAAAACTTGGTAGCAATATCCTTGGTGGAAATACAGACAGACTGGGATCCTACACTGAATGTCTGTCTGCGAAGGTGCCTTCAGGTAAATTCCAAGGACAATACTGCAAATTGCAAGTGCAGCAGGTATACTCTTTTCAAGTACTATATTATTTTGATTGATGTTATACTGGTGTGCTACAGTTGACTAAAATTTGCGTAAATGCTTAGGTGCCGATCCTGCAGTCAGTTATGAAACCAAACCCCTGCTAACATCAACTGAGTATGCAAGGAATATAGAATCAGGCCCTTCAGTATGCAAAAATAATGACTGGAATTGAATTTCAGGAAATTATTATTTATTATTTGAATTGTGGTGGTACCCAGGAGCCCCAATCATGAATCAGGACCGCATTATGCTAAGCTCTAGACCTACACAGAACAAAAAAGACAGTTCCTGTCTCACAGAGTTTACAATCTGAACTACAAAACCATAAATTCTGCCAAAATAGATTTTGTCTGAGAATTCACGATTACAGTAATTTTAAGTCAACTGCCCCCTCAGCCTTCATCTAATAGTTTATTGACATAAAATAATTGACTAAATTTTCATAATAACTCATCTTCGTTCCTACACTTCTTTTGAAATTGCTACGTTTCTGATTAGGAATCCTGGACTTGCAAAGGTTTGATACAGTAGATTTTACTTTGATACAGTAGATTCTACATGCAAAAAAAGGCTTCCAAATTTAAGTTAAACTAAAATGTAAAAGATTATGCAATGTGATGCATTATGTGATGTATGATGATGTCTTTGTTTGCCATTATTACAGTAGTGAGCAGGAATCCCCATGAAGGCAGAATGCCTTATTGTGCTAGGAACTGTACAAACAAGTAACAAAGAGGATAGTCCCTACTCCAGAGAGTCACAGTATAGGTGTTAGGCAGGTTTACCAAATAGACAAATGGAGATGGGGTAGTAGAGAGGATGAAGTAACAGTAAAATGAACAATGTGGAATTCCTCTTGGCTTCAACGGGAGTTCATGAGCAGTATCGGACCTTACATTTGAAAATATCTCACTTCCAAGAACACTGGAGGCACTGAAATCTCATCCTTAACAGTCACAAATACTTTTAGCAATTGCTATAAGGTAAATCAGCCTTCACTCTGTTACTTGCATGTAGAGATATTCCACCAGCACTGTTTGTCAACATAAGTTTCAAATGTGTTACATTAGGTAACTAACTAACTAAAAATACTTTTTCTGATCAACATAAGAAACACAGTAAAGATAAGAAAATTCTATCTCTTCAATATTTTGTAAGTTCAAATATGACCCAAAATGAATATAAGAATGGCCATACTGGGTCAGAACAAAGGTCCATCTAGCACAGTATCCTGTCTTCCGACAGTGGCCAATGCCAGGTGCCCCAGAGGTAATGAACAGAACAGGTAATCATCAAGTGCTCCATTTCCTGTAACTCATTCCCAGCTTCTGGCAGAGGCTAGGGACACCATCCTTGCCCCTCCTGGCTAGTAGCCATTGATGGACCTATCCTCCATGAATTTATCTAGTTCTTTTTTTAACCCTGTTATAATCAGATTCATACATTTTAAATGCAAGAGACAGCAAATTTATCATCAAAGCCTCATCAGTAGATGGAGACCCATTGAATTATTCTTTTTAATAAGCAACAAATACACTATTAATATCTGATGTCTTCAATCAGATAAGTGGTTTTTGAAGGAAAACAAAATGTCAGGATTAAATACTAGCCAAACTCCATGTTCAACAGAAATATTCCTCAATTTGCATGGACAAGAGAGTTATTTTATTTATTCTTATTGTCATAAATGATTAAGAAAATATTTGAATACAATTTTGCTCTTTGTCTGACATTTGCATGGTTTGTTTTTAATTATTATTGTGAACCTGGTAGTGCATTATAATGATTTTGTTAATACTTTGCTTTTCTACAGCACTTTTACTCAGAGGAGCTAACATTAGTTAGCTAAGCCTCACAAAAATCCATTTGAGGAAGGCACTTGACCCATCCCTGAGATGCAGTCCCTGCTTTGGTAGAATTCAGCACATCAACTCTACACAACAGTTTAGAACAGGAAATACTAACTAAACTGGCAGGAAGAATTTAGTTTGGTGAAATGTAGCCACCTACTTTGGAATCTGGCTATCACAGTGGAGTTAACATTAGGCCAGTGAAGAGTGTTTGGCAAGAACATTTAACTCACCCACAACCAACAATGGGATCAGATTTTAGCAAATCTGAACATCAGGCCAGGTCCATAGCAAGAACAGGAAAAAAATCAGCCAGCTTGAGCTGTGGTGGTTCCCTTCCAGGCTGTGGGACAGCCTACTCCAAAACCTTACTTTTGCTATACTCTGTTCTTGGTGAATGGGCAATTGTCTAGTGAGTCCCCTCCTGCTACCTGCTGAGCCCCAGTGCCTCATACCCAGGCCCTTCTGGGGAGGTGAGATGGCTGTAGGGTGACCAGATGTCTCAATTTTATAGGGACCGTCCCAATATTTGGGGCTTTGTCTTGTACAGGTGCTTATTACTCTGCCTTCCCAGCCCTGACTTGATTTTTCACCCTTGCTATCTGGTCATCCTAGATAGCTGCTGCCTCATTTTGCTTTTTATTCTGGGGAGCGTCACCAGATACAAAGACTCCCACTCAATCCCTTTGGCTCTTCTCAGGTATAGGAAGTCACCTCACCCTTTCCCCTTAGGGCAGATAAACTAACACCTCCTGGAGTGTCACAGTGCTCAGGAAAGCATTACCCCTTCTCCACCTTTTCCTGGGTACCACATGCATTCCCCTCCATTGCTGGCCAGCACCACTAGCCAGTTACAGTGGGGGATAGGGCTATGGTTATGCCTTTTCCTTGGCCCTTTTGGGGTGGCTGGTACTCTGGATGATGCCGGCCTGGAATGCATTTGGACCAGGCCCCTGCACAGTGGTGGTGTTTGGAGGCTCCTTGTGCCCTTTTCGTGTGCATAGCAAAGCAAGGACTAAACACAATCATATGAGGAACTAACTCTCCACAGACATCTTGTAAATATTGACTAGGGCTAGGATTTTCAAAGGAGCACTCAAATTCCATTGAAATTCTATGAGTTTAGAGAATTTAACTCCCTTAGGGTCCATCTTCTGCCTAGGCCTCTACCTCTCAGCCGAGGTTGTTTGTAAACATTTTGGGCAAAGAGTGCTAAGGAGAGTTATGTCTTACAGGAAGGGTTTGATTATAGTATTGGTATATGTGTTCCTGACTCCTGCCACGAGGAAGACATTACAACATTCGCAATATTAGGTAAGAAAAGCATATGTTTTTATCAACCTTTAAAAAACAAAAAGTTGAGGTTAAGAGTTTGTTTTGGTGGAGTCCAGCTGGTATGCAGAAACAATATTCTTCTTTCTTTACAAAAAATTACAAAAATCCCAAGTATTAAATTCAGAGATTTTCAAAACTACCTATGTGATTTTGACACTCAGTTTGCATTAATTTTAATGGGGATTTTGTGTCCAGATCTCATAGGCAGCTTTGCAAATCTCATCCAACGGCCTCTGAGAACAAACAGTGAAAGGATCCAGACAGATCCCTACTGCCATATGAGCCCTCCTCACTTACTATAACCCTAACCAGCTTTAACGGCTTATCTAACTTTAATCTCGCCCCTACGATTTGTAATGTTGTGATATGCAGCAGGCAAAATAATGAATTACTAATAAATATCATCTCCCCACGCTGTTTAACACTTCTTCCAGTTTGCCTACCAAACACTGACAGTAGCTAGATAGCTGGTGTGCTGTGATCATAATAATCTCATTGTAACCCTGTGCTGTTCCTCACCATTCACTCTTGTCATATGGTTAGGTTGTAATCTCTTTGAGTTACTGCCCATCTTTGTGTTACGTTTGTACAGTGCCTAACACAGAAGGGCCTCAATAATGATGGGGCCTCCAGGCACTATCATACTACAAATAATTATTAGCAAATGTTATTGACTCCTATTTTCTAGTCAAGACATCTCTTGCCAGTATACCACCATGCTATAACAATACTCTGCAAAGATTTTGAGCCAGATCCTCAGCTAGTATAAATTGGTATGGACAATGGAGTTATGTGATTTATACCAGCTGAGGACCTGGTCCTACATATGTTAGCTGCTACTTAGTCTATGTAAACGGGGGAATAGTCCCGCTATTGTGGGGAACTTTCCCAGTGAAGTCGGCTAGCGAAAGGATCCGAGTCCTCGCTCCCACTTCCTTTACCCAGTGGCCTCCCTGCCCTTGAGGACTCCCCTTTCACTCTCCTGTCTGGCAGAGTCCTCGTAACCCCAAAAAGGCTGGGCCAGGATTCCTGGGGGGCTCGACCCCCAACCCTGCTGTGGTCACCTAGGACAGGGGCTAGGGTGTCCCCACTCCAGGGTACTCTCTCTGCACTGGGCACTTCTCTGACCCACTGACCATTACATACAATTTAAAGCAAATTCAAGTTATTTAATCAACAATTAATTTTAAAAAGAATAAGGAAAAATGGCAAAGGTTAAAGGAAACACATCACCCCGCTCGGTGGCAGGGAACATCACAAACAGTGTCTCTGGAATGTCAGGGCAGTTCACAGTCTGCTCCTTGTAAGCCCCAGGCCTGCTTCTCAGGCCCTGGCTGTGCTGTAGGGATGCTGTGGGTTGGACACTTGCTCTGGTGGTGGCCACACGCTCTCAGGCTCTAAGTGATAGGACCCTTCTTCCCAATGTCGCCCCAGCCCTGTCGGGGTTACGATCCAAGCCTGGCTTGCAGAGCCTCTTGGCTGAGGCGTCTCCCTGTGCTGGGCCTGCTGCCCAGAATCCCCCTCGCTCTCCCCAGCTGCTCCAGCCCCAGCTCTGGACTGCTCCAGCCCCAGCTCCACCGCTCTGTCTCAGTGCTGCTGCTGCTCTGCCTCCAGCTCCCTGGGCTGCTTTTCTGGCCCCTCTGGCTCTGCCTGCTACAGCTCTGCTCCCAGGACAGGTCTGCTCTGCAGGCTGCTTTTGTGACTCTGCTCCCAGCACTGACCTGCTTTGTGGGCTGCTTTTCTGGCTCCTCTGGCTCTGGTTGCTGCAGCTCTGCTCCCAGGGCTAGTCTGCTCTCTGTGGGCTGCTTTTCTGGTCCCTCTGGATCTGGCCCAGCTCTGCTCCCCAGCTCAGCTTGGGCCCCTGCTTTCTCCTTAGCTCGGCCCCACTCTGTCTGACCCAGGCAATTCCAGCTCATGCAGAGGACAGGACCTCCCTGGCCTCCTGACTCCCTGATTAGCCTGCCCACCCTGTCATTCAGGCTGACCTGGAGCATTGGCCTCTCCTCATTGTTCCTGGGGGCTGTCAGTCGCAGGGTCCTGCTTCCCCATCGATCTTTCCCCCTTTTTACTACTGGGAGCCAGCAACTAAAACGCCCCCACTGAATGTTAGTGAGGGGGCAACAGTCCCCTGACATCTAGTTAAAAATACAAACTTTCCAGAGCTAAATACACTGGCTACAGCACCCTATAATCTACACATTTCATGCCAAACAGATTACCAATTCAGTTTCTGCCAGAAGAGGATGGGATAGATAACCTAATAGGCCTTTCTTGTGTTTAATTGTACTTTTCTACTGATAGTTACTGAATTTCCATATTAATAGAAAATTAACACTTTATACATATCAAGCTGTGCTGCCATTCTGTACGCTTGGGCTACTTTTCTATCATTATGGAGAATTATCACTGGAACATGCTGTTAAAAGTTTTAAAGAGGAACTAGACAGAGAAGGTGGGGAAGGTCATATCTTTTATTGTACCAGCTTCTGCTGGTGAGAGAGAAACAAGCTTTCAAGCTACACAGAGATCTTCTTCTGGGCAGACATGACTACAACAACACTGCATTTAAAGAAGAACTAGGTTTCAGAGTAGCAGCCGTGTTAGTCTGTATTCACAAAAAGAAAAGGAGTACTTGTGGAGCTGTAGCTCACGAAAGCTTATGCTCAAATAAATTTGTTAGCCTCTAAGGTGCCACAAGTTCTCCTTTTCTTTTTAAAGAAGAACTAGACATTTATATTGATAACAAGAATATCAAGGATTATAACTGTAAAAATTAAACCAAAGCCAACACAAGCATTTTGGAAGGAATACAAACCCTCCTGACATAATCCACTCTTTAGCTACTGGGGATAGAAAGGAAATTTTCTGGGGCAGTAGGGCTGATTATTTCATTATTGCTTATTGCTCTGAAGCAGCTGATACTGACCACTGTCAGAGACAGCACTAGGTGGATCCACTGGCCTGATCCAGTCGGACAATTCATTTCTTCTTAAAAAATGATTAATAATAGTACTTTTTTGGAGGAAAACAACCTTCTGGAGATAAAGGCCTGCTCTGGCCTCCACCGGGGCCACCTGGCAGTACAGCGTGTTGAAAATGTTTTGATTTTCCAAAAATTTCATTGACATTAAAAAAAAAAAAAAAACAACCCAACCGTCTAATAACACTATTGAAAATATTTGCTTTTTTTTTTGTTCCTGTTTTTTCAACTAGCTGTATTTTCACTGCCAAACCAGCTTAACCAGGCCCAGGAAATACACCTGCTGGCCGGTATTCCAGACAGTAATGGAGTAGGCCTCTGCTGTGAGGGACAGAGAGGTTGGGGACAAATGGAAGGGGTATGGCTCAGCCACAAAGCATTCAGATTATTTTGAGCCAGCAGACCAGCAATGGGAGGCCACCAGAAATTACCGCAGCCTCTACCAGCTCCTCCTGAGATGTATCTCCTCAATTGGGGCCAACGTTGCTAACTCAGAGTTTAAATGTATATTCTTCCCACAGCTAAAATTTCCTGTGTTCCTCCAATGGGGAGGCCATGTCTACGCATGCTAGATGAATGATAATTCCCTAATAAATTTCCCAACCCTCTGTGGTACTCTGGGAGAGTACCGTGCAGTAGGATCAAATCACATGGCAGGAAGTGAGGGTGGGGGGTGTCTTACAGTTGTTTTATTTTTTCATAAACATAGTCTCTTATTTACTAGGGGTCTGATTTTACTCCCATTGAAGCCAATGGGAATTTTGCCATTGACTTCAGTGGTAACAGGGTTGGACCTTTAGAGCATGTCTACACTGCAACAAAATGCTTGCAGCTGGCCTGGGTCAGCTGACTCGGGCTCCTGGGGCTCAGGCTGTGGGGCTATAAAATTGCAGTGTAGACATTGGGGCTTGGGTTGGAGCCTGAGCTCTGGGACCCTTTCCCCTTGTGGGGTCTCAGAGCCCAATCTCAAGCCCTAGTCTGAATATCTACACTGCAATTTTATAGCTTTTCAGCCTGAGCCCCACAAGCCCGAGTTAGCTGACCCAGGCCAGCCACCGGTGTTTTATTGCAGTGTAGACATACCCTAAGAGTCCAAAACTGAGATTTTTCGAAGTAGTTTAAGAGAGTCAGGTACCCGGCTCATGCTGAATTTCGTTGGGGGTACTCCCTTAGGTGCCTTAAAAAATCTGAGCCAAATGTGTTATATATAGTATCAGGAGTTACACAAATAATAACAATATTAAATAATAAAATTAGATTCAACCCACACGTTTTGGGGGCAGGGGAAAAAATGACAGTGCTTGGAATGCAGTGAAGGCCTATAAAAATTCAATGCCTAGGATCTTGTCATACTCAAGAATCCAAGCTAAGGGTGCAAACTGGCTCTACAAGCCAAAACACAAGTAGGCCAAAAAACATGACCATGCTCCTCTGAAAGGACAGCTCTATGAGTGGGAACTAATAAGTAAAGATGGAGTATCATTTTCAGGTTTCACTCACCTCCTTCAGAGAACCCCTCAAAAAGGGCCTGACACTCATCTTGAACCCTGCCTGCCTGCCCCAGATCTTTGTCTATGATAAGTATCAGTAAATAATTGCTGAAAGTATAATATTCTTGGAAGAAAAAATTTGTTTACAGCTTGGACTTACATATGAACAGTTGTTTAATAAAACTGTACTAAACAGAAATACAGTCTGGGCCTTAAGGAACAAATCTTTCCATTTACTTTCTTGAACAAGCTGCTAAGATCTATAATCAAAAAAGCTTCCTTATCTGGGATTGTAATATTAATTCATTCTTTCTTGACAGATATATTTAAATTCAAGACCATCTCTTTTGTATCACCTTTCCCATCTCTCTTCACTTTGAATTCTACAGTCTCATCTGTGAGTGTAGCCAGATGTGCTAAAGGCCTTTTTTCTATTGATGCGTTTGCTGCTATTTGTTTGTGAGTATGGGAGGGTTTGGGATATCAGTTTTAAAAGCGTGTCCAATAAAAGTGATTGTCACTCTGCAGTAATGAACTTTATTTCCTCCAGGTTTGTTAGCATTTTGTTTATTGTCTTTCCAATCACTGGAACTGTTTATGTTGCCGCTGTGAGGTGGGAAGTGAAATTTGATGAATCACCATCAGATAGTTTACCTTCTGCAAATTATGGGAGCACATCTTCAAATGAGAAAGATAAGAGTGAATCAAAGGGAGATATCAGACGGAATCATTATACAATGAATTTGGTGCTGCCAGTTGTTTCTGATGATGTCTGCTACACAAAGAAAAGTAAGTATTTTCTCTGTGTGAAGACCACAAACTTGTCAAGTCATACTTTACATAGTACACATTTGGGAAATAATAGTCAATGCTCTACTGTAACAAAATACAAGATTGGTTTTAGATATCACCTGGAGATATCTCTTTTAAAGAGCACATCAAACATGTACCAGTGCTTCAATATTGGTTTCCATATTTTATATTTTATATTACAAGAAATGACTATGGCTTAAAACAATCCTGTGGAAGGTTTGGATACATAGCAAAAAAATCCTTTTGGACCTTAGAATGTGGATCCCTAAATGCTATTATATTTTAACTATTAGTCATTTTATTGCAATAGTCGAATCAAATGTTTTGGTGATGCCAAAGACAAAGGTACATACGTAAATCTGAGCCAAATGTGTTATATATAGTATCAAGAGTAACACAAATAATAACAATATTAAATAATAAAATTAGATTCAACCCCACACGTTTTGGGGGCAGGAGAAAAAAATGACAGTGCTTGGAATGCAGTGAAGGCCTATAAAAATTCAACGCCTAGGATCTTGTCATACTCAAGAATCCAGGCTAAGGGTCCAAACTGGCTCTACAAGCCAAAACACAAGCAGGCCAAAAAACGTGACCATGCTCCTCTGAAAGGACAGCTCTATGAGTGGGAACTAATAAGTAAAGATGGAGTATCATTTTCAGGTTTCACTCACCTCCTTCAGAGAACCCCTGATATAATAGATATTAGTTTGAAAAGAAGTTCAATGTCCAAATACTAAAAAGAAATGAAAAGCAGAAGAGGCCTGATCCAAAGTCCATTGAAGTCAATAGAAAAACTCCCAGTCTTTCCAGTGGGCTTTGGATTGAGCCCACGTTATAAAAATCAAGGACAATAAATGAGAACCCAATCCTCCAAACTTTGCTCAGATGATGAATCCTTATTCACATGAGTTGTCCCAATGGAGTAAATGGAACTGCTTAGGTGACTAAGGTGATTAATTCTGGTGAATAGTGGCTGCAGAATCAGGCTCCGAGTTAGGTGGTCCAAGTGCGGTTCTAGTGGACATGTGATTACATCTCAAAAACCATACTAGACACAGGGATATATAACTTGAAAGCCATGTGCTGTGTGTATCAGAGCTAAAGCTGTTCATGAAATATGTAGTGTTTTTTTTCCCCCTGGGAATATTATTGTTCACTGAATGTACACAGTATATGGCTTGTGGAATATTTGTATAAATCAACTTGTCACTTGCATAATTTTTAATGCTTAACAGTTTTTTGTTTAATTGTTATATAATTTGTATAAGGGCACGTTAATCCCTGGATCAGTCTTGACTATAAATTATCTACGTTGGAATACCACATGTAAAGGGTGTTTGGGGAAAATAGGTTTCAGAGTAGCAGCCGTGTTGGTCTGTATTCGCAAAAAGAAAAGGAGTACTTATGGCACCTTAGAGACTAACAAATTTATTTGAGCATTTGATGAAGTGAGCTGTAGCTCATGAAAGCTTATGCTCAAATAAATTTGTTAGTCTCTAAGGTGCCACAAGTACTCCTTTTCTTTTTGGGGAAAAATACTGATTATGATCTGTATAAATTGAGAGTGAAACAAGATCTCACTGAAACTGCTCATTGACAATATTGAAACTGTTCAATTATTATTATAGTTTGCAATATTTGGGGCTAAATCTATCTTTAAGGAAAAGTCTATCCAATTTTCTTTGATAATTTGATAGATTCCATTTTTGAAAGGTTTTCTATAAATTCTTTCTTCGTTGTTTTTTGATTAATCCTACGTTGGATTTTACAATGCCAAATTAAATTATTTACATGATTTATGTGTTACCAAACTATTACAACTTGAATTGTCACTAAATATCACCTCCCTGATGTTGTGGAGCCCAATCCTCCACTCGCTAAGGAGCGTGATCCAAATCCCTTCTGAGTCTTTCTATTGATTTTAATGGTTTTGGGATCAGGATCAAAGACAATGGCAAAACACTCATTAACTCTGTGGAAATAAGATGGAGCCCTTGGAAAAAAAGAAACACCATTTTTACGTTAATGATACGAAATTCATTGGTTAAAAATTCCAAGGTGAATTCATCTTTGTTGTTCTAGCTTTTTTAGGTGCCTTGGACAGCACTCTAAAATGCTTTTCCCTGCAAAAGAATCTTCCAACTATATGGACAATGAAATCCTCTAAAGGTGTCTGTTCTGCACTAAATGGTATCCGAGTTTTGAGTCTTGTATGGATAATTTCTGGACACACCAGTCAGATGGCAGCCTGGCAGAATTTAGGTATGGGGGATGTGACAAATTAGTATACATTATTGGGTTTAAAGAAAGACCAGTGTTTTATTTTTTATTTTATACACAATCAAATTGCAGTTTTGTAACATACTTGGAAGTCAGATACATACTCCATAGACCAGAGGTGGGCAAAGTACAGCCCACGGGCCACATCCGGTCTGCGGGACCGTCCAGCACTCTGGGCAGTGGGGCTGTGCGCTCATGCAGGGCAGTGTGGCAGCGTGTCTGGCTTCAGCCGGGCAGTGTAGCTGCCAGACATGCTGCTCTGAGCACGGGAGCCGGGTGGGGGGGGGGGGGTTGTATAAGGGGCAGGGAGTCCCGGGGGGCAGTTGGGGGACAGGGAGCAGGGGGCAGTTGGATGGGGTGGGCGGAGTTTCTGGGCGGTCAGGGGATGGGGAACAAGGGGTTGTTGGATAGGGCAGAGGTTCGGGGGGGGGCAAGGGATGGGAAATAGGGGTGGAGGGCTTAGATAGGGGATGGGGTCCCGGGGGGCGGATAGGGGTGGGAATCCTGGGACTGGGCGGTCAGGGGACAAGGAGCGGGGGGGGGTTGGATGGGTGGGAGTCCTGAGGGGGGCAGGCAGGGGGCAGGAAGTGGGAGGAGTCAGATAGGGGGCAGGAGCAAGGCTGTTTGAGGAGGCACAGCCTTCCCAACCTGGCCCTCCATACAGTTTCACACCCCGATGTAGCCCTCGGACCAAAAAGTTTGCCCACCCCTACCATAGACTGTGAACATCCCCGAGGGGAAGCAGTAGGGTAATTTGTTTCCAGCAGATTATGTTTATATTTTTAGGGGGCCTAAATAATTATGAGGAAGTAGTATGGGCAAGAGGGATCACTATGAGGCTATACACTCCGCAGTAAAAAAGTAAAGAGATTATTTAAAGGAAGCAATAAGGATGATGCCCAACAGAAAATCTACAGATCTTCTAGACTAGCGGGGTGCAAAGAGGTCCATCAAAGAGATCATAGAGAAACTTAAGTTTCTTTTCCACATTTGTCTCCATGACAGAGGATTATGTAGAAAGCCTTATATTCTGGTTAGGAGTAATTCAGGTAGAAAAATGTAACGGATAAACTTATCCAAAAGGAAAAAAGGAAAAGAAAAAAAAAAGAGAGAGAAAAGAGATGGAGAAACTTGAGAAATGTAATTGGAATTGGTTATGTAGGACTGGATGGTATGAAACCAAGAATTCCTAGGGAAATAAATAGTAGTTTGTTAGAAGTAATTTGGTATTTAGACACTCTGTGATAGAGGCATAGACAAACCTAAGAGGAGGATGATAATAAGGCTTAGCACTTACATAGTGCTTTTCGTCCTTGGCTTTCAAAGTTCTTTACAGAAGACGATAAGCATTATTGTCCCCATCTCATCTATGGGAAAATGGAGGCCCAGGGTGGTTACTTGTCCAACATCACACAGCATGTCTATAACAGAGCAGGGGATAAGACCCCGGAATCCTAACTGCCACCCTCGTGCTTTCTCTATCTACTGGACGACATTGCCTTCCCTGTGTGACGTTATATGTTATCAAAACACATCATCTTATGTTTCTTTCTTTTTTACTATATGTTAAATTTCACTACAGATAATGTGTTGGAATGGAAAGCACGAGTGCTAAAAAATCCCATATATGTTTATTCTCGGAGTGGACCTTTTTATTTAGGTGTTGATACATTTTTTCTGATCAGGTAATAAGATTAAATTATCTGGGTTTATTTAAGCTCTGACTGTTTGCATTCTATTGGGTTGATAAAGGTTGCTTTGACATTTAAACTACTAGCAACTATGGTTTATTGCTCTGTAAACATTGTGGGCCCAATTCTTCACTGCCTTGCACCCGCAGTAGTCAGTTACTTCTGTGCAAAGTGAATGCAGATGGCACCATTGGTGTAAGTGAGTGGCAAAGTCTGATTTGGTAGAAATTCAGATCCACTCTGCACAATGCAGATAACTACACAAGGCAATGGTGAATCAGGCCCTGTGTTTCCATATCCCTTGCTTTTGTATTAGTGAACTGTCTCGTCTATTTACACCACTTTCTTTAACTGGATGGACTCAGAATTGCTCAACTGTATGTCAGAGGCCTATGCTGCTAAAAGCTGAGAGAGAGTCTGGTTTCATTCAGGTGCTAGGGCCATGTGGTTTGGAACTAACAGATCTGAGTTCTATCATTTTCACCATAAAGCTCTGAGTCACCAACATAACTTCGTCAAATATAGCCCAGGCATAAGATTTAAATTAATTTTAACTGCATGAAAAATTTGAAGTGCCTGTGTTATTCCATTGTTAAGATCATTTGGGACCAAAAAAAAAAAAAAAAGACTGACACACATGCAAAATTTCTTAAAGGATCCAGGCCCTGATTCTCAAAGGTGTTTAGGCTCCTTACTTTCATTAAAATCAATGGAAGCTAGGAGACAAATTGCCTTGAGGATCTGGGTCCAAGTTTTTAATTAATTGCAAATCATAAACTAATAAACAGATTTACTTGTAAATTCTCAGGAAATTCATTCTGTACTCTCAGAATAAGTGCTGTAATTTTGGGGAGGATATTCTGTTTTTCACACAAGAGATTGATTCCCTGTTCTAAGTGAAAAACAGAACTCAGCCTTAAGTATGGAGTTGTATCCAATGCCTCCATAATAATCTCTATCTGAAAGAAAACATATTTGAATTTTATTTTTTAAAAACACCTACTGGCTGTTTGGTGGCCTATATACACTGGATTGGTGTTCTCGGTCTAATTCCTCGTGGGCAGGTGTCCAAATCTGACACACACAAAGACACTACTTTAATTGACAGAAGCCTAGGATCGGGTGGGCATGGAGAATCTGGTCATGTCTGTACCACACTGGTGGGGCAATGGAACAAAACTTGTACCTACCCTATAGACACAGGACGTCCTATTCTGGTGCTATGAACCTAACACTTTCACAAGAAACCTATTAATAGGGACAGTCTCCAAAGTTTGGGAAATATTAAACATAATATTAATTTGTTTCCAGTGGCTGGTTGAGTTCCAGGTCACTTCTAAACATGGTTCATCACTCAGAAAAAGGAATCACCCTGAAAGTCACGCTGAAATATCTTTGTAATCGACTAGCCAGGTATGTTTAACAATATTTTCTCTTATAATTGTTGGTAGAAAGGTTCTCAGTTTAGAAATTAAAAGCAAGAAAAGATGTGTAAAACCAAAAGGAAAAAAAAGTGATGTTAGAGTCTTATAGAGAGGATGTTTTACTTCCTTTCTTAAAAATTATTTAAGGGCTTATCTGCAGCATGAGATATTAATGGTAACAACAGAAATAAGTGTTAACAGCTGGATTTTTGCAAGGTACTGTGTCCCTTTAATTCTTCATGAAGTCAGTTGGTCTGATTCTTATTTACACTGAGGCCTCTTTGCCCTGAAAGTGGGTGGAAATGCCTGAAATGCCTGAGTAGTGTAAATGGGCCTGAGTATGAATGCAAATCAGGCTCAATGAGTATTGAGGGTGTTGAGCACCTCACAGGATCAAGCCCCATTCCCACCCCCCCACCCCCTGTGGTTGTGTAGCCTGAACATTCTGCTAGGGCCGTTTTGTTCAACATGGCCTTAATCCAGCCAGAGATTCCCAGATGTGGATCCTTCTGTGCTGGTGTAGAGATGGTGCAGCCAGCATGGCCACCTTGACCATCGGCCACCAGTCCCCCTAACATAAGACAAAGAAAACGGGCATGTGGGACTGGGGCAAGAGGCTATGCCCAGATCTCCATTGGTGTAAGGGATTTTATACAATCAGCATCAGACGTGTAAATCAGAACAGGACCCCACAGCTCTGAATCGGAGAGCCACATCTGGCTCCATGAGGCCATCCTTCTCCACTATGTCCAAGCACAGCTTGGGTGTAGTAAAGACTTAGGGTCTCTAAGTCTTTTGAAGATGCTATCTAAATTCAACTGTAATTTTTCTTGTGGGTCTGTACAATGTTGGTGGAGCTGGGGAAGTGCCCCTCTTGCTTCCTTACCCCATATCACCTGAGAGACTTATTGCAGTATGTTGGTCTCTGCACACTTTTTTAACTGAAATCCTTGCTTTCTTGCAGATCTAGTAAAACCGTATTTTAGGGCTTTATCATTGGAGCTGGGTGGGTTGTTTTCCCAGTCAACTCATGGTTAAAGTTGGGACCAAACATCTGTAGATCACGCTCCCCACCAATAATTGCTCCTTAGTGCTTATGCCAAGGCCTAAACACAGCTGAGGACCCAATTCCGTACTCCTTGTGAAAGAAAATCTCCCACTGAAGTCCGTGGCAAGTCTGTTACCTCCCATATTCATTTATACATAAAGTTAACAGCACCCATGGTAATAAGATAGAGACCTGGAAAGTTCTTTGGAGTCACTGTATAAATGCAAAAAACCTTGGGGATTACAGAGTTATTCTAAGCAAGTTCATCCACCATGTATACATTTTAATGAATCTCTTCTGATTGTATTATATTTACAAACATACAATAATATAATTATATAGCAGAGTCCGCCTTGAAAATGAAAGCACTTTAAAATTGTGGAAACTCCTACCTAAATCATGGATACAGAACTTTTATAAAACCTAATCAACTCTCTTCTTGCTGCGTTTTCAGACTTCAGCCACTCCATATGTATTCCATATGTCTTTTAGTTGGGCTTTACTCTGTTATTCCCTGGGGATCGGTATGGGAGATCTCCAAATTTCATCTGGATAACTGCAGAAGGGTTTGGTGGTCCAATCTTTTTCTCCTAAACAACTTCATTTCTGTAACAGAATCAGTAAGTCTAAACAAAGAAATATTTTTTCACACATCATTTATTTAACCAAATTAATTCACTAGCACAAGAACCTGAATGCTGTAGCTGGATAATTTTATGACGAATAGCTGCAATTGTAGTCATATATGCTAAGATAGTGGTAACCAAATCTCTTCTTTTGGTCTAATGGATGATCTCTACATGGTAAAGAAGAAATAAACCCATTTTATTACTGGCTAGGAGAATTATGGAATTGTTGTTAGTTACCTCTGAAGCATTGAGTATTCACAATTGTTAGAGGATATCAAACTTGATGGTATGATTTACTATAACAAATCACACATGGTCAAATCTGATGTCCTTTCTTAGGCAAAACTCCTATTGATGTCTTTGGGTGATGTCCCGCTGTCTGGAGTGGCTCACGAATGTGAGCGTCTACCTTTTCCTTCCCCAGTCGGGGCATTATTCTGAGCTGCAACCCTCTCTTGGTTCAGAGATGGGTCAGCTTGCTGAGCCTTCACAAACTCCTTTGAGTTTCACTTACATTCAGAGCAGACTCTGAAGGATTTTCAAATTCCCCCTCAAAAGGTAAACTGCAACTGTCAACAGACTGCGGGCACTTCCCTCCCCTTTGCCACCTTCCCTGCTGTCCATGGACAAAGCAGGTAGATCAGATCCACGCTCTCTTCGGGACAGTGTTATAACACTAGCCTGCTTAGATATGGCTAAAATGTTATTACTTATTAATAGCAAATTTTTGAGGCCTACGATAACATCGCCCTTCAATCTTCCCCCTCAAGGTGGACTTTAGTTGGCCCACAGTCACAGAAATTTCAGCCAAAGCTAAAATATTTAGACTTTTTTGCCAGGAAGTCTGTCCCCTTACCAAACTTTCCTTAAGCAAAATGATTTGTGATGCCACATCTCTCCACTCAGCACATTCAATGCCATTCATTCTAGCACTCTTAACAAATTCTTCATTACCTTCCCAAGACTCAGTCCAATATACTTAAGGAGGTCATTGTCTTCCCCTACAATTTCCTCTGAGTTCAAGGTGGTAGCATTGGCACGCCCAGTGGGGGAAGTGGGTGCAGATTGGGGGTGACCTTAAGTTTTGGGCAATTTAGTTTTATGTGGCCAGATGCCCCACAGTGATGGTAGACTACCTGCCTTCCCTTAAGATAAGAGGTTTTAAAATCTGGGCTCCCTTGAGGTTTTTTTAACAATGTTGGTCTTAGGTTTATTCCTAGACCCCCTCATCCCTCTTAACCTGGGGAACAGGAGGATTTCCCTTCCCCTGGAGTTTGAACCCCTCATGAGCCCTTCACTCAGTGTATTCACCAGCAATTTCTGCTGCCTCCAAAAATGTGGAAGTCTTTTTGTCACAAATGGCCATTTTACCTCATCAGCGACTGTCCCCAGTAATTGCTCTTTTGCCACCAGATCAAACAGTTCTTCATAACTGCCTTCGGCCCCTGCTCCTATCACCCATTTTTCATATAATTAAATATCTCCTGTATATATTCCACATGAATGACATTGTCAAACATTTTAAGATTTCTATACTTCAATCAATAGGGGTAATCTTAAACCTTTTCAATACATATTCATTAAGTTTCTCATACACCTTAGTATCACCCTCCTCCGTACCATTAAAAACTTGTCTGGGGGCGGGGGGGGGCAAAGGGAAGAGGGGGAGGATGGTTCCCATGCCTGCGTTCACAAGTTCAGAGCAAACATTTTCAAAGTTATGAAGCAAATCTTACATATTTTCTTATAGCATGGAATACAGACATTACAAGTGAGATTAATGCAGGCAGCAATTTAAATAACATTTCATAGAGTCTAAACACTAATTACATTCTTATAAGAGTAATGCCTACTTTGAGAAAATTAACATACAGGTAAACTGGTCTGGTTTGTTAGTTCTTAGCTAATGCCTGCAGCCTGGGCAAGAGTGGGCACTTGGCCTGCCAGCATCACAGAAGAATTATAGACTAAGACGTCAAAGGGAATTTTACTTAAGTATAGTAAAAATTCAGCAAGGACTTCAAGCTTTGGCTCTATATTTGTAGTTACTGAACATAACTTTGCACTATAAGAGCACTGTCAGCGACCAAGGGGTGAACAGGAGATTGGCGTTTGTATGTAATTCAGACAGGCAACCAAAACTTTGGATGCCTCTCCAAAGTTTATCCAAACCTCTTGAATCAGCAAGCCTAACCTATCTCTTAAGAACAGTCAGTCGCTCGCACTCGATTTCTGACATTGCCTCTTTTCATGTACCAAAGGGCCTTTCTCTCCTCAAAAGCTTTCCTCCAAACTCTTTTTTTGCTGGCTTTTTACCCCAATCCCATGTTATCTACTCCCACTCTGACACCCCTCCATATTAGAACTAATGGAAAAAACTGTACCTTGAAATTGTATTAATTGTATGAATTGTTGTATTATTGTATTATTATTATTATTTTATTTATTAACTACAGTAGCCCCTAGGAGCCTCAGTTATGTATCAGGACCCCATTGTGCTAGGCACTGTACAAACACAGGTCCCTGCCCCCAAAGAAATATATATGAGCTACTTTCCTTGGAAAACAATCACCTAACAACTGAATTTCTTCCCATTATTTACTATTCTCTCGCCACTGCGTCCTTGTCTTCATGATTTCTTGTCATTTTGTTATCTGCCCATCATAGATGGTAAATTTAAGACCTCATGTTCTTATTTGTCTGTCATGGGTCATGCTCACGTATGACATTATTGCATCAAAAAAACCCCAACCCCTCAGTTAAAAGAATGTTACGGTTGCAAAATCAAACCCCCACAAGTTAGGAAATGCCAGAATTAAGGTTATGATAAAGTCCTCAATTACATGATCATATGCCATGTTTTCCTTTCTCTTTCTCCTTTCCTTTCAACCTCATTCTTCAATGTCTTACTGTTTCACATCTGTAAAAAGTTGGGTTTTGCACTCGGTTCTGAAAACAGGCTGAGCATGTAGGGTGACCAGATGTCTCCATTTTATAGGGACAGTCCTGATATTAGGGACTTTTTTCTTATTTAAGCACCTATTATCCCCCACCCCGTCCCAATTGTTCATACTTGCTATCTGGTCACCCTACGAGCATGTCTCATTTTGATCTCTTCCAACAGGGAGTTTCAGTACCCAGAACCCTTCAATCCTGCAGCTTGACTTGCATCCAGACTGCAAAATTACAAGGCTTGGGCCTGGACCACAGCTACAGCAAGACTCCGGCTCTGACTCACTCCCCTAGCAGGGTTCTAGGATCTAAGTCCTAAGCTAGCTGACCTGAGCCAGACTGATTTGTGTGTGGAGTAAAGGGGGTGTTGGGTGCAAATCTGAGTGAGAGCCAAGGCTGAGTGTGTAGTATAGACATACCCTGAGTGTTTTCATGTCCTCAAGGAATGCAAAGATTTTTATGGATTGTAGATGGAAAGGTGATCTTCAAGGTATCCTGGTCAGAGGACAGTGAGAAGGCCTTGCATATCAGTACTGGAACCTTGCAGTACTTGAACTCCCTATGGGCCTGGAGCAGGGTGCAAGGCACCAGCTTTAGATGCTTTTGGGGTCTAGCCTCTCTCCAAAGGAGAGACTACAAACTCATTGTAATCCCACTCTGCATGCATGCACAAGTTACTCCCTTTAAAAGTTATTTTCTTTGTAGGCCTAAACAAAGCTGTACATGTGATCTCTCTGGAATGATGAATCTCATCCCTTTATTAGGGAGTCTAAAAGAGGCTGAACCTCTTGAAGAGCCCTGCATGAAACATGGCTTCATGGCTAAGTCAGTGGAAACTAATGACAAAATTAGGTCAGAAAGCTGTTTGGTGGGAAATCATTTTTGTAAAAACCCAGAGTGTGATAAAAGCTTGAACATTTTTGTTTTCAGTGCAATGGATGGACGTGGTATCTTGCTAATGATTTCCAGTTCTATCTCACAACACCTTTAGTGATCTTTTTATACACTAAGTGAGTATTCTTTGAAAGGGAGATTGTTTCCCGTAAAAATGGCACATTAGACTTGGCTTATTTTTCCAGTAGAGAGCCTCAGTTCATTAAAAGGCACTTTACAAGTACTGGGTACAGGGGAAAGTTATATGCCTTTCTTTTAACACATTGGATATAGTTTAGGCTTTGAATATTTTTCAAGGGTATTTTTTTCAGTCGGCTGGTTGCATGAGGTATGCAAATTGTATGTACAGAGAACTGATACTGAAAAAATATAGAAAGGGATTTTATACAGACAGACATAGTTGAGAACATTTTTATTAATAGCAAAAATAATAGAATTTTGCACTTACATAACATATAGATAGGTTCTGAAGTCAAATGGGCTTCATATGACACAGCAGTCTGCTCGAGTGCTATCTTTGCAGGAGTGGCCCATACTGTTACTGCTGGATAATCTGTTATTCCAGGATATGCCACTACAACTGCTAGGAACTGAAGGTTTGACTGTTACTGGCCAAGTATTTTCTGCAGATATTCTGTGTCAATGGCTGTCATGTGTAGTTGTAGCCATGTTGGTCCCAGGATATTAGAGAGACAAGGTGGGTGAGGTAATATCTTTTATTCTTCAGGTCAAGAAGAAGAGCTCTGTGTGGCTCAAAAGCTTGTTTCTCTCACCAACAGAAGTTGGTCCAGTAAAAGATATTACCTCTCCCACCACGTCTCTGTAATGGCTATGTCACACAGTCCAGGTCCTTAAAGATGATTTCTAATGGAATTTTTAAAAAATTGGACTGATGTCCTTTTTTGATTCATGATGATGCATAAAAAGTCCAGAAAGGTATTTTAAACATTTTGTCTACTTTTGCTTTTTTAATCTTTTAACATCAGGAATATCCAAGAGAGAGCCTCCCCAAACTCTGTCCAGGCTGCATTCAGACAAATCTGGCCTGTTGTCTGCAGATCAGGAGTGTCTAGAATAAATATCACCCAATTCCGCCTAAGTATATATACTGCTCTAGAAATTTAGGATAAAATCCTGGCCCCACTGAAGGCAAAGCCATTGAGTTTAATGGGGCCAGTATTTCAGCCTTACTTTGTATTTTTGTGTGTGTTCAAAAACACCTCCTGTTGTTTGTTGAGAAATCAATACCTTGAGATCAAATATGCTAATTCTAAAAATACCAGTGGCTCTGTGTCTCCTGTAAATTTCAGATTCTGTATGCTTTGAACAATGCTTCAGATACTACACATTTCTCTTCCTCTTAATTTTTTGGCCTCTGTATTTCCCCCAAAGAACACAATATAATAAGCTTCAGTTGTATATGGTTTCTGAAAAGTCTTAAGGAATATGATGAAAGACCTGATTTAAGATTGCTGTGAACATCTCACAGAAGGGTCTATCTCAAGAGAAATGAGTACAAGCTAGATGCTTTCCATTATCGCTTTGCTGAAGTGCAAGCAATGATCATATCCTCCAGGTGAGACTCACACCTTGCCATTATCTATTCTACTAGGCCTTGTAGCATGTGAGAGGCCTGCGGCAAAATTTTCTTAAGTGGTTTTGGGTACACATCTTGAAAAGCTTTTTGCCTGATTTTCAGAGGTATGACTCCCGTTGAGTTTTCTGACTGATCGGCAGACTCTCTGGAACTGTTTCAGTCTCGCTAGCCTCTCAGTTCAGTTTTGGGTTTACATGCTAACAATAAATATTAAGTATCTGTCTGTTCAAGCATCATATAGCTATAAACCCCCAATTTTTTATCACTGGTACAATGTTCTGAAGATGTTTTAAATCAAGTAAATAAATTGAACAGCGACAAACAATATGACCCTGAATCAATGACAGAGAAAAAGCATGTCCCTTTAAAGCACATGGTTAAGTATTGTAATGCATCATGGTCCTATAAATGCACATTTGTGGCATTAATAATCAGATCTCATGACATTTACAATGAGATACCCCAAGATTTTACAATGGATCTCTGAAACGATTGTGTGACACAAATGGAGGAAATGACTTTGATACTTCAGAAAAGGAATAAATGGGATAAAATTACAGGATGAAAGAAATGTTTGCAATGAGATCAGAAAATTGGATGTTAAAAATGTTTTTCTTTACATTTTACTTGTAGAAGCAAATGTGGGTTGATTATCTTAGGAACCACTCTTTTCCTGGCATCTTTCACTGTTACAGCCTTGCTGTCATCATTTTTCAGACTTCCTGTTGCATCTCCTTCAGATACAAGGTAAGGTTCTACAAATACTCTTCATCCCTTATTACTAGGTTAATATGGAAATTAATTTTTGAATAGCTATTCAGCCAAAATGTTGATACTCAGGATGAATAGCTATTCAAAGGATGACTTCTGTAAAGTCATAACAATAAGAGAGAAATTTCCAATATATACAAGTCTTCAGTTTTGTCTTAATACATTTTTTCAAATACCTTGTTGAAGCCTGGCATGGCCAACTGAACCGCAGCTTCTCCCCTCTTCTTCCTAACACAGAAGTTCAATCACAATCAAGTCAGTGTAGTCATTCCTAGTATCTTAACTTTTAGGCCAGTATTATAGCACTACATAATTTATTAACTGCATTGTTAATGGGGTGTCAGAGCATTTAAAGCTTGGATGGGCATCTTTTTAGTTAGTATTTAAATCTGAATAAACAAAATACATTATTTTAATAAAAAAGGAATATTCACCCAAAGCAGTCTGAGCCAAAGAGCATTCAGACTAAGGTATTTAACCTCTCTAGATTCTATTTGTCCTCTTTAAGTTTTAGAAACAAAACTTATTGACATTTTGTAAAAGGAAAAATCATTCTTTTCAGGTATGCATTAATTCTAAAAGTCTTGATAATATATCAAATTATAAGAAAGACAAGTGCAAAGTACTGGACTTTGAAAGGAAAAATCAAATGTACAAATACAAAATGGGAAATAATCAGCTAGGCAGCGGTACGGCAGAAAAGAAGTTAGGGCAGTGGTCCCCAACCTTTCTGTGGGAATAGTATATTCCCATTCCCAGAAGACTGTGGCGGGCGCCAGATACCCTGCCGCCAAAATGCAGCTGAGAAATGGCAACATTTCTCTGCGGCATTTCGGCAGGCGGTTCTCCGGTGGCCGTGCTCGGCGGTGGCACTCTGGCGGCGCGATGTCCTGCGGGCCCACACAACTGCCCCAGCGGGCGCCACTGCACCCGCGGGCACCACGTTGAGGACCCCTGAGTTAGGGGTCATAGCAATCACAAGTTGAATGAGTCGACACTGCGAAAATTGCGAAAAAAGTAAATGTCATTCTGGATTGTTGTTATGGGATCAGGAAGGATTAGGGCCTAACTGGCCCATGAGGTCCCTCTGGGGAATACCTGGGAGCAATCAGGTGCTGACCATTTAGCTAATTAGAAATGGAGCAGCTGAGTTAGAAGGGTAGAACCATACAAAGAGGACGAGATAGAGATGCCCTGTGGCTCTTGCAGGCAGGAGGAACTCACAAGAAATCATAGAATATCAGGGTTGGAAGGGACCTCAGGAGATCATCTAGTCCAACCCCCTGCTCAAAGCAGGACCAATCCCCAATTTTTGCCCCAAATTCCTAAATGGCCCCCTCAAGGATTGAACTCACAACCCTGGGTTTCGCAGGCCAATGCTCAAACCACTGAGCTATCCCTCCCCAGGTGGACTAGGCCTCTGTGATGACTAGCCATTAATGAGGGCTTAGAGTTTACAGTAAAAGCCCCAAGAAAACTGTCAGAGTCCCTGGGGAAGTGAGACTGTGGGGAGCTTCTGTCAGTAAGCTTCAGGAGGAGAGCTGGTGTCTGCCTCTCAATCAGAGAGGCCTACAGTTTGAGCCTGGCTCCTGGGAAGGAAATAGGAAGATCAAGAGTGCTGTCAAAGAGACAGGCTCCTGAACAAGGGGCTATTGTAGAGTAAATCTGACTTGGGACTGATTTATATAGCCAAAAGGGAAAACTGAGGCACAGCCTCAGCTTGGGACAGTTATATTAACAGAGTGTTGTATGTAAGACACAGTAGTTGTTCTGCTCTGCTCGGAACTGGTGAGGCATCAGCTGAAGTACTGTGGCTTAGTTTGCAAAAAGGGAGATTTGGTTAGATATTAGAAAAAACTTTAACCTTCCTTAGAATTAGAAGCACTGGAACCGAGCTCCTAGGGAGGTTGTGGAATGCCGATCATTGGAGGCTTTTAAGAATAGCAATGACAACCACCTGTCAGGGATGATCTAGGTATACTTAATTCTGACTCAGCATGGGTAAAGCACTAGATAACATCTTGAGGTACCTTCTAGCCCTACATTTCTATGATTCTTTAACTTGAAGAAGAAACAGTATTGCCAACCATAAGCATTCAAAAATCATGACTCAGCCTCTCCTTCCCCCTTCCAAAAAAAAAAAAAGAGGATCAGATTTCCTTAAAAACCATAAGGTGTGGTGGGGGGTTTGTAAACAAATTTGGGATTCTTTTCTTTTGCCTTCTGGTTGTTGAGGTTTTTTTAGGGTTCACTTGGGTCACATGTTCAAGCTCTACTCTGCAACCATGAGGGCTAGAAACTTACTTTTTTGTTAATGAAAGCTGGGAGATTTTTTTCTTAATCACACACCTCCAGGAGCTGAGGCTTTAAGAAAAACCACATATTACAAAACTAGTGATAAAATGCCATTGAAAAGGGGGAAGGGAGAGTAAAAAGGAGATGAAAGGGGGAAAGAAAAAACAATAAATCAGTTTTTAAATTAGTAACTTTTCATTTTCCAATTTAATCAGAAAAAAAAATAAAAATTGTGAAATTCCCGATTTTTTTTTTTAATTCTGTTTTTCATTTGAAAAACTTTGAGCAGCTCCAACAACAACTATTCACTGTTTGGAATTGTTTCAGTGCTGAAGAAATGGTAAGATTAAAAAACAGCAAATAAAAAAGGATCTCATTCACTCTCCCAAAGCTGTGTGCCCCTGCATTGCTTAAAGGAGTAGCAAGTAGTAAACATTTATATTTGTCCCTAAAACAAGCACATACAGCTCTGAATACACAACAGGAGCAGAGCTGTTGAATAAGATGGTGCCAGGGCTGAAAGTAAAATGGAGCTCTTACTGGAAGGGGTGGGGCCTCGGGCAGAAGAGGTGAGGCCTCGGGCAGAAGGGATGGGGCTGGGGTCAGCGTCCCCCAGCCAGCCCATCTGCGCTGCCTGGCCCACCCCACCCGGGGCTCCAGTGGCAATTTAAAGGCGATTTAAATCACGGCCCCGGGGCAGCTACTTCTTTTTGCCCTCGTCCGCTGTTGGCGGCCGGGGGAAGGGGTAACAACACTGAAGCGCTGCTGCGGCAGTGCTTTAAGCAGGGCTTGCTCTAGGCACCAGCAAACCAAGCACATGGTTGGAGCAGCACTTTTCAAGGGGCGGCATTCTGCCCCCCCCTTTCTTTTTTTCTCTTCGGCAGCATTCCGCTTTTGGGGCCTTTTTGGGGTGGCAAAAAACCTAGAGCTGGCCCTGGCTTTAAGCAGGGTCCTTTGCTGTGGCAATGCTTTAATGTCATTGCCCCTTTTGCCCCCCCACCCCCATCAGCAGTCCAGCTGGTACGGACCCGGCAGGGCTGCTGATGGGGGGAGCAAAAAGGGCAGTAAAGCGTGGCAGCGCTTTAAGCAGAAGCCTTAAAGTGCTGCCGTGCCAGTGCTTTAAAGTCAGTTGTATGGGCCGGTACTGGCGGCTACTTTTTACCGGTACATCGTACCGATCCGTACCACCTTATTTTCACCCCTGGATGGTGCCATTGTTGCAGCAGTTATGGTTGGAGAACCATAGTTTAAGAATACTTGTGGCACCTTAGAGACTAACAAATTTATTAGAGCATAAGCTTTTGTGAGTTACAGCTCACTTCATCACGAAAGCTTATGCTCTAATAAATTTGTTAGTCTCGAAGGTGCCACAAGTACGCCTTTTCTTTTTGCGAATACAGACTAACACGGCTGCTACTCTGAAACCCATAGTTTAAGAATAGATACACTAAGGTTGGCCTCTTTATGAACAATAGTTAACTATCTTACCATTCACTCAGCTCTTCAGCATAATCCTTTCCTATCTACTTTTAGGGAAATGTCCACAGTGATGTATTTCACAGAATATTATACAAAACCTTACTGTCGATATGGTCCATTTCTAGTTGGTGTCCTCCTGGAGCTTTTCATGTATCACCAACAAGCACAAATCCTCAGAAACAAGGTACATGGATGCGGTTTCTACATAGGCACTGACTTGTGCTTTTGCTAAGGGGTGCTTTTGAAGAGGTGTGTGTGTTGGGGGGGACGGGACACTCTGCCAGTTTTGGGTGGAGGCTATTTTCAGCATATATATTTATACACTTCTTTTATATTCTAGTTACTAAAGGTGTCTGTCATTCGTATCTTTAATATTTTAATAATCATTCAGTTGTTATGAGCTACATAATTACATTGTCATGAATTACGGTATATTAAAATCATTGCAATCACCTACAAGCTGTCTTCACTAACATCCCCGTTTAAAGACATTATGCCTCACTGTAGCTTTCTGAATGAAACTATCAGCAATCTTATTTACATCTAATTCCATGGTACGGTCTTGATGCACAGTAAGGACAGCTACATTATTCAGTTGCGTCTATCCCATTGATGACTGGAGATAATTTTTAAGTCTTCTGAAGCTGGAGAATGAGTTCAGGATGATACAGGCACAGTGAGAAAGAGTACTGCAAATAACTCCAAGATCTCTTTCTTGATGGGTAATTTAGGCACCATCATTTTATATTTTCCCATGTGCATTACTTTGCATTAACATTGAATTTCATCTGCCATTTTGTTGCAAACTAACCCAATTTTGTGAGATTCCTTTGTGTAATTCTTTGCAGATTGTTTTAGACTTCACTATCTTGAATAATTTTGTATCATCTGCAAACTTTGCCACCTCACTGTTTACCCCTTGTTGCAGATCATTTATGAATATGTTCAACAGTACAAGTTACTCGGGGACGCCACTATTTACTTCTCTCCATTCTGAAAATGGACCATTTATTCCTACCCTTTGTTTCCTATCTTTTAACTGGAGTGCCTGAGAATGCTTTCAGGATCATCTAACTTGATCCTGATCCTTAATTTAATATAATGACAAGCCTTTTGGTATCTTAATAACCCTGCCTCTGTTTATAAATAAACTCCCTGCCCCAAGGGCAGAAGTTGCTAGCTGCACAGAACTCATCACATTCCACATTCAATCTCTGGCTCCTGGATACTGATCACCCACTATTTCCCCCCACCCCGTGGCTGAGCACCCACAAAGTTGACGCCTTTGGGTATCTAAAAAGAATGTAAAGCCTGATGTTGATATGAGTTTTCTTCTGGTTTAATCATCAACTCCCTCTGGGGCATAGGTATAATGAGCTGCATGCAAAGTGCACTGCTAGACAAGTCCCCGATTCAGCAAGCTACTTAAACGTGTACCTAATGTTTTACTTCAGTGACACTACTCGTGAACTAATGTTAGGTGAGCGCTTAAGTTGCCGAGTGAGGCTAAAATAAGTGGCTGCATTCTCCAGTAATCGTCTGGATCCCTCCCCACCAGAAAATGCTAGGCTTTCTGAATCTAACCATGTACCAGTAACAGCTAACACAAAGTTACTTTCTGAATCATCATCATCTATCATCCTTCCCACACCATGAGGCAGAAGTCAAACAGGGCCAATCATCCCTATCCTGGGCTCATTTGCACAGATCTTTTATATTCAGATGTAATAATGCCACTTCAGCCATTATTGTACTATGGTTGTCCTCTCTATCTCTTGCCCAGAAAAGAATTGGTTGTCTAGACCAGTGGTTCTCCACCTGGGATGTGCAGAGATCTTCTAAGGGGTACCTGGAACTAATTTAGATATTGGCCTAGTTTTACACCAGGCTACATAAAAATCACTAGCAAAATCAATACAAACTAAAAATTTCATATAGACAATGACTTATTTATACTGCTCTATATATTATACACTGAAATGTAAGTACAATATTTATATTCCAATTGATTTATTTTATAATTATATGGTAAAAATGAAAAAGTAAGCAATTTTTCAGTAACAGCGTGCTGTGACACTTTTGTATTTTTGTCTGATTTTGTACACCAGTAGATTTTAAAAGTGAGGTGAAACTTGGAGGTACGCAAGACAAATCAGACTCCTGAAAGAGGTACAGTAGTCTGGAAAGGTTGAGAGCCACTGGTTTAGACATTCTATTATCGGGCATTCTTAAGATCTGGTGAAGAACTTTGTGAATACTGATTTTATTTACTTACTGCCATTTTGCTCAATAGGAATAGCCTCTTGAGATGCACATCTTGATTGTGTGGAGGGCCCCAGTTAGAATAAGACTGTGTCATGCTGCAGTGCAATACAAACGACCCAGTGCAGGACAGACATTTAAAATAGCAGGCACCACTGAGCAGCCACCATTTCAGTCCTTTTTGCACTGGCAAGGCATCTTGAGAGATGATTCATCAAAAGTGCCTTCAAATCAAACCAGGCCACACTGTGTCTATTTCAAAGAAGCCAGGTACAGTTGCTTATTCCCGCTGCTTGGAACTACTGTAAATTCCCCAAATCGACCTCAAGTATGTTTGTATGTTTTGGCTCCAGGTGTTTTTTTAAAACAATAGACCAGACTGTGCAATGGAAGGAATTTGCTATTTCTCTTGGAGAAAAGTGATTATAAATATACTGGTGCCATGTGATGAACAAATTAGCTCAGTGAGGTAAACTAGCATCATTGTTGTAAAAGGACTGAACTTACCAGCTCACTTTATTTGACTGAGTTGCCAAATCCTGCAGTCCTCACTCAAGACCCACTCTGGCAGAAAGTCTTAGTGAAGAATGAAGCTTTTGCTCTGACATTGTAAGGAAACAATGAACCAGCAGTGAATTGCATTTCCATCAAATGGAAAAGAATTAGATGTTCCAGGGTGAGGACGAAGGATAATGAAACAAGCCGGGAATGAGTCAGACAACACTCTGTAAAGAGGAGGAGGAAGACAAAGTAATAAGCAAAGCTGATCAGGAAATTGCATTAACAAACAAGTCTATTGGGCTGAACCAATGACTATGTGTCTCTTCCTGAGGCAGTCTTTTTTGTGCCAGGGAGTACTTGGCGCACATGGGACTTGAGACAATCTCCTTGATTGTCAATATTCTGTGGTTGTTGGGGTTTCTTATAGAACAATGTGAAAATGTCATTGTCTGTGCTTGGGTGAAGCTCCCACTTCAACACCAAGAAGAGCCATGGCCGTGATCTGACAAGAGAGGCTGATGCACTTTAGGGCATGTGAAGAGGAAGCTTATGACCGAGAATGAAGGAGCCAGGCCACTAAATGGGAAGGCAGCAGAGAAGAAGTAGGAAGAAAGAGCAGGGTCCCAAGAGACACAGCAGTCACATCAGGCCTCAAGACAAGGTTGAAACTTGTCGGCTGGGAAGTAAAGGGTAGAAAGGTAACGCAGTGCATCAGCGTAAAGCACTGAACTGCAGCTTGGGTGAGGCAGTTAGATGGAAAGGAAGAGCGCATTCAGAGCTATTGAAAGAGTTCACTAAGAATATTGGTTTTAAAGTATGTTGTTCTTCATCTCTACAGGTGCAGGCTTCTCTGGGGTGGCTTTGTGCCATGCTTGCCATGCTAGCAGTAGTCTCTCTGGCATATACCATAGAAGACTCTGTGAACTCCTATTCCCCTGCTGCTGTAATTTATCAAGCACTTCACCGGACTCTGTGGGCTGCAGCAATTGGTTGGATCATTTTTGCATGTCAAGAAGGCTATGGAGGTACCTCACAGTTAGTGAACAGATTTGGCTGTAAATCCATTCTTTAAAACTGACTGGCTTAAACAATGGTCCAGCTCACATGCATGTGCTTTTACTGCTGATACGTTTTGTCAGTGTATTACACAGCCCAGAGCCTCTGCTATGGAGGAGGAGGAGTACACAGCAAAACTCAGAAAGAGGAATTAGCGCAGGGGAGAATATGGGCAAAGCTCACACTGGTACAGCTGAAGGGGAAGGGAGAAAGTTGGCTTTCTACCAGGTATCCATTTCCCTGATCCTGGGGCTACAGGTATAACTTAGGGCAGCCTAAGATTTGCTACATTACTCTGACTGGAGAAGTCCATAGCAATCAATCTGCTGGTCAAGGATTGGGTGAAGCAGTGTGTATACCAGCCCTGCCCCCAAATCCTCTTCTGCCTCCTGTATTGAGAGAGGGAAAGTGGGAGGCATAAACCAGCTTGATCATGTTTATGTCACCCAAGGGTTCCCCTCCACTGAAAGAATCCTGAGCTGCCTGTTTGAGTCAACTCTGCATAGCCTTTGTGCTTCTGAAGTGGCACAAAGGGCCCTTAACCTGGGCCCAGATTTGGTCCTATGCCCCTAGTTATAAAATTGCTTGTACTCTTACACCATTTTTACCATTCCAATACTACAGTGGTATCAGATAGGATCAGCTCTGGACATTCCCAAGTGTTGAACTTAGTTCAAAGAGTGGTGCTATTTCTTCATGCATCATGCTTGTCTCTGATTCGCTGATGTGGACCCTGGAGATGTGGGGGCTGTGGTGGGGCTCCGACTTTTCAGATTTCACTGTCCCTTTTTGTGGCACACTGTCCCACTAAGCAGAGGCAGCTCACCTGGATTCAGCAAGGAGCAGAAGCACATCCATGCAGAACAGGTGGTAAGGCATCTAGTTCGGCTGCTCTGGTGGCACTAGCAGTCAGAGAGAGGTGAGAGGAAAGATGGGAGCCAGAGGATGCACAAAGAGTGAGACAAGGTAAGGGATAGAGAGAAGTGGAAGAAGAGTGGACACGGGGATGGCCTGATGGAGAGTAAAGAGAGAAACAATGGGAATGATGTAGATAGAAGAAACAATAGATGACTACACATTGTATTTGCTTGATCCTCTGCTAATATAAATCAGCCTGGGTCCACTGCGTTCAATAGAGATTTACTGATTTACACCAGCTGAGGCTCTGCCCCCACGTGTTATGGGATTTATCTTCCAGCCTCAGTGGAATACTTTTTAGTTGTATAACCAAAGTGCAGGAATTGTCAGTGTCCGAGTAAACAGGGTTCGAAATGTTGACGTAGCAGTGGAACTGGAGAAAAACAGTCCCAAACTGTGGTTTGCTATAGTGCAGAGAAACTGCACTGAAACAAATTCATTTATCCAAGAGCTTACTGTTCACAGCAATGGGGAAAGTGAAATTCCTATTTTTTTTAAATTAAAAGGTAGAATCTGCAGAAGGTTGCAGAATGTAGGAAGACTGAGACACCATGATTTCAACAATTTCCATCCCACAATCAACCTCAGCCTGGACCAGTCCACACAAGAGATCCACTTCCTGGACACTACGGTGCTAATAAGCAATGGTCACATAAACACCACTTTGTATCGGAAACCTACTGACCGCTATTCCTACCTACATGCCTCTAGCTTTCATCCAGATCATACCACACGATCCATTGTCTACAGCCAAGCTCTACGATATAACCGCTTTTGCTCCAACCCCTTAGACAGAGACAAACACCTACAAGATCTCTATCATGCATTCCTACAGCTACAATACCCACCTGCTGAAGTGAAGAAACAGATTGACAGAGCCAGAAGAGTACCCAGAAGTCACCTACTACAGGACAGGCCCAACAAAGAAAACAACAGAACGCCACTAGCCATCACCTTCAGCCCCCAACTAAAACCTCTCCAACGCATCATCAAGGATCTACAACCTATCCTGAAGGACGACGCATCACTCTCACAGATCTTGGGAGACAGGCCAGTCCTTGCTTACAGACAGCCCCCCAATCTGAAGCAAATATTCACCAGCAACCACAGAACAGAACCACTAACCCAGGAACCTATCCTTGCAACAAAGCCCGTTGCCAACTCTGTCCACATATCTATTCAGGGGACATCATCATAGGGCCTAATCACATCAGCCACACTATCAGAGGCTCGTTCACCTGCGCATCTACCAATGTGATATATGCCATCATGTGCCAGTAATGCCCCTCTGCCATGTACATTGTTCAAACTGGACAGTCTCTACGTAAAAGAATGAATGGACGCAAATCAGACGTCAAGAATTATAACATTCAAAAACCAGTTGGAGAACACTTCAATCTCTCTGGTCACTCGATTACAGACCTAAGAGTGGCTATCCTTCAACAAAAAAGCTTCAAAAACAGACTCCAACGAGAGACTGCTGAATTGGAATTAATTTGCAAACTGGATACAATTAACTTAGGCTTGAATAGAGACTGGGAATGGATGAGTCATTACACAAAGTAAAACTATTTCCCCATGGTATTTCTCCCCCCCACCCTCCCCCACCCCCCACTGTTCCTCAGATATTCTTGTTAACTGCTGGAAATAGTCTACCTTGCTTGTCACCATGAAAGGTTTTCCTCCTTCCCCCCCCCCCCCCCGCTGCTGGTGATGGCTCATCTTAAGTGATCACTCTCCTTACAGTGTGTATGATAAACCCATTGTTTCATGTTCTCTGTGTATGTATATCAATCTCCCCTCTGTATTTTCCACCAAATGCATCCGATGAAGTGAGCTGTAGCTCACAAAAGCTTATGCTCTAATAAATTTGTTAGTCTCTAAGGTGCCACAAGTACTCCTTTTCTTTTTGCGAATACAGACTAACACGGCTGCTACTCTGAAACCTGTCATAAAATTATGAGTGCCACATGATTTTTTTCATACCTATGATTTCTCCTTTCGCTGATAAATAAATATACCTGGAGGATTTTTCTGTGTGTGTTTCATCCCTCTCATGCAAATTGTCCCACCATCAGGCCCTGTTCCTGCCGAGCACCCTGCTCAGGCCAGATATGGAAAAAGTGATGTCACAAACAGCAGAGAGCTTTATAAAGCTCTGGTAAATATTGTAGCACATGCCCACTGCATACGAGTTCAGTTTTTAAACTCCCACCCTCAAACAGCAGCCCTTGAGAGGAACCAGTCCTCAGTGGGAAGCCAGCGTTCAAGTTTTAACTGCCTCGGCTATGTCTGTGTCTAAAAAGTGTAGCTAGAATTTTTAAATGGTGCTAAGGTGGTGCATTGGTCTTGTGCAGCGGCGTGAATGCCATTCATAGGCTCCAATTCAGTGAAGAACTTCAGCCCTTGCTAAAGTACATCCCTGTTCTGCAAAGCACATGAGCATGTGCTCCAACCCCATTCAAGTCCATTGGTCTTAAGAACATGCATAAGTGTGTGTTTGCTCAATCAGGGAATGATTGGATATGTCCTTCCATGGAAATATGGACAAACACCCAAAATACAAAAGAGGGCTGTGATGAATTTAAATAAAAGCCGGAATTTGCTGCTGAAGTATACCTGGGAAATCCAGTGAAGCTATCTGGCTGTAAATCTGTAGAATATGGCCCCCCAAAAGTCTAAGAAGACCTTCAAAAATATAGGCATTCAAATAAATAGAAAATAAGGTTAAACGTTTCTTATTTTCTGATGAAACAATCCAGGAAATAGCATACAATTTAAATCCAACTATGTGTAAGCGGGGAAATAGTCCTGTATTGTGGGGAACCTCCCTGGCTTCTATACTACCCCGGTGAAGTGGGATAGCAAAAGGATCTGAGTCCTCGCTCCCACTTCCTTTATCCAGTGGCCTCCCTGCCCTTGAGGACTCCCCTTCCACTCTCCTGTCTGGCAGAGTCCTCGTAACCCCAAAAAGGCTGGGCCAGGATTCCTGGGGGGCTCGACCCCCCAACCCTGCTGTGGTCACCTAGGACAGGGACTAGGGTGTACCCACTCCGGGGTGCTCTCTCTGCACTGGGCACTTCTCTGACCCACTGACCATTACATACAATTTAAAGCAAATGCAAGTTATTTAATCAACAATTAATTTTAAAAAGAATAAGGAAAAATGGGAAAGGTTAAAGGAAACACATCACCCCGCTCTGTGGCAGGGAACATCACAAACAGTGTCTCTGGAATGTCAGGGCAGTTCACAGTCTGCTCCTTGTAAGCCCCAGGCCTGCTTCTCAGGCCCTGGCTGTGCTGTAGGGATGCTGTGGGTTGGACACTTGCTCTGGTGGTGGCCACACGCTCTCAGGCTCTAAGTGGTAGGACCCTTCTTCCCAGTGACGCCCCCGCCCTGTCGGGGTTACGATCCAAGCCTGGCTTGCAGAGCCTCTTGGCTGAGGCGTCTCCCTGTGCTGGGCCTGCTGCCCAGAATCCCCCTCGCTCTCCCCAGCTGCTCCAGCCCCAGCTCTGGACTGCTCCAGCCCCAGCTCCACCGCTCTGTCTCAGTGCTGCTGCTGCTCTGCCTCCAGCTCCCTGGGCTGCTTTTCTGGCCCCTCTGGCTCTGCCTGCTACAGCTCTGCTCCCAGGACAGGTCTGCTCTGCAGGCTGCTTCTGTGACTCTGCTCCCAGCACTGACCTGCTTTGTGGGCTGCTTTTCTGGCTCCTCTGGCTCTGGTTGCTGCAGCTCTGCTCCCAGGGCTAGTCTGCTCTCTGTGGGCTGTGCCTCTGGCTTTGGGGCTGCAGCTCTGCTCCCAGGACAGGGTCTGCTCTCTCTGGGCTGCTTTTCTGGTCCCTCTGGATCTGGCCCAGCTCTGCTCCCCAGTTCAGCTTGGGCCCCTGCTTTCTCCTTAGCTCGGCCCCACTCCGTCTGACCCAGGCAATTCCAGCTCATGCAGAGGACAGGACCTCCCTGGCCTCCTGACTCCCTGATTAGCCTGCCCGCCCTGTCATTCAGGCTGATCTGGAGCATTGGCCTCTCCCCATTGTTCCTGGGGGCTGTCAGTTGCAGGGTCCTGCTTCCCCATCGATCTTTCCCCCTTTTTACTACTGGGAGCTAGCAACTAAAACACGCACACTGAATTTTTGCCCCTTTACATATGCATAAACTTCACATTGTTCTGGAAGCTTGTTTCATTCACTCCATCACATTGGTATGTTGAGAATTAGTCTGCTTTGTGCTGGTTATAAAATGTACAGTTTTAGTCTAGCTCTTACAGATTTCTTTTTTTATTTTAAGGATAAGAAAACTAGTAAAAATTGTGGCAGGCTTTAAAGAGGGGCCAGTATGGTGCTGAGTGAAACAGATATTTTGCTTTATTCCCAACAGGTTTAGCTAACTGGGTGCTTTCATGGGACATTTGGACTCTACTAGCTAAAATTAGTTATGCCTGCTATTTGGTGCATCCGATGTTAATCATACTTTATAATGGACTTCAGGAAACTCTTATGCACTACTCAGACATAAACATGGTGAGTGGGATTATCTGATCTTTTGGAGATATTACAATCATAGTTAAATGAAACACGATTGATTAACGTTTATTATCATTTGTGTTTTTATTAAATCTTTGTGCTGCTGCTGAAAATTACATTATTTATTTTGATACCAGAATTTGTTTCTAAGAAAGGTTACAAATATATTTGTGCTCATCATGACATCACATTCTGCAGGCTAGGAGCTATTATCATTTTGTTCCTAGATAAGGCTTATTTTCTTCTTATGCCAGTATGAACCTGGTGAAATAGCATTCACTTCAAAGGTGTTGCATGTGAATTACAAAGGTGTGAGAGAACAATCAGGCCCCATGTGTTTTCCTGCATTGCTGTAGCCTAAGGGTGGCCAAACCGTGGCGCTTTTACAGTTAAAATGTGGCTCATAGAGCCCCTCCCCCATTCTCCACCTACCAGACTGGAGCAGGGGAGAGCTCAGGGTTTCTGCCCTGCAGTGGGGTGGTGGGCCCTCGGGGCTTCGAGACCCCTCTCCCCACGGGGCTGAAGCCCCGAGCCCTGGAAGGCACACCCCAATACTTAAACTTCTGAAGATTGTTGTATGTGGTTCAGAGGGTAAATATGTTTGGCCACCCCTGCTCTAGATATTTTGTTCTTCAGTTTTATAGTGACTAGGTACATGCTGAACATAGTTGATATTTTATTACTGACTTAATGCATCCCCTGGCTACAATGAACTGATAATTTGCATAAAAAACAAAGGGAAAAATCACAGTTTTGAACCCACATACGAAACCCTTTTAACCAATCCTGTGCTTTTCCCCATAGCTCTACCTGTTTTTCGGACACTGTCTGATGACATTCATCACCGGGTTGGCATTGACCGTGCTGGTTGAGAAGCCATTTGAAGGATTAAAGCAGTCTCTTTCATGTCAATTTCACAGGAAGGCCTGGTTGTAAAGGGGAAAACAAAGGCAGAATGGTGCTCTGAAAATATGTGTAAGGCCATTGCCCTAACCTATCAGATCAGATCCCGCGTTAAGACTGACCTTTACCAGGATGCCTGTGAAACATTATTAGGTGATCGTGGCTAGACAAGTAGCAAGCTGAAACTACTGATGTTTATCTACCTCCACCAACAAACCAACCAACCTCTGTTCCTACAGTTTGTTTGCACAGACACTCTAGGCAAACACATTTAAATTATTGTTACCTTAAGCTGTTTGTCTGCGTCTCCTGTTTCTTGCATCTTGCCTTAAACTAAAGACTGTGAGCTCTTCAGGGCAGGGCCTGTTTTGTGTGTCAGTACAGTGCCTAGCACCATGGGGCCCTGGCTTGGCTGGGTATTCTAAGTGCTCCTGTAATACTGGACATATACTGTAATATTAGCCAAACCGGATAGTCTCTACGCAAAAGAATAAATGGACACAAATCTGACATCAGGAATTATAACATTCAAAAACCAGTAGGAGAACACTTCAATCTCCCTGGTCACTCAGTAACAGACCTAACAGTGGCAATTCTTCAACAAAAAAACTTCAAAAATAGACTCCAGTGTGAAACTGCAGAACTAGAATTAATTTGCAAACTGGACATCATCAAATTAGTCCTGAATAAAGACTGGGAGTGGTTTGGTCATTACAAAACCTAAACCTAATATCCCCCTACTGTTACTCACACCTTCTTGTCAACTGTTTGAAATTGGCCACTCTCATTACTACTACAAAAGTTATTTTTCCTCGCTTGGTATCCTGCTGTTGATTGAATTGTCTCGTTAGACTGACCTCACATTTGGTAAGGCAAGTCCCATCTTTTCATGTATTTATACCTGCTCTTGTATTTTCCACTCCATGCATCTGATGAAGTGGGTTCTAGCCTACAAAAGCTTATGCCCAAATAAATTTGTTAGTCTCTAAGGTGCCACAAGGACTCCTCGTTGTTTTTGCTGATACAGACTAACATGGCTACCACTCTGAAACCTGTAATACATGTAATAAAGAGGGCCCTACCAAATTCATGGTCCATTTTCATAAATTTCAGTCATAGCATTTTTAAAATCTTGAAGTTCATGGCTTCAAATATTTAAATCTTAAATTTAATAGTGTTTAAAACTGGCAAAATATAAACATGTAAAGCCCTTAAGACTCAGTGTTTCTCAAACTGGGGGTCTCCATCCAAAAGGGGGTCTCAAGGCCGTGAAAAAACGCATCACAGACTGTGAAATCTGGTCTTTTGTGTACTTTTACCCTATACTATAAAAGTACCCTATACTATAGGATAACAGTATACAAAAGTACAGGGCATTTCTCAAACTGGGGGTCCTGACCCAAAAAGGGGTTGCAAGGCTATTGTAGAGGGCTTGGGATGATTTAGTTGGGGATTGGTCCTGCTTTGAGCAGGAGGTTGGACTAGGTGACCTCATGAGGTCCCTTCCAACCCTGATATTCTATGAAAGCTGCTGGTGTCTTTGGAGTGATGGGCCTGGATTATTTCCTTGGCTCAAAGGAAGTGTCTTCATAATGATACTGTATGTGCAAATCTCCATTCTAACATTAGCTGTATGGAAACCTGGAAGCATGGAAATACATCTTAAATGTAAACAGTCCAGCATGCATTTGCTGTTTGCAAATGTCTGATGAAATAATTCAGCTTAACTTCAGCAGGTGTAAGCACTTGCTTATTGTGAATGTCTGCCACCCTTTCTGTGTATGTTGTATCCAGTTGTAGACTATAGTGTAGACTGTAGTGCAGGGATTACAGCAAGTTCATTAAAATATCTTTGTGTGTGGAATGTTGACATGTTTGATTTATTCAGCTGCTGCATTATTTTCCCTGTGATAGTAACAGTAGCAGCATGCTAAAACACTCAACATGAGGATTAAATAGTGATTTCTTCTAGCCGTGTTTAGAAAAAGAGAGCCCTGCACATGTACACAATTTATATTCTCATCTGATCTTTGATCCACAAACATGGTTCACAGATTTGTAGGGCTCTATAGATATATGCAAAGGGACCCTCCAACATTTTTCCTTTTTTAAGCATCCATCTTGTGTCCATATTTTTTAAAGCACCACTGTTTGTTTGTTTATGGCTTGTTTACAAGTCAGGAATCTTCCAGTTTTGCCATCCAAACTATCTAGCTAGTATCTTAAAGACATTGCTCTGGGGGAGCGATTTAATCTCCATGACTTCTGTAAAACCACATAGTTTCTCTTTTAACATATTGATTAAAGTTTCATGATTCAGGCAGGCCACATTTTCTGCCCCCATGGGGGAGATTGTTGTGCAGCAGTGACCTTAGTCTGTAACGTCACGCACCTCAGCCATCTCACAGATTGCCAGGAAATGCATCTTCTGCTGAAAAATCCATTCTTCATAGTCTATATTTTTAATCTTTTCATAAGCTTTTTCTCAGTGAGGAAGAGTCTAAATATTATGGGCTACATCCTCCAGTCTGTCTGAGCAGTGCTCAGTGCAGGACCTAGGAGGAACAAGGGGACCAAGGTTTCTTCAAGCCTATCATGTTCCCTCAATCCTGGGGCCAGTTGGCTGGTCCACACTCCTGCATAAATTACACTGGCATTTCTCTTATAAGCTCTTTGGGGGCAGGAACTGTGTTTGTACAGTGCCTTTCACAGAGGGGTCTTGCTCCTTAACTGGGACTCCTAGGCTCGATGATGATGATAATATAACTAACATGCCTTCCAAATAGGGGACCCAAGGGCCCATTCCAGCAGCTAAGAATTGCCAGGTGTGATGGGGTGGATAAGCCCTACTCTGTCACAGTCATTAAGGGGTTAAAGGACAGAGTAGCTACCTGCCCAGCTGCAGCTAATTGTTGACCAGCAAACAGTTAGGAGAAGAGGCTGTGGCTGTGGAGGACTGCACACTAGGTGGGAAGCAGCTCAAGAAGCTGGAACCTCCAAGGACAAAGCCCTGGGATGACCTGCTCTGTGAAAGGCAGTTGCCAACTGGAGATTTTTGCCCAGCTGGCTTGGTATAGGCTGGCTGGAGTCAGTCTCCTGAGTGATGTGAGAAGCTTCGGCCCATTAGCAAATTTGAACCCTCTGATTGGCTGCCTGCCCCACTTGCCTGCCTCCTGGGGTAGAATAACCAGTCAAAGCTACTGCTCTCCCCCTCCCCTTTGCAATCCAGAGCCATTCACAAAAAACCTAGAATCTCCTTCCTACCTATGAGGAAAGGGAATGGGAAGCACCTCTCTTCAGTCCCACACCTTCCTGCAGCACCCAGCCTGGGAGAAGGGAGTGGGGATGAAGAGCCCCTGGAGCCCTCAGCCTGGAAAGAGGGCTGCAGTCCCCCCAGACCTGGCAAAGGGTGATGAAGGACCCCAGGAGGAGTAGAGGTGAGACTCGGGGGAGAGGTGGATGAACTGATGAGGGTGGAGGGCAGAATGAATTGCTGGGCAGATGTGGGGCTGAGAGCTCCTGCAGCGGGAACCAAAATCACCTTACCCAATAAATGTGGGTGCGTGGGCAACACTGCTTGTCACACACACACATGCTAGAGATGGCGGGAGTGGGGGTCCAAAAAGCCAAAGACCAACCAAAATCACAATATATCACAATTCCCCTACCTGCCACCAGGGAAAGGGGAGGTAAATGCCCTCCTGACACAAGAGGGCAAAGGATTGTTGAGCTCAGGGTGGGGATGAAGAACTTGCATAATGGCATTAGAGTTTTTATTGGTCGGACTCTTACCTACCCTGCAAGACTACCCTGGCTGGAGGCTGAGTTATGAGATGGGGCAAACCACCATAGGCCTAGAGGGGGTGCCAGAGTTGAAGATGTTACTGCACCATACTTGGCTATGAGAGGGGCATCACTGAATGACCCCCTCCACACCAAGGCTCTGCTCTCTTCCCTTTGAATATGCCTCCTGCACTGCGGACAGTGGGGAAAGCAATGTAGGGCGCATCAATACCGCACACTCCTGATTTTGGCATGTAAAATACATAGACTGCATGGCCCCTAGAATGGGTATAAATAGCAGTGTAGATGGCAAGACCCTGGTTAGGTGTGGGTGGGTGGGTGGGTAAAGACTCTCCTGACCCCACTGGGAATCTACCCTACACTGCTTCCTATTCACCTGTGCACTCCCCAGTCTGCGCTATTGTTTTTAGCAATGCAATGTCCTGCTGTCTCCCCATTGCCTCTGTCCTGCCAGAGCCTTTCATTGACACTGCAGTGTGGATGCACCTGCTTTTCACTGTGGTGTGTAGGTGTACATGCATCCTACGCACTGGTGTCCATGATGTGTAGTGTAGATAGAGCCATAGTATTGCTACAGCTGAGCCAAATCAGCTTTAGCCCAGGTTTGGGTCCACTGCATCTCTAGTTGACTTGCAGTACAAGCAGTCATAGCAGAGCCAAGAATTGGTCTTATCTTTCACCTGGCTTTGCTCTGCCCTAAATCCTAGGAGAAAAAGAATCTGCTTGAGTCAGTTCAATTATAAACTAGTGGGTCTGATTCTGTGCTCCCCAAAACCGGTGTAAATCACAAGTAATTTCACTGATGCCAAAGGAGTTGTGCTGGTATATGTGAGGGAAGAATGCAGATCATAGTGTTTGGATAGCCTGGTTACATTAAACTTATGTCTATATAGCCATGATACACAAAACTTGAATGGTTTGGAGACTGGAGTTATTTCATTTATTGTAGCTTTGGGAATCTTTGCCCATTGACCTGAGTCACTTGAGTCTGCAAAACTGGACACAGATTTACATAGGTAAAACCCTTCTTGTGAGATTTCCAGAAATCCTACCTTCAGTCACAGCCAGAAATGACTGGTGAAATATGTGTATATAGAGAGAGAGAGAGTGAGCGCGAGGTGGACAGAAATATTTAGAACTGAATAAAAGGTTTGGTTCACTTCTAAATGTGGACAAAGGATTAAGGGACTGGAGTTCTGGTTGCTTTCTGAACTGGTTTGCCCATCTCTAATTAATAATAGGCAGGGTAACTTGCTTCGCTGAATGCCTTTCCAAATTTCAGCCTGGCTAAAATATGGTTACGTGTCTCCATACCTGTATGTGAGAGTGGAACACAAACTGACTGCGCCTTTAGAATCCAGTTTCCATTTGGAACCCTAGCATAACATCTTCCTCCTAGGATCCTTACGGTCCTCCATAACATACAACTTTATTTTGATGAATGCACATTCTGGGGCTCTTGTAACTGGGCCTTGCCAAACTCCATCTGCCACTTAATTAGCCTCTCTGGTGCTGTATAATTTTGTCCTTACATGACCCAGAATTCCAGATGCCCTAACTAAATCAAATGCACTCTTTTCACTGAAGCCTTCCAGGAAAATGCAGTGTTGTCCTACATGTTTATAAGATTAGTACCAAGTGTGTTATGACACCAAATCTCCCCTGAGACGCTAGTAAATAAAATGCCATACATTTAAATTGATCATTTCTGACATTTGTAATACGATATTCACTCATTTGAAATGTCACACCTGGAGGAAGCTAAGGAACACACTAATAAAAGGAGCTCCTGGTACAACAGTTGATCAAATTCTTACCTCCACCCCAAAATATGCCATTTAAACTTGTCAGCATAGAGAGCCAACACTGTAGTTGATTTGTTTCATTCTGCTTCATGTTCTACTTTATTGATCTCTGCAGACTTTCAAAAGCTCTGTGCCTGCATCTAATGATGCCTCTGAAAACCATGCTCAGCTAGTGCAATGCAATATGGACAGGAACTGTGTATCAACATTCCCAGGCCTTACCTGGCATTTACAAATTGGCTATTTGTTAATTAGATGCATTTCTTCTATTCTGTTTTGTTATGCCCAAGTTGGAATACACTGATATCTGTGATATGCGTATGGCATACATGTAGAAACTTACATCTATGTGTGAATAAAATATAAATATGTAATATACTTGGATGGAGATCAGATGTGTCTGAGTTTGACAGTAGGCTCCTTGCGGTAGGGTCTCTGCCTGATTTTTTATTTAAGTATCCTGTGCATTTGTGGAATCCTACAGATAAAATACCTTCCAATCAAACTCAAACAGATCTGCTCTTGTGGATACCAGAGTGTGATGGGGTGTCCACCCTACACAAGGTCTGAAGCGGTTAAGGTGGCCAGGTAGGCCAATTAACTGACTAGGTTGCACCTAGAGGAGGAGCCAGGGAGCAAAGCCTAATGAGAGGAGGCTCAGCTGGACAGGAGCAGGAGGGGCCCCTATAAAGCCCAGGAGCTGAGCCTAGAAGAAGGCTGTAAGGAAGTAGTTTGCAACCTTCTTCTTTTCTTTGGCTAGTGTAATACAGCAACTATAATTTCACCTGAGGTTGATTAAGCTAAATGGTTATACCATGAGTAGCAGAATTTGTTGCAGTAATGCCTGCTTCCGATATATAAATTGGACAGTAGGTGGTGATATGTTGGATGGTCTGTTGTTGGGCGTCATGCTTGCATACTGGGGGGTCCTTGATGTTCCATTTGTGTGTTAGATGTCCACATCTACTATGGTTGGTTCAGATTTGGTTCATAGTTGACCTAGATGACTGTGGAAGGTTGAATCCAGGAACCTTCTGCATGGGATACAGCACAAGGTACTTTTTTATTTTTTTTTTTAAAGTCTCGTTTAGCCTAATCTACTTTCTAGGCCTCCTTCTGATTGCATGTGGCTAAGCAAATGTTCCCAGAAAGACGTGTGGGACTTAAGATGTTGTGTGGGGAAGGAGAAATTGGCAAGAGTCTTCAGTCTCTCCCTGTGAGAAGGGAGGTGTTTTGGGGGCTATAAAGGCAAGTCACTACAGTTCCTCCTTGGGAGGAGGGAGTTATGCACCTGGCAAACCCAGAGAAGAGGGAGAGCTGGAAAGGCTTAGGGGAAAAGCAGCAAGGCATAAAATAGGGTTGTCAACTTCCTAGTTCACAAAACTCAACTCCCTGGGGTCCTGCTACTACATTACCCCTTCCTCGGTGGCTTGCTCACACTCACCCTCACTCACTTTCACTGGGTTGGGGCAGGGGGTTGGGGTGCGGGCTCTGGGGGAGGGGGGCTCCAGGCTGGGGGGGGAGGGTGAGGCCAAGGGATTTGGAGTGTGGGAGGAGACTGTGGGTTGAGGCAGGGTTGTGGGAGGGGGTGAGGGCTCTGGGCTGGGGGTGCTGGCTGTGGATGAGGGATTTGGGGTTCAGGGACTGTATTTAGGGGGGCTGAGGCAGGGGGTGGGGGCATGGGCTCACCTTCAGAAGCTCCCACTCAGCAGGGCTAAGGCAGGCTGCCTGCCTGTCCTGGCAGCTGGCACCATGCTGTGCATGCCCTGGAAGCAGCTAGCAGGTCTGGGGCCTAGGTAGGGGGGCCAGGAGGCTCCCTGCACTGCTTTTGCCTGCAGGCAGCACCCCCAGCTCCCATTGGCTGTGGTTCCCAGCCAATGGGATTGCGGAGCTGGTACTTGGGGAGGGGGCAGCATGCGGAGCCCTGTGGGCCCCCACTCACCTAGGACCTGAACCTGCTGGCTGCTTCTGGGGCGCAGTGCAGTGCCAGGACAGGTAGGGACTAGCCCGCCTTACACCTGCAGCACCATCAACTTAACTTTAAGGGCCTGGTTGACGGTGCTGGCTGAAGCTGCAAGGGTCCCCTTTTGACCGGGTGTGCCAGTTGAAAAAAAGACACCTGGTCACCCAAGCGTAGGATAGTGCAGACTTTGGCTTCTGAAGAAACGGCCCCAAAGTGGAACCTGGAGTAGAGGGTGGGCCTGGGTTTTCCTCATAGCCACTGGAGAAGTGGTACAGACCAGGCAGCAGAGAGCCGACTTCCCAGGACAGTTTGCTCTGAAAGGGGAAATCGTATAGCGAGGTGGCCAGAGGGCCAAGTCATGAAGAGGAGGCAGCAGCTCCTGGACCAAGAGAACGGCTACAGATAGTGAAAGAGACAGTGCTGTGAAGTGCAACTGCTGGTAGGGGCATGGGCCTGGCAGAATTAATCCTCGGAACCAGCAGGAGGCAGCACCATCCAGCAGAGAGCTGCTGCTATGCCTGCCCCCAGTTACACACAGCATTTATTTAAATTACTGCTACTTAATCCCCTAATATTAATTAATTTGACAGTCACAGGAGTGACACATCCAGGATAGACCAAACCGCATCACTTTGTTGTCTTAACAAAAACCAAAATGTGTGGAAAACCTAGGCTACAATGAATGAAGTGAGAGCCTGTTATAGCAATAGCCTAAGTCCCACCTCTGCCCATTAAGCAGCAGAGACAAAGTGGTTATGCAAAAGTGGGGACAAAGTGGGAGAAACCTGTTTAGGAGCGCCCCATGTGTATATGTGTGCTGGGGGTCATCGGAGATACAGACAGTAAATCCCTAGTCTCCTAGACCACCACCTTATCTACTCTTGTATCTTCTGAGACATATATTTCATCTTGGAGGCTGCAGTAGAATTGTGAGGGAGCTGCCCTAGCCTTCCATGACCTGGGCAGGGGAGGATTAAATCCCCCTGATTCAAGAGGAGCACCTACACTGTGAGCAGGATCCAAGACCTGGGCCTCTTTCTACAAACTCAGCACAATCTAGAAGTAATACCTCTAATTAGAGCAGGGCAATCTCTTTTTTTCCAGCATAGTAAATTTGCTGGAAAACAAATTTTTTCAGGGTATGGAAACTTGACGAATTTGGTCTAAATTCAGCTTGGTTTCAGATTTTTAAAAAAACCCTGAACGTTTTTGGGGAAATCAGTGTTTCATTGTAAAAAAAAAATTCAGTTTTAGTCCACACCTGTTTTGGAGGGAAGGGGAGTTGTTTGCTTGGTTTACCTCTCTCACCAGAAAAACCTGTTCTCTCACTAGTGGGATACAGTATTGGGATATGGAACTGTGTAAAGTGGGGCACTGACTTTTTGCATCTCATGCTCTTTCTTTCTAAAACATCAAACAATGGTGAAGTCTGGTGGTGTGGTGCTGTTGCCCATTTGTAGGTGCAGAGATCAGATAAGCTGGGATTGCAGTTTGAAATAAGCACTTAAAATATTTACTGTTTTCCTTTGCTTTTGTTGCTAGAAAATCCCTGGAATTCTCTGGGTGCCCTCTGGGGGCTGGCTTAACACCTGAATAAAATAACTTTTAATTAAGACTCAGGGTTGGGAGGGTGCATTCAACATGTGCTGTGCTTAGAAGGCATCTCCTATTAGTATTAATGGGAGCTATCTCTGTAACTTCCCTGAGGGATGTGAGAATAGATTACTTTAGTTAAGTGGACCCAGTTTTAAGCAATGGAGGCAGGGGGCTGGAATTGTTTCCATTTACAATGCAATATCCTTATCTGAAGCATCTTATGAGGGAGTAGATACTGTCTTTCCGCCTAATTATTTTTCTTCTATGAGGGGGGTGGGTGAAAAAAGTTGATGCAACACACAATATTCAACAGTCTTAGTGTCCAAATACTAGTGCTTCCTACTAGCATATAAAACCAGAACTTAATTCCTAGCCATGGTGTAACTACTCTGTGCTGTAGACAACAGTCACACAGCCGGGAGAAATGTCTTTCACCTACACACTGAGCTGGGACATGAACCCTGGTTCTTTGCCTCCAAAAACACAAGCCTCTCCCACTTGAGGTGAAGGCTGTTAGTAACAGGCCTCTTGTCTTTTCAAGATCAGCCATGAGCAGCTGATCACACTGTGCTGGTCACACAGCACCTGTATACGTCACTCCTGGAGCTAGCAGGTGCCTTGTGTGAAGAGAGCTAGGAAGCCCTAAAAACTGTGATCAGAAGAGTTGACCGGAACAAACAGCTGCGTTCTACTCCTGCAGCAAGAGAAGATAGTGAAACCTGAAATTCCCTTCCCTGCAGCTCCCCTTCCCCCACACTTTCTATGTAAATTAAGTCCATTACGTTTGAATTTAATCATGTGTATCCCACAATCATATGAGGGATGGGGAGAGTGAAATTGTTTCACAGGCCTGCATGAAAATCCAAAGGCAAACTCTGCTTGATAACATAAGTCTGTTCCGATGCTGGGCCGGATATGGGGGCTGCTAAGCTTCTAATATCCACGATTGCCAATGGTGGCTGCTGCAAAGAGAACTCCCCTCCTACAGCCCCCATTTTAGTGCTGTAGCGCATCATCCTGTCTTGGGGAGGCCCCCCCCAAACCTAATCATACACCAGGGCATTCTTTCTGCCCCAGTCCCTGTTCTTACCTAGAGCACTCTGCTGGCCCCAGTCCCAACCTTTCCCTAGCCTGGGGCTCTCCTGGCCCCTGAGCCTAACTCTGGCCTGGCTGCCCCCTGATAGCCCCCAAGCCTAACCCCAGCCAGGAGCCCTCTGCCAGCTCATCCCCTAACCGAGCCTGTAGCCCTCTGCTGGCTCCAGCCCTAGTCCTGGACCCTTGCAGGCTCCAACCCCAACCCTAGCCAGAAGTCCTATGCTGGCCTCAGCATGAGTTGTTGGGTTTTTTTTTTTTTTTTAAGTAAAAGTGCTGAACTCAGGATTTCAACAAGAATACCAGTGGTAAATTTCATTTTATTGCACACCTGAAATTCCAGCATTTTCTAACTTTTGGGTGCTTGACTTCACAACCTTAGTGCTGTGTTTCTACTGTTTTTGTGTGGGGTACAGCAGTGTGCCCTTGTTGCCAAGAAGGCCAATGGCATTTTGGGATGTATAAGTAGGGGCATAGCGAGCAGATCGAGGGACGTGATCGTTCCCCTCTATTCGACACTGGTGAGGCCTCATCTGGAGTACTGTGTCCAGTTTTGGGCCCCACACTACAGGAAGGATGTGGATAAATTGGAAAGAGTACAACGAAGGGCAACAAAAATGATTAGGGGTCTAGAGCACATGACTTATGAGGAGAGGCTGAGGGAGCTGGGATTGTTTAGTCTGCAGAAGAGAAGAATGAGGGGGGATTTGATAGCTGCTTTCAACTACCTGAAAGGGGGTTTCAAAGAGGATGGCTCTAGACTGTTCTCAATGGTAGCAGATGACAGAACGAGGAGTAATGGTCTCAAGTTGCAATGGGGGAGGTTTAGATTGGATATTAGGAAAAACTTTTTCACTAAGAGGGTGGTGAAACACTGGAATGCGTTACCTAGGGAGGTGGTAGAATCTCCTTCCTTAGAGGTTTTTAAGGTCAGGCTTGACAAAGCCCTGGCTGGGATGATTTAACTGGGACTTGGTCCTGCTTTGAGCAGGGGGTTGGACTAGATGACCTTCTGGGGTCCCTTCCAACCCTGATATTCTATGATTCTATATAGGGCCAAATGCTTGGCGGCACTGCACAGTGGGCCACATCCTGGGTCTTTGTATGGAAATAGTCATGTAGTGAGCAGGCCATTCTGTGAGGTATCTTGAGGCATTTCTTCATGTTTCTTCAGGGGTGCAGGTTTTCTCATGTAACCTTGAAAGAAAGTGAAGTCTGGCTCATAAACAGCATGAATTGCTAGGGTTGCCAACCCTCTTGGTTTTGCCATGTGTCTCCCAAAATCAGGCTTTATCTCCTGGAGGGAGACTTTAGGCTACTGAAAGTCCAGCGGTGCAGCAGGGCTAAGGCAGGCTCCCTGCCTGCCCTGGCCCTACGCTGCTCCTGGAAATGGCTGGCATGTCCCTGGGGCGCTGACTCTGCAGCTCCCATTGGAAGGGAATTGTGGCCAATGGAAGCTGCGAGGGTGGTGCCGGCGGACGTGGGCAGTGCGTGGAGCCCCCTGTCCCCCAAGGATATGCTGGCTGCAGGCATATGCTGGCCGCTTCTGGGAGCAGCGCACAGAGGGGGTAGCGCATGAAGCCCCCTGGCCCTGCTTACCTCGGGCGGCTTCCAGTTGCCAGTGCAGTGGAGCTAAGGCAGGCTCTGCCCCGCAGCTCCCATTGGCCTCAGTTCCTGGCCAATGGGAGCTGCGGAGGAGGTGCACGAGCTGTGCATGGAGATCCCTGGCCCGCTCCAAGGGGCTGCAGGGATGTGCCTGCTGCTTGTAGGAAAGGCGTGGGCACAGGACATGCAGGGAGCCTGCCTTAACCGGCTGCGCCACAGACTGGGAGCTGCCTGAGGTAAGTGCTGTCCTCACCCCCTCCCACAGTCCGAATCCCTTGGCCCCAGCCCAGAGCCCGCACACTCTCTCTCTCACCTCTGCCCCTGCCCCAGCCTGGTGAAAGTGAGTGAGCGTGGGGGAGAGCAAGCAACCGAGGGAGGAGGGATGGCATGAGTTGGGTGGGGCCGCAGAGAAGCGGTGGGCCAAGGGCAGGGCCTCAGGGAAGGGGCAGGGCAAGGGTGGTGGGAGTTCGTGTGATCTGACAGTTGGCAACCCTATGAATCGTCCAAGATCCATGGGGATGTTGGAGAACCTGAAGGGGCTACAGAGCCAACTGTGCAGAGGCCCTATGGTTCTGCAGCAGCTCAAGCTCTGCCCCTGCCCCCTCCCCCTAGCAGTGCCATGCTTGGCTGCAGGCTTCCCAGGAAGGAGGATATGGAAATGTTGTTTAGCATCTGGCTGAATCACGTTGGGCGGGGGGGAGAAATTATCACTGGGTGCAGGGAGTGGGTTTATATCCATCACCCCTGCTTCTTCTCACCCAACTTTTCTCATGGCCCCTGCACTGATTCTCTCTCACACACGCGCGCGCACACACAGAGCCCTCCACCGAGTCCAGGGGTTGATGTTGCTGCAGAGATGGCTATTCTGTCCTTCATCACACTGATCAGAAAGGCATGGGCTGGCTCACTGAAGTTAATGGGAGTTTGGCCTGAGTAAGGACTGAATTAGGTGTGAGAAGGAAGATGAAGGAAAGTGTAAGCCCACTACTCAGTGAGGAAGGAGAGTTAATAAAGGATGACCTCAAGAAGGGTGAGGGGTTTAATGTCTATATTGTTTGTCTTCAGTAAAAAGGTTAAATGTGGCCAGCTGCTTAACATAATTAATATTAACAAGGAGGAAGGAACACAAGCCAGAATAGGGAAAGAACAGGTTCAAGAATATTTAAGCAAGCTGACATGAAGACATCCAACAGGGCCTGAGGAAATTATCCTAGCATCCTTGAGGAACTAGCTGAAGCAATTATGGAACTGTTTGCAATTATCTTTGAGAACTCATGGAAGCATGAAGTCCCAGAGGAGTGGAGAAGGGCAAACCTGTTTTCAAAATGGGGAATAAAGAGGACATTGGGAATTATAAACCAGTCTGCCTAGAATGATACTGGAAAAATTATTAAATCTGTACACACCTAGAGGATAATGGGAAAATAAGGAACAGCCAACAGGGATTTAAGAACAAATCATGCCAAACCAACATAATTTCCTTCTTTGACAGAGTTACTAGCCTAGCGTATGAGTAGAAGCTGTAGACATGACATATCTTGATTTTTAGTAAGGCTGCTGACACAATCCCCCATGACAGTCTCAAAAGCAAACTAGGGAAATGTGATTTAGATGAAATGACTAAAGGTGGATTCACAACTAGCTGAAAGACAATACTCAAAAAGTAGTTATCAATGGTTCACTGTCAAACTGGGAGGGTGCATCTAGAGGGGTCCCACAGGGGTTGTTCTGGGCCTGGTACCTAACTTCCCTTAAAGCAGAATATTAAGCCCTGCGCAAGTGCTCAGGGCTGCATCAGGGAGAGATTCCTTTCCCCACCCCCAGACCCAACCCAACCCAGATCTTCTGTGGCCAGGGGAGCAGCATCTCTTCCGCAACCCCAACCCAGCCTGGGTGGAGCTCCTCCTTCAGCTGAAACATGTGTTTCCAAGCTCCGCTCGCACCAAGGCTCTGGCACAGCGGCAGACTCAAACGCACTGTGCATGAAACAGGAGGAGCGGCTCTTTGCCATTATGCCCTACGCATCGGCTCAGCATGCTCCCCCAGGCAATAGCCAGAGAGTCACCTAATGCGGAGCGAGCACTGGGTATGCTCCCGGCCGCAGCAGTATTGGGGTCAGAGGAAGAGCGCTTCTCCCACAGCTGCAGCAGGTCTGTGCTGGGGCTGGGGGAAGAGAGCCTCTCCCATGGCCACGGCAGATCCAGGCTGGTGGAGGGGCGCCTCTCCCACAGCCCCAGCCCAGCCTCCATACCTCCCCTCCATATTGGTGCACATAACAAAATTTGTTCTGCACATGGGTGGGAAAAATTAGTGGGAACGCTGCCTGGTAGTAGTCAATATGTTCGTTATTTTTACTTGGATAATGGAATGGAGAGTGTGTTTATAAAATTTGCAGATGACACTAAACTGGAAGCGATCACAAGGACTTTGGAGGACAGGATTAGAATTCCAAACAACCTTGATAAATTGGAGAATTGGTCTGAAATTAACAAGATGAATTTCAATAAAGACAAGTGCAAAGAATTGCATTTAGGGAGGAAAAATCAAATGTGCAACTACAAAATTAGGACTAACTGGCTCCGTGGTAGTACTGCTGAAAAGGATCTTGGGATGATAGTGGATCACAAATTGAATATGCTCCAACATGTTGTAGTTGTGAAAGGCGAATATTATTCTGGGGTGTTTTAACAGGAGTAGGTAAGACATGGGAGTTAATTTTCCTGTTTTTCTCAGTATTGGTGAGGCTTCTGTTGGAGTACTATGTCCAGTTCTGGGCACCACACTTTAGGAAAGTGAGCGGAGAAACTGGAGTCCAAAGGAGAGCAACAAAAATGATAAAAGCTTTAGAAAAATCTGACCTATGAGGAAAAGCTAAAAAACTAGGCATATTTAGTCTTAAAAAAGATGGGGGGGGGGACCTCATAATAGTCTTCAAATATGTTAAGGGCTTTTATAAAGAGGATGTTGATCAATTATTCTCAATGTCCACTGCTTAAACTGCAGCAAGGGAGATTATGGTTAGACATTAGGAAAAACTGTCAAACTATAAGGATATTTAAGCACTGGAATAAGCCTCCCAGGTAGATTGCTTAATGCCTGTGATTGGAGGTTTTTAAGAACAGATTAGATAAACGCCTGGCAGGGATGGTCTAGGTATACTTTGTTTTGCCTCTGCATAGGGGGCTAGACTAGATGACCTCTTGAGGTCCCTTCCAATCCTAGATTTCTACTATTCTATTTATAAAAATTGAGTGACTATCTCACAATTCACCCATTTTCATTGGTTAAAATAGTTTTGTGCTAAAAGAAAGGTGACATGATAAATCGTTCTTTGTCCCTAACTTAGAGTCTCACATAATGTGCATGAGGTCTTTTGTGTTCTGGTCTTTAAAATTTCATCTCCAGAGAGTGTGAACTTTCCTAACCTCTTGTGTTTCTATCATGTCCTTTTGTTTGGGATGTGTCGCATATTGGCTGGACCACTTTCAACAAAGAAAGCATCCACTTGACTCCAGGCTGTTATGCGGCATAGTTTACCATAAATATTGTATTAACCAGACTGCTACATGCAAGCACATTGATTTTTAGAGGCTATCCTGAAAGCATTGTATAAATACAGATGGCTCATCATATGAAACAGAAGTAGAGGGATAATGGAGAACTGTCCATGTAAAACAAGCCTAGTATGGGCAGGAAGGCTATTACGGAGACTTTCATAACACACTGAATACACACTTTTATTGAGAGGTACTCTTATTGGTGAGAGAACACACATGCGGGATCATGTGAAATGACAGTATGTGGAATTAGAATAGCACAGCAAGAAAACAATATAAAATCCCATTTCACAGATGGATTTATTAATGTACTTTCCAAAACATTCAATTTGCAGGTAATGAAAGTACCCATGGAAAAGGAAGTCTTCATGAACTGCAGAAAGGAACAATGAAAGAATAGAAGTGGGACACCACAGAATTCAAAGTTGCCTTGTTTAATGAAATCTGCCATTTAGCTCTATAGGAAGCAAAACTCTTGGCAAAAAGAACTACAATACAGTAACAGGTGTTCTCAATCTGCTCCTCCTACTGAGCTGACAGATTGCGTGATTTAGACATTAAAATAGGACAAAGCACAAGGGAGCCAGGGACTAGTTCGAAGAAGGTTGCTGTGGTCATCCTCACTCATGCCATGCCATGTCATGCTGAAAAAGTCAAACCATGCTTGCCCCAGAGATTACTCTTCCTTTGCTGATAGCTGTTGGCCTGTAGTGATTGGTTCTATGGTTATTGATACAGCTGACAGGTTCTGTTTCCCTTTTGGTGTCACATATTGTTGTGTGTGTCAGGAATAGGAAGGGGTTGAATCAACTGGGAAAAATAAGAACCAACTCAAACTGAACTGGTAATTGAGGGTAGTGAATTTATATAAAGGCATTATGATAATGGGGTGGCCTCAGCTGGATTTTTTGTTTTGTTCCTTATGCATCCTAAAATCGTGTTAGGTCTTTTGGCCGCAGTTCTACATCAAGCAGAGGTCTTAACTGAGCTGTCTTTTTAAAAAATAAACAAACAAAAAACCCATACACCGCATTGATCAAAACCAAAGTGTACAGTAACTCCTCGCTTAATGTTGTAGTTATGTTCCTGAAAAATGCGACTTTAAGTGAAAAGATGTTAAGCAAATCAATTTCTCCATAAGAATTAATGTAAATGGGGGGGATTAGGTTCCAGGGAATTTTTTTTTCACCAGACAAAAAAACTATATTTGTGTGTGTGTGTGTGTGTGTGTGTGTGCGCGTATATGTGATATAAATTTTAAACTAACGAATACTGTACACAGCAATGATGATTGTGAAGCTTGGTTGAGGTGGTGAAGTCAGAGAGTGGGATATTTCTCAGGGAATGCCTTACTGCTAAATGATGAACTAGCACTCAACTGAACCCTCAAGAGTTAACAGATTGTTGTTAATGTAGCCTCACACTCTACAACACAGCATGAATGGAGGGAGGAGAGACAGCATGGCAGACAGAGACCCACTCTGTGTGTGTGAGAGAGAGAGAGAGAGAGATGTGCATTTCCCCTTTCAAGTAGGCTGACACCACACTCCAAGTACATTGCCTTTAAAAAGATCAGGAAGTTGAGACAGCAGCTGCGGCCAGCTCTCTCCTCCTGAGCCCTGTTGTGTCTTCCCCGTCTTCTATATGGAGAAGGGGTGTGTGGGGGGAGGGACAGCTGAACTGCAGGCAATTGATAGCCTGCTGGGAAGCTGCTGCACAGGGAACTTAGGGGGGTGGGGGGCTGCTGGTCCACCCTGCTTCCAAGCCCCCACCAGCGAGCTCCAACAGGCTGCGCTTCCTACAAGCAGTGGACAAAGCAGGCAGCTGCCAAACAACATTCTAAGGGACCACTGCATAACTTTAAACGAGCATGTTCCCTAATTGATCAGCAACATAACGTTAACCAGGATGACTTTAAGTGAGGAGTTACTGTATTACAGAGTTGCACTGGCAGTGTTCTCATTATGGTTGAGAAGGCGCTTCTCACTGTAAGACCCTCTTTGTGGTTCTCTCTAGTCAACAAAATCCTTCTCCCTATCGTCCCCCTCCTCGGTTCCCCTGATCTTGCTGTTTTCCACTCCACTCCTTTGAGTGCAAACAGCTCCTGGTTCACCCAGTGTCTTACGTTTTGAATTCCTAGAGCCTCAATACATTCTTCTCCTTCATCTCAAAGTTCCTTCCTTCTCCGATGTTCCAGCTCTGAGCTGTCTAAGACAGCCTTATCTTTGCATTTACTAATTCAGTCTCCTATAAATTGGTGTAAATAAGAACTAATCACACTAAAATCAGTGGTTACCTGGGTGTGAACCGTTTGAATGAGAGCCCTATACATCTGTTACTAGCTGGATCTCTGTGTTGTACTGGTTGGAGGAGATCTAGGGAAACTCTATTTTTTTTTGTTGCTTCTTCCTTTTGAATAAGGATGATGGCAATAATGGGCTTATTTTCCCGTAATGAGCTCTGAAAGCTTATAATCACTGTGCAATATGTGGCCAATGATTTTTATGGCTCATTTTGTGCTTTTGCTCTAGCAACATCTTGAGGCTTCTAATAACCATGATTACATCTTGGTTTGGGATTAAACTTAACCACATACCGCAGGTGATAATAAAAGACATCTGTTCAGCACCTGGTGATTGAAGTAAACGGATGGATTTCAATCCGATTATAATCTGATTTGATTTTAAAACATCCAGTTTCAAATATGGCTGCACCACTATGCTTTTCTGGTTTCATCCCCACCCACCAGGATAAATGACGCATCAGGTATCTATGTTCACCTTGCGATACCCTTTATATAAGTGGAGTGAGGTACGTTCTTAGACTTAAACATGTATTTCATTCTCTGCTGGGGCCTTTAAAATCACCTGTAGGGTAACAAAGGACTTCAGAGTAGCGGAAGCCCGAGGAAGAGTTGGCCTTAAGATCCACCCCTGAGGAGAGAACTCTGGCAAGAGGACAGAAAGAAGCCACTGGGGTGCAGAAAGCTCTTGTGGGTGAACCCTGATGAAAGGGCAGGATTGGCATGTCCAGGGAGAAAGCCCTGGGAGGTGTTCAGCTGAGAAACTGAGCAGGGGAAACTTAAGAGGGATGAAAGCTCAAGACAAAAGAGGACCAAAGTGGTTTAAGTTTGTATTTTCATTTGGGATTTTTGGGGGGAGTCCCTGGGAGCCCCTGCTCAGAATGATGGGTGGAGCCCCATGGGGGTGTGGAGCCTGAGAAGAATGCAAGTACACAATGGGCCCAGAAAGGGGCCGAGGAAGAGGCTTGCAGATAGGCTGAGGTAGGAAGAAGTGTAGTGAGGAAGTGGGGGTTGGAGTCTGAATAGACAGATTTTGCCTGCTTACTGCAGGGTCCCTGAGCTGAAACCCAGAGGGGAGGGAAGGCCTGGGTTTCCTTATAGGCCCACTAAAATGGTTGTTGCAAAGACCTCTGGAGACCAGGGGTGGAAAGGCTACCGATTCTGGACTCAAATCCCAGAGTCAGTGTGAGGCTGTTAAACTCTTCACCTGGAAGGAGTGGGACTAAATGTGAAATGGCTGGTTGGCAGAGTCATGAGAAGAGGCAGGGCCAAAGCAGCTGTTGGGAGGGGATGCTGGATTAGGGGAGCCACAAGGGGTCGTGCCAGTCATGAGTCTACTCTTTTCTACACGGAATTATTTACATGTCTAGTATCTCTTCCATTCTAGTGCCAATACAAAGTTGCAGGTGCTCAGCACCTCTGAGGTTCTGGCCCAAAACAGCAGATAGTGGAAGGTATGGTGATACTTTTTATAGTTACTTGTATTTTTAACTAAAAAGCAAAATTGTGTCCCAGACACAATTGCAGAGGTACCTTGTTTTGTTAAATATGTATGTGATATCTTTTTTCGTTAATTTCTCAGCTTTTATAACGCTTGCAAATATTAATTTTAAAGCAGGTTATTCATTTGAGAACTCCTTACACAGTGTACTGATACCGATTCGCCTATTTATGATGATGATACTTAGCATTTTTAAAAAGGGAGAAAAATGCTTTAAAAGTCTTGCACCCTATTGCGATACTAGTGACTAACTGCGGCTGGGAGTTTCAAAGGAGCTGAAGGAAGTTATGCATCCAAATCCCACTGAAAGTCCATAAGATTTAGGCTCATTTGAACATCACTAGCCTGGAAGACTATCACAAGCCCAGCTGGGGAACCCAAGACCCCAGCCTCTGAGCATGTTCGGAAGTTGCTGAACTGTTATTCAACTAATAGAGATAGAAGCCTGAGCATTGCTGTTATCCCCCTCACTGGGGCTGTCATATGAACAGGCATTGGTAGCTGACCTTCCAGCTTCAGGTGAGGAAGTGTGGTGGTGTCCAGTTGTCTGAGAGGAGACAGAAGAACATAATGGGATACATTTAAGAACCAAAAATGAAAGAGAAAATAGAAACACCAAGAAAGACCGCATAAAAGTCACTCTTAGCCGACTTGCCTCATGATGTGGCTAAAGAGCCAGATTCTGCCACCCTTACTTGTGTTGAGTAGCACCTTGACCAGTGAGTGGAGTAAGGTTTGGTGGAGTAAGGTTCGGTTCAGCAAGAATCTGACCCATAGCTATTTACTTCTAGACTTTTATTTTTGAGGGCATTTCGCATGCACAATTTGACACCTCCCCCCCCCCCCAAAAGGTCCAAATGTTATCTGCTCTTAAACGCCTGCAGGAGTGTCTGTGGGGAATTCAGTATGTCAGGACTGCTTAATTTTAAAAGGATTTTTATATAACGGTGACCTTTTCATTCTGTTAATATTACTTTCTTCGGTACACCTAGAGCACACAGGCAGATGCCAGGGCAATAATGGGACGCTTAAACACCTACTTTATTCTAAAACCTTTCTCAAACATGAGGGCATGTTAGGAGTGAATGTCTCTCTATTTGAATTTCAGATGATTATTAAAAGGTTATCTGTCTGAGCTCCCACAAGGAACAAGAAGGGATAATGTAGTGGAAAGAGAAATAAGAATATAGTGTAGCAAACACACTGTGCACCTACACTCCTGGGGTGTCTGCTGCAAGCTCTGGCTACCAGTTGGGAAGAGCAGGAAGGAACGTGAAAGGCTTAATTCCTCCCCTCCCCTCTCTCAAATATTGCTAGAACTGACGTTGCTGAACACCCTTTTGCTTCCATATAGGAACTGGTCATTTATTACTGTTTCTCTTACAATAACAAAGATCAGGTTGTGACTTCAGGGTATGTCTACACTGCAATTAGACCCCCTAGCTGGCCCATGCTAGCTGACTTGGGCTCAAGCTAAGGGGCTGTTTAACTGTGGTGGAGACATTCTGTCTCAGGCTGGAGCCTGGGCTCTAGGACCCTGGGTGGTGGGAAGGTCCCAGAGCTTGGGCTGCAGCCCGAGCACAAACATCTAAACTGCAGTTAAACAGTTCGTTAGTCTGAGCCCTGCGAGCCTGAATCAGTTGGCATGGGCCAGCTGCGGGTTTTTAATTGCAGTGTCCACATACCCTCTGTCTCTCCTAAAGCAGGAACTAGGGTTAAGCAACAGGAATGTAGGTGCATCATATGCTACAAGGATGAAATTCATCCCTTTGGAGAGGGTCTGCGCAAGGTCTATGTACCATTCTTGTCCCATCCAAACTGTATTTTGAGGATGTAGATGGAATGTAAGGTGGTGCATGCACTTTGTGCAGGTCCTCTACACAAAGGAGAATTTCAGCACAAGTGAATGAGAATTGATACACACAAATATACTAAGGAGGAGGCAGAGGGTTGGGAGAAGGAGGAAATATGCACATTATATGTTAAAACCTTTCCCAAAGTGAAAATACCAGGTGCTCCATTCTGACATCAGCATTGTACCTCTGACAAAAAGTAGCAGATGTCCTGGGCCTTTCAGGTCAGCTTCCCACTAGAGGAGAAATCAGTAACACACAGTCTGGGTACACTTGCGTAACTTACTTTATTTACACATAGACATCAGTCCTAGAACAGAGGTGATCATGCAGCATGGGTGGTGAGAAGAGTCCCCCTTTGCGGAGGCTCCCCACCAAGAAGCCCCGAGCCTCCCTTTCCCTCCCCTCCACAGCTAGAGGACCCCTGGACCAGCTGGCGGCCCAAGCCCTCTCCTGGCAGCCAGAGCCAGTCCCCCAGCCATACTGTGCCTCCCCTCCTGAGACCCCAAGCCACCCTGTGGGAAAAGCTAGTCTCTTCTTGAAGAACCTGAGCTTTTGATATGCACCATGCAGGTTCTGGGGCATCTGAGGAGGTGATATGAGTTACTCAGCTCCTGAATGCATCTGATGAAGTGAGCTGTAGCTCACGAAAGCTTATGCTCAAATAAATTTGTTAGTCTCTAAGGTGCCCCTAGTACTCCTTTTCTTTTTGCGAATATAGACTAACACGGCTGCTACTTTGAAACCTGTCAGCTTCCTGAGTTCATCTGAAATCTCCCTGAAGTCCAGGGGTATAATAATAAGCAAAAACTTCCCCTGCAACCAGCAGGCACAGCTCTGCCCAAGGAGGCTTAGCCTGCCCTGGCCTATTATACCTGCTGCCTATGGCATGCAGGCATTTGCTATTTCATTGGATTCCTGGATCAGGATCCCATCTTCATAGCCAATTGTGTATTGGTTTTTACACAGCATCTATATAGTATGAAGGAATATGACAGACATGGTGAGGATCAAATAACAGTGATTACTAAACATATAATATGCAAGGCCTAGCTATATATTTACACTGCTACTCGGCACAATTCTGGTAGCTTCTGAAACGGAAAACAGTGAGGGTCTATAGAGCACTCTCAAACTATTTAAAAGGATACTACTCCATTGTTATGCACTACAGTAACTTCTCCCTGGAAATGCTTGGGTATAAAGGAGGTTGATGGAGGTGGGAGCCTGCTCCCCCTTTTGGAATGAACAATTGGAATACTTTATGGTAAAGAGCCAGAGGGAGAAACTGTGCCCCCTTTCCTAGTCTCTTCAGATCCCAACTTCTGAAGTGTCAAACATTTATTTCTCTTACTAAATATCTCCCCTTCAAGGATACTGTACCTTTCCTGTAGGGATGTTTCTGTAGTGTGGGAAAGTATTTAGAAAATACTGGCAACTGACTAGAAAACTTAACCCAGCATGTCCAAAATAGCTGCATGGGTCTAAACCTAAAGTATTTACTTAGGGCTAGATTATCCCTGACACTCATGTGGGCTTGCAGAGGAAGATGGTGCAAATAGACTCCTGCCAAAAAAAGAGCAGGTGTGACAGCAGTACCTGTGTTCAGGGCAGCGTAGGGACTGTTCCCTCTTTGCATTCCTAGGGATGCAGTCATCCCAAAAGAGGTCCCGTCTCTACCCTTCTGCTGACACTTATCCTCCCACTGTACTCTAGGGAGCTCAGCAGAATTGTATCTGCTGAGCTCTTTGATTGATTTTGATTGTGATCTCAGTCTCTTTGCTCAGGCAGTACACATTGGCAGAGAGAGAAAAGCTCAGTGACTCTAGTCCAGTGTGTCTCAAACTTTTTTACCGGTGACCCCTTTCACATAGCAAACCTCTGAGTGTGACCCCTCTCCCCGATAAATTAAGAACTTTTTTTAAAATATATTTAACACCATTATAAATGCTGGAGGCAAAGCGGGGTTTGGGGTGGAGATTGACAGCTCGTGACCCCCCCGTAATAACCTTGTGACCCCCTGAGGGGTCCCAACCCCCAGTTTGAGAGCCCCCGCTCTAGTCCCTTATGAGACTGAGGCCTAGGGGAAGCCCTCTTGTGTGATAGCGTGAGAGCAGATGGGCTAACTGTGCCCGAGCACTCTTGATTTTAGCGGCACAATTTTAAGAACTGGAAAGCCCAGGCATGGAGAATAGTCTTAATTCCCTTCTTTTCATCTTTCTTACCCATCCTCTGGTTTGTACTTAGAAAGAGAAAAATAGGTAAATTTTGAGTAATAATGTGTCTATTAGAAAAATAAATTGAGCTTTGTATCCTCAAATGTATCCTTTTTAATGTGATTTTTTTTCTTCAGTAGCCTTATCCAGTGTGCTTATTTTATAGTCTCCAGTCCAAATATTTTATATTCACTGATTCAAATATTATTCTACTTGTATAGATGCACTACATTATAAGCAGAGCTGTGCTTGGAACTCTGCTTAATGACTGGCTAACAACACTGTGGTACATGACAGATTAGTATTCAAGGTCAAGCCCAACAAGACTTTGTTTTATGTGACTGTCACTTTCTCCACATTTAAAATGCAGAGGAGCTTCGGATGAATGCAATTCACCCATAATTGGAGCTGCTTTCTCAAAATATCACTCATTTGCTACTTTTCCCTCCCATTGCTGTTAGGGAATAAAGTATGCCTTTGTTTGTATGCAAAGAAACATGTCTTCATCAAGTGATTCCAGAAGCATTTTGCATCAATGTGATATTTTTCCCTACCTGATGCAAAGATACAGCTTTCTCCCTTTTTAAAATTTTAGATTTATCTGCATATCCTCATAAAATTTGCGGAGTAAGCAGCATCAAACTGGAAAACCTAAGACCAGACGCCAAGTATATCTGTTGTGATGTGGTCCCTCCCATTAAGGTCAACAGAGTTATCTTTTGTGTTTGTACACCTTCTACTGCAATGGGACTCCAATTCTGATTGAGATCTTGGAGGACTATTGTAACACACTGATTTTTATTGTCTTGTTTTAATAACTGATTTAGCCCAAGATCTTCAAAGTGAGTTGAGCAAATAGCAAAACAAAAGTGCAAATCTGCATGCCTATGGGCCAAGTTCTCTGCTGGTGTAATACCATTGAAATTCCCAGAGAAAATACTCCCTGGAGAAAGTTAAAGTTGTAATTATTGCAAAAACAAACTTTACAAACTCAGGAAACCCGGAGTTAAGTTTAAAGAGAGCCAAACATGCAACAATTAAGATATGGAAATACACTGTTAAAGCACCCAAATAATGTTAATTCTGCCCTGTAGCATAATTATAGTTATGGCAGAAGGATTAGGCTTGGGGATTTTATAGAACCTTACATCTAAGAATCTGAAAGCTCTGTACAAATCTTTGTGAATTTACACCTTCTCAAATCCCCAGTGGGGTAAGTGGTGTTTTTACAGATGAGTAAATTAGACAATGCAAAAGGTAAGTAAGAATATATGAGTGACCACACTGGGTCAGACCATTGATCCATCTAGCTCAGGATCCTGTCTTCTGACAATGGCTGATGTCAGATGCTTCAGAGGGTATAAGCAGAACATGGCAATTATCAAGTGATCCATCCCAACATCAAGTCCCATTTTCTGGCAATCGGAGGTTCAGGGACACCTAGCGCATGGGGTTGCATCCCTGACCATCTTGGTGAATAGCTATTGATAGACCTAGTCTCCATAAAGTTATCTAATTCTTTTTGAACTCAGTTATATTTTTGGCCTTCACAACATTTCCTAGCAATGAGTTCCACAGGTTGACTGTGCATTGTGTGAAGACATACTTCCTTTTGTTGGTTTTAAACCTGCTGCCTATTAACTTCGTTGGCTGATCCCTGGACCTTCTGTTCTGTGACTGAGTAAATAACACATCCCTATTCACTTTCTCCATACCATTCATGATTTTATAGACCTCTATCACATCCACCCATTAGTTGTCTCTTCTAAACTGAATACTCCCAATGTTTTTAATCTGTCCTCCTACAGAACCTGTTCCATACACCTAATAATTTTTCTTGCCCCTCTCTCTCTACCTTTTCCAATGCTAGTATATTTCTTTTTAGATGGGTGACTGGGTTTGACCAGTACCGTACAGTTTTCAAGTTCTGGCCATACCACAGATTTATATAGTGGCATTATGTTTTCTGTATTATCTATCCCTTTCCTAATGGCTCCTATCATTCTGTCAGCTTTTTTGACTGCATACTGAGCAGATGTTTTCAGAGAACAATCCACAATGACTCAAATCTTTCTTGCATGGTAACAGCTCATTTAGACCCCATCATTTTGTATGTATTTTTGGGATTGTTTTCCAATATGCATTACTTTGCATTTATCAATGTTGAAAAGTTACAAAGGAATCTCAGAAAACTGAATGACTGGGCATCAAAATGATAGATGAAATTCATAGTCCGTTCTAGACTTAAGTATCTTGAGTAATTTTGTATTATCTGCAAACTTTGCCACCTCATGTTTACCCCTTTTTCCAGATAATTGATGAATGCTGAACAGCACTGGTCCTAGTACAGATACCTGGGAGATCTTGCTATTTACCTCTATTGCTGTGAAAACTGATGGTTTATTCCTACCCTTTTTTTCCTTTTAACCAATTACTGATCCATAAAAGGACATTCCCTCTTATCCCATGACTGCCTACTTTCCTTAAGAGCCTTTGGTGTCAGACATTGTTCAGGGATACTATATCCACTGTATCACTCTTGTCCACATGTTTGTTGACCCTCTTGAAGAATTCTAATAGAGTGGTGAGGCATGATTTCCTTTGCAAAAACCATGTTGACACTTCCCCAATATATCATATTTATCTGTGTGTCAGGTAATTCTGTTTTTTACTACAGTTCTCACAAGTTTGCCTGTGACTTCACACAGGAAGCCATTAGCTGAGCTAGTGCTTCAATCCCCAATCATTACAACGTATTTGCATTCACCTTTAATTATTCCCAGATTTTCTTGGAAAATGGCATTTGAACAAGTAGGAGGGACTTTGCATTGCACATAAGCTGCACCACACATTAAAGTAACAATAGACTTCCAAGTTACAAAGAACATATTCAGCATTAACATGTAGTTATTTGGGCACCAATCAATAGCTCCCCAAGACTTCTCAATATGAGAAATTAGCCTATTCGGAGATGCCTGTTGTTACTATGTAAACTACTATGGCAATCTGTTTGACTCTCTATGACCTTCTAATAACATGATTAATAATAACACAGCAAAATTCTCATGCTAACTGTTTTACTCTTAAACACTCTGGCAGAGCAATGGCAGATGCTGGGACAGAAAGCATTTGGGCAATTGCCATGGTTGCTGGGATGCAGAGCACTGAATACACCCCCATCCTCCAAATTTCAGTCACTTCTGGCTCTTAACAAATTTCAAACTCCTCAGCTGCCTCCTTGATACCAAACTCCCAAACTATCCCGCATGCCTTCCTGGGTGCAAAATGGCCCAACTGACCCCTACACACACACACCCCACTTGTCAACCTCCCCAGCTTTTCTCTGACTGCTTCCCCCATGCAGTTACTCCTTCTGAATACAACAATCTACAACACAGTGAAAATTTAAAATGTGGAGACCATTTAAAATAAATGAATAAGACCAGGGATAGCTCACTGGTGAGAATGGGAGGTGGGTTGGGGGCAGTGTGCAGGAAGAGGAAAACTTTGCATAATTCCAGGATCATAGATTCATAGATACTAAGGTCAGAAGGGACCATTCTGATCATCTAGTCCGACCTCCTGCACAGCGCAGGCCACAGAATCTCACTCACCCATGTTTGAGCTACTGAAGTCCTTAAATCATGGTTTAAAGACTTCAAGGAACAGAGAAGCCTCCCTCAAGTCAATCATGCCCCATGCTACAGAGGAAGGTGAAAAACCTCCAGAGCCTCTCCAATCTGCCCTGGAGGAAAATTCCTTCCCGACCCCAAATATGGCAATCAGCTAAACCCTCCTGCATGCACAATTTAAGTTCAATATACTGCATAGCGTGCAGGGCCCTGCCCGTACTACAGACAAGCTTCAGGATTAATGGACTAGGTCTAATTAAACATTAGCCTCATGTTGTAGGTGTATTTTTGAGGAAATGTTCTGAACGAAGTGTGTGGTTGGAGTAGATAATCCAAGAGGCCCTTCTCATCTCTCTCTAATTCTAGAGGGATTATCTGCTTTGTTAAAGAAGCAGCAATATCTTTTTTTTTTTTTTTTTTTTTTTATTTAATGTAATAGTTATTCAAAAGGCTTAAGCCACCATGGCAGTGCACTGACCTGGAAATGAAGGGACAATACAGACGTTTGTAAATAAAGGACGTTAATTAAACTTTTAATTATTCCCCAGTTTTAATTAGGTAAAGTGCCTTTTTTTTCCCTCCTAAAAAGAGGAAAATATTACAACAGGGCCAAACATTTGTTGAAATAAAAACATTTGTTGTGTGTAGGTTTGAGTGAAACCTTCTTGATGTTGGTGAGCATGATAGCAGCCCTTTGTTTGGGATAAATGGGAGAAGCAGTTAGGCATCGCTTTGGGGTAAGATAGCTAAAACAATGGGAGCCACTGCCCAAAATACAAGGCACATAGCTCATCTCCTGACCAGACTTGCTATGTGGGTGGATGGATTTTGTTAGGTGGAGCTGTGTATGTGAACAGAAACGGCAAAAATCCAAGGAGTCAGAAAAGTACTGGGAGCGTGGCCCTGAGAGAGCATGCTTTTTGGGCAGAGTGCTGGCTGGAAAGAGGATTCAAACGGTGAGAAAAGCAACTCCTTCCTGTTTGTTTCCTACAATGTTCAGGGAAACGTGACTTTGGGTACATTCGTGCAATCCAGTTTATTAATAAAGAAATACCTGACTGCATCAATTCTCCTAATGGAACAAACTGCAAGATCTTGAATTTTGGCTAATCACTTAGGTAATAATTCATAGGACCAGATTCCCTGACCTGCTCTATCCTGTTTGATCTGCCACTGGCTCTATGCCTACTGCCAGCTCCAAAGTGAGTCAAAGCTGTCCCCTACTATACCCTTGCAGCACATTGCATGGGGGCATGCCAGGTATATGGAGGTAGTGTAGCTGGAGTGCATTGCCCTCCTCCCATCCCTGGCTGGCAGATGGCCCCAGTCAATGGGCATAAGGCAGAGCAACCCCTTTATAAAGGAGTTGGTGTTCAGCACTTCTGAAAATCAGGCCACATAGCTAGGTGCTCCACTAAGGATCTAGAAGCCTAATTCAGGCATCATTTTTTGAAAATAGTGGCCTTTTTTTTTAATCTTTTTGTTTCTTACTGCTTGTGGTTACAGGTTTTACTAAATACTGATTTACTCAAATCATTGCTTGACAAGCAGGGCATATCTGGGGAACTGAATTTCAGTTTTATGCATTTGAACTCTGATAGGCCATATAATGAAGTACGACTAGCCAAGACTTCAGATTGATTTACAGAGGGAGAATTTAGTGGAAGAACAGACATTGGTGGGCGTGTGAAGAGACCGTTTCCAAGGCTATATGCCTGGGCAAAGGAATGATCAGAACAGTCTTTCCAAGCCCAAGGCAATGACTATATCATGGATTTTAAATAGTGTGGGTTGCAACATAGGGTGTAGAGCATTATTTTTTAATCCATTTCACTCAAGCTGTAAGTTACTTCCTCAACTAGCAGAACATTTAAGGACCATTCCAAGGTGTTTTACTAGCACCCTGAATCCTTAGAATTCAGACATACTTGGAGAATCACTGAGTGACTGCTTTTAGAGTAGCAGCCATGTTAGTCTGTATTTGCAAAAAGAAAAGGAGGACTTGTGGCACCTTAGAGACTAACAAATTTATTTGAGCATAAGCTTTCGTGGGCTACAGCTCACTTCATCGGATGCATGCAGTGGAAAATACAGTGGGGAGATTTATATACATAGAGAACATGAAACAATGGGTGTTACCATAAACACTGTAATGAAAGTGATCACTTAAGGTGAGCTATTACCAGCAGGAGAGCGCGGGGGGCGGAATCCTTTTGTAGTGATAATCAAGGTGGGCCATTTCCAGCAGTTGACTAGAACGTCTGAGGAACAGTGGGGGGTGAGGGGCAGAATAAACAAGGAGAAATAGTTTTACTTTGTGTGATGACCCATCCACTCCCAGTCTCTATTCAAGCCTAAATTAATTGTATCCAGTTTGCAAATTAATTCTAATTCAGCAGTCTCTCGTTAGTCTGGTTTTTGAAGTTTTTTTTTTTTTGTTGAAGAATTGAAACTTTTAAGTCTGTAATCGAGTGACCAAAGAGATTGAAGTGTTCTCCAACTGGTTTTTGAATGTTATAATTCTTGACGTCTGATTTGTGTCCATTTACTCTTTTACGTAGAGACTGTCCAGTTTGACCAATGTACATGGCAGAGGGGCATTGCTGGCACATGATGGCATACATCACATTGGTAGATGTGCAGGTGAATGAGCCTCTGATAGTGTGGCTGATGTGATTAGGCCCTATGATGGTGTCGCCTGAATAGATATGTGGACACAGTTGGCAACGTGCTTTGTTACAAGGATAGGTTCCTGGATTAGTGGTTCTATTGTGTGGTGTGTGGTTGCTGGTGAGTATTTGCTTCAGGTTGGGGGGCTGTCTGTAAGCAAGGACTGGCCTGTCTCCCAAGATCTGTGAGAGTGATGGGTCGTCCTTCAGGATAGGTTGTAGATCCTTGATGATGCGTTGGAGAGGTTTTAGTTGGGGCTGAAGGTGATGGCTAGTGGCGTTCTGTTATTTTCTTTGTTGGGCCTGTCCTGTAGTAGGTAACTTCTGGGTACTCTTCTGGCTCTGTCAATCTGTTTCTTCACTTTAGCAGGTGGGTATTGTAGTTTTAAGAATTCTTGATAGAGATCTTGTAGGTGTATGTCTCTGTCTGAGGGGTTGGAGCAAATGCGGTTGTATCGTAGAGCTTGGCTGTAGACAATGAATTGTGTGGTGTGGTCTGGATTAAAGCTGGAGGCATGTAGGAATAGCGGTCAATAGGCTTCTGGTATAGGGTGGTGTTTATGTGACCATTGCTTATTAGCACCATAGTGTCTAGGAAGTGGATCTCTTGTGTGGACTGGTCCAGGCTGAGGTTGATGGTGGGATGGAAATTGTTGAAATCATGGTGGAATTCCTCAAGGGCTGTTACGGCAGCTATTCCATGGGCTGCAGAGAACACTAAAAATATTCAATCATACATTTAGAATTACAACCATGCAAAGCAATTTTCTGCACAATCTTGGTTCATTGCATCAAAACTGTGTTCATAAACAAAGCCTTTAATAGCCAGTATTTACACGATTTATAAGATTCTAGGGAGAAGATCTGTAAGATAAATGGAATTCATGCTGGACAGATTCTCCGGCTATAGAAACTGGCCCTGGAGAAATATCTCTTTTGGGTTAGTGAGGCTAGAAATACAATCTTTTTGTTTTGAACAGCTTTGACCCTAATTTAGTTGGGCTCCATGCTACCGCACTGGGGAAATGAAAGTTTTTAGCTGGGAATGCTTCCTATTTTAAACTCTGCTCCTATATGCTGATACTCACTGCTGTCTAAAGACTCCCCTCCAGCAGAGCCAGAAGCCAAGGCAGCAGCAGGGGTGAAGGTGAAGCCCAACCAGGACATCCCACAGACATGGACAAGCAGAGAACCTCCTTTCAAATGGCTCCCACTTAATGCATCTGGTCTCTGCCGCGTCCCCCAGCTTCTCCTGCTGTGTGAGCTTGGGTAGGAGGAAGCTCCTGATTCTGAGCCTGTCTTGAGAGCACCAAGATCCCTGTCTCTTGTCAGGAGCCAGGATTAGAAGGGGGATCCTCTGGAGTACCCTGTCCCTTGTAGCCCTCCCAACCATGTGACCTTGAAGAGGAAGAAGTTCCTGCAATGGAGCCTGCCCTTCTGAGCCCTGAGAGCACAAAAGATCCTGTCTCCTTGGACAGCCAGGAGCAGCAGGGATGCGTAGGTATTTCAGTACTGAAGCCTTATTCAGTCCTTTTTGAGACTGTCAACAGGGTATGAATTAGCACAAATTCAGAAGGTAAATTCTGTGATGTGAACACTTATCCACTAGAATGTGGACTGAGACCCCAAACTACAATCATCTATATGCTGCTGAAAAATTGTCAGCAATTTTGTATCACTGCTGACCTCTGTCATATCTGAACAGGTACCTAGTGGTAAATGAGTAAATCATCTAACAGCAGTAGTTAGAACATGCTGCAATCTCAAAACTAGAATTAGAGCAGGTTTGTGCTAAGGGAATTGCAAAATTTAGCTAGCTGTACACAAAAAAGCAGAGCCTCTGACACAGAAGCTCAAGCAATTCAGGGAGTGAGGACTGCTCTCTAAAAGATTAACATGTTGGCTTTTCGAGCCCTCTATCAGATTAATGCAAGTTTTGAAAGATAAATGAGACTCAGAGAGCACTTAAATTGTGAAGGAATGGTGACCCCATCAAAATTAAGGGGTGAAAACAAGTACCTGATTCAAGGCAGTAGTGAGTCCTCAAATACTTATAAAGGAATTTTCAATTAGATGCTTTAAATTGCAAAAATGTTGCTGTCCACCTAGTGTTTAACATCCTGAAGGCAAAGAAAGGAAGTTTATTCAGGTGGAAGGTAGGTAAATCTGCATGCAGCATAAAACTGAAATGACACACCATGGCAATAAAGTATGCCCAATGGCAACATATACTGTAAGTACTAAATAAATCGTGGCCTACGGGGGAATTTCAGTTTCAGTGATTGAGGGACAAGCCTCTGAAAGAGACAGCGATATCTCTTGGAAGACTTAAGCCAGACAATGCTGTCCCAGAAAGGCCAATTAGAAATCCCAACCATTTATGGCCTACATTTTCAAAAGTGACTAGTCATTTTCAATAGCTCAATTTTTGGGTGCCCAGCTGGAGACCTTAAAAGGGCCTGATTTTTTCAGAGGGCAGGTGCTCAGCACTTCCTGAGGCTTGGGCCCCTTTAAGATGTCTCCTGATGGGCATCAAAAAATTGAGGCCTCCAAAATAACTAGTCACTTTTTTGAACATGTAGATCTACAGCTAGAGGCAAATTCTAGCCTATGTTTTTGCACAAAACTCCCCTTGACACATCAATGGACATTCCACATTGGACATCAGTGGATGTGGCTAAGATACAGCTGTTAAAAGTTAATGAATATAAAACAATACTCCTCAGTCACTAGACCTCAAAGGAACAGACTAGGCTTCATGTCTGCAAGATGAGGCTGAAGTGGGGAGCCCTTAATATCTTCCCCACCGAACATACCATTTTATGTAGAATGAATAAGTTGAGTCTGGGATGTTTCTCAAAGAATCATCAGGCTAACCCATCCCCAAATCCTTAAGTCAGCTCTGTGCACCATGGCATGCTAATAGTGTACAGAAGTCCGGTGTCTTTTGGAGTAGGAGGTTGTGGGCCTGTAAATGTAAATGCTAAAGCTGATTCTGCTTTTGGGGTCATGAGGGACTTGTTCTTCCATGACTCAGGGGTGCAGTGTTGCATGAACCTGCATAAGGTTCCTGTTAGGTTCACTCCCTCTGGGGCACCTGGCATTGGCCACTGGCGGTAGACAGGATACTGGGCTGGATGGACCTTTGACCTGACCCAGTATGGCCGTTCTTAAGGTAAAAGTGAAGAAGCACAGGGAGACTTGATCCTGTGTTAATGAGTGCTGCTGTGCAGCCACCTAGTTCCTTCTTTTTACTAGACAAAGCAAGGACTAGGCGGGAAGATGATAAAAATTTTCCTCTGCTTGTATTCTAAGGATCACACTTAAGTCCGATGAAGTGAGCTGTAGCTCACGAAAGCTTATGCTCAAATAAATTTGTTAGTCTTTAAGGTGCCACAAGTACTCCTTTTCTTTTTGAGAATACAGACTAACATGGCTGCTACTCTGAAACTTAAGTCCTTCTCCCCTAAAATATATCTAGTCTCTGACACATTCACTCCTCACCCCTTTTAACTCTCTGCTCCTCTGAGAGTATAGGTGCAACTTCTATTCAGGGTGGAGGACTATACCTACTATTTAATCTTTTTTGCACCCAGGTGTAATGTCTGCTTACATTTGAAACCTGGCACTCCAAGGACTTGTGAGACCAAGAACATAGTGTATTGTTAGTAAAAGCTGTATCCTGTGGACTGTGCTATGTACATTACTGGCTGCTAAGAAGGGCTGTAGAGTTGACTTTAAAGCAGAATTGTTCACAATGCATTTGAAGGATGCTTGGTGGAGAAATCAGTGATTATGAATGTTGTTTTTCTTTGCTTGCTGCAAAAGGCTGTAAATGGCATTTGTATATCTCTCTCTACTAACCTACACTTTTTATCTTACAGGCAAGCTGGTAGCTAATAGAACTTGAACAGCTTTCTTGAAAGCAAATAGCCCTACTACAAATATTGCTTAATTTGATTTTATAGAAAGTAATAATGCCTGGATGCGTACAAAGACCACTACATGCCAAGACGGACCGAATAGCAGAAGCTATAATTTAGTGTATTAAAAAAAAACAGCATAATTTGTTAGCTGTGGTGCTAAGAAAGATCTACTGTATAAATACTGATGTCTAATAACTAGCAAATGTGTCCCTGCTCAAAATACATGTAACCTTTAACAATCCAAAAGCATGAGCCCCTAGACAGTAAATAATAAACCCACAGACAGAAACCTCAGAGCTTCGTAGTACCTTTGTTAGTCTCTAAGGTGCCACAAGTACTCCTTTTCTTTTTGCATAGTACCTTTTGTGACAGGTAGAAAAAACTTTCATAACATGGTCATTTTGATTAGCTGAAAATATGATGTCACAGTTCAGGCAACTAAACCTGTATATCCCCTCATTGGGCCAGCAAGGGCACCCACCCTCAGGCTTCCAGCTCCCCAGCTGTTGCCTCTCATGGACTGCATCCCTCTCCCTTCTCCCAGCCTGCACAGTTCCTTGTCTTTACTACATATTTCCCAGCACAGACCGGTTGCCCTAGGACATCTGATTGCTTTCTCTGCAGAGATGGTTAACAGGTGTAAGTGCTACAGTTATACAGTACCACACAGCACTTCCTCTGCACTTTTCTCAGTAACACTGTTTACCTTAAGAATAAACACATTAAAAACAACTAAAGGACCTACATGCATGCTAATCTTCTTAGCATATGCTAATGTTCCTCAAGTTGTACATGACCAGGATTCATCACTGGATTTGGTCCGCTGGTTGGATCATTCACTTCCCCGGCCCGGGCTGGGTACTGACAGGGATCGTGATGTGAATACTGATTCATGCCCCCCAGCATGCTAATAAGCTTACCAGAATTAACCTGAACCCTAACATGGATTCTGGCAGGAGAAGTCCTTCAAATCCACACAGCCCTCTTTCCCCCCCCTGCCCCACGAAAGGTGAGTCCTTTTGGTTATCAGTATACAGCAGCAGCTTAGAACAAGCACATTCATAACCCTTTATATATTTCAAGGGTCTTTGATCTGGAGTTTCTGGAAGCAGGTAATTAGTACATACCTGGCTCTCTCTCCTCCCCTCCCCAGGGCATATCTTCAAAAGGTTGGCTTCAACGGGTAAAATTTGCTTTCTCCTAACCCCAAGGTACTTCCTAGGAAATCCACTTTGCACACATTGTTCCAAAAAGACCTTTAAAGTTCCTAATACCTTCCAGGGATTGCATTAATCTTGTCTTCCTGCTAAAGAAATTTCATATAATCTCAGCATAGTACATAAACATTTGCATTGTTAATACAATGCCACCCCAAAGGTATTAACCCTAATTCAACAAGGTTTAATTTAATTCGGTAAACTTTACCTTTAATCCCATAAGGTTTTTCAGGATATTCTCAGTCTGTCACACGTAAGCAAATGTACTTTTGGAAAAGGACTCTAGCACTCTAACTTGCAGCTGGTGATCTGGCAATACACTACCCAAAACCTGGTCTCAGAGTTAAGTATGTGTTTTGCATCCCAAAAGAGAACGTGCACTGCACCTTTGTGAGGCTAAACTAAGCAGCTGACTCAATCCTTCTCCGTCTCCAATTCAAAGTTACCCTCCAATTTCTCAAAATTCTGCACAGACTTTCTTTGCTTCATCTCTCTGACTGCCAGCTCAGTAGCTCACCCTGTCTGAGCCTTTTATTTTCCTCCCTTGAACCCCTGAATGGAGTTGCCCTTTAGTTATGCTTCTCACACTGTTTGTTATTTACTTCCTCCAAGCCACTATCGCTTCCTCTTCAAAATTCTTTTCTTAAAACAAGGCTGTGTATTCCTGACCAACATGTAAAGGGAAGTGGCCTACTGTGTCTCACATAAAGAACATTTTTCATGTTTTCTGACTTTGTAAATTAAAAAGTTTCATATGAATAATAATGGCCAGTGATAGCTATCTAAATGATCTATTCAGGTACTGCATTCAACGTCTTATAGTACATTGCAACGCTCTATCCATGGTCGCCTTTTTTTCAGGTAAATATTATGAGCTGAGTGAAACCTTGTTAAGAACATAAGAATGGCCATAGTGGGTCAGAACAATGGTCCACCTAGCCCAGCATCCTGTCTGTGACAATGGCCAGTGCCAGATGCTTCAGACGGAATGAACAGAACAGGGCAATTGTGATCCATCCTGTTGTCCACTCCCAGCTTTTGGAAGTGAGAGGCTTAGGGACACCCGGAGCACGGGGTTGTATCCCTAAATGTCTTGGATATTAGCCATTGATGGACCTATAGAATTTATATACGTTTAAGTTACCTAATTCTTTTTTGAGCCCAGTTATACTTTTGGCCTTTACAATGTCCCCGACAATGAATTCCACATGTTGACTGTGCGTTGTGTGACGAAGTACTTCCTTATGTTGGTTTTAAACCTGCTGAATTTCATCGGGTGACCCATTGTTCTCATGTTATGAGAAGGCATAAATAACTTTCTTTCTTTTACACTTTCTTCACACCATTCATGATTACATAGATCTCTATCAGATTCCCATTTAGTTTTCTCTTTTCCAAGATGAAAACTCAATCTTTTTAATCTCTCCTAATATGGAAGCTGTTCCATACCCCTAATCATATTTGATGCCCTTCTCTGTACCTTTTCCAATTCTTCTGTATCTTTTTTGAGATGGAGCAACCAGAATGGCACTCAGTATTCAAGGTGTGGGTGTACCAGGGGTTTATATAGTGGCATTATGATTTTTTTTATTATTGTTATCTATCCCCTTTCTAATGGTTCCTAACATTGTTAGCTTTTTTTGAGTGCTGTTGCACATTGAGCAGATGTTTTCAGAAAACTATCCATGATTCTAAATTAGCTGTTACCACTATTTTTTGAGTAGTAACAGCTAATTTAGAATCCAATATTTTGTATGTATAGTTGGCATTATTTTTTTTGCAACGTGCATTACTTTGCGCTTACCAATACTGCGTTTCATTTGCCATTTTGTTGCCCAATCACCCAGTTCTCAAGATTACTTTGTAGCTCTTTGCAGTGAGCTTTGGACTTAACTATCCCAAGCAATTTTTTTTTATCATCTGCAAATTTTGCCACCTTGCAGTTTACCCCTTTTTGCAAAACCTGTATGAATATGTTGAACAGCACGGGTCCCAGTGCAGATCCTTGTGGGACCCCAGTCTCTACTACTTTCCATTGTGAAAACTGGCTACTTATTCCTACCCTTTGTTTCCTATCTTTTAACCAGTCACTGATCCATGAGAGGACCTTCCCTCTTATCCCATGGCTGCTTAGTTTGCTTAAGAGCTTTTAGTCAGGGACCTTGTCAAAAGCTTTCTGAAAGTCTAAGTACACACTATGCACTGGATCATCATTGTTGACCCCCCTCAAAGAATTCTAACAGATTGATGAGGCATGATTTCCCTTTACAAAAGCTGTGTTGACTCTTCCCCAACATATTGCGTTCATCTAGGTATCTGATCATTTTGTTCTTTAGTATAGTTTCAACCAGTTTGCCTGCTACTGAAGTGAGGTTTACAGTCCTGTAATTGCCAGGATTGCCTCTGGAAACTTTTTAAAAATAGATGTGTTGTTAGTGATCTGAAACACAGGCTGATTTAAGCAATAGATTACATACCACAGTTAGTAATTGCAATTTCACATTTGAGTTCCTTCAGAACTCTTGGGTGAATACTATCTGGTCCTAGTGATTTATTAATGTTTAATTTATCAATTTGTTCCAAAATCTTTTATTGATATCTCGATCTGGAACAATTCCTTAAATTTGTCCCCTAAAAAATGACTCGTGTATGGGGATTTCCCCATATGCTCTATAGTGATGACCAAAGCACAAAAAAAATTCATTTAGCTTCTCGGAAACGGCCTTGTCGTTTTTTGTTTTTGTTTTGTTTTGTTTTGTTTTTTTTTGGCCGGTGGCCTCACTGATGGTTTGGTAGGCTTCATACTTCTGATATATTTAACAATTAATTTATTTTGTAAGTTTTTGTGTCTTTAGCTTGTTGCTGTTCAAATTCTTTCTTGGCCTGCCTTATTATGTTCTTACACTTGACTTGCTAGAGTTTGTTCCTCTCTTTTCCTCACTACGATTTGACTTCCAATTTTTAAGAGGCCTTTTTGCCTTTAACCACCTCTTTTACTTTGCTGTTTAGCCAGGGTGGCATTTTTGGTCATCTTACTATTGGGTGGGTAGGTGGATTTTTTTTTTTTTTTAAATTTGGGGGGTATATTTAATTTGAGCATCTATTATGGTTTTTAAATAGTTTCCATGATGTTTGCAGGTATTTCACCCCTATGACCGTTCCTTTTAACTTCCATTTTACTAGCTTCCTCATTTTTGTGAGGTTCCCCTTTTTTAAGTTAAATGCTACTGTGGTGGGTTTCTTTGGCATTTCCCCCCCCCCACAGGGATGTTAAATTTAATTACATTTATGGTTGTTCTTACCAAGCGGTTAAATTATATTCATGTTTTTGACCACATCCTGTGCTTCATTTAGGATTAAATCAAGAATTGCCTCTTCTCCTGTGGATTCCAGGACGTGCTGATCTAAGAAGCTGTCGTTTAATGTATATAGAAAGGTTATCTCTGCATCCCATCCTGAGATGACATGTCAATATGAGGATAGTTGAAATCCCCCATTATTATTGTTTCCTGTGTTTGTAGCCTCTCTAATCTCCCTGAGCATTTCACAATCAATCACTGTCACCGTCTTGGTTCGGTGGTTGGTAGGATGCATCTCCTGCTCTACTCTTATGGTTCAAGCACGGAATTTCTACCCATAGAGATTCCGTGGGATAGTTTGATTCATTTAAGATTTTTACTATGTTTGACTCTATGCTTTCTTTGATCCATAGGCCGCTCCCCCAACCAGCACAATGTACTCTGTCATTTCTATATATTTTGTACCCTGGTACTACCACCTCCCATTGATTATCCTCATTCCACCAAGTTTCCATGATGCCTATTACATCAACAGCGTCATTTTAATAGCACTCTAGTTCACCCATCTTAGTACTTTAGACTTCTAGCATTTCTATATAAACACTTGTACATTTTGTCAATATTCAGGTGCTTGCTTCGATGTATTATATTTTTTGGGGGGGAGGGGAAGTCTCTTTTACGTTTGACTATTACTCTGGGTTAACATCTCACTCAAACTGAGGTGCGACCACACCCTTCATTTCAAATCGTTATAAGAGATGAGTAAGGTGCCACATCTAAAACAAGGCCTACTAGAATCTGCCTAGATATTAGCACTATTTTGGCAGAGGGTTCCACTGGGTATTGTGACCACGTGGGAGTGAGAGAGAATACACAGAAACTGAGAACAGTCAAGAACTGAGAGAAAAGAGAGAGCCAGAGGCAAACAGCAAGAAAGCCAAGCAAAGTCTGTCAGCACAGTGTGACTTAGGAAAAAGCTAGTAAGAGAGCTTTTGGTTCTGTTGGCTAAAGAGGCTTTAGGCTATAAGCTAAGAAACTGCTACTTCCGGTGCTGAATCGCCTTGTTTTCAGAGAAGCAGAACGTTGTATATTCCTTGTACATAAATAAGATTGCATCCAGGGCTGGATTAACTTTTTGTAGGCCTGGTGTCAAACATATTTGTGGACCCCTATAGGGGCAATGAGCATGGCGTAGGGGAATGGAGGGGGTCAGTCCCTGGAGCAATGGGCCGGCCAGGAGCAATGGGGCATGGCATGATGGAGATGGCCCCACTCTGCCCAACTCAGCCAGCCCTGTACTACAAGCATGCCCCTTCCTCTCAGAGGCAAGCCTACCCCTATGCCCAGCGCCTCCCACCCAAAGACCCCTCCACAGAATGGGGCCAGGAGCAGAGCTCTGGGCAAGGGGCCACGTGGCATGGATCCTGGACCCCAGTGTGAGGGGCTTGGCAGCAGCCCTGAACCTGGACCCGGTCATGGGCTCGGGTGATAGGGCAGCCGGGCAGCAACCCCAATGTCAATCCCCACCGTGTGGGGCTGGACCCCCGCCGCACAGGGCTGGCTGGCACCCCGGACTCTCACAGAGCCGGGAATTTGGCAGCCCGATCCCACGGGGCTGGCAGGCAGCCCCAATCCTGACCAAGCCCTGCTGGATGGTGAGGGGCCCCAGACCCCTGGTGGTCTTTAGCACACAGCTGGACTGTAGCTGTGTGCTAATTGGGGTACATGCACCTGTGGGGTGAGAACTGCTGCATCGGGGGCGGGGAGAAACTTTGTAGGGAACTATGGTATAGTGATCAATACACATTCAGAGCTTGAACTATATATATTTCTGACTCTTCCACTGTATCCCAGTGTGAGAGCATTAACTTCCCCGTGCCTCAGTTTACCCCTGAAGCACATATACATAAAATATGTAATACCACCTCTGTCCCAAATAGGTAGTGTAGATTGAGGCTTAATTGAGGCTTAACCTTGCCCTAAAGCTGCAACTATGCTGAAAGTTTTGAAAGGATAACCCTTTTCTTTCATTAATAAACATCTTTTCTGAAGCTATATTTAAAGGGACACCATTAACTTGTATTCTAGTCAACATTTTTTTATGTTAATCCTCTGTGCAGTATATTTTGTGACTATACAGGGGAAGCCATAAAAAGCAGCTTCATCCATGCACAACGTACTGTCAAATATACAGAATAAACCAAACAATTGAAACAAACATTTTTCTCATTGCTAATTTTTAAGCACTGTAATCCTAAATGTTGCTTGTAATTATAGTAGTCAAAAACTTCATTAATTTTAAATTTATGTTCTTTTAATCTTCCTGCCTGCAACCTACACTCTTTCATGCAACTTTTGAGTCTGCCACTGACATCAAAAGCAGCATGTGAGAGCCTTTAAAAAAGGAACTAATTATCTTAATTGAGAATGGGGGAAAAAAGAAACTTCACAAGATGAATAGGGCTCAGATTTTCCTAGATGCGATAGCTGATGGATTCCTTCATCAAGTAGTTCCTGAACCAACTAGAGGGGATGCCATTTTAGATTTAATTTTGGTGAGTAGTGAGGACCTCATAGAAGAAATGGTTGTAGGGGACAATCTTGGCTCAAGTGATCATGAGCTAATTCAGTTCAAACTAAATGGAAGGATTAACAAAAATAAATCTGCAACTAGGGTTTTTGATTTCAAAAGGGCTGACTTTCAAAAATTAAGGAAATTAGTTAGGGAAGTGGATTGGACTGAAGAACTTATGGATCTAAAGGTAGAGGAGGCCTGGGATTACTTTAAATCAAAGCTGCAGAAGGTATCGGAAGCCTGTATCCCAAGAAAGGGGAAAAAATTCATAGAAAGGAGTTGTAGACCAAGCTGGATAAGCAAGCATCTTAAAGAGGTGATTAAGAAGAAGCAGAAAGCATACAGGGAGTGGAAGATGGGAGGGATCAGCAAGGAAAGCTACCTAATTGAGGTCAGAACATGTAGGGATAAAGTGAGACAGGCTAAAAGTCGAGTAGAGTTGGACCTTGCAAAGGGAATTAAAACCAATAGTAAAAGGTTCTATAGCCATATAAATAAGAAGAAAACTAAAAAGGAAGAAGTGGGGCCGCTTAACACTGAGGATGGAGTGGAGGTTAAAGATAATCTAGGCATGGCCCAATATCTAAACAAATACTTTGCCTCAGTCTTTAATAAGGCTAAAGAGGATATTGGGGATAATGGTAGCATGATAAATGGGAAGGAGGATATAGAGGTAGATATTACCATATCAGAGGTAGAAGCGAAACTGAAACAGCTTAATGGGACTAAATCGGGGGGCCCAGATAATCTTCATCCAAGAGTATTAAAGGAATTGGCACCTGAAATTGCAAGCCCATTAGCAAGAATTTTTAATGAATCTGTAAACTCAGGAATAGTACCGAATGATTGGAGAATTGCTAATATAGTTCCTATTTTTAAGAAAGGAAAAAAAAGTGATCCGGGTAACTACAGGCCAGTTAGTTTGACATCTGTAGTATGCAAGGTCCTGGAAAAAATTTTGAAGGAGAAATTAGTTAAGGACATTGAAGTCAATGTTAAATGGGACAAAATACAACATGGTTTTACAAAAGGTAGATCGTGCCAAACCAATCTGATCTCCTTTTTTGAAAAAGTAACAGATTTTTTAGATAAAGGAAATGCAGTGGATCTAATTTACCTAGATTTCAGTAAGGCATTTGATACCGTGCCACATGGGGAATTATTAGTTAAATTGGAGAAGATGGGGATCAATATGAACATCAAAAGGTGAATAAGGAATTGGTTAAAGGGGAGACTGCAATGGGTCCTACTGAAAGGCGAACTGTCAGGTTGGAGAGAGGTTACCAGTGGAGTTCCTCAGGAATCGGTTTTGGGACCAATCTTATTTAATCTTTTTATTACTGACCTTGGCACAAAAAGTGGGAGTGTGCTAATAAAGTTTGCTGATGATACAAAACTGGGAGGTATTGCCAATTCGGAGAAGGATTGGGATATTATACAGGATCTGGATGACCTTGTAAACTGGAGTAATAGTAATAGGATGAAATTTAATAGTGAGAAGTGTAAGGTTATGCATTTAGGGATTAATAACAAGAATTTTAGTTATAAGTTGGGGATGCATCAATTAGAAGTAACGGAAGAGGAGAAGGACCTTGGAGTATTGGTTGATCATAGGATGACTATGAGCTGCCAATGTGATATGTCTGTGAAAAAAGCTAATGCGGTTTTGGGATGCATCAGGAGAGGCATTTCCAGTAGGGATAAGGAGGTTTTAGTACCGTTATACAAGGCACTGGTGAGACCTCACCTAGAATACTGTGTGCAGTTCTGGTCTCCCATGTTTAAAAAGGATGAATTCAAACTGGAGCAGGTACAGAGAAGGGCTACTAGGATGATCCGAGGAATGGAAAACTTGTCTTATGAAAGGAGACTTAAGGAGCTTGGCTTGTTTAGCCTAACTAAAAGAAGGTTGAGGGGAGATATGATTGCTCTCTATAAATATATCAGAGGGATAAATACAGGAGAGGGAGAGGAATTATTTAAGCTCAGCACCAATGTGGACACAAGAACAAATGGGTATAAACTGGCCACCAGGAAGTTTAGACTTGAAATCAGACGAAGGTTTTTAACCATCAGAGGAGTGAAGTTTTGGAATAGCCTTCCAAGGGAAGCAGTGGGGGCAAAAGATCTATCTGGCTTTAAGATTCTACTCGATAAGTTTATGGAGGAGATGGTATGATGGGATAATGGGATTTTGGTAAGTAATTGATCTTTATATATTCAGGGTAAATAGGCCAAATCCCCTGAGATGGGATATTAGATGGATGGGATCTGAGTTACTATAGAAAATTCTTTTCTGGGTATCTGGCTGGTGAATCTTGCCCATATGCTCAGGGTTTAGCTGATTCCCATATTTGGGGTCGGGAAGGAATTTTCCTCCAGGGCAGATTGGAGAGGCCCTGGAGGTTTTTCGCCTTCCTCTGTAGCATGGGGCATGGTTGACTTGAGGGAGGCTTCTCTGCTCCTTGAAGTCTTTGAACCATGATTTAAGGACTTCAATAGCTCAGACATGGGTGAGGTTTTTCATAGGAGTGGGTGGGTGAGATTCTGTGGCTTGCGCTGTGCAGGAGGTCGGACTAGATGATCAGAATGGTCCCTTCTGACCTTAGTATCTATGAATCTATGAATCTATGTTGATTTTCATCTAAACAAACAAGATTCATGAATACATTTCCGGAGCTGCCTCTTCTTTTTTTCAGAGGGAGGTTCCCTCATTTTGATACATTTAATGGCTTTTTAAAAACAAACTGTAAAATGGTTTCATTTTGTTATAAAAATTGAGTTATAATCATATTGCCAAGTCAGCACAAATCTATTTCTAAGTGCAATTCACCACACTTCCTGCAGCGTAATGGAACTCACTTCCACAGCAAGTTAATGTTAAATTTAATTGGTACTAATGCACCTAAGTTGAGGGAAATCACATGATATACTGTACAAATGATTAACCCATTTTACAGTTTCCCTTCTTGAATGAGACATTTTGCTTAGGTATTTCAGTGAGACATTTAATATCAGATTGACAGAGCCAGAAGATTACCCAGAAGTCACCTACTACAGGACAGGCCCAACAAAGAAAATAACAGAACACCACTAGCCATCACCTTCAGCCCCCAACTAAAACCTCTCTAACGCATCATCAAGGATCCACAACCTATCCTGAAGGACGACCCATCACTCTCACAGATCTTGGGAGACAGGCCAGTCCTTGCTTACAGATAGCCCCCCAATCTGAAGCAAATACTCACCAGCAACCACACAACAGAACCACCAACCCAGGAACCTATCCTTGCAACAAAGCCCGTTGCCAACTCTGTCCACATATCTATTCAGGGGACACCATCATGGGGCCTAATCACAGCCACACTATCAGAGGCTCGTTCACCTGCGCATCTACCAATGTGATATATGCTATCATGTGCCAGCAATGCCCCTCTGCCATGTACATTGGTCAAACTGGGCAGTCTCTACGTAAAAGAATGAATGGACACAAATCAGACGTCAAGAATTATAACATTCAAAAACCACTTGGAGAACACTTCAATCTCTCTGGTCACTCGATTACAGACCTAAGAGTGGCTATCCTTCAACAAAAAAGCTTCAAAAACAGACTCCAACGAGAGACTGCTGAATTGGAATTAATTTGCAAACTGGATACAATTAACTTAGGCTTGAATAGAGACTGGGAATGGATGAGTCGTTACACAAAGTAAAACTATTTCTCCATGTTATTTCTCCCCCCCCACCCCATCCCACCCCCCACTGTTCCTCAGATATTCTTGTTAACTGCTGGAAATAGCCTACCTTGCTTGTCATCATGAAAGGTTTTCCTCCTTTCCCCCCCTGCTGCTGGTGATGGCTTATCTTAAGTGATCACTCTCCTTACAGTAAAAAGAAAAGCAGTACTTGTGGCACCTTAGAGACTAACAAATTTATTAGAGCATAAGCTTTCGTGAGCTACAGCTCACTTCATAGGATGCATTCTATGAAGTGAGCTGTAGCTCACGAAAGCTTATGCTCTAATAAATTTGTTAGTCTCTAAGGTGCCACAAGTACTTCTTTTCTTTTTGCGAATACAGACTAACACGGCTGCTACTCTGAAACCTCTCCTTACAGTGTGTATGATAAACCCATTGTTTCATGTTCTCTGTGTCTATATCAATCTCCCCTCTGTATTTTCCACCAAATGCATCCGATGAAGTGAGCTGTAGATAACAAAAACTTATGCTCTAATAAATTTGTTAGTCTCTAAGGTGCCACAAGTACTCCTTTTCTTTTTATTTAATATCTAATTAACTTTAATTCTCACTTTTTCCAACTTGAGACTTTGCCTCTGTATTTCATCTGATAAAAATGATTCTCAGCATAACTGTGATGGGCACTACAGAAATAGTTAAAACTGACTGTTATCAAGGCAGGCATGTTCAAAATGTCCTTAATATCCATCTTGCCTCGACTTCTTCTGTGAATAAGTAATATTTAGAGAGACCTTTTGAGCCTTCAGGATTTCAAATGTACACACATTTATTATGCCTGAGCAAAAGCTCTGGTATAGTTAAGGTTAAGTATAACTATATACACCAAATCGGGGGGCCACTTAGAAAATTCAAGGCTACTACTATGCCACATACCAGGGAAAACCAGAATTTCATGGTGATAGCCAGGGTAGAACTCAGACCCACCCTGCTCCAAAACACAAGACTTTAACAATTGAGTTACAGAAGAAACTCATTTATCTGACAGCAGTATAGGGCCTATGACACATAGTCAAATGGCTATCAGTCTCTCAGGAAAAGTGCTGCTACATACATACTCTAGCTGCCCAAAGCACCACTGGAGTGAAGCCGCCATGGCAGAAGGCCACCCCCAGTATAAGAGGGGAGAAGGCAATTTTGACCAAGGACACAGGAGCCATCCCCAGATACACCACAGGGACTTTTCATGTCTGTGTATGGCCAATATCATAGGCACTCTCCTGAAACACCTGGCTCAGACTTGCAGGAGGCTATAACTCAGCTAGTCAGTCTGAAAAGGGGCTAGGAGGGACCTCACCTTCCCTTCCAGGAGGGGCAGATCTGAATCCCCACAGAAGGATCGTCCCCTCCCCATCAAAGCCAGAGCTAATTCATGGTGTCCTATCCAGGCAGCGGCCAGTGGCTGTTCACCGGCTACCAGACACCTGCCGTTTACCCCTCAGCCATAACTATGTTGCCTTGTTGGATTTCACCTATCATGTGATCCACTGCCTCATCAGCTGAGGGGGCAGTGAGCAGCTGTCTGCCTGCTCCCGGGCTGCAGAGGGGCCAGGCTCGTGTGGATGGGGTGCCCCCCGGCTGCTCGCAGGGCTATATGTGGGGAGCCCAGTCGTGCCTGCTGCAGGGATTCCTCCCTCTCACCCACAGTCCCAGTGGGCAGGGGTTGGGGGCCAGGGTTGGAGAGGAGCCCTCAGCCAGTTGATCAGCGGGCTGAGAGGAGCGAGCAGGGGGCTGGGGGCAGAAGCTAGGGAGCAGAGAGAAACCGGTGGGCAGGCGGGGCCTCAGGGTGGAGCACAGGTACTTTAGTAGTTGTCTTATCCTCATTTCCACATCGGGCAAGGGGGAAAATGCATTTGTGGAAACAGTCAGCCAATCAGAAAACAGGATTTCAGCTATATCTACACTACAAAGATAAGTTGACTTCAGTTACATAGATGATCGTTCACCTCTGTAATTAAACCGCTTTTGCATGTCCACACGATGGTCCTTGTGATGGCAGAGTGCGTACACCATGGGTGGGCAAACTTTTTGGCCCAAGGGCCACATTAGGGTTGCAAAACTGTATGGAGGGCTGGGTAGGGAAGGCTGTGCCACCCCAAAAAGCCTGGCCCCACCCCCATCCGACCCCTCCCACTCCGCACCCCCTGACTGCCCCCCTCAAAACCCACAACCCATCCAATCCCCCCTGCTCCTTGTCCCCTGACCACCCCCTCCCGGGACCCCCTGCCCCTTCCAAACCCCCCTGATCCCTGTCCCTGACTCCCCCACCCCCTGCCAGGCCCCCTGAGACTCCCACGCCTTTCCAACCCTCCCATTCCCCATCCCTGGACCACCGCCCCAGAACCTCCGCCCCATCCAACCACCCCCTGACAGGCCCCCCCAGGACTCCCACACCTATCCAACTGCCCCCTCTCCCCTGACTGCCCCCCGGGACCTGCCAGCCCTGGCCCCTTTACCAAGCTGCTCAGAGCAGTATGTCTGGCAGCCATGCCACCCAGCCAGAGCCAGACATGCTGCTGCGCTGCCCTGAAGGAGTGTGCAGCCCCACTGCCCAGAGTGCTTCCCATGTGGCGGCATGGCTGTGGGGGACAGGGGACAGCAGGGGAGGGGCCAGGAGACTAGCCTCCCTGGTGGGGAGCTCAAAGGCCAGGCAGGATGGTCCCATGGGCCGGATGTAGCCCACAGGCCGTAGTTTGCCCACCTCTGGTGTACACAGTGGGTGCTATTACATTGACAGAGAAAGCAGTGCACTGTGGGTAGCTCTCCCTCTGTGCAACTCACCACCATCTGTCACTGAGTGCTCTGGGAAGGGATTGTAGTGTTTCATGGGGGCGGGCTCACCATCCGATGATGCAGTTTCCTCTGTCCCATCATTCCGACTACATTTTCAATAGCCCCTGGAAACTGTGCACTTGCCATCTCAGTCAGAAAGCATGGATCCTGAACTGCTCTCCAATCTTCTGATGAGCGTTATGAACACAGTGTGGCTGATCTTGCAGTATTTCATGAGTGGTGAATCTGATAATGACACCATGGTGTCTGCCCTGCTGTGTGCCATGGAAAGAAACAGTTCAGGATTGCTATTGGCATTCATGGAGCACCTGTACACGGTGGACCATTGGTATGGAGCTTGGGAAACTAGCAGTGAGTAATACGATCACATCATGATTCAGGTTTGGGATGACAAGAAGTGGCTGTAGAACTTTTGGATGCGCAAATCCACCTCTGGGAACTGTGTGCTGAGGTTGCTGCTGCCCTCCAGCACAAGGACACTGAAATGAAAGCTGCCCTCATGGTGGAGAAGGGAGTGGTGATTGCTGTGTGAAAGTTGGCAACTCCAGAGTGCTACCGATCAGTCAAGAATCAATTTGGAGTTGGGAAGTCTATTGTGTCAGCTGCAGTGATGCAAGTGTGCAGAGCCATTAATCACCTCCTGCTACAAAGGACCGTGACTCTGGGCAATGAGCAAGAAATAGCGGATGGCTTTGTGGCAATGGGATTCCCTAACTGCTGCAGGATGATTGACAGCATTCATATCCCCCCATTTTGGCCCCCGGCCACCTTGCAATTGAGTATATTAACAGAAAGGCCTTCTTTTCTATGCCAATTGTGATCCTGGGAGACCCAGCCTACCCCTTGCTCCCATTGCTCATGAAGCCTTACACCAGAAACCTTAACTGCAGCAAGGAGCGCTTCAACAACAGGTTCAGCAGGTGCAGAATGACTGCTGAATGTGCCTTTAGCAGATTAAAGGGTTGCTGGCGCTGCCTTTTTGCCACATTAGACTTCAATGAGGAAAATATTCCCATGGTCATAGCAGCCTTCTGTGCTCTGCATAACATTTGTGAAACTAAGGGAGAGATGTTTCTGCAAGGGTGGAGCATTACGGTTGATCAGCTGGCAGCTGCTTTTGAGCAGCCAGATAGCAGGGCTGTTAGGGAGCTTCAACAGGGAGCTATTCATATCAGGAAGGTTTTGAAAGAACATTTTGACAATGAGCCCCAGTAATATGCTTTTCTGTAATACACTGAGCAGGCACTTCTGTCTTGCATTGTAGCATGACCCCTGTAATGATTGCTGTGTTTGTGTTAATTGTACTCTGCAAATGCACAGATTGCCACTGTGTATGAATTTCAGCAGCAACCATTGTATGTAGGAGACAAATAAAAATTCATTTTCTTTTTATACATACATTTTTATGTATACAGCTATACAAACATTTCTATTTCCTACCAGGGACATGACAATGAAGAGCACTCTTTGAAATGAGGTCTTTCAACAGGATGTATGTTCAGATGTCATTGTGAAACATGTCCCTAGGGGTGGAGTGCATGGGATAATGCGACAGCCCGGGAACACATGAGGAATGTGTGTGGGGAGTTTGGGGAGGGCATGGAAGGCAGTTCTGTATGGGCTGCAGGGGAGGCGAACATGGATCTTCAGCACAATCAGGGATCTCAGTATGTCTGATTGGTCCTCAAGCAGCTGTATCTTCCGCTCCTGCCTGTTTCTTCTCCTTGCTATCCATTCTCAGTTTTTCATTGACAGCCTCTCTCCATGCTCTCTGCTCACTATCAGCAGCATCAGATGGTTGCAGCACCTCTCTGAACATGTCTTCCTTACTCCTCCTGGTTCATCTCCTTATCAGATAGAGCTGCTCAGCCAGTGTGCAGGATGAGACCCTCAAGGGCACATCTACAGAAGCTAAAGAAACAACTGAAAGAGAAACTATTGTGACTGCACTCATAGCTTTGATTCATACAAGTTACACACACCACTTTCTCACTTTCCCTTGGCAGGCACACAGCTCAGCGAGAGTCCTAACCATTGTGAGTTTGGCCCGGGGAGGAAGGGGCAAGATGGGACAAAAGGTTGAGGCTGTTCAGAGGAGGATCACTACAAATGCCTAGGGACCTGTGACGGAGCATGCATGCCCTGCACTGGGACTGCGGGGGTTAACCCCTCACTGTGGGCTGAGGAAGGAACAGCCCTACTGGGCATGCTCAAAGTGCAACACCAATATAAGAGGGAGCAGCCTGGCTCAGTCTGGGTGGATTGCTGTAGGGGAAGAAGGTGTGCTGCTGGCCCCTGCTGAAGGGCTGTGGGCACTCCATGACGCGGAGGCCAGCCAGCTGACAGCAACCCTAAACGTCCAGGTGCTGGATGCGACTGAGGGAGAAGGAACCAAGGGAACTAGGAAGCCATGAGATGCGGAGAAGCGGGAAGGAAGTAACCCTGGGAGACTTTATGGGGAGTTGGTTGGACAGCCAGAGGCTAGCTCTGCGTGTTTCAGCCAGATCCCTGCTGAGCTGGTGGCAGGCAACCCCACCATCAACAGAGCCCTGGCTTGGACCCGGTGGAGAGGGAGGGCCCGGGTCCCCCTATCCTGGCCCCCACCCACTGTGAGATGGCAGCCCATCCTGACAGTGACTGACTCCAGCCGATAGGCCGCACAGCCCCGAGTCTGGGGGAAGCCATGGACTCCAGCCACTAGGCCGCACAGCCCCAAGCCTGGGGTGCGTAGGCGTGACCGTGGGCCTGACCTGCGACAGGACCCTATTCTGAATACTGGCCCCATTTTCAACAGGCAGGGATGAGAAAAGCTGTTATCTCACTCCTGAGGATAACCTACATGCATGTGGCTGCAGACCATGTGCTGCTAACCTGTGTGCTGCTTTGGTGCCTGCAGAAGTAATTGCCAATTGGCGGGGCAAAGTTTCCTACCACAGGGGAAGAAACAAGGCAGCCCTCCTAAGGAACCTTCAGCAGAGGATTGTGAAGTATTTCCAGGACTGTTTCCTAGAGATCTTTATGGATGATTCCCAAGACATCCCTGTATGCATCAACAAACTTTTCCACAGGGCCCCCTCTGCCTAGCTGCACAGGGGAATGAGAAGCAGATGCAAACAGTGCTAATGTTGGTTATTTCTATACCTCTTCTACCCTGAGGGGGAAAAAAGAGCTCTATCTCATGTCTCCCTGCAGTATCAAAGCACAATGAGTAGTTATAGGAACTCCCCTCTCCTGCATCAGGAGCACCAGAGTTGGACTGCTGGGACTGGCTAGACCCCTCCAGAGTTGAAAAGAGGTCCTGGCTTGCCATGCCAATGGATGACCCTGTCACTTGTCCTCCATCCTCCTCCAGCACCTCTTCCTCATCCACCACTTCATCCTTGAGGTTCGCTCCACTAGATGCTACCTCCTTCCCCCCAAAAGTATCTATGGTGATCTTGGCTGTGGAGGTGTGCTTGCCACCAAGGGTGGTGTGCAGTTGCTTGTAGAAGTGGCATAAAAGGCATGATAGGTAAGAAAGTTCCACAGACCCAGCAGATCCAACAACTCAGGTGTACTCCAGGCAGGAACATGTTTGCTGCGGGGGAGCTGGCATGGTCAACTGGACATATGATGTGAGCTCTCAACACTCAGCAAACAGAAAGAGGAATTCCAAAAATTCCTGGGGCTTTAAAGGGGGAAGGGCGAATGCATGTGTACCTGTCTGTAGGGCAGCAGTTTAAATTGGTGACCAGAGTGGTCATGATGGGCATTGTGGGACACCTCCTGGAGGCCACTTAGGGTGACATAAGCAACACAGTGTCTACACAGACACTGTGTTGCTCTAACTTTGTCACAAAAAGCTCTATGACTCTTATCCAGGTAGTTTTATTACAATAGCGTAGCAGAAGAGTTTCAGAGAGTTTAATGGACAGGTGGTGGCTGTTGAAGTTGTGGTGAAAATCTGAGGTACTTTAAATCATCTGTCCAGAGGATGAAAATATCAATCAATATATCTCAGGTATATCATCGGTTTTGTGGTGCATTTGTCCAGAAACTGTTCTTTGAGGTGGCCCATGAAGAGGCTGGCGTATTGGGGAGCCATCCTAGTATCCATGGCTGTTCCTATGACTTGGACAAAGTGTGTGTTATTGAATATAAAATTGCTATGAGTGAGGATGAAATGGATGAGTTTGGTGATGTGGTTAGGGTGGATATCTGAGGGTTGTCCATTGTCCTGTAAATATTTGAGGCAGACAGCTATGCCATCATTATGAAGGATGTTGGTGTACAGGGAAGTGATATCCATGGTGGCAGGGATGGTGTTCTGAGGGAGGTTGTTAATGTTGTGGAGTAAGTTCATTATGTCCTGAAGGAAACTGGCCCTTTGTGTGGTGAGTGGTTTGAGGATAGTTTCTATGAGGCCCGATATTCCTTCAAAAAGAAAAGGAGTACAGTACTTGTGGCACCTTAGAGACTAACAAATTTATTAGAGCATAAGCTTTCGTGAGCTACAGCTCACTTCATTGGATGCATTTGGTGTATTTTCCACCAAATGCATCCAATGAAGTGAGCTGTAGCTCACGAAAGCTTATGCTCAAATAAATTTGTTAGTCTCTAAGGTGCCACAAGTACTCCTTTTCTTTTTGCAAATACAGACTAACACGGCTGCTACTCTGAAACCTGTCGATATTCCTTCACTAAGAGTGCCATGGCCAGACAAGACAGGTATGCCTGGGCTCCTTTGTTTATCTTGGGAAGCATGCAGAAGGTCCCTGTGGTGGGTTTGTGGATGGATGAGTTTATAGAGTTTCTCTTGGAGTTCTTTGAGAAAGGATTTGATAATATCCTTAAATTCCTGGGTAAATTGTAGTGTGGGGTCTTGAGTTCTTTATAGACTCCAAGTTGTCAGTTGGCCTTAATGTACTCATCATGGTTGAGACTATGATGGAGCCCCCTTTGTCTGCTGGTTTGACACTATATGGTGATTTCAGGAACTGCATAGCTGTCCTCTTTGCAGTGGAGAGAGAAATCATGGTGGATGTGATGTTTGTTACGGATTTCACTATCAATTTTTTTTCCTGAAGCAATCAATGTAATGATCAAGAGTGTAGTTTCATTCACACTTGGGTGTCAGATGATTGTTTTTTCTTGTGATTGTTGGCGGATTATTTCACAACGATGACGATACCACTCACATGGAAGCTAGACAATAAAAATCAGGGTCTTAATAAAGACACAGGATTTATGGCTTATTGCAAGTATCTCTAACCCACTTTCTTGTCCTATACTACGTGGGGGACGGGAGGGGAGGAAAGAGATGTGCAAGGACTATATGGTGCAAGCGCAGCCCAGTGGATACTACTATTTAAAAGATTTCAATCTCATACATATGAGAACCTGAAGTGGGATCCATAGGGACAAAACCTCTACATTTTGGGTGGGATTGTTTGTTCTATTGTCCTAGAAATTTGTGACCGAGTCCTGCGAGTGATATCACATAGAAATGGCTTATGTTTTCAGTGGGATCCACTTTTTAGTTTCAGTACTATAGGGAGAAAGGAGCGTTTACAGCTTTGGCTGAGAGGGTAGCAGGAGATGCATCATTCTGTCCCCTGGGTAAGAGGGCCCTGTATGTGCAGTGCTTGCACGAACAGCAGCAGAGTTTCTATTGCGGGTTTGCCCTGATCAGTACAAATAGCCACCAAGTTCCCGTAGACCCCAATAGTCCCCCCCTTCCCTTCCCCACAGGACTCCAGTCCCGCACTCCTCCAGCCCCCATTCCCAACAAGGGTTGTCAAGTCTGAGGTACAAAAAGGCCGGACCTCCGCCTTTTGAAGTCCAGAAATTTGCCCCCCTCCCCATCTGCCCTCCACTCCCGACCCAATCCGCCCTCGGGTAGCGCCTCCCCATCGCACCCCTGGGAGCGGCTTACCAAGCCCTACGTCGTCCTGCGCCGGGCACTGTCCTGGCGGCTCCACCGCATTCCCGCCGGCGGGGACCCCCACAGGCGCTACCTGCGCGGCGGTGGCCAGGCGCGATTGGGCCGCGCCCCACCCGCTGCTCCTAAGCCGCCTCGTCCCCCTGCAGCTCCCACTTACCCCAGAGCTCCCCTACCACTAAGGGGTGGGGAGCCAGCGGGGCCTCCCCACCACCAACGCCGCACAGCGCCGCCCCCGCCTCCAGCCTCTCCCGCCACATCCGCGAGCCCCGCCAATGCGCTGCGTCCACGGGGCAGCCGCTCAGACGCGTAGCTGCCCCACACGCTGCCTGATCCAAGAGGCAGGGTTGGACACCCTGAGCCGTCACGCCGTTGCTCCCCGGGTCGCGGCGGGGTCCCCCGAGATGTCGATTCCCGCTTTGCGCGCGCCTGACAACAAACGGCGAGGCAGCTTTACAGACCCTTCCCGGGGGGGGGGGGGCCTCACTCCGCGGCAGGCTTGCGACGGTGGCGTTCTGGGAGTTGTAGTCCCGCCGCTCTGCTGTTCCTTGCGCCGTACTGGAGGAGGCGAACGAGCTGGACTACAATTCCCAGGGGTGGAAGCGAGTCAGAGATGACTGTCCCAGCTGGACAGCCAGCTCTGGCGGCGGGAGAGCTCTGCGGCCGGGGGGAGGGAGGGGGCTGCCTATAGTCATCGCGGCCCGCGGCGTTTTGCCGCTTTGGGTCACTTTTTTTTGTGTGGCCCGCAGGCGCCCTCACACTACAAACCCCGCCCAGCGTCATGACGTTTGACGCAAACCCCACCCAGCGTCATGACGACAGGACCCCCCCGCAAATTCAGTCCCTCGCTTTTTTTCTTGGGCGGCGTTGGCGGTTTTTTAAGCCAATCAGGCTTTTTATTGGGGGGGGGGAAAGCGGGTCTCTTGGCAACGCTCGGCTGGGCCTGGGGTGCTACAGCAGCCGTCCTGCCTTTGCTTCGAGGGGGGACTTACCCCTGCCCCACTCACTGTAGCCTGGGGGCTTAGCCCTGCCTGCCTCACCCACTCTGCTCCTGCGGGGGGTGGGGGGACTTGAGTGGCTTAGCCTTGCCCCCCCTGTTTCTTGGGGTGCAACCCGACGGGCTTAGTCCTGCCCCAGCCCCGCAGCTGCTAGGCGGGAACGACGGGTGGGGTCCCCCCCCCCGCTCTGGTTTCCTGCAGCCTCCCCCCATCCCCTCTCTCTTCCTTTCCCTTGTGACTGTCGCCGCGGAAGGAGCTGGCGATGGACGTCTTCGAGGACTTGCGGCGAATGAACAAACGCCAGGTAAGGGGGGTGGGGTGGGGTGCTACGTGTGTCTGCAGATGGGGTGGTTTCTGAGGTGCTTGGGCCGCCTTGCATGCGCCTGGTTTCGTGGCAAGTTAAGGCTGCGGGTTGCCTGCAAGTGTATGTGTTGGGCCACCCGCCTTACTAGCGATGCCAGGCACCCCCCTACCCTGCTGTGTATGGAGCAGCTGTTGTGCATGTTGCATGTGTGCAGTGATGCCTGCATGTTGGGCCGCTCAGTCTCTCTTGTGTTGTGCTGCATTCAGTCTGCAGGTCTAGCGTGGTGAGTGGGCAGTTCATGCTTGTGGTTTGTAGCTAGCGTACCACGGAGCGTCAGACCGAGTCGTTTTGTGGGTATCTCAGACTTGGTTATTACATGTATAGGATTCTCAGAGTTTCACCCTAAAAATATAAACCCTAAGAAGTACCCTTGTTTGAGGACTGAGAGGATTGCATCACAAGGTTTTTTTTTGTTTTTTTTTTTTTTTTTTGGTTTCAGAGTAGCACCCGCGTTAGTCTGTATTCGCAAAAAGAAAAGGAGGACTTGTGGCACCTTAGAGACTAACACATTTATTTGAGCATAAGCTTTCATGAGCTACAGCTCACTTTTTTGGCCACTGGTGGAAGAAGAGTGCCTACGTCTCTTCTTTTACAGAGTTACTCGCTTCTATCTCCTTCTCCTGCCACCCAGGAGTGTGCAAGTTTGAGACAAAGTTGATGGGCTTATCAGGGCCTTTGGATGGGGAGGGTAGAGGGGCAAATGTGGCAGTCTGGTTATTAATATGGGGTAGTCCTCATGTCACATGTGCCCATGGCTAACTTGCTGTCAATATTACCGGTTCAATTATTTAGGTATCGAGATGCTGTGGAGGAGGGTTTCAAAATCAGGCCAAAGCCCTGTTTTTTTCTTTTAAAACTGCCTAAGGCATTGGAACAGGCCCTCAAAACTAGAACATCCTTGGCTTTCAGATATACAGTCAACATATGTAGCATAACTAGATGCCAAGTTCTCAACCAGCCAATCTACTTTGTGCTTGTTATGTGTAGTTTGGCAATGTGCCCTATCTTTTGATGTTTCCTTCCTGCTTGCTCTACTTTGTGAAAGTCCATCATGTTGCTATTCTTGCTACTAATACAGGATCCCTGCACATATTTACTGTGGTGAAACAGCTAATACACATGAACATCAATGCTTTTTCTAGTGTATACCTCAAAGTTCAGGCTTTGTTTTTGTACCTCCTGTCAGAAATTTTGGGCTTCTTGACTCCGAGTCCTGTGCCTAGTCTTAGACCACTCTGTCTCTTGTAGTAAGCCAGTAGATATAGAGAGTTGCTTCTGGTCACTGCTGATTTCTAATTAGAGTATCCCTAAGTAAAAATTGTCTGGTGAGGTATCCCCCTTCTAATCCCCACCCTCCCAAAAAATAAAGTATGCTACCAAGACTACCAAATCAGGCTTGCTTTTTTTTTTTTTTCTGCCAAGATTAAGCCTAAATGTCTGCAATATTTTGCAACTGTGAGTTTCACACATGAGGTTAACAGAGAATGATATACACAACTCGCAAATATTCTTGCTGAACAAAAGTACCACTTGCTTACAGTACAGTGGCTCTGAATGCTGATAGGTTCACAATAAAGGGCCTAATTTCTTGTGTTTGTGTGCAAGGAGCTCGTGAACAGTAACAGGAGTGATATAAGTGTAATCAAGGAGAGAATTAGCACTTTCCTAAAGAGCAGATCTTTCTCTTTTCTGTTTCTCCTCAGTACAAAACCATCTTATGGTTTGTCAATGGAAGTGTTGACAAAAGAGAGGTCCAGGAGAGGTGTTGTAAGCCACAACTGAAGTGCACTGGCACAGATAGGGGGAAACAAGCCTGATCCCGCATTATGATCCCCATAGGTGGGCAGCTGTACTTTACTCCTGGGAGAATTCTGCACCTCTGCACGCTAGCAGGATTCGTGTACCCTTGCAGAAATTTTTTTTCTCTGCAGAAAATACTTTCCGCCTGAGAGGCGCTGCAGTTGCACCTTTTGCTCACCAGGGCCTGCTGTGGTACCAGAACATAGGGCAGTTGCTACCAGGCAGGAGCAGCCAGCTGCAGAGAGGGCTTAGAGAGAAGAGGCTATGTTTCTGACAGTGCCCTGCCCCTGGGGCCTGATGAGGAGGCACAGGACATGGCGGGGGGGGGAGAGAATGGGGAGATGGACAGCGTGGAGCACATGGGACTCCTGAGAGGTCACACAGACTGAGTTCAGAAGGGCTAATGGGAGTGGGGGACAAACGGAGGTGGAATGGGAGTGAGGGTGCAGGGCTATATGGGGTTGGGGGGTGGCTGAGTGAGGGCACAGACACAAGGATGGGGGGTGCAGGGACACATGGGGTCAGTGGCAGATGTGCTTGACTGAATGAGAGAGGCTAGGGGTCAGCCAGGGTCTGCATGGGGGAGGCTCCCCAACTTGCTAACAATTCCCCCCCCCCCCACACCTCTGGGAAAAAAAACCCAACCAGTTCCATACTTTTCCCACCCATATCCAGCAACCCACTTACTCAAAATTCTGTATTAATATGCCTAGTAAGGAATCTATTGTAAAAAAACATTTCTTGAATCTTTTATGTTGTCTGTATTGTTATAGCCGTATTTGTTGACAGGTATTTTGAAATAAATTACCAAAACAGTTGAAACTGGCCTGATTTATATTGTGGTGTTTTTGACAAAATATGCAGAATTTTAAAATATTGTGTAAAGAATTTCTAATTTTTTGGTGCAGATTTCCCCCAGGAGTAGTACTGGAGTGGAGCCCCATTGACCTCATTGGGGCTCTGTGTGGCTTCCCCCGTGCAGGTCACAGTGCAGAACTGAGGCTTTAATCACAAGGTCTGAGAACTTGTTGCTTCTCTACAGTGCAGCACAAAATTTGCAGCTGCAGGCAAGGTAGGGTTAAGATGGTTTTAAGCCATCTTGCCTTCCTGATCCTTTATTATCCCTGAGTTACAGGAGCCTCCCCAGGCTACTCTAAGGACCACTTTGCTGCTCGAATTTTCACTGTGCTGCACGCCCTTCCCTGACATGCCCTCATCCCTGCCCACCATATGCTCCCCTACTCCAGGGCTTGCAAGGCATCCTCAGGAGGCTACATTGCTGCTGTCTTCCACTTGTCTGTGCCTGGGGAATCCTCCCCCAGTTGGTTATGGGGGGTTTTAGGGCCCCTTTATGCTGTTCTGGCCTTTTCCAGTGGTATAAAGAGACCAGAGTAGGGGTGAGGATGTCAAACTCAGGGTGCAATCCTGGATCCATGGAAGTCCAGTGGTAAAATTCCCATTGATTTCAATGGGGCCAAGATTTTACCCTAGTCTACTTTAGCATGCCAGTGTTAAGACCATTGTACCACTATCATGACTGTTAATGCACAACATTTTTTTTTTAAAAAGAAAAGCCAGTTCTGTTTTCTGGTTTCAGAGGTGTTCCAAATACCAGAAATTACCATATGCATTTACGTTGTATCCCCTAAAACATCCATGTTTCACACATCACGTAGTTTTGTTTTGCAAAATAAAATAGGTTAAGAGTTGGTTAAACTTTCATAGTGTCCAGCTGTGACTTTAGTGAAGGAAATCCACATTAAAACAGTGAAGTTAATGAAAACCTGTTTGTAGCAGGCATTTCTGCTTTTGTACCTCTAGTCTGTACTTGTTAACTGGACAATTTTATTTTGGGGGGGGGGCTTGGTTTGTTTGTGTCTTTGCAGCTATATTACCAAGTATTAAATTTTGCCATGATTGTGTCTTCTGCACTTATGATATGGAAAGGTCTGATTGTCATCACGGGAAGTGAAAGCCCTATTGTTGTGGTACTCAGGTATGTCTGTTTAAATCACTACTTGTTTTGTTATAACAGTAGAACATAACTTTTTCTGGTGCAAATATACCTCAAATGATTTCTTATCCAATAGTAAAATATTATCACATGGGTAAATAAGCACCCAGATCAACATTTTCAAACTGGGGTGCCTAAAGTTAGGCTTCTCAATCCATATTTGGGTATCTAAATAAAACATGGTCTGATTTTTAGGGCTGCCAGATTCTTGCAGTCAGTGACTGCTCTGGGTGCTTAGCACCTTTGAAAGTCCAGATGTTTTCGTTATATGCCTGAAAAGGTGCCTAACTTTATTATTTTCCCAGAATGCCTAGTCATGGAGCAGACGCCCAATGTAGGGACCAGGTGTGAAAATGATAGTTCCAGTGGAGAATTATGAAGCTAATCAAATTATGGCATATTTTGCCTGCTGAAAAGATATTTAAAGATTATATATATATTAGCTAAAAATATTCAGAATTGTCAACTGCCTCTCTACATTTTTCACCATCAAAATGTTTTGCATCTTTCTCAATCAGATTTTTTATGATCACATTATATTGATATAAGAGTGGGCAGTAATTGTGGCAAAACTCCTTTTCTGGATAACTATTTATAAATGTCTGTGCAGCTTCCACCTCCCTCAGTAATGACTACATTTAATGTAATATTTTATTGTATGAGGGCTCCATTCTGCAAACCTGGGAAAAAATTAAATACTGTTTTTACTTTTCTTTTTAGTTCATCTTGCATACATCATTTTACCTTTTATATATATTTACCATTTATAATCTTTCTCTGTTTGTTTGTAGTGGCAGTATGGAACCAGCATTTCATAGAGGAGATCTGTTGTTTTTAACAAATTTCCAAGAAGATCCTATTAGAGCTGGTGAAATAGTTGTTTTTAAAGTTGAAGGCAGAGATATCCCAATAGTTCACAGAGTAATCAAAATCCATGAAAAGTAACTAAACTCTTTTTTATTATTATTTTTAAGTATGCTTTTGCTTTGCTGCATTTTCAGCTATGTTCTAATTTAATACTGTCTCCTGAAAATGGCAAATATGGTATGCTGCAAGAGAAACCTTATTTCCAAAAATGCATCCGATGAAGTGAGCTGTAGCTCACGAAAGCTTATGCTCAAATAAATTTGTTAGTCTCTAAGGTGCCACAAGTACTCCTTTTCTTTCTGCGAATACAGACTAACACGGCTGCTACTCTGAAACCTTATTTCCAGTATTTAAATAAACATTTTTCGGCTCTAATCCTGCAATAGGCTCCTTCACCTGAGTGAAGCTCCACTGACTTCAGTGTAGGTACATGTACACACCCAAAGACTATTCTGATAACGAAGGCCCTGATCCTTGAAGTCCTGGGTCTCTGTGTGGGGCTAGAAGCCCACCCGCATAGTGTTTGTTGCAAAATTGGGGCTTTTGTTATTAGGAGAGTGACTTTTACCGCATGAGCCTTCAGAAGTCTTAATCTTTAAAAACAGTAGAGTGAAGGCAGCAGTATAAAGAATTCATTTACAATTCTGTCAAATCCATCCCCATCGATAAATGGAGTTTGTCAGAATATAGATTTGACCCAAAATGAATGAAGAAAGTTTTATTCTTTCTTCCTATTGTACAATACTAGACAATCCCAAAGATGATTCATTATTAAAAACAATAATAGAGCTACTTACAGGTGGATGTGTTTTACCTTTAAATGTTATCTGACACATTTAAAGAGAATAACTGAAGAGTGATGTGTAAAAAAAGCAGACACCATATCCTTGTATATGATGGACAGCTTCTTCCAAAAAAAATGTAAGTGGTTTATATCCTCACTCTATAACAGCAGAAATCTTCCACTGATGCTGCAGGTGTTGATCCAGTTGTCTGTCTGTGAGTTGATACATGGTGAACTAAAGATGTTGGTGGTTCTTCCCCCACATCATATCTATTTAACTTATGATTCTAGATGAAAGGTCCATTCTTTAGTCTTCTTTCATATATCCAAGAACCTTCTTTAATTTGAATAACTGCCTAAAATTCAGCATGACCTTCTGGAGGGTACCCTGGTAGTGGGAAGAATAAGAGAAAGTTTTCTGTAAGGCAAAACAAGCCACAGCACCATCACCTCTATCCTGACTCCTTTCCAGGTGTGGGTGATGCTAGCTGGAAAGGAGGTGGGGCAATGGAAGCACTGATTCCACACATCCCTAAGCACAATTAGACTGTCTACACTACGGACCAGCTGTGCCGCTCTAAGGTCTCCTGTGTAGCCACTCTATACTGGCAGAAAAGAGCTCTCCTGTTGGCATAATTAAACTACCCCAATGAGCAGTGATAGCTATGTCAGCAGGAGAGTGCCTCTCGCCGACGTAGCGTTTTCCACACTAGTGCTTTTGTCAGCGAAACTTTTGTTTGTCGAGGGTGTGGGGTTTTTTTTCATACTTCTGACCGACAAAAGTTTTACTAACAAAAGTGCCAGTGTAGACATAGAAGCCTTTTGCTGTCTTAGACTGTGAAAGTATGAAAGCTGTGCTGCGTGCCTAGCTGCTGCAGGGCAGCTGATGTGCGTACCCCAGTACCTGTGAGGGTAACTTTCCCTAGGTCTCAGGAGCTGCAAACAGACCGCTTAATCCACTGCCTCAAAGTAGAGCAGGTCTTTAATACACAACAGGGCTCAAATGCCAGCATGCCTTGTGCTTCTGACAAAAATCAAAAGGCTTTCTCCTTATCTCAGATGTGGGAGGATTTGTGCCTGTATGATGGAGGTGAAAGTCAGTTTCGTAGGTTTTTGCTGTGGGGTTGGAAGAGGTTTTAATGACTGGGAGGAAGCAATGCACAGGCAGAGATTGAGGTTTACCCTCTTTACGCTAAGGTATGACCTGTCTTCCGGTGCAGCCGGATGGTTTTCAGCTCATAGTTTGGTGCTGGGGCAGGTCAGATTTCAATTCTCCAGAGAAGAGGTTGAAAGAATTGGGCTTCTTAGTCTAGAAAAGAGAGAGCTGAAGGGGGCATGATGAGTCTTCAAATATGTAAAAGGTTGTTATAAAGAGGATGGTAAATTGTTCTCCATGTCCACTTAAGATGGGACAAGAAGGAATAGGCTTAGCTTGCAGCAAGGGAAATGTAGGTTAGATATTAGGAAAAGCTTTTTATAAGCTCTTGTATAGGTTAAGCTCTGGCTCAGGTTACCTGCAGAGGTTCTGAAATCCCCATTATTGGAAATTTTAAGAATAGGTTGGACGGACAAACCTGTCAGGGATGTTCTAGGTTTAATTGGTCCTCCCTTATTGCGGGGGGCTTGACTAGATGACCTCTTACGATCTCTTCCAGTCCTACATTACTATGATTAGACAGTTTTCTGGAAGACCACAGAGTTCACCAGATAAAGCAATATATTTTTTCTTTTATTTTCAGTCTTAATATCTCTATAAATCCATGTAGAAGCAGGTTGAGGAATTACATGCCATTGTGAATGTTGTAAAGTTAATCATTTTACATTTTGTTTTAATCCTGATCCAAAGTGCTTTATATACACTTCTACTATACATGATATCACTTCACTCACTGCTGAAATGAAGCCAACTCTAGGGTGAAACATGGCAACTGTTTAACAGCAGACAGCAAATATGCAACATTCAGGACAAAGCGAAAAATATCTTTTCCCTTTGAAACTACAGGTAACATTTAGATAGGCAGAATGTAATGATCCACAATAGAATTTGGCCAAGTCACTGGGCTTAAGACTCCTGCTCTTACAAAAAGAATCAAGGGCTTTTTGATGCTCAGAAGTGGTCAGGACTTCAGTTTTGTGTCTTGTCTGAAAGTTGGCATCTGTAGCACGATGGTCCTCTGTAATATTATGCTTGGCATTGATTCAGTTCTATCTGGGAGGAAAGAGTGCCACCTACTGAATCACCAATATAACTTCTGTAGCTCCTGGATGTTCCTTAAAGGTCTTGCATCTGGGCAATGTCTCCATGAAACCCAGTGAAAGCCCCTTTTGGCTCGATAGTGTTTCAGATGCTTTTTTTTTTTTTTTTTTTAAACAAAACATAATTGTAATATACCACTCTTTTATCATTTGCAAAATGATACAGATCAAACATAACTGATTCAGCCTAGATGGAAAGAATTGTAGCCCTTACAGAGCCACGTAAAAGTTAACTGCTGTTTCCAGTGCAGTCTTGCTACTTTATTAACAGTGTTTTTGATTTTTATGTAGCTGTATCTTTTCTCCAGATTTAAAAGCGCATCAATATTTCTTTTAATCAAAAAGAGCCATTTTATCATATTTTTATCTTTGAAATAGCATATAATATCTGTGTTAATCATGGTTGTGAGTTGAACAAGAGCATGGAAGCTAAAGATGGAAATTACCTAGCGCATTAGTCTATCAAGCCCATTCTGCTACCAAGAGGCAGGATACAAGGTCTGACCCTCCCTTCAATGGAACACATGATTAAACTTCTGTCAACTTCATTAGGAGTAAGATCAATCCTCTAATCCCCTGACAGACAATATATCTGATACTTCACTGGATGTTGTTGCAATCTTTATCCTTCTCTCATACACACACCCCAGACCTTTTCAAAATCAATAGTGCATTTTTCTTGGTAGGGCCACTTTTGGTATTTTAGAACTGTATACTTTACTGTAAATATGTAGGGCTTTACATGCATATAACTGCTGTTGATGCTAATAAAAGTTGCATTGAATCATAAAAGATTAGGGTTGGAAGAGGCCTCAGGATGTCATCTAGTCCAATCCCCTGCTCAAAGCGGGACCAACCCCAACTAAATCATCCCAGCCAGGGCTTTGTCAATTCGGGCCTTAAAAATCTCTAAGGATGGAGATTCTACCACCTCCCTAGGTAACCTATTCCAGTACTTCACCACTCTCCTAGTGAAATAGTTTTTCCTAATATCCAACCTAGACCTCCCCCACTACAACTTGAGACTGTTGCTCCTTGTTTTGTCATCTGCCACCAGTGAGAACAGCCTAGCTCCATCCTTGTTGGAACACCCCTTCAGATAGTTGAAGGCTGCTATCAAATACATACTTGTACCTGGTGGAAAACATCTCTCTAATGGTTGATGTAAAAACTTGGTTATACCTACTAAATCTGTCAGTGAAAACCATAAATGCCTTGATGATATTTATTAAACAAGTAGGACTGCGTGTACGGATTGGTATCTAATCTTATAGTATTTTACTTTTCATCTTCATTGTGCTTTGCAAATATTAATTAATGAGGTTGTAAATGAAGTAGAAATTAATTTGTCACCCTGTTGCCTTCCAGAGAAAATGGAAACATCAAATTTCTGACTAAGGGTGATAATAATGAAGTTGATGATAGAGGCTTGTACAAAGAAGGTCAGAACTGGCTAGAAAAGAAGGATGTTGTTGGAAGAGCGAGAGGGTAAGCAGTACTTTTCTATATTTTTCCTGCCTCAGTAATACAGAAAGTACATGCTAGAAAGTAGTTTGAGTTCTAGGTTGGGATCAGTGTTGGTAGAAGCACAGGGATTAATACTATATCAAATCCTCTGATCATAAAGAGACAAACCCACCTCAAGAATTAGTTATCTTTCAGGTGAATCACATTAGCTCTTTGTCAGAATACTAACTGCCTGAGAACTTCTCTAAAAGACCCCCAAAATATTCAGTCAAAAATACGCAGTGGTGGAGAGTATTAAGGTCTGTGGCTATTTCACTATTCTTAGTTGGAACCTTGCTTAAAGCTACATAAGGACCTGACTTAAAGTCCGCTGAAGTCAACGGGAGATCTTCCATTGACTTCAGTGGACTTTGGATCAGTCACCTAAGTGTCTGCCAGCTCAAGAGTCCTGGCTTTGTTTTGGGCCATCAAGAAAACTCTTGGTGAAAGTAGAGGTCAAGTGTCACCCACTCTCCTGAATTGATTTGCCTTATTCAGAATGGCCAGAAACTGGCTTGCCATTGCCATAGAGGTTTTTTTTTTTTCCTGACGTTATAGATAATGCCTCTTTTGAGAATAATCTTTGGTATTGCTGGAGGTTTTCAGTCATTATCTCAGCATTCAAAATCAACTGTTTTTAAGCCCTAATATGAAAAGTGAACTACTAGAATTTAGTCTACCATTGGTGAGTGATGTAACTTTTGTTGCTTATGCAGCTGTATAAGAAGATGGACATGTAAACCTTGTCAGTGTTGTTTTTCTTTTTTGACTACCTTACCAAGTTTTAATGCAGAAGGATGAAGCCTTTATTTAATTAAGGGAAAGGAAGGTCCACGTTTCCTAGGTTGTATTTCAAATTCACGCTCTTTGGAGCTATCCTAATTTAAAGCTCTTGCTTTATGGAACATACATTTTTCAATTAAATGTCTAGCTCTAACATGTATATTTTGGAAAATATTTAGGTATCTCTAACTCTGAAATTATTTCACATTTGTCTGCTTTAACTTTTGTCAATTAGCTTTTTGCCTTATGTTGGGATGGTTACCATAATAATGAATGACTACCCAAAATTTAAGGTAAGTCAACATTATTTTGAACATTAACTTGTTAGGGCTTGTAATTTGGTATTTACATGATAAAGGAACAATTTATACACCTATGTAAAATACCTAGTTAACTGATAATAGTTTTGTAATATATGAATTTGGTTACCACAGGGAAAATTAGCCATATTGCATATTTTCATGTAGACTTTTTGTTTTCAGTCAGTTAAGTAACATTTAATCAATTAGCCTGTCGCCTCACATTTATGTGTAATTAAGCATGCAATTACAATGCATATTTAGTGTTATGAACTAAGATTTGAATTTATAATAAGAATAAACTATTCATCAGCTGAAGCTCTTTTTCATGTGCCAATAGCATCTCAAATATGTCTAATTCTTACAGTTGTAAGCCTATCCAAGAGTTGTTAACGCTGACCAGAGACTTACTCTGAAATAGCATCTAACTGTTTCAAATCTTTTAGAAGGCAGACTATAATAATTCTTTGTGTGTTTTCTTCACAGTATGCTCTTTTGGCAGTAATGGGAGCATATGTATTACTGAAACGTGAATCCTAAAACAGGAAGAAAAAAGGCCTTGCCCAAGATTGAAGTTAAAACTATTGGAAAAACTAATATATTTCAAATGTTCCAAAATCTTTATCAGGTTACGCAAAGATGTGCAAACTTTTGTTTCATCCAAATAAATTGAGTAATGAGTAAACTTGTTGGCTGTTTAATTTTATCATTTAAATTTACTTATTTTATATGCTCTTAGGCAGTTATTTATAAACTGAGGAGACTGGCTAACTTAATTGTAAAACTGACAATTAAGGAACTCGGTGGTGGTAAAAATTCTTTGGTCCGAACTTATCCAGATTATAGGCTTTATTTACAGAACTTGACTTAAAAACAATGGTTAAATGTTTAATCTAGCAACTTAATATAGTTGTGCCCTGAGCAGTATTGAAGAGGGAAAAGATTTTACTTTGTGACCTCTCTGCTAGCAATTCTTCCCATTCCTGGTTTATGGGAGGAAAATCCTAGTTGTCTAAGTAAAGGACTGAAAGCCAGGAGCTTATGAGTCTATTCCTAGCTCTAAAATGGACTCTCATTGTGGCCTTGAACAAGACACATATGGTCTGATTTTCAGAGATACTGAGCATACCCTATCTGAAAATCAGGCCATTAACTCTCTGCTTCAATGTTCCTATTTGTAAAATGGAGCTAATACTTTCAAGCCTCACAAGGGCCTTTTGAGGATTTATTAATATTTTGTAAATTGCTAAATGAAAAGCACTATAGGTATTTGGGTGATACTACTAATAAATACAGTACAAAGAGAGCGATTACCTATTCCTGTCCTATGTATTGTTCTCTTCCTATCATGTTATATCATAAGAATATTACAAAAAGACCAATACGCCACTCTAACATTTTCTCTAATACCAGTCTTGTACTGTGAAACTTTTGGGTTTTTCTTTCCTTGTTTGATAATGTTAATGTTGTATCTACAATAAACCATCAATTATTAAACTGCAGAAAGAATGCCAGGGAAATTAAAAAACAGCATGATGTGTCACCCTGCCCCGACCATAAGTTTTTTACTTCTGCTTTAATCCCTTGCCTCTACAAAAGTATGCTATTGCAACAATAATAGCTCTCCTTCTGTTAAAATCAGCAGTGCTAAAAAGCAGCCTATGACTGAATACTTCTAAGTAACGTTATTTCTTTTGTGTCCCTTAAACCACTGAGCTGTCTTCCCAACAATTAGAATGATTAAAATATCGCTTTCTTATTGTGACCATGGTGTAGAAATAAAATTGCATATAATAAATGCACATCAGAATAATTTAGATATTTTTAATGCAATTTTCCTGAAGGGGTGTCTTCAAAGTTAGGAGAACTCGGTGTTTGAGGGCGGCATGTAGTGTGGTTATTGAGGAGTTTCATTTTTCAGTTTATTGCTGACACTTGGGATTTATTTGCCCCTCCATAAACTTATGTAATTGTCTTCAGTGCTAACTTCTGGTTTTCTGAGTTGTTTTGGATATAGGGGAGTTTTGTCGTCTTGGTTTTTTTTTTTTGTTTTTGTTTTGTTTGTGTTAACGGGGAATGGCAAGTGAGTCCATGTAGGGACATTACAAGATGGATGAACTGGATTGGAAAGGGAGCTGGGATATAATGGATTTGAAGATTATTCATTAGCTGACACTCCATAAGGGAATTTTTTTAATTCTTGGGTTTGGTAGCAGGTGCCTCATTTTGAGCTTTTTAAACAAATCCTTCATTGAGAAGTACTGAAATGGCTTAGATGGAATGGGAGAGTCAAGGTGGCTGAGGCAATATTTTTTTTTTTTTTTTATTGGACCAACTGAAGCTGGTGAAAGAGACAAGCTTTGAGCTACACAGAGCTCTTCAAATCATCTTCAGCTGGAATGGAACATTCTGTGATATTTCAGGGATATGTGCATATTAGTGATATTTTTCTGGGTGATGCTGCATGTCCAATTTTCCACAATGCTTTCATTTGGGTACTTGGTGATCCATTAGCTGCACCCAGTTTCCAGTGCAACAGTTGGTCTACCATATATGTTAACCCAAGCATATGGCTGTTAACTGTACTGCTTTGGCAGGGGTAACATTTATCATTCTGCTTGTATATAGACCACCAAGTTTTAGGGATGATTTAACAGGTAAGTTATCTGAACTGCTGTGAGCACTTCTGTTGGAATCCACACAAATTGTTGAAAAATCCCCCAGGGCTAGATGCATGTGGATGTGAGCTTGAATGAGCCCGCATGTGTCTCACTGGATGTGATGGACTCTCTAAACTGTATTCTGAAGATCAAGGAGGATCCCCTATAAAACTGGCCATTTGCTTGACCTTGTCTATTTACCTGGTTTGGATATTTTGGATTCTTGGGTCACCATTTTGGACAGGCCTATCATCTCCTCACTGTGTTTCAATATATCTCACTGCTTTATCAGCACCAGAGTTAATCTTTTTCAGTATAGACTCCAACATTAATAAATCCTATTGCACCTTGTGTTTCTTTTACTTTGCTGAGGTTAACATTATACCTTGAGAAATACTGGAAAAAGAATATTTTTCTTGATCTCTATACTCATAATTTTTAAGATTGCTGTTTAGTGGGAGGAAAAAAGATGCAATCTAGTTGTCTGCCTGCCTCTCCTGTTGGGAGAGGCAGTCAATCGGGTTGTTGACAGTATACTATGAGAAGGTGAGCTATTAGAAGGGGCCTCTTGACATACTGACCACTCATTGAACCCCATTGTTTCTTTGGTCTGGAGGGCACTGTAATACTGAACAGTGATTTCTAGTAGATGGAGTACAGACGGGAGAGATGGCAGCTGGGGAGCAGCATGAAGTCTGATCTTCTGTACAATACACCTATTTAGACTTGCAAAGAATTATGACAAAGAGCCGGTCTACAGTACCTCAGTAAGTTGACCTAAGTTACGCCACTTCAGTTACGTAAATAACATAACTGAAGTTGATATAGCTTCGGTCAACTTACCGCAGTGTCTACATCATGCTGCATCGACATGAGAAGCTCTCCTACCAACTTACCTTACTCTTCTCGGGGGGGCGGGGGCGCTGGAGTACTAGACTCTGCCATCAACTTAGTGGGTCTTCCCTACACCCACTAAATTGACATTGCTGCATTGATCGCGGCAGCACCGATCTACCAGTAAGTGTAGATGTGGCCTTACGCCAGGTTGGCCCCCTGTACAGTTCTGTTTAATCCAGACTGCCTCATGCTATTAGGTTGGTTTATAATTTTGTTGGTTAACCACACTGGCAAATCTATGTTCTCTATGGGTGATCTACACTGGCATGTGGCTGGTGTGCTCAGACCTATTGTATAGATTATTAATGAGCTGTCTGCCCTCGTTGCTTTAGACTGTTTCTAATGTGGATGCCCATAGTCATCTGGGTTACTTCAGGCCAGCCACCTGCATTTCTGATCCTTACGCACCTTGGCTACTTAAAGCAAGTGGTTTTGCATAAGTGCCGCTATTGATAGGCCTTATAAACGCCTCACTTAGTGAGGTGAGGATGCTTCCTATCCTTAATCATAGAGCAGTGCCTTCCTCTCTGCCTCTTGGCAACTACTGTCCAGTTGATTGAGAAAGCTGCAGCTATTCCATTGTTACCTTGCACTGCCATTTGTTTTTATCCACTATTGTTTCTTGTTGAGGCAGGGGCCATCTTTCCATTATGCCTATACAGCACATGAAACAACAGGACTGGGACCTGTAAGTCCTACCCAAATGCAAATAATTGATCTTCGGTTCCAGATCCGTTTGGACACTGACACCTTGGGTAGATTTTAGTTTGGGTTCCAGGTTGTGAGTTGGAGTTAAACTTTGACACAGTAATGTATGAATGTTATGAAGCTACTGGATTTCTATATTAAGGAGGGAGGCAGAATTAAGCTGGGTTAATAATAGAGCTGGTTAGAATTTTTTAATGAAAAATGGCTTTTCAAAAGGTACAAAAATATTCATTTTGTTTCCTTCAATCTATCCAATTCTAATTTTTTTTAAAAAAAAATTCAGTTTGAATAAAAATCCTTTTTTTATTTTCCCCCCCTTCACCCACTGAAAAACTTGGTAGGGATAACCCAAAAAATCAAATAAAAACAATTTGTTTGATTTTGTTTCCTCAAAAATAACAGTGAAACCATTTCATTCAGTTTTTCACAGGAAATGCAATACTGTCTTTTTTTTTTTTTTTTTTTTTTATATATATTAGTCCTAAAACTGGTAACTGATGGCCTTCTGTGGAGAACAAAAAGCAAGGAAAATATTTGCACACAAACTGCAACCATATCCATCAGTTATAATTTTGTCACAATCAGTATAATCTTTATCCTAAAGACCCTATGCTGCACCTTCATCAAGATCAATTCAGTATTGTGTGTTAACATTTTATATTATCTCTGGATATGTGCTCCAGTTGTATTCACAAAATAACACTTGTTAATACTGAGTGACTTATCAGGGCAAGTAAAATAGGTCAAAATCCCATAAATGGGAAAATGAGGCATTACCAGATTTAATCACATTTATAGACAGACTTCAAAATGTGACATTTTGAAAGATTTAGGCCTGATGATGCAGCCCTTACATAAATTTTCAATAGAAGTCTGTCTTGTTTGAATAAGGACTGCACCCTAATGTCCTACATTTTTAATCATCCCTTAAAAGTGAAGTGCAAGAGTAACAATGAGCTTGTGCCCTTTTGATTGTTGTTGCTGTTTCATTCTGCTGTATAAAAAAGTTTTTACTTCCAAAAAAGGGTTTTTTTGGTTTGTTTTGTTTTTTTCTCCACCCATTAGAAATTCAGGTCTTGTATGCACTTGTTTTTCTACCAGAGCCCGGCATAGAAGATTTCAATTCTTTCTTAGATTTTCTGCATCCCCCAAATGTTGACTTGGTAACAGAGGTAAATTAAATATATGTTAGCTGGTTTTCATGCCAAAATAATCTTGAAACTCACTTTCGGAGAATGTTTTCTTGCTGCTGTGACTAAATCACTTTATATTTAATGTCTATTTAATATCATTTAATACTTGCAGTAGAGAGGGTACTCTTTGCTATTGAGAATATTTGGTGGCTGAATGTTAAAGGTTTTTCCCTGCTAGCAATAAGTCCCATTTATCACATTTACTTTGAAAATATTAAATTTTATGTTTTGTTAGTAATTAATAGATGTTATAGCAATTACTTACGAGCCATAGTCTGAAAATTGTTGCTTTTGGGAAGATTTTGTCCTTTGTACTACAGACTTGAAGAAGAGGGGGAAATATAGCTGCAAAGTCAAGTAGCGGGATGGAAAATCCTTTCCTGGACTGAGAGCTGTCAGAGAGGGTTCTAGTACTGCCTGATAGTGCCATAAACTGCATTTAGACACTGAGGCCAGGTCTACACTACACTCTTACTTCAGTATAACAGCATCACCCATGGGTGTGAAAAATGAACATCCCTGAGCAACATTGTTAGCTGTATGTTAGTGACAGATCTCAAATTGCAGTAAGTGAAGTGTCTCCCTGATCCTTCTGTGTAGATCCAATTGTAGGGAGTCTCAAGTTACTGTTCATCTCAACTACAGTCACCAGTCACAAAGTGAGGGGGACAGAAAGTAAGGCTAGTTTATACTGTGATGCTCATGATTGCCAAGTATGAATAGTGGGATAACACAGTGGACTTGTATACCTGTTTTGCAGGAGTACAGCATGTATAGTACAAGTCATTTAAAAATAAATATGCCATCTCAAACACTGTCTACTGATCCTTCAGAGGAGAACATGCACAGACTGTTTTTGGGTAGATTGGAGAAGCCCTAAATGCTCACTTCTCTCAGATAGTATCAGGGAACCGATGTCTTCAGTCCATCTCATCTTTTTCCAAACCCATGTTCCACCACCCAGTGATTCCAAGCCCATGTTGACCCTTGCTTATTGTAGTGACCAACTGATAAGGGAGCTAAAAGACACTTTTTTGTCCAAGCATCTGTGATCAGCTTTGGGTCTAGCCCTCAAATGATTTCCAGTGCTTGTCTATGTGCAGAGTTGCATCAGTTTTTAAACTGATTTTAGTTAAACTGGTGCAAAAGGCCGAGGAGGTTTTCTCTTTGGTTTAAACCGGGTTTATTTGGGTTTAGGTTTAGAGTGTCACTTTGGAACATGTCTAAACCAAACTGAAAGAACCTGCTCTTTAACTGGAATAGTGTCTGCACAGGGTTTGCATTGTTTTAATTAAACCTGTGCAAATTTGTGCATAAACAACCCCCTAGACTCATAATATGCATAGAATGTGCTGTGTTCCATGGGTGCTGTAAGTACTTTCATAGAGGTTCAGCAGTACCAATCCTCCACTACTCTCTGACCCTCCTTCATCCCAGTCTGTGCCAGTGTTAAAATACCAAGATTCTCTAGAACGAAAGGTTCCAGTTCTAGCAGAGATGATTAGACCGCTTCCTTCTGTAGATTTTTCTCTGTAGTTTACGATAGGCAGAGCCTCTTGTATGAGACGTTAACAATGAATGTCCTCTCTGCTCAGGATATTAAAGATCTCAGGGTACTTTTCTGAGAGCTTTGGCCTGGTCAGCTACAAGCTGTTTGAGATCAACAGCTTGTAACAGATGTGAAATCAGACAGGGAGCTACTAAAGAGTGAAGATCATCAAAGAGATGCACTTCTACGATTCACTATGCTATGACTAGGGAGCAGGCCAACCAAAATTGAAAATATTGTTTGTTACAGTAGCACCAAATGAAGATGAGAGCCCTATTGTGCATACACATAGTAAGGGACATGCCCTGGCCGCGTGGGAGTAGCAATAATCTCTTGGGATTCTAAGACTGTGCATGCCTGTGTATCAGAGGACAAATGACTGCACTGAAGGGTGAGGTCGTAGCTCTTCTTGGTTCCTCAGAGTGCTTTCTCCTTCCTCCTCTCATAACCTCTCTTGAACAGGCTACTTTTCATCTAGCTTGCAATTTCCCTTAGATGTTGGGACAGATGAGAGACAAAATTGTCTGTACTTGATATGAGAGATTGGAGGGTGGGGGAGCTGCGTGTCATTAGCATTCTACTAGCTTTGAAGTTAATGGTGTCTCATCCCAACCAGTGGTCTGACATAAATGTTGAATAAGGATGGTAGGGTGGGCAGCTTCAGTACTTTGAGTAGCTGTCCATCATGATCATTAAGGATCTATGAGAGAAATGAGTGAAACCATTTTAATGCAACTCCCTCCATTCCAGCAAGGCCTCCAGGTGGATTGTGGGGAAGGGCAGGGAGAGTTGAGAGCAATCAAGATCCTACAGGCATCAGAAGGAACTTTTTTAATTGGATAAATGAAAAACCCTAATGCTTTAATTGAAGCTGTTTTCTATCTAGCTACACTTCTACAGAATGGTGAGAAAAGAAACCCTATGAGCATTGCAGCCTTGAGTACCCCGGCAGACGTGGGGGAAGGGGGCAAAATGCTGAATCTGACAATGATCTCCAGGGGAGACTCTCTTGCTGTTCTCTAGTGGAAGCCGACACTGCAATGAAAAAGAACCTTGAGACAAGAAAAGAATTCAGGCAGCATTTGCTGCTGCTGTGTGTGTGTGTGTGTGTGTGTGTGTGTGTGTATTGTCCTTTGGCTAAGTTGGCTGGAGGGGCTGTTTTTTAAAAAAGGTGACTTTGACAAGAGATTTGTTTTCCCATGTTTGCTGGTTTTAATTTAGTAAGAGACAAAAGGAATAAAATTAAGATTGAATGTTAAAATATTTTGCATATTTCACATAGTTCACAACATGGGGCAGAGGACCAAGTCCGTCCCATTTTATGTTGTGATCATTCCAACACAGAAGTCTGATCACAGCTAGATTATATTGCAGGGGTATGTTGGGTTACTCAGTTTGTTGCATGACATTTTTGTTAGTGATGTTTTGTCAGTGGTATTTGACTTCTGACATTTCATTTTCAGCAGCATGCGCTGTAGACTGCCACTGGCCATTCATGCCTAGAATTATGCCAGTCATATAGCAAAGAACAGTTAATCATCCCAGTTGTCTTAAAATAGCTAGGTACAATAAATTCACAGCATGTGCTGGTTTTCTTCTACAAAAATTTAAAAAATCAAGCTTGAAACATAGGGGAAAGATAGCTTTTCAAAACACCCCATCACCTTAAATTAAATTTGGTAATGCATCCCCTAACCGGGTGACTGAACCAGAAAAATGCTAGGGTTTAGTAAAATAACCTCAGCCTCACTTGCAGGTGTACAGAAGATGTTTTATTTGAAGGGAAATGAAGTGTCTAGCATAATTTCTTCCTACATACGCTTTAGAGGAAACAAATCAAAAGTTCTCTGACCTACATCTACCACTGTTCCCTATACAATCTTCATGATAATATGATTGGCTTTATTGCAGATAGCAATTTTCTGATTCTAATTGGATCTTGATAACTGTTCAGTACAGGACACAATAGTTTGTTCTGTGTTTGTACATCATCCAGCACAGTGGCATACTGGCCTGTGATTGAGGCTCCTAGGCACTATGATAATACAAATAATGAACAACAATAATACATAGAGAAGAAGGTGCCTATTTAACCAACAAGGATATATTTCTAGTTTGAGATTTTTAAAGCCCTAAGTGACCATTATATTCATCTAGGACAGGAGTTCTCAAACTGGGGGTTGGGACCCCTCGAGGGGTCACAAGGGTCTTACAAAGGGAGGGGGTCGCAAGCTGTCAGCCTACACCCCGAACCATGCTTCACCTTCAGCATTTATAATGGTGTTAAATATATAAAAAGTGTTTTTAATTTATAAGGAGGGGGGCACACTCCGAGGCTTTCTATGTGAAAGGGGTCACCAGTACAAAAGTTTGAGAACCACTGATCTAGGGTAACACTTTCGAAAGCGTCTAAAGGTTCATCTACATTTACAGCGATGTGTAGAATACAGACAGTGCACACCCAGGTAGCACAAGTATAAATAGCAGTAGAGATAGTGAGGCCTAGCTTAGATGGGTCAGGTAGAATAGAGTGCCCTACATACCTCATCCCACAGGCTATATACCCTACCCAGCTCTCTAGGTGCCCAAGCTGTGCCTTCCATGTATACACGGCTGTTTTTAGCAGTGTAATGTCCTGCTGCAGCGAAAGGCTCTGGGAGCGGGAAAAGGCTCCGGCAGTGGGGAGGGGAGACAGCTGAAGCCTTTTACTGTTGTGTGTATCTAACACAGTACAGTTATGAGTATGGATGTAGCTCCCCTTTCATTCCACTGCATAGCTAGCTGGGTAGTGCCTGTACTCTACACGCCACCATAAGTGTAGCTATAGCTTAAGTGACTTAGGAGCCCAACTCATAGTTTCAAAAGTAAGTTACACACTTGTAGCTAGATATTAATGGGATATAGGCACTGATAGCCACCATGTGGATGCCACTGACCTTTTCAAAACTCTACCTCCAGTTTTGCCTAACCTCCCCTTGAAGCCTAAGTTTCCACCAGTTGGCATTTTCAAAGCAGCTTAAGCACTGTTGTTACTCTGTGGCTAATGAGCTGCTTGAAGCCCAAGCTCATGCCAAAGCCCCAAGGTGGAATCTTTTAAAATAGGCAAGGGAACACTTACCTTGCCAGCAGACCCTGACGCCCGGCTGTGCCCTGAGCATGTCTAAGGTCTGATACCTGTCATAGCCCACAGCAGGAGGACCAGATGCAGGCCACCGCTTGGTCAAGGAGCAGTACGTAATCTGCAAAAAGACAGCCAGGAGAACAGGGAAACATAGGGTGAGCATGAGAAAGGTATTGAGTGTGAGCTGGGGGGAGAGAGAGAGAGAGAGAGAAAGTTTCAGCTGCTAGGGCATGGGTTACCTAAGTGGCTGATCTGTCTTGGGTGCCTAATTCCAGGAGAGGGTTCACAATTGATGATCCCAAGAAGAAGGAAGTGTCTATCTCTGCCCCATCAGCCAGGCTTAGCAGGTCAGCCACTTGGGTGCCTAAACTCCTCTCATCTCCCCATCCCTTTTCTTAGCCTTTCACTCCTGGCTAGGATAAGCAGCTCTTTGTTCAGCTGGCCAGCTTCTGAAAATCCTGTTCTTAAGCACTTAACTATCCCACCTAACTCAGGGATGAAAATTCCAATAGGTAGCAGGCCCACTAGGGCTTAAACCTAAATCAGTAAGATTTAGGCTCCTAAGGGCAAAATTTTCAAAGATATTTAGGTGCCCAGTGGGATTTTCAAAAGTGCCTAAATGGGTTAGGTGCCTAAATCCCATTGACAATCCCATTAGGCACCTATCTGCATCTTCAGGTGCTTGAATACATTTGAAAATCTGACCCGAAATGTCTGAGAGAGTTTTGAAAATGGACTTGGGCTCTTAAATCGCTTAGATGCTTTCAAAAATTTTACCCTTAGTCTAACTTCCAGCATAACATAGGCCAAAGGACTTCACTCAGTAACTCCTGCATCAAGCCCATAACACCGGGCTGAGATACAGCATAATTTTAATAAGAGGTAATACAAATATAGAACAGATAAGTCTCATTTCTACCTTGTTTGTGCACTATTTGTCTTTATTGCCTCTTATCTTTATTAAACTTAGTGTTGAAAAAGACTATCATCACTATGCCCACAGACTCTCCCAATATTTCTTTGTGTCTTGTGTACTTTGTCCAAAAAAAAAAAAAGAGAGAGAAAAGAAAATTCAAGCGATGCCCATGATAAATGTCATATATTTCTCTGATAAATTCAGGATTTTACATTTTTGAATATGTTTGTTAGGGGGCTTATTCCTTCACCCACTTACTGCCCTGGTCCTTCTCGCATGAACAGAGAGCAACAATACCTGAAGTCCAAAGGTGCAAACAATTCAATGTTTATTGGGGTGAACTTCCAGCAAGCATGATTCCAGTTTCCTTCCTTAGTGTCCCCCTTCCCAACTCTGACACCACAGAGCCTTACCTGTGTCTCTGTTCCCATTCCCTCCTTAGCAAAACATGATTCCAATTTCCCTACCCCCATTCCCTGTTGCCATTTCCCCTCACCCTTACTTCCTGATTGACTGCAGACTATATAGTAAAACTTGAGTTCTGCTTAGCTATACTTTAACCTATCATTTTACTGAAATGTAACTATCTAATCTGAACATATTGTAACATGATTATTTAACCAATTATATCCCACCACCTTAATTAGTTTACACCTAGCAAACTTAATTATACAGCAGACAGAAACAATCACAGAACCAGACAGAGACCATGCAAATAAACAATAGCAAAGTGGGAACTATAATGACAAAACAATACAGAAGGGAGGATTTCACAACTACATCTATAAAGACATAGGGGTTTCCCAGCTGTGACTATTGATAAGTGAGTTCTTACTGAACAGAAAACTGTCAAACTAAACTTCCGTTTACATCCTCTAGGCTCTTCCCTTTCTCTGGAGGTGATAGATCAGATCACCTTTCTAACAGGTCCAGATTGCCTTATTTCAATGTGATTAGTTTGGAATGTGAGGATGTGACATTCGCTTCCCAGTTTATGGCTGCCCCTGCTGCTTAGCCAGAGATCTTAGCCTAAGAACAGAGCCTCGGACGGTCACAGGAAGAGAAGGCCCTTACACCGGCAGACAGTGATTTTGATTCTTTCTTTTATACCTCTATAACTAGCTAAGTGATAAGAATACACCTAAATTCTTAGAGTCTAGGCCTTTACAGACAGGCCTGAATATCTATATCCTAGCAATGTTCAATTGTATTTATTATATAAAATTATATAATTTTTTCTCTGCTGCTATCGTTTTATATTTAATACAGTTCCAACCACTATTTATCCATATAAAAATACAGAGATGGATCTGAAGCCAAACCTCAGATTTAACTCCACCTGAATGTTGGAAGTGTTTGAAATATGAATCTAGATCTGAATTTTGCACATGGCAGACTTGCTGACCAAGCTGTGCCTACTTCATGGATAAATTAGGACTTCAGTTTCTAGGTCTGTGACTAAATGCTATTCAACCATCCTAAATTTGTATATTAATCTCATAATGGGATATCCTCAGTATCCAACATCTCTGAGAATGCATCATTTGTATACATGCTACATTTTAATGAAAGAATATATTTTTAAAATAATGAATGCGGTCATGGAGCCGCCGGCTGTATTTTTGCATGGAGTGATGAATTATATCAAATACTTTGTGGGATGGGGAATAAGAGGGCTCCTTCTGAACAAAACAGTGTGTTGTACTCATTACTGCTGCAATTCTGATCTTGCCATTGTTTTTACACCACTCAACTCTAGTGACTTCAGCGGAGTTATTCCTGTTGTATGCAGGTGTAAGTGAGATCAGATCCAGAACCTACATGTTTTAGTTATGAGCTGATGATAATCAAAGGGATTTTGTGGGGGGAGGGGATTGTTTGTTTGTTTTTCTCCCCCAAGGTTTCAGGGAACAGCTTTGCAGGTGGAACCAATGAAACTTCCAGGAAGTCACATATTCCTTTGATAGAAAACTACTCTTCTCAAGGAATACAGATTACTCTACTGATTCTTACCTAAAGGAGCAATCATGCTGAATGCGTTTGTGAACTCTGCTTTTTACTCTTTTGTTTCTCCTAGTTACTTGAGTTTGGGCCAGCAGATAATTCTCCAGTTTTCTAACTCTGTCCTTGCTATATTACCTGCCTCTCTCCTACTCTTTGCCCAATAGCTATCAAAACTAACATCATACATTCTACTCATCTATTTTCTCTAACACATTTGGTGTTTCTGTGTTTCCGTGGCTGGGATGATTTAGCTGGGGATTTGTTCGGCTTTGAGCAGGGGGTTGGACTAGATGACCTCCTGAGGTCCCTTCCAGCCCTGATATTCTATGATTCTATGAACTCAGCACAGGGGCCTGTTCAGGAATTTACATTTGACTGACTTTGGAGAGGCATGTTAGAGCAGCTAGCAACTGCTAGCAACAACTGGGGCTGGAGCAGCGGCTGGGGCTGGGGTTGGAGCAGAAATACATATTTTGTTAGATTAATATTGGGGGGCAGGGGCTATGCCCCTGCTTGCCCTCCCACTCCCACCCTTGTGCATGCCCTTGACTCAGCAGCAGCTTGATGTGGAAGAAACCTGAGATTTGGAAAATTCCCACACATAAATGTGTTTTATCTAGACACCCATTACCATAGTTGTAAATGAAAACTAGCAGATGCCAAATGAGTCACCTACCTTGAATACTCATTAAAATCACTGACCGTTATTTGCTACACCAAGGTCCATAGCTGTTGTGTGGAAAGCCTTCAATGGCAAAGTCTTACACCGTGTCTTGATTTTGTCAAACTCAAGTTCTGAGGGAGCAAATCTATGTCTATTTAAGCACTTACACTGTGCTCATTGCCATATCTTCTAAGCATCTTCTACAGGAGAGGTCCCTCAGCTGAGAACACCATGTTGCCAAACAGATCTGGACTGTCATAATGAGAGATGGGGGGGAAAGATGATATTTTTTATAGCTAGATCCTAGCCCATGCTTCAAAGATAGTTCAATTGAAGAGACTAGGTACTTGGAGGTGAAAGAGTAATCATTTCAGAGCCCAAAGCTTCGGTCTTATCTGCTCAAAGCAATCTGTGCCGGTGAAAATTAATATTTTGACATAGCATGCATGCATGCCATGAATATTCTTGCTTTGAGCTTATTATTAGGAAATTTCCTATTTTTTCAAGGTAGGCATTTGAATGTGATAAATAATCATCAAACATAGAGTAACTGCTTCTGAGCTGACCTTTCAAGATGTGGCTATTATACCCTATTCCTGCAAACTATGAAATGTAAGAGACACGGGAGAGTCTGCCAAATCAATACCCTGCGTAATTGCTTTTTGAAATAGAATATACAGGGATGTATGCAGGCACAGGGATGCATTTTATGCTTGTCACATGTTATTTAAATCACCAGAAGATAAACTATTCAGGTGAATAATGGAAAACTTGGGGCATCCTCTAAGGTGAGTGTGGTCTACTGTACAGATGTTGCTTAGCTTTTGGCAGACAGAGTGGGGAACTAACTCCAGCTGTTTGTTGCAGAGGGTGCCAAATCTTCTGGAGCTCTTGGCAATTCTGCACCACCCTGAATGTGGGACAGTACCTAACTGACACAATCCGGCCTTTTATTTTCCACACAGCTGGGTTTTGAGCAGTAAAGTTCAGATCCATTGTTATAACTAATACAGCAGTGCACAGAAATCCCAGTCAGGATCAGAGCCCCGTTGTACTAAATGCTGTTGCAAACACACAAGGAGAGACATTATCCTAGCCCATAAGTGTTTACGACTTTAGATCCAAACTTCAGCCACGGGTTCCAATGTTTGGATCTGTGAGGTTGATTTAGCCCATTTTGCAAGTTGATGCCTGTTATGAAACTTGGATCCAGATGGGAACTTTCTCCAAGTTTCAGGATGTCTGTATCCAGGCATACAGTTTGGTCCAGCATTTAGCCCTGCAGTAAGTACATAAAGTAGCCCTTCAAAACCTACCTGCCTGTATTCTCAAAGTTTTCCCAAACAACTTTGCCTGATCCCTAACAAGATCTAATCCAGTTCCCACTGACTTTTATGGTAGATGCATCAGACCAGTAACAGCTCTTGAGAACTTCAGAAAATAAACCCTACCCACTTGGAATCGGCAAATAACACTTCATCTCCACAGTTTTATCAAAATTGAAGAAATAAATATGGCACATTAATTAAACAAAGGCATATACACAAATATCATAAGAAACCCCTTTAGCAGGACTTGACTTGGATAGATTTAGTACTTTATAAAATAGAGCACCAATCCAAAATTTAAAAAATGTTAACCCATCTATTGTTAAATAAATGCTTTATTACAACATATTGTTCAGTGACTGCTGATTTATCTTGTGGTTCTTTTCTCACCACTTCTTAGAAGAATAGTGATTCTTTAGGAAGCCATTATTGCAGAAGGTCATTGTGCAGGTTATTTGAAAAACACCTACCATGTTTCCAGATTCTGAAAACTGCACATCAATCAATTCGGCATGTTAGACATTTACAAAGTATTCCTTAGGAATTATGCCTTATTATTCTGTTGCTGATCGGTTCAAACCATTATCAGCTCTGTACATACATTATAGGTGCCTCTAATATTTTAGGATCTGACTGCAAACGGGATGGTGAAAGATATACAGCATTTTTAATCTTTCGTGCTTGTTATTTCCATAAAATCTGCTTTAATGGAAGAACAATCATATTTGCCTGAAATGCGAAGGAAGCAAATGAAATAACAGTATAGTAATAATGTTACTGAAATTAAAAGCCATTAATGTCTTCCTGCCATAAAGCTTAATTGTGACTTATTTTGCCAGTGTGTAGACATAAGAGAAGTATGAACTCTGTTTTAAAATTAGGGGGATTAGCTCTTGACGTTCATATGCAAATGTTATTGGATTTCCGCTTTAGCAAAGAAAGGCTGTCTCAAACAAATAAGAGTGAGTCACTTAAAAATAGATTAGCTGTAGTTCTTGTACCAGGAATCTTTCCTGAGTTTAAGGGGTTCCTGTGTATTATCTAATTATTTTGTTCTGAAAAGGTTAACAGGAAAATACAAAATGTGATCAGGAATTATGTTAACATTCTTATCCTCAAAGGCATGTATAAAAGAAACACTAGCAATGTGCAAAATAGCACAGATATGTAGAGTTGAATCCTCAGCTGTGTCTGAGATATGCTCAGTGAGGCTGAGGGGACAAAAGTGGATCTAAAGTCACCTTTTTGTGTTCCTCCAGTCATAAGGTCTATTTGGTCCCAGGCATAACTCTTGGAACATCCTGAAGGGGTCAGGCTTTTGAATACCTCAAAGCTTTGGGATATTTATGTGGAGAAAGTGAGACATTTCTGTATTGTTTTATGAAAAGGATGTGGGACTCAGTTTCCCCACTCATTTTTATTTGGTATAAAGGAGTTTATTTCTTTCCAGAGACTAGAGAATGAACAATGAATTGATTGGGTGTGGGCCATGTACATGTGTCCGGGTTGGTATGAATAGACTATCAAGAACTGTCCACATGTGAAAGGAGCTCTCTGATGCAGACCAACCACCGGACCATTAATTTTTAATAACTGTGGGCCAAGAGGATCTGTTGGATGTGGATGGGTAATTACCTGTCTGACCACAACTCATCCCTTACCTCAATCTGGAGGGGTAGCGCCTGTGAAAACAGCATGAGTGGAACTTGAGACAAAGGACTTGAGTGTTAGAAGACGGATAAGAATCCTGCTCTCCCAGCCAAGGAGGTAATTCGCTCTTGGATAGTTGGACAAAGTCAGGAAAGTTTGCTGCAGGTGTGCAGTCTGCCTACCAGGCCCACCTAACTAAGCAAGGAAAAGCTGGCAAGCTAGTTGAGAGACATGTGCAATGTCCCTAAATACTGTATTCTGGTTGTCACATTATGTCTTGTTTTGTCACTGCAAATGTCTGCTGATTGCACCACTCCCAATAGGGTAGATCTCTAACAGGGATCCAAACTCATTTGGAAATGCTGAAGGAACCGCAGCAAGAAAGAGAGGTGCTGAAGCCAGAGATCCAGGCTCAGAGCAGCAGTGTCATGGGGCTTGACCTGGATAAAAGCAGAGGCCCTGGGTCTATCACTAAAGAAAGGTATACTCCTAGAAAGGCTGTATAAAGGTTGGAAGCATAGCATGCCCTGTGTATTCATTATAGTTTGTAACTGAAGTGTTGGTGCAGTGTATGCAAAATTTGAATCTGGTTCCAGGTTCAGATTTCAGACATTCCCTAAATTTTGGGATTATTAACATCCAAATTTCTGATCTCTGTTTAGAAAGGTGGGCAGATGAGGGGAGGGGAAGTATCTAGTGAAGTCCCACAGCTTTCAATCTGAAATAGAACTAGATGTTCAGATAAGACTTTGATGGTGGGTGCTAACAGAAGTTAGGTAGTGAGAGAGAGAAACCAGGACAGCTGTTTGGAAAATGATTTTATTTCCTGTGAAAATTAAATGGGAAAATATTATCAAAAACTGAAATGCCCTAAATTGTTTTTGGCAACCCCAAGCTGAATATTTTGTGGGAGGAAGTAGGGGGTAGGTTTATACTGAAAAAGTGAGATTTCAACAAAAAAAACTGGGGGAAAAAATTAAAAATAAATTAACCAAAAAAACTCAATGAAACATTTTTAACCAGCTCTATATATCAGTATTGTTCACGATAGTAAAGTATGACCTAAAGGATGAAGTAAATTAAACTTTCATTAAATGTATGAATGACACAACGATAATATAAAAAGCAAATGAAGAAGGAATAAAATGAACATAACTTGAGGCAGAGTGAGATGAGATTTAATGTAAGGAAGTACAATTTAATACTTTAAAGGACTGTTAATATTTATTCTCATAGCTTCTGTGAAAAAAAAAAGACTTGGGGCTAATTGTGCATAATAAACTGAATATGAACTCAGTGTGTGATCCTGCTGCCAAAAGATTAACAGAGTTCTGGGAGTTATATACAGAGCTATGGGGCAGGAGGTTATAACCTCACTTTGTACTGTAAATACAGCAATAGCCCCTCACATTACAAGGAAAAACATCAAAAAGCTGGAAAGAGCTAAAAGATCAGCTAAAATACTAATGATAAAATGATAACGAGACTGGAAAATGGGCATTATCTTCCTAACTTAGTTTGTACAGCTTAGAATACTGAAGTTTTAGGGAGAACTTGGCTATTTCCTTTGTACTGACAATGTTCCCAGCCTTCACCTTAGTTCATTTCTCCTACAAGAACCTCTCTGCTTTCTCTCATGTCACAACTTATGTAGGGAAGAAATGTTTGTATAGATTCTGAAACAAAGAGATATGAGACAAGAAACTACAACTTCCAGAAAGGATCACTGCAGCTCAGCCAAAAAAGACCATAGTGCATCATGGAATATGGAGACCGAACAGGGAAAAGAATCTTCAGGGGATAATGTGGGCAGGAGGGATAAAGAACTACAACTCCCATGAGGCAGCATGGTGGATCAAGTAAAAACAGAGATTCTGAATTGACTCCCATGGCCCTGAAATAGTAAAGACAAAAGGAGAGATTCTGAAACAAAATGGGAAATGTCAAAACATTTAATTCTGATTGTTTCAACATTCTTGAATTGAAATTTTTTTGAACTTTCATCTTTTCATCTTGAATTAGGATGAAAACAAATGTCAAAATATTAAATTTCCCATGGAACAGAAATCTTGTTTTATGATCAACTCTAATTGTAAGTGTCTTAGGACAGGGGATGCTTCTTTCCTATATATTTGTACCACACTCAGCACAACGGGGCCCTGATCCCTAACTAGACCTCTAAGCTGATTATAATTTAAATAATAAATGTAATTAATAAACAAAATAAAAACATGATTCACATTCAAAAGTAAAAGGAAGATGTGATGGACTAAAGTTAATCAAGGATATGAGTTAGCTCAGACAACAGAAAACACATTTGTCTCCAAAGATGGTTACACAGTGAAACACTTTATGTAGCAATATAATTGTAGCACATTCATCAGGAGTGTTCATCAAGGCAAATTGAGGTCAATTTTGGCCAAAGTGATGTAGGATTCTTCAGTGGATAATTTGGCAGGGCCCTTCCAGTCAACCCTAGCAACTGTGCATCGTAGGGCCAAGTTTTTAAAATTACCTTTAAAAATCTGGCCCCCTAACAGATATTTGTCAAGGTAGCATAATCACCACACAATCCACACCAATTACACATGACTGTGTCATTGTGTTTGTTGGTTCCTGAGTCCAGGATAAATAGCACATCAAGTTTCTATACCCATGTACCTATACTGTCTTTGACTTCAATGGGACTTCTAACATGCTTAAAGTTAAGCCTGGGTTTAAGTGTTTTTCTGGATCATGGCCTTTAAGGACATCTGCTAGACTCCTTAACTCTCTCCTTTACTGCATCTGTTTTCTTGCAATGTGGTTGAAATTGTTTCATCTATTAGAATATTGGCCAGTCCCAGTGGATCTTCAAACTTTGGAGAGCTTGCAGGACCTCTGTGCAAGGCAGGAAGGAGATTCTTTTAGCTCTCTCATAATCCCTGGATATAGATATGGCACCATAGTATAGATGCAGCCTACAGCCATGGAAGGGTTTTTTTCATTGCTGTAGGAACACCATCTTCCTGAGTGACGGTAGCTAGGTTGATGGAAGCATTCTTTCATTGACCTAGCTACCTCAACACCGGGGGTTAGATCGACGTAGTTACAGTGCTTGGTGGTATACATTTTTCACACCCCTGAGTGCTGTAGCTATGACAACCTAAATTTTAAGTGTGGACCAGGCCATAGACTTGTGAGCCATACTATTAAATCCCAGATACGGAAAATACATAAGATACTTAGAAATTTGAAAAAAAAAACCCAAAAACCTTTGTCCCAGGCCATCTCCCTGAGTGATATGTGGACTTTTTGAAAAGGAGTACTTGTGGCACCTTAGAGACTAACAAATTTATTAGAGCATAAGCTTTCGTGAGCTACAGCTCACTTCATCGGATGCATTTGGTGGAAAAAACAGAGGAGAGATTTATATACACACACACAGAGAACATGAAACAATGGGTTTATCATACACACTGTAAGGAGAGTGATCACTTAAGATAAGCCATCACCAACAGCAGGGGGGGGAAGGAGGAAAACCTTTCATGGTGACAAGCAGGTAGGCTAATTCCAGCAGTTAACAAGAATATCAGAGGAACAGTGGGGGGTGGGGTGGGAGGGAGAAATACCATGGGGAAATAGTTTTACTTTGTGTAATGACTCATCCATTCCCAGTCTCTATTCAAGCCTAAGTTAATTGTATCCAGTTTGCAAATTAATTCCAATTCAGCAGTCTCTCCTTGGAGTCTGTTTTTGAAGCTTTTTTGTTGAAGTATAGCCACTCTTAGGTCTGTGATCGAGTGACCAGAGAGATTGAAGTGTTCTCCAACTGGTTTTTGAATGTTATAATTCTTGACGTCTGATTTGTGTCCATTCATTCTTTTACGTAGAGACTGTCCAGTTTGGCCAATGCACATGGCAGAGGGGCATTGCTGGCACATGATGGCATATATCACATTGGTAGATGCGCAGGTGAACGAGCCTCTGATAGTGTGGCTGATGTGATTAGGCCCTATGATGGTATCCCCTGAATAGATATGTGGACAGAGTTGGCAACGGGCTTTGTTGCAAGGATAGGTTCCTGGGTTAGTGGTTCTGTTGTGTGGTGTGTGGTTGCTGGTGAGTATTTGCTTCAGATTGGGGGGCTGTCTGTAAGCAAGGACTGGTCTGTCTCCCAAGATCTGAGAGAGCGATGGCTCGTCCTTCAGGATAGGTTGTAGATCCTTGATGATGCGTTGGAGGGGTTTTAGTTGGGGGCTGAAGGTGATGGCTAGTGGCGTTCTGTTGTTTTCTTTGTTGGGCCTGTCCTGTAGTAGGTGACTTCTGGGTACTCTTCTGGCTCTGTCAATCTGTTTCTTCACTTCAGCAGGTGGGTATTGTAGTTGTAGGAATGCATGATAGAGATCTTGTAGGTGTTTGTCTCTGTCTGAGGGGTTGGAGCAAATGCGGTTATATCGTAGCGCTTGGCTGTAGACAATGGATCGAGTGGTATGATCTGGATGAAAGCTAGAGGCATGTAGGTAGGAATAGCGGTCAGTAGGTTTCCGATATAGGGTGGTGTTTATGTGACCATCGCTTATTAGCACCGTAGTGTCCAGGAAGTGGATCTCTTGTGTGGACTGGTCCAGGCTGAGGTTGATGGTGGGATGGAAATTGTTGAAATCATGGTGGAATTCCTCAAGAGCTTCTTTTCCATGGGTCCAGATGATGAAGATGTCATCAATGTGGCGCAAGTAGAGTAGGGGCATTAGGGGACGAGAGCTGAGGAAGCGTTGTTCTAAGTCAGCCATAAAAATGTTGGCATACTGTGGGGCCATGCGGGTACCCATCGCAGTGCCGCTGATTTGAAGGTATACATTGTCACCAAATGTGAAATAGTTATGGGTCAGGACAAAGTCACAAAGTTCTGCCACCAGGTTAGCCGTGACAGTATCGGGGATACTGTTCCTGACGGCTTGTAGTCCATCTTTGTGTGGAATGTTGGTGTAGAGGGCTTCTTAGGCTTGAATAGAGACTGGGAATGGATGAGTCATTACACAAAGTAAAACTATTTCCCCATGGTATTTCTCCCCCCCACCCCACCCCCCACTGTTCCTCTGATATTCTTGTTAACTGCTGGAATTAGCCTACCTGCTTGTCACCATGGAAGGTTTTCCTCCTTCCCCCCCCTGCTGTGGGTGATGGCTTATCTTAAGTGATCACTCTCCTTACAGTGTGTATGATAAACCCATTGTTTCATGTTCTCTGTGTGTGTATATATAAATCTCTCCTCTGTTTTTTCCACCAAATGCATCCGATGAAGTGAGCTGTAGCTCACGAAAGCTTATGCTCTAATAAATTTGTTAGTCTCTAAGGTGCCACAAGTACTCCTTTTCTTTTTGCGAATACAGACTAACACGGCTGCTACTCTAAAACACAGAACAGTGTAGAAAGAAGTAACAAACAATAGATTTAAACTGAATTTTGGATTCAAATGAAGTTTCAAAAGAAATGTGGATTCAAATTAAGTTTGCCAGTTTGGGATTTAAATAAGCACTTGTGAATGTTTTTTAAAAATTATTTATCTAGCTGTGCAATTTGTATTAGTTTGTCCATTAAGGGCATACAGTTCAGTCATAACCAAAATTCAGAAAGGTGAAATTCAGTCAAGAGAAAAACAGAACAAGAACACTTACAAGCACTGTTCCCTCTAAGCTGTGCGCGTGTGCACGCGCACACAGATCCTGAACCCCGCTCACATGGTGAAACACCACGCACACAAAAAATGAAATTGGAACCAGGCCGAAATATCATTTGCAGGTGACTTTTGACATTGTTTGCCCGCCATCTATCAACACAGCCAGATTCTACTTGTTGGCAAGTAGAGGAAAGGCAAAGGAGGGTAATGAATCGTACCCGTCCCCGCCAGCATTTTGAACATGGAACGTTGATCACATCGGGACGGTCGGGACCCACACATCTCCTTGTAGTCTGATGATTTGGCTGTGTACAAACTCAAATATGTGCGAATAAGTCAAAATGCCTGGCCGTAGTTGCTAAGGAACTGCAAAGATTTCCCAGAAACTAACAAAGGTAAGTGTTGTTTTCATGATTGAAATCTTTCAAAGGCATTGGACTTCATACATTTACTCATGATGTTTTGCCATTTTCCCCTTGGTTTTTTGCCGCAGATGCATGGACATGATCGGAGCTATGCACAAACTTCCGGTATCCTGATCTGAATGATCTCCCGTTTGCCCTTTTGTCGAGTCACGCTGTTAAGCACATTGAAATAGTAGCCATATAATAAAAGTATTAATTTTAAATAAACCAATCTGGTAAAAAATCAATCCCAAAATGTCACTGTCTAGAGGTCTAAAGCGTAAAAGAACAGCGACTTCATTTAAACCTGGATGAGACTATAGAGACAGTTACACCGAAGTCACATAGCGTAATGCCTGTTAACCTTCATGAAATATTCCCACATGAAGAGGACAACGGAGTGGTTTTGTATATTCTCAAGATGCCAGAGCTCCAGGAGAATTTTCAACAGAAAGAATGTGGAACGATGTGTGGAAGTTGGATTTCTTAAAGCGTCATCTGTCCAGGAAGTCTCATATAGCTGATGTAACAAGACTTAGAAACAAAAAAACCTTCCTCACGGAGCAGGTTGCTGAGCATGATTCTTGAGAGTCCAGCTAAAAAGCAGAGGAGGCAAATTAATCTTGAACCCAGGAGCTCAAACCCGGAAGAAATCAAGGTACTTACTGACCGTGTGTTGTTGGCTATTAAAATGAACAGCTCAGTGCTTCCTGTTCAGGATATTAATGACCATATGGAAAGTAAGCGCGCATACCAGCAAGCTGGAGAAGTAAAAATTATGCTTTTGAATTTCTTGAAATTATCAACTGCATTGTCCAAAATGACCTCATGCATGAAATAGCATCGGCCATGTTTCATACTCTGGCTGTTGATGAAAGCACCGATCTATCCATTAACAGATACTGGAGACTCTACTTTCAATACAGATCCATAAATTCTGCAGACTATAAAACTTTGTTTGGTGGACTATTACTAATGCAAGAATGTGATGCTGTTTCAATAGTGTCTGCAATCAAAGAGTTTTATAAAAAACACCAACTTGATCTAATGAAAATGGTGATGTTCACATCTGATGGTGCCTCCGTGATGTTGGGCAAACTCAGTGGCGTGGCAGCTCAGCTGAAACGTGATATTCCACAGTTAGTCCAGCACAATTGCGTTGCACACCGGGAAGACTTGGGGATTTCTGGTGCATGGAAAGAGGTCGAGCTGATAAGAGACATCGCAACCTTAATGAGAACTGTCTACACAGTGTTCTGTCAGTCATCCAGGAGAAAATGCAAATTTCAGGAAATAGTGGATGCTTCTGAATGCGAGTCAGTGGCTTTCAGGCCACTCAATGAAGTGTGCTGGTTATCTAGGCACTTTGCACTTTAAACAATTATTCGCAACTATCATCCTCTTCTGGAATATTTTGAGCAAGACAAAGATACTGATCCAGTTTCTAAATACTGCCACAAAAAGCTGAATTCCATGGAATAGTGAATAACATTAGAAGTGTTGAATGATGTTTTGGCGGAGCTGACTTCACTATCCATGCTGCTCCAGAAACGGGGCCTTACACCTCTTGAAGCACACTTTCACCTTGCCTGAGGTAAACTGAACAAGATCTGAAGACAGTACCTTGGAGATTCAATCGTATGGAGTGACAAAGTTAAGGCTCTCCTAGATATGAGCTCTCAAGAAAATAATGAAATTGATACCAGTTCCATAATAACGTTCATAAACATCTTGTGTGCACATTTGGCAGACAGGTTTCCAGAGGATGAAGTCCAGGAGTGGTCCGCTTTTGATTGTGCAGCAATAGTTAAGTGTGACTTCAATTCTGGAATTCATCAGGTCGAATCCCTATGTTCAAAATACAAAGACTTTCTTGCTGAAGAGATTGTTATAGTCAGTCAGTACAATGACTTCAAGTTTGCAGTAGCTGAAAGAATCAACAGCCAATTGGTTTTCAGTTTCCCAGATATGGTGACATTTGCTCACCAGAACGAACAGTTTCAGGATGTTGCAAAGTTGATGGATATTGGAGGAACATTCCTAGCATCAAGTGCAGACTGAGAGCGCGGCTTTAGCTTAATGAGCACTCTAAAAAACAAAGTACGGAATCATTTACAAGTAGATCATTTGGACATGCTGATATGTATTAAGAGTTACCAGGTGGATGGAGGACTGATAGATCTGAGTAGAGTTTATATTGAACGGGCAAATGAAAAAGACCACAGGGAAAAACAGTAAGGTTAGTTTAGCACTCTTTGACATTTTGACCCATAAGGAAATTAAAATGCATTTGTAATTACATATCTTATTCTTGGCTGATAATCATTTATTGAAATTTTTTAGGAAAATTTTAAATTTAAAACACAAACTCTTTTTTTTTTACTTATGATGTCTCTCTCTGAAACCCCATATAAATTGACATAAGGCATACTTATTGAATTGTCTTTATTATATGTTTATCAAAATATTTTCAGACGTGTATAGAATGAAAGGTGAAAGTGGACACCAATGGGCAGAAGCCTATGGACTGATAATGATCATGATTAATATGTGCTTGATATATGCTCATGATTGTCTATAAAAAAGATCATAAAGCATAATGCTTAAAACTAACTTCTGCTTCATGAAGAATGGTTAAATTTCCTTTTCCTAAGTATTTTTAAATGACATTAATAAAATAACATGGTGTAAAATTATTATCACAAATTGCAAATAAAACTTTTTAAATGTATAAGCATTTTACTCGCTTGGGCGCATTTGCCTCATGGCGCACAAATTTGAACTCTGCTTTAAAAATTTGCACAAAAGAATTTTTTTTGCGCACAGGGCTTGTTAAAAATTAGAGGGACCATGGCTTACAAGATTCATAATTTTTTATCCAAAATGAAATTCTGCCTCTCTTGTTCACCACTACTTCACAGGTATAAAACCACACCAGACATTCTATACCTGGCTAGGTACACAACACACACACACACAAAGCAAATATAGGTGAATGGCACAGAAACACAAGAGCCACATGTAGGCACATAGATACACAGCCCATACACTAAGTAACTCACCCAGCAAAATGAACACAGCACAAATGGCAATGAAAAGAGAGTGACACAGGAGAGCCAAAAACAAACACGGAGAGGGTGCAGACTGAACGCAGCAAACATCTGGTCAGCCGATGGGGTGCAACCTTGATACCTGTGAAAGGGACCAGATAAGTGTAAAGTCACTCTAATTAACAATAGAGACCCCCAGACACAATATAGCCAGGCACGTGCAGCCACAGAGATACTGTCAGAATCCGCTGCCGCAGTGCAAGTGCGTGGGGCGAGGGAGGGGAAACCACAACATGAAGGATGCGCTAAAAGTGTACAGCATAGAACCGGATAATGTGAGCCCGTGACAAATCGGGCCAGGTGGTGGGTGGGAGCATGGGTGAGCCTAAATGAGCCTGGAGTAAGGACGCGTGCACGATACAATGACAGGGGGCCATCAATTAGAGGGCGCCTGTCCCGGTGTGGACAGCCCCGGTGGTTATCAGCGCCAGTAACTGGGTAAATAAAGACCCCCCCCCGCTCCTCGCCCCCTGCCTTGATAAGAACGTGCTGGCGGGGGCGCGTCCAAGGGCTTATCAAGTCTCACAACCCACAGAGGAAACAAAGCGGCCCGGTTCAATGAGTGTGCGGGGAAGGGGCCGAGGGGCTAGCGGTGGCTTTGTACGCCCTGGGAATTGTAGGCACGGGCTTGTCGATCAAGGGAACGGGGAAAGCTCGGGGGGGGGGGGAGCGAGGGGGCGCTCAGGTCATATCAGTAACTAGCAACTTGGTACCGAGCCCTGGAGTTGCTTTGGGAGCAGGGCTGGAAAGGAAACCGCAATGCCAGGGCCCCTGCTACCCAAAAGTAGGAGTAGTGGGTGAACGGGTTAATACGCTCCAGAGGCGGGGCTATTGGGGGGGCTGAGGTGTTTGACGCAGGGGAACCTAGTAACACCCAGATATTGCCCAGAACCAGCGATATCGCACTGGGGGTGGGGGGTGGGGGTGGGGGGGTGATGCAGGGGAACCGCACTAATACCCCCTGCTTCGCAGAGGCGGGGATATTGGGGGACTGGGGTGTTTGACGCAGGGGAACTCCAATAACACCCCCCTGTTCCCAGAGGCGGTGATAATGGGGGGCTTTGGTGTTTGATACAGGGGAATCCCAGTAACACCCCCTGCTCCCCAAAGGTGGGGATATGGGGGGGGCTGAGGTGGTTGATACAGATGAACCCGAGTAATACCCCCTGCTCCCCACAGGAGGGGATACCGGGGGGCTGGGGTGTTTGATACCGGTGAACCCCAGTAGCAGCCCCTGTTCCTCAGAGGCAGGGATATTTGGAGGGTCGGGTGTTTGATACAGGGGCACCCCAGTAACCCCCCACCCCCGCTCCCTAGAAGCGAGGATATCGGTGTGGCTGGGGTGTTTGATACAGGGGAACCCCAGTAACACCCCCTGCTCCCCAGAGGTGGTGATATGGCGGGGGCTGAGGTGGTTGATACAGATGAACCCGAGTAATACCCCCTGCTTCCCACAGGCGGGGATACCGGGGGGCTGGGGTGTTTGATACCGGTGAACCCCAGTAGCAGCCCCTGTTCCCCAGAGGCAGGGATATTTGGAGGGTCGGGTGTTTGATACAGGAGAACCCCAGTAACACCCCCTGCTCCCAAGAGCCAGAGATACTGGGGCCTTTGGTGTTTGATACAGGGGAACCCCAGTAACGCCCCTGCTCCCCCGAGATAGGGATATTGAGGGTGTGGGGTGTTTGATACAGGGGAACCCCAGTAATACCCCCTGCTCCCCACAGGAGGGGATACCGGGGGGCTGGGGTGTTTGATACCGGTGAACCCCAGTAGCAGCCCCTGTTCCTCAGAGGCAGGGATATTTGGAGGGTCGGGTGTTTGATACAGGGGCACCCCAGTAACCCCCCACCCCCGCTCCCTAGAAGCGAGGATATCGGTGTGGCTGGGGTGTTTGATACAGGGGAACCCCAGTAACACCCCCTGCTCCCAAGAGCCAGAGATACTGGGGGCTTTGGTGTTTGATACAGGGGAACCCCAGTAACGCCCCTGCTCCCCCGAGGTAGGGATATTGGGGTGTGGGGTGTTTTATATAGGGGCACCCCCGTTGCGCTCTATGCTGCCCAGAGGCGGCCATATTAGGGCGTGGGGTGTCTGATACAGGGGAACCCCAGTAACACCGCTGCTCCCCAGAGACGGGGCTATTAGGGCGTGGGGTGTCTGATACAATTGCGCTCCATGTTCCCCTGGGGCGAGGCTATTGGGGGTGGGAGCTGGGGGTCGGATAACTGGGGGACCCAAGCGCTCAGTAACTCGCTCCCCCGAGACGGTCACGCCGAGGCTGCGGGTTGGGGGTGGCTGAATGGTCCATTTGGAAGGCGAATCCCGAGTCCTGCCCCCCGCCAGCAGAGAGGGGGCCGGCGAGGGCTCGCAAAGGATGCGCCGCCCATCCCCAGCCGCAGGGAGCCGGCCGGGGCGATGTGGCTGTGGCTGGCTGAGCGCTCCGCAGCCCCCGCGCTCCCAGAGCCACCTTTGGGGGAGGCGCCAGGTGCCTGAACTTCGCTGTCACCTCGTCCCGCTTCCTTATAAATTCGGGTCAGCGCTGGCGGAGGCAGCAGAGGCGGCAGCAGCACCTGGACCCGCAGATCCAGAGCAGCGGATTCCCTCCGTCTAGCCAGGAGCCGGACTCGCCCGTGCAGCGCCGCGCACCATGGGGGGCTGCGAATTCCTCCTCTTCGGGAAGCCCCGCTCCCTCCTCTCGCTGGGCCTCTTCGCCCTGGTCCTGCTCGAGGTGCACTGGGGCGTCGCGGCTCCCTTGCAGTCCAACGGCGGAGCCTCCCCTCTGACCAAGATCTACCCCAGGGGCAGCCACTGGGCGGTGGGTAAGTGTCCGCGCCGCGCAGGGAGACCGGGGCAGCCCCGGACCCCGCTGTAGCATTTATTGGGGGTGGGGGGCTTTTCTCCAGGCGCTGCAGCTCTTCATGGTCCTGCTAGAAATTTTGGACTAGCTCGATCCTCCTCCCAGTAACGTCCGTCCACCTGCCCGTCCTACCATGTATCTGTCTAGGGAGCGATTGATGGCGTGAGTTCCAAGCCTCTTGTTAAAAGAAAAGGAGGACTTGTGGCACCTTAGAGACTAACACATTTATTTGAGCATAAGCTTTCGTGGGTTAAAACCCACTTCATCGGATACATTCAGTTGAAAATACAGTGGGGAGATTTATATACATAGAGAACATGAAACAATGGGTGTTACCATACTGTAATGAGAGTTTTAGAGTAGGAGCCGTGTTAGTCTGTATTCGCAAAAAGAAAAGGAGGACTTGTGGCACCTTAGAGACTAACAAATTTATTATTATTTGATATTATTTATCAAATGCATCCGATGAAGTGAGCTGTAGCTCACGAAAGCTTATGCTCTAATAAATTTGTTAGTCTCTAAGGTGCCACAAGTCCTCCTTTTCTTTTTGTAATGAGAGTGAACACTTAAGGTGAGCTATTACCAGTAAGGGGGGGGAGGAAGAAAACCTTTTGTGGTGATAATCAAGGTGGGCCATTTCCAGCACTTGACAAGAACGTCTGAGGAACGGAGGGGGCGGGGTTGGGGGGGAAATAAACATGGGGAAATAGTTTTATTTTGTGGAATGACCCATCCACTCCCAGTCTCTATTCAAGCCTCAGTTAATTGTATCCCGTTTGCAAATTAATTCCAATTCAGCAGTCTCTCGTTGGAGTCTGTTTTTGAAGCCTCTTGTTAATTAGCACAGCAGCCCAGACTTTACTAGCCGGTGGGTTTGTTTTTTTGCCTGACACTGGCTGTCTCACTGAGGGGAAGATTTACTTTGTTTTCAGAGAGCCGTTTGGCTTAGGGCGCTGATTCTCCTCCGGCTCAGGAAAGCAGGAGATCTGGTGAGACAGATGCACTCTTACATGGGGGGGGGGGGGGGGGCTAGAAAAACTGTTGTGAATTATAATGATGAATACATGCAAAGATCGGCGCCGTGTTTGATGGACGCTGGGAATCCCTGTTGGAAAGCGGACACCCCCCCACCCCCCACCCCCAATCAGTGTCACCGCAACGCAAACAGACTTCGGTAAGAAAGGGAGCGCGTGCCGTTGGCCCATGCAATGGCTGAGCTCGAGAGCATAGAATCATAGAATATCAGGGTTGGAAGGGACCTCAGGAGATCATCTAGTCCAACCCCCTGCTCAAAGCAGGACCAATCCCCAATTTTTGCCCCAAATGGCCCCCTCAGGGATTGAACTCACAACCCTGGGTTTAGCAAGCTAATGCTCAAACCACTGAGCTATCCCTCCCCCAACCCGCGACAGCCCCTGAAAGCTCAGAGAAGAGCGAGGCTGCCTTTAAACCCGTGTGATTCATTTCAGAGGATACCTGCAGCCCATGGCAGGGCTCCCCGTGGCTTCAAGGGGCGCTAAGCAGGACTGAGCTGAAGCCTCTTTGTTCCTGGAATGGCCTGCCCGCGGCACAGCTAACACAAGCCGGCCCCAGGACAGGGGCTGGCTTCTCGGGGACAGATCTCTGCCATTCTCTGCTCGAGCCAGGTGCGGGACACGGGCCATCTTTGCAGTCGGGGTTTGTACAGCTCCTAGCGCAAAGGGGTCCCTGGATCCACGACCTAGGCACTCGGAAAATAATAATACTACATCTAACCCTCACTTTACTCAGAGCAGTGAGGTGGGGGGGGGGAGGTGGCAAGGGAGGAGCTTTCTTCCATCAGAATAGTTGGCAGGAGGCATTTGTGAAATCCATCAGAGCCGCCCTGTGGGACAGGGAACCGGGGGGAGGTGTAACGAAAAAGGAGTCAAATACATTCTTCGGCTAATGGGACATTCCTTCTCACTAGAAAGACCAGGTGGGTGAGGTGATATTTTTCATTGGACCAATTCCCCAGGGGAGAGAGAAAAGCTTCGGGGCTACACAGAGCTCTTCTTCCAGGCGGACGAGCTGGCTCCAGCCCCTGATTTCCAGCAAGGGCCTTTTGTGTTACTGACACCGGAGGAGGATGCAGTTTCATTTGGAAGCGGATAGTGTCTGTCTAGCTAGTCACTAGACTCCCAGAGTCGCCTCTTTTCTCTTCACTCCTCTAGCGCGTGTGTCCTTTCCATTTTGTTTGTAGGCTTATCTATGTGTCTAAATTGCCACTCCCCGGAGGCAGGGGTGTTGCGGGCTGAAGTGTTTGACACAGGGGCAGAATTGTGTCCTTTGGTCTGCTTCCCCCATCAAAAGCCGCAGAGCGCTGTCCCGTTCCTATCAGCCACGGCAAGAGGTGGAAACGGATTTAAATACAGCTCCGGTGACCCCAGACTAATAATAGGTCTTTGCAAAACTCCAAGGGAATCGAAAGCTTGCAATGCGCACTGATAGCGTCCGGGGGAAGAAAGGCGCTACCGTGGGGAATAAGAAAGGAGAGCTTGACACTTGGGAAGACTTAATCATGGTAACATATCGCGCTATTTCTGAGTTCAAAATGTATGTTGGAGAGTGAGAGCCAAGAGGCAATGAGCCCCAATTGATACTTATTATAATTATTTCCTAAAAGCTGTGCACTGACTTTCGCTCCACTTATCACAACGATCAATTTGCAAGTTGTTGTCCCCAGCAGTGCTTCTCTTTTGCGGTGTAGAGGTGCCCTCAGTTTGTGGACCACGGCCAATTTCAATGTCACTTTCATAAAAACAACACCTGGAATACTGAAGCCTATCCAATGTAGCTTTTTGCCATAAGAATTACAGTTAAAAGAGGTAGGAAAAGCCACATTCTGCTGCTGAACTGGAAACTTGGGTGGGAAGAAAATAAAACTTTCAACCTCTCCTTCACCTGCTCACACTCACTCCTGCTTTCAGTTGCCTCTCTTGGTGGCTTATTATATCTATCCTCTTCTCATCAACATATCCCCTCCCCCATTTAATATAATGGATTTAGGGATTTTTGTGTGTGTGACTCTGAGTTGGTGTGACATCATCCAAAAGGCTCCACTGGCCAATCAGAATGTGGCTTTGGACATCCACACTCACACTCTAATTATTTTTTGGTTAATGTCATGATATTCTGATTATTTTTATAGGACATTTAATGGGGAAAAAGAGCACTGGAGATTTTCCCTATGTTTATGAAGAAGAAAACAAGATCCCATTTTCAGCATTACCTGAAAATGTCAAGCAGCTGGAAGATTACCTGCAATGGGAAGAAACGTTGAAGAATTTGCTAAGGCTGTTAGAAGGAAATGAAAACAGAAGCGCTCAGATCCTAAGGGAAGAGCTTCCATGGTATACCAAGAACACTTGGGAGACAGATGATGACAGCAGCTTTAAAGATGTAAGTTTAAAACAAGAAGGTACTGTAAATCTAATTTTTTAAATAACAAATTAGCTCCTAACTCTGGGATTGTTGATAGAGCTGGTCAAACATTTTGTAATGAACAACTAATTCAGTGACTTTATCCCTTACTCTGATCGCAAATTGTCACTGAACAGAGTATACCTTTTATGGATGTATTTATTTAGAAGAGCTCAGCAAATATTTTGTACATTTCAGCCTATGGCTTGGGTGAAAACTATATGATGTGTATATTTTTTCAAGTATTGTGATTTATTTGTATTATAAAAAGTGCCCCAATCATTGCCAAACAAACACACAACCAGATGTAGTCACTGCACTGAAGAGTTCACAATGTAATCTGAAAACTCCTGCAAACAATAGGAGGGAACCATCAGTGAGGAAGACTAAGGGTGATGATAAAAAGATGACATGATGTTTATGTAGGTAAGCTATGTTCAAACTCAGTGGATTTGTATTTTTAAAAACACAGACACACAAGATATCCCCAACTACTTTCCAATCTGCTTCTCATTAGCTAGCTGATTTATTTGAATTGTCAGTATTCCCCTTTCAATATTTGAGCTACATGAATGGCCATCTGTATCACTTGATATTATTTCTGTCCTTTGATGTTATGACCTAACCTTGGTAAACTTCTGCCACTCAAAACAAATTTCACTTTATCACAAAATGGGAATTTGGGGCTAGATTCAGAAAGGGACTTAGGAACCTAACTGCCATTTTAGGCTCCTAAATCCCAGGATCAGGCCCCATTGAGAACCACAAAACCCCATTCAGCAGCTGCCAAACATGCAGGTGCCTAAATTCACTGGGTAAAAGTTTCCTGGGTGCCTATGTTTCTGCCTCTGCGCAAATACAGGGCTGCCTCACTCTAGGTATCTGGCATCCTGAGCCCCAGCGAGATGTACCTGGCTGCCTAACTCGCTTGCCAGGCCCAAGCCTGTAGGCGTGTTCTGAGGCGGATTGGGTCCTGCATGCAAATTCACTCAGAACAGCTGCAAAGAGGGAGGGAGGGAGGGAGGAGGACCTCCTTTGTAACTTTTAGCCAGGTGATTAGGGTACTCACCTGGGATGTGGGAGAAGCCCAGTTCAAGTCCCCCCTCCACCTGAGTAAGACAAGGGATTTGAACAGGAATCTACCACCTCTTTGGTGATGCTCTAACCATTGGAAATAGGGATAGTCTGATATGGGGAACTCCCTGTGTCTCTCCTGTTGAAGCTGTTCCAATGTGTATAAATAATGAAAGAACTATTGGAGTGGGGGGACTGGGTCTCCCACATGCTGGGTGAGTGCTGTAACCACCAAGGTAGGGAGTCATTCTCGTGCTTGTGCTCTCTTCCCACCCCCCAACCTTGGCCCCACAAATGACTCTATTTAATCCAAATGGAACAGCTTCAGCAGGAGAGACTGAGCCCCCCCCCATCAGAATAGTCAATAGCCAAGTGGTTAGGGCACACATGAAAGGAGATTTTGCTTTGCATTTTTCAATGGTAGTGTTACAAACAGCTTCTGTTTTTGTCATAAGCAATCTGTTTAGGCTCTGAGCCAATGCTTCCTGGAGTCAGCGGAAGTTTTCCCATCTTCTGAGATTTGCTCTTATGGACACGGAGACCCCAGGGATCTTACGTGCTTCAAATTCCCTGAGCATTTATGATACTATTTAAATAATAACAATCATTAACCACCTTAATAATAAACTCAGGCTAATATAATAAACTGGCACACTGGTCTGATAGCCAATGAGACTTGAAGCATAAAAGCTGTAATTATCAGAGATCTGCAGGATCCTTCTGAGTGCAGATTTTATGTCTGTAGAATCTTTGGTATATGATACAGTCTGAGTTACTCAGACTTTGTCTAGTCAAACCCTTCATTTTAATGTGGTGCTGTAAAACATCTCTGTGAAGGTGCATAGATACCCCAATGATGAATGTGTTGTGCATGGCTAGATGGGAGATGGTCAGATATTATTATTATAATAATGCTGTTGTCACTGACTCCAATGGATGCAGGATGGGGCCTGTAAGTTGCATGAAATAAGTCCCAACTTTTGCTGTATTTGAATTTTTGATGGAAGCCAACTGTCTAGAAATATCAAGAGATGTTTAATCAGTCATGGTAGATTGTATCTGCTGCTGAGTTCAGATACTGGGGTCAAGCAATTAAATGTAAATGTTCCAAAGAAAATTTCAGACTGTATATGGAGGCTGAGAGAACATATATAAATTATTCTGGGATCATTGCATGGTCAATCTATTACAAGGCTGTAAATAATGGTAGATTGCATATGTGCTTGTGGAGATGTTAGCATTGCAAAGGTCCATCCAAGTATGCATCACCATAGACTGCCATCTACTGAATGTACATATAAGCATGTTTTAGTGGGGGCAAGAATCTTACTAGTAACTCTTCATACTAATGTATGAACCTAAAATGTAACAAGCAACACACTTTGTATGTTTTGTGCTAGGAATAGAAAACTACAGAATATAAGACTGTATTGCTAGATGTACTTTTGTCAGGGTTGTTTCCAAGTGGAATTTACTTAGACTTCCTTCTTTTTAAGTGGCATTATTATTATTTTATTTCCCCTAGTGCCCACAATGTGCGAGGCATTTTCCAAACATAGAAGCTACAATCTCCGCCCTGAAAAACTTACCATCCAAAAGACAGACACAGGGTGGGAGAAGGGGTACGACATACAAATAAGTGATGAGGTCAAATGAAGATAGGCCCCCTCCTGAGTGGGTACCAAGTATTTGTCACTCAGTAATGTTTTCTATATATGTCATACAGTAATTTCTACAGAACTTTATTGGTTTCATCTCATTAAATTCTATAGGTTTATCCCATAAGGAAAGTGCAGGAGGAGATCCTGTTGAGATTATACTTTAGGTTAATGTGTGTAGCATGGGTATAGGTTTACAGGATTGTTAAAGGCATATTGCTATAATGTACACATAGTCACTGTGCTGTAATTTCATTGTTCCATGTATATATTCAAATGTTACATTTTAAAAAGCCAAATTAAAAGTATCTAGAGTTTAAAAACAAGAAGCAGAAGGTCCCTCTGGTTTCATGTCTGGCTCGTATATAAGAATCAGGCTTATTTAGTCCCTTTTTCTATCTGTGTAGCTGAAATCTCCCACTGCTACTATTGTGTTCTAGGCACAATTCTTCTCTCTTCCGATTGTTACCTCCTCCTCCTCCTTATATTTTGCCTGTCTGATCAGGGAGTCTACAATGCTTCTTCATTTTTATTTTCTTGAATGTCATGTCCTAACAATTCAGCCTTGCTCATCATTCCCCCAAGGTTTTGATTTTTGTTTTACTGTCAAATTCTTCTGCCTCAGTTAATTTAACAACCGCAAATCAACACCAACCCTCCCACACCTCAAACATAGAGTAAATTAAAACTAAAACTAATCTGGAACAGCTGTAGAAAACTGAAGCAGCTGCTTTTCTTGCTGTTTTAAGGTTTTGCTCTTGCAAATTGTCGCAAGCGCAATCCAAAGTAAATTATGAAATGTGTCTATGAACTCACTTTCCAACATTCATTTGATGTTCTGTAAATGGGACTATGAAGAAAATAATTTTGAATAACTCTTTTTCTTGGACCTTGGTTTCTTTTAGCAAGCTAACATTGGGGGCAAGTATTAGGAATGTATTTGTTGTATGGAGTAGATGCAGAGAACAGTTATACATTAGGTTTATTGAATCAGCATGTGACTTTTGACAAGTCTGTTCTGTAAATATTATTTACTTCTCTTTATTAGATGATGGATTATCTGATTCAAGTTATGAATAGGAAAGAAAGCACTCCAAGCTGAAGTGAAGATCTTCCAACCTTGAAGAATAGAATAGTATTCTTAAGAGACTGTTTCACAAGCACTCAATTGTAACAGCTAACCAACAAGGTTTTTTTTGTGTAAACAAGATTACTTTTGTGTAAAATACCTAAACACTTGTATTCTTGTATGTTCCAACATTGACTAAACTCTTCTTTTTTTTTTTTTCTTCAAGCTGCATTTTCTTATTTGAACTGCTTTGCTGTAAACAATTGTTCAGGAAGGGTCTTCCAGTTATCTGACTTCTCTGTCTAATCAGTTCATCTTTAGGTTAAAACTACATGACATTTCAACATTCACAATAAAGAAGAAGAAGAAAGGCCAAGTATCTGTTTTTATCTGAGTTACAAAATGTTGACTGACTGTGTCACAAACAAATAAACAACTGGGAGATTCATTACATGTTGGGCAAGATCCTCAACTGTATAAATTGATGTGGCTTCACTGAATCCCATAGAGCTACACTGATTTACACCAGTCAGGATCTGTCCATCTGTTCCATTGACCCTCCGGGGTGTATTTTCAGTGAGCCAAGATCCAAACTTCCTTACATATGTAAACGGGGGTCCCGCTATTGTGGGGAACTTTCCTGGCTTATACCCTACCCTGGTGAAATGGGGCAGCGAAAGGATCTTAGTCCTTGCTCCCATTTCCTTTACTCAGAGGTCTGCCTGACCATGAAGGCTCACCTTCCACTCTCCTGTCTGGCAGAGTCCTCGTAACCCCAACAAGGCTGGGCCCAGGACTCCTGGGGGGCTCAACCCCCAACCTTGTTCTGGTCACTTCAGGCAGGGGCTAGGGTGTCCCCACTGTGGGGTGCTCTCTCTGCACTGGGCACTTCTCTGACCCACTGATCATTACATACCACTCAAAGCAAATACAATGTATTAAACAGAAATAAATTTTAAAAAATAAGGAAAAAATGGGAAAAGTGAAAGGAAAATGCGTCATCCTGCTCTGTGGCACGGGGACGTCACAACCACCCTCTCTGGAATGTCAGGGAAGTTCAGTCTGTTCCTCACAAGTCCCAAGCCTCATGCCCAGGCCCTGGCTGTGCTGCACTGCAGGGATGCTGCCGGTCAGACACTTGCTTTGGTGGTGACCACACGCCGACAGGCTCTAGGTGCCAGGACCCTCCTTCCCAGCATCAGCCTCCCTCCCATATCAAGGTTATGCTCCTTCTCCAAGTCTGGCCTGCAAGGTCTCTTGACTGGGGGCGTCTCCCTGTGCTGGTCCCGCTGACCAGGGTCCCCTCTCGCTCTGCCCAGCTGCTCACCACACCCAGCTCCAGACTGCTCCAGCCCCAGCTCCAGCTCCACCCTGTGTAAGCAGAGCTGCTGCTCTGCCTCCAGCTCCCTGGGCTGCTTCTCTGGCTTTTGTTGCTGTGACTCTGCTCCCAGCACTGACCTGCTCCCTGGGCTGACCCAGGTCCTCGGCAATTCCCGCTCACACGGAGGATGGGACCACCCTGGCCTCCTGACTCCCTTATTAGCTTGCCCGCCCTGTCAATCAGGCTGACCTGGAGCATTGACCTCTCCCCAATGTTCCTGGGGACTGTCAGTCTCAGGGTCCTGATTTCCCATCCACCCTTCCCCAACCTTTTGGTACTGGGTGGTACCCAACAAAAACAAACCTCACTGAGTTTCAGTAAGGGCCAGCAGTCCCCTTACATAGATGTGTAAGGCCCAAACGTAGTGAGGTATTTCTGCTACCCAGGTAGCCCAGGCAGTGGGATAAGCTCATCCAGATGGACCCTATATTCCCCTGCATGATACATAAATAACATCTTCAGTGGGTCTTCAGAGTGGAATGTGGAGGGGATGTGGGATGTCACACACAAATAAGGGTGGGGGTCAGGCGGTCCACACAGAGTGCAGTTCCATATGGCCCTAATTCAGCATGAAGGAGGAGCATTCCTAAAGGACACACACACACACACAGACAGCGACAGGCTCCTAAAACACTTGCTGGGCCTGAACAGTCCTTCCCTCAGCTGCATTGTGCTTCAATGTGTACATTGGCCAAGCAAAGTAATCTGCTCCATAGAAGGAGGCCCTTGCACTCAATTGGGCAGTTTCCTACTGGGAGTCCCACCCAGCAAAGGGAAACTGCTACTACAAGTTCCCACAGTAGAACAGCCTAAAACCAGACCACAAAGACTAAAAATAATTTCTCTGTGCAAATGACTAAAGAATGGGTGGTGACATATGAAAATGCATAATCAGGCTAGATAGTGTGACATTTGGCATCTCATAATTATACACTATAATAGCTAGATGATAAAAATAATTACCAGCTGAACTTTTGTTTCAAAGCAAACCTTTCCTTGAGCGCACAGCTGTGGCCATCCATCAGTACCTTTCACTTTGAACAATCCCCCAAGGCTGGGGAATAATCTCTTGAGAGAGCCAGACATGTGTTTGTCCAAAGAGTTGGACAAATGGCTTTGAGCAGAAACAGAGGTGCTGTAATACGAATGTACGGACACTCACGGGGATTGAGCCTAGCACACAGAGTGTGCATAACCATGACTGCTAAAGGAAAGGAAATGTCTAGTGCTTTGGTGTTACATTTTACATGCTTTTTCATTACCCCCCTCAAATTAGTCCCCAAATAAACACACACATTTTTCACCCCCTGAAGAATTAGTGTCAATGGAGTAAAAAAATGTCTTCACCTGCTAACTAAATACTGAAACCATCAGGCCTGTGTTGCTAAATTGTATAGCCAATTTTTTGATCATACTTTGGTTCATTACAAAATATACTCAAGGGACCAACTAACCAATGTCAGTCAAGTTTATTAGTATAGTATAGCAAAAAGGTTCTATACAATACCAGTCTCCAAAGACCAAGCCTGTGCAGTGAAGTTACATTCACCTTACACAGAAGAGGTGCTCCCCAAGTAACACATTTCAGCTAATATTATTTGTATGATTTTTAAAAGCTACACATCACTTTACACAGCACTAAAATACAAACCATCAGGTTGGCCGTTTCCTAAATTGTTGGTCTGGTCCTTCCTTAGCTTTGTTTTGGATATTAGCAGTCCAGGTACTACTCTGTGAAGGCACTGCCTGAGCTTGTACTAAGACATAGAACTAATGTAGCTTGATTTTTGACAAGTTTCCCATCTGTTTATGCCAAATGCTTCCTTCAGCAAATGCAAGGAGCTGTGGGATACCTGGCCGAAGTGAACAGGATTATGACATAAGACATTTTAGGCTAAATCACTGTGACACTATTTGTGCTTAATAGATACTAATATATAAATATGGTATGGATGGTACATATTATTAATATGCTAGCTGCAAATATAGTTGCCAACACCTGGTTCAACGTTGGATGGCAATGCTCCTTAAGAGGGGTGAATTCTAATTAATTTTTATAACTAATTAAGGTTGTGTTAATTGATGAACAAAATGATGTGCCTTAACAGCCTAATCCTGCAAGGTGCCCAGCACCATTAACCAACACTCAGGGGCTTCAAAAGCTTCAAGCTTCAAGGCCAAGCTCTACCCCGAACAGCAAGCTCAAAGTGCTGTCTACACACGGGGTTTTTTTTTTAGAGTGCTAGCGCGAGCCTTCCTAACCCACATCTGTCAACCTGGATTGGGAGGCTCACTGCCGGGGGCTCCGAAAGGCTATGGAGACATCCCTTCTGACCTGGAAACCGACGGCCTCAGAAAGGCTAGCCAGACCCCACCCACGTGAACAGAGAATCTGGGAGGGATAATGGAAACCCCAGTGGCTAGGATGTTAACACCTAGCCAAGAGGAGGAGACTCCTTCCAACACTGCATGGCAACAGAGAAGAAAAGACGAGAAACAAAGCCGGGGGGGAAGTGGCCAGTGTGGACAGATAGCTCTTAAAAGGGTCTTTTGAGACTGCGAGACTAAAGCAGACTAAGACGGTGAGGGATTGGTTGGTAAGGGCAGGGTTGGTCCTGCTTTGAGCAGGGGGTTGGACTAGATAACCTCCTGAGGTCTCTTCCAAACCTAATCTTCTATGATTCTAGGATGGACTAGAGGAAGCAGGGCATGAGAAGCCCTGGCTTCTATCAACAGGACCCATATCCTCTCATGCTAACCCAAAGACGTTCAGATGCCATGTGCCAGGTAATTAACAAATTGCTACCTTGTCTTGAAAAGGCTGCCTGGTGTTGTGGTGACACTGAGAACATTGCCCTCTGAAGGGTTAGAAAGTCTCCCACAGGAGCCTGGCTCCGCTGGCCTCATTGCAGGGAGCCAGGGATTGCAGGAGCCCGAAGGCCCCATTCCAAAGTTTTGTCAGCCCTGGGCCTGCCCCTGCAAGACCGCGTGGATCCTGTGGGTCTGCACAGGAAAGGGGGACTCACAGGACACTGGTTAAAGGCTGGGACCAGACCCTGTCAATCTGTTGGGTGCCCAACCTGTTTCTGTTGAACAATGGATGTTTTGCCATTGATGGTAGTGTGAGCTGGCTTGGTCCTTTACATGTCACATTCTTTATGCACTGTATATCAGACTTCATAATAACAATATTAATCAATTAATAATATCTGATGTGGCTGTTGTTTCTCTTGTTCTAAAGCATCCCACCCTCACAAAGACTGACAGGGGAGTGAGGCTTGAAGCAGGAGCTTCAGTATTAAAAGAATATATTCAGCTGCTTGAGCTAAAGGACTAAATCCATTAACTAAAGGTAGCATGAGACTCAAAGCTCTTATGTGAACAGGTTTAAATCTGCATGGGAAATGTATTAATTTAAGTAGGGAGGATTCACTGCTTGCTTGCTTTACTGTCATTCATTTGTTGATCTAAGGGCTTGGCAATGCTACTGCTTAGGTTGATGTAACTTACATCGCTCAGGGGTGTGAAAAAACATCCCCCCAAGCTACGCAAGTTACACTGATCTAAGCACTGTCCACACCAGTACTAAGTCAGTGGGAGATGCTCTCCTGATGACATAGCACGTCTTCACCAGAAGCACTACAGCGGTGCAGCTGTGCCGATGTAGCACGGTAGTGTCTAGACTAGCCCTAAGTCTCATTAGTGTCAGCCAACCGCCGCTGAAATCTTCATTTTTTAAAGAAGCCTTCTGTGAAATTCCCATACGTGGCATCTCTCAGCAAGATGCCAGCTGCCACTTTGGAAGTTAAACTCAGCAATTCAAATTAGAAATAAGGCATATTTTTTTTAACGGTCAGAGTGAATAATCATTGGAATAAACTACCAAGGGAAGTGGTGGATTCTCCATCTCTCGATGTCTGCAAACACATCAGACCTGTCCTCCTCCCCCTCCACTGGCTTTCCATAGAATATTGAAGCAAGTTCAAGTTCAAGGTGCTCCATAGGCTAGGTTGAGGGTACCTAAAAGTTCACCTAAAGCTACAGGATGAAGCTAGGGGTAGACAGCTATGCTCTGCTGGCGTAATGGAACTCGCTACAATAAGGGCTACTCTGAAACTGTCAATGAACTCTTCTGGGAACTAAGGACCATCACAAACCTCACCACCTTCTGCTCCAAGTGTAAGGGGCATGTCTTTGACCTTGCCTTTACTAACATAAACGTGTATATCTGCACTTTTCCTCTTCAGGGAAGGATTAGAGACTGAACATGTGACAGACATTAATGTTACTTAAGGCGCTACTGGAACACAGGAGCTGACTTTTCAAACTGCTGGGGAGTGCTCGACCCCCTGGCACTGCCCTAGGCCCTGCCCCCCTCCACCTCTTTCCCCAAGGCTCCACCCCTTCCCCGCCTCTTCCCGCCCCCACCCTGCCTCTTCCTACCCAGTTCCGCCCTCTCCCCCAAGCACGCCATGTCCCTGTTCCTCCCCACTCCCTCCCAGTCTCCCTGCATGCCGTGAAATAGCTGTTCATGGCAGGTGGGAGGGTTGGGTTAGGGAGGGGCGAGGCACTGATCAATGGGGCCACCAGTGAGCAGGAGGAGCCAGAGGGGTGGGTGGGAGCTGATGCGGGGCTGCCGGGGGGTGCTCCACACCCACCATTTTTTCCCTATGAGTGCTCCAGCCCCAGAGCACCCACTAAGTCAGCACCTATGTATGGGAAGACACTCAGAGTACATTTACACTGCAATAAAAGACCCACAGCATGTCCATGGCTGGCTTGGTTCAGCTAACTTGGGCTTGTGGGGCTAAAAATTGTAGTGTAGACATTTGGGTCTGAGACTCCACTACGGGGAAGGGTCTCAGAGCCTGGGCTCCAGTCTGTGCCTGAACATATACAATGCAATATTTAGCCTGAGCCCTGTGAGCCTGAGTCAATTGACCCGGGCTCTGAGATTCACTGCTGTGGGTTTTTTTTATCGAAGTATAAGTACTACAGTGATGAGCATGGTGTAAAAACCAGAATATAGTAGAACAGCATAGAAAACTGGATGCCTTTCTGTAAGATAGGCTTTAGTCAAACACAGGGGATTGGGCTCAGTACAGGAGTAACCAGATTAAATTCTATTATCTGTGGACCATATAGGAGGTCAGACTAGATGACTAAAGGGTCCCATCTGTTCTTTAAAAAAAAAATCTATACATTTAGGGTGTGAGTCTCTGTTACAAACTGGTAAATGACTGTATCACAGACATTAATTAATAACTAACACAGAGATTTATTTAATAGATTGTAAACTCTTTGGGAGCAGTGATTACCTTGTACAGTGTACAGTGAGGACCTCTAAGTATAGCCATAATATACAGGTGTGTGTGTGGGGAGGAATTATTGGATGTCTGAACAGGGAATAATGTGTAGGAGTAGGCTGTTATTATTATGTCTGTATACAACATTATTGAGACTGATACAAGAATACTACATTCAATTTTGGTGTCTGCATTTTAAAAAGAATGTTGAAAAATTGGAGAGGGTGAAGAAAACAACCATAAAACTCCAAGAGTTGGAGAAAATGTCTTACAGTGAAAGACGTAAAGAGCATTCTCTGTTTAGTTTATCAAAATGAAGATTAAGAAGTGACTATTTTAACAATGAGGGTGATTAACCATTGGAACAAACTTCCAAGGGAATGGGTGGATTCTCCATCTCTTCGGATCATCAGAACAAGTCTAGATGGCTTTCTGGAAAATGTGCTTTAGCCAAACACAAAGCTATGTCTTGGTCAAGCACAAGTTCTTGGGCTCAATATTGGGATACCTGGGTAGAATTTAATGATATTCAAAATGCCAGACTACATTAGCTAATGGCCTTGAACTCTATAAAACTATACATTTACTTAGGCCATAACCTGTAAAATAGTTCTGATGAAAGTCTCCTGGATTCCAGCAGGTGGCAGACTCTGCCAAAATATGGATCCTTACCACAGGGCTTCAAGCTGCTGTGTAGATTTAATTTTTCTCTTTCTCACTTTTAAAAGAAAAAGTTTATATTAGTGAATATGAACAGAAGCCTCTGGACAAAATGAAGAGCACTGAGTAGTTCAATCTTATGCAATTACCATGCCCTTGACTACAACCTAATATATAGGATTATAGGAGACAGGCTATATTCTTGGGAGAGTGAAGGTCTGCATAAGGCAGGGGTTCTCTTTCCAAGCCCCCCTGCAACATGCTATAAAAACAACATGGCCCACCTGTGCCCCAACAACTGTTATTCTGCATATAAAAGCCAGAGCCAGCATTAGAAGGCAGCAAGCAGGGCAATTGCCCAGGGTCCCATGCCACAGGGGGCCCCGCAAAGCTAAGTTGCTCAGGCTTTGGCTTCAGCCCCAAGTGGCAGGGCTCAGGGTCCCAGGCTTCAGTCATGCACAGTGGAACTTCAGCTTTCTGCCCTTGACCCCAGTGAGTCTAACATTGGCCCTGCTTAGTGGACTGCCTGAAACCTGCTTACAGCCCCTCTAGAAGCCCCCGGACCCATGGCTGAGAACCACTGGCATAAGGTACCTGTCAGAGACATGTCAAATTGTCCTCTTCTTCTTCATTTGTATTGAAATCTGAATGATTTTCATCGGCAATGAATAAATTCTGTTATTTTCATACATGGGTGTTCTGGTTAAAAATCCAGTGACTCCCTTATCCTTTGATTGCTTCCTGTGGGAGTTTTACTCAATTCTCTCCCCCAACCTAGCTCTCCTCACTAGCAGAGAGTGGGTGTAAGGTCTGATAGGGAACTACAAGTCTCTTTTACAAATTTGCAATATACCTATCACTGCAGTATCTGTCTGAGAGGTTCTGATTGCAAATAAGTCCCTAGAGAACAAATATGATTTTAACATTTTATTATAACTTCTACTGATTCATTATTATTAGTCTATTTTATTGCAATATTATGCTGTACATTTGCACATCACATCACAAGCAAAGATAAGATGTGTTGACAGCTCTGATCAATTTAGAATTTATTGGCCAAATCCTGCTCTTTCTACTCATACCAGCGCTCTGTTTACCTCAACAGGACAACTCAAATAAGATCAACAAGGTTTGTCCTAAACTTGATATTTTTCAAACATGACTGATAGCTTTTTATCTTGCGTATTCTTTATTCCCAGGATCTGAAATAAAGAAAAACTTTACTGCTAGAATTATCACCAATGAGATTTTATGGCATGATAAAAGTTTTGGAGACTTGTACGATATTCATGTTTTTTGTCACATAAATAGTGTATCATATGCATTAGGTGACAAGCTACTATCTGAGTTCAAATATGTCTTTGATACGCAATACACAGACTTTTTATCCTTTAGCTGTGTCAAGTTATACAATTCTAACACCATTTTTTATTTCCTTTGTATCAATACAATGCTGATCTAGTCACAGAGTACTCTAATTACTGTCCTAATATATAACAGGACTCCCATGGCTCACTCCTGCAGGTCTTGCTCCTATTGCTGTGAATGGGAACTGTAGAATCTGGCTAAATACGGTGAATATGTTTAATAAAATAATTATTGGTTATAATCAAGCTATATAATTTGTCTCTAGCTGCAGTATTTGACCTCCTCCCTTCTATTCACCCTAGAAGTGTTCTTCTACAACAGCTAGAGGGAAAGGAAGGGAAATAGGTGGAGTGAGTTTGAACAGTGGATGGAGGGTTTTTTAGTTAAACAAAAGGGCAGGGTGATGTTCCCCCAGCCAGTGCCACAATGGTTCACCAATGTGGCTCAAATTATTTCCACCCTGGAGCTCTCATTCATTAAGAAGCTGGTGCACTGCAGTACACAGCCACGGCACTGGGCCATGCCCAGTAATCGCCCCTCTAGCATTTGAGTCAGTCTTCTAGGGTGAGACTCACATGAGTCAGCAAAGGGGGGAAATCCTCTTCAGCTGCAAGAAAAGTAACCTTGAGTGAGCTGGAACTGAAAAACGTTGATAAGGATTTCAGAGGGGTTTGAGCAAAATAATAGATAAAAGGTGCTGCGTGGGGAGCTGTCTGGGAACTTTGCTTTGTCCTTTGTGTTCAGCTGTGTCTGTGCGTATTTAATCAGATCTCTTACAAAAACATTCAGAATAAATGAAGAAGGTGGATGGGCCGATGGCTGTGGTGCTAAACTTAGGAGATGTATGTTCATTACCCAGTTCTGTCACAGACCTCCTGTGTGACCGTGGCCAAGTCACTTCTGTCTGTGCCCCAGTTCCCCATCTGTACAATACGGGTATAGCGCTGCGTACCTCACAGGGATGTTGTAAGACTAAATACATTACGACTGGGAAGAGTTCAGATATTATGGTAAGGAGGGGCACACAAGTACTTAAGATAGATTTGGGTCCTTAAATGACTTGTGTTCTCCTGTTCTCTCACTTCGCCAAGGGGCCCTCCATTCTGGAACCCTTGGTCCAAAATACTATTTATTTCTTGACCTTCTGGTCATGCACAGAGACCCATCTTCTTACCATCTTCAGAAGGTAGGATCAGCTGAAGAAGCAGCCAAAGGGTGGATTGGTGCAGTGGATAGGGGGGTAAAATGGGGCCCAGCTGGGGCCATCTTTCTTTCCAGGACCTCCCAGACCCAGAACTGTACATTTAACTCTCCACATGCACACACATACCATGGGGCACAAGGACCCAGGTGGTGCCTCTCCATATGGCCTTGGGGAAAACCTGCGGGGAGGAACTACCAGAGACTCCAGCCTGTAGGAGTAGGAGCAGAAGTAGCCAAAGCAGGTACCTTGGGACATTCAGGCATGGTCTACACTAGAAAAGTGAGTTGGCTTATCTACATCACTCAGGGGTGTGAAAAATCCAAACCCCTGAGCAGTGTAGTTAAGTTGACCTAACCTCCAGTGCAGACAGTACTAAGTCGACAGAAGAATTCTTCCACCTCCCTACCTTAGTAGGGAAGGTGGATTACTTATGCCAGTGGGAGAACTCCTCCCATGAGTGTAGGTAGTATCTACACTGAAGGCTGTGCTAGAGTGGTGTGACTGCAGCATTTCAAGTGTAGACAAGCCCTCAGATAACTTGATACAGTTTTGACTGGATCTTCTCTGTCCTGTGTTATGGGCTATTTGTTCCAACCCTCTCCCTCCAACTCTCAACCTCCTCACCTCAGCTTCGCTCCACTTCTGCCCCCTTACTCATTTCTCCCTTGCCATGTCCCCTTTCCTTCAGTGTCCTTTCTCCTTTCCCATTTCTTTACATTTAGCTGATCCTCTCCTAACTACACTCCCCTCCCCACCACCACCAAAATAACCTGTGGAATTAATATGTCATTTGCTGCTATCATGTAGTTCACTCCGTCAGAGTGTTCTGCCCTGTCCCCCGGTCCTGTGTTGGGCTTGTCAGTTTAGATAGTACGCTCTTTGTTTATGACTGTTTATTACTCTGTGTTAGCGCTAAGCACAAGGGGATCCCGTTTTTGGTTAATCCTTAGGCACTACTTTAATAAACATGTTTCATAATACCTCTAACAGGGGAAGGTGGGGCACAACATGGGATGATCTCTATAGGGAAAGAGGGGGTTGCTGGGGTTTCATTTTCTGGTGGTTGGTCATTTTCCTTTGGCTTGAGGGTGAGTAGCAGCTGCTGGTTTTAGTTTTGAATTGATTACATTTTAATTTGTTTTAATTGCTCCATACTCAAACTATGTACATATTAAGTATTACTGATTAATTCATTATATTATATCCACAAGGTCATACATAATAGTCAAATCCTTCAGTTCTCAGCTCAGCCTTACTCAATCAAAAATCCCATTGACTCCTATTAAACTTTTATCCTAGTAAGGACTCCAGTTTTGGTTCTTGGTTACCTAACTGATCTTTTCCATCTTTAACCTCTAATTCTCTGTCTAGGACTCAATCACTTTGAGCCGACTTCCAGAGTCTTTAATGTAGTTAAACCCCTTTTGACATCAGTGGAAGACCATAAAATGTGTGCTTTAGCAAGAGAAAAAATGCCAGTACAATAAAACTAATTGCCTTAGCATCTTAATTAACATAGCAGGTTCATTACTTCAAACATGAATAGCATACAGTGCACTGAACTAGATTTGCTAACAGAAGGTCTATCCAGCACTCTTTTCTCAGTCAAGAGCCCTCTTGCTATTCATGGGAGTTTTAACTGCATAAGACCTACAAGGTCTAGTTTTAAATAGTCTCTTTTCTATATTTGTGTATAAAGAGAAATGGTTTCTTTCTTTCTTTTGCCTCTTGTTCTTTAAAATTTTTACATTATTTTTCTGGTATGGTAAAAATATTTGAAAATCTGCATCCATCACCTCAAATAGTTCAATCTATTCAATGAAATAGAAGAAGCTCTAAAGTATTACATCTCATAGCACAGAAAAACATAGGAACAAAAGGAAGATGTGTGTGGAGGGTAGGAAAGAATCCTAGGACCTGATCCAAAGCCCATCAAAATCAATGCAAAGTCTCTCAGGCCCAGAGCCAAAAAATTATTAGGTTTCTAACTTGCATGGATTTCAGTGAAAGTTAGGAGCCTAAATACATTTGTGGATCTGGGTTTCAGTGAGCACAGGGTGCATAATGAACTTTGGTTTTATATTATACCCCAGAATACTGTACGAAAGAGAGACTTGTCCAGGAGCTTTATTTTATAGGTTGAATAAACAGTTGTTTAGATTTGTGATAGAAAGTGCCTAAAGGCTCAATCCTTCTCTACTTAAAATTAGTAGGATTGAAATCCTGGACCCATGACTGAAGTCCAAAGCTATAAATTTACTTCAGTGGGAGCAGATCTTTGACGTGTGTATTTAAGCATAGGTGTGGGGAAGAAAGAGATTAGACTATGCCTTCCATAGACTTTACCAGCTTAGGTTAAAAACTTCCCCAAAGTACAAACTTTGCCTTGTCCTTGAACAGTATGCTGCCACCACCAAGCATTTTAAACAAAGAACAGGGAAAGAGACCACTTGGAGACATCTTCCCCCAAAATATCCCCCCAAGCCCTACATACCCCCTTTCCTGGGGAGGCTTGAGAATAATATCCTAACCAATTTGTTATAAAATCATCAAAGCCCCAAACCCCTGGATCTTGGAACAATGGAAAAATCAGTCAGGTTCTTAAAAGAAGGATTTTATTAAAAAAAAAAGTAAAAATCATCTCTGTAAAATCAGGATGGAAAATACTTTACAGGGTATTCAGATTCAAAACACAGAGGATTCCCCTCTGGGCAAAACCTTAAAGTTACAGAAAACAGGAATCAACCTCCTTCTTAACACAGAGAAAATTCACATAAAACAAAAGATAAACTAATCCACCTTGCCTGGCTTACCTATAAAGGTTGCAATATTGGAGACTTGGATTAGGATGGATTCGAGAAGATGGATTTCTGTCTGGCCTCTCTCAGTCCCAAGAGAGAACAACCACATAAACAAAGAGCACAAACAAAAGCCTTCCCCCCCCCTCAAGATCTGAAAGTATCTTGTTCCCTTATTGGTTCTTTGGGTCAGGTGCCAGCCAGGTTAGCTGAGCTTCTTAACCCTTTACAGGTAAGAGGATGTTGCCTCTGGCCAGGAGGGATTTTATAGCACTGTATACAGAAAGGTGGTTACCCTTCCCTTTATATTTATGGTACCCAGTCTCAGTGATTAATCAGGGGGCAAAGAGTGGACCTCGGGCCCACCCTCTACTCCAGGCTCTAGCCCAAGGAACCCTAATAATATCATCTATGGTAGCTAACTAACTTTTTAGAAACATACAATTCCCCACAGCAGCCCCCCACTTCCTCAAGATCTACTTCACCCTTACCTCAGGACCTCCTTTCTTTTGCCTGATATGGTTTGTATTGCTCAGTCTCTCCGACAGCGCAGCTTCCTCCTACAGCTCCTGACATGCACACCCATCTGACTAACTGGGAGGCTTTTAACTAGTTTCAGCCAGCCCCTGATTAGATTCACGTGTCCCAATCAACCTAGCTGTCCTCCCTGCCTTCTGGAAAGATCTTAATTGGCCCCAGGTGTCTTCATTGACCTGGAGCAGCTGCCATTGCTTATTCTGGTAACAGGGATTTGTTTAGCCTGTGGCTAATATATCTGTCTCCCATTACTTTACTATAGCCACCTGGCCTTGCCTGTCACAATATATTTCCATACATCATTTTCCTGATTTTAAAATATAAACCATTGACTAGTCATTTTAGAAATGGGACCTTTGCTGTCAGGTTTTAAATGGAAATGATTCAGAAATGTTAACTGGCAGTATTAGCAAAATTATAAAGTGTTTTATCTTGTACAGTCAACAAAATATGAGATAAATAAAAGATTCTATTTAGATTCTTACCTAGCATTACTCTAGTGTTATGCCCTAGTGTTAGGTGTAGGGCATACCATATTAATATTAATAATATTTATTATAAATAATAATTAATAAATAATTAATAATAATAAATAAATAAATAATAAATAAATAATAATAATAATTAATATATTAATAATTTAAACCCAACATGTGGGCAATTAGGTTAACCAAATGATATGGCCTTTACAATAATTCTGTCCACTTTGCTTGCTTATGTCAAGAGATATATATCCCACCACTCTCTGAAAAACTTAACATAGATTTTGGCATTAGTGAAAATAAGAACATAAGAATGGCCTTACTGGGTCAGACCAATGGTCCATCTAGCCCAGTATCCTGTCTTCTGACAGTGGCCAGTGCCAGAAACTTCAGAGGAAATAAACAGAACAGGGAAGTTATTGAGTGATCCATCCCCTGTCCTCCAGTCCCAGCTTTTGGCAGCCAGAAGTTTAGGAACAACCAGAGCATTGGGTTGTGTCACTGACCATCTTGGCTAATAGCTATTGATGGACCTAGCCTCCATCAAGTTATCTAATTCTTTTTTGAACCCTGTTATACTTTTGGCCTTCACAACATCCCCTGGCAGCTGGTCCATAGGATGACTGTGCGTTGTGTGACGAAGTACTTCCTTATGTTGGTTTTAAACCTGCTGCCTATTAATTTTGTTGGGTTATCCCTGGCTCTTGTGGTACTTGAAGGGGTAAATAAAACATCCTTATTCTCTTTCTCCACATCACTGATGATTTTATAAACCTCTATCATATCCCCTTTAGCTCTCTCTTTTCTAAAATGAACAGTCCCAATATATCTAATCTCTCCTCTTATGAATGTTGTTTCATATCCCTGATCATTTTTGTTGCTGTTCTCTGTATCTTTTCCAGTTCTAACATAGCTTTTTTTAAATATAGGGCAATCAAAACTGCACACAGTATTCAAGGTTTGGGCTTAGCATGGATTTATACAATGGCATTATTATATTTTCTGTATTATTGTCTATGTCTTTCCTAATGTTTCCTATCATTCTGTTTGCTTTTTTGACTGTCACTGCACATTGAGTGGATGTTTTCAGAGAAGTAGCCACAATGATGCCAAGATCTCTTCCTTGAGTGGTAACAGCTAATTTAGACCCCATCATTTTGTATGTATAGCTGGGATTATGTTTTCCAATGTGAATTACTTTGCACTTAGCAACATTGATACTTCACCTGCCATTTTGTTGTCCAGTCACCAAGTTTTGTGAGATCCATATGTAATTCTCCACAATCGGCTTTGGATTCAACTATCTTGAGTGATTTTGTATCATCTGCAAATTTTGCCACCTCAGTGTTTATATATCCCCTTTTCCAGATTATTTATGAATATGTTGAACAGTATAGGTCCCAGTACAGATCCTTGGGAGACCCTGCTATTTACCTCTCTCCAGTGTGTAAACTGACCATTTATTCCTACCCTTTGTTTCCTGTCTTTAAACCAGTTACTGATTCATGAGAGGACCTTCCCTCTTATCCCCTGACTGGTTAGTTTGCTTAAGAGCTTTAGGTCAGGGCTCTCATCAAAGGCATTCTGAAAGTCCAAGCACACTATATCCACTGGATCATGCTTGTTGAGTCCCTCAAAGAATTCTAATTGGTGAAGCATGATTTCCCTTTACAAAAGCCATTGGACTTTCCCCCAACATCTCGTATCTCTGTGTCTATTGACACCTTAATCTGGAACAGTTCCTAAAATCTGTCACCTAAAAAGAATGGCTTAGGCACGGGCAGCAATTATAATAGGCCAGGAGAGGCTCTGCTGGGGCTGCAGCCACCGGACCCCAGGCTGTAGGCTTTGGCAGCGAAGTTTTTGCTTTATTATGTCCCATGCAGGTTCCGAGGTGGCTGAGGAGGCACATACTGCCTCCTCAGATGCCCCAGAATCTGCATGGGGCATATCAAAAGCAGCTTCTGCAGACACTTTTCCGGTGGGCTGGTTGGGTGAGGGGAGGGATGGGACTGGGTTCCTCCAGGCAGAGGAGGCTTGGCTCAGAGCTTCGGCCAGCCCATCTGGGGCTCCTCCTGGCATGGAGGGGGGCTCGGGGCTTTGGCCAGCCTGTCCAGGGCTCCTCCAGCTCTTCTGGGCAGGAGTTGGTGGCGGGGCTCAGGGCTTCGGCCAGCCCAGCTGGGGCTCATCTGGGTGGGTTGGGGGAGGAGGCTTGAGGCTTTCGCCAGCCTAGCCAGACCTCCTCTGTGTGGGATGAGGGGGAGTTGCTAAGGGCTTTAGCCAGACCGGGGCTCTGCCGGGGGATGGGGGGCTTGTGGCGCTGTGGCGGTGTTTGTGTGCACAGAAGGTTTCAGGGCTCCAGCCATGGGCAGGGCATGGGAAGAAGGGGTGGAGCTGGGGACTAGCCTCCCCAGAGGTGGGCTCCACCCACTGCCCATGGGCTTAGGTGTGGAAATCTTCTTCACATCCTTACATGCAATGTAAACCAATACAAATAATTCATTTAGCTTCTCCGCAACAGACTTATGTTCCTTGAGTGCTCCTGCAGCTTCCTGCATCTGCTGTACTTTTAAAAAATTGCTGTTAGTTTTTGTGTCTTTCACTAGTTGCTCTTCAAATTCTTTTTTGGCCTGTCTAATTATACTTTTACACTTGACTTGCCAGAGTTTATGCTCCTTTCTATTTTTCTCCAGGATTTGACTTCCAATTTTTAAACGATGTCGTTTTGCTTCTAGCTTCTTCTTTTACTCTGGGTGTATACATTTAGCCATTGTTACTTTTTTTTTTGTCCTCTTACTGTTTTTTTTTTTGTTTTTTGTTTTTACTTTGGGATATACATTTAGTCTGAGCCTCTATTATGTTATTTTAAATAGTTTTCATGAAGCTTGCAGTCATTTCACTTGTTTGATTGTTCCTTTTAATTTCCATTTAACTAGTGTCCTCATTTTTGTGTAGTTCCCCTTTTTGAAGTTAAATGCTACGGTCATGGGGGCTTTGATATGTGTCCCCCCCCCCCACAAGTATGATTGCTATTATTGAATGGTTCAGCTATATTCTATATATATATAGATCCTGTGGTCCACTTAGGACTAAATCAAGAATTGCATCTCCCCTTGTGAGTTCCAGGATTAGCTGCTTCAAGAAGCAGTCATTAATTGAAGTGAGCTGTAGCTCACAAAAGCTTATGCTCTAATAAATTTGTTAGTCTCTAAGGTGCCACAAGTACTCCTTTTCTTTTTACAGACTAGTCTCCTTCTAGTCTGGGTCCAGCAATCACTCACACACCCTATAGTTACTGTCCTTTGTTCCAGTTTCTTTCAGGTGTCTTTGTGGGTGGAGAGGCTCTCTCTTTAGCCAGCTGAAGACCAAAATGGAGGGGTCTCCCAGGGGTTTAAATAGACTTTCTCTTGTGGGTGCAGATGCCCTCCTCTCTCCTATGTAAAGTCCAGCTACAAAATGGAGTTTTGGAGTCACCTGGGCAAGTCACATGTCCATGCATGACTGAGTTCCTTACCAGCGAAGCCACATTCCTGGGAAAGCCCAGATATGAACTGGCATCTCCAAGTTCATTGTTGGCTTAAGGGCTTCTTGATTGGGCACTTACTGAGAATAGTCTTTTCTCAGGAAGCTGACCAACTGCTTCACTAAAACCTACTCAGAATCAAACAAGTATGCAGCCAATATTCATAACTTCGAGTACAAAAATGATAGATGCATACAAATTGGATTAATAGATTCAGTAGATCATAATCTTTACAGAGATATGTTATATGGCACATGTAGCATAAAACATATTCCAGTTATGTCATATTCCCATAAAGCATTATGGGATACAATGTCACACTATCCATAGAGATTCTCTGGTACAGTTTGATTCAGTCATTTAGTATATTTGACTCTATGCTTTCTTTCACATATAGTGCCACTCCCCCACCAGCAAGACCTACTCTGTCATTCTTACATATTTTGTACCGTGTCCCATTGATAGTCATAGTTTCACCAAATTTCTGTGATGCCTATTATATCACTATCCTCATGTAACAGTAGGCATCCAAGTTCACCCATCTTTTTATTTAGACTTCTAGCATTTGTATGCAAACATTTATCAATGTTTAGTTGTTTGCCCTCATGTGATGTAACTGAATGGGACTCTTTTTTCATCTGATTGTTCTCTTCAGTTCTGACCAGTACTTTATCAACTTCTGTCATTGCCTCTGTACTGCTATATAGAGTATACCCTTTAATAAAGGTCATCAAAAGCAAGATACATTCACTCTATGTCCTAGTACTGGAACCTTCACAGGCAACTGGTTTAAATGTAGTATCCAAAACAGAGCTAAGGAAAGGTACAGAACAACAAGTTAAGGAACTGGTACAAACTGGTGGGTTGGATGTTAGATGATGTAGAAAGTGCTTTCTAACTTGTAAACAACCATGTTATAAATATAAATGGTTTGGGGGACATATTTCAAAGCAAACCTACTGAATAAGGTCAACACTGCGAGAACAAGCTTCCCAAAAGGATTGGTTACTTTCTGTGTTTTTCTGCTTTGTCTTAGGCAATAAACTTGGTTAAGCTTGGCTATTTGGTCTCTAGGACATTTTTAATACCAAACCACAACTGTAGTCAAACAGCTGGCTATACAGTTGAGCAATGCTAGGCTCCTATGCTGGCTTTCATCACTCTAGTAGCTGCGTGCAACATGGAAAGTCAGATGTGGCCCAGTCCAATGTGGCTGTGCCGGGGAGCAAAGGGCTGTATCCTCCACAACTCTCCACACATGCACACTCCTCCATGGTCTGCTTAGCTTGGTGCTCCTAATGTCGGAGAGACGGCAGGCTTG